>NW_026087521.1:57130143-58451563 GCF_022539395.1 Myiozetetes cayanensis | reverse complement strand
ATTATAGAAGACCTGAGGCCATAAAATACATTTACTATTATAAGTAAAAAGAACATATCCTTCCTCATACAGACAACTGAAGTTATACATATTTATTGTATACATGTTCACAGGGAGAGAGACACCACAATGATTTTATCCAAGGATCTCTTAATGCATACATTTGCCTCTCTGCAGCGGTTATTAAAAAAGCATGGATTTATTCCTCTGAATTTGATTAAACATGTAAAAAAAACGGAGCCTGTCTGAAAATCTAATTTTTAATTTCTATTAATTTGTAGGAATATTAAATCTTAAAGTGTGAACTCTTTCCAAAAAAACAAATGCAAGTGATGCTTTTTTTATATTCAGACATATGCTGAAATGGGAAAACAAACACTGTCATTTTCATAAATCTATTTCACCATGGCGAAGAGCCATCTTCTGAGGGTGGTCTAATCACTGAATTATTTCTCAGCTGCTATTGTTACTGATATTCTATTGAGATAAGTAAATATTAAATAATTCACTGGAAAAATTATTATATGCTACATTGATCGAAAAATACTGGTCTTAAAATCAGCTAGGACACCATACATATCTATGCACAACTTCTGCTGCATTTTTCTGAACAAATAGTCATGAAGAATGTTATACCTTTGCTTAGAGTTGAGTCCCAATATGTACCCTATGCTCTCCCAGTGAAGAATTCTGTGTATTATGTTATTGCACATTGTCTACCCCGAGAAATTGAAGTCTGCTCCTGCCAGATTAAAAAAGACCTATTGTATTCCTTAGTCTGAAAATACTGTTTCTTTCTCTTTTTGTTGAATGTCAGACTGCATCAACTCTCTTCCACCAAATACGTCTTGCTACTGCATCCCTACATACACGCACACAGGGGCTTTATCAGACCCCAAAACTCTTCTTTCTGATAAAACCTGAAATTTTGCTTGACTCTAACCTCAAGGCACAAGAAGTTCATCTTTTATGTCTCTTTCTTCCAGTTGTTGGTCTACAACACCCTGGAGATACTTTGACTATTTCTAGGGAAGGTAGGAAATATTGCTAACAAAAATAAGTCTGTACTCACTAGTCTTATATTTGCAGCTCCACCAGGATTTTTTTTTTTAGGATATATAAAACACAAAAGTTTGAAAACTTTTGCTTTGGGATCTTACAGTCTAGACATTAAGCAACTGGTAGTATATGAAAGAAAGACAAGAAAAAAGGATGCAACTGGAAGGAGTAAGATCCAGTAAATTCTCAAATTAGAAACAAACATCTCAGTGATCCTGTCAAAGAGATTGTGTTTCATCTCATGAATATATATATATTATTCTGTGTCCTCTTTAAAATAATTAATTTCTAATAAGGTTAGAATGAGCTGTGATGAAGTAGACTGTTGATTTTAGGTGGAATTTCACTATTTTTTAAAAGAAACTGTGTGCTTCAATGCCATTTACCCACTGAATTAGTAGTTTTCCCTACCCCCTAAGATATATGAACAGAAATGCCTAGGAGCTTCAGCATGAGTGGATGTTTTTTGCTTATCTATAATAGAGATTTTTTAACTGAAATTGCAAATGTTGACATGGGTAGAATTATTATTATTATTATTATTATTATTATTATTATTAATACTGCTGTTGTTAATATCCTAAAAAGCAAACCATAACACTTAAGCAGAAATGCATCAGTGGTGGGAAAATGTTCCATATGCCAGTGTATAAATAGATCTGGTAGAGAGCATAACAACAGCTCTGCTGCTGCTCTCCCAGAGTTGGGCTCATCATGATAAAAAAAGTGGGTGATTGTTCCTTGCTGCTTGCGCTGTACATGAGAGGGAGACATTGTAATGGTACTATCTATTAAAGAGGATGTAACCTGGTGAGGTAAACAGTAATTATACAATAGGAAGAACAGACTGGTAGGTTTGGATATGCTCACAAACAGGTTGTCTCTGTTGGGAAGCAGTGGTGAGTTATCACTGTGAGTGCTTATTGCCCTGTACTGTATGGTTAATCCTGGAATTACCACTTTCTCTGAGTAATGTTTGTAGGAGTCATAGAACCACAGAATCACAGAAAGGTTTGTGTTGGAAGCGATCTGGAAGATCCTCTAAATCCAAAGCACCTGCCATGGGCAGGGACACTTTCTATTACATGCTTCTCCAAGCACTGCTTTGGTACAGCAACAGATGAACTCCTCTGCTCTATGAGAGAAGAACAGCGAAATACTCATCATGAATCCAATAAGCTGGTGACAAATGGCCTCTCTTTTCCAGCCAGTAAAATACTGAGGATCCCCTAGTTGTGATTAAAAAACAGTATTATCCTTAAATTTGACTTGTTGGCATCTGACTGCCAACAAGGCATCTGACCCCAAAATGGGGATTCTTTTACCTCTAGAACTTACATGCATAATCTTACTTGCATAGAAAATGACTTCCCACTGGAAGCCAATGCCAGAATTGCTAATCAGAGAATCCTAGGAGCTACAAAGAGATACATCAAGTCATCTAATCCATCCATGCATCACACAAATCTGCAAAGTGCTCCTGCCTGTCCAACACTTTGTCTTGTCAAAAAGCTTCACCTAGCAGAGCTGTCAATTCAGCTTTTCAGAGAAGCATTGATTCCTCCTGGAAAACTGGGAGGACTACTCTGAAAAGCTCATCCAGTTGCCACATCAAGTGGGGTTTTTGCATTTCTCTGCCCAGTTCCTTCTTACAAAAGCCTTTAATTCTCAACTCCTTCCACATGAAAAATCTGGTCCTCCTGGAAGGGATGTCACACAGAGATTTCTGCTTCATCAGCTGAAGTCAGTACAGAGAGCTGGTGTTAGGGGTTAAGTGCCAGAGCCAAGGCTTATTTGCTGAATAAAAATCCTGCTTTCATGCAAAGACCTAAACAGCAATGACACACAGCAGAAATAATCAACATATAGGTCCTGGTAAGGTGAGTTCCATGAGGGACGAAGACATTTTTGAAACAAGCTGAAGACCAGTTCAGCCTAGGGTTTTGTGGAATGCATCACAGGTAAGCTCTAATACACCCTGGCAGCTGATGGTTCACAGCTAGGAATCGTGGTGCAGGTCTATACCTGTCAATAAATTCTTTATTTCCTGACCCCTGCCGTTTTGGGATGAAGTGCAGAGCTGGCTGTGGCCAAGCTACTGGCCAGGAAGGATTCACCATACACAGCAGGTTCTCCTCAGGCCATATCAGGAATGCCATTTTGAAATTATGGGCCTACAGTTTTCCATTCAGTGTGCATTTCTTCCAGATTATTTTATGGTTCTGTAATAGGACTGGTAATTATTATTTCTCAAAATGTAGTAATTTGATTACTTTTCAAATAAAATGACAGTTAAGATTCTTGCAGGAAAAACTGAGTACCAATGTCACTTGTGCTGTATCAGTAGTCATTCTAACAATCAGCAGGGACACTGGTTTAGAGTCTAATTGATACACAGCAGAAATTCCACAGCACCTTCACATGTTTTTGTGGAAATAGTTTTGAAAATTGTCAGTTCTAGTTCCTCACTTATAGGTATTTCCAAGGAGCTGGTTTTCAGCAGGTGCTGAGGGATCCCCATTTTGTTATACCTTTATTTTTTATTTTGTTTTATTTTTAAAATTATTTTATTTTACTCTAGTTTTTTTATTTTAAGTTTTACTTAATTTATTTTTATTTTATTTTTATTTTATTTTTATTTTTACTTATTATATTTATTTTATTTTATCTTTTATTAAAATTTAAAAAAAAAATCTAAACTTTGTTGAATCTCAAGTTGATGTTTTGATACAACTCTCTCAGAACAAAAAACTATTTTCAGTGTTCTCATCTTTACAGTGAAGAACAATAACAAATTGTGAAACATTGATGGGTGTCACCAAACGAAACTTGGTGTTCTCCAGCCAGCTACAATTTCCATAGTAAGCTCACACACAACTTCCTTAGTCCTGTGTAGATCCATCTATCTGAGACTCTGTAGTCATTATTCCATGAGCTGCCACATACTGTTAGTGTATCCTAAAGTGGCTTCAGTTGGTTTTACCTTAAAAAATATTCTCCAAGGAAATGATAACCTGTAGTTCATATTATATTTTCAATCAGAAATCTGGGACAAGCATCATGTCTACTAATAACCTTAGTTTTGTCAAATTTTAAATATTAGCAAGGAACACCTATTAAAGAAAAAAATTAAAAAGTAAACAAACAGGAATTTGTGAACGCAGTTCATTATCACTTCTATTGAAAAAAAAAAAAAAAAATCAGATTCCTTACCCAAAGTCTGGACGACCTGAGCCCAGCAGTCTAAAGTACATCAGCAGACATGAAGAACTCAAAAGTTCTGCATTACAAGAGTGAAAACTGTGGCTGGCCAGTGTTGAGGTTAATCCTGGCAGGCACTCAGGCACCACACAGCTGCTAATCTCATTCCTCCACCAGAGGGATGGGAGAGAGGATCAGAGGATAAAAGTGAGAAAACTCATGGGCTGAGATAAAGACAGATTATTAGCTAAAACAAACAAACAAACAAACCAACCTAGCCCAACAACCAAAAACAACAATAAAAAAAAATTAAAAAAAACAAAACAAAACAAAAAACAAAAAAAAACAAACAAAAACAAAAAAAAACAAACAAAAAAAAAAACCCAAGACCTAACAATAAAAGCAAGTGATCAAAAAAAAAATTCAATTACAGACCACCAGCCCAGTCTGCCCCCAAGCAGTGGCAACCCTGGCAAGCTTCACCTGCCCTGTATTTATTACTGAGCACAGCAATCATACAGAATATCCCTTTGATCAGTTGAGGTCGACTGTCTGGGTTGTTTCTTTCCCAACTTCTTGGAAAAGGACTTGATGCTGTGCCAGCACTCCTTGGCAATAGCTAAAACATCCATGTGCTGTCAGCGTTGCCATCACAAATCAAAACCATAACACTTTACAAGCTATTATGAAGAAAATTAACTCTATCACAGCCAGATAAACTGGTTAACCATAATGTGGGCAGAAACTGATCAGCAAAAAGCCCCAAATCCCCTTGCCCATAGACAAACACAAAGGTTGGAATTTAAGCTAGTGGTTTATAAATAACCAGACAGATTGAGCACAAAGGGTCATTCTTAGTCTGGACTCTTTCTAGTTAATTGCTACAGTTGTCTGCTGACTGAACGATGTTTTATGAATCTTAAGTCTTAAACCTCTACAAGAAGACTCAAGGAACTGGCCCCAGGCCCTGGAGTCTCGAAGTTAATGCGGTACAATCTAATTCACTTTGCAGGACTAGATGTAGCTTCTTATCCTTCAGAGACCCAGAGAATGGCTTGGGATAATGAAAAAGAGGGGTTTTTCCTGTGTATCTTTCCCTGTATATTATTGTGGCCTGGAATTGAAAAGATTTTGGTCTTTGTTCTCCAGCAGGCTTTGTTTAGGCTCAGTTCAGGTAAAAAACCTGGAGTTGATATAAGGAATATTTTTCTAGGTATTGCCATTTTCCTTTTATAAAATCATGCTCAATGTAGATCAGAAAAGGAAAACTCTGTCAGAAAGGACCATTAGATAACAACAAGAATTCTGTAAAATGTGCTGAAACAAACAAATAAACAAAACCCCAAACCACCCTACCTAACAGATTAAAATATTGATGTTTTTCTGATGGATTTTTCTTTGATTTTAAAGAACAATATAAATAAACTCTATTATCTATATTTCTGCTTACAAGTACAGCGGATGGGCCCTAATTCAATGAGACACCAGTACAGAGATGCAATATTAATCATGTGTGTAAATCTAACATCATTTCATGAGTATTTAGGCACATAAATTTTAAATCTGTTGAATCAGAGACATGAGTAGGAGGAAGAAATAACCCACCCATTAAATGAAATAGATTCGTACCTCTCTGCTGCTCTCTTAATAATTTGTGCTACAGCATCTTTGCCGTATGTACCTTTCCACATTTGACTTGAAACATTTCAGTTAATAATGTCTCCAACACTCCTTTGAGGGAGGTAATCATGTAGTGAATTCACAGATTAGAAAAGCAAGCCAGGACAGATTGTACCTTATATTTTTGCTGAATTCTTCAGGTTTTAAACAACTAACTTGGCTTAGAAAAGTCTTGATTCTCAATGATAGCAGTTCCATCATAACTGCCTCGTGTTTGGAGCACAACTGCTGTGTACCTGTACTTGAAAGAGCTGTTTTCAAAACTGGCACTTAAGTGATCATTAAAGTAATAATCTGGACTCCAGCCCTTATTCTTTAGTCATTGAGGTCCAGGTGAAAACACAACACCCATATTCAAGAAAGCAATCAAAGATCTGTTATCCTTTGAACCAACATTTTTGTGCTGAACGCTGAGCACTCCGGCATTTTCGTGAACTATTTTCATGAACAATCACAATAATAACTCTGATTGCACCATTTTACGAAAGTTACCAGTACACACAGACTCTAGGTTTGTCTTCCATATGGAAATAGGAATGAAAAAGACCTTTTTAATGGCTTAGAGAAGTAGCCTTTTTACTTGGGCCAGCTGCTGTGCATAAATTCAGCTTTAATGTTAGCTATAATATAGTATACTGGGCTTGGCAGTTCAAGTAGTCAGGTATGGTTGTTCCCTGAAGAGAGAAATCAGGTGCAGAATGCTAACAGTCTCAGTACTTTATTAAGTTTGCACCAGGGACTGACTTCTTTTACAAGTTCTAAAGAACTTAGGTATGTCAATAGTCCAAGTGGCTTATAATTAAACACAACTCTATTTACCCACCATGTTTCTTATTAATGTCAAAAAGGGTCTGTCTATCTACTCTGAAGGAAAACACATAGTTCCTTCTTCCTAGAAATTGTGTACAAAGTTCCGTTACATCATCTGTTGTCTCTACTAGTGATGCAAGAAGGAACTTGTCTTAATAAAGGCAATTCAGTTGTTGAAATGTGTGGTACAGTGAGGAAGAGTACAAATTATAATAATTTGGTATTTGTGGTAGAAAAGATGGTGTTCATGAAAAGACACTGTTTGACCTAGCAGAAGTCCACAATGGTAACTTGAAACGTGAAAAAAAAAGATATGAAAGGCAGTGGATTTTAGCTGTTTCTCATTCTAATGGTTCACATGGGAATCAGACACCAATGGATACAAATCTCCATTTCTGTGTAAGATTGTCACATGCTGTGACCTACGGTCTTGCTGGATCAACAACCAGTATTAACAGTCTGCCTGCATGACACATTCTAAAAGTGCTCCAAAGCTCATTTGGTTTGCTGACTAGTTTGCTTGACCACATGTGATTCATTGCTCTTAATAATCACTGCAGCAAAGTGGAACTTCATCTGAGAGCTTTCTCTTTCTAATTTAGAGGTTTATTAGAAAGCCTGCTTACACTTGATTTAATACCAGCCTGAGCTACAAAACTGTTGTCACATCTCCTCAGGAGAGCCTGTTCCTTACAATGTAAAGCAATTCAACTAATAAGCTAATGCATAGGAATGCAAAAACAGGTAATCTTAAGACGTACAACATGGAAATACCACCAGAGGGTCAATACATTTTATGTTTGTTGAGTCCAAATGAATCAGAAAATTTTCTTACTGTTTTTATTAATATTATCATTATTAAATATATCCTATTGACAAGAAATAACCTAAAATCATAGAAAGAAACAAAGAAAGACTCTTATTGTCATATTTCATAGGAATACATAAATCATATTTCCTTAGGAATACAGTTAAGCTCTTTCTGTATTGATAACGAAGACAAGGAAGGCAAAAAACATGGCAGGATTTTTGACTTCCATGGAGAGATGTTACCTACAGTTCAAAGCTGCACAGGAAAAGAAATGTATTCAAGAGTAAAAAATTTAGTTATGGAATATGTGAGAGTAACTGTTACTAATCTTAACTTGATGTGTAAACTGAAGGTTGAGAAGCTGTAGGTATATAGATGACATAAGTCAGTACAACATTATTGCAACTGCTACAAATAGAAAGGAGGGGAATTCTAAGCAACTCCATGTGGTGGAGTTTTATTTTCTTTCAAAAAATAAGAGGATAAGATAGGAATTGTATAATAAAGGAAGTAAGAGTGGGAATTTAACACTCAACCATTAGTAATAAACAGGTTTGCAAATGAGTTCTGACAAAGGGACTCCAGTAGCAGTTCAGAATAGTGCAGTGAATTGAGAATAGGGTTTCTGCTGGCCTGAAAGCAATAGAAAAAGTGGAGAAAGTTTAATGCATATAACAGATTTGGTGCCTGAACAACAGCACAGTGAATGAAGTTCAGTGTCTAAAAATGCAAAACAGTAGATGCTGAAGAAGAATAAATTATATGCTTTTGTATTTGAGTTTTTCAATTAAACATACCAGTGACATAGGTATAAATCAAAACAGATTTAGCAAAGATATGTTCAGAGTTCAGCTAAGTAAATGAGGCATAAGGGTGTTAAGCAACAAGGGTGTTAAGCCACAAGGTTTATGGTGATTTATGAAATATTATTAGGTAGTCATATTAGAACATTATACAGACCACCTCTCTAGGTAGTGTGATTACAACCAGAATGGTACCTGCTATAAAATGAACTTGTCTCAAGAAAGATATTGTAGAGAGGGACCAGAAAGGGAAAAAAATTGCCATGAGGAAAGAAAAAAAACAGAGACACTTGGCTGAACAGAGGGTGAAGGAAAGGAAAAAAAAAAAAATGGAAATCTTACCCTTAGAGAGTAGGGACTTAGGAAAGAATATGGAAAAAGTAAAGATACAAAGAAAAATTCTAGTATGGGAATTTACTGTTCCAAGATGTCAAATCACTATTTTTGCCACTTCAGACAATCCCCAAAATATACTGGTGGCCATCAGTTGCGGTATGTATGAACTTCAAAATTCACAAAAGAAAATACTTTTTTCCCAAACTTTGAAGTGTATTTACACTGTAGTTCTCAAAGCCAAGAACAGCCTTGATTCTGAAAACTTATCAAGTTTCAAAGAAGACGGTGTTTCTAAACATACCAGCAACATCCTAAGTTATAGTACTTAACACTAAGACAAACAGGAGAAGAGACAACAAAAAACATGCAGGAGAATTTATGTACCTGTAATTCTCTGTGATTAGAAGGAGCCTTCAAGGAGGAGACAGATTATCTTACATCTAGGAGAAATGTCTCTGCTTTGCCCTTTCTACAGAAATACCTGATTCTGCCACTGTTGAAGAAAGGCTGCTAAATTTGCCAGTCTACAGACTAGGAAGCCTTTCCTTTCCACATGCTGTGAACCTGAGACAAAGAAAAAAACTTTAATAGAAATTCAAGATGTGAAGGAAAGGAAGTGAAAAATGTAGAAAAAAATGAACAAGAAACTCAGGTTAAAGAGTAAGGTAAAAAATAAATAAAAGATTTGTTTCTAAGGCTGTATCTTCAGAGGACACTGGATTTTAATGCAGAAACTACCAAACTGGCCATTAGAGACCTGGTCACACCATGCAGTACACTACAATGCCATGGGAGATATTAGTTCAGGCACTAAAAACAGAGCAGACACAACTACATGGAGTTTCATCTAAGCATCTAAGCCCTGATTCATAGAAGATATAATCAGAAAATATTGTGCCTAACTGCAGGAACACCTCTGACTCCGACAGCTCAGCGCTCTTGGCACCGGTGAGTGTGTTACTTCTGTCACTACCAGTGGAAAAAGTAAAAGGATAAAACAGTGTCATACTGTTCCTGACTCTGATCAGCTTTGTCTGCCCCAGAACATATGAAAAATGGAACTACTTTGATTCAAGTCAGCAATTCACTGGACACTAGGGAGAAGGGGCTATCCAGCATAGTTCATGGAAGGTTATTGTTAATGCTGTGTTAATGCACTGTTAATTGCAAATGAAATTGCTGTTGTTCTTACTATTGTTGCTTGAATTCTCATCCCAGCTGAGTGTTTGTGTGGCCAACCCAAAGTTAAGCCATTTAATCAGGCAATGTTCTTCTTCTGCAAGCATCAGTGCTCCAGTAAGTGACAATAGGCACAAGCGTCAGAGTTCTCAGGATGAGAAAACCAGAGAAAACAAGTGTTCCATAGAAAAAACCCTCACTGGGATCCTAGAAGGTGTATTTTCCAATGCCCTTCTCCCCAAAGAAACTGTATTCATTTTCCTCTTTGTATTTTTTATTAGGATGGATCTGAGCTGCCTGCAGAAGTAGCTTGCTAAAAAAGTGTTTGGGAACTCCTATTTCAACAATTCTGTTTCTGGATTTATGGGCTTTGGATGAGCTTCAAATAATCATTTACTCCTTATGTGTCGTTGTGTGAGCCGAATCAGTATTAGAGAGACCTTGCGCAAAACCTGTGGTAGAATCAGAAATTCAAAGGGAAAGTACCTGCAGAGTTGCCTTGCAGGAGAGCTCAGTGGGTGGGGTTGAAGTGCTTAAAAAACAGACAGAGTCTGCGCAGTGAAGATGAATTCTTGAGTCTGTTTGTAAAGTAATATTTGGAGGAAAATATTTCACACAGAACTGTGACCCTCTTCAAATCTCCTCAGTTGCCCCTTTGGAGTCACTGGAGTGCACATAAAGCTGCCAAGTGTCTGGTTGCTCTGAGAAAAAAAATGTATTTGAAATAATTCTAGGTCTTTTCCCCGCTAATTAAAATAAAAAGAAGTGCAAGGCCCACCTGACACTTGCTTTCCTGCGTCCACACACCATCCCTGTGTGTAACACGAGTGAAAGTGGGCAGGTTTCCAAGGACTGAGACTCTCTGCAGAAGAGTTTCACTGACACTTTTGCACAGACACACGCGCACAGGGACTCACAGACAGAAGGACACCGAGACTTAAGGACACAGGGACACAGTGGGCACAGGGACAGACTCCCGGTGGCGGGCCGGCCGCTCTCCAGGGTGCTGCAGGCGGCCGTCCCGCACTCCTCCGGCCTGGCTCTGCCCGTCTCAGGGTTTTCCCATTTTCTCCCCATCAGAGACACTTCAAGGTATAAACCCCCGAGATTCAGGTCAAGGAGGGTCTGTGTTTCTACCGTCAATGTCAAGTAAAACTTTAATGCCATAGGCAGATAATCCAATCCACACATCTGGACACAGTTCAGAGAAAATTTTGCTTAACTCTTTGTCTTTTAGCAGCTTTGGTTCACAGCTATAAAACATATCTTGTTATAAACAAAATCATACCATTGCTTGTTAGTGTTTTTAACTCCCACGTCACATAAATTGAGGTTATATGGTTCCTTCTTGTTTTCTGTTTCTTGAAAGTCACTCTTCTGGCTGTACTCAGAAGTATGACTGTCAGCCTTCAACAAAACCGTGATTTTCAGTTGCTGTCTTCCCAAATCTGGAGGTCACAAACGTGACACTGATTCTCAACAAATGTATTTTACAGATTGTTCTGCAACTGTTTTCAGATTTGCCCATCTCTATAATTACTCATTCACGTGAGACACTTAAACATTTGCAAGAAACAATTACTCCTACCAAAAACAAACAAACAAAACCAACAAAACAACAACAAAACAACCAACCAACCAACAACAACAAAATCCCACAAGCAAGCAAGCAAACACAAAAAGCTTAAAAAAATAAACACCCACTGTAAAGATCTTGAATTTATAAGGCTTTATTGATAGGTTAACAACTTGTCTATTTATATTAAAAGGTCCCCCATCAGCTTTGCTGTGCCTAGCGGCATGCTCTTCCAGATATTGTGTTTATCCTTAATAAAACAATAGATTTGATTTTCCAGTTCGCCACCTAGCTGCTCCACAAAGAGAGGATCAGTTTGATTCATAGAGTTAGACCCTGAGCCCCATCTAAAGCTGCCTGGAATTTTCATTTTTTATGTGTGGTACGATTTGAATGATTCCTAGTATGTTGGACTTTGAGACTCAAAGGGGACACAAAAATATGTGTCTACTAGTAATTTATTTGCACGGAGTCTGGCTTGCCTTTGGCTCAGTTTGGATTTGTTCCTTTCTTTCTTCTTGTTCTCTGCCGTCCTCACTGTCGGGATGATTTGCAGTTCCTTTGCCTCATTCTCACTAACGTTTCCCCATCATCTGCCAGACACCTGAATCACCCATGCAATGAGCTCAGCTACTCATTTCAGAGCTGGAGATAGATATAGACTAAATGAGACTAAATCACCTCAGAGCCGTGTGATGGGCGGTGGGGAGCACAACCCAAAGCCGTCCTCTGGGAAGGGGCAGGGTAGGGAGCTGCAGCCACGGCAGCTGCATAGCTCCCTGCTGGGAGTGAGGCACCCAGCTCAGCCACGAGAGCGTGGCTGCCGACCCCTCTCAATTCACACTTTGTTTAACGGCCTTGCACTGCTTGCACTAAGTACTTTTTTATAGGTGTCTTCTTCCACAAAGAAATTAGGGCTTCGTCCTGCTCTTCCCAGTCCTGTTGGTATAAAACTGATAGCAAAACCTCGGAGAGAAGAGGCTCTCTGAATATACATGACTCTTGGATGTACTTCTATCTCCCGGGAGGTGACACGTGCACCTCCAGCAAGGACCAGGGAGATGACAAGACCTCCAAAGGAAAATCAAGCATTTTGATTAGCAGAGCTGGCTGTCCCCTGGGCTTGCTGCTGGCTGAGAAGCCAGTCACCTCAGCCATGGCAAACGTATTGGGAGGGAGCTGAGCTGGATGCCCATCCACTGGGCATCTGCACCCTCCCTGTTTCCCTCCTAGGAAACTTAGCAAGTGGGAAACAGCAAGCAAGGGGAGCTGGACTATTACTCTCCTTGTCCGTCTTTATCCATCTGGGGATAGAAAGAGGCTAACAGGAGGGAAGCTGTCATCTGCCATAGCTACAGGTGGACATGATAACCTCCGGGAGTGAGAAGGAAATCCCAGTGCCCTTCTCTCATACTCCTTCTCATACCAACCCTGTGGTACTGGGGTGAAACAGTCATGGAGGGGGAAGTAGGGGCTGTAGAACTGCCCAGGGCACTTCGTCCCCGTCTCCGTGGCAGCCTTCCTCACCTTTCAGGGGACTTTGAGTTTCTGTAGATGTCTCTGCGACCCCCAGGTGTGTATGAGAGATGAATCGGAGAGGGACCGCACTCCTGTGAATATGCTAGAAAAGTTTCCCTTGGAAATGATCCCCGTGGACAAACCTCCTCCCTTCTCCACTCAAGCTATAAAACCCTTGGGACAGGGAGCTCGTCCTGTCGAAGCAAATACACACCAAAAAGGCAGCTCCACGCCGGGGGAAGGAGCTATTTGGGAAACGTGTATCTAAAAACAGGGATAGAGCTCCCCAAGCAAAGTCTCACTAGAGATCACTCGGCATCACTGGGTATGGATGCTGTTTCGTTTGGAAATCTCTTCGTTGAAAGTTGCTGTCTTTGCTTGCCCTCCCCTGGAGCGACTCCCAGTCCCTCCGCGGGAGGGGAAGATCAGCATGAGCAAATATTCGCTTCCTCACGCGCTTTCCTTTTTTTCTGCCAGCAAAGTGCTGAGTGCTTTGTTCTGTGCTTTTACGAAGGATTTATCTCTACATCTGTTTAGTGCACTGTAAATGACTCGGCTCCCCCGCCCTCCCTCCTCTTGCACGAGACGGGGGCCGGGGAAAATGCATTTTAAATGTTTTAAGCTGAGAAGAGGCATTTTTTTTCCCCTCAGGAGGTGTGTCTAGCACGCAGTGCTCTAAAGAGAGGAGCCGGTAATAACAGATGTTCTGTCAAACTTAAAAGGTGCCGCTTACCACGGAGTCACCGGGTGCCATCAAGATGTATCTGCCGAGATTGATTAAGAGCCGAGCTCCGCGGGCTCAGAGAGGCAGCGCTGCTCACACGCGTATCGGTGGGGGAATCTCCGCTCTCCCCGGGCGGGCGCTGCAGGCACGGCACGGTGAAGGTGAGGGTCACACGGCAGGGTTTTCAGCACTGGGCTTTATTTCCTTGGGAGATCACAGGGGGGATGCTTGCGAGGAAGGGAGGTGCTCCCCGACTCGGGTGAGGTTTGCAGGGCGGAGGATGCCCCTCCAGCGGTCCGAGCTTTGCAGCCGTGAAAACCACACGGCTCTGAGCAGCGTGGCATTGGGGAGCCCCCTGCAGCTGGGTAGAGCCGCGCCGAGCCCCAGTCCAGCCTGGAGCTACCTCCCGCCTTGGCTCCAGCCGTGCTGCTGGACATGGACCCTGACCCGACACCTCTGTCCTTCTTCTGCGGTGGAGGGAGAGCGGGAGGGAGGAAGGGGAGTCCCCAAGTCTGCCGTGTACTGCCAGGGTCACCTCGGGACAGGGCCGCCACCCCCTCCCTGCTCCCCACTGAGGGAAAGGCTGACTCGTGCTCGCAGCGACTGAACTCTAATTAAATCTCCAGAAATCAACATGCTCAATCAAACACTCGCGACCTCGCTGGGAGGGGAAAAAAAATACCCAACAATAACAATAATAAGGGGAAGAGGAGGCGGACGTTGTCACTTTTGAGGCTGCTGATCATCCTGATTAATGAATGTTAAAGTATATTAAGTGCCAAGGTCTCAGAGACAGCCCGTGGGAGGCGCACGGGGTGGTCGGGGCTGAGGCTGAGGCTCCGTCTGGCAAAGGAAGGGGCACCCAGACTACGGAGGTGGTTGTCCGCTGCCCCGGCGTGGTTGCACCTGAGGCGGAGCAGTGCCACGGGGCCGCAGACTGCTCATGGCATGCTTCCAACCTCCCAGTGCCGCACATCATCTGAGCTGCTGGGATAGCTGTCTCCTAACCCTGAGCTGAAGTCCAGGCAAAATTTTCAGTGAGGGCTAAGGAACCGAGAGGCAGAAGTCAGGTCCCAGCTGCCTTGATGCTCCCGAAGAGCTACAAGTGATTCAGCCCTTAAAAGTGTTTTCAAGTACAGAAACAGCCTCGTATAACACTGAAGCAGATGTACACTCAAATTTCAGAGCTGCCCACCTCCAAATTAGCTGGTAGCAAGGGACCTAAAAGATCACCTAGTTCCAACCGCCCTGCTATGAGCAGGAACACCGTCCACTAGACCAGGTTGCTCAGAGCCACATCCAGCTTGGCCTTGAACACTTCCAGGCAGTAATCCTACCCTGAAGGCACATCACTCTCTTTGGGGTAAATCCACCCCTCAGATCCTTCCAGGAGCAACAGCTAAATGTATGTGAGTAGTATAGACAGCTCTCAGCCTGGGGTAATCTCAGGCCAAGAAATACTTTCTGCAAAGTGAAGGGGTTTTTGGAGTGGAGAGGAGGGAACTGTTTGGGTTGTAGCTCCCTCAGCCCTTCAAGACAAGAGATGAAGCAGGGGAGGTAGTAGGCAAAAGCCAGGGTCAGCTTCATAAAGTGCACCTCTCTCTTACTAACTTACCATTTCTCCCCTACTATTCTTTGGACAATGGATGAGATGGGTTCCACTCTCCTGCTTCCCGGTCCAACAGCCCCTATCCCAAGGGAAAAAACATCCCTTCAGACCACAAATAAATTCTGGTCCAGGAGAGAGGCAAACAAAACCAAAGGAAATATAAATATTTTTTATATCTAGATTATGTCCATAGAACTGGCAAGTTGTCTTGGGCAAAATAAATACTTCTTAGTCTAGTGACTATTAATTAAACAGGAATGCTTTACACCTTATAAGAATTAACTCTTGTTCTCAAAATATGTCTGTTTCCCCTAATTCATTCGTCATTGTGCTAGGGAAGTACCTTCCATTAATATTTCAGCCCAATAATCAGTTGAAAAAACTGAACTGGATTTAGTGTAACAACATTTTTCCACAGTGTGTGGAGATTCTGATGATTGCAATAATCTAGAAGCAAGATCTCTTTCTGTCTTTCTCCTCTCTTACATTGCTTTAGACTTACAGCTATCACGGAACTGGGAGAAAAAAAAAAAAAAAAGGAAAAAAAAAAGAGAGAGAAAGAAGAGAGTATTGCAGGGAAACATGGGGAAAGGGTAATCGGTAAAAAAAAAAAAAAAAAAAGAAAAAAAGCGTTTCTGATGTGCAAAACGTAGATAAAGACTTCTGATGAGAAAGAGGGGAGTGCCTGATGAGGAAGAGGGGAGAGTGTGTTGAGAGATAACAAGAACCAGTAATTTCTATTCAGCAAAGCCACCAAATCAGAGAGCAGTGCTGATCTTATTGGAGGAGAGCCTTCAACAGCAACTAATCCTGTCATATTGAAAGAAAATTGTAAATGTTCTCTGCAGAAATTGCCTGCCCATTGCAGCTAATCGAGCCCACTTCGCGCTCACACACACCACACACCCCCGCACAGCCCCACAGGCGGGCAGCAAGCGGACCCACAGCCGCAGCACCCCAGCAAGGACATTCGCCCGAGATGCTCACCTAGGCATCCCACTTCCCTCGCTCGCCACCACCACAACGAAGGTGGCAGCTTACCCCCATTTCCTCAGGAGCTCTGGGGGAAGTATGAATTATTACCAGCTCACTTGAGAGTCCCGGCTTCACCTGTTTTTAATTACTTCAATTTCGTCCAAACCTTTAAGCCAGGTTTGATAGCACTAGTGCTCTAAATTTTTTTTTTTTTTTTAAAGCTCAGCGTGGCTGAACTGAAGCAGAGACTCCCAAGGGTCGGAGCTGCCGAGGGTGTGCGTGTCTATGTGTGTGCCTGTGGGTGTGGGAGGCAGAGAGGGAGCGAGGGAGAGACAAAAACTCCATCAGCCCGGACAATGCCACATCTTGTTTAAAGCTTCCAAACTGTTATTCTTTCCCCCCATTATCACGGTACCAAGTAATCTGTCTTTCCCCCACCCCAACCCCCCTCCCTCCTCTTGGAAGATATGGAAGAGGAAGATAAAGCGGCTGGCTGCTGGCTCTGACGGCGCGCAGCCCGCATGTCTCCGCCACCACAGCCAGGGCTGCCGAGCGAGCCGCTTGCAGCGGGATGGGATGCGACTTCTGCTAATTGGATCACAGGTAGGAAAGCTTTGGGTTTTACTGACGTTTCCTCTTTCTGTCTCTCTTTCTTTTTTTTTCTCCCCCCCCTTTTTCTTTCCATGTATTTTTTTTGTCTTTTGGTGTGTTTTTTTTTTCTTTCCTTTTCTTTCACGTCCTCTACCCTCCGCCCCTTCCTCGCCGCACATAAGATTTCATCCGCTGCTGTCATAGGAAAGCTCCCGCCAAGAAAATAATGTCTAAGAAACGAGCTTTTGCTTCCTGGTAGAAGAAGCAGAACAGACCATAGGGAAACTTTTGCTGAATAGGTGCACAGTTGTGCGGGTCACCGGGGAAAGGCAGCGAGAGCAGAGAAAGCAAAGCGATTGCCCCCAGCGCAGAGCCCTTCTCTGTTGTGTTACAGTTGCGATATTAATACCCATAACCGAGGCCTGACATGGTATAGCGGGGAACGAGAGACGCAGCAGCCTGGTTAGAGAAATCCCGACATTTTTCAAGCGCTGTCCACAGGGTGTTTTTTTTTTATTATAAATGCTACATTCCGACACGGGAACATCTCCTGGACTACCCTTCCCAAATTCCGCTGTGACATGTTTGTTGACGACTCCTGCAAAATGTCAGCGGGAGCTGGGAGCGGAGCCGTCCCCGGGGAGCGGAGCCCGCCCGCGGAGCGCGCTGCCTGCCGGGCGAGCAGGCAGGGACGGGGTGGGTGCTATCCCTGCCCCGCCGGGGACCAGGAGGGGTGCGGGGTGTAAGGAGAGGAGGCTGCTCCTGTGTCGGTGCCGTCCCTCGCCCCCCAAAATCCCTCCTCTGCCCGGGATCAGCGCCCGTTTCCTTTGCCTCAGGTCTCATGTCCTGCCGCGGGGAAGGAGAGCGCCGGCTGCAGGCGCCGCCTGAGGTGGGAAGGGGATGGGGTTTCCCCGGCTCATTTCCGGCCCCGCTTCCCCGCGTCCTTCCCCCTGGGGTCCGGTCCACGGACCAGGAAGTAGGGCGCTGCGGGAGAGGATGCTCCAGGGCCGGCTCCAGCTCGCCCCTCTACCCAGGTCCGGCTGAGACCCCGGCAGGGCTGTGTCCGTCCCGGCTGTGCCTCCGGGCTCCCTTGCCTTTCGCCCGTGCCGCCGCCACGGGGTGTTTGTGGCCTGAAGGAGCGAGCTGATACTTTGAGAGGGAGCTCAGATCACGCTGTGGGAGAAAAATTGCTTCCCAGAAACATTTCTGGGACACGGAGGTCGTGGTGCAGCCCCAGAGTTCGGTCGCATCGGGGGTTCTGAAGGGGCAAAGTGCTTTCCGCTTCTCGGGCAAAAGTCGATCCTGGCCATTCCTCCAGCTAGGGCCACTCTTCGCTTCGCACCTTCCCACCACTCCGTGCCCCGTGCCGTGCTCGGCGCACCTGCCCCGCACCTGCCCGAGCGCCGGGCTGATGGGCGAGCAGGCAGGCTGGGAGCTGCGGGGCTGGCTTTGCTCATCTGATCGTCCCCCTGCGAGGCAGCCGGGCCGGAGGGCCCCTGATCAGAGGTGCTCCAGGAGGATAGCTGTGCCCGCTGCCAACTGCGAGGGGAGGTTGTTAGGGCTTGTGACTCACTCCCACTGGTCTGTGGGTGAATCCTTACACCTTCTCTGGATAAAGGACGAGGGATGCTTCCTCCCACCCGTGTAAGATTGTTTTTTTTCCCCTACTATTTAAATTTGCTAAAGTTCCTTTTAGGGCAGGGAGAGACAGCTTTTTCCCAACTGGCAAAGGACACTGGGAAAGGGGTAATTCTTGTTACAGATCTAGCCAGAATAACATCTGTCCCCATTTTTCTGTGTCAACCAGTGTGTTTGCACACACTGGCTTGTCCTTGTCCCTTAAAGAAGATCTCTTTGCAGAAGGGAAAAGAAAAAAAAAAAGTCTAACCTCTGCTTGACAGCCTGTTTTTTGCAGATTTTGGGGGGGAAATACCAAGTCTAAAACAAACAAAAAGACCAATAATAAGGAAGGTTAATACAGGAGATCACAAGTATGCATGCTTTCTACTTTTATGGTATGGCATTACTTGCAATCACAGCCCCTGTCTAAATACACACCAGCTTTGATTGCATGGTTTATGACACCAGCCGCTCTCAGTGACTCATCTATAAACCTCTTTAAGCTACATACAGTACGCTCCCTCTCTCCTTTAAGATCTTTTTGAGTATAAGTTTGGTTGAACTTCTTTGCAGGACACCTGGTCTACCAAAACAGCCCTGTTTGCTTTTTAATCAGGAGAGTGATAAGTGCAGTGGGCTCACTGACTTGATGAGCATGTGTCTCACTGAGCTGCCCTCTCTGCCCCTGCCCACAGCACGCTGTGATTTCTGCACTGCAGTGTGCCTGGGAATGAGACCCAGCACATGGGGAGGGGAGGTCTAGGACATCCCCAAGTTGCTTTGGATATAGGGCAAAATTACAAAAAGGAGAGGTCATGCTTTTCTCCCATCCAAGCCCAAGCTTTTAAATAGTATTCTCTACCCAAAAGGTTGTAACTCTGCATTTGGGCAGAGCTCAGGGAGATCCAGACCATGTGTTATCAAGATGTCCTCAGGAGGTGGAAGGAACAGCAGACTAGCCATGCTTAGCTGTTGCCCAGGATGGAGACTAAGACACAGAAAGGGGGAAACTGAAGCCATCAATTAAAAATAGAGTTTATGAATGAATTTTTTTTTTTTTTTTTGAGTGTTCAACAGTGTCCAACTGTCATTTTGGTTGTCACCTCTGGGCTGACTCCCCACATGTATTTCATGGTTCTGAGCTGCTCTTTCAGCCCACTGGATGTCTCATTCAATAGACTTTTGAAGACATCTACTATGAAATCCCCCACTGCTGTTAATACAGTCCCAGGAGGTTACTCTGCCCCGCTTCACTCCTATAACCCATTCACCCAGACTTTCTCTTCTCCACTAATATTACGACCTACATGCAAAAGACTTATTTTCTGGTCCCGTTTCCATAGCAATGCAGCATGGGGAACGCAGACAAGCCAGTAATAATGAAGCAGATCCTCCTTCTGTGAAATCAAGATCTCTTTGAAAGTTGAGTTCAATGTAAGGGAAAGAAGGGATCCGCGGAGAGCTGGATTTTCAGCCCAAAGTCCAGATCTCCGCGCCCTCTAGTGCCAGAGGCAGGCGCGGAAGAGCATCCCCGGGCATAGGGAACGTCTTCATTGCAAATTAGAGGAGAGGGAGAAAATCGAATGGTATGCGATAAGACCATTCCACTCAATGTCTGTTTCCATCCAAATATTGTGTCTTCTAAATCCAAAACTGGGGAAAAAAAAAAAATATATATATATATAAAAAAGGGCGGGCGGGGCTCACCTGATCCTGGTTTGGTCACCCGGAGATCAAAGCTGGGGTGGGTTAAACTATAGAGCAATGAGGAGGCAGAAATTAGAGCTGGGAAGCCAAGGCTATATGTGGTCATTTATTGAGAAATTTTGGATCTCTCTGGCTTTGAGCTTCACAGCTTGAAACAACTTTCAGCTAATTCTGAGAGATTTGAAGGCACAGAATAGGATTACTCACTTGTGAAACTGCTGCCCTGACCTTATACAGACTCTTTAGGTGGGTGGATGGGTTAGGCAACAGTAATCAGGCTAAGGAAAGCTGATGGAGCTTAGATCCAGCTCATGTGAATGACAGGGATAACTTTTTCACAAATGCTTGTAGCCTTAAATCTTAAAAAGCTAAAATTGTATGTTGGTATTTAATATATGGTAGCATGAATTTGTATGGCAGCATTTCAAGCCCTGTTAAACCCATCTTAGAGATTCTCATCTCTAAGATCCAGGCTGCACAAAGAACCAAGCACTGAGAACTTCTGTAGTTAAATGAGACAACTGGCACACTCCCCACACGCTACCCTACCCACCTTTTCCAGTTTCTATCTTTTGGCAAAGGTAGCTTTCAGTTTTGCTGGGGCCTCCACAGTTTTTACTGGGTCAGAGCTGCCCAAAAGATACCATTACCTACTCTCTTGTCCATATTCCACCAGCTGACCGCACGCCACTTTTGTCTAGCAGATTGCATTCCCTAGCTCTCCGTATGAAACTGAGTAGGGATATCCCACTGCCTTCCTACATTTCCCTGATCGAAGAGGGCAAAATTAAGAGTCAAGACCACCTCTGAAGTTGCATTAAAGGGCTGTCTCCTTTTCCCATGGAGCCTGAGCTTGTTCCTATGTAAAAAATGCTTTAGGCTGTGGAATTGCTTGTTGTTTTGGACTGTCTGTCCTACCTTTAAAGCTATACTGTACATCTAACACTACCTATTCCCCATAGAGGGGCATATGTATCAGCAGGTGTTCCAAAGAGAGATCTCTTGTATAACATCATTTTAAGGCTCAAGAAGATAGGACAGGTTGAAGGGAGTTTCATCTCATTTCCATCAAGCACTTCCTAAAGAATGTTTGCTAGTGAGACTAAGATATGCAATAAGATTTAGTTTTTGGTTGTGTTCAGTAGTCCATGTGCTTCATGGATTCATTTTTAAGAATGTGATAAGGATAAAATGAATCTGACCCTCATTTAGGTCCAGCTGCTTTGCTTGGTCTTCTGCATGTTTTCTTTTTGATGGGATGGTTCTCTGATTCCGGCATTCCTGTATCTCTTTTGATTCCATGGGCTAGATTCTGATCTTAATTACCTTCTTTCAAATCAGGGGTGCCTCCACTGATTTTAATTGCGTCTGGTTTATTTTAGTGCAATTGAGCTCAGAATTTGACTTTCACAGAAACATAGTAAGTGTTGTAATTAGAGTATGCCAGTGTTTTGACAACTGTTCATGGAACAGCTCTGTTTCATCAGACTCTGTTGAAAAGGAAATGCAATGTGATAATGGGCATTGGGAATAGTAGGGGCACCTCTCACAGTGACGGCAATAAAGATCTCTGTGAGTGGCCACAACACAAATAGGCAAGAAATTCTGTAAATCAGCATTTCTCAGGGTTTTTCTCAAGCTCTTAGGAAGGTTCTAAGTGAACTTGGGCAGGTGTGGGTTTTCTTAATTTTTTGGTTGGTTAGTTTTTGGTTGTGTTTTTTCTTTTTCTTTTTGAAAGAGGTGTAATGCGACAAAAATATCTCCATAGATTTTTCTTCTGAATCATTGTCAAATTAGTGTTGGAAACCAAGGTGATAAAATAAACCTAGTCATTTAAAAGAATTCTCTTGTTTAGTGATTTCTCTGGCTCAGGATTTTCAGGTTTCTGAATATGTAAAAATTTCTTTATTTGGTGCAGAGAGGATGATCTCCAAACACTGGATTAGATCCTTCATTTTTATAATCCATTCCAGCATGTAAGAAACAAAAATTAGCAAAATCCATGTGTGGGAAAAATTAAGTTTCTGATACAGCCTATAGTATTTTCATAGATTCCTTAGAAATTTTCTTTCAGCTTTGCAATAAATTAGTGATGTCTATTTTAAACTCATCTATCTCATGTATAGTCAATTAGAAAGCAGAGTAGTCATATATCGAAAATTATTCACAAATTTGTTCATGAATAATGGCACCCAGCTTATTCCACTGTTATTTCTGAAGTCATTTAGTGCAAGCTGGTGACCAATGATTTATTCATGAAAATATTCGTACATCTCAAAAGTTTCATGAATGTTAGCTTGAATAATTAACAGAAATTGTGTTGTCTGTTATCATTACTCATTATTTTCCTATTCAAAAAGGCATCGGTCATCCAGTTAAAGAACATTAGAACATAATGATTACAGCATTGGATCAGACAGGTGGTTTTTCTTGTCCTGTATAGTGTTTCTATCAATATCAGCTACCAAAGATGCAGGTACAGGGAATGCTGCCCTAGCTATCTGCACTGTCCTCAGGTAAAATGTTTTTATACCCACCAGCTTGTGTTTGCTCACTACCAGGAGATCATTTCCTAATGAAAAAGAAAGATACCTCCCTCACCAAAGGGAAACCTCTAGCAATTTTACACAAGCTGCAGATATACTCACCGGCCAGATAAGCAGCTAATCCAGTTTTGCCTCCCAGTCAATTCAGATAGAACGTAAGTGAAGTGATAGAACGTAACAGTGAATTCAGTAGGTTAATTAAATATTTTCTTGGGAAAATCACATTCCAAACAACCTTTGATCTATTTAAATTAGATGTCTTTTGATGTCATATGACACGAAAAGACCAACAGGAGCAGCCAGTACATTGTATAGGTGCCATTTATTTACTCAACTGAGAACCCTCTTGTTCTTTTTATCTCTCAGATAGTCCTGGGGTTCCCAGTCACTTTGAATGCCTTAAAAAACTACTAATTCTTTTATCTTATTTTTTGGTGATTGGGACACTGTTTTCTGGGTGAGAATTCTTGGTTTATACAATAAAATAGTCTCCATTTTAACGCCTACTACCCCTCCTGTGTCCACAGCAATGCCAATACCTTTTCTTCAGTGACCACAGATGGTTTAGAACCAAAAATGCTTCTAAGTATTTCACTCCACCTGTGATTGTTCTGCATTGAAAAACACTTATTTCCATTTGCAATCCATTTGCCTCACCCAACTTAATTAGCACACTATGAAATACTTCCCTTTTTCTAACAGTAGTAATTTCAGTAAAGAAGTTCTAAGTTCTTGGACAACACAATTTTACAGTGAAAAAGGATCCTTCATGTGTAGTTTTCTGTTTACCTTAATCAGATTCCAACTTTAATATCAATCCACCTATTTTATCATTACTGAAATTTGTCAAGCAGTTTAGGATTATATATAGATACCTATAGAGAGAGACTTATCAGGTTGTTTTCAAGATGTTTTTCTTGGTTTTTATATTGATGTTTCAAAGGATATATAGAATATATAGAAGAGATAACATTTCTCTTTAAATGAAACTCTGATTTTTTTTCATTCTCCTATATGTAGTTCTAATTTTTGTTAGTTTCAACCAATTTAGCTGGAAGTGAATCAAGGCTTTTTAGTATATAATACCTAAGACTAATCCAGTGCCTGTCCTAAAGATAGGTATGCTAGCTGCTACTCTCCTGTCCTTCTGTAGTGTATCTGACTTCAGTGACAACTTGCATTTTTTTGCTATCAGCGCAGCCACTTCATTTTCAAATGCTTTCCAAACCCTTGCATATATAACCATGAGGTCCTTGTGATATGCTGCTGTTTAGTTTATCAGTTTGTTCCAATGTTTCTTTCAGTGTTTCACGTTCTGACAGCTCATGTGCTTTCTTGTCTTTGAAAAAAAATAGGTCTAAAATGGATTTTGGCACAGCAACATTTGCAGAGAAGATATAACCAGACAAATAATTCTGAACCTCTGCAAAGTCCTTTTGCTCAATATTCCCTGGATGTGCAGCAGATCCCCTTTCTTCCCTCCTAAACTGGGTGAATTTAACACCTTTCAGAAATGTCCTGCAGTTCCCCCCTGTGCACACACTTCCACAAGCTCTTGTCAGTTTGTGCATCCTTGGCCCTCTTAATTTACAACTGACATTTTGTTTGTGTTTTATTATAATTTCTCCTCCTTAGCCACAGGCTTCACCAGAGATGAAGTGTCATTTCCTGAAAGCTGGTTGCTTGGCTCAAACAACCTCTTGGACCTTAACATTTCACAATATCTTTTTTTCCTATCTTGCCTTTAGTTTACTTTCTGCATGACTTCACTGAATCAGAAACTGCCTGTTAATATACCTGATGTTTTGAATCCAGGGCTTTTGCTTTCTTTCTCTTTCATTCTTTGCTTTCTTTTTCAAACATATTTTATTTCTGCCTTCAGTACTTTTTAAGCAGTTCACTAATTATTATCAGTTTTAACCTCATGCTCTTAATGCAGTAATAAGTCTATTACTTTTCAGGGGTTTGACTGTATCATGTCTTCAGCTACTTAGTTAAGAGCACATACTGTTATGTTCTCCAGTTATCCTAGAAATCACGTAGAATTTGGTTTTTTTTAATCTGTTTGTACCAGTTGGCTACCAATACCCAGGTGGGTGAACTCACCCATGGTTACAATTTTGTTAGACTTTGATCTCTCTCCATATAGCTCATTGACTATCCCAGACATTTCCTGGACTAAGGGTGCTAATGCTCTGTGCAAACATCAGGATTTAATTAAAGAAAGATATTTTTCCACTTAGCACACTGGACTGAGACAGAGGACATCACAGACAAGCTCTTGACTATGCCACCAACCTGCTGCCTGATTTTTGACATATTCCTATGGCCTGACACAAAGCCTGCTGAGGTCGGAGACCGGTTTTTGCTACCTCAGGTAGGCTTTGGCTTGACATCCAGAGGCAGGGACAATAATTCTTCCTGATCTCATGACAGTGTTGTAAGGATTCACTTTCTGCAGGTTGTCAGGTGTTGAGGTTAAACTGTGGTGCTGTCAAATGAAAAAAGGAAGAGACAAACTCCATCCTCATGGTGTTTCTTTGTTTCTTTGCCCTGAAGTGTTGGAAAATTGAGCCTTTAGGAGATGTTTATTAGGGAAAGTTTCTGTTGAGAATGGAGGATAAGCTAAAATTTTCTATTTCCCTCAAAAAAAAAAAAAAAAGTTCTGAAGCTCCTAGCTACTCCAGATCTTGGTGAGAAGCAAAAGTAGAAATGTTTTCTCTGCTGTTGCTTTTCCATGCTTAGGCTAAGCTCAAACTGGTCCCCTGATCCATTACTGGCACCTTTCACCCACACTATTTTCACTTTTCTAGCAGTGTATTCTTAGCTGATGAAAGCTGTCAGAACACGAGTGACATGAAAGGAGAGGCCATCACAAAACAAAGTGCTATATTTAACCTGGCAATGTCATGCCTTCTCAGTTATGACCTTGAGCCCTAGCAGTGAGACTTTAAACAGGGCATCTTGGTTGTAAAGTTTCTTCCTTTAGCCAAACAGAGAAGGCTCTTAAATATGAGGAAAAGCAGGCAAGAAGGAAGGTAAAATAAGTTACCTTTTGACCTCCTTTTGACATTTGTGATAGCCAACACACTTAGCTGGCACTAGAAGGAAAGAATACATGAAGTGCTCACTGTTAAATTCTCATTAAAAATGTCTGTTTGATGTCTGCTAGTCATTTTCACAATCTGATCCACTGGGAGTAAATGTAGGGATCTTTACTGAAAGGTTTTGACATCAGAAGCAACTTCCTACAAGGAATATCCTACTGTTAATAATTATATTGCCATATGATTCAGTAAAGGGAAAAAAACCCTAAAACTGTACAACTGGAAAAAAGCAAGGAAAGAAAAAAGAAAGAAGATGAAGAAAACCATTTAGTATGTTTTGTCTGAAGAAAGCCTGTAGCTATTTCTCTTCCTTTCTTTAGCAAAGAGTGAGTCTGTGTATCTCCTACTTTGAAGCATAGGGGAATGCAAAATATCTGGTTTTAAAAAACCCAGATAACTCAAGCACTGCCATTCTTTCTGAATGACAAATTTGACAGTTAATATTCCACATTATTGTCTTTATTGCCGCTTAAAAATCAAAGTGGGGTGTGGAAATGACACATAGCTAAAAAGATGAGGAGTAATTTTCTTGTTACTGCTTTCAGAAAGTGGTGACAAGGGCTGAATTCCTAGTTTCACCACAGGTTGCTCATGTGGCCTTGGACAAACTCAGTAACCTTCTTTACCTCAGTTTCTAACATGGAAATTCTATAAAATAACATTTTTATTCTCATAAGCTGTGTCTGCTCTTCCTGTTTAAATTTAAAACAGTTTGGCAGCACTTCTGTAACAGTCGGCACTAAACTTAACCTTACCTACATTTGGGCATGCATAGAAATGAATGATACATTATCTTTCAAACATTCAGTTGCTTTTTAATCCATGTGAAAATTACCTGAAAACATGGTGCTGATCTTTCTCTTCCTTAGAGAGTAAGAGCCTTTCCATTTAGCCCGGGTGTTGCTGGTACAGGCAGCTGTACATGGGATACCTCTCAGCAGATGCCATTTGAAGCAGGTCCCTGATAGATCTTAAATCCCATGAGCAGTTCTGTATGTGCTAATGCTGCAAGGGTACAGAAAGATACACAGGAAGGTGACAAAGATGGTGAGAATTACCTGTATTCCAGAGAGATATCCAATAGACTAGGACTCATCATACAAGAAATTATATGAGTTATAAGGAATACATGTAGGTCTAAGCAAGCTTGAAGAGAGGGAGAAGGTGAACAGTAACTCTCTAGTTACTTTTTTTTTTTTTTCCAAACATCCAATCCAGCCCTCTCAGGCAGATATTAACAGCCACAAACTTAAAAAAATCACTGCATGGTAGAGCTGTGGCACTTAGTGCCTTATGTTTTGTTATTCTAAACATATAAGTGAGTAAATAAATGATCAAACCAGACAGAACACTGCAAGAAAAACACTACTAAAAGCTTTGTGATGCAAATAAAGTCAGAGGGAACTCCCCATGCAACCAACTGCTTCGACCTAAGGAATTTATGCTGGGGTGGTATCACTGTATATCCGTTCTCTTTGTGTGTTCATTGCTCTCAGACACCTCTGAGAGAGAACTGTGAGCACCCTGGCTTTGGGAGAGTTGCTCTTGTACTCAGACTCTTGTTTAGAGTCGTCAGAGTAGCCCCCTTCTTTGGACAATGCTCAGCCTGTTTTACTTTTTCTGCTCACCAGAAATTTTTGTCCTTCTTGGCTAGGTTATTACAAAAACAACCCCAAGAAAACTTTGGAAACTTTAGAAAGTTGTTTAACTCCCTGATTTAATCCCTGATTCCCCAGAAAGACCTCCTACAAATAAATTCAAAGATTCCTTGTTTTATTTGTTCACTGTAGCAGTTGGAGAATTTTAATATACACCTGGTTCCCAGGCTGATCTTGATGCCAACCACAGAGTGTGCTTTCCTGTCTGTAACTCTAATATAAGATCCTGAGATAACCTCCTTGCAGACACATTTCTCTTTCAGCTTAAGACCTTTGTGTTCCCATTATAGGTGTTCTCTTTACAGAGGAAGGGTGAGTTGAGAAAGGTAAAATGTGGTCACAGCTCTGTCTTTAGTTCCTCTTCTCATTTTTCTACTTCCAGCAAAAACTGGAACAGCCTGTGAACAACAAAAATGAGGAAGGATGTGGCAGGCATTGAGAGAGATGTAAAGGGGACAGGAGAAAATATCCCTCAGCAGTTGCATCTTACCTTATTAGGGCAGACCTGGAACTCCCAAATGCTGAGATTCCTTCTTCTTGTTTTTCATTCAAAAGCTCAAAAATCACATATTTTTCAAATCTGTATCATTTCATATGCTGTGTCAAGATTTAGACAATAGCCTTTAAACTAAGGAGTTTTAGGAAAAAAAACAAAGCAAATCAAAACCTCACCAACCAGTCAAAAAATAAACCCCAAACTTTAAAGAGTAGAAAACAAAAACTGAACTTACGATAAAGGAGATACTTTCTGAAGATGATCTTTGCTTTGCTGATGTCTTTTATGTGTATAAGTGGTGGGACACGGGTTCACTGGCAAGCTCTCTAGGTCAGAGCTTCTGTTGTGATCGTGGTCCTGTAGGAATCACAACATCATTCATTCACCTATGCAGGATTGCTCAGTACTGCACCTGCATGCCAATTTGAAGGCATGGACTTAAAGGTGAGCTGGGAAATTTTGAAATCCGCAGAAGACAAGCTTTCTGTTTTTTAAGAAACCCACACAACAGCAGTGTTAAAATAACATTTCCAAGGTCATAATAGCTGAGGTCCCCATATTTTCTACTGAATAACTCTAAAAATTATTTCTGGATGCTTTGCTTGCTTAAAAATCAAGCTACTGGTGTGTGTTCTTGCCTATGGCTTTAGAAATCCAAGTCTAGGTACTATATTTTTAACTCCAAGCCAAAATCTTTAACAAGCAAAGCAAAATAGATCTCAAGGAAAACATGGGCTATCTGAAACCTAATTTTTCTCCTTGCTACCCACAAGGCTGTAAAAAGCTGCAGTTCTGCTTGGGTTACACTTCAAAGCTATTTTATGTACATACAGATGACTGGAAAATACTGGAGGCAAAGGAGAGCCAAGCCTATACCACAAAAATTAACAATGCATTTTTTTTCTGGAGGCAGTGTTTGTGGGTTTTAGAAACCAGAGGAACTTTTGGAGGTAGGTGATATAACATTATGGCAGGCCCTGGTGAGTTGGAGTTTTACTCTTGACAAATATTTCAGTGTCATTCTCCAAGTTACTCTGAAAAGAGTACAAGGGAAAGAGGGTAATTTTAGGGACATATATCCCTGCTTTGTGAGGGTTGACTAGATTGATTAATAATTTAGCACTGCCTTTCACCTAAAAGTTATTAGTTCCCATGAACAATGACCAGATCTGAGTTTTTTACTTTTCCCAACCCATTTCAGTCATTAGGTGATTTTCTCATCATATTTGGAGATGTGTGTGTCAACCAAATAAACAATGGAAACCAATACAAGAGATTGTTATAAATTTTAGTGTAATAGAAATTCCTTCTCATCATGGCTGGTTTGCACACGCAATGTTGAGACAAGTTCATATACATGAAGATTTATTAGTAGAGTCCATAGCTCATGGCCTACATTGTCTCTAGCTGTGGAAACATTTGGAAAAACATTAAAAAAAAGAGGAGAGAGACAGAAGAGAAAAAGAAAGTTCTCTTTCTGCCACTCAGGTGGGAAGAGAAACAGTCGGGGTTTCCAGACCTCTCTTTGGTGTCCTCTGCTCTACAGGAGCTGGCTCCCCCCCACTAATATTCTTCCCACAGTAACTGTGGTTACTGATAGAACACGATAGAACCCTCAACTGGCTGTCACTGCTTACCATAGTGTTGATTGGAGCCAGCACTGAGCAGGGCAGGGACTGCATGGCCAGTTTCTTATGCACATATGAGCATCTCTGTGTCCCTTGCATAAAGTGATAGCTATAACCAAAATGTAATGAAACTAGGGAAAAAAATCTGTTTGTCTTTCTGGTGGCAATCACTACCCAGGAGAACCCCCCACAGAAAGACTATTGGGGTGTGCAGGTGCAAGGTTATAAGGAGAGCAGCATGAGAATAACAGCATGGGAAATGTGAGGGGAAAACGCTGCTCCAGGCACCCTGAAAACGTTGTCCCAGTAGCCTGGATTGGAGAGTTCAGAGCTGTGAGGCAAAGGCAGGCTGCAAAGTTGAAGAGAGAAAGCTCTTAGCCACACAGAGCAGTGGCAGCAGTACTTACCTAGTATGGGGAGATGTGACAAGGTGACATAGTGACACCCTAGAAATAAAATGTACTGCTGTTCAGGGAGAGTCACTGGATCTGGCTGCTTTGTATGAGAGGTGCAGTTTCTGAAGACTCACTCCCATTGGAGACTGTCTGAATCACCTTTCCCTTGTGTTATCTGGGGCACAGGCTGGCTGGTCACTTCTTCTGTCAAAGGGGATCTTTCTTCTGGTGATCAGCATATTCCAGGATTCTGTGATCCTACAACTTGAATGAGAACTAAGCCCTTGCCCTCCCTATGCCTGCTTTTTCTCCACCTTTTAAGTAACAATTGAAACAAGGTTCCCTGCTGCAGGCCAGAAGACAAGATCAGTTGAGGATGCACTGATTCTGTGCTAAGGATAACAGTGTAACAAGTGCCTACAGCAAAGGAGAAATGCATCCTCAGCATTTTCTGATACGCTTTAGGTGCTGTGTTCAGTTTGAATCAGCTGGGAGGATTAGAGACTTCTGATTGCACCTCCTAGCAGGTGAAAAGCTCTCAATTTAACTTTTTTCCAGTTTGAGTAGATGGAGCAAACACAAAGGTCTTCAGTCCTTTCCTTCAGGACGTGAGTAAGCTGGGGTTGAGCTTCTTTCCTAACTCTCTGGCCAATGGTGTTAATGCAACACAACAATAAGGAGGAAAGCCCAGGAGACCTTGCTTGTGCTCCCTCTCTCTTTTTTTTTTTTTTTTATTTTATATTATTTATTTCACAAGGAAATCTCCAGATCAAGATTTTATTTTTGCACATTATTGCTTCATCAAAAAAGGAACAAAACTGAAGCCAGGAAGAAAGAAATTTTTTGCAGCTGAACACATAGACAGAGAAGAGATGATAACCAAATATAGAGGAATTATTTGCTTATTTTGGAGGTCTACTAAAACCTCTTTGACAGGGATCACACCAACTTATTTTGGTTACACTGACAAACACCCTCACCTCTTCAACCTTCTGTGCTCTACCATGGGGCCAGTTCTTGCACTGCAGCATTAAGAAGTAATTATTACCCTTTACTGTGTAATGATTAGTTATTGTACAGGCCACACAGAAGCCTTCCGCAGTTGTCATGCCAACTCTGTCCCCTGCCCTGATTTAACCCTCTCTACTCTGTTGCAATGAGCAGCAACAAGTGGTTGTGGGAGGCATTCAGGCTGTGCACAGCCCGTCCTGATTTCACTGCATCCTGGACATGGTCTCACCAAGCGTGTAGAGACACACAGATTTTAAAGACTGTTGTCTCTTGCTCAGCCCGTGCTTCTCTGCCATGATATGAGAGGATTAGTACATATCCTGAGCGTCAGACCTCTTGCTGCTCTGTGGTGAACCCCTCTGGGTGCTTTAAGTGCAGACTCAGAAGGAGGCTAATCCAGTCCTTGTCAGCTGGCAGCAGTTTTCTCTGATACCAGGGCTTGATGAGCTGGGGCTTGATGGGTGTTTATGAGACATGCATGAAAGCAGGAGGAGAGGTGATAAAACAAGACAGTATCTCACAGAGAACTCAGATGCACTGTTTGCTCTGGTAGGAATCAAGGTGTGTTTCCAGTTACCTCTCAGTGCTACTGTGCTAAGATGTCAGTCCTTTTTGGGGGTAGAATTGCTTGGCCAGAAAGTGAGAACATCACTGTCTCTGCTTAAAGTGGTGGGTATGTCCCACTGGGGAGAAGGGAGAAGGACTGTATGTTGTTTGCTCTCCCACTGTTTCTTAAACTCTGAATTGAATTGCACAGTGAGGAAAATGAGAGCTGGTCTTTGCTTAGATAAGCATTCTCCAAGAAAATTTACAAAACAATGACATAGCTATTTGCGTTCCTGTAGCAAATTCTGTACGTCATCCCAGGGATGGGTTCAGTCCTGCAGTCCTGCATTCGGAATGGTGCAGGACCAGACCCTTTGTAGCTAGCTCAGCTCATGAATAGCTGGGATTTGATGCAATAACTATATTATTATTTTTTTATTTTTCTGCTTGCTGAAATGACTACATGCATCTCTCCAAGGGCAAAAGAAAGAAAATGTTCTGCAAAATACTCTGCATTCTCCACAACAGAGCAGATCATGTCATGTAGTTGCTCTTATTGCTATTTATACATAGATGATTATCTACTATCTGCCACACAGTAAGGAATAAAAGGATTAACTGGAGAAATAATCTGAAAATCAAGTACTTCTTTCCTTGATGTTTCTTCAAAGAATGGATTTTGCAAATATTCCTCCACATTTACTTAAAAAAAAAATTCTATAATTAACACCTAACTGAAGAGAGCAATATTTTTATGAAAACAAGTAAAAATATTATTATTATTATTATTATTATTATATGGAAAGCAGCACTCTGATAACCAGAGCTGATGGGAGATAGGAGCGAAGGATGGGAGAAGAGAGAGGGAAGTTTTTTTCTTCAGTTTACATCCAGTAGACTGAAACAGAGAACTCTTCTCTTCAGTTTCTTACTATTCTGTCCTCCATACTCCTTTCCACTATGCATTTCTCATCAGTCTTTGAAAAGAAGCAGCCTGGTCTTCCACCGAATGACTTAGTCTGCTGCTTAAGTCTTTGAGTCAAAGAGTTATGACACCTAACCAGCCCCATAAACACAGAGGTACTGATTTTGGTTTTGCACATTCACTGTAGGAGCATTGCTGTTTTGAGCAGTTTGCAGTCTGTCACTTCTGTGGGGGTTGTCTGGCTGTTATCTGTGTCCTCTCAGTCTAAGGAAGAGAGGGCAGGACACAAAAACTTGTCAGGCTATAGGTAAAGAATAAATGTAAGACAAGAACACACACTTCCCTTATGTTCCCACCTGCCACTTTCCCCTCTCAGCCCTGCTCATGTCATCATTATAGGCTTGTGCCATCCTCTGGGGTGATAATGATGAAATTTGTTTGCAAGCAAGCCATCCGATCAGGCTGGTGTGCTGGAGTGTAACGCCGACACAAATGGTTATTATGGGGACATAATTAGTAGGCTTCTATACAGAAAAATGACTGGAAATGATTGAGTGCCATTAACCTGAAAGACATGAGAAAAATTTTGGCTTCCTAATAGCTTCAAAGAGGGTTGTGTGAAGATGGACTTTTCTGATAACAGACATTCCCTCAGTCCTGAGTCTCATCAGTCACTGGTTTCATCAGACAGCTGATGCTCTCTTTTGCTTTCAGATCACTGAAGAAAAAGTGACCTATGCTGAACAATCTGTTAATTGTCATTAATTTGTCCACTGGATATTTCCCCCCTATATTTTGAATCGTACATCTGCAAGTGTGCTGGCTAAGCTTCACAGTCTGATTAATAGTTTCGAATGATTATGTCAAGCCCAAGAGATTCTTTTAAGCTTTTCACATTCAGCATTGAGAATTTGGTACTTTTTGTATGTGTCTGTTCGCTTAACTCATGTGACACATCTTCCCGCCTTTAATTTAATGACCTTTTATGAGCAGAAGCTGAAGGTGCTCTAGATTGTGGGACAGGGTGGACAAAAACTGTTCCCTTTTGCTCTAAGAAAGGCTCAAGAGCAGCAGAGTGGAGGGAACAGATATCAAACCAGAAATATCTTGGAGAAAACACAGAACCAAAGGCACACACTGTTTAGCAAGGTCTGTATTTATTGTTTCTTTTCCACATTATATAATTACTGCAAATCACTGGTGGCTGACTCCATACCTCAGCTTGTCCTTGATTATGTCTTGCAGCAGGATCCCTTGGTTCAATACTTGTGAACATAATGCTGATATGTTACAATTTTGCATTATTTTGCATCATCCATTTGTCATTATAAAGGGAAAGACAAGTACCTTTAAAGAGACACCAAGGTCAAGTGCAGGCCCACATTGTAAGTATCCTTGGGGCAGCAATGGGCAGTGCTGGAAATTACCTTTGGGAACATTTTCCTTGCATACACCAGGTCTACTGCCACACAAGACAGAAATTATACTGCATCTCCTCCATCCTGGAAATGGCACAGAGTTCAGTCCGCTTCAAAAGTACAAACAGGTTGCTGTGTGTGTCCCAAGGGAAAATGTGTGATCCCAAGACAGACCTGGCTTCCCTGAGAAGTTAATTTCTGTCTTGGGGTTTCCTTCACTTCAGCATCTGGCTGCTCCATGATCCCCTTTCTTGAATATTTTGGACCTGCAAAGCAGACAATGGGATTCCTGTGTCATGACATTTCTGCAGGTTTAGCACTGCCTTTTTTTTATACTACCTACTGTCTCTTCAGCTCATTATAGGATGGATACAACTGCTCTTTTATTCACTTTGAGTAGTACATCACCATTGAACTAACATCCCAGAAATGTTTGCTGCATCAACTGCTATGTACAGTGAATGATGGTCACCAGATCTGGCACAAAATATTGAAGGAAAGAAATGGTATGCAGTCTGAGCAAAAACTGCAATATCTTTCATGGTACTTTCACCTACATTTTTTGGCATCTCTTTTCTCACACATACAACCTGTTCACACATCCTGAAAATACAGGGCAGCACATCTGAAAGTGTTTGCAAGGTATATTCTACTCAGTGAATTTCCTAGTGTTAGGCAGCAGACTACAGACAGTTACTGAACTAAGCAATGTAATGCATTTTTAAGAAGCATTGTTCAGTCACATGGGAATAAACATCACCCTCAGGTATACTAATTGTTAATGCTTTCTATGATTAAAATTTCTAGTGGTATCAGTTCTTATGTGCCTGGTTTTACACTGATTACTAAGTTAGAGTTCAAAGAGGTATCCTTGCACTTAATAAAAAACTGCTGATTAATGAGCAAAGTGCATGATTTTTCCTTGGAGAATGAAATATAAATAATTGCTATATGTCAGCATGTGACTACTGTACTCTTGGGTAGGGGCGTCAGTGATCTCTGCCTACATGGAGATTCTTACGTTTCAAAAATGTCTCAGACCCATAAAACAATCACCAAAACCAGCATGGGAGGTGCGCAGGGCACCAGGGACCTGTAAATAGACAGACAAACATCAGAACTGGCAGGGTTAGATAAATTTTATTTGAGACATCACTTCTGAAGAGTCTGTTCCTCATTTGTTGCACTTTGATAGCAAAGCAGAGCTTCTAAAAATCCATTTCTATGCATCAGAGTAAACAAAGACAGCCAGAAGAATAAATGGGTTCTGTCTAGTCTAATGTGGATGCCAAGGGGACCAGAACCCAGATGTCCTGACTCTGAATTAAACACCACACGCTCTTATTACTGGACTATCATTTTACATGGAGACTTTATTTTTTTCGAGGGATGGGGGGGGTGTTTTTGGATCATGATGGTGCATGGTATTTGTTCACATCAGCCAAGACTGAAGGAAAAATATTATGTATAATTATAGAGCACGACAGGCTAATACGTCACCCATTAGCATTGTCTAATTGCTTGTATTATTCTCTGTTCTTACTCACCCTCGCGTCTGTGCTGCCTCTCCACCTCAAATCCTTAACTCCTCCTTCCTCTGACAGGATGTACAATAGCCAGAGCAATATAAATCAAAGCCTAGAATCAGGAAAATTAGAATAGATTGGAAGTGCCAGTTCCTCAAGAAGGAAAAGAAAGAAACAAGACGGCAGGAGATCAGAAGAGTGATTGCAGCTTCATTACAAGGGCCGTTGTACCATCAGAACAGGTTATTGCCTGTCACAAACTGTTTTTATTTTCCAGCTCCTGACTGATGCAGAGCTTGATCTGAAATAAATGCCAGCTACCCTCTTACTTTATAAATCTCCTTGTTGTGGTCACATTTAATCTTTATGGGCTTTCACATTTTTCAAATAAAATATAATTTTATACTTTTGGTATCTTTATTGTAAAGCAGCAGCAGAGAGGTTGAGAACTACAGAGGAGCCCTGATGGGTCTGTACTGCAGTGAGACTGGGTGGGAATGAACTCAGACAGCTCAAAAGGCTGGATAAACCATGATGGGGCTTCCATGCAGGGCACTCTCAATGTAAACTTCTTCCTTAATCTCTTTTGGGTTCAGACATCAATCATATGAGTGGTCAAAATACTACAATGCTGAATTTGTAAAGCTTTCTTTCCTTAATGTACTTCCCAATTAAAAAAAAACAACCACCCAACCAGCCAACCAGCCATCTGACCAAAAACCAGCAAACTTCTTCCCAGCAATTCTATAATACCAAGATTAAACCCAAGAGTTTCAACAGCATGTCATTGGGAGTTTCAGTTTCAAGAGAGCAATCAAAAACCACCTGGAGCAGAGAGAGAGAGATGGTTGCTGCCTGAATGCTGCCTCTTTGTCTGCTAAGAACTTTTGTCGAGAGCAGATCTCCATGCCAATTTTTCCTCGGGGAAATAAAAAAAACAAACTGAAAAAAAAATAAAAGAAAGAAAAAAACCTCTTTAAGAAGAGCTAATCTCTAAAGAGGACAAAGAATTTATTTTAATTTTAAGATCTATATGGAAAACAATAACTGATCTTTCTATTAGCAACATCTATAACTGCTAGACCTTCTACTTACAGAGCCGTCACAGTATACCAGGGCATATTATACAGAAGCTGTGTTTGGAGGTGACTTGAGCAACATTTGTGGTATTGCTCACGAACTGGTGGGAAGGCTTCTCCTCCCTATGCTCAGCAAACAGCAAAGTGCTTCGGGTTATACTTTTTGAGCAGCTGCCTTCTTTAAAGGAGCCTCTGTGTCCTTAGCCTGAGGTAGAGTGGGTGTTTTTCTCCTGCCTGACAGTTTTGAAACCGTCACTCTCACCAGCAGTCCCTCGGATGTAGGTAGGAGATTTGCATGAGTAACAGTGATTTCTTAAAGTGAGGGCTGCAGAACTGGAGTCCTCAACTGGGAATGAGGAGCTCTCATTGCATGAAAAGTGTCTATCTCCAAACAGTGAGGGAGTGATCCAGCTCTGATTTCCCGTCTGTGTGTTGCAACTCTGCGGAGGAAGGCTGTTAATGACATGGCACAGGAATTGTTATTTTTAGAAAATGCAGAATGGAAGTGTACATGTACAAGCATGAGAAAATCTCCTATTATTCAGTACCAGGTCATGGTAAAAACTGGCAATGATCAAGCTGGTTAGGTCAGTAGTTATGCAGTGGCACTGCACTTCACTGCTGAGGTTTTGCCCCCTGGTCCCATTGATCATAATGTTCTTTTTTCACAGCCAGTCTTGGAAGACACTCCATATTTTACAATAGATTGTTTTAGACCAAAATGATCTGAGTTTGGTACTTTAATGAAGTGTCACAGCTTTAGTTTACCGTGTCATTGGCTGGATAATAGTCCTGATGAGAGCAGGCTAAGTTGCCATGAAATCTTATGGCAACAATGGGAGCAAAAAAATCATCAGGTTTGCTTCATGAACCTGTTTCTCACCTGACATATTTCTTCACTCTCTACATGGAATTGAAGAGTAAGGCTTCAGCTATGCTTATTTCTATTGAATGTCCAGATTTATGATGAAGTATTACCATTTTAGTGATTTTTTTACCCTTTCTCTTTACATTCCCTAATTAATTTTTAAGACTCTGAGCTGACACCACAGTTGCCAGGAGCTTCCCATTTCAGATTCAGACTCCTTTTAAAAGTCTTATTCTTTCATTTTCAGTCATTAGTATGTCTTTATATATCAAACTTACTTATTAATATATATATATTATAGAATTACTGCTGTCTCTAATGAAAGAAAGTATTTTAGAGCAGAGAGGGTTTATTTCTTTTCAGATACAGTAATTTCCTATGCTTAAGAACAAGAAACCACTTAATAGGAGAGGAAGCTTGAAAAAAACCCCAACAAATCCAGCTAACACTGCCAATAACTGCCATTTGTTTGTATTAAAAATCAGTGGATGCCAAAAAATACAGAAACTCAAGAAATTTATTGCTTTAATATATTTATTAAAGACATGTCCTCAGTAAAATATTTAATTTTTTATTAGCTAAAAATTCTAGTGAAAAATATATGCTTAGATTAAAACCAAACAAAAATATACTAATTGCTTCATTAGCAATTCAAAACAATGCATTTTCTCAGGTTTCAACAGCTCATTGAAATGAAATGCTTTTAATTTCTTTCATTTTTAAACAAAATTTTAAAAGCTTTGCTGGACTTTTTTGCTAAATATTATTTTGAGGACTCAAAGTGCCAGCTCAGCAGTGTACAAGGTCTATGTGAAAAAAAACCAAAATAAAATGACAAATCAAATTATTGGTGGCAAAGAGAAGAGAATAAGGAGATATATACCTTAGGAGACAGTGGTAATTTTATAAAACATGTGATTGTTGTTACCATAATATAGCCCAGTAAATGATAAGTTTGTGGCCTAAAAATTTGTTATTTTTCTGAAGTAGAATTTCTTAGGAGAATTTCTTAGAACAGACTTCATCCATTTGCTACAAACACACTTTCTGAACTTGAAAACGCTTCTGTATCTCTGCCTTTGAACAGAAATACTTTTTTTGTGCCTGTTGTGAGACTGTTCATGTGTTTGGGCAAAGTGGGCAAGTATGAGTTTGAAAGTAACCCTTATTCCATATTTACCTGTTGAAAGTCCTGCAGGAACAGGGGCAATATATTGACAGGACAGACCATAGAGCTGGAAAGAATAATGCTGAGACAACACTTTTTTGGATAGACAAAAGCCAAAGCCATCTCCATGGGTTGAGGAGCACGACGTTGTTGGTTTACATTAACAACACTGTTGGTTTACATCTTCTGCAATCTCACAGGCTCTGGAATAGTAGGTAGTAGCCAGACAGAAGGGAGACAACCTGGGACCATCAAGGCTGCTTCTTAGGAAGTAATTCTGTCTTGAAATTTATTTCCTGTTTGCAGCTGAAAGAAAACCATTACAGGAACTGGATGAGATTACACATACATAAATATAAAGAATGTATATGTCCATAAAAGTTATCTCACACAATTTTTAAAATGTGATTCCAAAGCAATTATTTATGCCTCTCTCTTCTGAGCTAAAATGAGTACTGATATCTGTCTTTTTTTTAATTGTATGGAAAAAAGTACAGTAAAATAAATAAAAACATCAAAATATTTCCTAAAATCTAGCCATAGAGAATGTAGTTTAAAGATGAAAGAATGGATTCAGAAGCTAATTTGAAATAACTACTATATCCTTCCAGCAAAACAACCAAACCAGTTGTCTGAGAAATGAATTATGTTAACAAATGATGCTGGTTGTTTTAGATAGAAAGATTAGGGATGGATACATCCCACTGTTTTAAGCCAAGCTCTGATTTGTCTCTTAAACTCTGTTTATCTGTCATTTTTTTCTCCAGTTGTTTCCCTCCTTACCTTTTTTTCTTTAAAATAAACTACATTTTTGGCTAGGGTTCAAAAGGAATTTGAATATGTTACATAATTTACTAGAGTTTGTCTTTTGTTTCTTTTCTCTCTCTCTTTTTTTTTTTTTTTTTTCCTGTTACATTTCTGGTCTATGTTTCTTTTTTATCCTTCCTTTTCATGTTCTGGAACTTGTTTTGATATTCGCTAACAGGGGTTTTCCCACCTTTTTCCTGCTTCTGCTTTCTCTTCTTAACCTTCCTACTTGAAAACTTATTCTCTCTATATTCATCTGTAGAGAATTTTGCAGAGTGAATGAGATGGCACAATTCTATCTTCTAATCCTTTTCAGTCTCTGAGTGTCGCAGAGGGAATTCTAAAACCAAGTAAAGGAGCTAGAATTTGGCTCACAAATGTGGAACTCGATTTTTATTTTACTTTTCGTGTATCCTCTTGAAAATACAAACTTAATTTCCATTTTCTGCCTTTCCTTTTTTCTCTACCAGCATGGAGGGTTTTGGTATTCCAACTTCTGCCAGACAGGGGGACTGAAACAGACCTATCCCAGGATTATTCGTACTTTGCTTGCCAGCAAAGCTGCACCAGCTTGGTGCATTTTACTTTACCCTTCCATCATATCCACAGGTAGATGCTGGCAAAGGGAGTTCAGGCTCAAACCCATTGATATTACTAACCTTCACAGTGCCTGGAGCAGGCTCACCCCATCATTTGTACAGCAGAAGTCACGCTGCTGTGGCAGTTACTGTCAGAGCACTTCCTTTTGTATTTCTTTTAAAAACATCCGGATATGAGAAGAGGGTAGAAGCAATGTCTCCTTCACACTGTCACGACTACTAACAGCAATTATTTCAGAGGCATCAGATAAACACCAGAAGAACAACCTTTTCCTGCCTGCTCCCACCACCCTTACACCTGCACAGAATTACCTGTCAGCAGTGGCCCCAATTGCAATAATATAATGGATACTAAATTAAGAGAGGCTGGCAATTGCAGGGCAAAGAGAATTCAAAGGCCTCCTACATTAAGCACTTAATAATGAGCCCTGAAGAGCAACCTGTGCCTGGAGCAGAAGCTGAGAGCATACGTGTACCTGCTTCATTTATGCCATTTATTACCTTAGAAGAGCTTTTGAGTCCAGGGTATTTCTAGACTCCCTGAACTGCCCAGATATATTAAACCCACCTGATGCTGCCTCTGTGAGTCTTTCTATGTTAGCCTGCTTAGATCAGTGACCTGACTGCTCAGAATGAGCCACAGCAGAGCTGACAGAGGGTGATTTCATCCTGGTCACAGTCCCCTGAGGTGAAAAGAAGCATCTTTCAGCTGCAAAGACGGGAGAGAAATAATTCTAAAAGCCCAGGTTGTTCTGGAAATAAAAGAGAACACAGTTCTATTCTTTATAGTTTTCTCAATTGTAATTTTCTTTTTTTTTTTCTACAGTAGAAGATAAATTTGCTTAGTATTTATAGGCAGATTTAAAAACAAAACAAACAAAAAAATGCACAAAGAAACCCTAGCTGCTTTTTCTTTTTTCTTTCTCCTTTTCTCTTCTCATTTTTGTTCTACATATCTGTGTGGATTTTCTTGAAGTGTTACTGAAGAAGCTCCTAAAAGGCTTAGAAGAAGTAAAAAACTTAATCTGAAAGCCCCCCTTGCTGTTCACTCAGTAGCGTTCTTCAGAAGGCAACTTTTCCTTGTTAATGCTAATGTTTGAATAAAAAGCTTTTTGTCATTCATGGCTGCTTACAGCTAGCATCCTTTTATCCGGTAACAGTGGGAACAAGTCTTACATTTTAGCCTGAAACTATTTAGAAAGTAGTTTGGTCTTTTGATAAGAGAAGGAAAATAGCGCACAAGATAACTGAAGTTTGTGGGCGATATGGAAACCTACATAGTTTTACAGAAAGGTTTCTACTGAGGAAAATAGCTTTGTGGTATGGTGGGAAATTACTAGACAGCTGGTAAATAACACTTCAGTGTGACATGTTATTCTGCTTGTATTAAAGCAAAAAGTCTAGAAAATCACTTAAAGCCTGGGATAGCAAAAAGCCTTACAAAAACAAAGATAACCAAAATACCTTTGAAGAGTCTCTGTTCCAGGATATTACCATGAGGATGCTTATTGTCCATTACCTGCTTTCTGACAAGATGCAAAATATTTCATGATATTGCTTAACTAACTCTGTGCAGTGCAGTTCTTCTAAGAATTAACATGAAAGTATCCAGAGCGATGAACATCTGCTCTGGTTTTTACGTTGGTACACACTGAGCTGAGTTGCATTCAAAATTTCTCCCTGATACTGTTTACTTTACCAGGTTGTTCTACCCAGTTACCTCTGACAGGCGCAGCAGCCCGTTCCAAATATACCATATTCCTTGGGAGTTTCAGTAGTCAGAGAGTAAATCAGATTTCCATCCATTTAACTGGGAAAAATCCATTCTTCTAAAACAACCTTTCAATTGGTAGGAAGAACAATCATCATTTTCTGAAAACAAAAAGTAATAAACCACTCATCTTCCAGGTTTTTGCTCTGATGTTGGTGTTTTCTTCTTTTTGTCCTGCAATACATCACAGCTTTTTAATATAATTTTATTTCCTTCATTTTAATGAATTTATCCTTTAACTACAAGATTTCTCTGCCTGCCTGTCTTTTCTCTTTAGCTTTTAGAGAAAATTATTACGAACTAGGAAAACCAAAAGAAAAAAGACCAAATCAAAGGTGGATTTCCAAGTAAATCTCCAAATACAACCATCTCTAAATGAGAACATCTTGCTGGAGATATTTCTATTTTGAAAGACCAAATTTCCCTTTAGATAAATGCTTATTTTTTTGTTTACTCTTGTCAACATCATTAAAAAGAAGAGAGATCATTATACTCTATATATCTACTTTTCATTTAATGCATAGTATAGCAAGCAGCATTTGAGTTGTCCTGAGTAGTGCTGCTGCTCCTTGGATTGTTCTCTCTGCTTTAGCAGGTGTTCCTATTCTTTGCAGTCTGTCATGAATGATGTGTAACAGACCTACAGAACTTGGAGCTTTCAGACACTGGTAAAGCAGTACATCTCCCTGAAAATTAACCTAATTTCCTGAGCTTGGCATTACAGCAGAAACACAAGGCTGGGGAACAAGAGAGTGAGACGTGATCTCTTACATTTCTCTCACTCTCACCAATTTGTTTCTGGCATCATGAGTTTTGCCCAGATACACAAACAAGCAAACAAACAAACACCAAAAATAGCATAAGAAACAAAACTCCAAAGTCTTGTTAAAGCCACTGGCTTTTCAGGCAGGTTTGTATCTTTCTATAAAAGGTTGTGCTCAATTCTTAATAGATCAGAATCCTTGTGAAAATCCTGGTTGTTCTGATACCACAGAACACCACAGAATTTTTTCTGTGAAAGATTGTCCTCTACTTGTAAAGATTATGCCCTACCTAAAACACAGTTATGAAACACATTATTTCTATAACAGCACTATTAAACTTCTGCCAGGCTAAATTTTTTAATAGTTTAATAGATAGAGTGCAATTTTGTTAAAATACCATGTGAGTATCTTGAATTGAAGTTCAGTCTTTTAGTGCAGAAAATGGCTTGTGAGGTGCTTGAGATTTTTCAATGCTTAGGTGGCTCGTTCTTCAGCATTAAGCAAAGGACTAGCACACGGAGGAGTGAGCTGCAAAGGAGTTAAAAATCTGAATGTGAAAGATGATCTCTCTCAAAAATTCCAGGGACATCAAGGGGCTCCTTGTTCCATTTGATCAAGATTAAACATCCCATGTTTCTCACAGCAGAGGCTAAACTCATCAAAGAGGTAAGGTTTTGTAGCCAATCCTCAGCAGGCTATTTGTTTTCAATATATGATGGTACAGCTGGTAGGAGTCTGTTTCAAAGAGTTGTCTGATTTAAAATCTGGAAGGGAATGACCACCCATGGACTGGGGTAGGATTGTGTCTTAGGTGAAAAAGGGTAGTCTCCTATTTTACTAGCAAATTCCTCTGAAGCCTCTGATTTTCCTGTGGAGAACTATAAGGATGGTTATCTTTTAAAATACTGTCCTATGTAAAACTCTTCAGAACTCAAATTCTCTTCTGTCTGTTTATGGACACATCTGATGATATTTCCCAGTGATGATGTCTTTAATTACGCATCCCAGAGCGGATGAAGTTATTTCAGACTTGTGTTTTCTCTTGGTTGCTGCCACAGTGTTATCATAGAATCATAGAATCACAGAATAGCTTGAGTTAGAGGAGACCCACAAGGGTCATTGAAGTCCTGCTCCTGGCCCTGCACAGGTTAGCCCCAAGAACTACACCACATGCCTGAGAGCATTGTCCAAAGCATTTATTGAACTCTGCCAGACTTAGTGCTGTGACCACTTCCCCAGGGAAGAACCTTTTCCTAATATCCAACCTAAATCTCCCTGTACAAAACTTCAGGCCATTCGCTCAGGTCCTCTCACTGATCACCACAGAGCAGAGATCAGTGTCTGCCCCTCCTCTTCCCCTCACAAGGAAGTTGTAACTGCAATGAGGTCTCCCCTCAGCCTCCTCTTCTCCAGGCTGAACAGACCAAGTGCCCTCAGATGCTCCTCATGTAACTTCCCCTCCAGACTGTTCACCATCTTCACAGCCATCCTTTGGATGCTCTCTAACAGCTCTGTATCCTTCTTATATTGTGGCACCCAAAACTGCACACAGCACTCGAGGTGAGGCTGCAACAGTGTGGAACAGAGCAGGACAATCACCTCCTATACTTGTCAGATAGCTGCTTGGTTTTATAAGACAATTAAAGCAATTACAGTAAACCATTCATCATTTCAGCATTGGTTATAACTCCTTGATGGAACAGGGCATGTGGTAGTATTTGGGGACAGGCAGTTTGCATGCTCAGTTGCTAAGATATTGGATAATGTCAAAATCATGTCTGAAATGATGGATTGTGCTGTCCCCTAAAAAGATTATGGCTGCTTGTTGGTCTTTATTTGTCTTCAGAAAAATTCTGGCCCTTAGAAGAATCATTTCATTTTTGACATACTGCAAAAACTATATGACTCAGCAGAGTGAAATGCCCTCCAGACACAATATCCATCAGCAACTATTCATTAGTTCAATAGTACACAATACACATTTCACATCAAATTAATTGTGCCCATTAAGCAGAAATCTCAGGTCAAAAACAGTTGGTGTGGGAGAAGTCTTTTTTCCATGGGGGTCAAAGTAGATCTTTCTTCTCTCCTGGTTTTCATAAAATTTCATCTTACACCTTTGTGGACAGGTAGCATTAGATAATATCTTACTCCATATTAAAATTAACTAACACAGACACACCTCCTGCAGAGCTCTTAGGAAATATGAGATTTGTAAGATCTTGTCACAGGGTTGTATCTTTATAAAAGAAGTACCTCTCTTGATCAAGTTCTCCACAGAAATTAGTGAAAATTTTAAGTCAAATTCACTCAGACAAAATTCCACCCTTCTATGAATTTTAAATAAAAACTAATCAATTTCTCTGACGTTCCCCTTGGACTAGTAACTTTACATAGGCAGAAAAAGCCTTGATTTGGCTTTCATCTTACAGGCATAACTTCCACCCCGAAACTTTTACTTCTATGATGATTATAAAAATTACTATCCAGAGCTTTCATCTTGTCTCTCTTGCATTCCCACGTGTTACTAGCAATAATTACAGGAAAGTCTTCAGTAGAATTTTAGGGAAGCCCATAAGGTTGATTTACTGAGAGTTTGAGAATCTCTTTTCTTTCATAGCCTTCAGCTGGAGTTGTTAGAACTCAGCACTTCCAAAAATCATGCTAGATTCTCCATAGTCAAATGCTACTGAAAATGGTTGTATTTTCGTGTTACCTATCACCTTAACGGAGTAATAAAATATATTACCAACTGATTCAACTGAAAACTCTCCACTGCATCATATTCAGTACACTTCTGGGTTGAAACATGCCAGCTGGTCTGGAGTAAATAGCAGAATTACACGTTATCAAAGGGTAGGAAATAGAGTATGGTATCCCATTGCAACACCAGATAGAATTTTACATATTGGAATTTAATTACCCAAGTTGTATTAGGGTAGCAATTCTCTATCTGCTTTAATCCAGCTCATTATCATTTGAGAGAAGAGCACAATTGCTGGTAATTTACTGCTGGTGATACAAGTGGTCTCTAGAGGTAGTTTTATCCAGCCTTTGTAATGTTAGAAGAGAAAGGCCCCAAACCAGAACCATTTAAAAGAAAAAGTGAGGAATAAAAGAAAATCTACTTTGAGGAATGTCTTTCACGTAACTTCAAATCAATCACTGAAAGACTTTGCAATAACCTACAGCTGAGATTTAATATTTTACAGAGGATAATATATTGTAGCATTACAGTGGTAAGTCTGAACTCTCTACTCCAAACCAAAAACCTCTAACAGAACTCACGGCTTTTGGATGGAATAGACTCCCTTAAAACTCCTCTTTGTCTTCTGAGGGCAGAGGAAGTCACACAGGTTATCTTTTGAGATCTGCAAAAGGGTTTTGTCCCCTTCTCAATAGAATCAAATTCTGCTTGATATTGGGGATGGACAGTGAGGTATTATGAAAAATCAGGCATGTTAAAGCAATCTTGGAGCAGATTGCTAGCCAAGAGGTTTGACACCAGCAGAAACAAAACTTAAATATTTTCTGTGCCAAAAAAGAACATTTCAAACTTTTTATTGGCACATTTATCTGTTGTTGACAGTCAGGAAGCTCTAAAGAAACTTTCTCTGGTGGTGCACTGGAATTTGCTGTTATAGTGATAATATCATAAAAGAGACTGACTGAATGCAACATCAATTATCTTTCCACAGTACATTGGTATCATTGCTGTCAGTCATCACTGCAGCATATTTGAAGAATAGGTTTACAGTGAAGGAAAAAAGGAGAGGTGAGAATGAAAAGAGCACTGGAAGGTAGGACCGCAAATTTCAGGTGTCATTCACCTTCCCTCGTGCCTTTTGGCAGCTCCCTATCCCTATTCTTTAAAGGTCTTCTCATGCCAATTGCTTTAGTAAAACTTTCCTCAGATTCATGTTTGTTGGAAATGGAACAGGGAATAATAAATCTATGGTACCATTACACAGTAAAATGATCAAAGGACTGTTGATGTGTTGTAGAAAACTTGCAGAAACACATAGTCTTGTAATTTACTTATCTACCAGATACTGTGTCATTTATTTTTTTCTTACAGTTAGATCCTGAGAGATTATTTCATTCTGAAAAGAGCAAGTCTTCCTATCAGTTTTGCACATTTCTGTGGGTTTACTCAGAAGCAGTTCACATATTCCAACTGGGCTATTTGAAGTTATTTGAAGAGTAATGCCTTACTAAGCAGGAATTCCATATATTTCCACACAGGAACTCAGGAAGTAATGTACTGTTCACCATAAACTGAGTATATGTCATCAGCAAAATCTGAATTAGTGTGCATATGTTTGCTTGAAAGGACTATTGGAAAATGCATGAAAGCAAGGATAAGAGTTTATTTGTCCTTTCTGCTTATATTCATTGTTTTCCCCTGCCATGACATCATAAGCATCTCTGCTGCAACTAAATTTAATGGTGTAAACAGCCTTGTAATTTCAAATAAAGAGTAAGTAGCAAGAACAGATGCACAACCCTAAAATCCCTCAGCTCTAGCACATGATTTTATCTCTGGGCAAATAATTATTCCAATACAATGCAGAAGAAAACAAACACCAAACACATCCATTATAGAAACCAGAAATTTCTTTAACAGAAATACTTTAGAGAGAACTATGTGGGACATCTTTATAGGGATGAAATGAAAGATGCAGCACTAATTTCTTTGCCTTAAGTAGTACTTTCTGTAATTTTCAAAACTGAATTGTCACTGGCATCTCTTCTATGTTTTTAGAAACATGTATCATATATATCAATGCTAAATGTTAGATCCTACTTTCTTGTAATTATAATTTCAGGAAACTAAATGGGTGCAAGATCTTTTCTTAAGCTTTTCCTGAGTTATCCAGGCATTTGCAGGTCAAAATGGCTGTGTGTGCTTCTTCCCTGTGACAAGGCAGTGGGGCACACATGAGTCTTGTCTCTATATGTCCTCTATGCATCAGGAAATGTTGTGTATTGTCACTGTATAACAGTAGTGAATAATTACATCCTCTTCCCCCTAAAAATAATAAAAAAGATTATTTTGGTGACAGAAAAATGAATGGCAAACCTACCTGCCAACTTACAAGTCTGAAGGTTTTCTACTGCCCGCTTTTCTATGTGTAGCACAGCTATTTGTGTATAACTGCACAATTTATCCTAAGTCTACCTCTCAGGTTTTCCCTCTCTATTCATGTATCCATAACCTCAGAAGATATCAACGAGGTATGAAGTTTCCAGCAATTATCCCTTAGAAAGATTTTTCCCCCTTTTTTTTTTTGCATTATCTTTCACTCATTAAAAATAATTAAATAAATAAATAGAAATAATAAGAAATATAAGCACAGCATAAAAAGATTGCCTTTGCACAGGCACTGAACAATTGAAAAACCTTGACTTCAAATCAGTAGGGGAGAAGAGTTCCAAAATAGATGCCTATTTATTCAAAATGTCCTGCTATCCCTCCCCAGTGAAGCAAACTAAAGTTTCTTGCTGAAAGTATATCATCACACAATTTAATCACCACATTGGTCAGCTGTTTGCATAAAATAGTAATGTGGCATTTAGTCTTTCTGTGGACCTCAGCATATCTATCTGTACAATGCATAGAGTGTTGTAAAATTCATATAATACCTTGCAGGGGTTTTGTAAAGCTAGGCTAATTAATGTCAAGGAGCCAGATGAAATTTGCTCTTTAAGCAAAATTAATTTATCTAAACCTTCAAAGAAAGAAGATTTCTTAATACTTTTTCATAAAACTTCTATAGCCATCATGCTGACCATTTGTTATTTATACATCAAAACCAAACTGTAGGAGAATAATGGGCAGACCAGAAAGCTTGAAAATAATAGCCATAGTTTGTAAGAGGGGTCTCATTAGGGACACCAAAGTGAAGTACAGAGTCAGTGGAACTAAAAAACAGTTTATGAAATTGTGCTTGCATATTTGGCAGTGGTAGAAAATTGTATAAGATCACCATGATGCTGCCTTAGTATCTACTCTTCCTTGGACATAAGCACGTGATTTGAGGCTGGAATGACAATCCAGATTCTGACTGTCTTTGAGAAATACTGAGTAACCTCCTTCTTTTATAAATGTTTCTTGGCCAACCAGAATACCTTTCTCACATAATTTCTCACTCTCTTCACCTTTCAAGCAAAACAGAGCAGCTTCCCAACAAACTTATTCAGAGATGGTTAGGACATGAAAAGAACCATAGATTTTGTAATTCCTAATGGGGTCTCCACCTTGATACTTTAATTGATACAGAAGGTACTGAGTATGGAAGGCGTAGAGTGACTGTCATTTGTTAAACGCTGAAAGGAAAGGTATATGTGACCTCTTGTCCATGTGTATTAAACTGTGTAATGGTGGAAAAGGGGCAGTGAAAGAAACAAAGGAACTTGCCTGTCACAGAAGAAATGGTAAAGGATTCAGCAATTCACTGCTCGACGCACTGAGGATGAAGAGGACCACTGGAAGCAGTGCTGTCTTCATAAGTTCATGGTTCGACACCATGGATCTCCAGGTGGGTCAAGGTTATAGAGATACACCAACCTGGAGGACTCCATGCTGTTGAGCTGTTCATAAGCAGCGGAAGTCAATAAACTCTTCTCAGCTACCAGGTTGTTTTCCCTGTCTGCCTCTGGAGCTCTTCTGACTGCATTGTTTGCACTCACTTGGGAGGAAATTACCCATGGAGAAAACCCAAAAGCTTCCACAACTGACGAGACGGAGCAAACCATCTCTCTGTTGGGGACTAGAGCACAGTCAATACTGATACACAGCTAAGGAGATTTCCAGGTTGTTGCCACGTGGGTGCATGTGCATGCACACGTCTGCGGTGGATTTTCTTACATCTTCCTGTGAATGCCGCAAGTTTCCATTCTTTGTCAGAGGGAGAGGTGAATGGGCAGATGATTTTCTCTGTGAAACTATTAAAACAGTAGGTGGAGAGCTATCTGAAGCAATCAGGCATGTTCTGAAAGGGTATGCCTACACCGTCAAAAATCTATGGGTATGAGCCCATTCTCAAACACATGTGGAAGAATGCCTTCCATCCACAGTGAATACCTACAGTGGTATTAACAGTTCTGAATTCAGGTTATTTATGATTTTGCTGAGAGAAGAGAGTCCATTCCCAGCCTCTGCACGAACTCACACTCTTGTCTAAGTGTTACAGACAGAGTGTGCTATAGTGGGGAAGAGCATATTACTATCCCACTGCAGATCTCTGAGGTACAGCTTTTTTCCTTGTATAGTGTGGACATTTGAGGTGTGAATACCAGTGTGGATGGAAAGCTTTGAGGTCGTGGGGAATAGCACACTTACATCAGCTTTTGAGCCCTCTTTACACCTGGAAGTGTAGACATACCTATAGAGGATCATGTCTTCTGCATGATAGTAAAAATTTATTTGCATTGCTGTAATTCAATACTGAATTCTCTGTTGTTCACTTGGGTAAAGGCAAGACTTGTCATTCTGGAAGAGGGGAATTACCCTGGAGCAGAAGAAGCAGCTCAGGTTGAAGACCTTGTGGCTATTTGGTCACTCGTTGCACCTGAGAGCTCCAAGGTTCTTCAAGGAGATTGACAATGAATCATTGCAAATCAGGAATTTTTTATCTTAGGAATTGTCAGTGGTAAATCTCAGGCCATTGCTTACTGGACTTAGCTACATTTTCTATTTACTATACGGGATTTCTATTTGAGGGCTGAATAGGAGGTTGGAAGAGAACAGACATGAACAAGAACTCTATAAAGCAGGATGCATCCTTATGCATGCTGCATTGAACTGTGATTTAAATATATCTGGGCTGCCACTGATGAGCAATCTGTAAGTGACAGAATTTTCAGAGAGCTCTTTTGCTTTCCATAAGGTTTTTCTTTTTTCTTTTTTGGAAAAAAAAAAAAAAGAAAAGAAAGAGACAAAGATAGTGAAAGAAGTATTTGGGGGATAAAATGAATATTGGAGACAAACAATGCACCTGTATTATGCAGCACTGATTGTGATATGTCTGTGAGTCACATGGAATTACAAGCTCCCTTGCTCTCTGTTTTGTCAGGGCTGTTTCCTGTGTTATGAATTTATATGGGACCCACAGCTGAGTGGTTATTTGTTTCATTCTTTTACCTGAGCCCTTAAATGTCTTGGTAATGATTGGGAGATAGGGAAAAAGGGGGAACTGGTAACCAGGGAGAGTGGACGCAGTGTATTACTTTCAAATGCTCTATTAGCATACTGCTGAGCTGAAACAGAAGTAATAGCCCTCTCCAAGGCAATCTGCACTAGTGCCACTTGCCAGCAGCAGACAGAGAGCAAGAAAGCACATGGGGTGTCTTTTCTTTTTTTTTTTTTTTTTTTGCTGGTTATCTAATGTCATAGAAGAAACTTATTGGATTCCAAAGTGGCCAGGAGTCATTAAACCTTTGTTACTAAGCAAAAATAGATTTAATCAGGAACAAATTAATGCTTCCTCTTATTCAAATGGGCTTTGAGGTGTAGTGTGTTAAATTTTGGCTGTGTGAGTAGACTGTACTCAAGCAGATCACTGCTGTTTTTGAAAACAATGTTCATGCAGTAATCTATCTTTCATTGTCCTCAAACAACTCCCAGAGAAGAGTGGGACCTTGTTGAGGCTGAGGGGTTCCAAACTGTCTATACTCATCTGTCTGGACATGCCTGGAGAGAGTAGGGTGTAATCATTGTCCCTGTTTTTCCCTTGTCTTCTGAAAAAGAAAATATATTCCTACTCCCTCAGGTTCCTTTAAGAAACTCTGCTCTAACTTTTATGGGTTTAGGGCTTTTCTGCCTGTATTTATGGCTTTTATTTTTAGACTGTGATTGGTACTGAATTACAATACACTATGACAGCTGCTTATTCACATGTTATAGCTGTAGCTTTGACTTCAGTTGCTCTCTGTCTCACTGCAAGTCTTCTAAAAATGCAAACATGCTTAAAAAGTCGATTACATTTTTAACCAGATTGAAAAAAAAATACTGTTTACATTGTTTATGAAATTTCATGGCATATGGATATTTGTTAGCAGTCTTAAGTAGTTCCAGCTGGTGTGTTTAGTTTGCAAAGTGTAAAGCGTAGTGAAAACTGGCTAATCAAGTTGCCCTTTTCAACCTGCTGATTTCATAGGAGTTACAAATGCAGCCTTTCCATTCTGGTGTGGCTGGGTAAACAACGTAGCAACTGTTTGAATCGGGGTACAACAGGCTGCAAAACTGATCATCAGACTAATCCAGCTGAATATGGTGAGGAGGGTGCTTCTACATCTATTCAGAATAGTGCACCTTAATATAAGGTAGAATTTGAGTTTTCCCTTCCCACCTTCCATCATTCACACATGGAAAGAAAAAGGAGCAGAGACAAGTGAAGGAATTCTCATCTTCTAGCACGTAAGCTAATAGAGTATAGGTTTTAAGTTATGCCACCATCAGCACAGTAAGGGTTGCTGTCCTTCTTCTGTGGTAGCACAAGGCAGTTCATATAGACTAGACAGAAACACAGAAACCTTCACACATTGCTAAGGTTTCATCAGGCATTAGACGGTTGCTTTGTGATTCCTTCCTGCAAACATCAGATGCAGATTCAGCCTGACCTCAACCCTGTAAATCACCCCAGACGAGACTTAGTGAAGATCGTTCCTCACCAAGCATCTATTAAAATAAAACATTTTGGTCATTTCAATTCCTTCCAGATTTTGGAATGTTTTGATAGAGAAAAACAAGGACTGGTTACTTATTGTCTTTCAAAATATGAGTTGCTATCATAACCTGATTCACAGAACTGGACTTTTAAGGGAAAAAAAAAAAAAAGAGCGAACATATGACTCGTTAAAATTACAGGATCTGGCAGTACTAGATTTTGGATCCGATTTATAGAGGCTTTTAGTTTTTCAGGCTTTTTTGCCTAGTGGATTATTATTATCATTTTCAGGAAAACAAAACCAAACCAACAAAAAAAATCCAACAACAACAACAACAAAAACCAAACAAACAAACAAAAAACAAACAAACTAAAAAACCCCACCAACTAAATAGGTAAAAAACCCAAACAAACAAACAAACAAAAAACCAAACAACCAAAACCATAGATCAAATTTTTTTTGTTGTTCAATATTTTATTGGATAAGGAAATTATCCTCTTTTGAAGGATTCCAGTAAGATGAAAGCCTATCTTAAATAGGAATAGAACCTATTTACAAGTTGTATTACTGCTTGTATCTCTGCTTGAAGGAGGTAGCCATCTCATTACTTTGTTTCCTGCTCAGAGAGACCATCATGCATGTACCTCCCTGCTCCTAATTACATCTGTGACACAGGGCTAGGTGACAGGAGAGATCTTCACTCAATGCCCAGCCTAAGCCAATATCAGGTCACTCATCTGAGCACTGCTTACTGTCTTCTTGAAGGCAATGGGATGAGTTTTCTTGCTTTCTGCATTAAAGATCTTTGTTATAGGCACTCCTCAGCAGGTGCTTTTGGTGGGCTGTGGTGGAGCAATGCCATTAACAATGCTGTGAAGGAACAGCAGAGCACAAATCTACACAGTTAATGTAAATTCAGACTAAAGTGTGAAAAAGACACTTCTTGATCCACATTATGTATGTACCCTTGAAGATTTCTGCTTAGTTTACTGATCAAACCAATATTTTCTACTGTTAGCAATGCAGAGCTATTACAATCTGAAAGAGTGAGCTGAGTTCTGTTCTGATGTGTGCGCTGTCAGCAGAATTGTCAGCTATGTCTTAGTCACTGCACTTTTTTTATAGGAGATTTCAGACATGAAGCTGGGTTTGCAGGGCTTGTAGACAACCAGATTGACTTTTTATTTGTTCACTGAGCAAATATGACATGGAAATCTACATAAGCCAGCAAACACAGACTAGAACCCTATGTGATAACTTTTACAGCGTGTCTTTTGTGGTTACTATTGGTCTTTGGAATGAGGATAAAAAAATCCATTATTACTCTGTTTTGTTTTCAGAACTCCTTTCCATCTCATTTCCACCAACTTTTTAGTTCTGTCTCACACACATAATGGAAAGAAGGAAATAATACCTTTAGCCTGAAAGCTTTCTAATCACAGGCTAGAGGATTGACATTTTTCCTAACAATAGCCAAAGAAATCTATGTGCTGTAAGAGCTAATGTCAAAGAAAATGAATAAGAGCTTTATTACTTAGTAAGCACCAAGACTTTCCTAACACAGTTTTGATGATGTCTCCTTTGGTAGTGGGAAGTTTCACTAGTGAAATTTATTCAGTCCAGTGAAGTACTCCAGTTTAGTACTGGAGATGGGATTATTCCCAGTTAGGCTTCAGAATCTCCTTATAAATTGGCCTTCTAATCTAGAAGGTCTGGCTAAGGTTTCTCTATAGTAAAGAAACATCTGCTGGTGGCACTTCTTTCCATGCTGCAGTGGGGACTATGGAAGAAGGGATGGATTCCCACCTGGAGGCATTTCTGTGTTGTTCTTTATGGTAGAGGGACCATAGATAGCTTTAGTAAGGTATATACCTTTCAGAACACTAAAATCAGGCAAAGAGTAATAATGGCAGCTCAGATGCCAACAGACCATCATGATATTTTGCACAGCAATTTTGAGGGTGAGATAAGAGACTTGAAGCTCTGAAACATAATTCATATTGCACCCATTTGTCTTGTACACCCTCAAAAGGCCTTGAATAGGGTCAGGTGCAGCTGGCAACATGACTGCCTGGAGCTACCTAGAGTGAGAGAATAATAAGGCAACTTGGTTAGGCTGTTATTTCTAATGTACTGTCCCTGCTGGTGTCTGAAGCAATGGATTTTGATAGGAGAGGAGATGATGACTGGTCCACCTCCTGAAATCTCTTCTTCCTCTAAGATGTCTATGCTTGCCTACTCAAGGGACATAGCAAAGTGTTTTGTTAGGACTAAAATATGGATTGAAATAGGGGTAGTCTTGGCAAGCAGCTGTTTGGATATTTGATTCTGTTTGGATATTAACATGCAGGAGTACCATTTTAGGTGATGAGTATTGTTTCTGAGGAAGACTTGTGTGTGACTGCTTAGATGCTGAGCAGGAATTGGCTTCTAGACAGAAAATGACAATGGTCAGCTGAAGTTACTTGATCTTCAGATACATTTAAGTGCTCCCATAGGATATTGTCACGGAGAAAGAGATATTCTGGTGGTGTACAGAATGTGCCTCTTTCCCCTGCTACTTGAAAGAGGAGATTTTGCTTGCTCTTTTCCCTCTCTACCTATTTTGTTGAGACTTTAGACTTTTCTGTGGAAGTTGTTGGGAGCAGATTCATTGATTTCAGCAGGATTTTTGCCAATAGAGCAAGGTATGTCTGTGAGGAACTTTTTATACATTTGCACAGTGTCAAGCACTTCTGTAGCCTCAGCTTTTGAAAAGGAAAATGTCTATGTTCCAGGACCCTGAGCCTGGAAAATACCCTAACCCCCATCACATTATTTGATAATACTCTTAGTTGTAAGATACAGAACAAGCAGCTTCAGTAGATTAGTTTTTTTCTAACAAATGAAGGTGTGTCCAAAATTGCCCTACCTAGTTCCTATTTAATTAACAGTGTCTCTAGAGGATGATTCAAAGTTCCCAAGAAAATTCCCCTCGTACTAGATGCTGAATAAACAGTCAGTTCCAACTTAGTTTCAGACAGCTTAATTCTTAAAGATTCTTTTTTTTTTCAGAAATAAACAGAAAACCAATGCTCCACTAAGATACTGCTGTCAATGATCTTAATCTTCCTATCTAACTTTATATTCTCCATGTCTCTGTGATTTTTGATATGAAAACTGATTGTCTGGAGAGGGAAAAAGGATTTTTGGTTTGGTGGCTTTTTGTTTGTTTTGTTTAGGGTTTTTGTTTGTTTTCTTGTTTTTTGTTTTACTTCTTTTTGTAACTCATGTTACTTTCTAAAACATGCTGCTGCTGAAATTTACACTGTTTATCAACTAAAATTATATTTACCTATGTATAAAACTCTTTGATGTGTCAAAGGATTTCTTTCCCCAGCTGAGAAACTAAATTTCAAATTACTGAATGACATTCAAGACTTTTCTTTTGGTCACACATTAATTTTAAAATTAATCCATCCAAGACAGATTTCAGGCAATGAAGTTTGGATTTCTAACTGTTTTTTCCCCTAATGTCAGACAAAAAAAACCGTGAGTGACTAATGTTCTCCCTCTTGCAATGTACAGTTTTCAAAATGGCATTGAATTGGGCCTTTAGTATGTGTAGTTCAATTTCTATCTATTCCTTTCCTTGAATCAGCTAAAGCTTGACTCAGCGTTAAGATTTCAGAGTGCCTTTTCTCTGTGCGGTTTTAGGTTACCCCAAAATTAAATTGCCGTAATATAAAATATTGAAGAATTACTAAAGACTGCAAAATGACTTCTTCTGTATATCCCACAGCAGGTGAGTTCCACATTACAAAGCCAGACATTTAAATTTATAGTGTAGTTAACTTCCATGCACTATCCTAATGTGTGTATACTGACAGTAACTGGGGCTTAGAGTTTTTCTCCTCCTGTGAAGGATTGCTTTGAACTCCTAATTCTCCTGATAGCCTTTCCAAAATGGACATCTATTTAAAAGCAATGCCCAGTTGAATGTGTTTTCAGATGTTCTGCCAGCAAAGATCTGAATCTTAAAAAATGAAAGTATTAGGGGGCTTTGCTTTGCTCTGAGGTCACTCACCTTTGTTGCCACACCCTGTGGAATTTTACAAGTATTGGAACTGGCATTTGGTTTCAGATTCCAGAGATCTATGCAAGAAGTTTTGCATCATTTCTTTTATTCTTTGACCCATTTAATTCTTTATTTGATCTTGGCAAAAGTATTAAGGGAGCCCAGTAGGAATATGAAGTGACTTGATTTAGAAAACATACATAGATAAATGCTTGTATTTTAGATTGTGTGTAAAGATAAATGGCTGTAAATAGAAATCACATTAAGTCAAAAGGCATTATATCTTTAGTAAGCTCTAATGTCAGAGTCTCAGCAACTGTTACGTGACACAGCTTCATTACAGTCAATAGAAGGACAATTTGCTGTTCCCATAATATTTCCAGCAGCCCAGAGAATGCAGGGAGCCCTGTGCAGAGAATTCTTCTTCTATTTAAACGTAAGAAATTTAGCTTATCTTTTAGAAGATGCATTCAAGTGACTTCCTCAAATTATGTCAATAAGGATAACAAACTCAATTGTACGCACACTGGAATTATTCTTTTTTCTTTTTTTTTAATTCTCCTCACTTTTACAATCACCACCACATCCATAGGTCTTCTATCGCTGGTTGTTGCAATTTATCCTTTCTGAGGTCATTGCAGGATTTTCAAGGAAAAGAGGTACATGCATTATATAGCTAGACTGAAATTGTGAAGGAGATCTCTTTGCTTTTTCCCATGTGTTCATGTGCCGTGTGAGAGAACCACCTGCTTCCTATGGAAGGATTACTATTTTTTATAGTTTAGGCCACTCTGATACAGAATGGTAGTGTTGTTCTGTGCACTCATAGACATTTGCTTCACTAAATTCATGTGTGAATCTACTAGTCATCCTTAAGAGTGCTAAACAAGCTCAATAAAACAAATTTGAAAATAACAGTGAGTGAAAATGGAAAAGAGCTGTTACACCACCCACTGGTGTATGCCTCCTCGTCAGGGTTTTCCTGCAAGCATTGTAATGGTGTCATGATTAGACCTTTTAGAAATTATGGCAGTAGGTGCTAGAAGGGGACCTGTGATGTTTTTACTCTTCCTTCCTAGGAGCAGTATCGGGGATATCTTGATTATCCTTGATAGATGTTTAGATTTATATTTATATGTATATATATATATTTTATATAGGTCTTATATTAAAGACCACAATGGATGGAGATGCTACAAAACTCTTTTGGTACACTGATCCTTTAACTCTTGTTTTAGTTAGAACCTTTTCCTAATTAGGAACCAAAATCTCTTTTGCTGCAGGTCAAAGTAATTATGCCTTGTGCTCTTGCTTATGAGTATAGAGAACAGTTTCTCATCCTTTGAAACAGCCTTCTGAAATTCAAACTTCTCTAGAAAAAAAAAAATCCAATTCTCCCAACTTTCCCTCCATTGCATGGTTTCTTGACCTCTGATCAGTTTAATTCTACTGCCCTGGACCCCTGATAATACATTTCTGAATTTCTGAAAGTGGTGTGCTAAATAGAACGTAGTATTCCAGCTGAGTACTCATTCATGTTAGGCACTGGAATAATTATTTTCCTCAGCTTGCAGATTTACACCTTCCATAACCATATTTATCTTTTCGTAGCAACACTGCGTACTGATTCTTACTGATATTCAGATCTTTCCCACAAGCACTTTATTCTCCATTTTGTGTTTGTCTATCTAATTTTTGCTTCCTTCATATAAGACTTCCTTCTTAGCCTTTATTAAATTTTAATCTTTTTTTTTTTTCCAGTGTACTGGATCATTTGAAATTCTGATCCTTATGCTAGCTGCCTGTCATTCTTACCCACATATTGCCATTGGCAAAATTCGTGAGTGATCAGGTTTTTCTGGGGGGAAGATTATCAGCTTTGTGGAGCCCTCTGTAATTTGTCTCCACCTGGCCCATTGAACAAAATAGGCTCATCCACGTAGTGGTATCATCCCAGTGGTGTGTGAGGGCAACTGCTGTTTTTTGGTTGGTAAATTATCCTTCTAAGGAAAGTGTTAATTAATACTGTTCTTTGGTATCTGTTGCAGTGTAATATGCTATCTCATTATTTTTCTCTATTGCTCAAAACTCTCTAAATTATATTACTTTTTCTCATTTTCATTGTAAATTTGTATTCTGACTGTTTTTCCTCAAACTTCACAATTGATGCAGCTCTGGTTCCAAATCTCCGGAGACCCCAATTCACGAAAACATCTCTTTGAAGAAAATGTTTAAAAATATGTTTGAGGCTAATCATGAGTTTTAAGTCAAAATCACTGCATCATATTTCACAGCTAAGGGAAAAATAAATCCTCCCCTCCTCTCATTCCTGCGCTCATAAAGGATATATGACCAAAAGAGGTGTCCTTGTGAGATGTCTTCCAACAACATCCTGGCCACCACCAACAATACAGATATATTCCTAAAATTCGACATTTAATTCTGAGCATTTTCCTGAATGATTGACTGCTTAAGTGTTTTCCCAAATCAGAGCTCAAGCCAATTTATATTATTTTTCCATCTGCTCCATTATTTCCTATAATATATTCACATTGTTTCATTTCTAAGCTGTTTATGTTCTTGAATTAATGAATATGTTAAATAAAATTAAGTCAAACAGCTCTCCCAGTAGCCACATAAGAGGATATCACTCCCCAGATCAGACGTATTACAGAACTGTTATCTTCATTTGCAGTCTTTTGTTTTTTGCTTAGTTCACAGACAGTAGCATTCCTATTTAAGTCAGATGGGGTTTCTGGGGAAAGCAACATTTCATGGAAATCTAGATTAGAGACTTCAGTATAATATGCCTTCATGTTAGAAAACTATTTGATATTCTGTCTCCTAGAGCGTTATGTGCAAAATTAATATGCAGATAGAGCATATGATACGAATGCAAATTGAAAAATCTATGTATTACTCATTTATCTTTTAATACCTATAGTTACTGAACTGTGAGTTCTGGTACTCATTAAACACATTGTGATCTTTCAGTGAAACTACATGATGTTGATGCTCATAATTCAGAGCTGGGTTATAGCTTCTCCATTCCAACCAAAACTTGCATAGGGGCCAGGAGAAGATGGAGAAAGCAGAAATAACTGGGAGAGAGAGCCAGAAGATGACTGTGGGCAGTCAGCACCTACTGCTTCTGTCAGGAGTGTAGCTCCTTTGAGGTGCCTGGCAGCAGCAAGAGGGGATTTCCAGAGCTGCGGTGTTGACAAAGGCAGGCAGCAAGACCTGACCTGAGTTACTGCTCTGCTTATCTGACACTGCCCACAGTGGGTGCTTCTGCCCATCACAAGACCTGTCCCTAAGAGCACTGTGATCAAACACTTGTTAGATCTTCACTGAACTGGTTAAAACAAGATCACTCTCTAGTGTAGACAGGATCCATCCCAGATACACACAGGCCCCTGGTGGGACTACGCAGTCAGTCTGGTTCCATTGCAAACACCAGACACTACCCCCTCAACTCAGGCTGTGGAGATGATAAGGCAGTGTACCAGGTCTATATATAATTGTAACCTTTAGAGAGTTTATTTTCAGGCCCAAGCTCAACAACACGATAAAACCATGAGGCTGCCTCGCAGTGTGGTGGTGGTGTAACATGGTGTCGCAGTGGCACAGTATAATGCGGTGTTTTCGTGTCATATACTGGCTCATATCATTTACAGACAGAGAGCACAATGCTGCTAAGTGCTCTGGGGCCAGGATGCTGTCTCCTCTTACGAGTTACTATCTGATATTAGCATGGTACTACACTCAATTTTACTTAAAAGCATTAGGATGAGCAGAAGCATCCTGAAGCACAGTGAGAAAGCAAGGTTTTAATGGTGTTTCATTCTTCCTTCAATATCCTCTATCCAGGTTGCCTATATACCTTTATGGTGATCTGATGAAAGTAAATGGATAAAGGTGCTCTGGTATTTAATGATGTGTCTGCAATTTAATTAATGGTGTCACCAGCATTTGCAACAATTTTTGTCTTCAATTTTTGTTAGCTTGAAAAAAGTGTAAGGAAAAAAATCATCAGTCTTTCTATATCAACAGGCTCAAGCTTTTACTTTCACTCACAAAAAGAACAAGAATATTCCTTAATCTTAGCCTGTTTCCACCTACTGTGTGGCCATAAACCAACTTAAACTTCTGAAGCTTTAAACACGGGGTAGTTTACCAACTACTACTCCTGTACAAATCCTCCAGAGAAAACATGTGCTGTGTCTGTTAAAGCTTCAGAACATCTCCTTTTCCTTCAGCTGTGGCTTTCATTTTCTCTCTTCATTTTCACACCTTTAATCCTCCCCCTTTTTCCCCCTTTTTTCTTGATATTCCTTCTGCTGTACCTCTTTTTACTCCTCTACCTTCATACATCTCCCATTGCCTTCACTCTTTTCTGTGAAGGTTTCAGTCCTGTGACATGGATGGAGCAGATGCTCTTGCAGAAGGTTCTACAAACAGATTAGGAACATCCAGCATGCTGTATGAAAGAATCTCCCAGGTGTCAGCATTCAGTCAGGATTGGGCAGCTAGTCATTGCAATTCAGTTCCTGAGACCCCAGAGACTCACAGTGACTGCAGTGCCTCTATTCCTAGCGGGGATCTAACAAGGAACAGTCAGTGACCCCAGGAGGCTGCTGTGAGATTTTGCTAATCGATATATACAGAAACTTCCAGAGGCGTAAATGCAGAGTGAAGTCCCACTTATTGCAGGAGAGTAAACTCGTGTCAAAATTGCCAGGGTCTGCAGAAGGCTTTAAACAGGAATGTTTTTACTTTACAAGGAGATTTTTATTCATTAAGTAGTCTCTAGGACCACTGGTCCACTCTAATAAGTGTTCTGATAAAAGAGGTCAAGTCCCCAAAGGATGCCTGATAAGGACGTGTCATTTCTCCTGTAAAAGATGATTACAATAGTCAGATACTGATCATCTTCTAGCATCCGTATGATGACAATCTTTTTAAAAAAGACTAAAGAAATGACACTTCTCCTTCAAGGTTATTCACTGCTGGTAAAAGTTATTAGACTGATGACAGAAACAAAGTCCTCTGCTTCATAGCATAGGTATTGTCAGTGCAACAAAATTTTGTGCATTTAGCAGCACTGCATGACCAGCAGGATTCAAACCTGAATATAGGGACAATCCAAGAAGTCAGGGATAATATGACTTTCAATTCTTTTATTCCATTTGGAATAGGAACCACTGCTAAATATGCTGCATATGCTTAAGTCCATAAGCTTCACATAGCCCTTTGGGTAGGGCATGACCATTAGAGTAGATAACCCAGCCTGCAATTTAGTCCTAGGAGATTTCAGAGATGGGCATGGAGTGAGTTCAGAGACAGCTAAATTATTTCTGTGATCCTCCTCTTTGCTGCACTCTCTCCCCGTTTTACCAGACTATAAGGGACCCTCTTGTCTCCTGCCTGCATGCTGTGCATGTCATGTAACCAAGATAATCATAGGATCGGGCATGAGGCTGGTGCATGAGGAGGGTGCCTGCACTGTGGGTCTCAGGAGGAAAGGCCAGGGCATCCAGTTCTCACAAGCTTTTGCTAGAGGCTGTGGCGTCTCCACACTGTATTCACAAGATGAAAGGTTTTCCAGCTGTGCCCTCAGAAATAATGTAACCAAACGTGAAATCAGAGTGGTATTAAGTGGCAGAGAGTTGGGAAAAGGTCTGGAAAGCAGAGGAGGCAAATTCTTTACTTATTCTTGCACAGAAGACTGAACTCAGAAGAACACAGCCCAAAAGAAAATACCAAGTGTAAATAAAGCAAACTTTGCTCTAAAGCTCCTCCTCATCCAACTGCTTATTTGAGGCATACACTGTAATGTCAAAATTTAACTACATAAAGCCAAAAAAGACAGTGAATAGTTGACTATACTATCTTTTCTAGTTTTGTTTTGTTTTGATTTGTTTTGTTTCATTTTGTTTTTTCATTTGCTTTGTCTAGTAAAGTTTTCGTTACTCGGTTTTCAGGAGTGTGATAGGATGAATTAATTTTATGGTGAGGTTTGAAGTGTTCATACAACAGGGACACAGAGATTACACAAAACACAGACACTCATTTGTCTTCTGCTTCTCTCTTCTCATTTGCAAGTTTCTCCCATTCCTACTTAATGACTTTTTCAGCACCAGAATCCTAAATTCAGATTTACCCTCACTGTTCAATCTCTGGGATTTAGTATTTTAATGCTCCTTTCTAAATCTACATGCTTTTTGTTACACCATACTACTAGTGTAAATAACAGGGACAAAATAGAGTCTAATGGCCTACAGAATCCTTTTCCTTTTATTCTTTTTCTGTGATGACTTTATTTCTTTCCTAAAACTGCACCTTGTTGAAACATATCTGGACACTCACCTGTAAGAACACAGCACATATGGGGGAGTCAGCAGGCTGGTGCAAGATGCTGTGCCACTTAGTGACTCAAGAAAGGACTCATCACAGTCCTGCTGCCAGAGCTTTCAAAGAAGTCCAAACAAATCAAATCCAAATTGCTCTACAACAAAACCGTGGCTCCACATTTTTGAACACAGCTAAAATAAAATGCTTATTCCCATGACTGTCCTTACAGACATTACAGAATAAAAGGATAGGAGAAGAAGAACCCAGAACACATTTTGCTGTCAACTGTCTCCTCAGACTTACAGGTCCCCAGCATATAATTTATTGAGCTTTAATTCCGAAAAAAATCATACAACTAAATGAGACATTTTCTACCCAGTGGAGCAGAAATAATTCCTGGTATTTCAGCTTAAGTTAGCACCAAATTCTATACTTCATGTGTGGACCTTCTGGAAGGACTTCTTTCTCAGACATGCCACTTTTCTGTTCTTAAGAGGGGTAACTCACAGTTCTAATAATAGGCAGTATTTCCCTCCCACCGTCTCCCTCTGGAAACATCTCTCCCTTTGGAAAGATCTCCTTGTCTTGTGCAATTTCATGAAACTAAAAGATTATCCCTTTTTTTGCTCCTGAATTTCAAATATCTATCTATTCCTACTAGGTTTGACCACACAAAAGGTATTAAAACTCCTATGTAAAATAACAACACTATTTCTAGTGCTTCACTTTGATAACAATCCTCATCTTGAACACACCTCAGCAATTGCAATTACATCTGTTTATGGCTGGGTATCATGAGCCAAGATTTCTGCTCATATAACTGATGGATTTCCCCAGTTGTATAGTGGAATTTTGCCAACAGATTTGGCAGAGAGTCAGGCTGCCACAACTGGTAGGGAAATTATAATGGAATTTAACAGAATTCAATTGTATTTCTTGTTAGAGAGGAGAAGAAAAATGGCCAACTATAATATCACAATCTCTCAGACAGAAACATAAACTTTATGAGATTCAATTTCTCAAAAAACACCACTCAAATTCCTCAATCAACTCTTCCTTAGTGACCTTCTCGCTTGAATTTCAAACAGCCTTGAAACATTGGCTTTGCTGGTGCAGAGCTTACAATCAGATTGTCACTCACATCACATTTACCTGCCTCTGGTAAGAAGAGAGAAGAGATGTTTTCTTTGAAAAATTTCTGCTGCAGTGTTGCCAAACATAAATTAGCTGTGACAAACATCTTTTATTTGCTTAAACAAATTACACTTCTAAAGTCAGGTCAGGGCATACTACTAAGTATAGGGAAAACAATGTAATTAGATCTTTAATCACACAGCTTTCCAGAGGAAGGGGTCTGTGACCAGAAACACTAAACTCAGTTACAACTCAGCACCACACAACCTCTTAGAGCATGGCTAAGAGCTCCCCCTTCAAGTTAGAGTTGCCTCTTCTTCAACTGCTCATCGAAAAGGAAATTCTTTGCCCTCCTTAAAGCTGGCGTTTGTCACAGCCACATTTTCTTTGGTGACGCACAAAGGGACAAAGAAAATTTGCTTATAACAAAGCCCTATCCCTGTAAGGTCATTTCCTTAGCTTTATACAAATTTTGACCCTGTTGTGCAAACACTGTTATCTCACCTGAGTTGTGGTGAAATTCTGCATCTTGGTGAAGATTTTAAAAGTAATAGAAGTATTTTCAGTCTGATTCAGTGGGGTATTTTCCTCCAAAGCTTTGCTGTGTATGATCAATTATTTTTTTTAAGTATATTTTAAAACAAAAATATATTTTTTACCCTTTTAAACAAGAAATTTATATTACAGCCTTTTAAATCCTTATACACATCTAAACCATTATAATAAACCCTCCAATAACTCTTCACTGAAAATGACTTCAAAATACTTTCTGAATGTATAATATAATTCTGTCCCAGCAATATGCAAAATCTTTGTCCCTTCTTACATTCTTGTGTTCCTCATGACCAATGAGTATTTCAAAGGCAACCATTTATTGCAAGATAACAGTTCTTCTAATATGAATATCAATTATGCAGAAATGTGAATAATAAAATTATTTTTTCTGAAGACAAGATATCCTGTAAAATACATCTTAACTAGTTACAGACACTTAATAAATTACAAATGCTTAAAACCTTCATAAAGCAGAACTGAATTTGACAACTGCTGTAAACAGTGGAATTAACATGGTTGCCTTTGTGAAATAAACTGCATGAATCTTCTGTTTCCCTAACAATGTCAAGAATCCAGCTAATATATTTGCCCTTCCTGACCAGAAGCTATATCTGGCATTGTACTGAATTTTACAATTCAAGAAACTTTTGCAACTATTGTTTGTATTTTGTTCTGCCTGACAAATATGAAACCAGCCATAAAGAGTGATATCAAATTGTCCTCAAGAAATCAAACAATGTGGAAGAGTAGTTTTATCTTTTGCATCTTTAATGATCAGTGTAATCATACAGAAACACTTTTGACTTATAAAACACCTCTTAGCTAGGTTCTACGAAGTCTCTTACACATAAAGATATGCCCCAGGTGGTTTAAAATGCAAGCTTCATGTAGGAGATGGTGTGCTGCTTTCCTTACACTCTGTTAACTTCATGGTTTCATTAGTACCACTTGGCAATGTAAAATATCATATTTTTGTATTGAATATATGATACAGAGAGTTTGATCTTTCGTTCTTTCTCGTTGACTGCACTCTACAGTTTCTCCATTTCTAAAGAACAGACAGATGCCTATGCAGGAAGGGTTTGCAATGGAAAAGCAATGCAGATGATTAACCTTGGCATTGTCCCATGTCTCTCAGTGTAAAATTTTCACTGAGCAGAATTTGAAGTAAATCATCCAGCCCACTTCACTTAATAATACCTCTTTAACATGCTCTGCAATTATATCATTTGTGCTGTTGAGCTTGGCCATTTTCCTTCTTAGCTATTCATTTCTCCCCAAGGAATGGCAGTTTAACAGATATTTCCAGTGATACAGGTAGTTAAATGGGGCAGTGAGTTATCTTACTGACCACAGGAATTATTTCTCATGACAACCACTGCAGTCTAGTGCCATGTTTTTTTCAGGAAGAATTCTTCTTCCAACATAGGCCACCTGGGAAGACTGGTAAAGCTGGTCCCTTCCCTGCAAATATGAAACAGAAGGCTGGACAGAGAGGTCCATGCTTTATGTCCCATTCTGTGTTTCCCCTGGTGTATCCATTCAACCTTCAGAGACCCCAGCAGCAACACTGCTCAACAGCTGGAAGAAGGCACCAGAGGGATGCTCCAGCTTGTGCTGGAGCATCAGCTATCTATGGTTTCCCCCTGGGCTTTGGTTTTATGGTTTCCAAATCCCTGACAACAGATTGCAGACACTGTTACAATTCTGAACCTCAACTTTTACTTGGTAGCTGCACGTTTTGATGAGCATATTCTTTCCTTTTCTTGTAACAGGAACTGTCGACATAAGGGAGAACACAAAAGTATACTTAAGGCCATTCAGATTCAGACCCACCTCCTGACAACTATGGGTCACTGGTAGGGCCATAGCATTTTATCCTTGTGCTAAACTGGTCTTATTTTTCTGTGGGAAAGAGGCTTTCATCCCATTCTTTGCTCTTTTAAATGGTGTTTTTAAATGTTGAAAAGTGTTTAAATGGTGAAACTCATTTAAAAAGTGAATTTCTTACACAGCATGGGCATTCAAGCAGCTCTGATGCTCTCAAACCACTAACAGCTGACTCTAGGTGTCCCCTTAATTGCTGATTCATTTTTGCAAGGAACAGATTCAAAATATTTTGAAATTTACTGATAAGTAAAGACTGACTGCTGTTCATGACAAGAAGAGAAACTCCTTTCTTGGTCAAATAAGAGTGCTGACAGGAATCTTGTTACCAACATTTTCCATGCAAACTTCAGTGAGGGGCTCTAGTAGGATGATTCTCATACCTGTCCACATTTGAAAAGGAGTAATACCTTGCGGTTCACTATGCTTTTTATCTGTGACTCCATAGAGTCTCATAATAGCCCCATAATGTCAGCAGTTATAATTATAAAGGAGAAAATAGTTAATATACTTAGCAGGCTTCCTGAATCAAAGACATCCTGGCCTGTTAATGGCTATTTTGGCACAGTTTCATTTCTGTAGGAGCTTTTGAAGAGTCTTAGTTCTGTTTCAGCACAGAATAAGAAAAAACAGTATGTAGACTATCAAAGCAGCCCTCAAATAGAATGGCTTCCTTCTGATAGGTGGGAAAGAACAAGCCAGACACAGACCTTGTGTACAAGAAATGGATGCAAGCAAACTGAAATTCAGGAAGTGTTATTCCCTTTAGGGTGGGCTTCCATACATTTAAGCACGTAATCAGGTGCAGGATCAAGTGCATACAGAAGTGGGATAGTCAAAATATGCCTCTGTTCTAGTGAGGTGTTTCAAATAACCATAAAGAATGCATTTATCAGTGCAGAAGGTAACCCTGAAAACAGGATCAGTGACTGGAAGTAGAGGATAAAACAGAAGCCAAGAGGAAATTTAGAAGAGTTTAAGTATAAACAGATATAAACAAACCAAAATATCAATAGGAAGGGTATATGGCAGAGATTAAACAGGAGAGTTGCACTGAAGAATATCAGAACACAAATAGAGTAGTGGCTAAGAAATCCCTAAATTGTCATAGGATTATTATTTTAGCACCTTGTTATATATCCTTCATATCTGTATGGTCAAGCTTTTTTTTTTTTTTTGAATTGCCTAAAAATGTTGATAAGGTACTCCCAAACCCAGAAACAAAGCTAGAAGAAATAAAATTTGGAGGAAGGGCAATTTCATGAAAAGAAAAGTTAAAAACTTATTCAAAACTGGGTTCCAAACTGTGCAGTGTCATGGACTTCCTAGGCTTTCCTTTGTAAAAAAGTTTTGAGCACAGGTTTTTTTTTTTTTTTTTAATTCACACCACTTGTGAAAAAGATCAGTGTCCTTACTACTTGTACTCCAAGGGAATTTCTAAATGCAAATTAACTGTAATGGGAGTCTACATCTGTCACCTTTCTTCTCCGCTTCAAGGAGGAAGCACAGACAACAAATCTCTTTTATACCAGCCTTCCAGCCATGGAAAGTCCTTTGAGGGGACACCAAGCACAAAATCTATTTTAAAACGCTACTTGTCTGCAATTGACCATGTAAATTAAAGTGCTACAACCACAATCCTTATGTCTGTCCTTACTCTGCTGCAGAGATTTCTTGGTGAAGAAGAAAATGTAGCACTCCATGATTTTATCCCATAATTACTTGCCTGTAATATGTTAAGTTTTATTACAGACAGTAATATTTCCTTTCTTCCGTCCTATCTATCTAGTCAATAAACTGACTGAGAGGGAAGAATTTCCTTCTTCAGCTATTCAAGGGCAAGATGCTCGGGGATTGGTATAATTGAATTAAATCCACAATGGAGTTATACTGATTTATCTGAGCTGGTGATTTTGCCTTGAAAATTTTAAAGGGACATACCTCATGCCTGCTAGATCTCTGATCCCAAAGAGAGGAAGCAATCTGTTCTGTCCTGAAACAGATTTAGAAAGTATTGCCATCAGTTCAGACAAGCAGTGTGTTGAAAACTCTACACTCTTCACGCCTTTGATGTGTTTAATATCATCCTCTGCAGAAACCCTGCACCTTCTCACCTTGTTGCCTTCCATTAAATTCTGAAGTGTTAATAACACTGTCAAGACAATCATGCAGTCATTAGAGAGGGTCGGTTCCTATGCCTTTCCCCTACCCTGTTTTACTTTTGGAGCAAGTGTACTGTCTATATACATTGGAGACTTAGATTAATCTCTCTATTAGAATCACTGTTTGGCCATGAACTGTGTTACCTGAGAGTAATTGAAACTTGAAGAAAGTTATGGTTATGAATACAGGAGAACGATAATGGACTGCAACTCCTACTCGATCCATAAGCTCCTAGAATAGTTAGTCTTGTTGAGATAAAGCTCACATTCAGATTAGGTTTTGGCTGCAGCTAAGGTTGTTGTTTGGTTAGTGGGAATAAATGATTTATCTAAAATGAGAAATGACCTTAATATTAACCTAAAGCTGGAACTAAATCCACATTCAATTACAAAGAGATTAGTTTTGTGTGTGCATTTGTTCTTTTGTTATTTATCCATACATGAAAATACCAGTAATAAAAGTAACAGACCAAAATAAAAATTGTTCTCATCAATTTAGTTCAAAGAACAGAAGAAATAGAAACTCTCAGATATATCAAATAAAGAAGTGATCAATATTTCAGTGATTGAGGCCAGCAACATTTCAAGTTCTGGTAAATAAAGTGGAGATCTATTCACTAAATTAATTTCTACTGCGTTTTGTTTCATTGGGATGAAATAAGTGATCTTTATGAAATTTTTCAGTCATATTTGTTTACCAAGTTTCACAGAAAGTCAATTTCTCTTCTGACAGAATTCTGAGCTCTTGGATGCTTACATAAATTCAGTTAAGTACTTGGAGGGTCACCTACTGCAAATTTAACCAAATCCTTAAAAAGAAAAAAAGCCGATTGAATGTTCAAACATGTCACCTGTTCTGTGTTACCCTATTTGAGTGGGAGGGTAGAAAAGATGACCTCCAGAGGTCCCTTCCAACCTCAATCATTTTGTGATTCTATGATCATTTTTAAAATTCTAATATCCTGATCTAATGTTGGTCTTTTTAAATAAGAGTGCAATATTTACTCTTTTCTTATTCAGGTATCAGCCCTTAAAAGTAAAGAGACTGTAATCCATTTATCTGGCACCTTCTCTGGGGATGCATTAATCCCATGATTTTAAAGGTTAAGCTGGTATGTGTACTTGTGTGCTCCTGATTGTGAGTAAAAAGTTGTCAAAACACTTACGGAGTGTCAAGGCACCTCCTCGGTGCTGAGGGGGCAGGACAACAGGACTGTAGAGCAGCTTTGGGGCTTCTGCCACATCTCTTTGAATGAAACACCATGAAGGACACAGTGCCACCCTTCTCCCTGCAGCCCCTTCAGGTGATGTAGCTTTGCAAAGACTGTGTGGACTGGCACACCAGACTCTGGTGGCGTTTTGCAGTCCCTAATAATTTAGAAGTACTTCAGAGACCAAGGCCTTGGTGGTAGAGGCTCATGGGTCTTAATAAAGAGCAAACACCAGACTTCTATCTCCTCTTCTTTTGTTTTGGCAATTTCCAAGTATTTTAAGCTACAGTGCTAGGATTTCTGTATTTAGAAATCTCTCATCCTGACTATGCATCAAAATTGCCTTTCAAACACAGGCAAAACACGGTTGAGTCCAGCTATTTTCACCAGTAGAGCTGAAAAAATGTCCAAGGCACAGCAGCAATGAATGCCTAAATACTGGAATTCACATTATCCCTTAGCACAGCTCTAAGCATGCCATATTTGCATTAGGAGTGGGGAGATACAGCCAGAGATGTAACTCTTCAACTGTGTCTTCTGTGACAGATTTCAAAAGCCAACACACAGATGAGTCTAAGCAGGCATGAAAAAAGGTGCAGTGAAAAAAACTTCAGTGTTGTGATATAAGGAGATAGAACACAGAATTTGGATACTAAGTGCTTTTCTGCAGTATCGGTTAGAATGGTGTGTCCTTTTCCACTCTCATGCCTACTCCTAGTGACACAATATAGACCCTGCAAGCGTTGATGGACATTCTCATCCATGTCTCATTTCCATGCAAAAGTGTCTGAATTCCCTTGTATTCTTAGAGAGCTGACAACATTGGCTAATTGAAAAAAAAGACAAATAAGCAGAAAGATTTCAGCAGTCAAAACACTAGCGGCAAGTGTGCAAGAACCCATCTTTGCAATGCATTTGCAGAGAAAGAGTGACTTCCTAGGATAATTTAGATGACACATACCTGAACTCTGCTGTTAAACACTTTCTGGAGTTTTGTCTGTGAATTTTATTATAACTGACAGTCTCTAGTGGTCCCACTAAGTTCTTGTTTTAAGAGTTCCCTGAAACTGTCATTTATGAACAAAAGACCTCTCATCCTAAGCTGGAGGGACAGTGAGGGAAAAGGATTATGGGCCTGGCTCAAAAAAGCAGATGAACAGAAGAAACATAAATATTCATGTTTTATAATGAGACTGTCCTAAATGTAACTGATCAAGTATTCAAACTATAAAAGTATATAAATATCTGTGTTCTGAGTCAAATTTGCAGACACACAGATCACTGACACTATGATTCCCATGAGAGCACTCGTGGCATGGACAGGTACCCAGGACACCTAGCAGAGCAGCAGTTGTTGCTAGGAGGCAGGAGTCACTGCAGTCATAGGCTGGAGACCATGGGAGCAGCAGACATTTGTTTCCAGTGTGGTCTCTGACAAAAGACAGTTCCGTTGTTGAAGACGGTTGTTTAGAAAAAGGGATCTGAATTGGTCTCTGTATCAGCAAGTTGAGGAAGGAAGCAGTTCTCCAGGGACTCCAGAGTTTCCCTTTCTCTCAATATCCCCCACTATTTACACGACTGAAAACTCTGGAGCTTAAACAGCAAAGAATTTTAATCAAACTGCTTAATCTGAATAACTGCTGAAGAGAAACTGCAGTAATAGAGAATAGAATTGCTGCCAGGGAAATGAAAACAATTTAAAAAGAGAAGCACTTGGAGTGGAAAAGCAGCTTTGGTGGGAACTATATTGCATCGACCAGCCCTCCCTTGCGTGATTTTAGCAATTCAATTAGAAGTCTTTACAGGTTTAACAACTGATTGTTGAAAACACACCTCCAACCTACAATGCCTGCTGTTGACACATAATATCTGGTTCTGTATAATCGGGATTCCTCTGTGTCTCAGAGAGCAAGTGAGCTGGAGACTCTCACATCTGCTGAAGAGCACTCGAGGTTTTAAAAGCAAAGCAGGGATAACCCGGGGAGAGACACAATGAACACTCATGTCTAGTCCCAGCATAGGAGAAGAGAAGGAAAACAAGCATCTGTGGCGATTAAAAACAAAGGGACTTGCCCCCAAAAGAGAAGGTGTCTCCTCAGGGCACACTGTTGGGCTTCTGGGGTAAATTGCCAGTGTTGCTTTTTTAGCCTTTGAAATTTAGCCTTTCCTGCATTGAGCTGCAGGAAAATGAGTCAGAAGGACACAATGAAGGTGGTCTGGGAATGGAGCAGTTGTCTAATCCAGCAGATGGCCAGTTTACGATGTTTTCCTCAAGATAACTCCCATAGAGGAGAATTCAGCTTGAGTTTGAACCATAACAAAAAGAGATTTATGAATTCAACTGTGATTTGGGGAGAAGAGGACCATTACTGGTTTCTTCAGTATCTATAGCTTTTATCTAATTCTGATAAAACTGTAATTTCTCAAGTGGTGTCGTTGTTTTGCCCACCAGTGGCAAAGCATTCAGAGATATATTTGCTTTTTACATAGAGACAGCAAGTGAGGCACCAGGACTTGAACTGTGAAAGTGTGTGAGTTTTTAATTTGTAAGTTATGGTAGACCTCTTTGTTTCTATTTGTCATTACTTTCATTTAGAATGTATCAGTCAACTATCTCAGAAAATCAAAATGGAACCTTATATTTCACCCAGTTTTCACTGGGAATTCCAGTTTGTTTGAAAAAGGCTCTGTATTTCTAGAAAAGGAATATGAGAGACAATGAGTAGGAATCAAGCACTGAAAATGTTTTGAAACTAAAGTCAGTGTTAGGTTACTTGGGTAGAGCTTAGCAGAGAACTGTTTACACTGCTGTTGTTAAAATTTCTCTAACCCATTATGGGTTACCATAGCCTGCACCAGTTCCCTTAGCTTGGCTGAAAAATGTGTGAATTTAAACACATCTCCCCCATGCTGTTACAGAAGAGCTTTCAAAACTGATATTTGTGAAATACCAGTTTTGTATACAAGTGATTTTCTAAACTGCAATATATAGCAATATCTTACCCAGTTGTCAGCAGGAGCAAGTAAAACCAAACCACAGAAGTGCAGTTGTACTGACTTTTTCCAATTACACAACCAATGAAGGGGGATAGAAGCAAGGCAGATGAACACTTCTAATAGGAATTTGGGTAATCCAAGAGGAATGAAAGGTGAATGAAAGGTCAGTGCTAATTTATAATATAAAATTGTTTCTTGATGTTATTTTTCTATGCAGTTTAGTAACATCTGAAAGTACAGTAGCTGCAGCCTGCAGCTGGACTAAAGAAAAACAAAATATTAATTATAGCTTACTCTGTGGCCTAATTCTTCAGCCACTTCTGATCTGGTTTGCCTGATCTGATGTCCTCGTATTTCATCACTAAAAAGGAAAACTCCATTTCTACTGTCTCAGATGGCTCTGCTGGAGAGCACCACTGTGGTACAAGTATCTTTGTACTTCATCTGATGCCATTCATTTCCACTGTTAATAATCAACACAAACCTGCTTCTTCCAGGATGAGTGGAAAGTTGCCTGTGAACATGAAAAAATTCAGGGGTTTGCATGGGACAAATTTAGGGAGAAAAACAAAATTGAGGGGGAGGTAAAAATGTTTAATTAAAATATCAAATTTTTGTTATATACAAAAGGTCAGCTCAATTACACCAAAATATGTAAATGCATACATATGTAGGCTCTGCTGGCATCAGGCATCAACTTATGGGGGATAAACCTACCATTTGTTGGCAGATAAAAGATATATGGCAATGTCTTCCAAAACCCCACTTTGCATTTCATGTAGTCATAAAACCCAAAGGAAGCACTTGTGCCTAAATTTACTGGCTATTCTTCCTAATGACTTCTAGGACCAATGCAGAGAGGTGGGCTTGTCCAGTGAGAGATTCTGAGGAAGTGCTTATTTATGCTCTCAAAGCCACCTCACAGAGGCTTTCTTTTCCTTTGGCTCTAGAAAAGACCACAGAGGCATGTCAGCTAACTAATGTGACTAAAAGAGGGAGGGATAAGTCACCACCCTCCTTCCCATTCATGTCCTTGTGCCCATATGTTGTTGTAGTTTCTTGGGGAACATCGTAAGTGCAGGGTTAACTCCGAAGTACGAAGTTACGAAGTACGGAGACGTGCAACTAAAAACAATAAAATCCCAAAGTCCTACTGAGTTACAGCTCATTAGATGCTTAGAGGAGCTCAGTTGCTTCCAGTTATGTGCATGTACCCAGAGAAGCAGCTTGATTCCTCTGGAGCTGGCCTCCCTTTGTCAAACACGGTCATGGTGCGAACAGTGAAGCTGTGGGGAAAGACTGGCTAGTGACACACCCTGTGCAGGAACTGACAGTGAATGGCTGTGATTGCCCTTGCTGGTTTGAAAATAAGCACTACTCAACCTTTAGCCTGGGCCTGTGACAAACCAGCTAATTCAGCTCCATTGCAGCATGGCAGACTACATACCAGCTGTTAGCAAGTCTCTACACCCAGACAAGCAAGACAACAGGCACTTCAGTTCATCCACCAGCATGGACACAAAACCACAACAAAGGTCTCTAAATCATCGCCTACTTCAGCTTAGAGACTGCTCTGTAAGTGCAGCAGTTCAGCCAGGAACAATGCTGGAGTTATACCTTATGCTAACACTCTGCTGAGAACAAGCCCTCCTCAGAGAAAGATTAAACTGCAGTGACATACAGCCTCTCAACACTTGAAAGAGAACACCTGCAGGACTTTTAATGCACTTTAATTCACACAATTAACTGATTCAGTTGGCCTTTGCTGCAGGGCCCCAGGTAGCCAAACCTTCAGTGAGGGTTAGCACACCATAAGCTACTTGCCTGTGGTGGCAGAGATGAGATGGAGCCCCCATGAAATCTGAAAGGTGGCACGTATTTTGTCACAGAACTCTCTCATGCAAATAAGCCGAGGTAACTCAGACATTTAGTTTCATCAGCTTTCTTTTTCTGTGGCTGTTGTAAAAAAAGATATTCCTGTTGTACAGATGTTTAGCTGCAATCAAAACCAAGATTTTTATTCCTATTTTCAGGGTATTAGGATCCATTTCTCCTCTGAAACAAGAGTTTATCTCCTATTTCCCCCAGCATTAAATTCACAACAACGGCAAATAAAGAGTCCACTACCATCATTTATCAGAAGTATTTTAATGAGAGTGAAAACTAGAAATAGTGAGGGAAATGTGTTAGCCAGCATGTCAGCAGTAATCCCTGACCCAAGACTATTAAATGGAAACCAGAGAATTTCTGAGTTCATGCAGAATGATGTGGAGTCTTTCCAAAATGTGCATATCTTCAAAATGCTACTTCTCTGGCACTCTCCAGGAAGGGCATTTGCGTGGATGCACATACTTGAATGTTCTCTGTATCTTCAGTGAACCAGAGAGAGTCATATCAAAGATGCTGCTTTTTTTTTTTTTCCTAGAAAATAGTTGGAGAGAAGATATCTAAAATGTTTTGACTGACTTTTTTCCTTAAAAATCTAGAATATCAAAGAAGAAAAAAAGACATAAAAATAAAAACCACCACAAAACCAGACAGGATGTTTGTCCTGTAACAGTAGTTATAGAATATTTCAAGTGGAACATTTCAAAAAAACTTCTTTTGCAATCTAACCCCCCCCACACACACTGATATTTCCAGTTTTCAGAAGTATTGCAGAAATTTTTGAATACCAAATACATCAGCCTTTTGAGATTATTAATCTTCTCTTTGATCAAAATGTAAACATTTTGCAGTCCAGTATTTCCACATTGAGATTGTTTTCCATTTTCTTTTATGTGCAAATAGTTGAGATGTCAAAATTTCATCACTGTGGGTTGAAAACAAATTATTAATATTTCCTACAGGGAGACAATTCAATTTTCCACATTTCTGTGACTGAAAAGCTATTCAGACCAATGTGTATTTTTATAGCATGCAAGCTTTGAAGTACCTGAATATCCTCACATCCTATTAAGACTTGGTTTATGTTCTGTGTAAGCAAAGGCTCTTCACCTCCAGCTCTCCTCAGAGCCCACACTCTCAAGGAAAAAACTTTCTCAAAGACATAGCAAGTCAACAGAAATAGCATAATGTCAAATCAGTGTAAGATCCAACCAACAAATGGACTACTGTCTGGGTTAGTTGTTCTTAATTAACTGCAGTTATTACCAGCCTAATTAAGTCAATCAGCTAAAGGGAATTGTAGAGTTGGCAAAATTAACTGATGAAAGTTGTTAGTTAGCCAAGATAGAACAGGTAAGGTTCCAAAGTACTCTTAAATAATTGCATTACAGAGCAAGGTGGTAAATGTAATGGTCAGTCTCAGGTGTGTCAGTTTATATTCATCAGCTTGAAAATCGGAGTAACCATTCTAGGGAAAAAAAGAAATAGTTAAGGGTCTCTAGTTAATCAGAAACATAAAACTGAAGAGGGTGGATGTGAATAAAATTAAATGTGAAGCATTTAATCCACAGTGGTTTCGGCTCTCCTGTCTTTAGTTTCAATTGTCTAGTCTTCAAGAAAGAAAAGACAGAAATTTTAAGGTCTAGAGACACTGAGGGAACACATCTGTCAGTGTAAGAAGGAATTGAAGAGGCTAAGAAAGTTTTCTTGGGAAAGAAATGGGTTGTATCAATCATGAGAGAGTTATAAAAAACAAATTAATTGCATAGAGAAATCTGAATAGAGATGTCTGTTTACCTTGAGTTGAATAACACAGGATGCATTAATAGGCAGCAAATGTACAGCAGGGGAAAAGAAATAGTTTCATGCAACATTTAATTAAATTGGAGTTTCTCACTGCAGGGAGATTTTACTGACACTAAAAGCCTGGCAAGATTTAAAAAAAAAAAAAAAAAAAAGGAAGAAACAAGAAAAAGATTGTGTTTGTATGAATTACACAGAGGATACATGCCTATGGTTTGGGAATTGGTTGATTACAGAAGACTCGTTACTGCTGAATGAGATACACTGCTGGAAACCTGTGGCTTGATCTCATTTCCAGTACAGTGTGTGTAGAGCTTTTAGGATGGGAAGAATTTCAATCCCCTGTTCTACTATGACCCCACCACTATGAATGCCAAGAGTACTTTCTTATTGACTTTAAATGGTAACAGAATAAAGCAAATTCTAGACATTTTTTGGAAATCCCTTCTTTAGTTCTTGCTCTGAGACATTCAGTGCTAACCAAGGTGAAAGAAAAACTTTTGACTTTTTTCAGCATGCAACAAAGGCCAAGTAAATACTTTACTCCTCATCTTTAGTCCTTCCATGCAGAATCACAGAATGTGCTGTTGGAAGGGACCCACAAGAATCATCAAGTCCGACCCTTAGCTGTGCACAGGACCATCCCCAAGAGTCACACCGTGTGCCTAGAGAGTATCATCCAAACGTTTCTTGAACTCTGTCAGGCTTGGTGCAGTGACCACTGCCCTGGGGAGCCTCTTCCAGTGTCCAACCACCCTCTAGGGGAAGAACCTTTTTCTAATATTCAACCTAAACCCCCCCTGACACAGTTTCAGTTTTTCATTCCCTTGGGTCCTGTCACTGGTCACCACAGATCAGAGATAATATAACCTACCTCAACAATATGAGGACTCTGTAGTCTATGATTCTATGAAAATGCTGATAAAAAAGAAAATAGAGTTGTTAAATGGTTTACTCTATTTTGTTATTGTTGATTCTCCCACATCTTTCCCACTATGATATGCTGTTAGAAGATAAGCCACTAGTAATAAAAGAGCAGTCACACATAAAAGCAATACTACATTTGCACTGGAGACAAAATAATTTTAACAACCCTTATCAAATGCTGGTTTATATGACATAAAAATAATAACACCCACCCAAGTAAAAGCTGAGCAGTATAACGATCAACAACCCTGTATTGCAATATGCCATTGTACAGTTTCACAAGGGCTCAATCCCAAAACTATTGAAATATAGTGGAAAAAACTCCCTCTGGCTTTAGTAAGCTTGGATTCAGCTCCAAAAACAACAACAAAAAATTATGACATAACCTTTTTATTTGATCAGAAAGCCATTTTTTATGTTTCTCATCAACCCCAGATGCCATTCATTTGCATTTTTAGATACTTATACTTTATAAATACAGTTTGTGAAACTGAGGAGAAATGCCTGGAGAACACCTATCAAAGGGAAGGTTTTCTAGAGTAAGTTAACTCCACTGATATGTGCCCAATGGTACTACATAGGATTTTCCCATATTAAATTTGCATAAAGCAAAGAGTTAATGAAATATGAGATTTGTCCTATCCTTTTCTCCATACCACTTCCTGTTTTCTAGGAAGTTGTTCTTTTTTTCCCAAGCTTACCCTCAAGTAAGAAACTGACCACTTAAAGCTCTGTAGTGTTCTGCCACTTTTCGTTCTTATACTTGTTCTTATCTTCTCTCTCTTTCTTCTTACCTTCTGGAAATACAGTCTTTGAACCCAAGTGCAATTTTTAACAGCACATAAATTTAGACTTGGACAAATTTCCCAACTGAAACTGGTGAAGGAAAAGCACTCTTATCTCCTGTGATATACTTTTGACAAAGTATAATTAAAATATTTTCATGCTGGTTTGCCTGCTCTGTCTGCCTTTCACGAATTATGAAGTCTATCAAGCTATTATTTATCTACACATTGTGCAAGGAAGGATTAAACCACTGAAGTGTTCAATATCGTTAAATGATCTGGAACTCCATAAAAACATCAATTATTATGCAGTTGAAGACATCTTAGTACTCACTCAGGAAGCTGGCATTTTGTCTTCATTCTTCTGGTGATGGAGTGTGAGGACAACTGTCTCCAGAGACAGGAGAGCATGTACAACTGAAATGGAACCTACAGGACTGTGCACAATAGAGGGGATTTTCTCAGTTATTTATTCAGATATATGGGAGGAATAATGGAACCTAAGACAGTGAAGAAAAAGATGCCCTATTTATATCTCAGAAAAGATGGGCTGCTCTGCCTAAGCCCCTTCCTTTTTGGACTGACACAATGTAATGGCACCATGTCCTGAGGACACATAATCTCTGAGATTTTTTGATGAAGCAATCAAAAAGTATTGTAATTAATTTGAATGTATTGGTGTCTGGCTGATTGGTAGGTACTCTGGAGACCTATTGACTGGGGAATAGAGCCCTGCTCAAAGCCATATTGTAATTGTTTTTTTAAGCTGGTAGGGCTCTTTAATGTAGCTCTGCCAATTTACAGCCAAAGAGGATCTGAAGCATCAAGCAGGTAGATGTATCATTAACTTCTCTTACATCCTCTATGTCTCAGCATCATGGCTTGCAGACCTGCGAACACAGGAATGGTGCTTCGTATGTAGCTAAGGAGATTCCACTGGCTTTGCCTTTAAGACATTCCACCACTCACAAAGTCTTTCCCCTAAGTATTAAAAGGTTTGAACTAAAGCAAGTCATACATTTGCATTTGTTGGGAATAGCATATAAGCCTCAATGTAATTATGACACACAAAAAAATAATGCTGGTGCCCTTAAATTACACAACAAAATAACATAGGACATCTAAAAATTAATTATAACTCACTAAAAGCATTACTCAATGGATGATTCATGATTCATATCGCTCAAGTTGCTAAACATTACCTCAAATTATAGATTGGGCACATCCTTTCACCAGTATTAATAATTGCAATTATGTCAGTGTAAGTACCTTTAAGTACAAAAGCCAATATGTTATCTTCTCTATGCAATCCTTCCTCATTCTCATAGTAGGACTAAGCTGAGGTCCCTGGAGCACATGAGAGTGCAGAAAGGGAGTACATTTTTTTCAAGAAAGCACTATATTTGGGAGATTTAAAAGTCTAAGAAAGGCTGAAAGATGTGCATGGTCAGGGTTGATTTCAGCACACCATGTGATAGCCAAATAGTGTTGGACCATAAGAACATAGGACTTGCCTGGTGAGTTTCTAGTCCTGCCTCTGCAAATGTCCATTTGTGCTTGAATAATCTTATCAGCTGTTTTGGAAGCTCCTAAACAAACAGCAGGATGAATAGCTCTTACTAGGGAAAACAAAAACCAAACAAAAAACAAAACCAAACAAAAACCAAACAAAAAAAACCAAACAAAAACCACACAAAAAACACAAACAAAACCACACCAAAAACCCCAAAACAAAACCAATTGAAACCAACCAAACAAACAAACAGCCTTTGTAAGTCATTCTGCTTAGAAACTGCCCTAACCTGAAATCCAGCCACAGGTGAGTAAGAACCAGCATGCCATCTCCCTCTACACCTTGCAGACTTGTGTTATGAAAATTTTATATATGGACTATGAGCCCATATGTTCAGTCCTGTTTAAATGCTGATGAGACCACAATCCTCTCTTGTGGTAGTGAGCTCTGCAGCTATACCTGCAGTATGTGAAAATCCATCTCCTTTTACCAGACTCATATCTGTGGAGTTTCAAATTTCTCTAAAGTCCCTCTATTGGAGACAAATGGGGCAGAATAAGCATCCAGTTCAACCTCTATCTGACACCAAGTGTATTTTATGTGATCATTGCATCCTCTCCTTTTCCTCTTCAAGCTAGGCGATGGCAGTCTCTGATGTCTCAGTAAGTCAGCTAAACAAACCTTGGTAGAGACAGAAGAGGGGAAAGACATTTCTATCTGAAATGTTCAGACAGAAGAATCTTAACTCAATGTAGCCATTATGCAGCTTGGAAATGGTTGCTTAGAGTACTTTGTGGTAAATACTGGAATGAAGCTTTCCTTTCACTTGTAGTTAAATTGTTTATTTATTTACTTACTTATTTGTTGGGCAATAGGGAACATTTAAGCTAGCTTTCAAGGTAATGAAAACCATAATTGAACTAGGATATGAAAAAAACAGATGTAAAATGTATTTTGATCTTTTCTAGCAGTGAATTTTCAATGACTCAATAGAAAAACAAGAAGCAGGAAAGCTGCTTCTATAGTAAAGCACAAAAAGTCTCTGACTGCTGTAGTGCTGGGATTAGAAGATGTGTAAATATTGTGGAGCTGTACAAGCATCTGCTTTGGGATTTCAGATTAACTAGATGGCTTGATTTGAGTTCCTGAAATATATTAACCAGAAAGGTTTGTTGACCTTTCTAGAGCTGGACATGATTTAGTTTCATTAAGTGCAAAAATATCAAGGCACTCTTTCTTCATGTTGAAAGAGGGCAGAATCACTCTGCTGCCTATTGAAACAGATACTGAACAGCCATCACTGTATTCACTGACCTTTTGCCTCAGTTTGACTCAGGGTGAGAAACTGAGCAACTGCTTTCATAGAAATTACTAATATAATCTTCTACAGCAACATGCTTGAATTTTTCTCTTTTCTTTGTTCCCCCTCACCTCACAAAATATGAAAATACACCTTTGTCCTTTCCCAGCGAATGTTACCACACTAGTGGAGTATCAGCAAATTTACACTGCTCAGTTTACTAGTAGGTAAACTCCACTCTTCTGTATCTACCATCAATTATAGTACCACTACACACTGCTTAGACTGTACCATATCTTTTATTCCCTATCTCAAATCCCTCTGATATTCCCATGACATCTCAAATAAATGATTCGTAGCTGACTGACATGCCAAGGAATTAATTTGTGGACTGTCCGGTTGCAATCATCTATTCCTAGCAATAAAACAAAAAGTCAGGAGAAAAAATTATGGGGGAACCCCTGTTTTTTATGACACAGTTTATTTGCCGTGAGCTGGCCACAGCTGGATCTCTCCAGCCCCAAGAGAGCATGAGTGCAGGCAGGTTTGACTTGTAACCCAGCACAAGATGAATGGGCAGCATTAGGGGAATGACACTTGCAGCTGAACACAATAAAAAGCATCTTGCAAGGGGGACTGGCTGGTCAACTTTATTGCCATGCTGTTTACTCCACTCATTTCGAGGTACTCATAACATTCTTATTTGGCTGTCATTTACTCCAGATGAGGTTGCACAATAATTTGAGGAGGGGAGATGAGACAAAGAGGAGATCTTGAAAGACTCCCTAAGAATAAACTGGATTATAGAGACAAAATGGCACAGTTTACTTTTTGGCATGGTGGGGGTTCATGCTCCACTCAGCTCCAAGCTGAGATGCTTGGGTTGGGAGCCTAATAGAGAGAAGAGAGAAAGATTTCAGGAGTCTAATTCAGAGGTCTGAAAAGCCAAATGACTGTAAAATAACCTCCCTGTCTTCATTCATTACAGAGCTGAAACTAAGGCTGTTAACTTAGGTTCCACTCTTAAACATCAGTTGCTATAGGTATGAAAACTCTCTCCTCCATACTTTCTTTGTTTTGTAGTAGTTTATCAGCAAATCAGTAACCACCACTAGCAGTCAGGTATTAAACTGCAAGCTGGCAGATGACAAAGCCCTTGTCATGATGTCATGATACTCGCATGGCTTTTACTCCTATCCAGTGTTGTTATTAGTAACTGAAATATACTTTACAGTAAACTGCTCAGGTTTCTATTGGATATTATCAGATATCATGAAATTTTAAAAAAATAAATAAAAAATTATACTACAGTGGACACCAATACTTTGACTTTTTTCACAGGATTCAAATTAGTTACCATAATGTGCAATTTCCAGCAAGGAATGTGATAACTGTGATTTTCTTTAAAGCTATGAGCTCCTCCATTTCAAGTATACTTTAAAGTCGTATTTCAAGTATTTATGAGGTTGTAAAGGAATGAAATAATCTGAGTGTCACAAAGGAGATTTTTAGACTATGAGTTTAGGGAATTTTCTGGGCACCAATAAAATGGGGTTTTTTAGATTACATAACAGGAGTTGATGACCATCTGGAGCAATTCTTGAGACCCTGAAAATATATCAAATAAATGAATAAACATAGAAATAATTGGATCTGTGGTATTCATGAACTGTTCAGACTAATGATCACTTCAACAAGGCAATCTCCTGAAATATCAAGTATTAGAAAGTATAAATGCTAGACAATGAAGTTGTTGAGGAATCTCAACTGGTAGAGTCCTAATAGAGCCTGGCAGACTGCTGAGTAACAGCAGAAGAGCAAGGCATGATAGAGCCCCTCCTCACACAATACATGAAACACTTGAAGAGGTGGCAGGAAAAAAAAACAAGCAGCTTCCTACTAAGCATGTGTCAATTGATGCAACAATGATCTAAGGGTCAGTGATAAGAGAACACCACTTGCACTGCTGTACGTGCTTTCAGATAACTGAGAGGGTTACAGGTGACAGATTTCTTCAGGTATCTGGTGCCTTTAGTTATTTCAGTAACAGAAAGAGTGTTCAAACAGGGCTGGCATGATCCGTGAGCACAACAAATTTGGGACATTAGAATCATTTTGCAAAAATCTGCCTTATCTCACTGGGGCACTAACGTGGAGGACTGGAGCTGGAGACACAGCACTGAGCAGTTACAAGTGATAGACTGTAGCAGTTGCTGATTGTCTTTTTCTGGATTCAGAGAGCCTTCAGAAACTCTGTACAAATGTTTGCAGGAGAAGCAGCCAAATGTAGGGGACTTGCTCTGAATCCAAAGAAGAGTAACCATTTGACAAGACCGACCTTTAACACCTTCTAAGCATCACAGCACTTCAGGTCTCAGAACTGGCACTTTTATTTCCTGAATGTATACAAAATAGGAGATAAAGATTAAAAGGAAAAGCAAATATCAGATAGAATGTTTTTCAGAAGTTTGTTCCAGAAGGAAAGATATTTTCTCCAAGTAGAAAAAATGACTGTGAAAAAAATGCCACTTTGAAAGCAGCCCTGTGGAGTCGTCAAAACCTAAATAACATCTTTGCTAATCTCCAGGGAGGATGACAAAAGACAGAAGTGAGAGAGAGAGATGGTGCACAGCTTAGTGGGTACAAATGATGGAAAACACTGTGGTATGCATCAAAAAATCTTTAGGGAAGCAAATGTCTTTGGAATATTTTCAGCAGTTTCATTTCAAATGGTATCAGAGGACCAGTTAGGGAAAAGGATGAATTAATGAGTCAGAATGTAAAGATGTTTCTGGGAGTTTTTCTGTAACTGGATTCACTGATAGATCTTTTACAGTAAAAGAGAGGTGGTTATGGTGACACAGTCTAGCTGGTATCCGTGAGCCAGTAATATATAAGGATTGATGATATCATTTCTTTCCAGAGAAGTTTAATATATAAAGAAGGTGATGGTAGCTGAAAGTGGTGTTTTTTCTCTATTTTTAGAGAAAATACTGAAAACCTGGCAGGCTCTTTTCAGTTTTTATTATTACAGCTGGAGTTCAACACTTGATTATTTACAGTTTAACTGAATGTAGCAATATGGAATAAGGGTTCACTCACCTTCAGCACATAAAGATGAAAGAGAGGGGGAATTATAAGCATGAGCCACTTATTATTTAGCAGTCTCATTTGGGCCAGTTCTACCAGGCTCCCACCAACTTCATGGTATCATTTCAAAGCTTTGATCCAGGTTTTAGCTCAGCTCTACTGCATTAAATGAATCCTCTTATCTTCCTTTCCTCCTTTGTCAGACTCTGCTTTCTCCTTTCTCTTTGAGCATTGTTGTAGTTCTCCCTTAGCAAAAGCTCTGTCTATGTACGAGGAAATGCCTGCCATTAGCGATGTGTCCCAAAATCCCACCACTTCCCAGCAAGAAAAGGGTTTGTGTAGAAATGTGCTAAAAATGAATTCAGTCTTTGCCTATTTCACTGGATGTCCTGCCTGGAAACAAACAAGCAAATGAAAAGGTGAAAAAATCCTCCAGCTCCCTTCCATACCTTGAACTGTGGTATACCATGTAGTTATATACTAGATCTAGTGTCTTGGCATGTCTATTGTACCTGGCATTGCTCTGAGGTGAGAGATCATTTATGCCCTGTAGATCTTTCAGCTCTGACTTGTAAGATGAACTTGGAGTAGGAAAAAGAGAGAAAATGGACAGAGAGGAGACTGAAATAGAGAAATAGACTGCTATAAGCTATAGCACCTCTGGGTGCCAGGGCTGCCTTTGGGGTCCGTGGTGATGTGCAGTGTACACATTTTTCAGGAACAGACATTGGTTCCAGACGAGTTCAATCTATGTCATTGTTTTTACATCAAAACCCTTATTCTTTCAAATCTGTGTTATCATATGTAATATCATCATTACTTCTAATGTAATGGTTCTACCCTGACATACCCTCTTACTTTTTTTCATTCTCAAGTATTTTGCAAAGTATATTTCTGATACTATAATAACAGTCAAAAAATGAGAATGCTGATCTGGCTGCATTGCAATTAGAGCTGGACTAATTACGGAGGTAACCATTCACTAAGCATCAATATCATTTTTGGAGTATTCTTCAAATGGATTGACTCTGTATACCCTCATCCTCTTCAACGATGAATGAAAACCAGAACATCCATGTTAACAGCTGAAATGATAACCCAATGAGCCTGGCTACATTCCTGCAAGCCTTTGTGTTTGAACTGTATGTGGTTGACATTCTTGATGCTTCTGTGCTGAGCCTTTACACTGAAAAATGAATCTAAGCTGAATCATCATTGCAGCCTCCATTCATGTCAGGGCTATTATGCTCAGAGAGGAAGCAGCTGCTCCTTCAAGTTCTGGGACCAGAGATGGACAGCTGTCATTGTTGCTGGTAAAAGCGATTCAGAGGGGAGGGAAAAGATACATATCATGTAATCAAAATGGAAAGGCTTACTGCTGTGTGATCCTGCTCACTACTATTGCATGGGTCTGCTAGGGCCTCCTAAAACAGTCATTGCTCAAGCTTGTTCACACAAGGTAGCACTTGCATGGAAGAAATTACAGAGCTTGGGACCTTCTTATTTGATTCATGTCAACAGGTATGTGAACATGGGGTAGGGTAAGGATACAAACAAGGCCATCTCTTAGCTTCAGCTCCTGGGAAGCAGCAGACATCCCACCTTGCTGACTACAGGTAGATGACTCCCCTTGGGCAAACTTTGGGGCAGTTAATTCTAGTGCAGATCAGATGCTAACTTACTCTGAGTAAGAAGTCAAGGATTTGCATTACGGTGGCTTCTTTTTCATTTTTATTATTCTTTTGCTAGACTCCCAGACTGCTTTCGTCACAATCAATGTGCTTTCATCATATCTGACTCCATATTAAATAAAGGTATATGTGTTCCTGCTTTCCTGATTTACAGTACCTGCAAACTTCATGGCCTGTACTAGAACCACATGTCCACAGAAGCACAGAATAACTCATGCGGATGGGGCCTCAGGTGGTCTCCACTCCAATTTCATGCTCAAAGTAGGTTCAGTGTCAAGCTCACAGCAGATTGCTAAGGTTTTTATCCATTGTGGCCTGAAAAACTCCCAAGGATGGAGCCTGTATACAATCTCTGTGTCCAGTGCTTTGATGTCCTTACAGTGATTTTTTTTTCCTTAAATATCATCAAACCCCTATGTCTGTTTTCATTCATCCTCCCACCACACACCACTATAAAAAGAGTGGTTCCATCTTCTCAGTCAATATCCTGTAGGTATTTGGCAGCTACTACTAAAGCCATCTCTCCTTCAGGCTGAACACTCCCATGTCCCTCAACCTTCTCTCACAGGCCACATGCTTCAGGCTGTCAAATACTATATTCTCTGTCACTGATCTTAGACTTTCCGAGATGCATCAGTTACTAGGGAAAAACATTTTTTAAAATTAGAAATCCCTGCTATGTTACAGATACTCCTGATCTGCCAGGCACAGTCCTCCTTGGACCTACCTTCTGTGTGAAATGAGGAGGTATCCAAAGCCATTGCCCAGTGATAACTACCACTGCCACTGCAACTGTAACTTTTAGGAGAATCAAGGCAGAAAGCAATGTGAGTGGAAGGAGGAAACACCATACTTATGCCGGTGGTGATTCTTACCTCCAGTCTTGCAGGCAGAGCCCAGTTGCCCCTGGGAATACTGCATCACTTCAGTCACTCTGTATGCGTTTGATGACTGAATTGAAACAACAATCTTCCATCCAATAGCTCTCTAAGAAATTTCCTGTAGCCTCCATTGATTTTTTATGAGAGGGCGACATATATATCTAGCATTGCTTTTTGCATTTCCTTTTATACAGAGAGAGCTTTAATTAGTGGCCTTTGTGTTAAACTGTTAGATGTGGCCACCTGTGGTATCTTGAAGTTATTCACATTTTTAAGTGGTTTTAAATGTTGGGTTTAAGCCACCCAGGGATTTTCCAGCAGGGGGAAAATATTCAGTTGCCTGGAAGCTTTTCCATTACCTTACACCACAGGAGTGGCATAAAGGAGCTACAGAAAAGTCTGAATCTTGTACTAATGTTTCTACTACAGGGAACATAGTTTTTGGAATTTAGGACGTGAGAGTGCAAATGTGGGGGAGTTCGATTTTTTTGCTGTTATTTGTTTGTTCCTTTGTGTTGTTGACTCAATGACAAGACCTGAGTAAAAATGATGATGGTTTAGGTCTAATTTATTTTGTTTAGAGAAACACTTGTCCATTGCAGTCATACAATTCCTTTCTTCTCCTTCTGTCTGTACTATGAGAACTTCATCTTTGTCAGGACTTCCTCCAACCCACACCATACCATGCCATGCCATGCCATGCTATATGCTATGTCATCACAAAAGCTCTTTTCCCTGTAGCTCTTTTTATAGTTTTAATTTCCAATTTATAAAGGAATGCCTGTAACGCACATCTCCTCCATAGACTAGGTGAATGACAAAGATAGGATTTTATTCCTCAGTTGTTCTGCAGCTTATTGTGTTCTTCACAGTACTATTACTATGGTCCTTGTTATGCTGCTTCTGCTGGTCTCTGTCATTTACAAAGTGCTTTTATCAGTTAAGGTTCCATATTACTTTATGAATTTAAAATGGTTGTATATACATGGAGATCGGTTTGTACACAAACAGAATGAGTGAACTGCAGAAGATGCTTAAAAGTAGGGTAGCACTGTCCAGTAAAGACACCTGGAAAAAAAGTCTTCAAAGCAGACTCTATCTACAGTTCTGGGATACCCAGAAGCCCATTAAACTCCAACCCTGAACCCAGTGCTATACTTTGCAGATTTCTTTCCCCCAAAATATTGCGTGCCAATAACCTGGCAACAGTCACAGCCCTAGGTAGCATTTCATGACCCTCTGCTAAGGGGATAAAAGAGAAATGTTGTCCTTCAGAAGGAGGAAAAGCTTGGTTGGGCACTCTAAATGTTACAAACAGGCACTGAAGACAGACTTTTCTCCTAAATGATGAATAGCAAGTGTGATCCCAGCACAGTTTACAGCAGGGAACAATAGAATAAGATTCTGTATCCAATAAAACAATGAACTGGGACTAGTCCCCAGATACCAATCCTGCTTTTTTCCTGTTTTGTAGAAAACTCACAAGCCTACCAAGAGTAGCAGAAGTTTTGCCATTGGCATACACAGGGCGTTTGACCTATTGATTTTTTTTCAGAGCAATTTACCACGAGATTTCAGACTCTGAAATTGGTGTGTGGATGAGTAATGTGTCTTATACAGTAGACCCCTGCTCTCAGCACTCTCCAAGTCAGGCCTCCAGTGCCAATGCTGATGTATGGAATTTCACAACTCACCTCATGAACACACTGTAATATCCTCCTAGTGACTGCTGTTTTCATGAGAAACCTGACATTTAATTCTTAAGAATATAAACCTGCACAAAAGTGGCATGTTTGCAGGGCAGATAAAGTGAATTTAATAGAAGCAAATAGTATCTGTGTATTTTTGTCATGAATAGATAGGTCTGTTATTACAGAGGGAGCTCAGATTAATCCTGTGAATCTCAAACCCAAACAATATAGAAAAAGAAGTGTGGAAGGCACTGTACATTCAACGGGTGTGCACTTCCTGACAGAAACACTGGTTACTGTTGATTAGCATATATAATTTGGATTATATTGGATTTACTGTCCTTTGTCCAAACCCCTTGTGTACACCACGACAGGAAGATAAAGAGGAAAAAATGCAATGCAGATTAACCACACTGAGAAAGGTATTAGTAAAGAACAAAAAGGATAGGAAGTAAAACTACAATAGAGCATAAATATGTATTTTGTACATGTACATATGAAGAAGGAGAGATTAGGCTTTGCAGACATTATTAGATTTTGATTTTCTATCTGTTTCAGAACAGATTCATTTTAAGGAAGCAGGAAAAATGATTGTTTGAATAGTTATTAGCTCTAACAAACTTCTGTGTTTTCTGGAGTAGCTGCTGTCACCATCATTGATATAACAGCTCCTTGAATAAAAATAGGAAAACAAAAGGAGATAACCAAGACAACACAATAGGAATAAAGCATTCAGGTTGTAAAAGGAAGGAAGAAAGGAAGAGAAAACACTCAACTCTATTCCTTAAAATAGAGGAAACAACACTGAATTACATGGTGTCAGCTGAGCTGAGCAGGATCACATACACAATGCAAAAGAGAATTTTCCCACTGTGTGAAAGAGCAGATTCCAAAGATATCTAACACTGGGATGCAACGTCTTTTTGTTCACAGTCTACTATGTACGTCCTGCAAGAGAAAAAGGCACAAAGATGTCTTCTGAATGTTCTCAAAGTAGTAGGAGATAGGCTGTGGGCTGTGCTGATTTGCTGGTTCTGCTGGTTGGGTTACACTGAAAGTTCCTCACAAGTACCTCTTTAAAATTGCCTCTTCAGTGCAGACTATGTGTTTGCCACTGTGAAAATAGAAAGTGAGGGACATCTTGGAGAGTAACTGTTGTCCAACATTAGCAATAACCGAAGTAAAACTGTACAGAAAGTCTAATCTACTAAAAGTGCTCAATAGACAAGTAATGGATGATTTAAGGACTGTAATTAAACTTAAATCAAGATAATTTGCACCTGTTTTGGTGACCAGAAGGTCTCTCTGTATACCTTTGTCATGATTTTATAGTTTGTCTGTTTTAAACACCATTATTCCCAAATCAGTAATTTGGTTATGGCACAGGGTTTCAGACAGCGTGATGACCCTGGTGTGCTGGGCAGTTCTCCGCTGTTTCAGAAACAATCTTAACTGAAACTCATTCATAAACTTCAGAAAGTCATTTATGTACATTCTAAAAATTTTTTAATCTAAAATTAAACACTTAACCTCATTCTTAATACTACTACCTTTATCAGTTTGCTTATAAGTCTCAAAACAACTTTATGAACTTTCTTTTCAGAAAAAGAAAAATCTCAAATGTATTTTTTTCACTTCCTGTGTAGAGCCTTGCAAACCCAAAATTTCTGTCTCATTCATCTAAATTTTCTACAGAAGCTTTATTTTTATACTGACCGTAACAAACACGGTAGACTGAACCACTTTCTGACCAAAGAAGCATAATGTACATCACAAGATTTAGAAGAAGAAACTATGAAACCTAAATGCTTTTCCTCTTCTTAATACATTGTCTTTATCCTCAACCAAATACTGGAACAGGCTGCTGTTTATTTACCATTTACTTATTCTCAAACATCCCCCTTTCCCAGTGCTGAAAGAACAGAAGGTGTCACAAGCCATGTGCAGCAGGTTCATGACAAATTTGCTAGAATGCCTGAAACTTAAATTTCTGTTTGTGTTTCAAGTCCATGTGTATTTACATGGGAGTTTAAGTCATATTGACTCTGCTTAGTGCAAAGCAAATTGCATCAGATTCCTTCACTATCTGGAGCACTAAACCAGTCCACTGATGTAGAGCAACAAACCCTCTTCATCTCTGAAAACTACAAGGCAGCAAGAAGAGATTCTCCCAGAAAAAGTGTAAGAGTTTCATTCTCTTAATCTCTCTACTGTACCTGTAGTTGAAAATATCTATAAAACTGTGTTACTGTGTTCAATTATAAACAGATTGTTCAGAAACACAGAATGTGAATTTAGTAAATGACAAGATCCAGCAGGAGCAGCCAGAAAAGACATTTTTCTTCTTATCAGATATAATTGTATTATTTGTGAGTGTCATCTTTTGGATGTGTGATATTCTTTGCAAAGGTGATACAATGCAAATGTGCTATCACTGGTCTAAACTGATTTTGCCTTTCCAATACCTACCTTGGAGATAATGAAAGAAAGAATTAGTGTACTTCTGTGCAGGATGTAGGTAAGGAATTGTCCTGTATTTTTTCACAACCCTTACATTCTTTTATCCCATGCTGTTTTCTAGCCTGTGTGGATAACTGAGATTTCCCCTGTGTCAGGTATTAGAAGCGTAAGTAAGATTGTTGATGAAAAAGAACAGTGATGTTACCACTTCTCACTGTTCTTTCTGTCTCAGCATAGAGTCCCCATGACTCTCTTACTCTTGTATGCAGGAGTATGAGAAATGTGAAGATATCCATGTTTTTTTGTCTTATTGTGCTGTCATTTTCCACTGCCCACCCTGCTGGCAATAGTGGTCAGCCTGGATCATGTTATCTGATATTAGGCGGGAGGGTGTCGGATACTGTTGGACAGTGTTTTGATAAATGTTTGCTTGCCATCTACTCCTTCAGCAGCCATCCTTACCATACAGTTTTCAACTTTCTGTTGCACTGGAGAGTCACCATGGCAAGAGTTGTCAAACACAGCAGACGCAGCCACAGAACCCTCCATTAAAAGAAAATCAAAAATCATTGCCTGCTCTTCCAAACATTTGAGAAATTGATATGAAAGTTTAAGTAATGTAGACCTGCATCTTATGTAGAAACCAGAATTAGTTACCTCCTGAGATTTATTCCTATTTATCAAAACATTAATAATTTAGATCATTTTCTGGAATAAGTCTCTTTTCAAGACAATGAAACCTATTCTCAATTAGCTAATGAGATTTTTACTACCTGGGTTACTAAAAGGCTCTTTATTCAGATGTAAAACCATAATCTATTAAGATTTGAAATGCTTCTAATATATGGTGGGGTAAAGGAAAAAGCACAAAATCCCTTAAATTACATGGTCTGATATATGCAAACCTTAGACAATTAGGAAGAGAATAAATGCTGCTGTCAGTGGCATGGTGGGTCGGACAGCATTTGCTTAGGGTGACCAGCATCGTTATGAGTGGATACAAAGTTATTACAGGTGTCTGTAAAAATAAATGACATTTTTAAATGCTCATTTGCAAAGTAGTAAATGTACGGAAGTGGATAATTAAATTTAAAAAGCATTTTCCAACCACTGCATTAGCAAGATTAAAAGGTTAAACATGAACCTGACTACAAATCCCTCCACTACGTCTTTCTACAAACAAGTGTTTCCATTTTATTATCCAGTGTTGTTTCGTGCTTCAGACATTCAATATGATTGCATTGCATATCACAGACCGAAACAAAAAGAAAACAAAACAAAACCTCACAAAAAATCACCTCAATACTTTAAAAACTTCATGAAAAACGTTTAGGACTTCATATGTGTGGAGGACATTGATGTTATTGATAACATGTTTAGAGTCTTAAAAAGTATTGAATTTAGATCTGAAACTCATTTATACTAAGAAACATGTGAAAATGTCACCTTCGTGATTTGTCTACAGCCTGAAAGGGCACCACCAACCCTCAGAGATTTTTCTTGTTTACTCTGACTGGATCTGCAGCAGGGAGCAGTATATGCTTTAGCATGTGCTACTGCTCTAAGTTCTAATATGAAAACCTCTGAAACTCACTATCTTGGACATCATTCCAGCTCAACCCAAGAAGCCTGCTTAGAGATGGAAAGTCACTTGCCTGCTGTTTGACAAGCCCTCTCTAAGATGAAAGCATCTGGATTGGGATCACACAGCTGTTTTCTTCCTCACTGCCAGTTTCTTTTTGTGGTTTTTGTAAAGTAAGAAAGGAAAAATAACCCACTGAGAAGCAGTTATACCAAAGCATCTTAAGCCTGTTATATCATGAACTGAAAAAAGAAAAAAAAAAAAAGACAAGCAGACAATCTTTTTTTTTTCTTCTTTTTTTCCTTTTTTCATTCCAAACATTTCCTTTCAGATGTCCCTTTGAAGTCACAGGCCTAAAGTGTGAGTGACTGAGAGCAAGGAGCTGTGAAATGCGCCTTTGAGCCACAGATTTCTCAAAGAGTATCACAAGGAGTATATGACTGGGGTACACGACATCTGCAAATCAGCGTGGTGTTACTGAGGCTTTGTTCAGCCTCAGACTCTGAGAGCTGCAGAGAACCGTAAACTTCAGCAGGGGAAAATCACCTCCCATCCTGGGTCTACCTTCCCACTTGGGTTTTCTCACTTCCACTGTATACAGTGACTGTGTTGGTGTAATTAGCTAACAAAGAAATAATCGAACACATACATAAATTCTGTATATAATATAATATAATTGTTTATTATATGTACATAAATTAGGTAATGTTACCGCCTTCTGTTTCAGCTATTGCTCTGTTACCATTGGATACTTTCCTATTGATAAAAATATGCTGCCACTTCTCTGTTGTTGTAAGGTTGTCCGTTCAAACTACTCTCACAAGACATCACTCTTCATAGTCTCTAAAACAATTCCTGCTCATATGAATCTGATTCACTTCATAATCAAACACATAGATTAGCAGAAGACTTCAGTCCTGATTAGTTATGTCTCCTGATTCTCCAGTTGTGAATCTTCTGCATTTGTCATCCAAAACAACATTCATTATTTCTCTTACATAAGGGTGGTTGTAGAGAAGATACTGTGCCCCACTGATAATTCTCAAATATGGAGCAAAATTGTCTCTCAGGATTTTGGAACAGTCAGTGAGGGTGTATCAGTTTCTTACAAACTTCAGAGCACTGACACCCCAGTTCAGCTGAGACCACCCACTCCAGGGGTCCCCCAGGTTTAGCCACAGTTTCCTTTTGCTGTTTACTTTATGTAGATTTTTTACACTGTGTTTTTGAATATTTTAGTCATCCCCAGGGATGACAAGCACAAATATAGAAACTCTGTGATAAATGCCAGCTTCACCTGGAGATAAAAAATCTGAATCCCACTTTTTTATCAGAATCTCATACATTTAGAAGGTAGACCCTTCCTGAAATGCATTGTTAATGGTCCCAGACCCAAGGTCATGGCTTTGGTGCAGAACTGAGCAAGAGAAGAATGAGAAGAAAAGGGGGAAATAAGTTCATGTCCACAGCACAGATAATAGCACAGAAAACAACAGAACTAATGTACCGGGGAAAAAAAATAATCTCTATACAAATATTAAATACTGGAATTCTTGGTTACAAAAAGAAAATGATACATTTTTGAAAAAGTCATTTCTATTCTCTTCTTTAAAGAGTTTATGGAGGCCAGGTGTCAATGAATGGCAATAGATTTAAGAAATTAAATGTTTGAATGACTATCAGCGGTGAAATTTCAAAACTTCAGGTCACTTCAGTGTTTCCACAATACTGTTAAACAGGCAAGGCATAAAGAAATGCTAGCCAATCTCTCTGTGGGCTGTAATGGAGTAAATACAGACAAGTATTGAAACTGGGGCCAGTGGGGAATTTCTACTGAAAACTGGCTTTAAGGGGTGAAAATTTGAAGATCCAGGTGAATGCTCTTGCAGAACTCTTACAGTCACTCTTTCTTGCTTTCTTCTTATTAACTTCTTTCTTTTTCATTCACATCTCACTCTTGTCCCCATTTCCTCCCTCTTATTTTCACCCCATTTATTATTTCTCTTTTCTCTTGTCCCACACATCCTTATATGTCTTTCTCCAGGCATGTCAAATAGATTTGTGCTGTATGGAGGCACGTTGCAATGCAGCAATCACTGCTGAGTGATTCTGCTGCTGTTGCATGGCACAGTGGGAGGGATTTAATCTGAGACATGACACTTCAGGGACTCAGAAGATTGATGGAGGAGATTGTTCTCTAGGTACATTAGTAGACAGTATTCGTATCTAGATTTAATTTTGCTTTCCATATGTTTTCTTTACCATGAAGTCCCAAATTAAGGAGTTGTTATGTAAAGATGGATTTAGATTCAGAGAAGTGGACCATGTAGGTGACACTGCAGAAGAAGAGGGTAAAGTGAAACCTCAGAAAACAAAATAACAATGTTTTACTCCTTAGGTATTATAGCTGTGGAAATGTGATCTGAGATGTAGAAGCAGAAACAACACACTCGCAGACAAAAACAGATAAGCCTGCCAGAGGTAGGGAGAGAGCATTGTACAGTATAATTGTGGAATTTTAGGACATGAATAAAAAGATTTTAAGGCCCTCAACAGCAGAAATGGGAGAGGAACTGACTTCATTCAAATGGAGTCATTCTAGAAAGAGTCGTGCTGAAACCGACATGGTGTTTCTGTCATGAAATGTAAGAGGTTCTGATGAGGTAAAATATAACATCCCAGTCTCTGAATTTCAGAATTAACCTTTAGCCTCTTTTAATTAAAAATACACCTTTGAGTTAGAATAAAATGTGTAAGAGACATCAAGTATATTCATCACGATCATTCTGTGGAAGTTTTCTACCACAAAGACTTCACTGCTAAAATGACAAGATCAGTTTGCAAAGTGCAGATCTGTGCATACAATAATGGCCTGCTCTTCTCTATCCTCTGCTAATTAAAGCCCCTCAGGCTTTTGGTAGTTTTAGCTTCAAATAATCTAGTTTAGCCCTTCTGAAACCTTGTATTTCAAGTGTTCCAAATATTTTATTTTTGCAGTTATTCAAGAGAGGTCAGAGTTTGATTTGAGCAACCTTTGCAATGTCTCCTAAAAAATCAAAATTAGCAGAGAGCTTTAGAGTATTTCCTTATGAATTTTAGTCTTCCTGGCCCAGTGGTGCTGAGTATTATTTTTACAGAAGTTACATGGTCAGAGACAAGTCCCCCAGTTTTCCAGTTACTAGGTTAACATTATATTATTTTTTAGTATAGGGTAGGGCTTCTCTTAATCATTGGTGACTTACTCATATGCAATGCTAAGGTTGTTTTCCTGGTTAAGGCTATTTGCAGGATGTTGAGAACAATATCTGATACCCACACACCAGAGCCAGATTTAGACACGGATTTCTTAAACCTGTAATGGAGTTGAAAAGCAGTTAATTTGCAGGTATAGTCTGTGTTTAATAAAGTAGGTACCAGTCATTTAGTGAAACACAGCACAGTCAGAGACTTAGAGAACATACGACAATGTAGTACCTAAGAAAAACTGATAAATAAATATTTCCTTTCTTTGGCAAGGAAAATGAAATCTCTGAGGTTCACAAAAGGAAAGATGATCATACAGACCCACAGTAAACATTCATAGCTGTGATCACAATATATTTATAATTAGCTGTAGCAAGCACTTCATTTGATATTTTCAAATGTTTTTATAAATATTTTCTTAGGTATTGCTACCATCTTTCCATCTTTCACAAACTTTTCTCAGACTGCAGAATAAACTTGGAAAAATAGATTCTGATTTGGGTATAGAGGTGTCATTCCTTTCTGGTACAAGTTCTTGCAGTATTTCACTATCACTGCTTCAAATGCAGTCTACAGTAATACAGGCATAAAAAAGATTTAGCTGCCCTCTCAGAAACAAATTTGAACTTCCGTTCGATATAAGCTTAGATGCTTGCAAAGAATGTGAGTCATTTCCTTTTATATCTGAGTTGGCATTCTTCTCTATGCTTCTAATCTACATCCCAGGTAAGCTGTTAAGTAAGATGGAAGATGTGTAAAAATCCCCAAAATTAATGGACACAGAAGCAGAACAGACTAGATTTTCAAGCTCTTGAGAACTTCATGTAAGACTGACCATGATGGGTTTAAAAGAATTTTAAAAACATTTGCTGAGTAAAAAAACTGTGTACTGTCCATAACAGGTTAGAATATCATCTAAAGATATCACCAGTGAATCTGATCATAAGTGATCATAAGTGAGTGAATAAGAAAATCCTTGGTAAAAGCAATGAACTGACACCATTTACAACCAAGGGCAAAGGAAAGGTTCTCTTTAACTTCAGTAAGAGTCTCTTTGGGCCCTCAGTATGTTAATATTCCTGTCAGAAGCCCTACTGAAGGCTGAAAAATCTGTGAAGAACTGTGAGAGTGTTCATGGGTTTATTCAAGGTCCCAAAAGGACCTCCATGACTTGGAGGGATTTGCAGAGATTCACTGAAATATCACAGCAACTTTTCTGGACTCACTGTCAGGTTGAGGGGGTTAATCAGTGGTTACTTGAGAAACCTTCTCTGTACTGTATTGTAGCTCTCTGTCATTTTTTCATGACCGATATTCCTTCAGGCCCTTGAAGAAAAATAATAATTAAAGCCAGGAAAAAAACCAGAAAGAGTGTGGGTTTAGCTGTTGATTGTTTGAGGATTTTTTGTTATATTGTTTTGTTTTGGGAAGATTCTTAGTTTGCTTCTGTTTTGGGGGCATTTTTTTCAGTTCTACCTATACATGTTTTAAATGAGAGATGCATTACCCTAATGCATTAGCTTCAGTTAAGAATAAATTCTGGTTGTCTTCAGTCAGTCTTCCCTCTCCTCTTTCACTAGCTTCACCTCTTGTCACTCAGGGACTTCGAGTAGCTCTCAGAAGGTTTTTCTCTTTAATAGCACAGGCATGGTGGTTGATATAAGGAAAATGAAATACTGTTCCTCCAATTTGTACTGGGCTGCTGAGGGAACCCTTAACTCTCACCATGCTCTTCCTTTAGAGAATTTGTCCTTGAATCTAATGATCTTCAATTCAACCTTAACAGAAACTTTAATAACTCTTCTGCAGAGGTAATCTTTCTCATGGCTGAGGATAGGTATAATTTTAGTCTGAGTTCTGAGCTCTAGTACGAGCGTTTTATCTAAAATGCTTGAAGAAGATAGTTATAGTCAAATAAAAACTGTCTTGTTTGGGTTGACTGGTGTGAGAAGCTTCAGCCAAACTTCCAGCAACAGTGGTACAGCACAAGAAGGAAAAGAGAAGTGACTTACTGAAATCTGTTGCTTTCATCTCCCTTTTCTAGTTATCCTATAACCTCTGCAAGTGGAAAGCATAGGTCCACTGACGAACTGTGTGCATGGCATGACCTAGTCCCTAGTTTTTTATCTTTTGATGACATCAAGCCATTCTTCTGACCCATTTATAGCCTGCTCTGAAACAACAATTTGAGTTGGATCATGTCCAAAGTGATGACTCAATAATTGTGGCTGCAGTGGATAAGCTCAGGCCTAAACATGTGTTTTTGTGCAGTGATTGCCCCAGTCTAACCACGCCTTTTCATTCATTCATTCTTTGTTGTAAGAATATTTAGCTGTAACGGTTTCAGATTTTCATCAGATTCTATCTCTGCTTACTAATTATAATAAAATGTAAATTACAATAAAATGTGTGGCTACTCTACCTAGGAGACAAGTAAGTATCTAAATTTTCTAGAGATGTCTGTTTTACGTGGTAACTGCCTATCTGTGCCTCTAGATGGAGATCCTCTCCATTTAACTCAACCCTCTAGAGAAAGCTGTGGGATGCTTCAATAAGAGCTCCATTTTGCTTTTCAAACTCCATAGACTAAAAATTACTTTTTTCTCTGATTTCTGGATTAAAAAAAATTATTTTCATCTTAGTCACTAGACCCATTTCACATCTTACCTGAGAAAAAAACCAAACCAAACAAAAAAAAATCTTATTCTGTTCCAGCTTTAAACAGCAAGAAAATCCTTAACTATAAAAATCCTTAACTATTTGCATGAAATGTAGTGGTGAAACCCTCTGATTTTCAATTGCCATTCTGCAAATTCCCTCTGGTATGTAAGCATCTTTGACAAGCTGAGGTGCACAGTATTGCAGGTGGGACTTACAAGGAATGATGTGGACCAAAGTTTTCAGTCACTTTTATCATATGGGCAACTCTATCATCTAGTTCTATAAGAATGGAGAGGAAAATCTTACCATAATTCACCAAATGACTTGGTTATTTTCTCCCTTGTTTTGGGCCAAGGATGTTTTATATATAATCCTAAGAAGAGTAAGGAGTCATGGGAGTCAAAGTAGCTTCTCTAGTCCAGGAGGTAAAGATTCATTTTTGTGGATCAAAGCCAGTTAGATAAAACTATGCCTTTTAAACATAATTTTCAGGTTTTCCTAATGTATTAAGAAGCAGAATTTAGCTTGCAATGATATCAACTGCCTAAAGACAGAATGCAAATTCTCTCTTAAATATGAAGGTCCTGAAAAAAAAAAAAAAAGGACATATCTGCAGCCAAAACTATACTTACAGAAAGATAATAAATTAAGTGCCCCAGTAGCAATGGGTGACTATCAGCATAACAACAGTAATAGTAATAGCAACAGTACCAATATATTAGAAATAACTATCCAGATCTTTAAGGAAAAACTGCTTTTTTGTTGTTGTTATTATTTCCTGAAACCAGAGAGCTTATTAGACTATAAGAACAGCAGTAAGCGAGATGTAATAAATAGCTTTACAAATCCTCAGACCCTAACAATAGCACTGAGGCAGCAGTATTGATGCTAGCACTGACACCCACTCATGTACAGTCCCCTGCGGCTTTTGGGAGAGTAATATTATTTCTGATTTATTTCAGTTGCTGTTAGTGCCACAATGTTAGTTTGCTTTTTTAATGGTGTATGGCTCTGATCTCTTCATTGTTTCAAGATATGCACAGAAATCGTTTATTTTGCACTTACGGTTTCCTTCACAATGAGATGGGAAAACATAGATCCAGGCAGGCCCACAGGGTATCTTTTTTGTAGGACATCTGTTGATTGAGATAAACAAAAGGGCATGAAAATAAAAAAAATGGACTATACTGAGACACTAACATTTTGCAAAGATGTTTCTAGTTTCAAAGGATTGCAGAAAGTAATCCATGTGGTGAAGATTTTAGTCTTTGGGTGTTTGGAAATTTTCTGAAATGTATTTTTACCAAAAGCCTAGATTATATCTATATTCTCTCTTAAAGTCCATAACAAATTCTGACTAATGGACTTAGGATATTTTTCACAGGCTTAGGGATTTTGTTTCCCTCTTTTTGCTTTCACACTGTGGGTTTAAATGGTGGCAGGAAGAAATTTAGAATCAAAACCAGTGCAGTTCAGGATAAAAATCAGTTCAGGAAAAAAGATCTGCTATTGCTAGAGCAAAAATCAAATCCATTTTACACAGGTTTGGGCTGAAGAGGAACTAGATCAAAGAGGGGCAGTTAAAGTGTTTCTTATTTTTACTTGAGAGTTGGATGTTGAAAAGTGCTCAGAGTGGAAATACGCAGAGATTCCTGGGTAATCCCATTTATAACTTTCAGGTACAGATCATTAGTTGCCTCTTTCATGTCTTGACCTTCATATGATTCCAGAGAATTCAAAGAAGGCATTAAATCCTTACCAAATTTAACTTGTCAATATGGACAATACAGAAGAAGGATTTGACTAACAAACTTTGACAGGCATGGTGTATCAGCCACTTTTTTCAATATGCACAACATTTCTATAGTCTCTTTTGTGGTAGATGTTGGAGATATATTTTAAATTTAAAATTACAATGATTCGTATAAGAATCACCTGTACCAAATAGATTTGATCCTGTCAAGGTAAGTGGAAAGCACACCCAGCGGGATGCAATCCCTAAGTACCTGCTGTTTGAAGATCATGATCCTAAGGGTGATATGCAGTCCTTGTCCCTTCTCTTTGACCTCCCATTTCCGCTGGCCTCCTCCTCAGTACCTGCAACACATTAGAATGAACACCCTCAATAACAACATTTTATTTCCTCACACTCACAGCAGTTCCCTTTTGCAGTGAACCAACTTAAAGACTTCACTCATCAGACCTGTTCCTCTGTTCCACACAACTGCTAGGGAGGTAAATGAAGGAAAACAAGGCATACAGTGGCTGCCAGCATGCTCTGAGAAGACTTACTTCAGCCTGCCTCAGCCTGGACTAGGTTTCTCCTAATGGGTGATATTGGGCATCCAAGTCAACACACACGTGCTCTGCTTCTTCCTGTCAAGTACTCACTGCAAAAAGACCTGGGATCACATCAGGCCAACAGTGTATGTGCCATATACTCTACCAAACCCTGTGGTTCTGCCCCAAACCATCGCCTAGTCAAAAGATGGGAATGATTCTCAGTACTATGAATTCTTTAGAGGGAGAAAAAACTGCACTAGAAATATTTCCAAAGCACATGAATTACTTTATATGTGGATTTCTTGGCTTTGAACATTTTCCACGTGGTGATTACGGTGTTTCCATTCCATAGAGTCATAGAATCATAGAATCATAGAATCATAGAATAGATTGGGTTGGAAAAGACCTCCAAGATCATCAAGTCCAACCCCTGATCCAACTCTAATTACTATATCATGGCGCTAAGGGCCATGTCCAATCTCTTTTTAAAAACTTCCAGGGATGGTGAATCCACCACCTCTCTGGGCAGGCTGTTCCAATGCCTGAGTCATATATATATTTTGAAATATATTTCAGAAAATGAACTTGGTTGGTTTTCAGGTCACAAGAAACATTCCTTGCCTTTTCTGGGTATTCTCTGTTTAGCAAGAATGCACTTAGTAAATCAGGATAAATTATAGAAGCCCATGGGAGTCAGTGCCATATTGTGCAACTCACACAAACACCCATGGGCTTGCAGAGGAGAGCTCTGTTTGTTCAAGAATAAGATCTGGTATTTCTCATGCAGGAGGTCATATTACCTTGAAATGCCTCTGCCCCGTAGCCCTGCCTGATGAATAACATCTGCTCCCATAACAACTGCCTCTCCAGCAGGAGAGATGGGCTCTGTGGCATGACAAAAACAAAAGCAGTCCACAGCCAATCCTCTACCAAGGCAGCAAACGACCACAATAAGAAACAGAAACCTCTCTATGAGCCTGATTCAAACTCTCCTGGAGCCGACAGGAAAAGGACGAGAAGATTTCAGGGTGTCTTGGGTTAGGAAACGTGCACACCCCTGTCTCTGCTCGTATAAGGGTAGTACTATCAGCAGCGACAATAAATGTCAGTTGAAACTGAATGTTTCTTTCCAGCCCTTTGTCTTCTCGTCAAGATACACAGCAAAACATGGGTCACTTTACAGTCATACTGATGCAAGGAAAGGAAGTTTTTACTGGAGTTAGCGACAGCAAATATGTTTTCTTCCATACCTAAGAAATCTGTAACAATCAAAGTAATTTGAAGTCCAGAACTAGCAGCCTTCTTATGGCAGGATAGGTTTGTGCCACAAGAGATCACAGGGAAAGGGACTCCTCTGCTTTCCTTCCATTCACATTAACACACTGAAATCCTATTCCCAGCAAGTCAAATTAGCCGTTAGCTTTCATCCCACTCCTCACGTCGCAGATAATAAAATCAGGAGAACTTCTACTGAATTACCAATATTTCCAGTGCAAGTGGGTAAAAATTTCACCTGAAAAGACCTAGCAATAAAGTTAGCTGGGAGACGATAATTTGGTTTCACAAGTTTCAATTTTCTAAAACAAATTATTGCTTTTCAGTGGAATAAAATGAACTTCAGAACATTTTGTCAAAAATAAATCGAAGAGAAACACTTGTTTTCTTATCATAAAGCACAATTTTTTCAGCTCTGATCCTCTCTCACTTATTTCCATTTTGCTTCCCCACTCATTCTCTGTCACCAGAGGTAGCTGCAGAGCCCTGGATCACAAAGGCTTTCCAGCTGCACTTTTTTCTTTTAAAATCAGTACATTTCTCTGTGCTTCATTAAAAATGCATTCTGTTAAGAATGTTCATAAACAAATCTGCTTGGGAGAAGTTCTTAGCTTGTCCCAAAAATTGATATCTGACACATCTAACAGGACAACCAGCTGCTCAGCTGTGAAGCTTTGGGAGAAAAATACAGTGTGAAGTGCTGAAATGACAGTCCTGTATATTAAAGGAACCCTGTACATTTTTTTGCACAGAGTATAAATTTTTCTACACTCCATTCAGCTTATTCTTACTTCCCTGTTTTGTCCTCTTGACCCTGATCCCAAGGATTTTAGGGATATACTTGTGAAGAGACAGCAGGAAAAAATGTCTGTGTAGCCTTGTGTTCCTCCATTTATCCATGTATTCACTTCAACATGGAATTGACAAACAAATATTAGCTGTTTTTGAAAGCAAAGGCAAATGAATCCCACATTCTGCCAGTTGTATTTCTTTATGTATAAACCACAAGATTACAGACAGAAAACCTTTAACCTGGTAGAGCATTTTGACTTTTCCATGGAGCCAGACTTGCTTATTTTTCTGGGAGGTAGAAGGGTTCTTACCTCTATGCTGACATTTTGCATCATCATCTTTCTTTTGCATCTGAAAAAAAAAAAAAAAAACAACTAAAACAACCAAACCACAGTTCTGAAATGGCAGTAAAAACGCATTGCTCCTTTTGAGTGACATGGATTGCATATGTCTGTGCATCAGCAGGTTAGTCAGAGGGACCAGAGGAGAATCCTTTAACAATGGGTATTTAAAGGAGCCAACCTAAATGATTTTTTTTTCTTCCTTTGATTGCACCACCACGTCTAGAAGCTCTTTTTTAAAAAAGTTGTGCCTTATAGTTGGGGGGAAAAAAGGAGAATATTGTAATTAGAAAAAATCTAACTTCTCTGCCACATCTGGCCTTTATGCCTCAATAATCCCTCGAGCACAGCTCATAAATAATGAGCACTCAGAGACGGGCTGTACAATTCTAGTGCATTCTATTGACTTCCAGGAGATGCACAAAAGGATAGTACATATCCTGAAGGCAAAAGCATGTGCTATTTTCTTAGTCTTCTATCAAATGTGTATCGCTAGTAGTTTAATTACAATTTATTGAGTACTGCTGGTAGGCTATACAGGACACAAAAAGAATGCTGTGTATAAACAGAACTTATTTTTATCTTTTTCTTTATTTATCATTACCCCACTATCCATTTCCATAGACCTTTTGTTGTAGCTTTATGTGATACAGATTAAAAATATTGTGATTTGAGAAAAATACAAGCAAGCAAGCATCTAGCAAGCATAATCTCATCAGGTTTAAAAAAATCAACGAACAACAATGCCTTTTCCAGGTACAAATACTCAAAAATACGTAAAAATTACTTTAATCTCACTGAAATTTAAAAAAATAAAAAAGTATGCATTTAACTAGATAGCCAGATGATCAACTGAGGTGAGTTTACTTATTTTGTTGACTTCAACAGGCCTACCTTTTTTTTGTTTATTGACAGATTAATTAGTTTCATGCAGGGCCAAAATCTTCGTATGTTTTGACAAAAAAAAAGGAACTGCAGGGTAAGAAAATTAGGGGGAAACATGAAACAAACTTGCTTGTTCCATAAATCTCACAGAAGCATGCCCAAGTGGAAAATGAAGGAAAGATAGAAACAGAAGTTGCCTTCTTGTGATCTGGCTCCCAGTAAATCACAGCATTACTCTGGCTTATAAGAATGTCATACCCTCAGGTCTGGACTTTTTTATTTGGATTAGGGTTTGAAACAAACAGTGCATTATTTTTTCAGTAAGAAGGAAAACAATATGCAGATTCGGTTCCAAAATATTCAAGTCAATATTAGCTTTAAAAAAGGACAAAGAGAAAAAAAAAAGAAATCATCTGGGAACCTAAAAATGTAGATTTGGCTTCAAATGTATGCCTTACTTACCTATTTAGAGGCAGCTTATTGTTATGTGATTCATAAACGAATATTATATGTTGTAAGGTATTTTCATTAACCAAAGCTGACTGGCTTTTCTGAACACATTTTCTACCTTTAAACTCTTTCCAAATGGTTTTTCTGGGATCCATTTCTTAAAGGCAAAGAGACTAATTTCCTGATGGTAACTGTTTTCTTTTCTTTCTCTGCAGGTTTAAGTGGTAACTGGCTATCTTGTTAGCAGAACAGAAATGAATAACTCAACGTACATAAACTCTTCCACTGAAAATGTGATGGCTTTGGAGAGCCCCTATAAAACTGTTGAGGTGGTCTTCATCGTCCTGGTGGCGGGGTCTCTCAGTCTGGTCACCATAATTGGGAACATCCTGGTCATGGTGTCGATCAAAGTCAACAGGCACCTCCAGACTGTGAACAACTATTTCCTGTTCAGCTTGGCCTGCGCTGACTTGATCATCGGCATCTTTTCAATGAACCTGTACACCCTCTACACTGTGATAGGCTACTGGCCCTTGGGGCCTGTGGTGTGTGACCTCTGGCTGGCTCTCGACTACGTGGTCAGCAATGCCTCTGTAATGAACCTCCTCATAATCAGCTTTGACAGATACTTTTGTGTTACCAAGCCTCTGACATATCCTGTGAAGCGGACCACTAAGATGGCGGGAATGATGATTGCAGCTGCCTGGGTCCTGTCCTTCATCCTGTGGGCCCCTGCAATTCTCTTCTGGCAATTCATTGTGGGAGGAAGGACTGTCCCAGATGGGGACTGCTACATCCAGTTTTTTTCCAACCCTGCTGTCACTTTTGGTACTGCCATCGCAGCCTTCTATTTGCCCGTTATCATCATGACTGTCCTTTACTGGCAAATCTCTCGAGCCAGTAAGAGTAGGATAAAGAAGGGGAAAAAGGAAGCTGCCCAAAACCAAGATACAGTTTCCCCCAGCCTTGTCCAAGGTAAAATAGTGAAACCAAACAATAACAACATCCCGACCAGTGGAGATGGGTTGGAGCACAGCAAAATTCAAAATGGAAAAACCAGTGAGGAGACTGTAACTGATAACTGTGTTCAAGCGGAGAAAGAGAGCTCCAACGAGTCCACCTCTGTCAGTGTGGTCGCTTCCAACTTGAAAGAGGACGAAGCTACCAAAGATGCCAGACAGGCTTCTGCCTCCCAAGACCATCTCAAAGTGGAGAACTCCAAGCTGACGTGCATCAGGATAGTCACCAAGTCCCAAAAGGGAGACTGCTGCACCCCTACCAACACCACCGTGGAGATCGTAGGCACGAATGGGGAGGAGAAGCAGAACAGTGTAGCCCGGAAAATAGTCAAGATGACAAAGCAGCCAGCCAAAAAGAAACCACCCCCCTCTAGAGAGAAAAAAGTGACCAGGACTATTTTAGCCATCCTTCTGGCCTTCATCATCACCTGGACCCCATACAATGTGATGGTGCTCATCAACAGCTTCTGCACATCCTGCATCCCTAACACTGTATGGACCATAGGCTACTGGCTTTGTTACATCAACAGCACCATCAACCCTGCTTGTTACGCTCTCTGCAATGCTACCTTCAAGAAGACCTTTAAGCACCTCCTAATGTGTCATTACAAAAATATAGGAGCTACAAGGTAAAAATAAGAATAAAAATAATTATGGAAAGGGTGAAGAAGTTCCAAATTAAGTTAAAAAACCCACGATGCTATAGCACTTTATGCTCTTCTATGGAATGTGCAATCCAGGATGTTTTTGTGGAAATACTGACAAGGGGCATCAGCTGTACCCCTGAGAACTACATTTAAAAACATTTTTTTAATAATTGAAAACAAATCTCTAGGACATGGAGATGTTTGAGAAATTATTCAAGGATGTGAACTGGAGGCACAGTTCCTTATTTTCTGAGAATATTCTGCAGAAGGGCTTTAGAGTCTATGATTTTTGGTCATTCTGTGTAAAATAGTTGTTCTTCATTTTTCCTTCTTTTACAATTTTTTTTTCCTGTGTCTGTTTAACACATCTTCATCTGGGGGGAAAAAAAAAAGAAAAAAAAAAGAGGAATTTTAATAACTGTGTGGAAGTGGCATTGGAATATATAAAGATCATTGCATAATCCAAAGGCATCATGGCAGAAATTTTCTAAAGTTTGAAGTTGTCTAACTGTTTTTTGCCACTGTCATGTAAGAAGCTTGATTTGGGTACATCGTGATGAAAGTTATGTTGTTTGTGACGCCACCATTTCCAAAACTGCACCAATTCTGCAAGTGTACTTATGTTCAACACGTAATCATTGCCTAACTTGTATATCATTCGAAGTCTGCAGCTTGTCCCATTCTACAGGCTTTTGTTCTGTGACTACTTCATCATGTCAAGATCAAAATGAAAAGATGTGGTCTCCTCCTGATTGCTGCATCCCAAGACTACTTCAGCATCCATGTAAACCAAAGCTTTTGAGACAATTTTGTTCACTTTGTTTGTCATATAATATCAAACTGTGGATTTGTCTTTTACCTCCATCAACCTTTTCTTCCTGTTTGTAGCATACTTGTCCAGGGCACAAAGACTGAATATCAAAAGTTGTAAATTCAAAGGTCTCATCCAGTCAGCCACAACAGTGGTCAGACAAAGGGTCTCAGCTGAAGAACAGAAATGAGGTTGTTACTAGGAAAATGAAGGTTACATCCTTTTAAAGTAAGATGTATCCATTAAGAGGTATGTTAAGGCTTCACAGAACGAATAGTTAATATTAGATGAACATGCTCTTGACTCATCAAAAGATGATTATGATGAATTTATTGAGGAAAATAAAAAGAGTGATATATACCCACAAGTATATGTGGGTCCAAGTCCAAGTTCTGCCTAAGAGCTTAGTGTGAGACTAGGATGCTTTCTGAAAGTATCCTGGAGAAGATGTTTACCTTCTGGAAAAGATGTTGTCTAAATTACCTTTTGTACCAGCTGGGAGCAATATTTTAACTGTAAGCTGAGGGATATTATTAATAAAAAGGCGGAGAGAAAAACAGTGATTACACCAAACCAGATACTGAAATAGTCTGAATGGGAGTCTGGCAGTGGTTGAGTTCAAGTATTTTCTGCTACTCCACACCAGCTCAAATTTAGATTCTTTCTGCCTGACAAAGAATTTACTATTTCAATATTTGATATTTACTGTAGCACAATTGAGTACTGTGTGGACAGGTCAAAGGGTATCAGACTACTGAAAACAGCAATTGTCTGTGAGTTATGCATATTACCTCCTTCTTAGTAACAAACTTCCAGGCACTAGTGAAAACATATTTACAGATTTCATTACTCAAAAAAGCATAGACAGTGTCCTGAGAGTCTGTCTTCTCCAGTGAAAGCCACCCACCGAATAGGGCACCAAATCATTCTGTTATTCCATGCTACCACATTAAAGTCTTCCAAAATGCATTTCAAAACAGCAACCTCCGAGATTACAGAGATATTAATCTTGCAGATTTAAGTTTTACGTTTGACAAGCTTATTGGAACACAGTGTCAAAGCACTTTGGCAATATGACAATTTTCATGTTTCGTAGTACAAGTTCCCAGCAGAAAGTGAGAATGAGGAGGATTAAACTGCAGTAAATTAAGGCCACGATAAACTCAGGATTAATGTGTCTTAGTATGCCATTATTGATTTTATACCTCTAGTGATTTCATCCTAGTATAACTAAGGGTCTCCATACAGCCAAGGATCTAATTTTGCAACCTTCACTTGCCTTGAGTCATATTTACTATCACTATTTTCATTGTCCTGTTTGTAAGGAAGAATAACTCAATGACAAAGCTTGCTGCTGCCTTTCAGAACTACATTCACTAGGTTTATCTTGAGTAGGACAAAGGAAAGACTTAAACTATCATTTCTAGGTTATTAATTCTTTTACAATGTTAAAAAATCCAAATAAAAAAAAAAAAAAAAAACAAAGATACAATGAAATCTGTTTAATTTCTAAATCTGACTTCTTTAGAAAAGTTTCCTAAAAGAAACACACCTCCTTCTTTCTTTCAGCAAGAGCTGTGCATGTCAACAGTATGGGAACTCAAATTGGGAAATATTTCTTTGTATAGCCTTATTTAATCTTTTAACTCCATTTTGCCAGCAGGTGTGCAAATCGTTATTTCTCCCATTTGAAGCTGTCACTTGCTCACAATTAATTAATCTAGCAGCTAAGGACACCTCTACAGGTTAAGAAGTTCAAGATAAACATTACAATTATATTTCATCATGTGATGACATGCAATACCACAGGAAAAAAAATATTTTGGGGCTAGAATTTGTTAAACAAACAAGCAAATGAAACCCATCAGTCTGAAGCTTTCTGACACTTTTATTTAGCATGACACCCACTTTTAAACCTAAAAGACAAAATGCTTTGATTTGTATTATAGTATATTTAAAAACTTGCAGGACACACAATCCTCTGTGTTTCCACCTTGTAACTGTTTCATGGCACACCCACATTTGCAGACAACTAAACAATGTAAAAATAGATGGCAGAATACACCTATGTATGTATGCACAGGCATGCAAGCACACACCACAACTTAATTGATATACATGGAAAATATCATCTAATATTCAAACTATTGCATGGGATCTTGTTTGTGTGCTCACTGCCAGCTGATGGGAGGTGCAGAGCCAGCACGTATTACACTGTCTACCCCCTCCTGAAGGCAGAGAAGAGGCAGAGTATGCCCTGAGATACTTGGAACCTCTGGAATCTTCATCTGGTTGTGGCTCACTTAAGATAAAAATGTGATAACCGTTCAGAGCCACAAAATAATTTGTTCTTTTCAATATCCTTTAAGCTCTCATGTCTTTCCTTTGTGTCCAAACCACGTTCACCAGGTTTCGCTTCCCTTCTGAGTGATAGTTCTGCGAGATCTAGATGTCGGTCTTGAAGAGCAGCTCTCCCTGGGTAACCCCTCCAGCTTCCCTGGCTGTCACCTGCACACCATTGGCCCCAGGTGCCCTGCTTCAGGAACTGCCACATCTTCACCTTGGGTTTGGCCAGAACATTTCAGTGGCACATCCACACCATGTGCTGCACTGGTTACTTTTGTTTCACATAGAAATTAAGCAAACTGTGCACTTGTTTCAAGAGAAAAAAAAACAACCAACCAACCAAACAAACAAAACACCTGCCACAAAAAGACAACCACCAACAAAAAACATGCAGTTAGTGCTTCTTGCCCCCTCTTTTTTTTTCCTCTTTGCTATTTCCAGAAAGAGGTCAAGACTGAAAAGTTCCAATCAACCCCTGATATCAGCCCTGCTGCAGCAGGATCTGATTGGCAACACATGGATAGTGGCTTTTACTGTCACAGGCCAGCCCTACCTTCACTCTCCAGAAGGAGAACAGCAGCCTGAAGATGTCAGTCCAGTGGAAAAGAAGGAAAGAAAGGAAAGAAAAGAAAGGAAAGAAAAGAAAAAAAAGAAAAAAAGAAAGAAAGAAAGAAAAAGAAAGAGAAAGAAAGAAAGAGAAAGAAAGAGAAAGAAAGAAAAAGAAAGAGAAAGAAAGAAAAAGAGAAAGAAAGAAAGAGAAAGAAAAAGAAAGAGAAAGAAAGAAAGAGAAAGAAAAAGAAAGAGAAAGAAAAAGAAAGAAAGAAAAAGAAAAAGAAAGAGAAAGAAAGAAAGAGAAAGAAAGAAAAAGAAAGAAAGAAAGGAAAGAAAACTGAAGTATCAAAAATCTGTTTTCCAGTGAGAACAAATCTAAGAAAAATTTTTTGTCAGTGTTCTTTCTGTTTGGGATTTTTCATTTGATTTACTAGGAATCATAGGATCCATTCAAAGGTAGCAAAGTATTTCAATGTTGCCTGATGAAAAATAGTCCAAATGCAACATATCTATACAGGTCAGAATGCTTTTTCTTTCATTCATTCTTTCTTTCTTTTTTGTCTTACAAATGCTCATGGGGATGAGAGTGCTCAAATGGACCCCAGGGATCTGTTGTTTGGCACTCACAAAGCATGAAGGGGACAAAAGCAAGTGCTAAATCTATCAGCCCTTTGTTTTATACTCTTATGGTGGAGGAAAACATATTGACAAGAAGAGGTGCCTTTATTAAGCGTGTCTGTGGTGAAACCAGCCCACACACAGTGAAGAAACACTTTGGATGGCCTAGCTACTCCTGGCCATCCCATATGGGATAGGAGAAGGAGGGGAGGGACATTTTTTTGGTTTTATCTCTTTATGGATTTGAATGTGTCCATCTGTCTGCTTTGCAGTGGGCCTTGTTAGTAAACTCATTGCCCTCTTCCCCAGTTTTGACTGATTTTGATCCCTGTTCTTCATTCCCATGGACGAGTAATTTCTATGGATGAATGTTGCCTTGTTATACCATTTCCATTTTCTCCTGTGGTGCTGAGGGGGTACACTTTGAATTTTTCACTTCAATTGACAGCACTTCTCCTTGCCACTTCTGTTTCCCAAAACTACTCACGGTACCAGCCTAGCAGGACCAAATAGGTAAAGCATCCTGACAACCTTCCTCCTGCAAATCTGGCATGAATGCAGCTGGAGGATGGGGGGGGGGGAAAGAGTGATGATGATGTTTTTCCTCCCGCCTCTTAAAACAATTCCTAAAAATCTTAATTTTTTGACAAATTTGTGTGTTTCTTGTGAGAAGATACAGTCTTAAGAAAGAAAATGCAGGAAAAAAATGCTGGCGCTGTTGCTGGGGGGCGATTGCTGACAGATAATGAGTTTGGAGTTTAACAGCCTTTGATATTTTTAAAGCTCTCTTAGATGGTTCTGTACTCTCAGCTGACAGCAGTGCAAGTGGTAGAAATTGAGAAGCTAAAAAGAAGCTAACTTTTCTTTCACCCTGGGTCTATCTACAGTGCCTAGAGACTCATATTATGAGAATGATTTCTATCCAGTATTGCTTTTACTGTTTTACTGGTTTTGTATATCATGATAAGCTCTAGACTTTTAAATCCCTTTTTTTCTAAAAACTTATAGAAAATCTTTCCTTGAAGGAAGCTGAGAGATTCTCTTTGATTTGTTGTGGCTTCTTTTCTCTGCCTATCTTTCGTCTTTTGTCACAGTCTTGACAAAAAGCTTTTCTCTTTCTTCACTTTAACAAGTATGTCACCTGTGTTTTAGCTACAGGCATGCAGTTTCCCTTGTCTTTTAGGCACTGTGAATGCTGGTATTCAACCTCTTTAACCCCACCAAAATACTGCTTTCTCTAGCATGCAAATCCCCTTCCGCTGAAGCCCAACCTACTGTGTGAAGTGGGAAGTTCCATAAATCCTTTCTGCATGGGTTTTAAATTGGAAGTAAAACAAACCCTCATATGAAACAAAGCCAAAACAATTGTTTTGTTTCCCACTGTTGTCATCTCTTTATTAGAAACAGCAGTGGATAATGTCAAAGAGTGAATATTCTTGTAGTGGAATATCATGCAGCAACATGCACAGATTAATTTTATGCTCTGTGCAATGGTAAGGCAGCACTCCCTTCCCTTGAATTCCCTTTCATTCCTGAGCTTACTAGCATTTACTGACAATCCAAGCCTAAGAGTGTAATTATAGCAAGGCTGAGTTGAACATGAATCATTTATCACAACCAATGCAATTATTTCTGCTATATTTTTACTTCCCTCCTTTTGCTTTGGCCTCTTTTGCTACACTGTGGAACCAGTGGGTTACATGAGTGTATCAGTCCTCCCAGGCCTCATAGTTCAGGATACTGGGTAGATTTGCTACACAAGTTTCATTCTAGTATTATTCAAATAAAGGGAAATAAATTCTGGTGCCTTCCCAAGCTCTGCATTACCTGAAAAAGTGCTATTTGATAACTACTCTTTTAATTTTTTTTTTTTTCAATCATACTTGCCAAGAAGTACACAGAAACTATTTTCTAAGAGATGTCCCAAAGTGCTCTGACTCTCTGGAAGAAGCATCTCTGTGTGGTACATCAGGCAGTGTGATTGCAGCCCATGTTACAGTGGCCATTGGAAGGATTTCACTGAGTGTTTAATGTCTAGACTGACTCATCTGACAGCACTGAGGAAAGCACAGGGGGACACTCTTGGTGTGCCCTTACTTGCAAAGGGAGAAGGAAGTCACAGGTGGATTGGTTTTCTGCACCCACCAGCTCATGTGTAGCCTTCAGGGAGGAGGTAGGGATTTCTACCCCCACTAGAGGCTCTGTCTCTACACCTCTAGCCAAAGACAGCTCTTCCCTGAAGCACCTCATGGTAGTAGTGATATTAATAATAATAAAAAACCTTCTTTCTTTCATGATAGTAGTGGTATTAATAATAATAAAAACACTGGTGAGAGTACCATGGTTGCCAATCAACAGACGTTCTTATATCTTATCTCTTATCTGCCACTTTGCAGAGGTGGTTGGTAAAGGTAAAGACTAGTAATTTGTAAATACCTTTAGATAGTGTGTTTTAACATGAGCAACACCATATCCTGACTGTGTACAAAATAATACATTATATGTAATACTATCCAGATAAAGTTATACTGTAAATATATCTACAATGAATGTCAAATTACTCTTCAAGCTCTATATATGAGGAAAGAACCTCATCTCTTCTTGAGACCTTTTTTAACTTAAGGGTATGAAAAATCTGTTAATTGTTTATATATAAACCCCTGCATTCTTTTCTTCAAAAGAAAATACTACTGCAAGAAAGAAGGGAATGCATTACCTGTATGTGATATCCAAAATCATGTGGTAAAACTGGGAACTGAGGATCTTACAAGTTGGGGACTGGTCAAATTCTTGATGCCGTCCATTTGATCTCATATAAATAAGATAAGCACAAGTTTATGGTTAGCTGTGTAAGGCTGACCCACTTGATTATATATACATTATAGATATATATTTATATATGCTGTATAGATATACACATATTATACACAACATTCATACAGTAGAGGTGAAGTTTGATAAAGTTGTATTAACTGGGAATTTGGATGTAATGTTGTGCTCCACTTGGAAGAAAAACGTCTGTGTTATTCAGCAGCACAAAAATTTGTTATGCAGGATGAAGAAAGAAGGTGTTTCACCAAAACAAGCTGGAAAGAATGACATGATGAGGGTTTGAAATATTTTGAAGAGACAACTAAAATTACATGCAATATATGTGTATGTACTTCTTCTGAGTTGTATTCCTAGTTAAAGCATTGCATTAAACAGAGAATTATAACAATAATAAAAATGTTTTTGTATGTGGTATCTTTGTGTATTTTATCTTTTTACTGAGTGAGATACACTATGAAATGTGAAATGGGAATAAATGGAGAAAAATAATTGCCCTAAAGTAGCCACTGGCTATGAGACTCTTTGTAGTAATGAGAAAAAATTCTAACCTTCTTTTCCCTGAATTTCTTGGCAAGTGTGAAGTTTGAGAGAAGTCTAGACTACTATTTTACTCATCCTTATCTTGTCCACATCTCTGTTCCTCCTTCAGAAGATCTCACCATTAATCTCACTGTCCCTTGAGCAGTCTGACAAGGGTCTCTAATAAGACATTCCTCCATATATTTCTGTCATTCAAGTTTTGAAAGGGAATAGATAAGATTCTTCTGTAGCCATCCTGTTATACCAAAGCAAAAGAAACATTTAGTTATGGAGGGAGATGGCACCACTAACAACCAAATATATTTTGAGCTCCCTTTGCCTTTTGAATGCAGACCTAGCTGTATGGCATACCCGGAAAGCTTCTGGGAGCAGAGGTAAAAAATAGTTTGCAAGTCTTCAGCTTCTCAGGGTCTCAGGACACTGTTTCACCCCCACTTTAGAAGCAACCAGGGCTCAGATGCATCAGAGGAAGCCGGTGGTAGTGACAGGGGACCATCTCTCTCCAGGTAAATTTAGGTTTTGGAGCACAGTCAGCCTAGCAATTTGACAAATGATTGAAGAGTGGATCTCATGGGGCAAAGTGGGTGCATCAGCTCTGTCAGGATCAAGATGCTTTAACCCAGCTGCTCCAGAATGAAACAATTTTAATAAGGTGGTCTATACTGGTTTCTTCTTTCTGAATTTTCCCTTTCTTCTTTCCCTTTTTTCCCTAATATTTGAGGATATTCACTGTTTACACATTTTCAGAACTTTACACCTGTCTTTTTTCTCTCTGCCTGAGATTTTCCATCTCTGCCATTTGCTCTATTGTTTCTGCAGTCCAAACTCACATTCAGCCATTTCTCCACCCTCCTGCTCACCAACTTTCTTTTTCATCTGCGTTTTTCTCAAAGCAACCAGATAAATTGATCTTTTTTAATAGATACCTTTGCTTGCCCTGTATTTAGTTCCCTTGCATTCTGCAGAGCTTAGACTCTACTGATAGCCTGTAACGTGGGAAAGTACTCTTTTGCAGGTAGATCCTGACACTTGTCAAGATCACAATAAAGACACAAATAGGTACCTGAACTCTGCTTTCTCAAGGCAAAGGCTGCTTGTTCTGATTTATCTCTTCCCTTCAAAGAACAGGTTACCTCTCTCAGACCCTGCTCTGCCAACCATCTCATCACAGACCATACACATAACTCAGATTGTCAGTATAAGGTTACGGTCCAAATCATTCTCTCTCACACACACTAAGCCACCCTATAATCACCAACATGTGGCTTCAAGGGAGCCTTGAGATGCCAATGGTGAGCTTTAACAGATGTAGGATGTTTCTGCAAATACAGGGGTTAACTTCCAAGTGGGCAGAGCTGCCAATCACTGAAACACAGCATGGCAGGCCAAGACTCAATTCCCTGCCCTGTGTGTTTTGGAAAGCAGGGTCCAAAAAAACCCCTTTTTTTCAGCATGCACATTTCTTACTTGTACATGTATTTAAGTTCATTTAACATTATGGAAATGTACAACTAAAGCTACCTGTAAATTCAGAGCACTGAAGCCAAACTTCGGTTGTCTTCCCAGAGGAAGTTTAGACACGTTTCAGTGAACACCCATATTTTGAAAATTTTGTTTGGAGAGTTGATTGTACCTAATGGAAAAGAGACATGGACATGCCTAATTACCTGCTTAAGCCACTCACTCAGACTCCCAGTTTCACCACCGGACTGGGAGCAAAGCTACCTTTTTCTTGAAAAGAGTTACACTTAAGCATAATAAAAGTTGCTACCCCAATCTCCAATTACAACCAGTAATATTGGCAGTTAATGTAACATCTAATACTGTACATCATCTCCCATCTGGAGACACATCTTTAGACAATGTTCACCAGGCCAGAATTGTCTTTATTAAGTGCTTCTCTCTGAGGTCTTTTATTGGCAGAAAAAATTATGTCAAATGTAACTACCTACTTCACCCTGAGTTCTGGAAACACCTAGGAAAATCAATACAGAAAAATGCTGCTATTTAGTAAATCCATTAACACTGTTTCTGGACTTTTGCCAACCATTGTATGCACCGTCTAGACATGGGAACCTACTTGGCAGCACTAGGAAATTAACTTTGACGCCCTCTTCTCAACAGAGCTCGCCAACTTCATTTCTACCAACACACAGAATCAGGGGAAATGATAAAACCAGTAAGAATTATATTGAAGAAATGGAGAGACAAAAATACCCCAGATCCTTGCCTCCCTCTCCTTCCTTATCTTGCTCCTTCCTCCCTCTCACTGTCCTTTTCTTCCTCGTCTGTCTGTCAAGTCTCAGCCAGCTCTCCAGGTTTCACTCTCTCATTAACAGTTTGCTAAAGGTGCTAAATAAATCACTATGGAATCTAAACCTTTGGCTTAAAAATGTGAAGCAATGCAGCAGAGAAGGAGGGAGGGAGTAATGCCACAAAAGAACTCTGAATTAATTTGTTTAGTTTACAGGTCAAAGGCTTCCCCTGACTCCCATCATAGTCACTACTATTTTACCTGCAGTTGAAAAACACTTAAAAACAGGGCTGAGCAGAGGTGATTGGATCCATATGGCAAGGAGCAATATTCCTAAATGGAAGCATTACTGATGGCAGCTGCATCAAATAATTTTCTGGAAGTATAGACACAATGGATCTGTGGCTTTGAAAAATTCATCCTGCTAAAACGCAGCCTAAATAAAAGAATAGGGAGCAAAGTCTAAGCAGTTAAATCCTTCCAGCACAGAAGATATACCTCAGTTCCCCTTACAGATGGGAAGACCAAGAAGTGCCAGTAGCTCAAAGGAACAAGAACGTTCAAAGTTCTTGATCCCAAAGAATCTCATTCTTTGGGACAAATTAAGACACTCCTAGCTTTTCTGACCAGGCTGTCATTTTGGGTAACAAGAGCTAAGCTACTGAACATGATTGCTTGTCTTTCAACAGGAAAGTTAAGTTTCAACATTCCTGACAGTAACCAAGAGGTAAAGATGACAGTAGAATACAGTGTATACAGGTTTAGTTATTAAAATAGTGGATGTTCTACAGAAAATATAAATTATGTATTTCAAATATGGACATAAAATTCCTGATTTGTTTATGGTGTCTTCCTAAAATGAAAAGTAAAGAAGCTAAAAGTTTCTAAGTCTTTTAATTCATATTTTTTCCATTACATGGAAGGTAATTTCCATGTATAGAAAAAAACCCCATAATTTTATACAAGGGAGAGTGAATGTCTTCTGTTTGATGGCTTTTACATCAAATTGAGAAGACATGAGTTAGATGATTAGAAAATAATGTATTTGGTTGAGAACTTTCTAGTGAAACTTTTTTCCACTATAACATGCCTGGTCTTGAAATGTTCTAGGTAAAGAAATCAAATTTGTCTCAGGAGATTATTTTAGAAAGTATGTTCTTCTGGTTCAGATATCTTTCATTCAGAAAGCTTAAATAAAAACAAACAAACAAACAAACAAACAAACACACCACCAAACAATCAATTGGAAAAGGCTTTTTAAAAAATATATATTAGTTTATCCAGCCTTATTAACCTTATTTAGGTGGAAGGAAACATACAATTCTTCAGAGATTAACTATACACCAAGATTTTGGAGAGGAACAGGAAAAATTTGCTCTTGCTCCACAACCCTTTACCAGTTTCACTTGTGCAGTGGACACAAGGACCCTAATCTTCCATCACTGGGCATACAACTCTGCCTGTACACAACAGTCTGGGAACCATTTACTAGTGAAAACACCTCTCAGGCACATCCTTGCAACAGATCTGTCTCCATGCTGATCCAAAGTCCTGTCCAAACCTTGTTTTCCTGCATTGCTAGCTTGTCTGAGGGGATGTTTTGGGTTGCCAAGTACAGAGTGTTGTGGAGGGCTACACATTCTTGTGTCATACTCCAGAGTAAACAATCATCATGACCATGCTTTTATGTACACTTACAGTGGGGCTGCTCTAATACTTTGGACCCTGCAAGGAGGAATAAAAGGGAAGAATATATACCTTAAAAAATACATGCTAAAATATGTGTTAATCCCTCAGCAGACATAGTTCAGAATGGAAAGGGCTAGAAAAGTAGTCAGTGGTGTTTGCAAAGAATTGTGAAGCCTCAGCAAGAAATGAAGATGAGGCATGTCATGCTTCAGCTGTCAAAAGCAGGACACCCTCCTAGAGGCATTGTAGAAACATAATTTTCCTTAGAAAAGGAACCTTATTTAAATGGATTGAAGGCCTCTTTGGATACAGTTTTTCCTGCCTATACTGCTGATAGAGAGAACCAGTGGTACAGGCTCAGCAGACCCTTTTTGTTGAACAGCTACAGTTAGGTGAGGTGCTTCCCAGGCCATGTATTCACAACCCCAGGGTTTCAGACTTCGTTATTTTTTTTATGTGCAGCTGTAATAATAACTATAATAACTGGTATTATGCTGGGGAAAAAAATTACTTCTTAATGATTAATTAGTTCCTCGTGCTTGCAGTCAGAGTCACAGTCTCAGGCGTACTCCTGATATGGGTTGTGGAAGGGATGAGACAAGAAGTAGAGAGGGGAGGAAGTAAGAGAAATCCATTCTGCAAAGCTGCAAACTGTACAGAGGAAGAAAATAAAGCTAATTGTTTCTTATGCCTTTGTTCTGTATCCAGTAGTGGTTTTTTTGTTCTTGGAGAATATTTGGTTCTCAGCAGCTGCTGCAGATGCTCTGATGTCCAGTTTTGAATGTCCCTGAATGCAGCAGAGCTACCTTTGAGATAAGTTTCCTGAGGACACAGAAGAACAGTCTCCTTTCCTTGGTCTAGTTGCAGTGGTCAGGGCTGGCATGAAGCTGCCCTCCTCATCCCCTACAAAGGATCTTCACGTGAAGGGAACAAAAAAATACAGCAAAGACTCTGGCACAAGCTGAGAAGAGCGGAGCAGTCCTTCTCTGTTAACAAAGTCTGACATCCCCATCATGTTAGCTCCTCTCCATCACTCCCTATTAGCATGCATCTTACCGAAGTTTCTGGGAAAGTCACTTCACAACAACATTACCCCACATGAATACTAACCTGAAGTGAGAGGAGCCTTACAAAGGAAACTGTGAATCTGATTGCAAGGGCCTAATGTGACAATCACCCAAAGGGCAAGGAAGGGACATGCATTTTTATCGTTTCCATCTTCCCCTCCCTCTCTAGTTTCGCATTTTGTGCAGAAGGGACAAAGAATAAAAAAACCCAGAAGATTTGGATTCAATTCCATACAAGTCACTGCTCTTCCTGTTATGCTGGACACTTACATTGTGACTGTGATGGATAAGCAATAAATATACTGAACAAAAAAATAAATCCACTCTTGGTTGTTAATTTGCCAGCAGAAGCCTTGAGACTCTGGTTTAAAGTAATTTCCGTTGCACAGCCTATCTCCTGCTGTGATTGCCTCTTGCCTGTTGTTCAAAGCAACCTCCTCCAAGGGGCTTTTTCTCTATTAGGTTATGGACCTAATCATGAAATTATTCCTAAGAGGCCCAGACAGTGCTGATTATCTTCTAATGAGATAAAGTACCCCTCATCTCTAGGTCACTGCCTTGAAACCGCCTCTAGTTTCTCGGTGGCTAAAAGTGATCATAATCTGTTGATAACAAAATATGTTAATAGTGGTGGCTACCGCTGCCCCAAAGCAAACCACTTAGGGGAAGAACTAGATGAAAATGTAGAACTTAGGGAGGGAGGGTTATGAGTTCTATCTTTAATTTCTGCTGATTTTGATCAGGTCAGTAACTTATCTGAAACAAATTCAAAACTAACCTTCAATTTAAAGTAAATACAAGCCCAGTAACCATTTGTGAATACATCTCACCCATTTTCAGTATTTTTCAGCAAATTATACTAGGGTGAAACTGAGGGGGGAAGGGGGATTTGTAGTATCATACCTGTGGTGACATAAGCATTAGAATAGCAACTTAAAACCAGAAGCAAAAGATTCAGCAAAATAATAATTTCATTTAACACAATTCCTTCATTTATTCATTGAATATTGTATGTATTTCTGAATGATGTTATGACAAATCAGTGGAAGTCACACACCATGTAACATACAATATTGAAAAAGGTTTTCAAGATTTCTCGTTTCAAAGGAAGTTGTAGAAACAAATTTTTGTGCCAAGACTAAAAAACCAAAATAATAATTGTCTAATTTGACATTCATTGAAAAACTATATTTCAGTGTCCCTAATATCTCTTCATGTCTTCTTCATGTGCATACACACAGACATACATGCAACAGAAAATATTTTTCAGTCTTGTTGGAAAAGGCTGAAGACCAGGATGTTGGCATACTAGACATTACAAAAACAGGTATAGAAGCTGAAGTATAGATAACTACTGTCTCCTCAGTACAAACATTTATTTCAAGTTTAATTTAAAATTTGTATTCAATGTAATTGTGCAGTGAATATGGTTTGAGCAGACAAAAAAAGAAAGCTGCTATTTTAAACCTCAGAAAGACACTGAAAAGCAGTACTTTTTCCACCATCTGGAGCATAGATGTTTGTTGTCTTGTTAAGTTTCTCAGCATCACCATGCAGCCTATCCTTCATACATGGTGGAAAGATGTCTCTCCAGACACCTGGGAGTGACAGACCCCTATAAAAGTTTGGGCCAGCTGAGCAAGGGCGAGAAGTACCGTTGTAGGCAAGCCTGGGTGCCAAATTCCCTGTACCCCTGTTTCAGGAGCACAGCTCTGTCTATTGATCAGCACAATGCAGCTGTCCACCCACATGGTTATTAATGGGTAATAAACAGCCCAAGCACCAACAAACAGCATTTTTCTTAGCACCAGCCTGGAATCAATTAAATAACCAGAAGGGCTCCAAGAAATGTCATCAATTGTAAAAGTTATTACACTCTCAGGATGTTTTGCTGAAAACTCCCACACAAAGCAATTAGATGTCAGATGCTGCTGTGTCTTAATCAGGAATTTTCAGCAGGTTTGGTGCCCCTCGTGGGTACTATCTGGTGCAGAGTGGCAGTGCTGCACAGAGCCGTCAACTCCCCAGGTCCCTCTGTGTTTAGCAACCTGGACTGGCTACTGTGTGGTCTTCAAGAGCAAGAGAGAAAATTGGAACAGCTTGAAAGAAGCATGCAGAACAAAGCACAAAAAAAAAAAAAATTACCTACAGCTCTTTTCCAGGAAGTAGTAAATTCTGTTTGCTGGTCAAAAATCCAAAACCAGAGCAAATTCACCTGATTTTAAAGACAGTGCAAAAAGAAGCTGAACAAGTAACTTTTATATTCAGGAAAAAGCAAGACAAGTTTTCTTTTCCTAGTTGTGTTTCTTAGCAGTATACAAGTTATTTTAAGTAGTCTCAGCTATGTTCTGTAGTGTAAAGTAACTTCCATCCTGGTTTTATGACATTTCTCATACTGAGATTGTAATGGACAAAGAAGAAACAAAAGGTGATTGACTTCTTGCCGCTAGACCACAACAAGGGGAAAAAGTGAATGAAACATCTTCAGCAGAAGTCAGCAATACCAAATAGGTCTCATTTCCCTGTGCCCACACTTCTGACATAAGAAACAAATGACCCAAAAGTTTCAGCAAGAGTTATAATACAGGAAGACAACAAAACAAGCTTGACACATCCAAGCTCTTTGTCATAAGAACAGAGAAACACCCATAGAAAATGTCATAGAAAAACATTTTTCTTAAAGGAGATAAGAACTTATGTGGTAGCTGAGCAGAGGACTTTAAGTTTGCGAGTACTTTGCACAGACCTCCTGTGCAGTAACTCGAGCACAGCTAGCAGACTAAGTAGAGAATTGGTAACACATCCCTAGTGCCTAAATACTTGCAGCTGCATTGCTAGAGCTGCCTTTGCCTGCTGACTGCTGACCAGGGAGGCTCTCAGTTTGTCCCCAAGATCTGCCAGGATTCAAAAACTCTTAAGTAAATATTCCTCTGTCTGTCTGTCCTCGTTTTGACTGGGACAGAGTTAGTTCTCTTCTTAATAGCTGGTACAGTGCTGTGTTTTTGATTTAGTATGGGAATAAGGTTGTTAATATACTGATGTTTAATTGTTGCTGAGTAGTGCTTACTCAAAATCAAGGACTTTTTAGAAAGCAGGTGCGCAAGAAGCCAGGAGGGAGCATATCCAGGGCAGGTGACCCAAACTAACCAAAGGGATATTCCATACCATAGAAATCGTGCTCAGTATATGGGGGGAAGTCAGCCAGGGTGGCCAATCACTGCTCAGGGACAGGTTGGGCATCATGTGGTGAACACTTGCACTGCACATCTTAGGATTTATTTTTCTCTCTCTCCTTTTCATTACTAATATTATTGTTGTCATTAGTATTTTTGATATTATACTTTACTTTGTTTCAATCATTAAGTTGGTCTTACCTCATCCGGTGAGTTTTCACTTTTTTCCTTTTTTTCCCAGTTCTTCTCCTCATGACAGAGACATGACAGAGAGGGATATGAACTAAGATTTCTAGAGGCAGGGAAGCATTCCTGGACCACTAAGGTATTGCTTCAAGTTTGAGAAACAGGCAGAAAGCTGGGACAAATTCGCACCTAGGAATACAAAGTAGAAGAAAGTGTTCAGTTTTATTAAACCCTCTTTTATTCCTCACTGCCCCCAGTTAATCAAAAAAGTAGCTCCATACCAGAAAGCCAGCTTTCAGGTCTTACTCTACAAGGCACCCAGCTCCTTTTAAAGGGAGGTTTTCAGTGCCCTGTCATGGAAGGGAAGAGTACCAAAAGGTCTGGCATTGAGTCCCCAGCTCCTTAGGTGACTCAGAGGTTATAAATGAAGTAGATGAATGCATTGAAGCTCGACATCCAGGGACATCCCATAAGGTTCATTCCCATCCATGACATATATTGGGAGTAATTCAAACACAACAGATTAATTATGGCAATAGCCTAGAAAAAAAAATCTGCACTTTCTTCTGTGCTCTGAGAAGGCAGTATATTCCTCATTCCTTACAGATGTTTCTGCAGCTGAAGATGATTGTTGCCTGCTGTTTAATCAGAGGGAAATGCATTGCAGTGATAAATCATTCCCATGGAGGAGTTTCACAGGCAGCACTTCCAGCTGGGGACCCCAGGCTGTCATCCAGGATGCTCTGCCACTGGTCCAATGATTCAGGCTCTTCAAAACATGATCCAAAGGGGTTTCTTCTCTCCAGCGCTGGAAGAGGGGTGTTTCATATGCAGCTCTGTAACCTGATTTGACAGTTGACCAAAAACACAAACTAAGTGAACTAGAATTACACACAGAACTAGGCCTGGGAGCTGAGATGATGAATCAACTCGGGTTTTATTGCTCAGCACTATTTTTTAAATTAAAATTGAGCTCTTCATCTCACCCAACCCTCCCCAACCCTACCATCCTTCCTCTTCCCTCCCCTTCCATCTCTCAGCTTTCACCTTCAGAAAAGACCTAGCCTTAGCCTTGTGCTTAGGGCCACAGGCTACTGAACTTGTGGAGATGCCAGTGGGGATGGTCTCACTGCACAAGAGGTTGCATTTGAACATGAACTCATTTCCTTGTAGGCAGGAATCTTGCTTGAAACTAAATTTCAGGGCTTATGAGAATGCTGTTCACCTTTAGGACTCTCTGAAATGGGAAGCCAACAAAAATGAAGGAGGATTCTGAAAGCTTTTTCTCTTCTGAAGTGACAACATGTAAATTTTTGAAAATAATGAGATGAAGCTATTACTAGAGTCATCCAGCTGAGACATTTTTTAGATGACACTACTTATTTTAGAAATAAATTGATTCAGACAGACACTCAGATAATCCAAAGTATGTACCAAACCTTCTTTGGAACTTAATCCATTTGCAATCTTCTCATTTTACGCTAAATGAAAGAAAGTTCAAAGAACTATATTTTTATAAGATTCACCACACAGTAAGAAAGCATGAGGGATGTAATTCCAGAATGTCATCTCTGTGCTTTTATGTACCTCACTTCTAAATATCCCTGGGAGCTTTCCTCAACTATGGCACACTCAGTAGAAAACAAAGAGGATATTTTGAAAACAAATCATCACATATTTATGGTTAAAATTTTTCTCATAACCTTTCTCTTTCATCTGTGTGGAAAGTTCCATGACCTGTCCCATAAAATAAAAATATTAAAATTCTCAGTAGAAAGAGAGTGAAATTGGCAGAAGAACCTATTCCCTGTGCTGAACTCATCACTAATACTGATGAAATTCAGCATTAGACTTCTCTCTTAGCCAGCTATAACCCTATTCAGCAGTAAGGTGGTCTGATACTAATTTGCCTTCATCAGCTATTTATATGCATTTATTGTGGTAATTGGCTACTCTTTATTAAACATTACTAGTGAACACCCATATAAACAAGAATCTACAAATTTTTTTTCTATCATCTCTGGAGAATTAAGACTGCTACTTAACAAATCTTCAAGGAAAAAAAATGACATTAAACCAAGGGCTTGCATGCCCTTCAATACAGGACAAGATACCAGAGAGAGAGTTCAGATTCTTTTCCCAAAATCCTAACTTGTGAGCTCAGATAAGGTATAGACTCTTTTAGTGCTGGGATTAAAAAAATACATATTTGAGTCAAGCAAACATTTGTCTTATGTTTCTCAAAAATGACACTTGAAAAAAATAGAAAGTCAAAGTTTTAGAATGAGTAATTGAAATATTTTCATGAAAAGGTCAAAAACAAAGAAATATTTTTTAAAAATCACTTACATTGTATTTTAGTAAGGGGAAATTTTAAGAAAAGGAGTAGAAAAAAATCATTGTTTCATTTAAGTAGATTTTAACAGAATACCTGATGAGAAATCATTTTGTTCAACCACATATATTTTATTATTATACTTGACTTTCTATTAACTTATGAAACAGAAATTAACTGCAAAACTTTAACTTCAATATGATCGCCTTGTCTGATCTTCTGCATAAGGGAGGGCATGGGTTACCATCAAGTGATTCCTACAGCAAGTTCAGAAATTCCACTTGAATTAAAAATTGTTTTACAGAAAACTTTCTGCTAAATATAGAGGCAGTTTTGAAATAATCCTGGTTTAATGACAGCAGTTGTTGGCAGGTATAATCCATTTATCTTAAAGATGCTTCAGTGATTGATTATTTTTATCTTAAACATTTACCATTGATTTCTGTTCTGAATTTCAGCTTCAAGCCATGAGAGCCATTTGCAGGTTTTTTTACTTTCAGGTTAAAATACTCTCTCCCAGTAAATCCGCTCCTCTTATAGGCACTTATCTACTGTGAGCAGGCACCATTTACCTTTAAAGATAAACAAAAAAGACTTTTTGTCATAAAAAAGATTTTGCAGGACTCTAGTATGTCTTGTAGCTCTTTTCTAGACTTTTCAGTTTGTCAATAGGCTTTTAAAAATATGAAATAGAGCTGATTGTGAATACTGTTTTATTTGAAACACATTTTCTCAACGTAAAAAAAAGCTTTCCATGGAAACATATTGTTTTACAGAAGATTGCTGAGCTGTCTCCAAACTAGTACAACAATGAAAATATTTTCTGGGGACGTGGCTGACACGCGTTCAAGTCATCTAAGTTTAAAGCAGGGATCTCGAATCTTTAACTCTCATAATCCAAGGGATTGACCTACTCACTAAACCAGCAATGCTCTACATTGATTGTCTCCAGTTGGAGTTATTGCAGTTTTTGTCACTGAAGGTCAGTGGACCTAAACTGAGAAAATAGTAGCTCATCATGTGTTTCACAAGACCTCTCCAGGCACCACTCCTGGCATCAAGTCCTGGGTTTAAAATCCCGATCCAAATCCAGCAAAGCAGACACCCACAAACCTTAAGCCATGACCTGGTAGGAAGACCACCACCCTGGGAGTTCCTCTGAGGGAATATCCAAAAGGATGAACATGCCCAGGCCCTGCTGCAGCACTCCCACAGGATGGGAGCTCTGCTGTGGCGGGGAAAGGAGGTGGCTGTGGCTGGGGACCATCAAGGAGGCTCAAATGCATCAGGGGCCAATATGTACCCAGGCTCAAAGGGACCCAGTGGGACACTCAACCCAGCCACTTGAATTTAAGCCCACAATATCCCAGGGGAGTGGTACCACTGCTTGCCACAGGCTAACTTGACTTCCTTTGTGTTCTCTAGCTTTTGCACAACAAATATCAAACAATTTTGTTCTGCAGGACTAAAAGCAATGACTATGCCTTGAAACACCCTGTAAAACAGTATTCCTGCATTTTAGATAATCTTGGTTTAAATATCAAAGCTGTCTATAGTCTCACTGCATATGGTAGCAACTGTCGCTCTGCTTATGATTGATCTTTATTTACAGAGTCAGGGACTGCTTAGACTCTTATCTTGCTACTACACAATTCTTAGAGCTCATGTTGCAATGGTTATCCACTCTAATTCTTCAGTCCTTTATCTCAATCATGATTTTTAAATGCAGCCTTCATCTTGTATAAATAAGGCCTACAATTTCATTGTTAGATGAACAACCTTTTATTTAGTTGTCTTAAAAAAAAAGGTGATAGTTGTTTGGCTGAGACACCTATGTTGTCATCAACATGTAACTTTGGGAAGTTTCCATCCATCTCATCCTTACAGCTGGAGACAAGATTTCCACAGCTGATGTGGCTGAGGGAACTGAGCAAAGGGAAAAGGATAAGGACAAAAAGGATGAAAACAGGAAACCCAGTGAGATTTGCCCTTACATAAAGAAAGGTAACTCCAAAAAATGCAGTGAAAAGATTTCTAGTTCTTAATCACCTACCAGCTGCATATCCCATTGAGGGAAACCAGGTCTCTGGGAAATGTGGAGAATTCCACATCTTGCAGAGTTCTCTCTTGCTCTGTAGATTGACACTAACAACATTCATCCCTCCTGTAGCTTCAGTCACCCATAGAGGCAATGAGTTTTGAAAGCTAGTCATAGCCTTCTCACTCTCTCTGTGACAAGAAATAAAAAGCAGTCCAAGCAGAAGATTTTATATGACTGGGGGAGGGGTCTGCCTGTGTTTTCCCAAAATACAGATATAATTACTGGGCCTCAGGCAAATAAAAAAAAAAGATACAGAGAAAGAATATGTGCCTGTAGGCACACAACTTCACAGCTTAACGAGGTCCCACACAATTCTTCCAGGTAAAAGTACTTTTCAGCTGTTGCATGACCAAAACCCCATAGGAGCCAAGTTCTTATTTGTCTCAAGCACAGGGTAGCATTTAATGTTTGGTGTGGGGGTTTTTTTTCATGACTATTCAACTTGTGCTGTTTCTTTCAGTACTTGTTCCAGCCTCCTAATACAGAGCAACTTTCCCAGAAGATTGCTAAGAACTAGTGAAGTGACTGTCTCTATTCAAGGTAACATGAGTGTTTTCTATTTGGCCTGTATTTTATGAAATTATTCACAATTTCCTCTATATAAAGTGCAGCTTTTCAAAGATATGCAGGAGCACTCTTGTAGGACTACACTTTATAAATGAAAGTTTGCCTGTGGAGTTTGTCTTTTCAGTGTAGAATTGTATAGCAGAATATTTGTAATTCATCAGCTTGAATGGACTCCTCTCATCAGTGTCTGTTTTTCCTCTTTATTTCTGGATGGACAAGAGATTTATTCACACCATATTTTTTCCCAAGATAGCTAACTCCATCTTCTCAAGACAGTGATCCCTGAAACATTTACTGTGCTATTGATTCCTGAATTACCCCTCCATTTCAGAAGATAATAACTTTCAGTGGGGTTTTGCCATTTTTTTTTTTTTTTTTACTTGTAGAAGCTCAGAAAGTTTTTCTTGGAAATATTAACTTTTGTCAATTAGAAACAAGCTTCCTTTCCTCCTCTGCTTTTCTTTCATCTCCCCTAAGCCAATTGACTATAAGGGCCAACAGAGCACAGCCTGAAGAAGCAGGGTGTATCCCTGCACGGAAAAGCGTGTTGTAAATTAATAAGACAATGCTTTCAATATGTACACATATTATGATTACAAGTTAATTCAGGATATCCCAATGTCTACTGGCAAAACAGTTATACTTCTCATTGAAATATGTTCCTGGTTAGTTATACAGTCCAAATTTTAAAGTTATGATATTTGGGAAAATTATTTTAAATTCCACAGTTAAAATATTTCTGTCCAGATCTGCCCAACACTCTCACCCTTTAAATGTAATGAAAACTCAGTCACTTGGTTTTTCAAGTTTCTAAATACAAGCCAATAAAATTGCCAGGGAAAACAGACAGCTTTTATGAAAGCAATATTTAAGGGAGAGAGTTAACATAACCCTAAAATTATATTTCAACAGGAAGATTCTCATTAAATGTACTTGCATGTTTTAAAAGGTGTAATATGTTCTTGGTCTCACAAACCACTGCATGTGCAGAAACAAAACACAGAAACACAGAAAAACACAGAAAACACTGTACCTTCCCTGAGGTGGTGGTCAAAGGGAAGGACTTCAGTAAAATGCCTGTAAAAGACAGCCTGTGTCAAACAGGAGTAGCTCTCCATCATCCATTTCACAAGCCCAGCTCTGTACCTCCAGGATCAGCAGTGAGGGGGTAAGGGTTCCAGCTGCTGCTACACAGGCACAACACAATTTCACACGAGGAAAACAATCAGCGTCACAGCAGATTAGCATAAAACCCTTTTCTTTTTCAGAGTGGGGAATTTCTTCATTACCATAAGCTGTAACTTCATTAAAATATCACAAGGAAAATAATGTTTCTGACATTCACAGTGCTTTTGGGTTTTTTAATTCAGTCATCCTCACCAGGAGCAGTTATCAAGAGTGTGGGAGGACAGCTCCTCTTAACCAGAAGCAGCCTTCGAGGGCAAATAGCTCTGATCCAGGCTCCTGAGGAAGGGGGAAGAGACAATCCCCAAATGAAGTAAATCTTCAAAGGCTACCATGTAGACTATTCTGGGCAAAAGGAAAGTGTGTGCACCACTCAAGTTTAATATCCATTTTTTCCTTGATTTTTAGCTCCTAAAACAGATACAAATATAGACAGATAGATAGATTTTTTTTTTTTTTTAAACTTTTTTTAGTGAAGTACTGATTTTGGACTCCGTTGGGCCACACTTCACAAACAAACCCCCAAACTGATATTGTTGATGCTACAGAAAACAAACAGTGTATGAGATGGGCTGAATATAAAATATGGGTAAAATAGTGGCAACCTGTGAAAGGTGAGGTGGAATGGTGGAAACAGTCACACAGAGCTAATACCTTACCAGTTTGCAGTTGTTATGATATCTGTTCGACTCAATTGAGTTGAACCAATGAACTCAGCTTGATCAAAGCTTTCACAGAAAACAGGTGGTGGCTTATGGAGAAATGTGATGGATTTTTAGCAGGAATACAAGTACAGGTCTTCCTCCATTTAAAGCAGCTTGGCTGCCGTTTCTAAGCATTATATAAATTATTGGGCAGACTGAGCTAAGGCTGGGGTGGTATCCAGCCTCGAGGTAGTTCATTTTCTGCAGCAATGCTGTCTTGATCAGTAGAATATGTGACTAGATTGATATCAAAGAGAAATTACAGTTTTAGAAAATGCCTTGTTTTCATTCTGCATTGGATTAAAGGCCAGAACTCTGTGAGATACTCGGTAAAATCAGATTGTGCTCAAAGATGTTCAGGTCCCTGCTGCTCTGGAATTTGCTTCATCCCAGGCACAAGCACCCCACAGCAAGCTATAATGTCAGTCTCCATGGGGTTATCCATTTGGCAATGCTGCACATTCCTTGAGCATGCAACAAATAAGTTTTGAGCAAAAAAGAACATGAACCAAACAGGTTCTGTTTCTCTCACATGTTGATATTAGCTGAGAATCAAGAGAGTTCAAGTAATCCACCCCAAGCAACTGTAAGAGATAAAAAGAATATTTGTTTGAAAATGTAATACAATGACTAAATAAGTAAATAGTATCTCATACATATCCTGTCACACAGAGATATAAAGGGTATGCAGCCAACAATTACACTGAAAAGTGCATATGATATGAAGGATTATACAAAGCAAATGTAAAGGTTATTTCTAAAGAATGTAACTTATTAAGCCAGAAACCTTATCCAAGTTACCTAAATTCATGAGCTAAAGTCACAGAGGTATTTTTAAAGTGTCAAAAGATGAGAATCTGTACATGAGCACAAGATTAATAGAAGGAGAGCACCTTCTCCATGATAGCCTTTCATTTATTTTTATTATTTGCATAAACTTATATGAATAAATAGCTTATTTAAGGTACTGAAATATTACATTACTGTTTAATCTGAACCTAAGTAAGTTATGAAATGTTTATCAGCTGCTTTGTGAACAGACCAACAGCTTCTAACCTGTGTCAGTAGAGTGTCCCAGTTATCTAACTTCCTAACACAAGAAGTTAAACCAGCACAAGTGGCCTCTATTTTTTATCATTTATGAAAAACTACTATCACCAGTTTATCTTGCTCCATGTATAATGATTTCCACATGCCATTTCCTTCACTGTCTTATAGAAGATCTTAACACTTGGATTCACCAAAAGACTTAGTATTAATAGACAGCTTTACTAAAGCACTAGTGATGTACTATCTTGGCAAATTTGCATTGTCCTGAAAGGAAGGAAAAACAAAAAAAAACAGAAACAAAACCAAAACAACTCTGTTCTTGAAGGAATGTCTCAAAGAACATTTATTCCTACATATTTACAGATCCTTAAAGTAATGTTCTCTATTCTGCTCTACTGAGGCTTTGAATTTTTAAGTAAAAGAAAACCACAGAAAGAAATACCTTTTTAAAAAGTAAACTTTTTAAAACTAGTTACTAACTTAATGAATGCTTCTAATCAGCAGCTATGACATTTCACTTGGAATTAGTTAGTACAAAGTATCCAAGACATGTCTCCAATAGGATCCCTCAGGGATTTTATTGTCCTAAGTACACAATGAAAGGACAAAACCATGTGCCTCCAACTCATATAAAAACTGTTTCAGGGACAACCTGTGACTTTGCTCTTCATGCAGAGTGCATCACTGCATTAATTGTGAACAAAAAAATTATTCATATTCAAATTCCAAATAGCCCACAGGCTTTGGCTGCCTTTTCTTTGGTCCCTTTCATTGAGCAATCATGAAACATTTCAGAAGCTCAGTTTTGCATAAAAACTCAACTCCATACTGATTAATGAACTGACAGTGAATCGCCCAGGTACATATGTTAAATCTCATAAGAGAACACGCCTTTACAACATCATGGGTTAAATCACCAATTAATTCAGTGTAAGGGCAGAAAAGGCTTCAACTTTCAGTTTCTTCTAGCATACAGAAAAAGGACTCATTTCCAAAAAAAGGAGCTGCTTACCTCTGTTTTATACTCAACTTGCACTTCAGTCTATATTAGGTAGATGTAATCTCTGCCATGTATGAACAGGGTCCAGAGATGTCCCTTTTGATCTGCTGTAAACAATTACTGCTTGAAGACAATAACATTAAGCCCAAAAAGACACATTCTACTGGCATGGGAGCATGAGACTACTAATCCTAGGCTTGTGGGTCATGCCCTACACTGGATACCACGAAAGACTGCCTGCTAACCCTCACTGATAGCTCAGCTCCACACAGCTGTGGGGAGAAAATCAGAGGGGTGAAAATAAGAAACATTGAGGTTTCTCAACCTTGGGAGACAAAGACAGTTCACTAGGTAAAGCAGAAGTTGCACACCTAAGTAAAGCAAATTAAGGACTTCATTCGCTACTTCCCATCAGCTGGCAGGTATTTAGCCATGTCCAGAGAAGCAGGGCTCTATCACTCTTAAGCAGTTAGGGAAGACAATCATCATCAATCCGAATGTCCCTCCTTCCCGCTTCTTCCCTCAGATTTTTATTGCTGAACACAACATCATAGGGCATGGAATATCCCCCCAGGGTCAGTTGGGGTCAGCTGTCTCTGCTGTGACCCCTCCCAGCTTCTTATGCCCCTCCAGCCTCCTTGCTGGTGGGGCGGTTTGAGAAGCAGAAAAGGCCTTTGATGCCACCCCTGTGTTCTCGACACTGTTCTCATCACAAAACCCAAACAGTAACGCACAAGCTACTATGAAGAAATTTAATTATTTCTATATCTCTTCAAGCCTGCTAGCTTAATTGGAATGTAGAGTAATAGAAAATTGGATTCAATGGTTTAATTTTATGTTCTCGATCCCACGCCTTGCATTTTCTCTCTACACCTGCAAGGGGGTAATTCAGAAATTGAGATTATAAACATGAGCTATTTTCCCTGGAAACACATGTCTTAGGAAAGTGTTGTGAGCATATGGCTTTCTGAAGCCATGCACCACCTTGGTGTGACTGCCCTCCACAAATCCTTCATCTTAGCCCTTTCCATTTTCATCTGCCCCAGTACAAGTCACAGACTGAAGGAAAAGGTAGACTGGGCTGCTTATGCTTCAACTTACCTACTATCTCAACTCTGAGGCTGATGCAGTTGATAATTCCTTTGCAGGTTTTAAACACAAAACCTGGAAATCACTACTACTTCCTCTCTACCTTTCTTTTTTTTCTTTATTGGTAATATGAGAAAGAAATCAAATGTTGTTCTTACTTGCAGTCAGTCACTGATTAAATGCAGTCACCTCCCTCTCTGCATGTCCACAGGCATGTATTACATCTACAAGGTGTAACACACAAAACAAATATTAGCCCTGGGCAACAGAGGAAAGCAAAATAAAGTTTAGCAAAATAAATGCACTTATACTCATGGGTCTCAAAGAGTTGCTCATAGCTTATTACAAGATTCACCAAAATCTAATGACACTTCAAGAGGATTTTAGAAAACAATCATCACGCGGTTACTCTGTGAATAGTCTCAAAAGTATGGGGTTAACAGAGAAGGCACTTGAAAAGAAAATAAAACATCTCTTTTAAATTGAGAGTGCTATGTGTCACTGAGCTAGTAGGAGTTTTTTATTTCCACCAAATGCAGGAAGGATGTGAAACACATTTTTTCTGGTAAACAACGCTGGTCCTCAAGCAAGTGAGATAATTAAAGCTACACTTGTCTTGGGGATGGTATATGCCACAGGGAAAAAGTAATACATCCAAAAGTCCCAACTCATTCCCACTTTTCTTCTATGCTTCTGGAGATCACAAATTACAGGAGCCTACCAGGAAAGGGCTTTCTAAGCCCTTCCTCACTTTCCTTCTCTCCTTAGGGTTTTGCCAAGTCCATATAATGCTATCACCCCCTTTTTAATACTCCATCAATGTTAACAAATTACCCCTAATACTGACATGATAAATATAGGAGTCTAACACTTGCCTAATTGTTCCTCTCTGTGTGGGTATTGAGTTTTAAAGGTGAGAATAGTAATAAGCTTTTGTATGTTTATGGATACAGTGAAACAGGAAAACCTTTGCTTCATCTTCCATGCTTTTGGAGGCATGTGTAGGTGCCCCTATATATTTTGTGTAAGCCTACATGTGGACACAGGTTGATACCTGTGTAAGTGTTTGAATGTACATTCCTTTTTGCACCTTACATTTCCAGCAGGTTATCTGGTGGCATCTGATAGTTTATACATGTTTATTTGTTGTACACTAAAACTTTCAGTCATACACAGTCCTTCAATGGCTCCCATGGCACTGTTTGGGTTGCTGCCCTTAGGAATGCTGCAAGGGAAAAAGAGAGCTTGTTTCCAGTGTCAACTTATCTGCAATAAAACTGTTTTCACCATCTCACCAGAGAAATAAATCTGATACTTGTAGATACTGTACAGGTTATTCTGAAATAGGTCAGTGACATTTTGACAAATGAACTGTACTAATTCTTACCTTGCCCTAGAGCTGCAGGGAACTTCAACTTCCTTGAGAGATGCAGGAAATAACAAGGTGGAACTATTTAACTGTTATTAGGTAAAACCATACAATGAGACTGAAATGAATCTTCACTTTCACGGTCTCCTTTCATCATACCTGAATTATGACAATTCCTTGTCAATTTAGAAAAGACTTTTTTTGGTCAATGCAGAAAGTAGCGATCAGCAGGTACCACTCCATCAGGATAACAAAAAGGTGACATTTCAGAAGCATCTTTGACCTGTTACAATCTTTCTTCACCAGTGTGGCAGTACAGTTGTTTCAGGAGTAGATTTCCAAAAACAGAAATAGATAGACTTTGTTTCAGATGTGACACATCTCTCTAACTGTCAAGTGCACATTCAGTGTAATGACATGCCATGATGTCTTGTAAAAGATCACAATCAGGGAGCACGGCAATTACTGCCCTAATGTCAAAACTAATTAAGGGAATTTATGATATCAGAAATTTGAATTCATTGCAGAGATTAATTCAAACTAGAAGAGCCCTAATAAAAGCTAGACTGACATAGATGATGGATAGCTAGGTTTTACTCTCTCTTAGTTTCTTGGTTTCTCTTCTTCACTACCTTAGTTAAAATCTAGTTTAAATAATTGAAAAATATGTTTGTTCAACAGAATCTTGAAAATATTCCGTTGAGTTTTTTGGTAATTCAAATTCTTCACCTTTTGGGGGGAAAGAAACAGTTACAGGTGGGTGAGAAAAAAACATCTATATATGTAGCCAGTAACTCACTGGCGCAGCACTTCAGAGATGGAAATACTGACAGTGAATTTCTGCTTTTATTCACAACACTGAAAATTTGAAAAACAAAAAAACCATAAATACTGCAATCATTTCTTGAAAAAGCAAATTTTCCAGTTCCCTGAGAAAGGCCATTTGGGGAGGAAAAAAAATGTCATGTGAATATGTCATGCTTTCTTCCCACTAAAAGAGACATTATATAAACCAGCATCATCATTGGTTTAGTCATAGCACTTTTCACTTTGAGATTTCAAAACATTGTCAGTATTTATTTTTCCACTGGACTTCCCCTCAAGCTCTTTCTGAATATGCATAAATAAAATCCTGCCATATATCTTCACCTTTAACAACCACAGTTTAATTGCTCTGGTCATAAGACATTATAAATTAACATTAAAAAAGAAGTTATGCTTTATTTGCAATCAATCCTCAAACAGAAAATACTACAAGCATTCATGAGTAGTAGCTCAAATAAAACCTTGAGGTATAGGAAAGAACAGCCAGAGGTATAGAAAGCCAGAAACTTCTCTTCAGTCTACATAAGCATTCATGTATCAGCAGAAGTATAGGGTTTGGGGTTGCCTGGTGCAGAGAAAACATTATTCTCTCACCCTTTAAATAACGTGTTTGCTGCTGTTGTCTGTGCCTGTGATTTGCTCAGGTGGGAGCTGCCAAGGCTTTCAGCACAGAGAACATCAAGAGGCATATACCTAACAGACTGGTATAACCCTTGCCTACAGCTTTCTGCCTCTCCCACCCACTGTTCTAGATTGCAGCAAAACAGCTACATGAGGAAATGAGGACAAACATTTTCCTACTTTTTCCCCAAAAATAGGTAATTTAAATTTAATTTTAGTGCGGAGATGCTGAGAAAAAGAAAAGGAGTTAAAGCCAGTAATCAATAAAAATCCTTGAACAAAAATAAGTGACAGATTCTTCATCAAACAGTACCACACAGTTACATCCATAAATAATCCCACAGTACCAGACAGGGTAGTCTGGCCAACAGCACAACACAGGTCATGTGATTTTCAGGAATGAATTATTTCTGTTTAGACAAGTGTGCTCTCTGTGGAAGAATGATCATTTTTAATGTCACAGTTTTCAAGAACAGAGAATCCATCAAAATTCAGCAGAAATTCTTCTGCCTAACTACATTCATGGTTTAAAATGTGCTTCACATTTTAAGAAATTATCTTTCAGGAATGACATCTGAAATGTTCAGGTTAGTAGATGGCTTCAAGTTCAGAAAAAAACAAATAATCTTTCTGCAGGACAGAAGGCTTTTTTAGAATATTTTTTATTATTTTGGTTTTTTTCGATATTTGAAAATTGCAACTCTCAAACTGACACATCTGTCTGACGTTCAGTATGTTTGAGGTGTTTTATAGAAGCAAATGGGATCTTTGCTTTTCCTTTAGTCTTTGCACTACTTAGAATTGATAACAACATAAGTATGCTGGCTAACACTCCCTTGAAAGAACCTGGAGTGATGTGAATGTTTACCTCACCAGACAGGCTTCCTGTAAAAGCTATTTCTTCTTACAAAAAGGCACCTACCCTTGTTTGATCCCACATTTGATGTCAAGATAATATCTTGCTAAGGATGACACAAGCTCAGCATAATTTTCCTTCACTAGAAGCCCAAATGCAGTCAAAAGAGGGGATGTTTACAGAGGAGGCAAGATTCAATTTAATTGTAAATATCTATAAAATTAGTGTGAGATAATTTGGTTTATGACCTGTGAATAAAAAAGAGCTAAAGATTTTAATTCCTAGTGTGGCCCTTGATCCTGCTGTCTGACATAGACATACATTTTGCACTCCTGATATATGTGATAAGTCAGTGAAACACAACAGCGGCCATATCCATCTATTCCATAAGGAACTATACATCTGTTTATCTTACATTTACATACTCTGTAGCAAGTGCACTAACTGTAGTGACAATACTTCTGTAGACTGAAAAATGTGAATCAACAACTACTGCACTTTCTGTGTATTTCAGATAAAAGAAAAAAGATATTTTTTTTTTTTCAGATTTTACTTTCCAAACTATGGAATAATTCCACATTTTTTTCCATTGCAAGTTGTTTTTTCTTCCAGTTTATGGCTTATGTCTTCAAAAGTCCCTTGTTGGGAAGTTTTGGCATGTGTCCTCACCAACTACAAAAAAATCATGTTTTCTTCAGCATGAAATGTGAAAACCAAAGTTTTTCGAACTATTTAAAAGTAAAAAAATAGCTCCTCTGTGGCAATACTAAATAATTTTTCCAGGACACTTACACTAAATAGGCTTATCTTTCCCAAAGCCTTCCAATATTAAAAAAACTACCTATATGTTAATTCCAACCCCATGGTATTTACAACACATAATTTCAAGTAGATAAAGAGCTAACTGATTGTTGTTGAGCTCTGGTTCAGCAAAGGATCTTGTGAGAAAGTGTCTCTAACTCAAGTGAGTTTTTTGCCTGGGGAGACCAGGAATTTAGTGTCATGTAGGATCCAGAGCAACTCACTTAATTTAAGCAAAATTACAACTGAGGCTTCCCTAAAATTTTTCCTCTGTCAATACAAGGGTCACAGACAAGATGCAGTCACTGTGATCTTCTTTATAGAATAGAATAAATTGTTATCTTCAATGCAAAGTACTAGTAATTGTTTGGAAACCCTTCAGACAGGAGTTAGGAATTTTTGCAAGTAGAATTCAGTGTAAATCAAACTGATGCTTTTCTTCTGCCACTGCCTACTCTCATTGATAGCTGTTATTAATGACAATGAAATCTTCCAACCAATGCTGTATTGCTTTAAACCCTTGAAGTTAGAATGCTACACTATGTATTTACAATATTTTTACATCACTGACATAATTTTGCATCACTCTTCACAGCACAGTGCACATTTACGTGTCCACAAGTCTGACAGAAAGCTCACGGGTGTATTTGCCCACTGTCACCCTTTACATAAAATAAGCGCAAAATATCAGCAAATGGAAGAGTGGTGGCTACAGATGACTACAGATCAGTGTCCAAGACTTATGCACTAGAAAGCTTCTCTAAGGGTCATGTTAAATGCATGGTTATAAGAGAAAATTCTACATACCCGTGACAATATTTTCCAGTGGACTTAATATCTCAAGATGCTAACTGTTGTTGAAACCCAGCATTGCTCAAATCATGTCTCATTCTCCCAACCATCTTCTTATACCCTTCCATAGTTTTTAGGTATACTGTCAAAGCTCCCTGTACAGTTAGATATTGCCAGATTACCCTTGCATAAAGGAATCTTCCAAAGGATAAAATAGTCACAGCAGAACTCAAGACTCAAGTCTTATTTCACCTTTCATTGTTTTTTTCCCTCAGGAGATACAATTAGACCTTTTTCTTCCTTAAATGAGTTTTTTTCCTTGCAGCATGTCTCTTGCTACTGTGAAAGTTAATCTTCTTCCTTCCTTCCTTGCTTCCTTCCTTGCTTCCTTCCTTCCATCTAGCGTAGACTACCTTCAGTGTTGATTCAGTCTAGAGGATTTTAGAGTAATATAGAACAAGGGTATGACTTTGAAGATATAAAAGGTTTATCACTATATTCTGTGGGCCATAAGATGCTAAAAGGCGCTAATGCCCAAGACTGGGACAGTTTACACAGCACATGAGACAATTCATAATAAATTATAGCCTGTTTCTAAGGTTGAACTCTTTTAGCTCAGCTGACTGTGAGATTAAAAATAGCTATAAATAAAAAATAAACTGAAATACTGTACAGCCAAACCAGAAACTGAGTAGGGAACAAAACAGGACCATATTGCCTATAATTTCAACACTTTCTGAATTGACTTAAGGTTACTTTTTTTCTAACAAACACCAGGGTTTTTTTGTTGTTGTTGTTGTTTGGTTGGTTTTTTGGTTTCCTTTTGGAAGTGAAATCAGTTCTCTTTGACTGAAGTTTCTTGTCTTCCCTCCTTACTTTTTGCTACTATGGCAAAAGAGTAGAAATGCATCACCACTAGATAGCCATCCAAGAACTGAGCCAGAGAGCATGTGCCAAGAGGCAGATGAGGTATTTCCCTGTACTGGGAGTGCTGTGCTGGAGCCAGATATGCAGAAAGGAGGAGTCAGCACTACTGACTGACCAGGTGAATGGGTAGAGCTGGGACACACAGACAGCACTGATGGCAGCGAGGGAATGTGTCTGGAAGATCTCTGACTCTCTGGCAAAAAAAGTGGACCAGCCTGTGGGCCTGTACCAGCCCTGGCTCCAGCCCTGTCTTTTCCCATGTCATATTGTTTTTCATTGCAATGGATCTATCTTCCTTTCTAAATAGACTAAATCAAAACCTGAAAGGGAGGAATGATCTTAAAGAAAGTGAACCCATCTCTGTTCCCTAAAAGCAAGACTACGTAAAACCAACAAGACTTATAAAAGCAAACCGTGCCACTACTAAAAATCTGTAAGGTTCCACTAATAAATAATATTTATATTGATTTGGCCAAAGTCTACATTGGTGCCTAAAAATTGTTAAAAGAATTTTCATAAATTCTCTGTTGAACTGGGTTTGACGAGCTTGCCAATTAGCTCTGATGCATTTGCTCTTTGGAAGAATAAGCATAAAATATCTGTTATCTTACAAATGAAGGTTACAGGTACTTTTGCTGCACTGATGCTCTAATCAGCCTATGCAAGCCAGATTGAAGAGCATACAGTTATTATATGATTAGTGCTGGAGAGTAAAGGAGGACTTAGAATATTCTTGTATGGTAGAGGGTTTTTCAAAGGAGCCACACCTCTAGGAGGGAAATGCCCAGGGACAAACTAAATTGCACAGTCTGTTTTATCACTTCACTTGAATGACATCAAGTTATTTGTCTTAAGGCATGGCTGTAATAAAATGGAAACATTACCAAATATGGAACAGCAAAACAATCTGTTGTAACACTACTTTGCAGTACATGTGCTTCTTGAGCATCTCAGTGAGCTTTTATCTCAATTTCTCCCATTCTTCTGTGCTAGAGCATCTCCATCTGTTAAAATGCAGTCTCTCTTGGTTTTGCCATCTATACTGCCTCTGTCCCTCTTGCACTCATAAGAAGGGCTCCTTCATTAATACTAAGTTCACAGTATTCCTGTTAGATTCATTCCTCCTTTTCTTTCTGTATCTATCATGCAGAGGCTAACATCAACCAGGTAAAACTCCAGTGCACTGTTATATGTGTAATTTATGGGTGGTTAGTCTCCCAGGCATGACCATTTCACAACGCAGTGTTCTTAAATTTTACCTAAGCTTCAGTTAATTAGACTTTCTTATTCTGGCACACATGAAAAATGGATTCTGATGTATTTACTGCATAAGTAACTCCATCACTAAGGTGGCTCCTCTCAGAGCACACCTGTAAGAAGGAGTACCACAGCTGTAATTTATTGATGGTAGAAATGACTGAGTACACAGAGTTCCTCTCTGTTTCCCTACTGTTTCCTTTGGAGATGGCAAAGACTGGTCTGGGATATTTTCTTAAACCTTTCAATCTGACCTTGCAAAGTCATGTATAAGTGGGGATTATTTTCCTGTTCCAGCTGGATAAGACTCCACAGTCATCAGACCAGCAATTCAGAGGTTTTAGGTCACCATGAAGAAGAACCTACAAAAAACCTCATCAAAAACTTAGTGTCTCCTTCTGAAATAATGATTCCTTAGAGATCAAAGACCATACCAGGGTATGGTCTAGTCATTTCAAAACAGTGGGATTTCCAGTTTGGAAATCGCATGTATTTATTCTGCACCTACAGCGATTCAAGCCCTTCTGTATTTGCCAAGACTCTAATGTCAACGATGGCTTCCATTAGCTATGGAAAGGTTGCTATCACTAATCCTACTAATAACAACAACTTGCCAGGCCTCAGTTGCTCAATGGACTTGCAAAATGCATACAGGTAGTGATTTCCTTCATTTGCTGTCAAAGTTAAGGTCAAAAATAATCTCAGGAGACCCCAGACTTGACCTTTTCAAAATTTTATGCTTGTCAAATTTCAGTGCAGAAGATGAATTATCAATGCAAGTACTGGGAGAGAAACAGCTTGACGTGTTCAGTACCTCAGACTGATTCAGATATACGGATGTTTGCATGTCAGCACAAATCAGAATCAGAAACAGGATGATCCATCAGTGGTGCTCACAATAGACTCGTCTACCTCCCATCCAAAATGGACCCATTACCATATTCCTGAATTCATTCTTCACTTTCCATGTGCAAGAGCAATGAGTCAAACAGTAAAGCAATGCCATTCATATTGCCTCCCACTCCTCTACAATTAGCTTTGCTCTTAAAAGACTGCTACAGGCTATATTCACTGTGGGGAAGAATTGCGAATTGTGCTGGAAACCTATTTCCCCTCAGGGAAGGAGTGGGCCATAATTTTATTCCCTAACATTATAAATTATGCTTTTTTTCTTTTTTTTTCCCTGCCTTAATGGTTAGAAAATGCAGTGAAAATTAATAACATCACTGTTATTAAATATAACCTACCAAAATACATATTTCCACAATAAGGAGGGAATATTCTCAGCAGGAGACTATTCTGCTGGTGAAGAGAAATTACTTAGGAAATAGCCATACCTGGGTCAACTGACAGAAAGCAGTTAGAGCTTCTCTCCAGCATGTAGGAAACAGGCAATAGTATAATTGACTCATTGTACTTTTTGAAATAAACCAGTAAGATAATGCACAGAAAACATAACCACAGTACCTTGTATAAAACTGGAGTCACAAATCCTGCAAAAGAAAATGATAGTAAAGAAACATAGCAAGACTGAAGGCTGTAAGAAGACCATGACATCAGTAGCAGATTATACAGATCATATAGTTATAGAATATAACTATATAGAATTATATAGTTACCATAGCATGTAAAAATATTTCACTTTATGATCTTACCCTCAGGTGTCACGTATTCTTTTTACTCTGTGCATGTACATGCATGAGGGAAGTGACAGAGTCATTTTATGAACAGGCTACACACATGGTCCATATGATACAAGTAACACACCTGCAGTAGAGATAGGATATAACTTCCAAAGAACCTTAGATTTTGGATCTAAAAAGAAGCTTACCCATACTTATAGGGAAAGGTTGTTGGGTGCTGAGAATCTTTTTACAGTTCACAGACAGTCTGTAATCCACAAGGCATATTTTAAGTGTATATTCACAGAGCTAGAAAAATAGGGAGTTCAAATCAAGGAGTTATGTCATCACTTTTTGTTGGCAAGACAGTGGCACCTGCACTGGAAATTCAGGTGGTGATTACATGGTTTAATCTGAAAAAGGTGGCTGTCAAACTAGAATTCCTTTCCTTACTACAACCACTTTATGCCCGTGCTCAACTGGATATTAAAAGTAAGGGGAAAAAAGTGAAGGGAACAAGCACAAGCATGACTCAGTTTGCTGCCACTGCAGTATCAGTGATTTTGTAGTTGGTGGCATTTAATTACATTGCTAGGGCTTTAATGGTAATTTTTTTTCAACAATAATGAAATTAAATTGAAGTGTATAGTTCTACTGACTGATCTATGTTTCTTCCATACTTTACATTTCCTGCAAAGTTTTCAGGTCACAGTAAAAATGCATTTTTGTCACTAGCTGGAATAAGTGACATTAAATATTGTCTGGAACAGGAGACCAGTGATTTTCAATTAACATTAAATAGGAAACTGTTTAATATCAATTGTTATTAAATGGGAAAATTAGCATTAAATTAAAGCTAATAGCATAGACAAAGTTTTCCATTAAGCAAGCCAATATTAAGTGTATTCAATCTTTTACAGTATGCACTATTCAGTTTCCTCAGCTGAAAGATGCTTCTTGATAAATGGGCATTTATCCCATTTGTGCTTCTTCAGCTACCAAATCTATCTCATCTCTATTATAAAAATTCACTGGATAAGACATTCTTGTAAATTTTGCTGTGCATTAATTCTGAGGCTCCTGCCAACTAATTGTCCTGTTCTTTGAACTTTTTCTTTGAGCTTCATCTCACACATTCCATTAACTATTTTTTGCTGTTCTACAGGATGAAATCATTGTGTTTCATGCTTTTCCAATCTAAATGAAGACCAACTGCTGATATCAGTAAAACAGTACTGCATAGGGAAGAAACTTATGCAGAAAAATGCTTGATATTGTTAAAAAGTCTCATAACATACTACTCACTTATAGGAGCTGGCAGCTTCTAAGATGCAGGAATCATTTTTAAAAATTAGAAGAGTTTGAATCAAAAAATTATCATGTCAGGATATTTGTTTACTGGAAAACCTTGCTATTGGCTGCCTAATACATAGACGTTGAGTTGCATTGTAGGAGGGTATGTGCCATGAGTTTTACTGAAACAGAAAACCTAGGAGGGATATATGTGTGGGACCATATCAGAAACCTATGTGTTCAGAAAGTGTTAATGAAAGGGTAGCAGATGACTTTCTCTACCTCTGTGATTTTGAAGTTCCTCTAAAAACTTGTTTGTTGGGCAAATTAGGATACAGCTTGAAGTGTAAATTATTAATAATCAAAGAAGACTTCAGTTTTTCTGTCGCCAGATGGGCCTTAAGCCATAGAGTAAACAAGACCTCTTGGATCTCTGAGTCCCATCTCCTGTTTCCACAGAGATCGTGTTCCTGAACTCCCTCCACAACTTTATAAAACTAACTTAAAAGTTGGCATGATAGTCTCACAAAAGAGGCAGCTGTGTCTGGCTTCTTGAGTTCAGAATTGAAGCATCTTCCTAGGAGTGAACCAGAGACACGTGTAGCGTATTAAAGAAATCACAGGATAAATATACTTCCATTTTAAAAGGAACTTTTTTCTTTTTCTTATCTAAAGATGGGGAGTTTAATTGCCTAAAATGTACTTTACAGTGAGCTTCTGAAAGCTTCAGCCTGAACGTTCACATGTAGATGAGCTGGTTTTGTTGCAATAAGAAGCAATTTTTGCAGTCTGCAAACATTTAGTTTTGCTGAATTGTCTTCAGAGAGAAAACAGAGCAGCATTATACAGGAATTTTGTGCAAAACAGCTTGTCCTGTGTTTGTGAAGTGGCAGCATGTTAGAAAACCCGTGCGACAGTTTGATGGGTTTCCATGGAAACTGCTAGACTTGAACGCATGGGTGCACAAGCAAGCTTGCCAGGTGCCTGTTACTGGTTGGGAGGAAGGAAAAATTTCATTTCTATGACAGCTATAGATTAGCTGAGCAAGTCTCTTTCCAAAGTGATGTACTTGCAAAAACAGATAAGCGCCAACCAGACTAAAATTTGTTTGTGCTTTATACAGCAAACTGTGTAATTTGATCTCCCCTTGAAAATGCCCAGATTGCAGTTTCTGCCCATTGACTGTTTCACCCAAGATGCTATGGTCCTCTGCTGCAAGGTAATTCTCTGGAAAAGAAACTCATAACACAGAGAAGGTAGGATGAAGAAATCAAAATTGAAATGGAAGAATTATTTCCTCAGAGAGAACCACACAAGCATTTGGGACACCAGTGAGATATGCAACAGAATGAACCACAAATAGGGCTTATTTGATAACCCTTAGCATTCACTACACTTTTCTGCTAGGTTATTTCTAAAAATCTGATCATAACTAGGCTGTCAGCTAGTGTAAATCACTATTACTTTGAAGAACACAGTGTAATACTGGAAGAAGCTTCTTTAAACTGGAGATATAGCACAGTACTCTTCAACAGGAAGATACAGACTACGAACAAGGTACAGGTTGAACTGTACCTGGTGCCTCCTGTACACTTTCTTGCGGTAAGTCTACTGTCTTTCTCATTAATCTCTGAGTAGAACTGGCATTTGAATAAGCAATGCAAATACCCAAATGTGACTGTCACAGCAAAGGAGAAAGAGAGTTAAGAATTCAGGAGGAAATGGTGAGGCTCAGACCTCTGAAAAAGTGTTTAGAAATGTAATTAGGGTAAATGTTCCTGATTGCAGACAGATTTGCCTTGGGATCCAACAGACAAGAAGCCTTTCAGAGGCCACTTTAAAAAGTCTAGGGGTATGTGAACAAAATATCAGAGAAGTCAATTCACCACTTTCAACTGATAAGAAATTTGGGTTAATATACTGGTTATGCTGAGAATACTCAGGGGGGAAGAAAATGGGCTGTATAGAAAACATGTAAGAGGAATTACAGAGACCCTGATTTACCTGGCCTAAGTCCAAAGAACACAGTGCAAGGGTAGAAATTCAGGTCTCTTGCTGTTTTGCCTAGATTCATGAGTTTCTTGCACAGCTGGAAGTGAAAACTTTGCCTGTACATAAGAACATTGTAATACTCAGAGTTTCTGAGAAAACCAACTTTTAAATAGATTGGCTTCATGTATTGTGCTCTGATAAACAGCAAACAACTGGTGAATCTTATGTGTCCACATACGTTTAGGATGTAATTGCATCCCTGGAGCTTGCTTCTCTGAAGGAAGTGACCAGGTCATTTACAAGAGACAACAAAGAGAACACTGTAACTTACCCAGATCAAAGAATGTAATTAGGCTTATTCCTACACAAGCCAGAACCACCTGGTAATTCACTGAGTTGTCCATCAAAGAGCCATTGAACAAAAGCTAAGGACTTTCATGAATTCATCCTCTGAGCTCTGTGATTGCCCAGTAGGGCTACTTTTGCACAGCCGTTAGATGGTGAGCTCAGAGTTTGAACAACTTTAGCTATTAATTAAAAACTAACTTATAACTAGTCCAACAATTTGGAATTTTTTTAATGGATCATCAGTCATATATGTAAAATGACTTTGTACCCTTCTCAACTTCAGTGAAGACTTCAGTCAGATTATTCATTACACTGAAATTCAGATATCTAAAGGAGCTGTATGTATTAATCTGTGATCCTGATGTCTGAACTCCCAGTGTAGTCACTGGAGATCTAGGGCTTGTTTATTTGTCCTCATGCTGCTGTTTCAGTTATCCTATGGTATCTTTCCCAACTTTCATTTGTGTGCAGAAGAGTACAGGATTCCCTGGTGTCTTCTGTCATATTTGCCAGTGCAAAGATGATACTTCAGGTACCTTAAAAGAATTTCTCTTGATTAAATATTTATAAAAAATACAGCTAAATAAAACACTGATTCTCCTCTGATTAGAAAGGGTACCTACCCACACAACTCATATTGAGATCTCTCTTTCATATTCCTAATGCAGGTGTCTACAATCTGGAGCTGGATATCATCCTCAGTTCCAGCCTCCCTTTCTAAACCATGGATATTTGCTTACAAGTCTTTATCTTTTCCACACACAAAATGGTATCTCCAGCATCAAATATTCTTGTCAATAACAAGTAATTGTTTAAAAAAAATCTATATTTCACATAGTAATCTCTTAATTTTATATGTATACACCTTAATTCAGTGATACCCACTTAAAAAGACCAGGACATCCACAGATGAGCAGCAACAAAAAGACCAGCAGATCCACCAGATGAACAGCAATACTCAATGGAGGCCTAAACCCAAACTTTTTTTTTTTTTTTTGAATACTGATTTCTTTTCAAAACACATACTGGGTCTCTCGTAAAGAAGTGGGTTACTGCATCCACTTTAAATGTTGATCTAAACTTTTCCTAAAGCTCCAGCTATGAGTCCTTCAGAGGGGCAGCTACTGAGCCACATACTACTCCTGTTGCAGATGGGCCACTTGTGTTACAACAGTAGGCAAGGCATAAATGAGTGGTATCACCATACAGAGGGCAGCTGGCAGAGGTACAAAGCAACCTCTGAACCCCAAACATTATCCAAAGGGCTGGAAACAGGACAATGTAACAGCTTCAGAAAAGGCACAAGTAAGTGTTTTATACCCAAGCACATTATAACACGTGGTACTTTTCCATTCTTTTGTTTGACTAAATCACAGCTTCAGGATAAAAAGATTTGACAAAAAGAACCTTGTTCAAATGTACTTAGTATAATGGCTGAATGAGCTGACTCTAGGAGAATCTTGCATGTTCGAGCAATATTTTCTTTCTGGCTTTTCTTGACACTAATTCTGTCTCTGGCTTCCTATAATACATAAATGATATGGAAATTAAAGCATGAGTGAGGATCAAACAAAAAGTCACAGTACTTGAGCGTTGTTATTCTTACTTTCCTGGATGAAGTAATTTGTATTACAATAACACAAACTTGGTTACACTGAGTAAATATCAATGTTTCAAGCTAAAGACACAGTACTGGACAACAGGATGCTGGCTGAAGGATTTGCAGGAGATTTTGCAGTTAATACAACATATAGGTTTCTGTATTTCTGAATCCAAAGTTCAAATCAGGAAGCCTTGAAATGTTATACTTTGGAAAGGAGGCAAAAGATAAAATCTGTCAGTAGCACCCCATAATTTGCCTTCATATTACATGCATGTAATGTTTGTTATAGTTCTCATCTCTCCACTGATAAGAAGCCTTTACCAAATAGAAGATTCACTAACTTACCTGTTCTTAGCTACAAGTGACAGCTTGCAATCCTTTCAAACCTATCAGAAAGTATTGGGCACATAATGAGGTTTGAATACAGCAAAGGCTTTTTCTACATTAGATATAACCATTATCTCCATAGAATAAGAGTATCAGAAAAGTACACGAAAACAAAAATTGTGAAAACACGTAGAGAAACACAAAACAATTCTGGAGAAGTACATTGAACAGAGCAGTGCACGTCTGAGTTTTTAGAGATTTAAACTCACACAGCATACACTCTTACAGACATGCATATTATCAAAATACTGCAGTCAGATGAGAATGTCTCAGCATGTAATGTCATTCCCCCAAACTTTGTACATGGTTACTTGAAAAAGAGCCTTAGAAAAGGTTTCCAGAGGCTGGAACACACTTGGAATTTAGGCTCTACAGTTTTCACTCACACAAGATACTGTGAAAAAAATAATTCTGGCAGTGTGACAGCAAATTAGTGAGTCCTATAAATAATTAATCAACTAGAGTGATAACATTCTTGTCTTTAGTGTAACACAACAAGAATCTGATGAAGCACTGCAGTATGTCATGGACTTCTTGCAAGTGCTATTTTACCTTCAAAAATGCTCCTCAGCTGTTTTGGATGGACTTTATAAGGGACAGCAAACACTCTTGATGAAATAGTTATCGTTTCTGCAGATGTTGAGGGATTTTCCTTCTGGGAAGGATTGCACTCATAAGGTGGGAGCAGCTTGTGTTTTCATGGACGTTTCACTTGGAATACAGATATGATATTTTGTGAACCAGTAACCTGAATAAGGGACACAGATGTGCACAATGTAAAATGTACATTCTGTTTGTCTGACCTAATTCTTCAGAGTTAGCCACAGCTGAGGTACCTCAGGAATAGAACAACCAACAGGAGCCAGCTAAGGACGTGCAAATCCTTTGATTCATTAAATAATTATGCTCATACTTTCAGAGTTTAACCAAACAACAAATAAATACAGAGGCTTAAAACAATGTCCATACTTATATGTTGGCATATAAGTACTATAAGCCTCCTGGAACTGGGGCATAAGCCAGTAAGAAAAGTTGTCCTCATCTGGGACTCATGTACTCTGGTACAGCTTTATAACACATGCAGCACGATTTGGGAAAATAGATTTCCCATCACACGTGAAGACACAGTTCACTTCTCAGTAACACTTCATAACTATAGGCTGTTCAATTAAAGTCTGACTGCAACAGGATTCTTTTAGATTGGCTGACTACATCCCTCAAATTCATACAGGCATTGGAGTCCTGGTTGGAAGGGTTCTTTGGATGCCTCTGGTCACGTCTCCCACACAAAGCAGGGCTGTTGCCAACACTAGATCAGATCAGCTGTTGCTTTGCCTAGCTGAGTCCTGAGAACTTCTAAGGACAGAGAGTCCCTGAGAGTACCTCTCTGGGTAACCTATTCCAGTGCTGCACCACCCTCACAGTGAAGAAGTTTTTCCTGATGTCTAATCTGAACTTGCCAAGCTGCAACAGGTGACTTTTGCCCCTTTTTGTACCACCTGCTACTGTTGAGAAGAGTTTATCTCAGGCACCTCTGCAGCTCCTGGTCAGGTAGCTGTATGCTGTGGTTAGTCAGACTAATAGTTTCTTCACCAGGCTAGAATAGCCCAACTGTGTCCTTCTAGGTCCTCCAAGTGCCTGATGATCCTATTAGTCTTCTACTCGATCCTCTCTCTTCTTTCCCTTTCCCTCTTGGGCTGCAAAGTCCAAAAACATGAAACTATTTAACCAGTGCCAAATTATCACATCCCCTTGGTCTGCTGGCAACGCCGCCCCTGACGTTGCCCAGTGTGCAGTTCGTGTTGATAGCAACGAGAGTTCACTGCTAACTCACAACTTGCCACCTGCTCTAACTCAGCACTCATGCCTGCTGTTATTCCTTCCCAAGTGCAGAGCTTTGCATTCCCCTTTCTGCACTTCATGAAGTTCCTTTTGGCCCAGTATTCAAGTTTCTTTGGCTTGTAACTTTGCTGTTCAGCATGTTAAGCATTCCCCCAGTTTAGCATCATCTGCAAATTTGCTAAGAGTATATTCTGTCCCCGAAGTTGAGTAATTAATGTTAATACAAGCTATAGGAATTAGTACTGATTAGATGTTATTCTGTGGTGCTCCCATAGCTCATATGAGAAAAATGAAACATCCCAGTCAGGATTTCTAATTGTCAAGAAACAACCACGTATGGAATGCCAGAGTCCGCAAAGCAGAAACATCTGCTTAGTAGTTCTTGCTTCTTGCAACACAGTGTACTAGGATGAGAGCAAAATGAAGAGAGAAAAAGATATGCTCAGAAAGAATTAATGACAGCAGAACACATGAATTGGCTAATAAAATGTGGATGAAAACCAGCAGGGTGGACAGTGTTTGCTATTTTTATTTCTGCCGTTTTTATTTTGTCTATAGTCATTGTATTCTAGCTGGGGTCTTCACTGTGAATTTATTCTCCCCAATGCACAACATACATTTAGGGGCCTCAGAAGTAGATACTGAAAACAAAACTTTACAGTCTCCACTATTTTATCCATTGCTTTCTCCATACATGTAAGGAATCAATTTTTCTCTACCGGGAAAATATTTCCAAAGGTGAGTTATAGCTGATGATATCCTCCTGGAGACAGTATAGTTTTCTAGGAGCCAGGCTCAATTTGCACTCACATGAAAAAGAAAGCAAACCACCTCTTGTGCTGTGCACTGACTAATGTTTTCTTACAGCAACTTTCCTGATTCACTCTTCTTTTTTTCTCCATAAAAGGTATCAAGTAGTCTATTTTCACTTAGCACAAAGGATTGTACTAGGATAGAAGATATCGCCATTTGGCTTGACCCTACCTTTCACAGATATTTTCTGAGGACAAGAAAGCTTCAGCATACAGTATCACATCATATCTTTGTTGCAGTTTGGTCATGGAAAGGGAAAGGAATATTTGAAAACCACAAGAGGGTAGTTTCTTCTGATAAAATTGAGAACTTAATATGTCTCTAGAAAGAAACTCATAGGTTTCTGCCTACTGAAAGAGGGAAGAAAAAATTTAAAAAGAGGTCCTTCAAGCCTGAGAATTTGGTGAGTGACCACCTTTTTTTTTTGTTTTTCATGGAACACGTTGATCCTAACAGAGCCTCTTCTGTGCCAGAGGAAGTCCAGAAGATACACCTGCACGGCTTTACCAGCAAGAGGCTCCCATGCCTCCCTTAACAACTCCTATGAATTGAAAATCAGTTTTCTTCACACTACACATTAGCCTGTATATCTCAAGGACCTCTGAGGAAGGACTGTCTTCCTCTGGTGACACAACGCCAGATGTTTCCCTGTGCCCATCAACATCCACTCAGCATCTGCATGCTCAAAGCAGTGGCATAGCCAGCCCTCCTTGCACTAATAAACACTTAATCCACAGAAGTGGAATAGCTACAGCCTTGATACTATTTCTCTATTCAAATAATCTGACACATGTAGAAAAACAGTTCAATTTTTGCTCTTATTCAAGCTGATTTAGTCTCACGCGTAACACTAGTGTTATAAATCACCCAGCAGTAATTTGCACAGAAAAATAAACAATTTTTTTTTTAGAATTGCTTACTAGAGACAAATCTGAAACACAATTTTGTGAAACATCTCCACTCAAACAATGCTAAAAGGCTCAGTGAACACCTGGAGAGAGAAGAAGCATGAAGTGATCAAAGCTGCTTTTCATTTGAAGCTTAATGCTGAGAGGGATAACAGTAATTTAGCATCTTTTGGTAAAATTTGGCCTTCAATACAAAGCCTTTATACTTGAGCCTTACACATTCTCCATCAGAAACAGAACTGCAAAAACATTTTACCACAAAGGGCAAACCCAGCACAATGGTGTTTTGCCTTGAAATGCTGAGTCAAGGAGAACCTAAAAAACCCTCCTTTGGCATCAGGAATGCACTGCCATTTGCTTTCTCCACATGTGTTCACTCATTTTTCCTCCTCTCAGCCCTTGACATGGTACTAAACTGTTTAATCCCTCCTTGTCGTGAAGAACATTGGCTCAGGTGTGAATTACACATGCATGGGAGAACTCACTACCAAAAGCAGCTGCAGCAAAGGGTTGGCTAATTTTTTTTTACCCTAGGCTCAGCTGGAAGAGCAGGGCACCTTGTGGACTCTGACTGAAGTGCATGGGGAAGTCACCTACCTCCTCTAGGCGTGTCCCTCTCGAGCTTCTGTCATAGCAGACTTCCTCTGTTTGATTTGGCTTTTATCATCAATTTGTACAAATTATTCCTGAGCTAAGTCTATATAATACATTAACTCACAGGTTCATTTCCTTGCAGTTGTGTGCTCAGCAGAGGTCGGTCTATAAAAGCTGCCATCAGCTGTTGTCAAATCAGAAATGAGAAATGTTATTAGTGAGAACTGTGGTTCTTTTTTCCACTAGTAATGAATCAATGCTCTATTGCTTGTTTATTGAGTTAGAGAATATTGACAAAGTGATGTCATTATACCCAAGGAATATTCCTTCAATTTTTTTTTCTTTTTATAATGACACTTCACTCACTGTTATTGTGTAACTGTACTTCCTCTGGATTAAGACAACCTGCACTGTGGGGCTCCTCAAAATTTAAGAACTAAAGTGATGAGGGGGTCTCAACTGAATACAGTGGCCAGGCAGGAGAGAGCAAGGAGACAGGAATTGCCTAGAGCTATTTGCTTTAGCGTGCTCTTCCTTGGTATTCCCCTGTTCACGGTACTGGATACTTCCCAAAGGCATCTTCAAAGAATCAGTTGTTTTCCCTGCTCCTTCAGTTGCTCCTAACAGGCTTCTTTTAGCCACTGCTCTCACCAGGCATCAGCCCCTTCCTTGAAGAGCAGCAGTCCTGTCAACCAGGCTCAGGTCCTTCTACATCAACTCAGTGCTTGCCCGGGTGGGCACTGGAAGCAGGGAGACATTTTGCTGCAGCTGAGCATGAGGAAGCACTCAGGACAATCATCCCTGAACATGGCTTACATTTCTCCAGGCTTGTGAGGTTAACACAGGAAGATATGATCATGGTCTTGAATAAAGATTAACGAGGAGAGTACGAAATGCAGGGCTAACACTGGAGAACGTACTATAAAAATAACATATTCAATCCCTTGAAAGACAGTCAGTGTCTAGACTAAAAGAGAGATTGACTTTCTCTCACCATATTTCAGCTCTCTACAACATGAATGTCTAGAGATGAGGTAGGAACACCAGATTCTGTAGCCAATAAAGAAAACAGAGGCACTTCCTGGAGAAGAAGTCCTCTGAACCTTTTCAGTGCCTCTTTTTGGATGAAGTACAGTGGACTCAAAGCCTCCTACTGCTCCTCGGAGTCTGCAAAGGGGGCCCAGGGTAATGCTGCTGCAGATCACCATATGACAAGCTGTTCTTTCAGCTCAGAGCTCTGTTATTCAAAGATAAATGGTCCAAAAGGAAAGAGAGGAAAGGTATTCTGAAGAGATTGAAACTGTGTCCTTTCTGGCATATTTAGCTAGCAGAAGCTGGGTGGCTTCCAGAAGAAATGTCCCTTTGAGGAGCTATTGGAAGTACAGTTTCTTTCACAATTTCTGCCCTGCCACCAGCAGCTCCAGAAGCTCTGAGCTCCTGGCCAAATAAAACCATTGCTCAGGACTTGGGAACAGGCATATATGAATGTAGAAGAAAGGAAAGGTAGTATTCATCTGGGAAGTGTTCATCTGAGAAGAAACTGTAGCTGATGAAGTGCCCTAACAAATTCCCCTGGCTGCTCATCCAGTGACATGAAGGCTTGGTACATGTTTGCAGGAAAACTGTAAAGGACCTCTGGAGCAAGATGGCTCCTCAGTTCCTGCTCCTAAGTGATTTCCTGCCCCTAAGTGAATCTATTATAACTTAGGAGAAAGAGGAGTTCCTACAGCAGCTTTTGTTTAAGAAATAGCTTGACAACTACTTAAGAGAAACTTCACTCCTATCTGCCATATAGAAAGGTAATGACTGAGAAAAAAAAAAAAGACAAAAAAAAGAGATATTTTTACAGCTGTAAACTCAATTGCTGATCCAGATGGTGGCAGAAGAAAGTCTCAATATAATCACAATGTATTTGCATCCCTGTGTTCTGATGATTAAATTCTACTTATTACTTGCTTCCTTTGGCAAAATAAAAGTTGTCACAATCAAAGAGGCAAATAAGCTGAAACTTTGCTTTTAAAAAAGCAGATTGCTTTCTGCAAGTCTGACTTTTCATCATGTCTGTGCTCCCTACCCTGCTTCTGTTACCCATGAAATACTATCCTTCATGAAAATATGCCAACAGTTTAATTGCACCTGGCAGGGAGCTGGAGACCTGCACAAGAAAGTAACGAATAGGAATGCTGCTCCAAATGTCTTCAATTAAGAATTGTTTAAATTATATGAAAAGGTAAAGTAAGAAGGCACCATCCTGATCCGGTGCTGTCATGATGCAGCAAATGTCTGAAGGATACCAGCGGTGTAAAGAGGTCCAGCTCTGCTGATGAACCCTGACCTACAAAACTTTCCAGCTACCTGGGGTTTACATCTTGCAAGGCAACAAAGAGAAGCTCCATTCAGTTCACTAATCCTCCAATTTAGTTTTTAGACCCAATACAATATTTTTATCTTAGGAATAGAGTAGTCTCTTTTACCACCTGTTTACCATGCAGATCCAGGCAGATGATGCAGAGGAGCAGGCCAACTGGAGCCCTGGTATTAATAGCTGTGAAGAAAAGATTATCATATCTAATATAGTTATGGACAGATGGCCTGCTTGTAGCACAGCAATCCTTCAATCCAGTTTCAGTCAGTAAAATAAGTTCTCTGCCTCAAAATAAAAGACACCAAATAATGACTCAGGACCCTCTGTTTCCTTTCCAGGGGCAAGTCTCATTACAGAAATAAGTTTTCACTTTTCCTGTTTGTTTAAATCAGCAGCTTTTTATACACTGAAATATACAACTTATCACCATATTTTTCTACTCCTACAACCATTACTTTCCTGTTGAATGTGATTCTATCTGCTCCATTTTAGCTGCCTGACCTCCCTCAGTTGCAAGGTGTCTGTGAGAGCCCCTGCAGAATGCAGCAGTTTGCAGCAAATCCCTTACAGGAACAATTCTCCTGCTCCCTCCCACCACTATTCCCTCAGTGTCTGGGAAATCTCAGCAGTTTGGACTCGTCAGGCTGCACTAGAGCTTTGCATAAATCAGTTTGAAAGATGCCAGACAAGGCAAAAAAAAGAGAAATTTTTTCCAGGTCTTCTCTTTTTTTGACAAGTTGATGGTTTTATATGGGAAAAATGAGAACACAATGTTGTTTTTTTTAAAAATAAGGAAGTAATGATTAGAGAGAATGAATTGGTGAGGGGGTAATCACATAGTAGCTGAGAAGCAGTGAATCACTGCTGGCATGTGTCATGACAGCATCTTTGGACTGTGCTAAAATGTCTTGCATTAAAAAACCCTGTGTAACCCCCAAGTTGGTTGGTGATGGCTGGGCACACTGGCCATTCTGAGACAGGGCTGACAGCAGCTTGAATGTTTTTGGACTGCTTTTAGATCTCATTGGCTTCCTGGCAAGTGCATGCATACACTACAGTTTTAAAGATGACCTTGGAAGGGCAAAGTGTAAGGCACACTGTGGCAGAGTGCCCTCCCAAACTGTCACAGCTCCAAGTTCCTCCACGCATCCAAATCCAACAAACCAGACATGAATTCCCTATCTTCCCTGCTCCATCTCTACAATGATTAATAATAGCAGAAGCTTCTGTACTGTCTTCTCTTTTCTCACTCTCACAGACTTGTATTTAGATTGTTGCTAATAGATGCGACTGCTATTCTATTCCCTAGAATCTTGGAAATCTTTGCAGCACCCAAAACTCACATTGTCCTTTCTGTGCTTACTGCCAAATCCCTTTATTACTGCTTTTGTTGGCTGATACCGCACTGTAATTCAGTGATCTACTGTTTAGTTCATGCTTACACTGATATGGACTACAGCATATCTCAGGTGACCTCTAAACCACGTAGTCCAGGCACCAGCAGCAGCCCAGCTATTACAGAGACACACAGCATATTAATCTGTGCAATAGTGTAGCTAAAGAACTGCATGATTCTTTGGCCAGTCCATAAGATAGCATGATTAAAACTGTCTCAGATATCCATATGATATTTGCAAAGTGCAAAATTAATAGTTTACTGGGCAACACCACGCACATGTATTTGCTCCTTCCTATGTACCTTACTTTGAATTAAAACAGAAATTCAGTACGATGGTAGAGCTGAAGAGCTAAAAGCATTACATCAGAAACAGAAGATACTTGCCCCTCAACAAGGTATGTTCATCTATAAAGAAACACAAAGATTTCGTGTCATTAAAAATATATGAGACTAAACTCTGTACTAAAGTGACTCGTATTCCTCTTTGCACCATTTCCTGCCGTGTCTTGAATTCATGGTTGATTTCACACCAGTGTTAGGATAATAATTTCAATCCCTTCATTTTGTGACTACCACTTGCTTAAATCCTCATCTGTGAAGCTGCATGCAACTTCACCTCGAAAAACTCCTCTACTTTCAAGCACAGCCCTTGCACGCTGCCATTCAAACCAACCAAACAGCAGAGTGACAGCAGCTTGGATGAAAAGCAGTAGCAAAACAATACAGATCAGCCTGGCCCTGTCAAGCTGCCATGCTCAGCCAGGTTGCTGTTAACAGGGCTCTGAAAGGGCTAGATGGAGCTGTGACTAGAAGACAGTTCTGTGTCCCAATAAAGCAAGTGGATGTGCTGCATATCCTTGTAATCTGTGATGCTATATTTCCTATCTTTCATGATTCAGTCAATTTTTTTTTGTAGGTAATAGAGGGTGGAGAACAGGAGGGAAGAGCCTGGATGAAAAGCTCCTTCATTCTTCCCTTCTTTGGAAGGTCTGGTTTGGTTTATTTTAGCTTGACTGTAGAAAAGGATAAAATAGCCTGCTTTGAGACTTGTGTAAACGTTATTAGCAGAAAAGGTTCTTTTGCTCTTCCCTTCATGATTGAAAACCACAAGCTATTAAAATCAGCTGTCATTTCAAAAAGGCTTTTGACTGTGCATTTTAGATACATCTATACCTAAGAGTTGTCACTGTTCAAAAAGCCAGGCACCAACATCAGTGTGGTCAAAGAAATGGATAAGAGTAACACTAAGCAGCAAACAAAATCTTGCCTATGTAACAGCGCTCACACCACCCTTTCTCTTTCCTCGTCTCAAACCATGGAATTGGTAGCATTGCTGGCAAAACACAGACTTGCCAGTTTTGTTATTTTTAAAGTATTTTCTAAATTCTCCTCTTAATGACACACAACTTTATGTTAGAAAAGTCCTACAATACTTGCTGACCTAAAAGTGCTCAACTCCTCCAAGCCTGCTCAGTCCTCTTGGCTCTCATGAAGCGATACCAGCACAAATCATCACAAACCACCACAAAATTAGTCCATGCTGCACCTTTCCACAGCTTTACCTTCCTTCTTACCCTAAACACAGCTCAGCACACAAGCTCTGACAGTGTTGGAGCTGCTCATCTTGTACACTGATACCCTCTTCAAACCAAGTTTGTTCAAGTACCTGAGTGAGGTACCATGTGGCCTTCAGTACTCTTCTGCTGTGATGGGAGCCACTATCCCTCCTGCTCCCTTTGTTCCAGCTGGACCCAGGCTCATTTCTGTTCCCTCCCTGGTAGCACAGAACATCCTTTCCTTCTGAACAGATTCCTGATTCCCCTCACTGTTGAGAACTTTGAGCTTGAGTTTTGTTTGCCGCTGTGTGCTCTTTTCCAGCAAGTGTGACACAGACCTGCTTGATGCACCCACCACATGTTTGCTCGGCTATGGATGCTGCAAGCTCCGTTCCTGCCCCCATGCAAAAATTCCATGAGCAGAGCTGTAAACAACATTAGATACAGAATTAGAATTATTCCAGAATAATTCCACTGATAGAACATTTCTGGAACACCACTTCAATCCCAGAATATTTGCTGTATAACTAAAGCAGACTTTTCTGGAGTTGTTTTGTGCAGATGTAAGCCTTTCCTCTACCTGGAATTCTTACTGCACAAATGCTTTTTTACTCAAGAACTGTTCTTTCAATCACCCCATGCTACCATGAGATAGAAGAAAAAGAAGAAAATTCAGAGAGTGAGGGAACTATGTTCAGACCATTCCTAAGAGCAGATGGATTAACAGAGAGGCCCTGCTCCAGCTTCTTTTCGTCTTGTTGCCCTTCCGAGAAAACTTCCAAATCAGAAATTGTTTGCTGGATGCCTTCCCCTGCCTTGCTGCCAGGCTAGTAACTGATTCTGCCACCTCATTAGCTAATCCGTCCCCAAATTAAATATGGACTGGATTCAACGGGCACATATGCAGGAAGGGGTGAAGTAGATGAGTGTAATGGAAGTGTAATTGGTTTTAATGTGATGTAATGTCAGTAAATGCTCTGCATTAATTAGTGTCCCAGGGCAATCTGTCCAGTCTCCAGTCTAAGTGGTCCTAGAGGATGTTAGTTTATGGAGACATATATACAGAGAAAGCTTTTTGGTTATTCCTCTGGTATAAAAGTCAAAATAAAATGACATTGGGATGGGAAAAGGACATCGAATAAAGCAAAATGCCTAGGATGGTAATGCAGGATTTTTACTTAGTCTATAAGGTAGATTTGTTGTCACCTTCCTAAGGTTTTATCAGCACAAGACAATGACTTCCTGTCATGTTTTTGCCCCAGCGCTTTCTCAGTCTTCACTTAGTTTTTCCAATAAAGATGACAAGGGATAAGACAGTTCCAGATGCAAAAATAGAATGCAAGTGACTGCATAACCTGATGGCAGATGCAGTGCAAAATTCCTGAAAGTGGACAAGCAACAAGAGCTCAGCCACAAGTGCTGCCAGATCAAGGAGGACCAGAAGGGATAAAAGCAAGTATGAAGGTGTCCCAGCCAGAGATTGCCTTGAGCAGTGACCCTCCAAAGCACTGCACTTTGTGCCAGGGCTCCTCTGGAAAATAAAGTGTCTTCTCCCTGCACAAAAGGCACTATCTGGCACCAAAGCATCTCCTCTAGTCCACCTAGAAAATTATGTTTTTCTAGTCTTTTCCCTGTGTGGTGGAGATGATGGTTTTGCCAGGAGAGCCGTCAGTCCTTGGGCTTCCTGCTGGATGTCTGGGAAATAACAGCAGCCTGTCTTGATCTCAATGTGCTGGCAGAAGAGGGCCATCTCAAACAGCAAAGACAACTAAATGCTGAAAATGCATTTTCACAGCTACAGTAATGAGAGGGGATAAATTTATCAAGCACACTTTGTCTTGAAAATTACATGACACTGTAAAGAATGAGAGTAATGAAAAAAATTCAGAAGTGGTGTATTCAAGGCAGAAATAGGGGACCAAATCATTTCACTATAAGCTAATAATGTGTCTTTTGATCAAATTCACTTGCATGATAGGCCAACTGTGTTTTTTAGCCATGACTGAAGAGAAATCTTCAAGTCTAGTTTGCTGAATCACCTGTATTTTTTCGCTTTCTCAGAAAGCTTATTTTCTCTTCAGCAATATATGGACACAGTAGTAAAACCTTATTGTTTGCTCATGGGGTCACAGTACATACCAGCCCATCAACAATGGCTGGTTTGCATTCAGAGTCCATGCCAACACTTTATAAACAAGTTCAAATTGGAACTACATTACAGGAAAATAAAAATAGATAAGCACATTCCCTTGGCAGAAAGACAACCTTCCAACTCAGAGTATGGAAAATAATTATCTGTACAAGGGTGCTCACCTGTTACTGAAACTTCCCAGCCTACTAGAACTCAAATAAAGAATTTAATAACTGTTGAAAATGAGGGCATGATGGTTCAATTCTTCTGATTTTCAGGCTTCCACGTAGCTCAGTAGAAATTTAGCCAAAAGCAAAAAGTCATGGAGTCCCAGATAAAACCAAAAACTCTCATTAAATCAAGTGTAAAATGTCTTCCACTAATAGTAATTCAGATTATAAGTGAGTTCACTCTGAATGCACAGATGCCCTTTCTCTATTACTGGAAAGAAGCCAGCAGTGTGGTTTGCTGGGGGGGGGGGGGAAAGAAAAAAAAAAAAAAAAAAAAAAAGTCAGAATAAACAGTTCATTTATGTCAATTTTTTGAATCTGAAAATGTTATAATTCCTGCCATTGAGGCAATTCTAATAGTTTCATGGACTCACTTAGGGACAGAGTTCATGCCATACTGCCTGTGTATGGCTGAAAATGCAGCACAAGATGTCACACAGCAAATCCCTGCAGGAAGATGTTTGCAACTAGATCCCAATAATGAAAGCACCCATGTAGAAAAACACGTAGGAGCTGTTCAGGAACAGCAGACATATAGAAGAGTGGAACTAAAAGAAAACAACTAAGTGAGAATTATTTGCTCATTTAAAAAATATTCATGAATATAGGATAAATATGGCAGCTTAAAAACACTAAAATACGACTGATACATGACATTTCAGACTTTATTCAAGCCTGTGACTAGAGGAGGGCAGGAAACATGAAAGGATGGCAGTAGCCCTCACCTTCCTGCAGCAGGATGCACTGCCAGGCTCTCTGGCCATGACTCTGGACACTGGTCCCTCCAGGCTGTCTGCTCTCTTTGCTCTCCTTGAGCTCTATTTCACTGTGCACACTGACACCAGATTGCTGTTGCAAGGAAGCAGAAGGAAATGTTGTTTAATAAAGGTTGCAGTAAGGGATTCAATGTCTTACAGTTAAACACTGGAAATATTTCAGAAAACGTGCAGACAGACAACCAGGTAAGAGCTGAAGTACAGAAAGCTTTGTGTGCTGCCTCCACATGGTCAGAATGTTTTGTGGTCTCGTCTCTTTCTCTTTTTCAGTTATTGTCCTACAACACCTTTGGTTTATCTTCTAGTTTTTCCTTTTTCCTTTTTTTGCCTGGTGAGACTGGTACTGTGAAGCAGTTTTAGAGGTCAAATATCATTCCAGCTGGAAGAGTTGTCAGTACAGAGAGTGACCAGTGGCACCAGGGGAAAGAATAAGGTCAGGGCAAGGAAGGCAACCTCTCAACTTCTGATTCATGTCTACTGCCAACTTAACAGCTGCATCTTTGAGACATCTTAAATTACAGATGGCAACTTTGCATTTAGCAGTTCAGAATGGTTTATTTATTTCCTATGACTTTGTCCAATCACCCTTTGAACCTGTTTGGATTTTTAACTATGATAACAACCCCAATAGAAACACACAACTTAAGCATACACTGCTTTCAACAGAGAACTCACAATAATGCACATATAGGCTATGTAAAAATATATTTAAATATAGGATATATATTTAAATCTCTATAAAAAATATGACCTGCATAAACGTTGTGTAAAGCAGTCAACCCCAAAGCATTCTCCATCTGTGCCAGATAGAAAATGAACTCTGCAAACGTCATTAGCACAAACAGTTGATAAAGAAATAAAGCAGGCTGAAAATATCAACTGTACTTCTCTTTGCCATGCCACCTAATTTCTTTACAGCCCACTCCTGGACAGAAATGGAGATAAAAGCTGTTCCAAATGGTGGTTGTAAATATGATGCCTCTTGGAGAGTGTCCTGCCCCTGCGATGCTGCAGTTGGGTAACAGAATATTCAGGACTAGGTCAAACCCAGGCATTACCCAGAGGGCCAAGAGTTATTATGAGGGAAGATGTCTATCTGAAGCAGGGCTCAGGGCTCTTCCAGGTCAGCTTTTTTAAAAAGAAACTAGTGCTATCTCTTCACTCAGGGACTATGCTTTCTTTCAGTTGCATAGGAAAATATCCAGATTTCCTTTTAAATGTTTCCAATATTCAGGTAATTTAAAAGGCTTTAATCAAAGGAATTCACACATAGGAAACCAATCAGTGGAGAAAAGCCTTTAGTTCCAACCCATGACTGTTAAATGTACTGTTTTTTGAGTCAGCTGTTCTGATGAGGTGAAGATTAGAAAGCACGTAGAGCTTGGAGAAGCATAATGTGCTTTTGACAAAGAGCAGAGAATCTGAGCAGAGGTCTCTCACTAGAGAGGTGAGCTGAAGGCCCTGAGCTCTTGCCATGATATAAGAATGGCATGCTCACATCTTGCCAGGGTGTTTACAGAATGAATGATGTTAAGTAAGAGAGTTTGTTTCAGCTTTTTATTCCAAGCCAAAAGGTACCTGTAATCAATTCTCCTGCCCTTTAAAGTGTTTTGATGCAGAGCTGTTTTGAGCAGTAGTCTGTCTAATTTTATAAGTGCTGTTTTGCAAGCCTACCTGACAGACTATGAAAACAAACTTCTCAGGAAAACATGCTTTCCTAGCAGGAGGCTAGACTGTGTGCTGCAAGCACTAGAGACACACAGGAAGAAACCTTTTTCTGCCATCTCTAGAACTTGCCAGGCAAAACCTCCCCCAAAACTGTGAACCAAGCTTAAAAGTTTAGTTTTCTTTTGGCTCGTTTTCTTTGTGCACTTTGCTGTGAATCTTTCACCATTCTCATCCAGTGTTTATTCATAATTTCTTATTTTTTTCCTTTACTCACATAATTCAAGATGACTTTCTGGTGTAGATAATGGTTATCCCTTTTGTCACTGGGGTGGAATGACTGTAAATGACCAACCACATCTACAAATAGCCCAGTTCTGTTCCCACAACACATATAATAAGTTCGATGACTTTTTTGGAAAGAGAAAGTTTTGTTTTCTAGGAATGCCAGTTTAGGACTTCCTAAATTACCTTCTGGTTGGCAATACAAAAATTCAGATTCTTATACTCACAATTGTTTATTTTTCCATGGATATGTATAAAGTGTCTCTGCATGTCTAAAAGCTGCTTTATCTTCTGCTGCACCCATTTCTGGTGGAATATTTGTATGCTGTCTTTTTGCTATGTTTTTTTTTCATCTTCAGTATCCCTGAAAATCTGGACTGCCTATTCCTGTCAAGAGATCCACAGGATCTGTTGGTTTCACAAGTCAGAGACCAGGTCAGTTTTGCCCCACCTGAGAAGAAGACCCATTTCTCAGAGATACAGTAGGAGTTTGGGCTATCTGCACGTAATCCTGGGTGTTTCAGCAAAGCTGGGGGATGGATCCCTTAGTTCAGCAAGTTTTTAGCTCCAGTGGCTTCAGATTTGATCCCTAGAGGCATTAATTCTCACAGCCTGACCTAGTATATCTGCTACAAAAGATATAAGTACATAAGATTGTTTCTTTATTTGCCTAGGTTGCTAAAACTGTACTCAAAAACTTAAAAGCAAGCTCAGTTTTTCTCTGCAAAGATGGCATGCTTTGGCTTTAAGGCAAACCATTGCCATGTCAGGAATAATAGAATCAGAGAATGGTTTGGATTGGAAGGGACCTTAGAGATCACCAAAAATCGCACATTCCCCTGCCGTGGGCAGGGGCATCTTCCACTATAACACGTTGCTCAAAGTCCTGTCCTACCTGGTTTTCAACAATTCCAGGGATGGGGCATCCATAACTTTGGGAAACCTGTTCTAGTGTCTCACCACTCCCTGAGTAAAGAGTTTCTTCCTAACATTTAATCTAAATCTCTCCTCTTTTTGTTTACAAATGTATCACTATCTGTCTGTGTGAAAAGTCATTCTTGCCCTTTTTTATAAGCTTATCTAAAGTACTAAAAGTACGTGGCCAATTTAGCACTCCAACCCTTCTGCTCTAATTCATGGACTTGGCAGTTCCAGGTTAATGGTTGCACTTGATGATCTAAAAGGTCTTTTCTAACCTCAATGATTCTCTGCTTAATTCTGTTTTTCTGAAGCTCCTTGACAGTGGCTTGACCCTCTGGATCAATAGCACAGCCTGCCAGCTGCAGGCTCAGGCCTCCTCTCCTTGGCGTTCACACCTCCCACCTGGCACTGAGGCAGAGAGCTAAATATGTGGTTTTGTCCTGGCAGAGGCTCCTGCATGCCAGGCATTTGGCTTAGAGCTCCTGTCATTGCAGCTGCTGACATGGATGCGGTGGGAAGGGCGTGGGGCCAGCAACAGCTCACCCATGGCAAAGAGAGGGCAAGTGAGGAACTGGGATCTGAATAAGACAGGACTGTGGGTACTGTGATGATTTTGTCTAAGTTTATATAGCCCCCTTCAACTGAAGAATTTTAAAGATATTTTTTGTCCAGATCAACTTTTCACAGAGAAAAGTAGTTAAGATACCAGTTTGAGGTCTCTCGGGAGATGCCAATCACCTTCTGGGATGAAGCCCTAAAGCTGTCAATAGGAAATGCGAGATAAGGAGTGGTCCTGCAGAGCTATTCCCAAAACATCCCCATTCTCGCTCCATGGCCCCTTCCTGTGCTCACTTGTTTCCAGGAATTACTGGCCTGCTGTTGAGAAATGCGGCTTCGCTCTGGTTCCCAGCACGGTCATGAAAGGAGCTGGGGCATCCACATCCACATATGTATTCACGCACGGAGAGGAGCTTCCCCTCGCACCTGCTGTGTGGCACAAAGGACCCAGAGCTCGGCAGGGGGCACGGGCCCAGCCTCCCTCCCTCTCTCCCTCAGCTGAGGCAAACAAGTGAACAAAAGCAGGGACTTTCTCTCCTCAATACCAGTGTCAGAGCCAAGCAGGAGCCAATGAGCTCTCCGCTGACATCTCTCTCCCACTCTCTGGTCCTCCCTCCAATCTGACAAGGGAGTTTTGCACTGGGACTTCAGATCCAACCACTCCCTGCCACAATTCATGGCTGTAGCCCACTTCTTTTTTACGTATTTTGGTCCCTGTTTCCAAGCTGTTAAGATACTTTGTTTTTTAAATTCCTAAACACTTCTGAGGTGCTGGCCTCCAGTGTTGCAGCTTGCTACCTTACTGGAAGAGCAAACTACCAGGCAAAACTTAGGTCAGCCTCATACACTTCATTTCCCTAAGCTCCCTCAGCAGGTAGCAAGGAAAGAAGCCCTCCATGACATCTTTCAGATTTGCTAAATTAGCCCTCTAGTCTGAATCACCTTCTGAATGGACTTGTCATGCTGCATTGAGTACAGAAGAAGCCTAAGCACAGCCTCTGAGATTAACCTTCAACCCCACACACAGGGGTGCTGGGTACTTAGTACTGACAAACTGCATAAAAGCTTCAGAATCAAAGGTGTTAACTGAGAGTATATCACTAAACTACAGCATAAATCACAACAATGGCTATTACAGTGTTGTCATTGCTACTAATAACAACAATAAATAAAGTCTATTTCTGGATTTAAGATTGTTTTTTCTCCCTTGATGAAGTCCATCTACTACTCTAGGGACCTGCAGCATAAATGTTGCAAAGTAGGAAGGTGGCTGCCTTTTCCATTACCTCCTTGTTACTCTAAGAGCTTGTTGTTCTGCCTTTACCACTTTATTGTGACCCTTACTTTAAGGTTGCAGAGCACTTACTCTTTTGGGGGCAGGAGCTTATTTAGGGAGCTTACCTGATAAGACAGCAAGTAGCATCTGTGATAAGACAGGTCCAGCTCAAATTCAGCTACTTGCAAAATGTTCTTTATCTGAGGGAGCGTATGTTTTCTCTCTGAGACACTCAGTTACAGGTGGCGTGATGGACCCCTGTCATCAAAGGAGGACAACAGCAAAGAGAACAAATGTGGTGCTTCACTTCCAGCTGAGGATAAATGGAGACCTTACCACCCCTTTTTGCATGGGGAAGTGTCCTGTTGGATCAGTAGGACTGCATGCAGCACATAAAGCACAACACTCACGTAAATTATTACAGGCGAGATATTACATATTTTAGGATCTTTGCGCATGATGTCATGATCCTCAAGACATTTTTCCAGGCTGAAAATGGGCCACTTCACACTCAGAATATAACCAAAATCACATCCTGAATTCAACATAAATCTTCTTATTATATCTTACCAGAAGACAAGAGAAGAAATCTTTAGCTTTCCTTGCAGTCAGTTCCAGCAACCGCCCACGTAATCCAACCTTTGGGACAGGATTCTTCAGCACCCCAGTTTGGGTTCTTTCCTATGTCTTTTTCTGATACATGCACTTAGGTTTTTGTTGTGTTGATCTTTATATCAAGGATTTTACTCCAACCTTTCAAAATCACCTCTCCCCAACATTTCTTCCCAAATTTTCTAGCCCCACAGAATTTTAAAGACTATATACAACAGTGACTCCGTGCAATTGCAGGCATTGTGAACTTGTGTCTTCCCAGGTTATTCCCAGTGTGAGGCCTAAGCCCAAGCAGAGAGTAAAAGAAAGGAACAAAGGAAGGAAGGAAGCAAGAAAGGAAGAAAGGAAAAAAAAGGAAGGGGAAAGGCCAATAGGGATAATATTGCCCCTTGACCACTACCTCCACCATAAATGCTTTAAGGAAAAAGTGGAAATTTGTCCATTCTTGCAGCTGGAGATTCCTTTTGCATCAAGCACATCCCCAGGCAGCCACTTTGTATGAGTGCCACTGTGCACCCTGGGGCAACACAGACTGCACTTGACTGAGGCTGAGTATCTAGGTTCCATGAGCATCTGTACAAAATATAAAAATTAATTTCATAAAAAAGCTAAAACTTTTCAGACAGAAAAATTCCCACATAATTGGATGGGTGCAGAACTCTTTTATTGTGAACAGTGAATTTTTAAGTTGTACATGAGGGGGAAAAATCAAAACAACATAACAGTTTGTTATTTGTTATACTACTCAAAATGTAGTAGTATGCAAGTTAATTATGATTATGGGAAGATCTTTGCCTTTCGCCCACCCCCAACATACAATACTTTTTTACTCTGCCACCAGGACTTCCAGTAACAAACACTTGGGAACTGCTAAATATCTGTCAATTAATTGAAAAATATTTATTTTTTTTAATAAGGATTCTTTCTTGTGGTTTTGGTCTTGCAAGGTTTTATCTACTGAACAGGAAAAAAAGACAGTCACTGACCTTTTTAGATCCAAGCTTTCCTCTTTTGCTCCTGTGGTAGAAATGGTGCAAAGCAGCAAATAAAAGTATAACTAAGAAAACAGAAACTGAATAAGTACAAATAAAAAACATTCTTTGACAATGGAAACAATAATTTCAATGTTGATTGTGTAGCAATGAAGCCTTCTGTAACTCAGTGTGCCCAGAAAGGATGGAGATATTTTCCTGTAAGCTACTCTCTGTGTCTTTGTATGTATATTTATATTTCATGTCACATCTCATTTGATTCTAAATATAATGATCTTTCTTCAAAAATGCTCCCAACGAAGGTTTTATAACAGACTGCTATTTTACCACACGATTACAGGTTTTTTCTTCCATTTGTATTTTACTAGATACAATTAGTACAGGCTAAGGAAAACCAAGAGAGGATCTCACATAGACGACTTCCCGTATCACTGTAAAATGTGATAATGGACAAAAAGCTGAATTACTACTTTGTGAGAATGCTTCATCTTGAACATGAATATTTCATTTTGCAAATTCTCTGTTCTCAGTGCAAATCAGACGTTGTTCCATCGTCTGCAAAGCAAGGGATGAAGTGAGTGTTTCTCTGTTTCTGTGCAAATGTGACTATCACACATTTAAGTATTAAATACATATTCACCCTGTGCAAGGCCAGAGGGATGATGAAGTACAAACAGGCTTTTAACTTCAGCTGCAGTACTGCACTATATGAGTTCTGGACTCTTAAAGTTCTCAAAGGGGCTTTGCAGTGCTAGTGGTTACTTTCATGCAGACATCTCTCCCCACTCACCTCTGGAGGTCCTCCTTGCATCCTTAGACACACTTAATGAACCACCATTCCCAAAAGTTTGGAGCACAAAGCGATAGCAGAACTTGAAGTTCTCTCTATTCACATATGCCATATATAAAAAAGAGGCCATGTAAAGACAGAGATGGCCTTCCAAGACCCTATTCCATGAAAGCAACCCACCAGAAAAGAGCTGACGTAAAAGCTGTTTTCCAGGCCTGTTTGTAGTTCACTCAGCATTTGGGGACAGAGGTGAGAAAGACAAGAGAAATCAGAGAACTCTGTTCCCTGCATGATGGAGCTCAGGGAAGGTACTCATGACTTGAGACAATTGTCAAGCAGCTCAGGCTTACTGATGAGATCAGGTACCTCACATGGAAATACAAGAGCATCTTAAAACTCTCTCATTACTCAGTAGCTTAAAAATGTAACTAACTGCCAAGTAGCATATTAAAAAGGAATTAAAGTTTTTCTTCTGTAATTTAACAATATGAGTGCTTGATCTCCTTTTCAAGGATAGGATTCAGATTGCTGAGTCCATTAGTGCTTTGAAGAATGTACTGTCAGTTTTCATGCCTTTTAATACTCCATTTTCTTCCAAACAATTTCAGAAGCCTGTATAAATCTCCTAGTCTTGTAAACAGTATGATGCATCTTCCTCTTTTGGCAGTGAGTGATGGAAGGGTTTGTATGGAGTAATTAATTATTCTAACATTTAAATTAATACTTGAACACAGAGACAGGATCTGGAAAAGCACTTGAAAAAGAAAGTAGATTTAGGAAAAAGGGACAATGAAAGAACAAAAAGAAAGGAGAAAAAATTATCATACAGTGACCACTACCTGGATTTCTGCATAATTCTATTTAGTTCATTGATGTGACATAATTTCTTTGTTCTACTCTTGAGTCATAATCATCTTTCACCAAACAAACACATACACACTCATTAAAGTCACCGTTAAAGTAAAACAGCTGAGCATGACAGGGCTGGGAATAAGGTTTTCCCACAACGTAGCTGATAATTTAAAAAAAAAAATCAAACTCTTTCTCTGCAACCCATCATTGTTGTCAGTATTACACAGGTTAAAATAACTGTATACTGAAACAAAACTGAAAAGTGTCAGGAAGTTGAGACAGACAGACTTTAATATGCATAAACCAAAGAGATACTTTCTGCTAGAATAATTTTCTGGAAGATTTCTTTCTACAGACTAAAACTTTTTCTGAATTTACAAGGTTGTTTCTCTAACAAACAACACCTAGAGCAGACGAAAATTAGTACAATAACAGAAATATCATTAAGAACTTGCAATTAATTTAAGAAATTCCTGAAAGAGTTTTCACAAACAAACGAGAACACCATGTATCTGTGTATTAGTTTATTTAATTCTTTATCGCCACTAAGAGCAAGTAAATTATGTTGATACAATTGGTAAACATATACATTCGCTAGAGCCCCCCACAATCCCACAGAGCTAAAGGAAACATTAAGGGATGTTACAGGATTAATGCTTTCATTCTACAATATGGATATATGGCTTTCATACAAGTTTTAAAAAACTGGAAAGGTAACACACTGCTAGCTTACAAAATCAATATACAAACTGAAAAAAAAAAAAAAAAGGAAAAAGAACAGGAAAAAGAAAGTAACCCTTGAGAAGATATCATATAGCACTGGTTTAATAGATATATACAGAATTAGAAATCCACTGAACATGATGTTCAGGCTTTCATTTGTTAATTTTGACTTTCATTCCTTCTTTCAGTTTAACAATCAAACTACAATTATTAAGATAGTTTCTGTCTTACTTTGATTTTTCCATCTTTTCTTTACCCACTTTCCTCACTTTTTATTGGCAGAGAAAAAGGCTTTTTCTGCCTGGGTTTCTATCACACCTTACTGAAGCAGTTCATCCACTTTGAAGCTTTGAACAAAACTCTTCCATGTACTTGGTGTGACAGAAGAGAACATCACTGTAATAGTAAGTCCTTTGGGCCATTTCATTGGCATGTGTTTTGCATTTCCCTTGGACACAGCTATTCTTAAACTGATGTGCTGGTAAGTGGGAAGAAATCCAGCTCTTCCTCCTACTTTTGTATCCTCATTTAAATGACACAGGACAAAAAGCTCTTCCATTTCAACCATGGCATGAAAACGTGGCAGCACTAGTTGGGATTCACATTTAGAGTTATGCATGCAGTTTTCTACAGAATTTTACTTCCCCAAATATGGATATATATAATATATGCAGTATGTATGCATGTGCATTTAGAGAGCTGCTCTGTCTGATGCTGACATCTTCATTAGGTGGTTTCTAGCTCCAAGCTGCAGCAGTACTAGCCTGCCTCTGCTTCTGGTCCCCTCAGAGACCACAACACACTCTGGGTTTTCACAGCCATTTCCTTCAGCCGTAAAAGTCTAGATGAACTACATAATTATAATATGGGAAGTGCAATGAATAACCTAATGAGAAAAGTTAAATAATGTCTTGTAGCCAGGTAGATTAGGGTGAGGGAATTCAAACAGTAGAATTAATTGACTGAAACTGGCTGCGAGTAAGACAGCCCTGCAGAGGCTATCTCCTTTCCTAGCTTTTCATCACTGAATTCAGGGTTAAATGCTTTGTACAGTCTTCAACTTTCAATGACCTTCTGAAATGGGAATACTTGTGAGCCTCTGTTTTATCTCATCAGTAAATCCATCCATTGGACACATGTTTTCAGGTTTTTTGTAGGTTTTGTTTGTTACTGTGTTTTTTCTAAGAAAGGAAGAAAATCTGCAGGTACAGGTTTTTTTTCATACACAACTCACTCAAAGCCGAGTGATTTAAAGGCTAGGAGACACCTACTGAATTTTTTGGACATCTGGGACTCCAAGACACTCCACATTTAAATGGCAAATGGTAGGAAGGGCTAAAGGATGGTACAGCCCCACCAATGAGATAACAATAGTTGAATAGAGATGAATTCTCATGTTTTCCTTGAAATACCTTACTTCTACTCAGGTCAGAGTGGTGAGGCCACAGGACAGATGGTCATTTTTTGAAGAGTAGAAGAAAGGGACCATTAAGAAAATGATTAGACTTCAGTATTGTTTAGTTTTGGTTCAAAAGCAAAGTTTGATGCTGCTATTAACAAGACTAACTACACCTTCTCCAAATGCAAACACACATGGGTGGATGAAGCTCTCCCCATGTTCTCCTTTGCTCAGGCAAGTCTTTCACTACCCCTGAAACTCTATGCACCATGTCTCTTCCCTTTAAATTAATGATAAAAGAGGACAGAGGTAAAGGATGCAGCTTTTTGCCACTATCTTTGAGGGCAGACACTCCTGAATCAGTGCCTCTAATTTTTGAGGTGATCATTCAATCTTTTCTATCCCCTAGGAAATCTTGCCCAGGTTGGACTATGGCAAAGGTTTTATCAGCAATCCACCCTCCTAGTGAATCCAGGGAATCTCTTTGCTCATTCTCATAATTCCTGGTTCACTGTCATCATCTGATTAACAGGTTGCTACTGTGTCTTTTAATCTTAGGACATCCTTGGAGGTACCTGATGGTATGGGCTTCCTGGGACAGTTGTGCAACAATCCAGGAAGAAATGGAGAATATAGCCTCTTAAATGAGGAAAGATCAGCAACATCCACAGGAGCTTAACTGAGAGGTAGAATGCCTTAGCAGAATTGACAGAAAACCTATAAATGCTATCAAAATTATGGATGATGGGGGAAGGTTGGCAACAGGTATAATCTATCTCTGCAAAGGAGGGAACTTATTCACAAGTCCACAGGAATGCTGTCTTGGAGAATTAAGAGAGATTGAATACAAGATGATACCTACTATGCACATTTCCCCTTCTTAGAAGAATCCAGGAGATAAGAAAGACTATCTGTGTCATGTCAAAACATCAATATTTTGCTTTAGAAAAGTGGTGAATTTACATTGTTAGCATTATTGCAGTTCCTAGAATGAGAGAAAATCAGGTTGGCTTTTGTCCCACCCTCAACACTGACATTAGGCTAAGAAAGCTCTGAAGTTTTCATCATATATCAAGGAATTTCATTAAACAAGTGGGAAAGCTACACGATGTTTGTCTTCAGAAGCTCCCTGCTAGCAGCGTCATTAGATTCAGGGGATTTATAGGCTTGTTTTCATAAACAGTCTTCATCACTATTCACTTCCCCTTAGTTCATCCTAATGCTCCATTGTTTTACTTGAATTGTCCACTGCCACATGCCAAGTGGTGAAGGATATACAGCAGAGTTAAAGAATCGTACCTTGCATTCCTAAACCAGAAAAAATAGACATACTATTGTCTCCTTTGACTTTACCTCCAGATGAACTCTTTCTTTGAGGTTGGAGTGGGACTTTACTTCTCTGTAACACTATACATTGGATTAGTTTTCATTAAGGCACAAATCAAGGAAAGCATAAAAACAAATGTGCCAACCAGTAATTCTGCCTTCCGTACTTAAGGAGCATGCAAAAGAAGTTTGTATAAAATGCTCCTGGCTTTATATCTGTCTCCTCTTGACAGTCTCTAACATTGTCTGTTGATACATTTTATAATTATTATTCTTTCATTTCTTCTAATTTTTCTCCTTTGAAAAACAGCTCAGCCCAGAATGTCATTATGGAATTAGAAGATGAGAATCAGTAAATTACAATTTAGTATCTACCTGCATGTACAAATGTTTTCCCTTCCTGGAGCCTTGCCCTGCAGTTTTGCTGCACTTAATAGACTATTAAATAAGCCAGGCTGACAAGCAATGATTCTCTTTCACTGTGGGCACTGCTGTCAGAAGACATGTCAAAGTCAGAAAATGTTCCAATCCTCAAATACTGTTTTGAGTCAAGATACAGACAGGCCTAACTGCGTAGAAGCATTGCCTCAGCCTATGTAGAGAAAGAGAAGGGAGATATATCCAAATATACCCTAAGTTTAAACTTGCTAGAATACAGACTCTGGATGGAGATTCATCCTTAGCTGATGTTCAGCAATTCAACCCTCTCTTTTCCAAGAGATTTGAGTGCTCAGAAAAAGGTTGTCATTTGGGGGATTTCTATCACCTCCCCATACTATATTATAGTTGGAGCATATGAAGATGTAAACCACTCCTTGAGAGGAACATTCACGAAACAAGCTTCTGTCAGTTAAACTAGTAAGCAATACACCTATGCTAAGTCATTTTCCATTGTAACAGGATAGCACCACGAGGGTAAACACATATTTCATCTGAAGTAGCCACTCCCACAGCATTATCAGACAAGCTTGCCCTCACAAATGATGGAGGGTAGAAGATTAGAAAGCAAATAAGGAGAAATTTCAAAGTGACTGAAGTAGAAACTGAGCAATATGAGTGGGGAGGGGTTTTATTCAGATACTTGCCTTTTGCTTTGTTGATAATGTCACTAGTGAAACAATGGCCTCAAGTAGGTACCAGGTACCTACTTTCAGAGCTGAACCAACTGACATATTCAGTCTTCCTCTGTGTTCTGCCATGAATTACTTTTGTCATCTCCTGCATAGCTAGAGTTTCCACTGAACCTTTTCTGCTGGTTTATTGGAAATTTTCTTAATTTTAAGTTTATAAACTTTGACTCCAATTGCTGTCAATAATAAGATGCCAATAGAGATCCAAACATATAAGGCTGAGTAGTAAATGTTCTCCTATTTCACACCCTTTGCTACCAGGAGTCTTCTGGTCCTAACATGGTATTTTTTGCTTTGTTTCTTTGTTTTCTGTAAACTCTCTTCCATGGAGGCCTTATACCACCATAGGAACTTGACTGGCCTCCTTCAAAAACTATTAGGAATGTTTCTTTAACAAGCCAGATGGGCAGTTACTCAAAAGGGCCATAAAGGCATCAGAGGGAACACAGGGGAGTTTTTCTTCTTACTCGCAAAGTTGGAAATCAGAAGTCACACCTAAGGTTTTGACTAAAGGATAGTCAAAGTGTCAAAGGATAGTCTCAGCATCATTCCAAATTCCTGCCAGCTCCCTATGAAACATGGACTAGATTAACCAGTGTAAGACAATGGTGCAACAGTTGTTTGCACTCAAAGCTGTACCACTTTAAGTGAACTGATGCAGCATTTAGACAGACAAACCTTTGGTGAGTGAAAAAGTTTCTTTCTCCCTTTGCTTTCAATCAGACCTACCATCCCATTAGTTTAAATCTGAGGCACAAGCACAGGTAGACCTGATTAGACCACGAACAAACCAAATAGCACCCAGAACCACCTAAATATGAGCCTTTGTGATTTTAGATTTGGTCATTGCACATCCACCACATGTGGGGGACATTCTTTAACTGCACCTGGGGCTCAGGTATGTCTAACAGCATAGTCAAATTAACAAGGACATCAACAGAGACTGCAAGACACACCCAAGGAGTCTGGGAAATAATTGTGAGGCTAGTCTACCTTAAGCTATGTGCAGCCCTGGCTAGCTGGCTTCAGAAGTGTTTGGGAACATCTACAGAAGGACTTGTCTCACTGTGAGTCCGGATCAGCCATACCCTCCATTTGAGAAAAAAAGAGGGCAAGCTCTTCAATTCTTATAAAGTTCTTGCATAGAAAAATGTACTGATGTTAGTCTGGACAAAGACTCTCTGCTTGTCTACAAGCTAATCCCAAGAAAGCAGTGTGATTTACTCAGATGAACACACCCTGCTGCAGCTTTGCTGAAGTCAGTGGGTACCGTGCAGGAGTACAAGGGAGACTATTCCTCTTGACCAGCAGGCAAGCCTGCAGCCTACTCAAATAGCAAAGCTTATTTCTTGCTGTTGAATTTAAAGGTTTAGAATTTAGAAACAGTGATTTTGAACTTAATTTGGGCACTGAAATCCCTTCTGTTTCCTCTAAAAATTTTGGTCTGATGGTTATTAGCTTGTTAGACAACAAGCTTGGGACGGACCAACTCTTTTTCAGAGTATTTTTTTTTCTACGTTGTGACTTTTCTCAGGACTCAGAATCATTTAAATTAGGTAAAATTGAGCAAACTGAAAACCAGCTGGTAATATTTTTTTCTTCCCCCCCCTCCCCCTCGCAGACTATTTAATAAAAAATCAAAACTATTGTTATCTTGACTGAGTTTTTCCAAGGTCTTTTTGCTTATGTAAAAATGGAAGAAAGCAAAAGGTACTGGTTTTATATTTCCTTTCTGATTTACTAACAGAGGAACAAAAATTCATTTAATTCCAATTGGTTTCAAGTACCACAAATTGTCCCTTTTTGATCGAAAATATGAACTACCTCTGGCAGTTTCCAAACAGATTTCCTCTGTTATTTCCCACCAGACATACTATTTTTCAACCAGCTATAATTAAAATCAACAGGAAGATTGCCACTGATACGAAAGGGAGCTGGGTCAGGCAGAATCGCAACAATTTCAACTAGATCTTTTATGAAAAGGATATTCTCCCTTCTGGCAAAATAAACAAACAAAATAAAGCATTTTTCATCTTTTATAGGTAAAACAGAGGACACTACCTCAACACTGATATGTTAAAAAATGAAAAGTTTTGCTATAATTCCACATGGAAAAATTGTTTCTAGAAAATCATGAAAAAATTAGGACTTTTCTATGTCCAGCCATTGAAAGATTTCAGATTTACTGCCAAGATCCAAAACATGGCCAAGGAAAGGAGTATTACTGGGTTTTACCAGTAAATGGTGACATTTTGGAATGAACATTCACCACAAATCCAAGAAAATTCCCTACTTGTAAAATCTAAACAAAATGCCCTCATCTTTTCCTTAAACAAACAATTTCATACAGTTATCCAGATGTAATCAGAAATTAAGAAACAAACCTCAGGTTTTTTTAGCTATAAGGTTCCAATCATAAGTATAAATGCATCCAGCCAGAGTCCTGTATTCACACAGGGTACCACTGGCTTCAGCAGAGCTCCACACAGGCTCAGGTTCTGCTTGCATGGACTAATTACCAGATTGAGACCTATGGCAAGACTTGAGAAAAAAAAATATTTTAAAAAGGTCTACATCGTTCGATATACAATAGAAATAATTTTCTAAATGAGTTTGGAGTCCTTGATTACAGGCCTCTAAAAGTTGCTGTTAGGGTTATACATTAAAAATACTAAAGTAATAAGAAAAAAGGATTTTTTTTTTCTGTGTTTGCTTGTTTTCTTCTATGGTAGCATTAAGCTATAAATAATTTTAGGATAAAATGCCTAGGTATAAATGAAACTGTTAACTGATCATGTTTGCTGATGTCCCTTTCTCAAATTGCCCAAGTTGACTCCATTAATCCAGCATCTTCTCTTGTTTCTTGCCTTCCTTTTTCTTCTTCTTGGATTCTGTCAAGATAACAATAACAATAAAAAATTAGTGTCTAGCAGGCACTGCAATAAGTTTAATTTAATATTTTTGAAAGTTCCCCTTTTTTTCTTGATGCACATAAAAATTATTTCCTCATTTTGAACAAAGAAAGGGAAAAGAGAAGGAAAAGAAGAAAAAAAGAGGAAAGCACTAGAGAAGGTGGAAAGGGGATTTTGTGTCCCATTCAGAATCCTTCCTATCTGAGTGGCTGACCCTGCTTGGCATGCAAAGCATTGTCTCAGGAACTTGCTTCAAAAATAAGAAAACAGCAGGCATCTCCTGGAGAAACCAGGTCATGGCTCAGTGGAGAGCTGGAAGAAAGCTTTGCACACACTACCCACACACATACCCTTCCCTTGCTTCCTCTCTGTTCTCATTGTTAGTCTTTGGCTGTCTCTGAATATGAGAGCAACTCCAGAGCATGGTGAGAAAGCTCCCTTGTTTCTTCAGCTCCTCCACTGCCAACCCTTCCCCCTTTGTCTGGGACAAACACCTACACACTCTCAAGAGGCAAATGAAGCTCGGCCTGGAGTCATTCAAACATGGTGTGTCCACACAGCTGGTACTGATAGGATGAGGAAAGGACTAGGGATCATCTGCCTCTCTGATTAATTTGGGAGAAATAAGACAACAATGTGAATGTACTAGTGAAAATTTGTATATTATATTACCATCTGCAGCAACATTCACTGCATTCTAGGGTAGTGTGGTATTATACAGGTGAAGGAAATTCACAGAGGGACCTAAAAAATTAATGTGAATTAAGAGGATTAGATGCTCTTGTATCACATGTCACCTTGTAATGGGGAAAATAACAGCTCTCACTGGGAGCATGAATAAATCCTTATGGATTCCAGCACAAAAAAACAGCATAACAGGTACCACAAAGAGATGGCAACCGACCTTCTGTGAAGCATCTTTCCTGGCACCAAAACAGCAAGCAACCAGATCCAGGTTTGCCTTAACCCGGATTTTACTATCATGGAATCATAAAATATCCTGAGTTGGAAGGGACCCACAAGGACCATTGAGTCCCAACTCCTGGCCCTGCAGAGGACCACCCCAAAAATCACACCATGTGCCTGAGAGCTTCTTGAACTCTGTCAGTCTTGCTGCCGTGAACACTGTCTCAGGTTAAATAACAAACATCAGGTTATCTCAGGTTAAATAAATATCACCCTGAAAGAGAAAACTAGCATTGGGCCCTTAAGGTGGTATTGTTCTTTGTGACAATGATTCTTTTCTTTCTGAACCATCTGCATAATACAGACAGTCTAGTAAACACCAGTTCTGGTAAAACCAACTTATTTTTATTAAAGCCAAGGGAACTACACCAACATCTTTCAGGTATAGATAGGGCCAGGTAACTTCAGCAGAAGGTTGTCATGTTTCTCTTATGTTATTTTTCCTGTTTGCTAGTGTTTCAAACCAACATTTTTTTCTTCACCTCTTTTAACAAGACAAAAATTGTTTCCAATAATCCTTTAGTCAAAGCAACAAAAAAACCCAGCTTTTTAGTGTTTAGTCATATAATCTACTCTAAATCTCTTTTCCTTAAAAACTTTGCTTAACATTTAAAGGCATAATAACTTGAAATTTCTTTTCATTTGAAAATGAACAATTTTTCCCCTCCTGCCTTTGTATGTGTCTCTGTGTGTGCTTACATGTGTGTGTGACCATCTGCAGTCTGGAGCCATTCACAGAATCTGATGCTATTTTATGACCTCTCACGTGAAGAAGCCATTTTTCATTAAGTTAATATCTAATTTGCTTTCAGCTAAAGCTTTTTTACCCCTGCAAATTTCCTGCATCCCCCCGAGTCTCTTTTACCCACATCCTCCACTTCCTCTAATTTTCCCTCTGTATCACTCATCCTCCTGTATTCTGTATTGATTGTGCTCTCTTTCATGCTCTCTACCCTCCCACACCACCACTTTCTCAGCACTCGAATCTGTAAAATCTATTTAGACCCAGTACAAGTGTAAGGGCACTATGCAGACTTCAACCAGATTTACTAAAAGCAAATGAGACATATAAATGCAGGCAGGACCTATTGAAGAGTATGTGGAGTTCATGGGCAGGGATGAAGTGACCACCAGGAGAAGACTTTGGTCTGGAGTCATGTGATCTCATCAGGTCCCCACACTCACATGACCAGACAACCCAGCTCCTGTGGATCTGTATCTGCTCTTGATAGCAAAAGCTCAGTTGCTTCCCGTTGTCTACCTTGTTATAATTTGCACATCATCTAAACTGCCAAACCCATCTACCTACAAAGACAAGTGACTGCGCTTTGTGCCTCAGCAGGGTAAAACTCTCATGTGCCAGACGTAACTCCTCCCTCATTAAAAGTACTCACATCACCACAGAGTCATCTTTCAGGCAGGTAAGCTGGACTGATGCAAAGCATATTCGCTACATGAAATTACATGCACACACAGAATTGCAACAATATTAAAAAAAAATTTAAAAGAAGAAAGAAATCTGCTCAAATAATCCCAGTCCTTAGGCTCTTTTAAAAATCAGAACACAGACACCAATACCCATGCACTGACCTATGCAAATGTTGATGTTCATATGCTTATGCACAAGTCTGCTCACAGCTACACTACCTGTTCTGATTATGATCATACTACAGACTATGGTATGTCCACTGCAAACAAAGTACAAAGTTGCATTAAGATGCACTCGGCTCATGTTTCTTCAATGCTTAGACCTACTGTTTGCAGTTGGGTCATTCAGGCTTTTATTGTCCTCATGCCTGTTTACCCTGTGCTACTTATTTCAACTTTTATGACACACTATCAGGTCAGCTCATGCAGCCACACTGGGAACCACGTCACCCTGATCAACCTGCCAATGTTATCCTTCCTGGAGTAATCAGGCATGACTGGAAGGGTCACCATGTGCTAGCTCTGACATCATGATCCAAAGGCTGACCAGTTTAGACCACAATACCAGTTATCTGAAAGCTCAACAGTCCCATAGTCCAGCACCAGCTGTAGCCATCTGACAGATAAGTGAGGGGAAGATCCCCTTGATACTCTGTGTCCAACAATCCCATACAGTCTCCTATTCCATACATGAAAATTATAGAAATTCAATTCAGGTTAGCACAGTATCAGAGGTAATACCTTTGGTTCAGCCATTTCCTACCTGGCATCTTAATATGCTGCCAGCCTGCCATCAGAAATTATAGTAACCCATCAAGCAGTGCCCATTGAGCCAGCCTTTATGATGGGAAAGCCACTAAGCTCATCTTGACATCTCACTGGCCCTGCAAAGCAGCTTTATCACAGTAACATTCACCACTGAGTCAGAAGCAAGCGGGAAAACCTGCACAGTGACAGGGACTGCTTTGAGCAGAACATTGTCATTTGGAGGCACTTTGGGCCAAAAGCAGCCTTTTTCACCTCACCTGCCCCGTTAAGTACAGTATTCCCAAAGACAGAGCCATGGATCTGTGCACCAGCTGTCCATGGAAATGTATTTGCTGCGGACAAGTGCTACCAATTATATTGAGAGCTACAAAGGCAGAACCACGTGACCAGATGAAATTCAGGTTCATGCCAACCCACATAGAATTTTAATCTGAACCTACTCACTACCCTATTTGTTTTTAAGTTAGGTGGCCCAGTTGAGCCAGACAGCAGTTGGAGTTGCCTTTATGAGCTACTGTAGTAGAGCGCAGGATCCAGAGAGAAAGAAGCAAAGTTAAAATCAGGATGATAATCCTGTGTTTCAGAAGAGCAGACTTTGGTCAGTTCAGGGACCTGCTCAGCCAGGCTACGTACCTTACTGTGAAAGAAGTATCCTACAAGCCACATCTGATTCATGTCCCACAAACTGGAACACCTCAGGATTAAACCTTATGAAAGGTATGCAAACATACTTGATACTTATACTCACATTAATTTAAATACATTAAATGCCTTATCAAAGGTATTTCTCCTACAGACACTAATACCAGGGTCAGCACTGATGTGTCTCTCAACAGTTGAGATGAGCAGGCTTTGCAGTGGAGGGAATAGACCAGGGTAGCTCTTTGCCTGCTGTTCCAAGAGCACCAAGAGCCCCAGACAAATTGTCCTTCCACCTCTGGCATGGCTCAGGACAAAGCCACACTGAGAAAAGTAGAAGAAATTATGTCTTCTCTCTGGCTGCTTTCATATCAAGGAAATACTTCTGTTTCCCCTCCTTGTAGCAAAACGCAAGTAGTGGAAGAGCGAGCTACATATGCTTCCGAATATTAATGAGGATGACAAAACAGTCCTACATTTTTGTGTGTTTTACTGCATACACTTTCCTTCTTCCCTCTTATCCTACAGTGAGGGACTGCCTATCCATGCTCTTGCTCAGATGGAGGCCGGGATCCTGGACCAGGGTACATGCAAAAAACAAATTCCAAATGCCTGGCAGTCCTTGCAGTGTGCAACAACTGAGCACTGCACAGCCACTCTGCTCCCTTCTGGAACCAACACACTTCCTGCAAGGTAAAAAACAAACAGTAGCTGCAGGAGCAAACTGTGTCAATGCACAGACACTGGATTATCTAATCACTCATCACCTGAATTACCCTACAAATTGGTTTATGCCTTAGAATAAGTCCCAGGATTAAAAATTTTGTGGTTATGGATTAGCACTGGACCCATTTCTGTGGGCCCCTGATGACCAGTAACAAAAATTTCAGTCAGGAGCTTACGGAACAAGCAAATGAATTTTATAAGCAGAACTTTCTCTATTCAATTTCGAATGGCAGCAGTCCTCTTTAAACAGTCATCTTTATTCCAGTGCCTCATTCTTACTATGCAAGCAGCAAACGAAAGTAATTCAGTTGAACAGGAGCCACTTGCTGTTTGAAGCCAGTCTTAATGTATAAGGCACAAAAGGGAGGTAATTACATTTTAGTGGAAGTCAAGCTTTGTATGCCAAGATTTGCAGGCATTTATTTTCATTTGTTGAAAAGATGGTAACAATTCACTCATGGCACTGCTGAACTCCTGTACATAAAAGTCAAGCAGTGTCCCCAAGGTAATGTAAATCATTGGAAATAGCAAAAGTTGTGCTTATGGAAGGTTAGAGTAAAAAAATTCCACATCAGATATTCAGGACACAGTTTTCCCAGGAACTAGCACTCAATCGTACTAAACACGGAACAAGGCATGTTTTCAAAAAAGCCTCTCTACCTCTAATTGGAGTAAATTTTCAAAAGCACCAGGTTGCTGGTGGTGGTGCAGGCAGCTTCTGAATTTTGGGGATGAAAGGCCAATGCACATGGAATGGACTTCGGTGAAATCAAGGATTTTATCCTTTGGTGAAGAAATCTCACCCTACAGAGGTTCATCCTGCTCTCTAGGAAGAGAAATGGTACAATCTTGTGATTTCCACGACTGTGGAAACAAATCCCTGGATTTATGAAAAACCATTTAAATATCGGATTTCTTCTTCTTCTTGTAGAGAAAGAGAACATTTCATGGTCATTTAATTCCTGTTTTCCTTGGAATTGCAAGAAGAAATAACTGTGGGGAAAAATTAATCCAAATTATTCTAAAATGAGCCAGAAAACTCTGAAACAATCTTAGACAGTCAGAAACCTTTTCTTGAACCTGACATAGAGATGTAAGATGATTAAAACCTTGCCTTTATCATCCTTACTTAAACTAGTCAGGAATTACAGGGAACTTTTATTTAAGAGATAATTTGCTGAAACAAGGATTTTCAACAGAAAAGTTTAATTTTGGTGATTTTCTTCACATTTTTGGGAAAAAAGGTTTCAAAATAGCCTAGGGATACAAAAGACCACAAAGACACACATACTCTCTGATTTTGCTGAGTGGCCTAATTGCCCAAAGGCAAAGAACATGGAAGTTTCATCTAATTTTCTTTACATCTAGGTCACATGTATCTAAGATGTTAGAATCTTAAGAGTAAGTATACAGAAGAGTGCAAGGGGTAAAGTTTTCAAATCAAGACTGTTTTGCAACTGGAGACTGCTGAAGGGGTCTGGCTAACTGGAAAATGATATCCAGAAGCAGCTCACTTTGCTTTTCTGTTGTTGTCTTCTTCTCATCTGCCTCAGGTGTATTTATGCTGCTGCTTCTGCAGTAATGGACTTCTTGCTGTTGTTAGTCATGTTCTGTGTTCAGCACAAGAAGGACACAGTCCCAGCTGGCTCTTCAGCCCTCTCTGTGTCTACTCTGTACACAAGATCCCTCTTAATGCCAGCAAGACAGGTGCAGGCACAGACTGATACTCAGAGTTTACTCTCTGCATTAACATGCCTGCAGGAGACTGCTGAAAACAGAAAGCATTGATAATACCTTTGGACTTTAACATATACCTATACAGCAAAAAGATCACATATTAAGGCAGTATATATGGAAACCTGAGATCTGTATTATATGTATGTATATAAATATATATAGTATATAAATATATATAGTATATATGAATTGTTATTTAGCAGAAAGTTGTTTGTGGTTTACTGTGAATAGAGAACCTATTTTATTCTGTTAGTTCTTGAAAACCAGGCATGTGCATTTCTCAGCTGTGCTTTCTGCATCTGCCCCAGATGAGATCTCCCCTCAGGGCACAGGACACAGGTTTGGCTTTGATCACTGCACACTCTGAAGAGTCGCCAGCAAAAGTTCCTCAGTAAGCACAGACAGAAGAAAAAATTAAGAGATGGCAGTGTGAAAAATGAGATGAAGGGATAAAGAAGGTGGGGGAAAGAAAAAAAGCTTTAAAGGAAAGGAAGTGAAGAATTAGAAAAGGAAAAGAAAGGACAGAGAGGAAGGGACAGGGCTTTCTCTCTGTTTCATTGCTGGGAACAGTAGTGAGTGTAAACATTTGCTGATGGCATATCTTTTATCACAGCAAATCCCACAGCTTAAGGCATTTTCATGGCTCAAGGGCACTAACTAATGCCAAGGAGGCTGAGCTGCTCTTGTAAGCCAGGAAAGTGAGACAATGAGCATGTAACAGAATTGGCACACACAAGGGTATTTAAACTTTCACCCATAAAGGTCCATATTGAACCCTAAAAGAAACTCCTGCAGGTACTAGACACTTAAACGAGAATTTGTCAAATCCAGTTTTTCATCTTTTGGGGCAGCATAGAAAAAAAACAAACATGAAAAACAAAATAGGCGTCAGAAAACATGGGGGTTTAGGTTTCCCATGAACATCACAATATTCTTCTTTTCAAAAACACTCATAAAACCTGCAGAACAACTGAAAATTGCAAAATACTTAGTTAAAGAAAAATAATTATTTTCTCCCTCTCCTATATGCATTTTCTGTTCCCTGGAATTAGTGTTGTGTCAATCAGATTGATATTATGCTGTGATCTGACAAGGCATTCAAATTATTTATCCAAACAGTGTAATTTTTCAAAGGTACAAAAGCAGTCTCAAGGGAGACTACACTGCAAAGCCTCCAAGAAACATAAGGAAGTGGAAGCAGAAAAAACACCATTAAAAGGCATCCAAACTTTATTAGTAATGGGCTGCACTGACAGCTTACAAGCAGCTTGAGGCTGGTCCACACTGTAAGCACCATTGTGTTTTATTTTTCTTATATGGCTTACTCTCATTCCCACTTAAATTGAGAAAAATCATATTTCCATATGTTATGGTAGCAAGGAGTCAAAACACAGAGATATGTCTCAGAGCCTAAAGTTTCCAATGAGTTTTACTTCATCTTGAAATACAAGCCTTGTCCTCAGGCTAGCAAGGGGCATGGGGAAACACAACCAAGCATTTAGTATCCAGTCTCACCACCCTGGACCACTGTTTCTTCTCTTGGTTTTCACATTTCCCAGCGCCATAGGGCATAAATTATTCATGGCAAAACTGCTTCTCACAATGTTTATGCAGTGCTTAGTACAATGGCACACTTTTTCAGTTGAGGCCTCTGGGCACTCATGCAATACAAATAATCATGGTGATAGCAACAATAATAACAGTCAGCTATGCTGTTCCCACTGGGCATCCACTGCCAGTGTCCTGCCCCACAGAGCTCAGATCATTGTATTTCACTACAGGCTCGTGGTCAGTGCCAGAGGCCGTTCTTCAATAAACCTGTCTCACCCCTTAAGACAAGAGAAAAATCTCCCAATTTTGCCTTTCAGATTTTTTCTTTAGCTATCACAGCTGTTTCCTAATATGAGAAAATCCCTCATTTTTATAACTAATTAGTTTGAGCAGATCCTATTATTCTGCCTCCTGTAATACTAATTATTACACTAGCTGCATGCCTGCACGACTAATGAGTTACATTAAAGATGGGGAATTCTAAAACCTACAGAGGGAGATACAGCGTGACTGTGAAGCCAAAACAGGAGATACCAGCATCAAACAAAAGGAAATCGCAGTCCTAACAAGTCATTGCTTCTCACTCTGTGTCCCCTTCAGCTGCTCTTTAGAAGTAGACGTTTTGTTACTTCACAAAGGCAAGGTTGAGGGAGGGCACTCCAGAAAAAGCAGTTTTTCCAACATGCAAAATGGGGTGGTTCTATTTCATCAGTGCAACACCCTGTTTGTCTGAGCAACAAACAGCTCAGGAGAGCAATTCACTCATACAGCACCACTTTCAGCTCCTTGTAACAACCAGCAGCCAAATCCTCCTGCCAAAACACGGCCAGTTGTCCTGGCAGAGCACTGCAAGTAAGATGTTCTCTCTGCAGGTAGAAATCTGCCACTGGAGCACTCAAAATACACATTTTTCTTCTTCTGTCACCAACATAAAGACAGGGATATACCTGTTCATTACCATAAGTACATCTCTAAATTTGGCACCAAGCTATCTAAGATGACCCAAGGTAAGACAGTGTTTACACAGACTTAAGTTGTCTGATGTTACCACCATCAAAACCAAAGACCCTAATTAAAGACTGCAGTTCAGACACTCACCTTGAAGTCAGTTGTCACATTCTGATAATTTTAATTGCAGACCAGGATAAAAGGGAGCAGCAGCTACTAGATGTGTGCCTGGACCTGCCACTGATACTTGTGTCAACCTGGAAAACCATTTAGCCTTTCTGACTTTCAATTACTACTTTTCTTTAAATTGAACTTCCTGAGCTCCAAGGAGTGATAGCGAGATTAGCTAATTGCTACCTGTAAAGATAGATAGATAAAAGTAACAAGGCAGGGCATATTATTTATATTCCACTAAACTCTTGAGTAAAACTCTTCAAATTATATTAAATGATTAAAAACACACACAAAGTGCAGTCTTTCCTCCGCTGTAGCAGCACGCACACAGGGAACTGTATTGACACCTTGTAGGCTCTCAAATGCTACACCTGATCTGAATTATACGAAAGAGATTACAGCCATTAACAACTCAGTTGAGTTTTGCCTTTGTGTGGGAAATCTTTTCAAACACTGCACGTTGGAGGATGTGGTGTTTGGTCGGCACCCCAATTATTAAAAGACAACAGTGCTGTGAGCAGTGTTAATGTTTGCCAGCCTTAGCTGGAATTGTTCTTCTATGTGGCAAGGACTGAGCTGAGCTAGGATAAAGTAACTCACTGTGAATTGATAAAAAGTTGGGAAGGGAGATTTATTAAAAAGAACTAAGTACAGGAAGGTGAAAACTTACGAGAAAAGAGCATAATTCAAAAAATGAAGGGTACATTGCAGAAGGGGCAGACAGATAGTCTATTCTATTTAATTTTATCTTAATCAGAAGAATAAATATCTAAAAGTACAAGACTTATGGAGAGAGAGAGAAAGAACAAGAGACACAGAATGAGTGTAAAAAGAAATAAAGCCTATCAGGCAACCCAGCTCAACGAAAATAAATTCCTCCTCTTTTAGCAGCTAAAGCAAAATGTGTCCTGAATCCCAACAATACTCCATTCTTCTGCTTTCTAGGTGGTTGGAACTCGAACAACCATTAATCAAAGTTTGGGTGGCTGTGAAGTAGGACAGATGGAGTATGTCGGAAGTGCTTTGTGCTCTTCAGTGCAAGTTGGCCATTAGAGCAGCCACTTGACAGAAGTGCCCAAGACTTTCATACCTGTCAAGACAGTTTAGGGGGACCCTGAACATCTCCAGCCTTGCAGATGCCAATTAGAATATGCAATTGTTGTGTGCTAGAAGAGAGGTGGTTGCCTCCACCGGGATTTTGTGATAAAAATTATCCTTTCATCCCGTCCAGACTTTGTGACAGGCTTTCTCATGACCTCATTTGTACACTAAATACACAAACCATGGTGTCTGGGATATCACTGTCACTTTGCTGACAATCTCTCTGTCCAAAGGCACAATATTCAAAAACCAAATATGTATTTCATTCTGTGTTAGCTACACTTTAGCACAGCAGCCCAGGACCAAATTCTGTCTTCCAACCTGAACAGAGTTATGGAGAAAAGAGCTCATCAGAAAGCCAGATAAAATTCAAATACCTGGTTCATCATCTGCTCTCACCCTTAAATTCAACATACAGCACTGGGCTCCAAAATGTTCAAGTGTCATAGACAATAATCTATAGAAATCAGGTGCTCAGAAGAAAAAAAGTACTGTCATGGAGCAATTTTAAGTAAGAAAAAAATATTTTTGTTTCTTATTAATTTTCCAAAATAACGAGGAGTGCTTCAAAAAGACTTTAATGTTTTTACATGGAAGCTGACTAACAATAAAACAAATCCATAAGAACACTTGGGTCACCAGTTTATGAAGAAGGCATTGATACCCAAAGTTCATGAGTATCTCCTGGTTTAATTTAGCACAAATTTTGTCACAGCTCATAGAAGTTTCTAGAAAACCAAACAATACTTTTATCAACAAATCTGCAAAATTATAACCCTTAGGATTTTTCTGCAGGTATCAGTTTCCTTTCTGTTAAGAATAGATGAAAATCTTATAAACAGCAGTCATTTTTGAAATCTTTAAGTGAGAGGAAAGAAACATACAATTCATGCTACCAGCAAAGTTGCCATATGTTCATGAGCTGGAAAGATGGATGACCAACAGTAAGGCAGCATCTACAGTAAAGATCTATTTATTTGCAATTTTCTCAAAGAACAGAAAATGTGAGGAGGAGCTTCAGGCACCAAGTCATATCAAGGAAATGTGTCAGGTCAAATTTGATGTGCAACACTTCATTGGTCAGGCCTAAACAAAAATAACCTGTCTTACCACACACCTTCTGGGTTCTTAACTAATCACATTAATTAACTTTTAAAAAAATATAAGACTTAGGGAGAACTGTGAAGGTCTTAGATAAAGATGTTTACTTCACATGTGAGCAGTGATCAAAATTTAAATCATAGTTAAAATATTTAGTGAGTATAATGAACAATTAAGGTAGTATTACAATGATATTTTCTTTTTCAACACAGATCTGTAGAGGATGTGCTTGAAATACTGTGTACAGTCCAGTCTCTTCATCACAAAAATTATTTTGCAACAATAGAAGAAATTTAGGTAAGTCCAGTAGTGGGTATTCTTAGGTGGACAAATTGTTATACAAAGAAATACCTAAGTCAGAGGTTTTAGCTTGAAAAGCTGGCAAGTGACAAAAAGTAACAGAAGATGTATATAACTACCATTGACTGGATAAGCTAAAAGTGGGTTTTATTCAACTCATTTTCAGTATGAAATCAAAAGGAAAAGTGATATCATGGAGAGGTTACAAACACAAGTTAATAAAAGAAAAATTTCAGTGCACAGGGAAGGAGTCTAGTCAGGAGAATCATAAAAACAACACTTTTTTTCTGAATAAGTCAGCATTTTTCAGAGCAATATTCTCAGTCAGTTCACATCTACTTTTGGTACTCCCAACCTGTTGCTGTCAGAGATGTATTCATTGGGGTAGCTCTCGAAGCATACAGACAGAAAGGTAACCATCCAGCGGTAAAACAGATTCCTGGAACTGATAAGCCCAACTTAGTGCTCTGTTGCCAGAGCTCTCAAATGCCAGGAAGCCACTGTCCTGCTACCCCAGGCAATCACAGTAGGAACTCATGGCCCTTGACCTGTGTTTACAGATGTAGCTGCTTATCAACATAGACCTTTTGCAACACTGTGCCTCAGAAAAAAACCCTGCTGCTTCCAAATGATATATCATAGACTTTTTCTCTTGTAGTCTTGAGACACTAATGCAAAGCTATGTGTGAAAAGGGACACTAATATATACCTGCAGTCCATTCTAAGCACTCAGGCAATAATCCAGTTCTTACTTCTCATCACCAAAGAAGTAAATTCATTAAAATTCTGGCTATAGATTGAATGCAGTTTGATTTTTTTCCTTCATCTAATTGTGGATAAGGACGTACCTCCAACTTGTAATTTCCTTCACCTCAGGAAGAAAGCAAATACACTCATACCAGCCAACATGTCAGCAGACAGAAATAAAGTCTAGTAGGGCAAAACATTTCACACAGTACTAATATGCTTGACCCAATTTCTTACTCTAGTTCCTCCTACTGATGCCAACATACTGTCCACTGTAGCTCCTATGTAGTTATACCCACATATCTGTAATATGGACTTAACCCAGAGCCCAGGCAGGCTCTGTGTGTGTGTGACTTCCATGCCTGCTGCTCCTACTAATGCCAGCAGCAGATGAAGGAGCAGGTGGCCTGCAGGAAGATGCCATGAGATTTCTAAAGCAAATCGGGAGAGCAGAAGTCCTGCTCACAGTTATTATGACCAAACCCCTACATTTGCACCTATTTCTCCTTTTGCATTCCTTCAAATCAAATGAAGTCAGGTTTCCTAATTAAGTAAAGCCCCATACCTCTTTGCTGCAGCTGTCCCAACCTGAGCTTCAGTCTCAGCTATAGCTCAGTGATATCTAGAATCAATTAAAGTTAACTTCAACCCAGTATAATTTGAAAGCAAGTCTGTACTGCCCAACAGCACTGCTTTCACAAAACAGGCTGCATCAACGCTCTGCTATGTCTCCCGCTCCCCTCTTCTGGCAGCCATTGATAGAATAAACTGACTCAGTGGGAGCAGGACAAGGCAGAGGGCTACTGGTGGCTCAACTGGCAGAGGCCTTCTGGTAGCACACTAGGAAGCTTCAGTAAACTCCCAAATGCTCCACAGGCATGCAAACTTACTAAAACAAAAAAAAAGAAACCCACACAAAAAACAAACATACAAAACCCCCAAACAAACAAGCAAAAACCAAACCAAAAAACATACAAACCAAAACAACCACAACCAACAAACAAAAAAACCCAAACAACAACAAATTAAAAACTGCCAAGAAAGCAATCTAAACCACAAAAACATGGAAAAAAAAGTACTTCCCTCCAAAAACAGTTACACAATAAAATCTCAAAGCCCTTCCTGCATTCCCACCCAACCACTTTGACCCTCATCTCAACCAAGTCAGCTGATCTCTAAAAAGTTAGTTGTAATCCTCCTGCTTCACAGCCTGTCACTATCTAGGCAGGTTCCAGACTCATCTGATAACTCCATGGATGGTGTGCAAGGTAAAGCAGGTACAACCGCGCTGACTGCAAAGCAGATGGAAAAACACACACAGAAAGCACCTTTAGCCTCGTCAAGCATCTCCCTGGTTGTACAAGCAGAGCAGGCCACCTGCAGGTGCTCCTCAGATCAATGGTGCACCACCATCCACAATTAGAAAGTTGCTTGTCCCAGGTGCACCTGTCACACCTAATCACATTTATTTGCATTACTATCCAAGTAGTCAGAGCCTGGAGTGTGTTAAACCTTGCTAGTTTTAAGCAAACAAATGTCAGGGTTGCATAGCTTGTATAATCCACTTAAAACACATTACTTTTGTATCTCAAACAAGACCTCACAGTTTTAGCTCCCACTATAAATCATCCCACACACATAACACCTGCTACTCCAACAAAAGAGTACATTAAAAGGCTTTAATGATTAGAAAGAATACAAGTTTTTCTAAGGGACACCTGGAAACACAAATGCAGGGCATATGTCTTTATGTGTGCTAGGAATTACACTGTCAGTCACATTTAAATAAGACATATACTTTCTGTAGTCTCCTTCCTGCTATATTTGAATAAAGAATAAACAAGCCCAAGGGTGCACAACGTGTACACATTTCAGGGTGCAGGGAGCAGAATATCTTTTCAATGTGTCCTGCCCAGAAGGAAAGCGGTTCTTTTTTCAACTAGTCATTAATTGATACCAAACAAAATCTATATAAAAGATGTCTTTATCAAGGGATATTATTTTCATGCTCTTATTGGTCTTTTCCATCAACAGTTATGGAAACAATCTGCAGTCTGGCAGTCTAGTCACATAAGCAAAGTGGTAGCGGTACAGGTGGTCTAAAGTTAAAACTGGAGCTCTAATCTTCAGCTTACGCTGTGTGTGTGTGAGACAGCCTTGACTACACAGCTCAGGAATATTGTATACCTGACCACTGAGGGATAGGAGCAGTGCAAAACTGAGGAAGGACCACAAAAGTGTAATCTCCTGTGCAACTGAGTTCCCACCAAAGCATGCAGGACATCAAAAATCCAGGGATTTAAATGAACTAGCGTGCAGCTTTTGGAAAATAGAATTTACCTTGAGGTTTGGGTTTGGTAAGCTTCCCACAGGGCTTCGAGATTGTGACAGTCTTCTGGCAGTCAGCATTATGAAGGGCTCTCTTTAGGTTTCCGGTTCGAGTCTTCAGGGCGGTGTTCAAGTCACATTCTCCCCAGGCCTGGAACTGGTATTTGCACTCAGCTGCAATGAGTAAATAAAGGGCTATTTTTAAAACACAATGACAAATTTAAAACACAATTTGGGAAAACAAAAATGTTATGAGTCTAATAGGATGTCACAAACAGTCAGTATGTATAGAAAAAAGGGTATGCAGCTGAGGAAAAGAATCCCGAGAAAAATTTAAAGATAATTTTGCAGATGTAATTGCAGTCTTCCCTCTTCTCAGTGTTCTAAAATTTAATCCTCTTGCTTTTGCATGGATATTGGATTTTTTTCATGTAAAAGAAAATATATTCAACTGTGAATATGAACAATAAACAAAACAAAACAAAACCAAGGAAAAAACAATAGCAATGTGAAACATCATCTACATTCTATATTCCAATATTTGTAGGATACCAAATGTTACCAAATAAGGCTTGAAGAGTTTCAAAAATGTATATGCAACTACAAACTTCTCAGGTCTGAAACTGCAGCACCAATTGTGTTGGTAAGGTCACAATAATGTCAAAATCACTCAGGCTGCTTACTAGAAAAAAAAACAAGATTGCAAGCATAATCAAATTTGACTCTTGTACAGACATCTTACCCATCACAGATCTGATGCATCTTTCTAAACTGTTGCATATGAACCTTCTGAACTGAATGGTAAAGATGAAATACACTGGTCTTCATTCGCTCCTTCCACTGCACACTCTGGTAGTGAGGTTCATATCACGCATTACAAAGTCACATAAAGCCTGTGGTAACCATCAGAGATGATTCACAGCTGTGAACTTACACTACTGCCTTAAATAGGGTTGGACACCACAGGAGGGCAGATGTCAGCATACTGGAAGGCTGAGTTTATAATAAGTAGGTTATGTGGACTCTATACAGAGGAGCTCTGAAGAGGCTGCCTTCTGATGCCTTACATGTTGTAGCTCTGATGAACTTGAAATACAGGACTAACCTCTTCACCAAGACATTTGCAGAACTAAGCAGAAAATACAGGCTTCCTGCTCCATTCTTAAAATAAAAAAACAAAGCAGATCCCTTAAGAGAGCAATGCTTACCTCCAAATTGCTTCTTCCAGTTGCAGGGAATCTTACACTTCTGAGTCTTGGTGGTTTGTTTGCACTCAGCTCCAGTGCGAGTGCCCTCACGTGTGCCCAGACCACAGTCACCGCTGGTGGGGACACAGACACTCCACTGCCATTCCCCACAGTCAGACTTCTTCGCCTTTTTCTCTGGATGAAGACAAGGAGACAAGTAAGAGAAGTGGTCAATACCCAGAGCCTGTGGAGATGTTCCCTAAACTTAACCAAAGTGTCACAGCACCTTAAAGGGTGAATAAGGAAGACATTTGTAACGCAGTTGCTTTAAAAAAAGTCTGACATCCTCTTCCCAGTTCTGCAGAGACAGGTCAGCCTCTTTGAGTCCAAAGCAGGGTGATCATTCAAATTCACTCCCACTACCATGTCAGAATAGGGAATCACCTAAAAACTCTCAAGGATCACTGACCAAACAGGCAGAAGGACAGAAACTCAGAAAGGACACTCCTCTGTCTCCAGTAGCCAATGGCAGGCAAATATTCTCAGTTCCAGCTGAAGCACTATACACTAAACAACTTAAAATGTGTAGACATTGTGTATCAGAGGATTTGAGCACCTCTGGGAAACAGCTGTGCGATTCAAACTTTTGACTTGGTATACCATATCACATTTAATGTCAGAATATGACCAAAACTCCAAAGGTAAAAAAAACCAAACCTGTATGGAGAAGCATATTTCAAGTGCTGTTAGTACAGGTGGGTTTATTGCTCAGTGACAAAAGCAAGGATCACGACTTCATTTCAATCCTTTAAACCCAAGCCTTATGAGTAAAGAGATAATTGTCACTATTTAGGCCCCCAAAACATCACAAGTAACTTTAAATAAACTTATATTAAATTATTTTCTCATATTTCCATGCAGCCACAGTGGTTAGAAAGCCCCTTTTTTTTTAAGGGGAACACTAATTCTGATAGACTCACAGTTCCTATTATCTTGAGTGTAAGTACACTGTAAATAATAAGACCTTAAGAAAAACACCAAAAAATATGTTCTTTAAAAAATGTCAGAACTGGGTTTGACAGATATGAATTTTCCACCCCAGGCCTGTCTCTCCTATAATGAGGTCTGAGTTCATCACTGACAGAAAGCAATTACCACTGGATGTCTGGCTGGCTTTGCAACAGCAAGTTAGTTCAATTCTTTGTCAGAGGATTTCCACATCACGCAGCATTGGTGTAGTATTGTCATATACAACACTGAACAAGCAACATAACTGCTCTTTCATCACTCCTGTTTGGTTCTCCCTAAGTCAAGCATGAAACTATTCCCAGAGCAAATTTTAAGCTGCCTTGCAATACCCACTGTGTGATAAACCAAGGACTCCAGTCTCTGGGGTTGTCAAGCTGCCAGTTTGCATGGAAACCACTTTCTGGTTTCCTGTTTAACACAGAACAACATGTCACAGTCACAAATCCCTACCCTGGATGTCAAAAGGTTAACGAATTACCTGAATTTCACAACAAAACTAGAAGCATTTGACATTCTCCCACATATGCACTCTATCTTGGGGATTAACTCTGAATTCCACTGAACCTTACCTGGTTTCTCTTTTTTCCCAGCCTCAGTGGTACTCACAGCTGCCAGAATGAAAACAAGTGCCAGGAGGGCAGCTGTGAACATCCGACGGTGGTGGTGTTGCTGTTGCATTCTGGAGATCAATGACAGAGAGGAAACAAAAAGGTTGGTTAGACCGTAACAAGTGGGACTCCATCTAAAGCAGGTCAAACATAATCAGCTACTGGCAGAATGGGCAATTATCTTCATTCCAGAGCGAACGTGGAGACTTTTAGCTGTTTTCCAGCCTGTACACCAAATCCCCAATATACATCACTGATGTCACTGGATGAGTTTTGCCACAGGAAGTTCTGTAACTATTGCTCATCTTCTAGAAACCTGTCAGAGAATCAAGGATCCTGACAGGTCTGAACTTCCCTCTTCTTTGCTGACCTCTGGCTTTGTAAACCTAAGCAAAACATAGACTTTATGTTTCAGCTTACCAATTCATATTAAGTAGATAATTCTATATTGTCCACCTTGCAAGGATTCAAGTTCTTATTAGGCTTCACTGACATCAGAAAAGAGCTTTTTCATGAAAAGTTATAGAGATAATACGTGATGCTTTATCTTAATCATCACTGGCATGTTGCTACCTACTTTTTCCTTCCCCTCCAATTAGTGTCTCTTCCTAATATAAATTAAGCTAATTGCTTGAAATGCAAAATAGGCACAGAGATAGGACTTGCACACACTGATAGAGGCTATCTATACCACGCTAATGAACCCAAAATTTGGATTTGGGAAGCAGCTATTCAAATATGAAAAAGAATTAAAAACATTTGCTTGTTGGTGGAGCATTGGTCACTAGCCAGTCAGCAAAAGTCATTCAGAGCTTTCCCTTTCATTTTGCTATAATTTGTATTGTCTCATTTTGGCAATCTTTATAGGAAAGCAGGGTCTTAACAAATACATATGTTAAAAATAAGCAACCTCCCCATTTCCTAGAGACACCTCTCTATGAAGCAGCCAGGTACCAAGATGGTGGACCAGAGATTGTTTGGATGAAAGGAAGGTTTTTCCAGCTTTTCTTTTTTTTTTTCAAACCAGTACCCATGATATTCATGTTACACCAGCCCTCCAAGGAGGTGTCAGTAGTGCTAGCCACTAAGATGGCCTTAAAAACTCAACTAGACTGTTATTTACAGAAAGTTTAATGGCAACCTGATCTCATTTGCTGAGCACAACAACCTCAGGGGAGAAATATTTCTCAACATGAGCAAAGAACAAAACGTATTTGAAATTTAATTTGGCACTCCTCAGTATTCTCTGCTGGTAACCTCTAGCTCAAATGCAACATAATTGTAATTGACGTGGAAACCAGCAGAGGAATCCCAAACACAGGCTTTCAAGTATCTAGCTTTTATATCATGCTAGAAATCACATGAAACAACTTAACAGTTTTGTTGAAATAAAGTTCCTGTGAAGACTGCAAGAGACCTGGCATTCAAATGTCTGAAAGAGTTGTCATTAGCACCAGTTTGGTTTACTTCAAACAGAAGTACCATTTCCCATTACGAAGAAAGGGCCCCCAATGTTTCCAGTGAACTCAAACAGAGCCCGGAGCTAGAGCACGAGTTGTGTGTGAGCTTGGGTTTGTTTTTCCCTTATTCTGCTACATGTTACCACTTAGAGCCTCTCATGTTTCACAGAAAAATAATTAATTATTAAATAAATAAGTAAATAAATAGAAATAGGCAAATAAAAAATAAATATGCAACCTGCCTTTTAGTTTGGCTTACTTCAAACTGGTTTTCCATAATCAAACAAGCACCACTTCCTGTGAGGAAAGGCTAAGATAACTGGCTTTGTTCAGCCTGGAAAAGAGAAGGCTTTGAGGTGACCGAATTGAAGCCTTCCAGTACCTGAGAAGGGCTCACAAGAAGGATGGAGATACTTTTTACAAGAGCATGTAGTGAAAGGGCAACAAGGAATGGATTCAAGCTGAAAAAGAGTGGGTTTAGATTAGTTTTGGTCACCATAACATAAGAAAGATATTAAGCTGTTAGAGAGCATCCAAAGGAGAGCAACAAAGATGGTAAAGGGCCTTGTGGGGAAGCTTTATTAGGAGCAGCTGAGGTCACTTGGTCTGTTCAGCCTGGAGAAGACTCAGGGGAAACCCCGTTGCAGTTACAACTTCCTCATGAGAAGAAAAGGCTGGTCAGGCACTGATCCCTTCTCTGTGGTGACCAGTGTCAGGACCCAAAGGAATGGACTGAATTTGTGTCAGGGGAGTTTAGGCTGGATATTAGAAAAAGGTTCTTCATCCAGAGGGTGGTTGGGTCCTGGAACAGGCTCCCCAGGGAAGTGGTCACAGCACCAATCCTGACAGAGTTCAAGCTGTGACTCTTTGGGATGATCCTGTGCAGGGCTAAGGGTTGGAGTCAGTGATCCTTGTGGGTCCCTTCCAACTCAGCATATTCTGTAGATATCAGGGAAAATTTCTTTACTGAGAGGGTGCTGAGACACTGGAACAGGTTGCCCAGAGAAGTTATGGAAGCCACGTTTTTGAAAGGAAGGGCCCATATTTCAAGGCCTGGATGGATGGAGCTCTGACCAACCTGGTCTAGCAATAGGTGTCCCTGCCCACAGCAGGGGTTTGGAACTAGATGATCTTTAAGGTCCCTTCCGACACAAAGAATTCTGTGATTCTGTGATTCAAACAGAGTTTCCATACTGTTAAAACATCCAACTCCTCACTCAGCCCCTACAAGAGATGGCCACGGTGGGTTTGGATTTCCTCCCTACATCTTTTTTGCCCACCCCAGGCACCTCAGATGTGATCACACTGGGAATCGTGGATAAAACTCTTACTAGGAAAGCTGCCCTTTATTAAATTTGCAGAGACTCAAATTCAAACCTGACTGACAATGTTTTCAGCAAAACAGGCAGGGAAAACAGTTGGGTTTGGGATTCTCAAACATTCCAGAAACCCTATAAACAAAACTCAGCAGAGCCTTAATATAGTATGTTTCCTAAGACTCAAGCTTTCCTACAGCCAAAATACTTGCCAAGTTGTCTAAGGCAAATGCTAAACGTGCAGATACAGTTATAGATTTTGTTTCTCTGCAGAGAGACCCAGGCTGGTTGTTGAAGTGCCTTTGCTTCTAATTACCAACAACTGAAAAGCCAAGGTTGTACAAATGGAGACCTTGCCTTGCACCGCACCAACACCTCAAATATGATATAGCCAGTATGACTAGAGAAGACCATATAAGTGCTTTGCACATGGTAGATAACAAGGGTGGGTGCTATCACAAAAGTACAAACAGCCAATATTTAGTACCTATGAAATAGTAGATGTTTTTTCAGAAGGCCAGAAAATCCCACCTACCAGCAATTATTTGACTTTCGGTTTTCCTTGCAAATATTTCAGTTGACAGTTATAAAGACAAAAAAATTGTCAGATTGGTCTTATTTCTGCAAACAATATATTCTACTGAAAATAACTTTACCTTTTTTGGTTTACTTTTTCAAAATTCAAAGGTGACAGTTTTTCTTTTTTATTAGATTCTTTGATAACATTACCAGTTCAACCTTTGATTTAAAGAGCTGCCAAAACTGCTGTTAGCAATGAAATAACAAGTGTTTTGTGATATACAAAATGGACTCCTCCTTGATATTTTCATTTTTGTAATAAGCCTTCTAGCCATACCAGTGGTAACAGGTAACCTGTGTCATGAAGGGAAAGTTTGTCTAAAATCCTGTATGACAACCCCTAAAGAGAGCACGACAGCAGCATTTAAACAAATGGCAGTGGTATTTACAACCACAGAAAGACAGTGATAAAAGTGAAAGAGAGGAAAGATATTTGGGGTGGGGGGAGCTCCAGGAAAATTCAGAAGAGAGAAAAGGTAGAGAAAATAGTTTAGAACAGTTTAAGTTGGAATCTGGAACAAGATCAGAAAAAGAGACTGAGTAATCATGAAAAGAGAACCAAAACAGGAAAGAGAGAAGAGACAAGTAGTTAATGATAGGGAAACACTAAAACAGAAGTGTTAAGAAAATACGAAGAGTGTAACAAAGTGAGAAGTAAAGGCCAGTTGAGATGCACCATAGCAAGTGGCTTCTTGCAGCAAAAATAAGGCACAGGAATTACTTGAGTCTTACAGTTGATTTCACAGTCAATTTCTGCTTAGGGGTAAGAAGTGAAAGGAAAATTTAAAAATGTCAGGCAATCAGAGAATTAATGAGTTCATCAACCATCTGCCCATGGGTTCAATTGCATGTTGAGCACCAGACAGTCAGGCAGAAGTAACCCTGTAGCTGCAGTTTAAGTGATCTGAGCAGAGCTTGAACCTCCCACTTCAAATCCCATACTATCTCCAATCTGATTTTATAATCACACTCATCTCTCCTGAACTGGATTCATGAAATCATTCATTTGCTGCAATGAGTATCATCCATGTGACTAAGTGGAACACCTTTAGGAACACCTGAGAGATTAGCTCAGTTGGTTTCAGCATGGTGCTACGATTGTGTTGTGGGTTCAATCCCTGTATGGGCCATTCAATTAAGAGTTGGACTCAGTCATCCTTGTGGGTCCCTTCCAACTCAGAACAAACAGTATCTGCATAGTGTAGCACAGTGGCATGCAGTCACTTCCATGTGGGTCCAGAAATGCTACTGACACCTTCATGTAGAGCCAGCTTTATCTATCAGCCCAAGAGAAAGTTTAGTCCATCCAACTCCAGGCCCTGAAAGTGCAGACCAAAGTTGGCAGCCCAAGACATCCCAGGTGTTTTCATGCTGTGCTCCTTAGACCTCTGAATGTCTGTTAGTGCAAGTTAAGCTTGCCAGAGTGACTCTATCTTCACTCATGCAATTAACTCATACCCAGGTACTCCATTTCTCACATCTGAACAAGTCTTTCCTGAACATTTTAGAACAAAACAGACACTGTCAGATGAAGCTCTGTCGGTGTTATTTTTCCTAGCCTGACTGGAGCTAGCGTATGCAGCACATCCCAGGATCACATATGCCTTTTGCAGGTGGCTTTTTTTGCTACTAATAATGTTCTTTCCAAAGCACCTGGGAAGGTGCCAGATAACAGAAGAGAGTATTTTATTATTAGTCCATGTGAAAGTAATCTACCACTCTGGACAATCAGGTTTTCTCATGTGACTTAACCTGTTCATATCCTCCAGCTCTTCCAGTATAAAATGCCAAATGCCAGTTACATTTATAATGCTGTTATGCTACACATAGTGCAATACTGTAGGTATTACCATTGCTAATGATGAACCACAGGCTTTGCAGTGAGTTTGCAAGGGCTCTGAACTGAGGCTTGTAGAGGTTTTGCCCTTCCTGAGTGTTCCTTGGCCTGTTCACAACTTTGTCACATTTCCTTTAGCTGCAATAGCATATTTTTTCCCTAATCACCCAACTAGCTATGGCTAACTTAGTTTAGTTTTCTTTGTCACTGTGTGGAGCCACCCAGGTTTTATGACTCCTATAATAATATACTATAGAGAAATACAGAGCTGGTATCTTAGCAAAGGCCTTTAGAAGTGGATAAGAGAATGCAGTGTAGAAGAGTACAGATATGCGAGATATGAGATGAGGCACTGGCTTGACAACGGAGAATACACCTCCTATAAATAACTGACCCAAGTTCAGATAAAGAAATACAGACCTGAAGTAAGACAAAGAACACAGAAATACCTAAAAGGTGCCATATCTAGTAAGTTTGGGTATAACATGAACTGCAGACCAGCAAAGAAAGAGAAAGGCTTCAAAGCATGCTTGCATACATAAAAAAAAAAAAAACAACCCCAAGTGGATCCTGGAGCAAAGAAAAAGAAACCAACAACATGAACATCCTCCTGACCGAGGACCCCAGATGATGAGAGATCTCCATAACAATCCTCACCACCAACACCACAATGAAACCAGCAACCTTAGGGCCAACAGGAGCTGGGGAAGGGTCAGCATAACATTAGGAAAAGTAATTGAATCCAAGTGTATGTATAACAATTGTAACTTTGGTGGTGGTGGCATTGTTGTCAACATTATTAAAGCATCTGCATAGGCAGTTCTTTTTCTGTAATAATTACATCTGCACTAATAATGATTCTTGGATTACCATTAAGATTTCAATTACACTAACAGTAAATCTTTGACTTAATATGAATATATATAAAAGGTGTGGTTCCTCTTTTCCAGTAAACAATATTTTGATCATAACTATGATTCTCAGCTTCATCTTTTAGCACAGTATTATTTTCATCTCATACCCATAATAACAATGCATCCCAAACACAGACTTAAGTTCCTACAACCCATTATTTCTCTTCACAACACTACTCATTTTAAGTCCTCTTTAAACTCCTTTTCTATGTTAGAAATAACTTTTGCATTAATCCTTCTTTTTTTCCTGCTTGAATGAATAATTTCTCATCAAGTCCCACAACAAATAAATAACAGTTTGATTAGTCCCAGATTAGTCACATCTACAAAATCAGTTTTTAAATGAGCTAGGTTGGGACATCAGTCTCATTCCAGTAAACACATGCTGTGTTTAATGAAACTTAATATTTAACTCCACCTCTTAAATTATTCTCTTATTCAAAATATGTTCTACTTTGCAGTCCATCAAGGGCAGATGAATATGTCTGGAGTTACCTGGATCTGTTTCCTTTCCCCCTTCTTAAATATTATATTTGCTATGCTCCAGTTGTACAGCAGCAAGAAATAAAATTTGTTGCATGCTTTAACAGTCCTAAAGAACCTGAGATGCCAAATGCCATTTTTACAGTACTACGAGGTGGAAGCACACGGTTTCTCTGTTAAAGAGAAATTGAGAGCATTTGGCTCTTAGGAGTTTCAATTCAGTAACAGCTGCAGAAACTTCTGCTTCTCCAGGTCTCTTTCTCATTCTCCATCTGGTGCATGGCCCTGTGTCCTGACCCTATGTCCTCCTATTTAGGAAACTTAGGCAAATGCTCACACACTTCTGGAGCCAGACCTTTATGAACCATAATCTTCCCTCTGCAAGGTGTTCCCTCCTCCCTTGCACACATACACATTTCCTTTGTTGTCTTTATTTACACTACTAGGGAAATAAAATTAAAACTCTAAATTTGCTTTTCATTTCCTTTGCAGGGTTTAAGTCAACTTACTTTATGGTGAGTCTCAGCAGTCTTCCACTTCTGAACTGCCAAGATACTTCCTTATTGGGTGATCAGTACCATTTTTAAAATTTTTACAAGCTCCTGATAGCCCTTTAGTGGTTGATCCCCAGATAGATTTCAAATTCCTCTCTACATTTTTTTTGCTCACTCTTTGTTTTGGTTTTGTTGTTTTTTTGTTTTGTTGGTTTTGGTTTTTTAAGGAAACAAAATTTTTCCTACTTTGATAGAAATAAATCTGAGTCAGTCCTTTATTAAAAATCTTGCAGTGGGCCAATATATATCACCAGTTCACCTAATTTCACAAAAATCAACTTCTAAAATTTAAAATCTTAATTAGAGTTACGTTCATGCTTCTATGCAACATAAAGCAAAACAGCTTGATAAAACTTGATACAAGTGGTTATTTTTAAGGATGAGCTTTGAGAATGAGCTGTAAGGCCATCATGAATTAAATTCTAAAGTAGCTCAAATTTTTGCAGTCCTCTGATAGGTAGTGAAGAAATCACATCCACAAATATTTGGCCCCTAATATATTTAGCACCATTTAGTTTCTGATTTGAGTTTTGAAAGATAAACCCTTCTGTAATGAAAGACCTCCTTCTCTTTTCCCCATGCATAATAACACAAGGACTTCCAACTAAAATCACATTCAACTTTGGGATGACACAGAACTAGCAGGTGTTTTTCCATACTTCTCCAAGATAGTTTTTGAGTCATATTAATCCTATTTTATGCATCATAGAATAAATATGTTGAGCTGGGAAGGACCCATCAGGCCGACTCCCAGCCCTGTGCAGAACACCCCAAGAATCACACCATGTGTCAGGGAGTATTATCCACAGGCTTCTTGAATTCAGACAGGCTCAGCACTGTGACCACTTGCCTGGGTTCCAGTGCCAACCTCCCCTTGGGTGAAAAACTTCCTGATATCAACCCTAAACCTCCCCTGACTCAGCTTCATGCTGTTTCCTGGGGTCCTGTCACTGGTCATGAGAGTGAAGAGCACAGTGCCTTCCCCTCAACTTTCCCTCATGAGGATGTTGAAGACTGCAATGAGGTCTCCCCTCATTCTCCTTTTCCCCAGGCTAAATAAACCAAGTATATCAATAGCTCTTATTTGTTTATTTATTTACTGGGTATCATTCATTACATTTACAGCTTTATTTTTTACACTGTAGTTTATCTTTTCTGAACCTTTTCAGGACCTTCAAGTTCTGTCAACCAGTCGTGATTACCATTATAGAGTGCGTAGGGGCTAACCCAATAACATCCATTTGCAAGTACTACACCTCTTTCCAGCTTCCCCAATAAATTTCCTAGGCCACTTGTACTCAATATTTCTATCTGTTCTCACCCAAATGTCTTCCAGGTACCAGCTTTTTACTAATTACAGTCGACTCTGACTACTGTGGTTTTCAATTTAATTTAGTTCTTTCTCTTGTCTAATCTGCCATTGAAATGTTCTTTCTTTATCTGATGCAAAATCTTTATTCACTTTACTTTTCCTTCCTGAGTACTAAAAGCAGACATAGAAATCACAAACATTTCTCTGTATGCTTTCTTATGGATAAAGATCCCCAAACGCTCTTCAGAGCATAAAACCTTGAACCAACTTGCAGGTCTGCCTCATTTTGTTACACCTTCATGGACCAAAGAAATGCTGTGTTAATTTCAAACCATACTATAGCCTTAGTGGTCTAAGCCTAAGAGTGAGCCAAGATTTAAGGAAAGAAATTATCTTTAATCACAGTAACTGACTGTTCAACCAACAGTACTCTCTCTGTCTCAAAACCCATGACTTAATCTCATTTCTAACAGTGGTGATCTTTCAGAATGTTAAAGAAAACCTACTAGAATAATAATGAAACACAAAGTTTTCATCTTTGGACTAATTAAGTAATGAAATTATATTTTACACTTAGGAGGGAGGCTGGGGGTGGGAAGGGCTCAGTGAGTTGTTCAGTGTATCAAAATGCTCACATATATTAATTCAGAAACCTGCAGCTACTGCAATCCTGCCCAAAGCAAAATCTGTGTGCTCATTTCCCTTACTCCTTTGACTTTCCTGTGAGAGCTTGATATCCTCTTGTCATATAGTAATGGGACTTCAGGAGCTCCATCAGTAACATCAGTGAATGGATGTCAGTAGCCTCAGCCTGTGAGCTAACAAGGCAGTCCAAAGCCATGTAGGAAGCCGTAAACCTTACTGAAAATAAGCTCCCAGCATTTCAGTCTGGGAGCATGTTTTGGTAGCGGAGCCAGCATCCCAGCATCAGCCTGCAGGCCCCCATTTCAAAACACACAACCCAGAGCAGCTAGCAGCTTGTCTAGCAAAATGGTAAAGAATCAGGGAGTGTCAATTAGCAGGCACTTCTCAGCTTTTCTTTTGTCCTTCCACTACCTTGCTTCCGTTTGAGAGTAGAGAGAGGGGTCACCCCACATGGAAGCAGCTCCAGCAATGCTCTCCCTCTGTGTAGGAGAGGAGAAGCCGGCAAGCAGCAACTGGTGGGGAGGAGGTAATTGCTTCGAGGTGAGCCAGTGCTGGAAGGAGTTGGGTAAGCAGCAATTTATTCAGCGGTACAGTGCAAATTTTAAAAGCCTAAAATTGAATATAACTATCTGTTTGTTGCTACAGATCAGCCCGGGGGAAGTGGGAAAACTCTAGAAGGTTGAAATTATGTTTGACAAAACTTTCTTTGTTTTGTAAACTAACATTTATACTTAGCCACAACATGGGGTACCTGTAATAAAAAGCCAGAATTAAACAGTTAGCTAAAAAGGGGGGGAAATCACAGCCTGACCAGCCCAAGTTAAACACTTCACTTCAAAAATTGCACTGTGCGGCTTGGGGATGACATTTTTAAATATGTAATCAACTCCATATTCTCTTTTCAACATGGACATTATTAAGGACCAGAAAAATGAGCATTGAAGCCAGTGAGCTGTGCCAATTCCATAAAAATGAGTAGGGAACCAAGAGTTTCATGTAAATAAATAAAAAAAAGCAAACCAAACCAACCAACCAAACAAACAAAAAAAAAACACACACAAAAAAACCCCAAACCAAACAAAACAAAACCAAAAAAAGAACAAATAAAAACACACACAAAAAAAACCAAACCCCAAACCAATGATCTATTCACATGTCCCATCTAGCTTATTTACCAAAGCTAAAGTAATTAGTTAAGTTGTGGATAACAATTCCCCCAGCCTTTGATATTTGCTTAGTTGATTGCATATTTATCTCTCACATCAGACTAAGGCAAACACCCATGCTGTGGATATTTTATATTTCTAGTTCCCCAGACATAAATTAATAGTTCAAGTTGATAATAGCTACCCCTAGGTATATAAATTTTGCCTTTAAGTTCTGAGCATAATTTAGACTGACTCAAGAAAATGGACAGTAGAAACAAATACAGATAGAACATTTCTTTCATTTTTTCAAAATTGTTTTAACAAAATAAAAATATTTCATGGGAGAAAATTAATTTCAACAAGATGGCAAGTTTTTGAAAGAATTTTATGAATTAGAATAATTTTGTGTTCTTATAAGCTCACGACTACACAACTTCATTCCCTCCCATTAAAAATATAATTTTACATAAGCTATACAAAGGATCTTAATGCTTCTCATAGGCAGACTCTACAGACATGTATGCAACATAATATCAGAACTAGAAATCTGAACCTCTGTTTGAACTTCTCATTAGCCAGCTCTGTCTCTCAGGGAGCACCAAGAAATATGTAATTCCTTCATTGCAAATTTTAAGCAAAATTTTGCCAAACCAGGTCACTATAAGCCCCTGTCTGATCACAGAAGAATGAACAAGTTGTTAAAGGTATCAATTTTGGGTCAAACTTGAGCATTCCTGCAGTAGAGTTGTAAACAAGAATATAAAATGGTAACAGATAGTTTCTTCCTCAGAGGAAAATTGTAGTAAGTGGAAACAGTGCTAAACACACACAACAGGCAGTATGGATGGTTAAAAGGCCAAAGAATTAAAAATCTAATGGAGATGGCCAAAACCTCCCAAGGTGGTTAAATTTTTTTTGTTTCTCTCTTTACAGACTTCCAACATGAGATTTTTAAAAAGTTATTTTATTTTCAGAAAGCCTAGGAAACACAGCTATTTCTAAACCATCACAATTGGAAACAAAACAAAACAAAACATCCATACAAAACAAAACAGCAACAAAAAAACCCCATCCAGTATAATAAATTGATGTTAAGAAATTAACCATGTCAATAAAAGTATGAAAAAACATGCTGTTCTTTAAAAAAAAAAAAGCATTAAGCATTACATTTATTTAGTGTAAAAGAGATGGTTGCTATTTTTCCTGTTGGTTCCCAGTCAGGGTACAGAGATTACTTTCTTAACCTCAGCCTTCAAAATTTCTCTTAGAAACAAGATCATTGAAAAGAACGTAGCTGTTGAAATGAGTTTTCTTCCTTCCCCACGCTCTTATTTTGTTCTCATCCACATTTTCTTCCTCTCTTTTGCTCATGCTGGGTTTGAGCAAATCTGGGTTCCTAAGTAATAACTAATGCTGACTTCTGCAATTGCCTATGCCTATTCTATTAACCTTCCCCTCCCACTGCTCCAGCTGAGAGGCTGAAGAAAACAAAGCAAAAAACCAAACCAAACCAACTCATATTTCAGTTCATTCTGCTGTATTTCAAGATCCTTACTGAAAAAGACATTTTAAGCAACTTGTTACTGCAATTTTTTTCCCTCCCTGCTCTTCCCACAACAATCACAGCTGCTATCTCACTATCAGTGAAGTCACAGTGGGTTTCTCAGACTCTTCATTTTACCAGGACTAAAGGTGAGATTAAACACTCCTGGATCTGATCACTGGGAAGACCACAGGAGACTTACCTCCATTTTCTCCAAATGTTTTTGTTTCAGTGACAGCGAGGCCAGACTTCTGACTAAACTCTCCCGTGCATCATCTGCATCACTATTTCTCTCCTGGAGCAACGATGTGTTGTGGTCACAATTTCTCCAGCCACTGGTAAACCTTTCAACTCTGCTCCTCCAATGTGCAAAAGATATAATTACTTGATAATGGCAGAGGGGTAAACTTATCTAGGGGGGAAATGGTTCTTATTGCTTATCGCCTTCTTTCCTACCCCAAACTAGCTAGTATCATTACTTTGCCTAATGATCATCTGGTTGCCTCAGATAGTTAAAAAAAGATTTTTTTCATGGTTTTTCAAAGTCCCTGACAAGCAACAGATCCCCACTACACGGCTACTGTGACACTACAAGTACCAGGAGAGGGCAAATAAATACTGTCACAGAGAGCCTTCTGGCATAAGGAATGTTGCTGACACCTACTTGGCTAGCTAATGTGTTTCCATCTACCAGAGACTAATTTGGGTATCTTCTGTAAAATGTTACAGTAGGGTGTGGCACATTCCCATCCACTTGTGAAACAGAGAGCAGAAAGGAATCTTTTATTCTCCTTGTCTATCTAAGGGAAAGTTTTCTTCACTAATATAAATACATTTATTGAAACAGAACAAATTTATGAAGCCCCATTTTCTTGACCATTGCAGTTGTAACAGTGTCCTATGGGTATCACAGTTGGGGCGATAAAAAATGGAGTGATCAAGGAGTACAACTATTTTTGTAACCAGGTCCAGAGCTGAAGATTATTACTACTACTATGAAGACAAAAAATGTGTGCAGATATACACTGATGTCACCACAGGCCCAGTGGTCACACCATCATCGTGAATTAATCATGGTTTGAGAGCTATTTAAGCTGTGACACGATTTTCATTGTGAACAGCTGTACTGTACAAGCCAAACAGATGCCTCCACTGTATTTTAATTTTCTTCCTCTGCCCCAATGAGGACATTTTCAGCTCAATGGCAGTAGGCAAATCACAGCATGTGTCAATATCCCCACTTCTCCATCTATGATATAGGGATAATAGCACTTGCCTTTTTCAAAAGAACACTGAGAAACCCATAATAAAAGTGATTATGTGAAGAGGGGATAATTTTATTATCCAGCATCAGCTGCAGCTTGCTCTACATTCCTGAAACTCATGCCTCCATGGTTCCAGGTTTTGAGCAGGATACCCAGACTCCCCTTAGCAGAGGAGAGCAGCAACACTGTGCAGCTCTCAGTGGCTCAGCGTGTTGTTGAGGGAAAGCTGCAAGACTCAGCAGAACTTTCTTATCTTTGACAAATACCTTTCATTGAAAGTAAACAAATTTTGTCAAATATTTGAGTTTTGATTTGCCTGAGCTAACTGTGAGGTTGGAGAATTTTTTTAATGTTTTTTTTTACCTCCAGTCAGGCTCTGGGAAATACTCCATACTCAGAAAATAAATAAATAAATAAAAATTTCTTTTACTTATTATGACTCTATCCCTTTTGCTGTCTGTCCTTCCAGATGACATTCCAAATATGCAATATGGTCAGAAACCTATCTAAGCTGAAAGCACATAGCCTCTCACTATGCCTTCTATTAATCTTTGCCAGGGCCTGCATTTATATTTTTTTTTCAGATAAACTGTTGCTTTGCTTCAAGTGCCAAATGCCAGGGCATTGGGACAACTATGCAAAAATGAATGAAGAAAAAATTAATTAAACTGAAACAAAGGCTGAGTGAAATTAAATCTGTGTTTTGGCCTTGTTGTAACACAGGGCTAAAATGTGTTTTTAAATCATTCTCCTTCAAAACCGGTTAGCGAGCAGAGAGCGGTAGTTGTGTAGCATGTTATGTCATCTTTGCCAGTCAGGATGCAAATGGCATCTCCAAGGCACATATGCCCTGCAGTGTGACACCAGTCAGCAAATAAAGACAAAAGCCCAGACTTCATGTTCTGAAATTCATAGAAACATAGAATGATTTAGCTTGGAAAACACCTTTAAAATCATTAAGTTCAACCTTTCACCTAGACTACCAAAACCACAACTAATCCATGTCTCTCAGTGTGACATCTACACATCTTTTAAATACCTCCAGGGATGGTGACTCAAACTCTTCCTTGGCCAGCCTGTTCCAATGTTTGACAGCCCTTTCAGTGAAGAAATTTTTCCTGATATCCAATCTAAACTTCCCCTGGTGCAACTGGAGGCCATCTCCACTCATTCTGTTACTTGAGAAAAGAAACCAACCCCACCTCATTATATTCTCCTTTCAGATACTCCACAGCCCTTCCCACATAGCTACAACTTCAAGAACTGCCTCTCTTGTCTCCAGTGCAACTTAACAAGCACTTAAGACAGACCCTGCCTTAAATTAAAAAAAGAACATTCACCATGGCATTTAATAGTAACAAAAATGAGTTGGGATGTGCTGCCACTCCCTTTTCAGGTGGTGGCAGGAGACTGGACAATGTTCATCAATAACCATATTAGTGCCAGTAAAGAGCAACAGCTTTCAACAGCTTCAGTGAAGCACCTTCAGGCACTGATAGTGAACATCTGTATTCTGTGTCAGCACCATAAGGTAGTGCCTCCACCCATAGGAGATCCTCCTAGAAATAAGCAAGCCAGTGGGAGAGAAGAAAGTAAAATCATCTTCCCTTGGCAGAACAGAAACTGAGGATAGAAAAATTGTGTGACAGAGAGAACTTTTTTCAGAGAAAATAGTCTTTCACCTTAACCAGAAAAACATCCTAGATAGACAATCCCGCTTTTAAATATGGTCAGGAAGACAGAGTTGCCCCTGTCCAGTCCCCTGTTTTATTTGAATAAATTTCATATTTCTACACAAGGTAAGAAAACATCAAAAGATATGGTGACTGTACCACGTGAGGCAGATGGAAGAGGATGAAGTTGTACAGCATCCAGTACATTTGAGGTGAGACTTCAGTGCAGCCTTTCTGGCTTTTAGACCACTGAGCTTTTTTGCTGTATTCCATAAGATCTCTCCATTTTGGAATGCAATACTGCATACTTGCAGCAAAATTTTGGTAGCTACAGAATAAATCTGCATGCTGCTGTAGTACTATTCAAAGCACACTGTGCTGCAGCTACCTTCCAGCCATGCAACATCACAATATATTTAATTTTTTTAAAGTCTGTTTTCACCTACCCAGGCAGGGTGGGAATGTGCTTTCATGGCTGATTAGTCTTCTCTGTCATCATCTTTGTCTGGTGGAAGGTTGTAGAAAAAAATTAGGAAATTTCGTTCAAATTAAAAATTCTTCTCATCTGACATCCCTGCTGTAAACTCATGGTCACAAAGTTCTCTCAAAAGTACAAAAACAACCTTTTTAAATAAAAAAAAAATATACAAAGTCCTCTTTCCAAACTGAGAGGTAGCATTCACCAAATCACTGGAAGGTGAGAGTTCCTAAGGGAAGCTATGTCCTTCCAAAACCAGACACATACACAATTCTATCTCTGTTTCTGAAACTAAGAATAACTTTTACCATTGGGAGAACAACACCACAAGGGGAAAAAATGGAGGAGTTATTTATACTGAATTAAATATTTAATAGATTTTTTGGATGGGAAGATCATACACAACAATAATCAGAGAACTGAAATTTCATTGAGTAACACTAATGCAAAAATTTACAAAGCAGAGTTGAAACTCTTCTTAAAATGTGGACAGGCAAAAACACATTTTCCACTGTTCTCATAGTCTTCACATTGCATCTGCCAGAGATCTCTGTATTCACCATGCAAGTAGGAGCCAAAAAATCTCAGGGACACAACTGGATACTTTGGCAGATTACAGAGGGAGAACCAGACTCATTGTTATCCTAAGAGTCCAATCAGGAGAACTGGATACTCAAAGAAGAAAATAAGTATTAAACATTGAAATTTAAGACCACTATCTTATGTGTAGAGACTTAATAGCAAGCTGAGAAAAACAGAATGATTCAAGGCCTACTTTTCAGCTGACTCAAGAGTCACATAAATAAAAATGCAACAGGTCACACGTTAAAAGCTTTCTACAGAGTCGTCTTTCCAAACCACAACAGCTAAAGAAATATTTTCTTTATATTTCTTTCTTGTTTTATGAAGTCCAGATTCTGCACAGACTTGTGTGACAAGAGTCATACTAATGACATACTGTATCATCACAGTGGTACAGAATCAGTCAGTAGATGCCAGAAAGATTGGATTGCACATAGGAAGAAAGAAGTTGACTTTTTTAACCTCCAAAGGGAGGCTACAGCCTGGAGGAGGTTGAAGTACTGCTGGAAGGCAGGTTTTATTCAAATTGAGATCTTATTAACATATAAATAGGGTAATTTTTAAAAGCTGTATCTATGCCACATATCTACATGCACTAATAACTGAAAATAAAAAGAAAAAAAAATAGAAGGCCCAGAACAGCTCAGATTTGTTATTGTTCTACTAGTTGTTTCCAGACAATATCCTCTCCCACTTCTTTCCAAACCAGACTGTTTTTCACCTTTGGACCTTATATCATAGGAACCAGGCTCTTGATGAAGCTCTTTGAGAACCATCTCTTTGGGACTTTGAACAATCAGTTAGTCACATAAACTTGTAAATTAACAAGCAGAAAGTAAAGAAAGAGAAAAATCATTCATGATTTTGCTTGATTACAAAACAAAAATTTAAGGCTTGGAGGATCTGTCTTCAGATTCTGTCTGTGATTAATAGCTGAAGTTTTGGTTACTCATTCCTGTTCCTCAATATAGCCCTAGCTACAGCTCAAAGATTTTTCAGGCAGGCATCTCAATCACCCATAAAGAGAACTTGTTTCACAGTAGAGATATTTCTAAATGGCCTCTAAGACATTTTCCTGGAAGGTGAGATTATTGTGTCCTAGTGAATATTTAAGTATTTTATACCACATATTTACCTTCCACAGGAGATACAGAGAAACTACCACTATAAAGGACAACATTTACAGCGTCAAGATATGTGAGCTTTGGGCTAAAAAGAAAAACCTTTTCCAACACAACAGAGAGGTGATGTGAATCAAGACTGACTCACTGAATATCCTATCCAAAATAATACCAGATAAGGGCAAGGCACTATGATAAAGAGTAGCCTCTCTGCTCTCTTTTTCCTTGAGTAAGCAGCAGTTATTCCATAAACTTTTAAACTTAAACCTGCAGTTATGTGTAACTACATCTTGTAACTGCGTTTCACAGTGAATAAAATATTTGCTAAGTGAGATTCAACAGAATTTTCTTGAGAATGTGTTTCTCAGCAGAGTTGCAAGACAGTCCTTTTTTTCACGCATGAAAGAAACTGCTTGTAAACACTTCAACAATCATAAAGGCAGATTTTTCAGAAAAGAAGTTCCAAATTTTTCTGTTCTCTGCATGCTGTATGTAGCAATACTTAGAGATTCAAGTGATGGAACTCCATAGCCAAAGCCGTATTTTTCCGACCATATTCCTAAAGTTGAATCCCAGGTGGTCTCTTTAGAGCCTGCTGGTGAGTGGAGCTCTAGGGATCACATTCTTTACACCATTTGGGATGTACACTTTTTTTCCTGCTCATGCAGACTGCCACTTCTCCTCCTCCCAGTCTTCTGCACTGCTATGACGTGCAGAAATTCAGTACTATATTTCCCCATATGAAGAACTTGGCAAGGAAAGACTGTGTGCTCTTGGCAGAAGTTTACCCTGGGATTATGCCAATAAATAATCATTTTCTGGTTGCCACAAGCATCCCATTATTTCCATTTGACCATTCAGTTCACTCCAGTTCAGCTCTGTTAGTGCTTCTTTAATAAACCCTTATTATCAGGGGCTTAGGCCTCAGTCATTTGAATTCATGCTTAGCCAGGACTTGGTATTCAGAGATCCAGTCCAAATGTCCTTTAAAAAATATATAATTAAAACACTTACTTCACCACAGAACAGAGACAATGAAATTTCATTGGCTGCAAGTTATATTTGCAGTCCTAAAGACTTAAGAAAAGCTGGATATTGAGGCTTGTTTTATAAACAACACTTGGAGGCTTTAGTTCTCACTGGAAGAGAAATGTGATGTCAGTCTCTTTGCCTTCATCTTTATCTGCACATACAGCCTGTTGTTTGCAACACAAATAAATTTCATTTTCTCATCCATTTTTAATCACCTAGATTAAAATCACCTAGGGCTAGATTTGGTGAGTACGGAGGAGACCCAAAACCAAAAAGCACTTTGAAGCTCCCACTGGGGTAGGTCCAGAGCAGGAACAGCACCTGAGACAGCTCTCCCTCCCACAACACAGCTCTTGGCTGATCCACTGGCTTGGTGCCTACTGAGGAGATAGCTCCCAGGTTTTACAGCTTTGATTCAGCAACTTCAGTTCTCCTAGAAAACAACAAGCAGTCTGTATCACTAGGGGCATCTCACACACACATTGAATCAGCAAAGTGACTGGCTCCAGATTTTGAATTTTAAGCAGCCAAAGTTAACTACAGTGCTGCACAGATCAATTAGGAAAAACAGTTTACCCAGAGATTAGTCACAAATCTTTAACCGTAGTGTTTGTCACTGAAAAGCTCACAACCATCTCCTTCATGTACTCCACTGTCATAAAACCTTTAATATTTAACTTGTGCTTGTTTTTCTGTTCTTTACAACAGTGGTGTAAAAAATATTAATTTATTATTCATAGTAATTTATTGGTCCCTGTCTGTATGCAGTGGCTGCCCAGCACAGGGGTATCAGCATGTACCCCTCAGACAAAGCAGGGATGTCATCTGTCTGCTATTCTCCAGCAAGTTCTCTTTGTACAAGATGGATTCTACCAGAAACTGACACTTAAATACAAAAAGGTATATCACCCACAATTCAAATCAGTAATTTGTGCTCCTTCCCTTCCAATATATCATCCCTCAATATCATACCATCCTTACTGTCCTAGAGATAAGCACCACTAAAACAAATTCTCATCCCCTCTACCCTCTCGTCTCCTTTGCTCTCTACAATTATAATCAAATATGCAAACCCTAGAACAAAATGGTTTGCAAGATGTGGAATTACATGACTTGTTTTTGAAGTAGGAACAGGAGAAAACCAACAAAATGTGATAAAAACACATACACATTTTGGACTTCTAAAGTCAAGTCCTTCTCCATTTGTTGCTTCTAGTCACTCTGCAGATTACTCCAGAGAGTAGTCCAACCTGGGAGGACAGGAAGGTTACAAAAGGTTTCTCAAAGAGGTCCTTTACTCCAGACAGAATCCCTTGTGAACACTTTTTGTTTCTGTTCCCATAAACTCAACTGAAACTCTTTGCTGCTATTGCTGACCGAGGAATTTTGAGACCAGCATGGTAAAAGCAGCTCTCCAGGGACTTCACTAGTACTGTGAGTTGCCACAGTGGTAATAAAGGTGAGTTAGTGTGTGGCTGAAAGATCAATTTCATGGGCTCCTCTCCGGGCCCAGAGACCCTTGTCAGAGCATAGAGCTCCTGAAGGCCCTGGATTCTTCAGTTACAGTAGAATTACACACAGAAGAATCCTGAGACAAGAAGATTGCAATCGACCTCAAATGAAATCAGTGTCATATAAACCAGTGAAATTGCAGTCGTCTAGAAATCAAACTAGAGCACCAGACCTTGTAAGCTCTCCACTGCTTTTTATACTCTTCATGAGGGACTAGGAAGCTGAATATTGTTGTAACTCTAAATAGTACTTCCCATTGATCCTTTGTTTCTGATTTCTTCCCAGAGGTTCAATAGACAGGAAAGTGTTGTGGTATGCATGGTTGTTACAATTTCTGTAAAAAAGAAATTCAGTTTCAATGAGACTCCCAAGAACACAGCCTATTTTAACTACTCAGTTTTGTCATTTCTCATTTTTGTGAATTTGCAAGAAACAATGATGGGGGGGGAAAGCCATTATAGAACTGCAATAGCTGGAGAAGTTCATAGACAGGTATTGGGAAGAGGTGGGGGAAGGAAAGAGGAAAAGGTGGAGGATGGCAATTCTTGAAAACTTTCCACCACAACTATGATAAGTCCTTATTGTTTTATTTCTGCACGGCTCAAACATGCAATGCAATCAGTCCATTCAGATACTAGCAACACACCTACCACCAATAGGAGTGATTTCTCCAGAAATGCCTCAGGACTTTATTGCAAAACCCCAACCACAAGGCTGAAATAATCTATCATGAATTAAATGCATGATTTCCCATTAGGGAAGATAACTCATAGGTCCTCAAGGTAGATTCCCTTGCAGTGTGTGTATAGGTGCAATACAGCATTGCCCTCTGCTGGATTTTAAGCTCTCTACTCATGAAAAGGTTGCCTCTGGCTGAGCTAGAGTGGATGATTTTTAAACAAGCACTGTACTAATTACCATAAGAGAATATCTTGCCACCAAATAAGGAATGAAATAGTGAATAAATGCTTATTCCTTGGCCTTTTTTTTCTTCCACAGGACTAGCTCTGCTTCACACAGGGCCAGTATTGACTCATTCAGCCCTTACCCAGTCCAGCAACAGTCACAGGCTGTAATGCATCCCCCAGAGTCCAAACACTGAACAGAGTCAGTGCACAATCAGATATACAACATCTAAAAAGGCCAAAGTTGAACTGTAGGTGAACTCTGGCTAAATCCATGCCACAGTTCTGGTACCTACATGAATGGTCCATCCTACATGACTGTCACACCTAATTGGGTGTTACCCAACACACATATAGTTTTCCTGCTATATAAAAGCCTGTTGATGCCAACTTCTTTCTGGGCATCTCCTGATGAAAATTCAAGAGTTATTTTCAATCTCTTCATAGGTATGAATACAGTGGCTGTGGACAGATGTAGGATGAGTATGACAAAAATGAGAAAGGATCTCCTGTTTTTGACTCAGATAGGGTTAATTTTGTTCCTAGGAGGTGCTACAGCCCTGTGTTTTTGATTTAGTATGCAAATGATGTTGATAACACACTGATGTTTTAGTTGTTGCTAAGTGGTGTTTTGTTTATACTAAGTCAAGGACTTTTCAGCTTCTCATTCTCTGCCAATGAGCAGGCTGGGGGTGCACAAGAAGTTCTGAGGGGACACAGAGGGGACAGCTGACCCCAACTGACTGAAGAGCTATTCCATACCATAGAACATCAGGATCAGTATATAAACTGAGGAAAGTTGGCCAGGAGATACCTACCACTGCTCAGGGATAGACTGGGCATTGGTCAGGGGGTAGTGAGCAATTGTCTTGTGCATCACTTGGATTTTTTTATCTTAAGTCTATTTTATTTCTCTCTTTTTGCTGTCTCCTTTTTCATTACAGTTATTATTATATTCTATTTTATTTCAGTATTTAAACTGTTCTTACCTCAACTCATGGGTTTTACCTTCTTCCCAATGATAATCCTCTTCCCACTGGAGAAAAAGGTGAGCTAGTGGCTGCATGGTACTTTATTGCCAGCTAGGGTTAAACCGCGACAAAGGGCAAACTGGATGCAGCATTACAATATAAAGCAAATCATTTTGTCCATCCTTGCTTTTCATCATCTGTCATTTGCTGACTGTTCCCTGGTTTATTGACATCTGGTGAAAATATCCAAAGGCACAGGCATGTGCAGGTATATAGCTATAGCTATACCTGTATGTGTATTTATATAGCTATACCTATACTTCTTTGAACATAGTGGCCCGTGGCAGGTTAATTAAACCCATATGATCTAGATAAAGACAGTAAATCCCATTTCTATATTTCTTCAGCTATTATTCTTGCTGATCATGTAAAAGACACAGCAGGGCATTTTGCATCCTGTAGCTTGATGCTGTGCAAAATGGGACCACATCCAGAGAATCAGGACATCTGCTAATTCAGACTAATATATGGGAAGCTGAGAGTTAGAAAAATACTGTTTCAGATTAAAAAGGAGTGCAAAAAGAAAACTCTTTACCATTTATACTAATTTCCAACCCATAGTTTACCTTTGTGCCTCTTAAGTGGTCCTTTATCAGATTTCTTCCAACTTTGCTGTTCCCACCATTCTTTCTCCTTTTCACTCTCTACCTTAGATTTTCCCTCTTCCATCAAAAATACATGCAGTATATTCTCTTCAGAACATCTAGTCTGCAAAAGCAGCTGCTTATATCCCTAGCTTTCTTAGGATTCCAACTCTATTATGTGTCTGTTCTGCACCAGTGGCTGTGGGAGAAACTCACTATTCTTCATGGGTTCCATTGTTAATAATAATAACAACAACAACAACAATAATAAACAACTTAGCTACTAATGATACTTTCCTGCTTTGTTGCTTAATGAGAATATCTGTACTCTAAAAAGCTCCCTCTTGTCTGCTTCTCCCTGCAAGGTATTCACAGTTCTCTGTGGGAGGCTTCTTCCTAAAAATAAATGTCATGATTTGCTTTCTCTTATGTTACAGCTAATTAAATTTTGCCACCATAACATTTCACCTTTTCATTATACTGCATTTCCAAAGTAACAGACTGCACTTTGCCCTTTTCCCACTTCTTTTTTACCCCCTGTACTGTCAAGCCAAAAGCAGTGGCTGGTTTTAGACTTAAAAATTTTCAACCCCAGCCACATGCAATGAAAACAAAAAATGCACCTCACATTCTTTGATCTCTAGAAAGAAGTTAGCATATAAGTCCAGATTTTATATTCTAGCAAGTCCATCTTACAAACTATGCAAGGTAGGAAACTTAATAGTAATACAAGGTCTGCACCATTATAAATGAAAGCATTCAGACATGAAATTGTGAGGAGTGTACTAAAAGGGTGACAAATGCAAGATAAGAATTATATATATAGTAAAATAAGAAAGGTGGAAAGGTTCACATTATTTAGAAGTCAACTCTTAAATACAAAGTTTACCTAGATACCAAAATAGACTTTTATGGATGAGGTAGACCATTAAAGAATATAATCTCACCTTGAACCAAACACTGGACAACATGCAAGGGCATAAAATTCTGGTTAATTATGGGAAAAACCTAAATATGCAGCAATTCCAAAACAGTAGCAGTTATCAATTGTTTTGGAATTATCAGCAGTCTCTCTGGCCAGTGATGCAGATGATCTCTCCAATTTAAGACTGGGAGAATAAATCATAGTGCAAATGGTTCAACAAAGCAGTCAAGTGCAAAGCAATATCATAAAATTCTCAATGTGTCACACTCAGATTCATTCTTTACTTTGTATTTCAAACCACAACCATTCAAATGGAAAAAAAATGAAAAAAACAAAAGCAAACAAACAAACAAAACACCCAAACTCCCATTTAAAATATAAGTTACAAAGACAAACTTTACTTCGGACTGCTCTTGATCTTTGGACACACTGTACATCATGGCTGATTATATCATAGCACATATTTTCTACACCATTATATTCATGTTTTAAACTGGAAAATGCTGGTGATGATGATATATCAGAATGTGAAAAAGCTCCATGTGACACTAGCCCTGTCTCAAACCTATCTGCATATAAACAACCACAGGGAACAAAAGGAAAAAAAATACTTTGCAAGACTTTAGATGTCCACAAATACAATAGTGGCAATATATCCCTGATACTTTTTAATAGCAGTGTCAGAAAACCAATGGAAGAACACTTTCAAACTGCTGATCTTTCTTTTCTCTCCCAGGGTGGGAGTGTCCCAAAGGTCCTGGCACATTCCAAAGCGATTTGCAGAGTCCACTGGAGTAGGAGGACTGGCAACATGCAGTCCCCTTTAGAGTTAAATGTTGCCAAAGGGAAAAGGGAAACAATCCAGTTTGTTCTCTTTATAGTTAAACTATATAATTGCATTTGGAAATTATTGTCAACAAGTAGGTAGAAAAAGTCTAGTCTCGATTTTAAAATATCTTACCTGAAAGAAACTGTTGTATTCAAGACTTCCTGATGCTGACTTTTAGCCCTATCAGAGAAAATACCTATGAAGATTGAGTTCAAATTACAACTGCAGTAAGGTAAGTGCAGTCCAAGCTCAAACAGAAAGATTTACATTCAGCTCAGATCTCTTGGCACTGTGATTCCTAAGGAAATTTGGAAAATGAAAGAGTAATGCTGACAGAAGGGCAAGGAACAACCTTCCACTGTCAAAACTTCCTGAAAATTATACTATTTGTTATTGTTCATTACATGCCAAGAGAAAGCACTGCCAAAAACTGTTTCATTTACAAACAAAGCCTGAAGTACTGGACAATTTCATGCATTTATAACTTGTTCCCACCTCAATTTCTGCAAAAATAAAAATAATAATATTTAAAAATAATCAAGCCAAAACAAAGCAAACCCCAAAATATTCAGTGGACCCCAGCATTGGATTTTCTTTCACATATACAACAACAGGATCACATGTTCATGTCTGTAAGGGTGCATGCTTTAGAAAGTAAAAAGCTGTATTAGGTGAACTTTCTATCTTTAATGAACAAAAGTGTGGATCCCACGAACTCCATGATTTTTTCTGGCAACTTCTTGTGCTGATATGGTTAACCAGGCAAGTGCTTGCATATACTGTCTTAAGGGACTTGGGACCTCACTGGCATGTGAGGTAGATTCACAAAATGTGTATCTTTTGCACCTCTGCTCAGGGCCCAGCTAGCACTGATAATTTCTCAGATGGCAGTGCAGTTTAAATACAGGTAAATATAAATGTATCTCAGCTCTCTCCTGAAGAGCCAGAATATTGGAAATCGCTGGATTCATAGGGCTCATTATAAGCTAACTTACCTCATTACCTTTTTACTGTAGCCACATAATCTTCAGCACCCAAGCTAGCACTCAGTCAGCAGGCCTTCATGATCTCAGTCACGCACTCTTAATTCTCTCTGTACATCAGTTTTAATGATTCTTGATTTTACTCCTGTACGATTAGCTCAACAAGTCTGAAGGCACCTTTGGTGATGTGTGCTGCCACAGGAGTCACAGGTTCAAGCACCAAAATCCAGCCTCACCCTGTTAGTTTTTTCCTTCTGGATGGTTTGTGGTACACAGGGTATGCTGATGCCAGTTAGCTTTTTTCTGCTTTTACTTTTTGGGGGTTCACCTTTCAGGGGAGATTACCTCCCTGTCCAATAAAGGGCAGCAGACACACGTACATAAAGGAACACAGGGTTACATTCAGAATTTCTTGAAGTTCCAGACCATTTCAATTAATTTCCTTCTCTACCACCTCCTCCTTAGATCACTAAATCACATTGTATAAATACTTTATATCCATTTTCCAGTTACTTTTACTCTTTCTACGCCAACATTAAAAAGTGCTGGCACGGAGCAAGCCTGCATCTGTTTGCATAATGGATGTATGCATACAAGATTGCTTCTGAGAACATTCCTGCCATTCTTTGTTCTAGCAATAGGAGAAACAAAATCACACAAAGCAGAACACAGAAAGAAGAAGAGTTGAGGAAAGAGGATGTTTGATCCTGAAGCATTACCTTGTCACCAAGTCATTAATATTTATGTCTTCATCTATGACAGAAAGAAGGAAGAACAGCTTATACTGCCAAGGATCATAACACCAGCTTTCTCATGTGTGGGTTCAGGGAGGCAAGAGGGAGCATTCCTGCAGGTAATTAGCCTTGACTGCTAATCACATCAGCCAAAAGTGATGAGCAAATTAGAGCTAGTCTGATGCTCTTCCTAGATTCCCAGAGCAGCATTGCTGGTTACTGTGACGCTCTGATGCACAACAACCTGCAATACATCCTCAGTACCATACCAACCAGGACTGGTCTTAACAGCAGTCTGCCCTTGGAACAGGTGGGAATAAAGGCAGCATGTCTTCTACAAATATCTCACTCCACCCAAAGGACAGTGTTTCTTTATTGGTCAGGGCAGATATTCAGCTTCTGATTCAACCCACTGATCTACCCTCATACTGCAAGAGCACAAACCAAATAAGAGCAGAAATTATTTACTTGATATTTTCAGAGTCAGCATTTGCCTGGTTTGCAGTTTTCCAGAAAAAAAAGTCATGATTCAGTCACAACAAATGTAGTGAGAAGTGAACAGGAACTTGGCTTTACATTTGTCTATGTCTATATCCCTTGTCTACTAGTTCTTTTATATATATATATTAAAAAGCACGACATCACTGCATTTTTGCATGATCTGTCACTCAAGATCTTATTCATTCCTGAAGATACAAAGTAAGGTCCTAGTACACTTACCCCATCTGCAAAAAAAAAAAAGGCACTTCTATTCAGAAGTTATAAAAAGGAAAAAAAGCACGCATGGCACAGCTGTCACCTGCACTGTCTATACCTGGGACCTCGGAGAAGTGAGCATGTGAGCAGCCCCAGCAGCCTGACTTTACGGATCTCTCCAGAGTGTCATACATGTAGCATGTGACTCAAGAGTTGATTCCCTCCAAAAGCCCTTCCAGATCCAGGGCTGGATCTCACACAGGTGGGCTGTGATGCTTTGTAAACTTAGACCTACTCCCTGAAGCCCAGTCCTGGACCCATTTCCCAGTGAATGCCGCTTTGCTGACTGACTGCACCTGGGTACAAAGAAAGGCTCAGTTCAGCTGGGCATTGGACCAATCCTTCTCTCCCAGGGGTACAATCCCAAAATGCAGCCTAGTGCCACGACCCTTTCTTCATCTTATGGCTCACATTTGCATTACTGCAGACATTTGTAGCAGAGAAAGAGCCACAGGGTCCTTGCTTCACCCATATGCAGGGTCTATGATACAGCCAATCCAAGGAATGAGCTCATCCAAACAGCACACAGAAGACAGAACTGTGACCCTCTACTACCAAGAGGTTCTTAAGGGTGAAAAAATAAAAGCAAGTATCTACATTCGCAGATATTGCATATATATGTTTTGAGAAAAAGTTTTCAAAAGCTGACAGAGATGGCGCAAAAACTGAACACAGAAACAATCATTCCCAACTCTGTCACTCAAAGAAAAGACTCTGAAACCTTTCAGGGTAGAGGACTGTGTCACAGATGGCCAAGGCCTAAAACAGATGGTACAAGAAAGGACTTGGAAGAAGATGACGATCAGGAATGTAATGGGCCAGGAGACACAGGGAGAAGCAGCCTATGAATTGAGGAGGAAGGCTAATACAGAAAAATATCTGAATATGAAACTCAGCCCAGCCAACTGGGCTGAGGACACAGGAACTGAGGCAGTAGCTCACCTGGGAGCACTAGAGACAGGACTGGTTTGTGTCCTGACACTTTTAGAAACCCAGGGAAGAAAATGGAGAAAAATAAATACTTCGGAAGATTCTCTTCTCAAGCCAAGGTGATGACAGCTTAATTATGCTGGAATTTTCTAGGGTCTAGATTTTAAACAAAAGGCATCCTGTAAGATTTCAAAGGATGGAAACATAAAACTTAATAGCTATTACTACTAAACCCTACAGAATTTAACTGTAAACCAGTTACAGGTAGATGTCAGATTTCAACCACTAGGAGATCAAAGTAATTTAATGCCCCCTCATATAAACATTTACATAAGCCAAAGGCTGTCAGGGATTTGACGATGGAAGTTCTACGTCACAAGAGTGGGATTTCCAACACCTATTTCTAGATTTATGATCTAGGCCACCGTATTTCCTCCACCCTGCCACAAGATAGGCTTGTTGTAAGCAGCTTTCTGCCAGAAGAAGTTTGGATGATTAAGGTAACTACCTCACAAGGCTCAAGGATTACATCTTCCTCTTTACTGACCCAGAAATAACCTTAAAAAAAAAAAAAAGCACAACCCTCAGTGAAAAAGCCTGGAGACTGGGGAAGGAAGGAGAAAAACTATCCCAGGAGTTCAAGCCATTCCAGTGCCCAGTTAACAGCAGCCCATTCTCAGGACATTCCTACCAGTTTTCCTAGCAGCAATTCATTCACATGGGTTTCAGGAAAGCTGTATTTAAACACTTCATGTGATCAGGACCTCTTCACAGCACCCAGACTGCACAAAACATCCAACTATTCCTCTGCATATATGGAGGTTTGGACTTTCCTCTGAAGCAAAGATAATTCTGATTTAGATGGCTTCCTAACAAAGTTAGCCCCTGGCTACTTTTTCTTCCCTGCCACATGACCAAAGAAGACACATAGGATGCCCAGAAAGCACTGCAGTCTTAAGTGTTACTTTGGTATAAAACACAACATAGGACTAATTTCCCCTTAACTCCAGGTTGTCTTACACAGCAACTGAGTCTCTTTGAAGGAGTAAGAACATTGTTCCTTCAGACACAAAACTTCATCAGGACATCGCTCTCTGCACATGACTGAGACAATGGCTGAAATGGCAGTGTTTCTGCCCTTAGTTCCTACAAGTAACAGGTTAGTTTAATACTGCTTGTCCCCTTCTCTTTTAACGTAACTCATAGTGCATGTCCTTCTCCTCACCTCTATTAACACACACAGCTATTCTGTAACATAAAAACTGACCAGCAGAAAGACAGGAATGACGTACAGGCCTGAACAAGACAATTGCCCAATAATCACAACACTACTCTGTATAGACATCACAGAATGGTTGAGGTTGAAAGGGACCTCTGGGATTCATCTTGTCCAATCCCCCTGCTCATGCAGAACCACCATGAGCCAGTTGCCCAGGACCATGTCCAGGTGTCTTTTGCTACCTCCAAGGATGTAGACTTTCACATCTCCCTGGGCAACCTGTGCCAGTGCTCAGTCAGGAAGAACCCCACACACTTGACATCACAGGCAAGTCTGGCTTTTTGCAAGGCTAGGTACTCAATGATTAGTCAAATCCCCTTATTGTGGTGTGGGGCATTGCTTCTTCCAGTCCTGGAGCACCCACAATGCTGTGTAGCCTCTGTGCTACTGCGTGCAAGTTTTACAGTCAACACCCAACTAGCTAGGGAGGCAAAACTCCTGTGATTTAATGGTTTGTCATGGCTGCTCTTCAGCAAGATACATCTCTAAATGGAAGGCATAATTATTACAGCTTACAAAATGCTGTATTTCTGCATTTTAATGCTCAAAATGTCTTGACAGAGGAAAGGAAACTTCCTGTGCTTTACCCAATCAATCCTATTACAGCCTCTGTGAGACAGTATACTCTCACTCCTCAGGTAACACAGAGATTAACTCTCACTCCTCAGGTAACACACAGATTAACGAGGTCAGCTTCCTGATTACTCTTAGCACTAGCTTTTTGAGGCAAGAGCCAACATTATCAAGTGGGTTTGCTACAGAGAGGGGAAGAACGTAAATATGACAATGAAAAGAAATGTAATAAGAGTAAGCAAAGCAAAAGCCTTGAGGGTGAAACTACGAGAATGTCACATGAAGGGAAGAGTGTGTGGAAAAGTAAGATCAAGAATAGAGGAACAGATAAATCAAGTCTCTGGATCAAATCAAATCTCTGTGCTTCCTCTCCACTGCCTAACTTCTTGTTTATTTTGTTTCAGGTGAGTGGAAGAGAGGAATAACAGAACTGAAAGTCCTGCTGGAGCAGATTTGTTTCAAACAAGCATCTCACCAACAAAAGCAGATTAGAAAAGGAAACAGACCTCTTAAAAGGAAAAAAGAGAATGGTCCTGGTTTGCTGGTCATTATACTTGATACAAGTGCTGCTCTAGAGGCAGTTCTCAGTACCCTTTCTTTGAGATAATGCTGTATCAAACAGCATCCTGCAGATATAGAGAGATATCCCATCAAATGCCATCATTACAAACATGTCAGCCGCTCCCCTCCTATTTGTGTGCTGCCAAACAGTGTGCTAAAGTAGGCCAATATCTTTCTTATTAACAAAGAAACTCTCCACTCTCAGTCCCTGCGCTGCTTCTTTCTACCTCTCATGTAAAAAACCCACGATGCCTTTATTCTCCATTCACTTTGTCTCTGCCCCATTTCTGAGGTCCCTTCGGCCCGAGTTTGCATACCTCTGAACCAGCAGTTCTGTTACAGTTTTGATCCTTTCCCTGGCTGGTTTAGTTGCCTTTATTAGCTGCAGCATGTCTCCAAAGTTAGAGTTCTTTCTCTCAGCAGTCTCTGCCTTAGCATGGAATAATACATATTACAGCTGATTCTCTGCCTAATTAGAGGACTTTTAACATCTCTTGAGTTACATTTGACTGAGGGAAGTCTTGTTCATATAGTAATATGAGTCTCTGTTCCTCCTCTGCTTGTCAGTTTAGGGCATTTGTGACAACTCAAACTATTCCTTCCCTATCTTCTCCAGCTGCAAAGCCCCAAAGAAACAAACAAACAAAAAAATGCACATGAACGTGCAACTTTGATAATAACTAATAACTTTTATTAGCATATTATTCCTCATTTTTAACTTCTGTAGTCAGTATATACAGCCTCAATTCTTACTTTTACTCCATCACAAATTGGCAGAATTTGTGCAAATTGGTCTGAAAAATTTATTGTTCCTTTTACTTTGAGTTCCTCCTTATTGCTTTTTAAACAAGTAAAGAAATGAAAAAGAATAAAAACCAATATATTATGTTACTAGGTGAATTACTGGCTACTACTGTTTCATATACCACACATCAGTGAAAAAAACACCATGAAAACACACAATTTGACAATAAAAGATTAATTATTTTACAATATTCTGGATTTTTTTATGGAAGAATGTATAATAATAAAAAAATACAACTGCAAAACACAGGCGAGAGTCACAGTTTACTTTCAATAAAAAACCCTTACAGCCTCCAGCAATAAAAACCACACTTTTCTAACCAAATAAAACCCCAGAATCTTCCTCCACCTTGAACAGGTTAAGTTATTTGTTACAGGGCCCAGGGAAGCACAGGGATCCTAGTGAATAGCAAAATGACAGGGGAACCATAATTATAAGAAAAATCTTGCTAAGAAATGTCAAGTACCCTGAGTGAGAAGGAACAGAGTCTTTCCAAACATCCCAACCTGATCTGGATGCTGAAGGCTTCATATCATGTATGATTCAGGGTACAGAGAGACTTTTATAAATCTTGGTTGCTGGGCACACAGCACAGTTTTTGATGGTGGCATGCTTGGGACTGGCAAGAACAGTATTTTTCAGTCTGGGATCTAGGCAGATTTAGCAACCTTACAAACATAATGCTGTGGCAAGGTTTAAAAGCAAGCTCCACAGGGAGTTTAATTTTCACTTAATACAGAAAATAAGAGATCAAGGATGATAAATTTTATACACTATAAAATTAGCAGGCTTTCCTGTTAACTCACATTAGGTTCAGGTCATCCTAAAAGAACTGGATAACCTTGGAGATGGAGGGATAACAAGTCCTGAAACTCAATAGTATCAGAAGTAAGATCTCGCATTCAGAAACTAACCGAAAACCACGTGCTCATCAGGTCAAGCAAGTGAAAAGGGTGAGTCTCAACACAGACCCCAATTATCACTATGATAAGACCACTATTTAAAGAGGAGATGTGAATTCAGAATATAACATGTAAGGCACGAGGTCCTGGTGTCTTCTTCCAATTCCTCCCCCACATAATCAACTTTCAGAGAAAAAACACCTGCAAATGTCAAAAGTCAGCAGGTTTTGTTTTGGGTTTGGGGTTTTGTTGTTTGCTTTTTGTCTTTAATATAGAAATTGGCATGTTTCCAAAATTAATGTTTTTAAAACACCTAAAGTTTGGAAACAGCTTGATACACTTTGCTCTACTTCACATGCTGTCTTCTGGGACACAGACTTTCACTCCATGGCTATTTGTACGATGCCAAGGAAACATCCCTCATCTTTGTTGGCTGAGTCCTACTGGCACCTCTGTGAAAGAAATTGAAAAATAACCTAATGAAATGCCAATGTAGCTGGGATACTTATCTATACTCAATTTCCCCCTCCCATTTCTCAGAGGAGAAGGGTTGTTTACTTAATCAGAAGATTACATTTGTTGATCAAAGGATAAAGGGAATCCTCTCTACCTCACACGCCCCATCCACATGCAGATTTCAGAGCATGGCCTCACTAAAGCACAGTGTATAGCAACACAAATGAACTACCCCTATATTAAGTCACCAGATGTAATCCTGACAGCAGCTCCAAGCTCTTGAGTTCCTCCTCCTCCTCTGATCTCTCTCTTTCTCCTGCCTCCCTCTCCCTTTGCTTTGATGATTTTGACAGCCAAGTTCTTGGAGAGTTACTCCAGGTTACAACGTGTCACCTTTAATGGAATTCAAAGCTTTAATTCAGAAAGTGGCCACTCTTGACCTCTGGCCCCGCTGCCACCCACTCTGCCACCCCCCTCCTTTCTCCATTGCCATGGAAATGAATAGCTGAGCGAAAAAATGGGAGCAGGCAAAGTCTAAAGCTTTTCACAGAGCCCCCAAAAGAAAGATGAATGAAACTCATTCATCACTGAGCAAGGGACCCAGAGAGCAAGCCAGAGGCAGAGCAAGCAAGGGAGAGAGACAGACTGAGATAGAAAAGGTTACCTCATGCAGGAAGTTATGTGATTTGAAAAAGAAAAGCACAGGAGGTGTGAGGGAACACAGTTCACTTGCAAAAGCTGCAGATTCCACCAAGAAAGATGCTTATTTGGGGAGTAGGGGTGGTTTCCTCAGCCACTTCCTGAGATAAAATTTCTTGTCAGACTACCAGGAAAAGATAGAAACTTCAGGAGAGAAGGAAGAAATGCCTGAAAAGAAATTTCAGTGAAAGTCGGAAGGATGGATAACTTATCGCAAGAAAAAAACATAATTAGAAACAAAACTGTGTTTGTAGTGTAGAAATTCCCTTCACCAAATTTCCTATTTTGGAGGCATTTTTCTCTCAATGCATACACCTGCCTTTTCTCCCCATCACCTCTGCATCACATAGCTTGATTTGTCTTGATATCTGATATCAATCAAATACCAAGGCAATTTTTAGCACTAGGGATTAAAGCACTTAAGAGACAATAGCTTATTCATACAGACATAGCACCAGTTTTCCTGGTGTGTTCCTCTGATTTCCCCATTTCTTGCAACTTAACTACAGCTGCAACAACTGCAAAGAGCTCTTTTTCAGATAATCTGAAACAGATGTACATAAAATTGCAATAAGTAAAAAAAATTAGTTAAATGACACCATGTATCCCAACGTCAGATGAAGGAAAATGTGCTACTGCACACTGTCCCACAGAGATGAGGGAGCCTCCTGATGCTGGTGACAGAAAAAAAGGAGAAGGGCAGAAAAGAAAGTCTGAAATACAGGAGCTCCAAAGAGCTTATTTGCCTGTGCCACTTGAAAAAGAGATAAGCAGGACAGAAGGAAGGCAAGAAGCAGTGACAAGTGATTCCCTAAACCCAGAATATTTTGCAAAGGTATTAGATGAGAGTGTCATAGATTATAAAGGAATATTTATATAATTGATGACTTTCCAGAATAACCAGTCAAAATTCATCTCAAGCATGCCAAAAATCAGGCAGATGCCAGCAGGGTCCTTGGGGATTGGTATGGGAGAAAAGCTGTAAAGGGCAAATCTCACTAAGAGGCAAATTCTTGCCTAAGACTGCGTTCTACCTTATCCTGACAGAGAAGTGATAATGCAGTTCTCCTTTTCACTGAAGACCAGTCTAAAGCTTACCCATTAAGTATGACTCAGAAGAGAGCCTACCTAGGGATTAAGTGATAACTCCAGGAGATAGTTACCCCTTGCAGAGTGATTACCATTCTGAACCGTGAGATTCTTTTTCCTCCTTCCAAAAGCTAATCAGGCATGATTCTCTTTCATTCCTCCAATCCCTTTGCCACAATCTCATTCCTCTTTCTAGTATTCTAGTGAAAAGGTATCACTCGAGAGGCAGGAATCATTAAACATTTATTCTTTGTTAATTCAGTGAACTAGATGCCAAGCCAAGCTTCCTGGGAGTGGCATTAGCACCTCTGCTGACCAGTGAGCTCAGACCCAGAGCTCATACTTAAGCTTCATCTTTTGTTAATCTATGTTTCCCTCCATGGTGGCTCAAACACTAACTCTAGCCTGAGCTACTCTGGGAGGGAAGTTCAGGCACACAAGCAGAAACATTCACATCAGTATATGTACTGTATAGAGCCTGTGAGTCACAGTAAGAGGGACCCAGTATATTCACAAAGCCTTTTGAAAAAAAAAAAAAAAAGAAAAGTGGAATTGGCAACTTGTACACAAATTAACTGAAACTAAAGCTGACTTTCTCCATAGCTCCCAAATCTCTCTTTCACAGTTATCAAAAATGGAAATAGGCACAGATACTACTCCTTTTCACCTGCAGAACGCCTACTACTGAAATGGGGGTTTACCTTTTTGTTCCTTCCCTGTCATTGGCGAATCAATCCCTCCAAATACCCAAAGGCTTGCTAAGACCACAGGTATCACCTATTAAATCTAGGAAAGCATATTTCACTGCAGAAGGATGCCAGCACTGAAGGCACGATGCAGAATAGCTGCTGCCTCTCTGTGTGTTGTCCTTCATAAGAAGCAGCTCTGCTAATGTGGAAAAGCCAGAAGTAATGCTACAGCCTCATAGAATGAGAACAGAAAGGAGAGCACTGCAACACAGCAGGGAGGGAAAGGAAAGGCACTAAGAAACCTTACAGTGATGCTCCTCATATCCTCAACACCTTGCCTTATCCTCCCCATGCCTCTGACCTGCAGACCTCTTCTTATCTCCCACCTCCATGGACCTGGAGCTTTGCCTCTTCAAAACTGGCTTGCAAAACAGAAAGATCACTAAGGAAAGGTTTTGCTAGTTATGGAAAAATTACTGTTTATCCAGGGAATGACAGAAATTAATAGGATGATGCTATACCACACAAGCAGAGCAACCACACAGCTCTGGTTCAATAAAACTTGTGTTAGTGTTAAGAACAGGTAAAAGTAATATTTTAGTGAGGAGTTATCCTCTAAAGGGTACTCTCTGGTAGCCTCAGGCTAAGGCCTTGGATTGTCTTGAATGAAGATGTTTCTGATTGATCCATGTTTAATTCCCACTGTAGGGCAGTTCAGGTCAGCTCTGTGCTGCACTTCTGTTTATGTAAAACAGACAGATTTTGGTAGCTGTAAATTGTGCCACAAATGGCTCCACAGAGGTGGGAAGCTTCATTTGGTCTTCAAAGAAACTTCCTACAGTAAATTTAAAAACTTCAGTGCACCAAACATGAAGGACACCTGCATGTCATTAAGCACTTAATGCTGAGCAGACAGCTTTCTGGGTCACCATCTGTTCAGCAAGAGCACCAGCTCCTGGCCGCTGTTCCCCAATTCAGTGTGCTCCAGGGCTGAACTCTCAGCCTTGGCAGCTCACAGTCACCCAAAAGGTAGCACGGATGGATCTTCTGTGTAAGCAACACAAATCAAAAAATAGTGTCCCCAAAAAGAACAATTCAATCAGGCAGAGTTCAGTAAAGTCTGTTTAAGGATTAGGAGCTAATCAGAAAAGCTCACAATGTATATGCCTCTGTTTGTGGTATCTACTGCTGCCCTTCTAATCTCATCAAACTGCCTGCTTATCTGTAGCTAACTGGCTCTGGTAACACTTATCATCTGTGTTGTTTAAACTAAGTTGTCTCTTGTGCTGGAAAGTTTGCTGTCTAGGTAACTACTCACAGAAAAAAAGTTCAAAATTAAGATGCCCTCGCCTAAACAATAGAACTGGTTGAAAACACTTCTTGTAAAAATAGGAGGAACTACCTACATAAAGCTAGAGAATAGATATCTCATCAGCTGTAGAAATCTGGAATTACTTTCCCTGTGCTCTCACAGAAGCTAGGTTGGCCCAATTCTGGCAATTCTATCCAAAGGTTTCAGCCTAGAGCTTCAGCCTTTTGAAGTTGAATCACCAGATGGTTCCACAACATCAACACAATCATCAAAATAAGCAACATTAATCACAGAGACAAACCAAAAGGTAATGGGTCCTAATGGTCACTGGGGAAGAATGATCTTTGTGTAAAACAAAGCAGGGGAAAGAGAGAACAGAGGCTGCTCTAAGTCTGGGGAACTGACATAGTCTGTAACCAGTTTCCACATCATAGGCTTACAACTTCTGCTTTTTGCCCCCTGCCCTCTCCACCCAAGTTGTGTCACACATGAAAACTCAATTTAAGGAAATGTACTTTGTGGCACAGTTCCATATTGTCAGAGAGAGAAGCAAACAAGTTTTTCCCGTTTGGGAAGATCCTGTTTGGTATTTGATGTTTCAGAATCTTCTTAAATAAAGCCAGCAATTTATTATAACCATAGCCAGTGCTCAAACTGAACTAGAGTTCAAAAGTGCTAAGCTTCATTCTTCTTAATGAGGGGAAAATCAGCATTTTTCTTGATTCTGGAAACTGAACTGGCTTATCCACATAACTAGAAAAGCATAAATAAAGGTGTTCACATAAGCAAAGGAAGCCTATAAAGCTGACACCTTCCTCCACCCCGTGTAAACACAGTTTACCTATCTCAAAAATGCATGCTTTTCTTCATTCAGAGTCACTTTTCTAAGAGGTTTTATACAGGTGAAACATGAAGACAGTGAGATAATGCTTAGATGGAGACCTTTTGTGCTAGAGGATCTGGGTTTCTGGAATAAGGGCTCTGTCCTGCCTGTCTGCTATCAAGAAAAATATTTCCTGATTGGAAAGGAAAGCACACACTTAGCTAGCATTCCACAAAGGCAAGGTCAGCAGGAGAAAAAGCAGATAGAGAAAGAAAACAGACAAAAGGACATCAGCAAAAAAACCCATATGCTTAGAAAGAGAAGGTTAAGCTACTCTGTACTTTGATAGTAAAATGACCTTTTAAAAGCAGGTACCTTTTAATTTCTATAATACATGTTTCTCCATTCACTCTGTTTTTCACACGATGTTTGACTCTATTCAAGTAGGTTTGCAGGAGCTGAGTTACAATTTCATATGATAAAGGGCAACACAAGAGGTGTGACTTGCAACGTTACAGCCCTTGTAGGAAGCAAATTGGCACCTAAACTACAGTATATGCATATTACAGTTAAAAAGGGAACTCAATGACTTGTTAAAGCAGGACACATTTGCTATCTTTTAAAACACAGGCTTCTGCTTCGCTGACCTGCCCATATTTCACCTCTGAGAACCTGAGAAAAACTCTTCTGTCGAGACAAAATGGATGTCCTTATGCAAGAGCCCCAAGTTAGTTCCTTGTACCAATCTTCTGGTATCCACAACTCCACATTTGCCATTTACACTCTGTAAAATGAGGGATCCACTGCCTACTATGAAAGCTTTTGTGAAATTATCATCCAGCCTCCCACCATCAACACTGTAAAATAGTAAATTAGTTTGTAATTGAATTTTTCTTATCATGGCTTTTCCCAGTAAGTTATAGAGGCCTTCGGTACTTGCTATTTTTCTTCCCTAGAAGATATTTATAATGTGGCTATCTGTTCTTCTTGAGTTTGTCAGGCAGACTAAGCTCTTTAAGCCACAGAGCAAACTTTCTCCAGACATTAGTTTGTTGGAGAATTTTTCCATTTCTCTTTTTAATTTTTTCACATTTTGAAAATGTTGGTATGAACAGAGGATACCTTATCCTGTTATCTCTGTCATCACCATCATTGCCCTAGTCTAGACCTCTCATGCATATGCCTATGGTTTTAGGCATTTCTCCACAACACTACATTCAAAGCTCATCTGCCAATGTGACCCCCTAAAATCCTTTTTAATCACTGCTTTCCAGCTATTTCCCACCATATATTTTGTTCATATGCAGAGAGATAGAAGGGACTAAAACATGCTGTGCTAAGCCACCTGCATCATTATTTTCAGCACTGAAACACGACACAGAAAATGTCACCCAACCCTAAGACACAGACATGGGAAGGAACAGGTGGAAAGAGGCTCCCTGTTTTTTCTTGACATCTTTCCCTGTTTCCAGAAAGGTAGAAAGAGGTCCTCAGCAGCCTCAGGCTGTTAATAACTATGCCAGTGTTCAGTTAGTAATGAATTTTGCAATATTTAATATTTTCCTTAATGACTAAAGTTCAATTCTTCATAAATTTTTAAAAGAAAAAAGAATTAAAATGTGTTTTCAGTCTTCAGCTTTAAAGAAAATACTTGAAAGTACTATCATTGGGTTATATTAAAATAATAAAAACTTACGTGGAAGGCCAGAACAAAGAATCCCATCGTTGGTTTGAATTTTCCTCATCTAGTGATTTTTAGGCCAATATCCTGACAGGAAAGGGGGAGGAGTGGGGCTGTCAGTACCGTATTCAATGAGTATAATTACACTGAATTAGTGCTAAGGGGTTTAGAGAGAGGAAAAAATACTATTCCACAGAGTTAATATAAAGTGGGCTTTCATGTACATACAAACCCACAAGGAGCAAGCTACTGCCTGCTGAGACCTATTTGAGAGCCAAGGGATTGATCGGACTCAGCCAGCCCTTGCTTAAGAGAAAAGCTGCAGTTGTGAATTACTGTAAAGCAGTATTCACATGATTGATGGGTTTACCCCCACCACCACATTTGTTTCAAAGGTCCATTTTGTCTTCTGTGGTGACGGTGTGAATTAACCCCGCTCACAATGGCTGACTGGATTTTGCAAGACGGATCCAAGGTCTAGGAGTCCGATGGAGCTTTTATCTTGTGCAGCCGTGTGACTGGGAAAAGGGGAAAGAGATGCTATTTAACACCCAGGCTACTGAGGAGCACCATAACACTGACCTCCTCAAAGAGTCTGCAAACTCCCTGCCATCAGACCAGCCAGCTCCTGCCAGGGGAGAGTCTTTGAAGGAGCTCTACCTCTGATCTCCCTTGCAATCTGATTCTACACCCACTTATTCTTACATCCAAGGGACCATAATGTATATTTATTTCATCTCTTGCCTTTTTAGCCCAATGTGACGTCAGCAATAGATTTTTTTCCTCCTTTTTGCCAAAGAGGAACAAGAGAAAGCCTGGACTCTGTATGCAGTAAAAGATCTAGAGGCTCCACATAATCTGTAAGGGGGTTTCTCTTCAAGGCTCAGGTGCTGTAAATTAAAAGTAGTTAGAATAGAAAAGAGATGGGAGAGAAAAATCAGAAATGGGCCCAGATCATGACCAGCTTTTAAAAATATCCTGAAATCTTTTGAATTGATACTATGACACAAAAAGCCAGAATTCCATGGAAGTCCAGTCACACAGCTGCTTAGGAATGGGCCCACAGCATCTCAGGAACCACTTTTGCAGCCAGGAATAAATCTGTGTCGGTTGCAAACTGCTCTGTGCTCCTCCCAGTTCCCAGGAACGTACTATGTACATGAATAAGATTTTGTTTTCCTCTATGCAGTAAATACATTGCTTAAAAGGGAGGAAAGAAACCCCAAACAAACAAATAACAGAGCATTAAATACTATTAGCTACACCAAGCTGGCTGCAGGCAAGTGAAATGTAACCTTCCCACACACAACTCTGCAAAAGCCTTTCACACTGCATCATTTCATTTCTGTTGCCCTGGTCTTCCATGTATCTTAATCTACAGCACCTCCTCTGTATTCACAGTCCTGTTCTAACCAAAAGGAGGGGAATAAAAGATGCATTGCCGCTGCAGTCGTTGGTGCCACTGAACTCACACCACCACAGTCAGCATTTCTTAATTGCTACCTGCAACATCCACTGGACCCCACAGTGTGGGAGTTCTTTTATCCCAGCCCCACCAGCCATCCCAAGCCTGGCCCTGGGAAAATGGTCTAAGAGCACGACAGTGCAGCTGCATTTCCAATGAATGTTAGGCCAGGGAGCTTCTCAACATATCCTGCCTAGGTTTGTCATGGCACATCAAAGAAGTTCTCCGTCCTCAGGTGACAATTCTCTTTGATCCTTTCTTGGACACCATCTTCCTCTGCCTTGATAGCTATGGCAGATGTTGCAGGAATCACAAAGTCAAATGCTACAAGATGTCTCTGCCCCTTTAGGACTCTTCTGACCTCCAAACCAACCCAGCCTCCAAAGAGGTAGATGCTGAAGTAGCACCAAATGAGGTCAAGCACATTTCAGCCACTACACTCAATTTTCACTTGGAGATTCTTGGACCAAAATGTGTCATAACTGAAAGCACACAGTAACTAGGTTAGCTCCTGTGCAAAGTTGTTAGTAACCCATATAGACCACAAGAAGAGCTCAGCTGTCCTGGTGGGACTGGGTTAACAGATGAACACTCAGACATTCTCATCAGCATATAGAAACTGCTGTCAGACCACCTCCTGCTATCATACAACATTTCCAAATTTTATGTGTGTGCATCTTATTAAACCCCAAAAGACAGCATGCTTTATTTCTCTATGAAAAACTCTCTCAGTCACAGAGAAACTGTCCAATTTTTCTGGATCATTTTGAGTTTTACTACCTCGTGCCCTCTGCTGCTGTGATTTGCAAGGTGTACACATATGCTTTCTATTCCACCACACAAACAGGGTGGAAGGAGAATGGGATCAATGGCAGGTTACTCTGGGACTTCCCAAATCTGCTGGCAGCCTGCAAATCACCCATATGGGAAAGCACACTGTAAGACAACTTCATGAACCCCGAGTGAGCCAGGGGGAACACCAAGGCAGCAGAACACACCTGCTCTATTGGTGTACTAACACGACACTGCTGAGTTGACAGAGCTGTCAAAACCCATAGACCCACCGTACCAAGGTGAAGGCTCACTCCAGTCCCAGGGGGCTGGCGGTCTTTGTTTCTACCTGTCATCAGTGCATTAAGTTAATCTCTTCCCTCCCCCCAAAATCCTCTCCCTGTGCAGTTCAGTCCAGTGGCAATAGCAGCTGGATGTGAAACACGGGTGTGCTATTAAGAAAGGTCAAGTTATTTCATTTCCAAAGCCTATGCACAGTGGAGCATCATTCAAATCGGGCACGTTTTTCTTCATGTTCCATCTAAACAATGAATGACTTTAAATAAAAGCTACTTATTGTCACCCTTTCATTTGCCACACTCAGAGGCATGTTAGACAAATGTTCTAAAAGCACCATCATTAGAAGCAGGAGGTCATCTGCAAGCCCAGTTGGCTTCTGTTGCTCCTGGTGCCATGTACGTCATAGCAAAACCTGTAACACACTTATTGACTCACGTGATGACAAGGAACACCAAGTCCTTGTGCCCATGCACAGCACCCCGCATAAAAGCCAGTTGAGCTCATCAAGATTAGGAATGAGCTCTTTCTTAAGTCCAGCCCAATCCATTTAACAGGCTTATATGGAAATACTGAGAGGCAGAGCTGACAAGTGACAATGCATCTAACTTGCACACACTAGTTTGCTAAGAAGGAAGAACGTGTTGGCTCTGCCTAGCTCTGGTTCATAATTGACTCTTTCCTCCCCATATACTCCTTTACAGATGCTTTTCTCTAAATATATGAATTTAAAATGGCTTAAGTGACCTTTGTGATTACTAATCAGTACTATAAATCTTGTTCCACGAGCCCAAAGTAAAAAAACAACTGTTAAAGACAAGCCCATTTTATTCTTCCTGATCAAATAGCCTTCCCTTCCTGCTCTTGGCATATGTTTGCATAAGTTGATTTGATTCTGCTAAAAAGATGCTGGCATGCATCAAAACAGAAAAAAATAAAAATGCGCAGAGATGCTTTGAGACTGCTTGTGACATCAGCTAGTGATAACACACTACTGTCCCCTGTCTCCCTCGCTCCATCTGTGCACAGAGATGCAACCTGGGGAAGGGATTGCTCCTGACCTTCTGCTGAGCAGCAAGCACAGCAGTACACATCCAGGCTCAGCCCTCCCCACACCACCAAGCATGTAGGATCCATCCAAAAGTGAAGGATGAAACAACAGATTCCTCCCATTCAAAAAACAAAGAGTTGCTTTGGGATTCATTACTTAAAAGGTAATAACCTTAAAGTACCTGTAACCTCAACTTACTGAGTCTCTATTTTCTGCAATAAGAATCATGAAGGGGGAGGGGAGAATAAAAATCAATTTTTGCAAATAATATAAATAATTCTATAAGTTAAATGAAAGATATTTTAGAAGTATAAGTGCTGCTATGAGAAGTTAATATTAAAATCATTCTCTGTGAGATACATGGAGACTAAGTTAACACGAAATTAGAAAAATTGAACACAGTCAGACTTAAGGGAAAATGGGTAACTTGCACAGGATATTCCAACTCTGACAACACATTTGTTTTCAAATAGCAGTCCATTTACCACAGCTGAAAAGAATCAGGCCAACAGATTAGATGTGTATGGGTGCAATCAGCACACATTTCTAGTATCACAAACAACTTCCTGGAGCACAGTTTGCCCATATGTTAATCAAACAAAAAAAACCAACCAAACAAACAACCAAACAAAAAAATTTCCTCCCCCAACAACAGCACCAAAATTTTAAATTATACAGTCAATATAAATCATAATTAGCCTATATACAATTATTTTTACATATATATTTAGTTACTTTGGTAGACTTAAGGTACTTCAGATCAGGTCTTTAGCTAATGTTTAGAGGGGATTCTTTTAAAAGGCAAAAACGTTCAATCTCGAATCTGTGCTTGCACACATACCAACTAAGGAAGAAGTCAGAAGTACAAATCTGACTTTTCAGGCTTTTCTCGCAGGGAGGTACAACAGGGGAGAGTTTCCAACTAGAAATTCTGAACTCCAATCTTGAGGATGATAGTATGCAAGCCTCCAATTCAGAACAGAGCAGATCAACATGAAACACTTGGTGATCAAATGATGATGGTGTTATCATTTTCTAAAAAGGTGAAAATGTGCTAATTTTTATAAACAATTTCTTGCCCATGTAACCAATTCACATGGTGGCAGTTGGCTTGAAGATTGCTTTCCTTTCAAAAAGCATGCCAGGAATGAGCACAGATATTCTGACAGGGTACCAAAGTGCAGTCATTGATGGTACTCCTGGTCACTCAGGAAAAAAAAAAAAAAAAAAAAGAAAAAAATTACTTTGCAAATGTAGTTTAAGAATTTATTCACTCACGGATTATCTGTAAGAGAAAGAAAATGGAAACGCAGCCCAAGTGAAACTAATGGGAGAGAACAACTTTGGCAGGTGAGATGTAAGATGGAAATTAAGAGGTCCAAGAGCAAGGCTGAAGAACAAGGAAGCAAATACATAGTGACAAGTAATAAGGCATTCCTTAAGCACACAGATAACTGGAACTCCAGAAGAGTCAGTGGGTCTTGCAGACTACCCTGAATGCAAAGCCAATGAGGGCAGAAAAAGAGATTGCACAGAAGTTAAGTGGCTCCTCTGCTTCAGTCTTTGCTTTGAAATAGAGATGAGAGATGCATACTCCAGGGTTGTAGCAGTAAAGAACTTGAGGCAGAACTGCCAGAGAGAGTTAGGGAAAATAAAATAAAGTAAATTAAAAAAAGAAACTACGTGAGAAATTCAATTGCGCTAAACTGCATTTCCAGAGCTGAGAGAAGTCAGTTAAAAGCAAGTGTAAACCAGCGAGGCTGAAATAGGAGCCCCACAAACTAGAGTCTAAAAAAAGCAGATTTTTTCAAAATGATAAATCATGCTTCATTAATCTACAAAAGGACTTTAAAAACATACCCTGGCTATTTTTCACTAGATGTAAATTGTTCAGATTTTCAAAGACTGAAATAGTTAGGAGAGCTTTCTCTTCTCAGGATAAGAGGTAAGATCCTGTCTCTCTTTCAACATTAGCCAAGAAGCAGAGAATCCCAGGGTAAGAACAATAATCAGTCCTTTGTACAAAAGGGGGATGCTTTAGCACCCAAAGTACAGCCTAGGATCAATGTTGTGGAATGCATTTATGAAGCATCTGAAAGAAAGATTTAAAAGCAAGGCAATAAGATATAATGCCTTTATATAATATAGTATGAGTCAACAATATGGAGGTCCTTGTCCTCACAAATAGCCAGGCAACGGGACAACACAAATATCAAATAAAATTGAAGTCTAATGGAACAAATATATATATCTACTTCTATATGTATATTCAGTGTAATTCAATGACCCCTGAATGAACTTCTAGACATCAAAAAAGTTCTGGAGACTGAAGTTGTCACATCCATGTGCTTAATGAAAAGAGTCATTTCAGAGTGGACAAAACTTTAGAACAGCACTTCTAACATTTTAAAATGTAATATGAAAAAAATGTTTAATTATAACATTATAACATAATTGTAGAATGCTGGGTTAAAGTTCAACTAAATGTGCTCGCTAAAATAAGGACGTGAATTGTGAGTACATTTAGAAATAAAGAACTGAAACATTGTGGTGATTTAGAACAAGGCGTGGGGCTGGAAAAGGCCACTGAAAATGAGAAACATGAGAGAATGTGTAATATTTATGAAAGGTGACCTACTGCACTATTTAAATAGAAGAGAGATTAAAGCAAAGAGAAGCTGAGGTTATGAAAATAAGGACAGAGACACATGAATTCAAAATTAAGGTTAAGAAAACCTCAGCTATTCAGAGTAGTGAAAATACATCTTCAACACCAAAACAGCTTGGGCGTGGTTCATCTGTTTAGAGGAAAATTCTTTTAAAAGTCTCTTCACATTTAAAGCTGAGGAAGATGAACACGATTTGCAAAGAGTTTTAAGGAGTCCCCACAAGCCTGGTTTTACAAAACCTGCCATGCACTCATATTTTGTACAAGTGGACTGCCACTCACAGGGCGTGGTCCATGTCTTGGAAAAACCTAGGCTGAATTCACAGACTGATACAACTTCTGCTACAGAAGCATTAGCAGCCTTTGATGGTTTAGCTTTGCAAGGCAGCAAAACTGGGACAATGTAGGAATCTGAGCAAGGAAACCAGAGTTCACCTGGGATCAGCAGCTGGAGCTTGGAAGTTCTGCTACTCCAAAAAGTATTTAGGCCTAGAATATTTTTTTTTAAAACCTGGAGGAATAGAAGATACATATAAATGAGATTTAAGAAATATCCCTCTCATTTCATACAAATCACACTTTGCATCAGGCAGTGAAGAGTACATTTATTCTATGCTAAGAACACAGAACAAAGGCTAAATTGTCTTTCCCTACAGAAGTTATGATGTTTGGGATTTTTTTCCTTCTTCTTTTTTTCTCCCTATATAATCAAGAAAGAAAAAGAAAAAAATCCAAAACACTGTGTCCTGTGAAGCAACTGAAAAGGACAAGGACAAGCCTTTGGGAAAAAAATCAAATCACACTTCCATTTTTATTCAACTCTGTAGTTATAGTAATAATAATTGTAAATAAAAATTGCCAATTATTACAACTGTTTACAAATATATCATATAGAAGTAATTTTATAACAACTAATTATAACAATTGTTTAAAATGTTTACAAATATCGTGTTTGTATTCTAACTTTCAAAGCTTTGAGGAAAATTTTAAACTGATCAGGAAAGGACAAATTTGAGAAATTGCTCCTCATTCCCCACTGCTTCACACTCTAGCACTTTTTGTGAGACACCATGATCATAAAAATACCATAATGAACAGCACCAGCTGGACATCACAGAGCATCATGAAGACCTTACTGCAGCCAATGTGTCTATCTAATATATAGGCTCAAGTTCTTGTTTCTATTCTCTCAATGCCCATTAAGGGTTGTAAGTGTTCAGACACACACTTGAACTGAATTTCACTGACCTGGAACAGAAATCACGGATTCAGTTAACTCAAAAATTTCCATTTCAATAAGCCTTAAATGAAATATTTCAACCTCAATTTTTCTTGACTTAAGACAGACAATTTACACTTCACAGACTTTACTTGCTTTGGGTTTTTTGTTTGTTGCTGTTTAAATCAGACAAGAAATTCCCACCCACAATTACTTGAGAAATCTCAGTTGGTAAAATCCCAACTAGAATTGGAGCCTTGTTGCACATGCTGAAAGTGTCAATGCATAAAGATGTGAACTTGTCATTTATAGTACATGTTGCACAATTGGAAAGTCTAAAGTTATCTGACATATTTTTGCTACACAACCCTACAGCTTTGAAAAGTTTCTCCAAGCAGACACTTGCTTCTGGAGGGGGGGTGTGTAAAGGATAATGTCAGGGCAAGGTTTCTACACACCTCTTTTTTTCCTCTATAAAAACACATGCTCGCCATATCCACTCATCCTACAGTTGTGCTTAGCACAAGAAAGAAGGGTTCTTATTTAAAGGACTTTCAGATATAGTAATAAATAATTCAAACTAAAATATAGTACACAGCAATTAAATGAACACAGTAGATGCCGTAACACGCCACCTTCATTTCTTAGTCCTTTTCTGGTGCATCAGTATTCAATCTCCAGCTGTTCTCAAACGTTCCAACCCTTTGGGAAAATTAGCACAGAGATGCTGTATTTGTGCGCAGAGAAGCAGCTAAAGAAAAGCCAGGACCATATAGCACATTATAATACCAAATAAGAAGAGATGTTTGTAAATAGATGTAAAAGAGATGTTTGTTAACTCAGTTACAATATACTAGAAGCATCTATAAATGTTTTTGAAAGCAGCTTCAAAATAACTTTTATAGATCAAAATCATGAGTAACAGCAGGAAGTTCACACACTCTTCCTCACGTTCCCATCCTTTTTGAACTTCAGATTTTTTCCATTATGAAAACGTGACTAATTTTGCAGGTAGTTGTGGACAGAGAGAGAAAATGTTCCCCTCTCTCTTACATTTCTCATTTCAGCCAACTTTACAAAACATTTCAGATGTCAAAGCGAGAAGATTTCTGCCTTCAGAGATAAAACAAAGGGATGATTCCAGTGGGAAGATGGCAGCCTCTACCTCTCATCAGGATAAACTCACAACATGAAACAATCATTCAGGGACATGTTTATGGTGAAGGGTTATGCACAGCCCAGACCCTGCCTTGGAAGGGTACGGTTATTAACGTGGACCAACAGGAGCAGTTTACATCAGACAGTGGAAAAGAAACCCAGCTCACCATTAGTTTGACTTAAAAAAAAAAAAAAAATAAAAAAAATTTAGAGCAGCTCATGCTTAAACAGATTTCCAGAAAAATATCAGGTATCAAGTGAAGCTGTCAAAGGCCCCATAGTAAACGTATTGCTATAAGACTCATCACAAGAGATTGCATCCCCACCTTCTCACGAAGGGCATGGACCTGAGCACCTACTGTGTCAGAGAGTTTTATTTCCAATAAGTTCATTAAACTTAAAAATGAAGGCACTGATCAAGAAAAGATTTCACAGGCACTTTTACATTTACATTGTCTAAGTAAATCCCACTGTTCTCAGTGAGGTAACTCAGAGCCCATATAGATGTTCCAACATCACACAAGACATGCAAAGACTATATTTCAAATTAAAAGTGACAGAAAGAGGAGAATAGTACCTCTTAAAACACAGGTACCAATAATCCCAATAACCACTCAGCATTAGTGAGTCCAAAACACAAACTAAAACACATGTCCCATTTAAAGACATGTTCTTGAGCAAACAAACATGAAGGGAGAGGAGTTTGCCTTTTCCTTATCACCCCATAACCACAGTTCCCATGCTATTTTGCAAGCACAGGGAAAACTCGATTCAGTGTAGATACCCCTATTTAGGCAGCCCATAATTCCTGCATTCTTTGTAAATCCTCTGCTGGTGGATGGTCTATTTAGGATTACTAACAGAAAGAAAATGAAAGCAACCTTTAGGCTCCTCTGAACTCTGTAGATCTTTGGTCAAACCAGCTAGAGGATCACCACACCATAACCAGCTCCCCCATGAGTTTCTGGTTTGGTTTGGGGTTTTTTTGTCCTTCTGCTGCATAAATAAGCCTAGAAGAGGAGGAGGCCCACAGCACAGGACAAGTATGCTAATGCCATATCATACCAACTGCCATGCCAGCAGCAATCACACACACACACCCGCTCACACTCTTCTGCCAAATAATCACTTAAGCAAACATCAACTACAGAGATTAGCAAAAGCGTCTGACAACGCGCAAATCGGACAAGAAACAGGGGCTGAAGGGACAGCTTAGAAAAGTGAGGATTTAATAAGTGAAATGACATGAAGTTCCTGAATCAAAGCTTGCAGTACTTTTGGAAGACTGCTGAAAATCCTATCTGTTGGCCTTAAAGGGAAAGCTAGTAGATTTTTTCCATCCGTCTGTCCTTACTGCATATCAGCTGCAGCCAGACGGGCTTCTAATAAAAGCAAGTGACTCTTGTACAAAGCAAAACATCTTTCTGACCTCTGGGAAGGCAGTAATCCAAACAAACAACCAGGCAGTCAGGTGGTACAAGCTACTGGGAAGCAACCAGAGCATCTCAGGGGCTTTTTGCCAGCTAAGCCACTGTTATAGAAGACCTGCGTTTCCAGGTGAAACCATCCCAGGTAGAGCAAGTTCAAATTATTTTTGTATAATGTGATAGAGGTGGGGTGACTACTTTTAACATGTAAATTTTATTATTCAAACTAAGGGAAAAAAGTGTTTTCCTACTGTAATTAAGGCAGAATATCAGAACAATCTCTTGATTAAACTTTAATTTACTAAAATATGCTTCACTCCAAAAGCACTTTTAATTAAAACAATGAGATTTTGCTGCAAGAAGTACAAGAAGACTCACAGTCATTTACCAGCCCTATAGCTCACCTTATTTGGAAGAATTTGCTACCAGAACAAAGGAGTAGGTATTCTTTCTAAATCTTAGTGTGAATTCCATAATCCTCATTCTGATGAAGCTCTTGCTGAAACATCAACTTTGCCTAAAGAGTTGCTGGAGAATGTGTGCCTGGTTTAATATTAATCTCTGCTCAACAGGAAGAGCAAGATTTCTAGTGAGCTGGGAAAGGTCTCAATATCGAAATGGAAGAAGCTTGGTTGTCTGAAAGCAAGCTGTGACTTCGTAGTGCCACTGCAGAGACATCACCATATTACAGATGCCATCCTTCTACCAAGGCTATTTCTAAGTCCCTTCCTATCTCACTTTCAAAGACAATAGATCTTTCTTAAGAGAGCCATCCTTTACCATCTAACAAAGGGCCTAAAAGGGCATCACAGTAATGTTAAAATGGATATTTTTGAGACAATGTCAGTCTTTCCACTGTTGCTTACATGCTGTAAACCTGTTAAAAAAAATCTTTAAATACAAAGCTTTTGAGATGACAAATGCTTACACTCAGTATTAAGCACATTTTAGATGCTCCTATCACAGAGGCAAAGATGCTACAGACTGTGAGCCTTCTGTTGTTGGCTACAGATGGGTACATACATTTGCATTGCACTACTAAGACTCTTTTGCACTTTGAGAACATGATGTGTGAGAAGTGGAGCTAAAAAAATAAACACATACATAAATGAATCTGTTGTATTAATGATCCAGTCAAAACAAGGAAGCCTTAAATGCAATAGTCATATCATTTTTAGTTGGTTATAAACTAATGCCACTGTTCACATGGCACTGAGGGGAAAAAAAGAAAAAGAAAAAGAACAAAACAGGTTTTTGTGCCTGATATACACTGGAACTGAATCAGAGAAGTTAATTCAGTTTTTTCTGTTGCCTTCAATTGGGCAGGGATTCTCTGCTTCCACAAATATCTATATATTTGCTGTTTGTGTCAATGCACAAGGAATTCCTCCTTTCCCTTATACCCATAAAGTGAAATTGTCTGGTTTCTGACTTTCTAATCTTTTAAGGCAGCATAAGGCAACAGATAATGTAGTCAGCAAAGTCAGATGGTGAAGACAACAGCAGAGTGATCTATCTGCCTTCACAGGCTCAGAAGATCAAGACCAATTTTGCACTCAAGCCTAAGAAATAGGCTACCTCCACCTCACTGCCAGCTTCACTAGTCCTGTGCCTGTCTCCTGTGCCAGCTGGACCAGCCTCCCTTAGACAACTGAGCATCAGCCCAGGTGTGTAGAAGGATGCTTGCAGAAAAAAAGCAGTCTGTCTGGCCTCCTCTTTCCTTCCAGTTGTTCTGTCTGGTTTTAGTACTAAGAGAAGAGCTTTTGTATAGATAGGGAGTGGTTCAAAAAATATTTTTAGAAAGATGGCAAAAGTTCTGTTTCATTTAAGTTGATAGCGAGCTTTCTGATCAGTGCCAAATTATAGAATTTCTTGTCTTTCTCTTCCCTTCCCACAGGCATTGACAATGATATCATCTACAACTAAACAGGGGATGTTTACAAGGTCCAGCTACACTGCAACTGTGTAGAAACTAATGAGGAAGGAAGATTTTTATAATAGTCTTGTGAAACATTTAATGATCTCTGAAATAGTGCTGGCAGGCCTCAAAGGAGAAAGGCCGAGTTTAAAATTGAACTTTGCAGTTTGCTACATGGCAGTGTACTGGAGCCCCAAGCACTATTTATTTGCAGAGACTATTTTTATCAGAAAGTCCCTAACTCCTGTAATGCTCTTCTGCTCTTAAGTCTTTACCCCTCTCTTGCAGCTGCCATGCAGTCAGTGGTACTTACTGAGCAGTGTGTTCCTAGGGCCCAAAATAACACATTAATACATTTTTCTTAACTTAATGGAACTAGGTTTTGCCTCAGACATAGTTAGCTCCATTCCTCACCTCCAGAGGTTATCCACATTGAAACCAGAATGTGCCATTCTGGGAAGGCAAGGAAGGGCAGTGGCTTTTTGGAGTTGAGGGATGGTGAGGGTAAAAATCCCCTGGCTGTATCAGTAATATAGTTAGCTCTTTATTAGTATTTACATTCTCCCTTCTCATCTCCCTTGAAACTGCCTACTGCTGTGTTCTCTCAATCTTCATTCTGAAAAAAGATTAAAAAGCAGTCTGCAAGATGACTACAGTTTTTACAAAGCCACTTCCACACATAAGTAAGGAAGGACCTTAAAAAAGTTGAAAAATAACAGAACCATCATGGTGCCACTGCAGAAGAGTATAGAGCCAGGTATTTTAAATGGCCCAGTGATTCTACTCCTTGGAATAAAAGAAGGTGAGACCTACTGGCCAAGAGAGCATCTAGTTTGGTAAAGTCCTACTGACCCTTTCCATGATGGTAAAGTAAATGTAGCTGAAAACATAAACTGAACTACTTTAATACTACCACCTGCAATGGGGCTTTTTAAGTCTTCAAGTGAAAGTATTCACTAGTGAAAAGACTGTAGGAACCTGGAGAGGGTCTGAAAAGTATTGATGAATTTGGCATCACAAAATCAGTTTTTCTGGCAACTCAGAACAAGAAAAATTTTAGTCAGCAAATCCCATATGGACTGCCAGTTCTTATTTCATGAGTTGGATCAATCTCATGTTAAAGGTAGTGAGATTTAAGAGTTTCTTCAGCTATGACCACTGCTGTTCAATGCAAATCCAAGAGTTTGCAAAGCATATTTAAATTTAAAAAAAAAAAAATCCATTGATCTTTTTTTAGTGTCTATTACTGTTGGCATGAATAACAAGAATCAGTACCTTGAAATTTAGTGATACACAAAAGATATGCCTTTTCTCACCTAGCTTAGCTGCTGCTGTGTCAGTCCACAGAGACACCACCATATCATTTCTTACACAACTACAGTGCTCTGTGAGTTATTACAGAAGACATTGTTGGCTCCTTTAATTGAATTTTTCCACTGTGCTTCTGCTAAGAAATTGATGTAAGACAACTGACTCAAATTTTCCCCACCTCTCCTCAAATGCACATTGAACACTTGACAAAGCCCACTTTTTTATTTTCCTCTGCACGGTTCCATCAGAGAGGACCCTCTGTGCATTCAGAGCAGCACAATGAAGAATGATTTCCAAAGCATTAACTTGGAGCCATTGAGACTTGGATGTTTTTAAAATGACTCTTTTGTTTTCAAAGGATTCTAGACTACCCCAGCTACTCTAGAAGAGAGTCTTTTTCCCCTTTCTCAAAACATCCATTCCTTGAGCCATCCCTGGAGTGCATTGTTGGGGCTGATTCCTTAGTGCAGCGAGTTCCATCAGTCAAAGCTCAACAGATACAAATAATATCAGGATATGGATATAAATTAGTGCGACAGACCCTAAATAGTTTTGACAGGTTTAGTAAGTATATATAGCGACACAGAATGCTATTCCTGCTGTCAGACATCAATATGTAGACAGAAGATTGGGGGCACCATGGAAACTCAGCGACATAAGAGTGGTATTGATTGGATAGAAAACGAGACTGCAATTTAAGCTTAAGGCTGCCAGAGATGCCAAGAATGGAGAATGACCTCCAGCAGTGAATTTTCAGCATAAGCTCCCTGTGAACAAGCCAGTCCAAGAAGGATAAATCAGGGACAAGCTCACCAGGGATATGGCTCAACTGAGTTTCAGCTACCCTAAGCAGATGAGAATCACTCTATGTGTGCACGCGTTACAGTGACCTAGTTCGTTCAAAGACTGCATTTTGAATGGTTTATTATAGAGGCTTGAAACAAAGAGATTTCCTCAATTAAAGTCCTGAAATGCATCCTCTAAATGAAAATGCTTTTGATACACTGATCAGCAAGAAGTTGTAAATATCGAAGCAAAGCGGACATTGTTAAAGACCAATTCCCACAGAAAACGCCACGGTTGGGAATGTAGGTAATGAGGGGGTCTGAACAGAGCAGGAGCAATGAGCCATGCCAGCTCCATCCCTAATGCTCTAGTGTTACACTAAAACACTTGTTACACTATAACACTAGATAAATTGTATCTTTCCTGGAAAAAAAAAAAAAGGAAACCAACAACCATAAAACAAAAAATCCAGCCAAACAAATCCCCCCACCCCAAAAAAAAAAAAAAAAAAAAAAAAACTACAGCAAAAAAAAAAAAAAAAAAGAGCATATTTTTAAGCTCCTGTAAAGCATTATTTTTAACTAATATCTGAGCACTCAGTGAGAACCATTCCCAGAACAATAAAGAAGAAATACAGGACATGTCAGGGAAGTACCTCGCTGGAGTCATGACTGCTGGAAGTCCACTAAGTAATAATGTTCACATTTGTGGCAGAAAATAATCTACACAAAACATCCATCAGTACAGCTGTGTCAGGAATAAGATAAGCCTCCAAAGTGTCCCCAGTGTCAGTATAGGCGTAGAAGACAGGCATATGGTACTGGGAGAGCAGGGCTGTGTTTTGTAATACTATAGCAAGACAAACCTTCTGCTGGCAAGGGTGTATCAACCACAGGTTGCATCTCAAATAACTGGGGATAGACATCTGGATAATTGCAAAAAGTCTGTTTTTCTTAGGCCACTTCTACACTATAAACAAAGGTTTACCATTTGTAAAAATAAAATAAAATAAAATAAAAAAATTGTTGCTGTCTTCTCTTTTGCTCACCCAAGAGCTGGCTCAGGAGCTTGCTAAAGTCAATAAGTTTCTGTCCTTCAATTTTACACAAAGCTTCATGCGTAATAAGTCACTGAGGAGTTTAGCTTAGCCTGAAGACAGGAGTATATTAAACATCTGCTTTCCTTCTCTTTAGGAAAAGTCACTAAATTATTGCAGCAGGTTTTTTTGTTGCTACTTTTTTGGGTTGGTTGGGGGGTTTGGGGTTTTTTTTTAAGTCCAATGAAGTACCCTGTCCATGCACTTCCAAATTTTAATTTCTACAGCAAGTTATTAAATTCTATCACAAATACATAGGTTCCTTTTTCCCTTGGAACCATTTCTCATGATCACGAGTTCAGACTTTTTATTTTTATTTGTTTGCAAGGAGGAAAGTGAAATAAACAAAACATAACAAACACACAGAAACATTAAATTTGTTTCATAATTAGCTCAAGACCACTGTTCAGACCAGGTAAAAAATAATTATTTCTTCATAATAACTTTCCTTTCCTACTCTCTTTCTCTCCCCTCCTTCTCCCTAATACAGTTAGTTACACACTCAGTCTACTATTGCTTGCTAAAAAAGTTGAGCTTTGCTAAAAGCTCAAAAAAAATCAATGCCCAAAGGCGAAACAAGGAAAGGGCAGAGAACTCAAGACTTGATGGCCACAGGTAAAGCTTTCCTCTATGGTAATACAAGTAATGTAATGCAAACAGGATCTAATTAAAACACCTACCACTATCCACAGACGCAGGGTTATCTCACAGAGAAAGATTTAACACGTTGCAAACACAGTGTTCCCAAGAACCAACTAGTCTCTAAGCTTTACACCCTAGAAGCCAAATTCCAAGTGTATCTCCAAGTGAAAGCATAGTAGACATTCACGAAAAGCCACTTGCAGTGGGGAAGAGAAAGATGTGCGACAGATGTGTGGAAGATATGAAAGGAGCAGATAAGCTCTTAAAGAACGAAGACTACATTTCCTCTATGAAACGTTCTACTTTTAAAAAGGAGGGAATGAAGGAGGGTAAGGAGCTAGAAGCACCAGTGTTGGAGACCACGGTAGATTTGCAGAATAATATATATGCTCAACAAAGAGGCAACTGTGTTTTCACCATTGTTAACTCAGATTTTTGCCCAACCCATCCTTCTGGAGGAAGCAGAAGACACAAACTAACGACGGCAGTTTGAAATAGATCTATCAGCACTTGCTAGATTCAGTTGTTCCACCAGAAGTAAATAGGGATAAGAAGGCAAAGTCCCAAGAAAAATATCAGTTGCAGTGCTCGGTCTGAAGGTACAATTTAAACTCATTATCCCAAGTCTCAGCCGGGACATTCCTGGCACACAGTAACTGGGACCCCCAGGGGGTTTGCCGCTCCGGGGTCACTCTGCTGACCTTTTGTCCTCTCTAAACGGACCCGTCCTACGACTCCTGCCTCCCTTTCCCTCTGGGTCAAGTCACCCACTGCCACCTCTCTCCCTCTCGCCCTGCCTTGGCATTTAAGCGCTCACACGTACTGACCCGCCGCCGCCTCCCCACCACGGCACAGCGCGGTCCCGTGCCCGGGGTGCTCCCGGACACCCCCAGACCTCCCCCCTCGGCTGCCCCTCGGGCAGATGTCTCCGGGGTACCCCCCCACAACCACCGGGTCCAGGCTCCCACCCAGCCCCACGGCCCCTCTGTCCGGTCACCCTCTGCGGATCCCCACTGGAGCAAATGCCCTGGAGCCAAGACAGGGAAGGGGAAAGTGCTTCCCGCACTGCCCCCGGGGGAGTGAGGGCTGTCAGACCACAGGAGATCTGCTGGGGGTACCATCCCTCGGGCAGACCGCAGGAGTCCCCGCCACCGCCGCCGCCTCGGACTTACTTCGGGCGTCAAAAAGCTCCTCTTCCGCAGCAGAAAGGGGCGAGCAGCGACCGTCGCCGGTGACCAGCGGCTGGTGCGGCCGCCGCGCGTCCCTTCTCTTCCCCACGGACGGGCTCGCCGGCCGCCGCTCCTCTCCACCCGCGCCCCGTCTCTCTCTCCCGCCGGAGGTTTCTCGCCGAGATTTTTATACTGGAGGCAGGGAACCTGATCCGCTCTTTGACTCGGCGGAGCCCGGGCTGCGGCGAGGCGGCGAGAGGAGGGAGGCAGGCGGGTGCCGGGCCAGAGCGAGCGGCCGCGCTGCCCCCTCGTGTGATGCGGAGGGGCGCGCCCGCCGGGCGGGTCACCCGAGGGGCAGCCTCGCCCCCGCCGCCGGGGCTGGGCGGATGCAGGGGGAGGGACGGGGCCGCTCCGCTCCGCCGGGGCTCGGCGGGAGCTCCCCCCGCTCCTCCCGCCGGGGGAGCGCACCGGGGGACAGCCCGGCGGGGCGGCGCAGCGCGGCAGCGGGGCTGGCCAGAGAGCCCCTACCGGGCTTGTCAGCCTCCTCTCCTCTTCCTCACGGTACCCAGCGAGAGGGGGAGCCGAGGGCCGGGAGGTGCACCTTATGGTACCCCACCCCCAGCCGGTGCGGGGGCTCGTCGGGGCTTCAGCTGCCTTTGCAGGTACAAACATCCAAAGCAGCTTTTGCCCGGATCGTCTTTGCCTGTCAGAGTTTGGGGAGCTTTAACTTTAGCCTCGCTGACTTCGAGCTTACCATTTTGACCGGGGTCGTGTTGGACTGGAAATACTGTTGGGAAGTGCAAAATAAGTAAGACAAAAACAACCAAAAGAAACAAAAACAAACAAAACCCCCAAACAAATCAAAATCAAACAAACAAACAAAAAACACAAAAACAATTAAAAAAAAATTCATCAAACTGAGTCCTCACCCCTAGGTTTTAATTTCAACGTGACCTGAAAGCGGTATGAGAACAACCTTTGTAATGGTGTTTCAACACTTCTGGTTGTAGTGGTTGCTGGAGTTGTATCAAGGCTTTCATTTAGGAGCAGGCTTTTCCAACTTTTAGGTTCATTACATCCATTGAATAAGAGTGTTCCCCAATCCACAGCTTAATTTAAAACTAAGTGGACTTGTTCCAAACTCCAGGCAATTTCTGTGTAATTCCCTTTCCCCAGAGCAAGTCTCTGCCTTCACTTGAAAGACTGGGTCCATTCACTGCTTAGGTCTCAGCTGGGTTTGCAGCTTGCAGCTCCTGCTCCAGGTTTGCGCAGAAATCCAGTTCAGATTCCTCTCCTGTTTCCACAGGAATGAGCTAAAAAAGTAATTTGTCTGGCACCATACACATTGCATCATCTAACACCTACCATCTGTGACAATGAAAAGCACTGTACAGCTAGTCCCAGCGCGGGCAATAGCACTCACCTGGAGTCCTTCTTAGTGAAGTAAACTACTCCATTCCATCCACACCTTGGCATCTTCTTTTCATCACAGAGTTATGTGTTCAGTCCTGGCATGGCTGTTCAGGATTTGCACCACCAGCAGGTTTAATGACAGTGATGTAATTTAAAAAAACAACTTTGATTTGCAGTGTAAAGTGATGTCTTGAGATGGAGAGAATATTCTTTCTAGCAGCTGGATAAGTGGAAATGAGCACTCAGTAGTATTCATGTTTCAGACCATGCAAGGCTGAATGAAAGTCAGTTTGCACCTTTCTGAGGGCTTCTCAGTGAAATCCTGACATCATGGTACTAAGCATGACAAACATCTAGAGAAAGAAACTTTCCATCAAAAAACACCTGGTAGTGGTTGACACTTTTCAAACCCCAGAAATTCTCCATACAACCACAATAGCACATTTCAGGTGATCAATCCTGTCTGCGTAACAAAATAGGAAAAAGGACAAGGGCTGTAAGTTCACCTTGATTGAAACCAAAAACGATTGCATCAAAGTAGGTCAAGAGATTTCTTACTTTTCTTACAGAAATCTGAGTCTTAGTCAAAACACTGGAAACAATATTTTCATAAAACAGTGGAAGCTTTCTGTAGAAAGCAACTGCTTTTCACAAGGATGTGCATGATGTTAAAATCCTCAATTTGGCCACTTAATTTTAGAGGCAATGCCAACAGATAATCTTTGACCAAATTTAGCCACAGGTTTTCTCCATATTCAGTTTTTCATAGCTCAGAAATTATTCTCTTGAAACTGAGTTTACATGCACAGAAACTAGTTTTGTGTGATACAACTTGGGTTTTGGCTCAGAATCTCCAGAATAAAACTGCAGACAAGGTTAGCAGAGCTTCTCAAAGGACATATTATGGTCCGGACTGTGACTGAAAAAGAGAGTACTTTGGTTGTCTGATTGACAAAAAGTAAATGTGTTTTAATGTACATATTATTTGTCTCAAAGGCATCTTGAGGCTTAAGTGAGGTTTCCTTTCCAATAAGCACTGTAAAATACAGAAAAATATTCTTTGCCCCAAATTGCCCACTGTGTTGGATACCTTTGATATTAGTGGAGTATAACACTTAAATTTCTTGGCTGAAGTTTTGCTATTGAGACACTCATAAAGACACAGTAGTTGAGACAGTTGGTGAATACAGCAATCTTGACTACCAATGTAAGTTATTTAGCAATGTAACTTCTTTTACCAATAAAAAGTCATCAACCATATGCTAATCACAGCCTTAAAGGTGTCTATGGTGCTGGTTCCTAGTGGGAAAGAGTTGGATAGTGGAAAAAAAGGGATGGATGTAAGATAAGCTATGACCATTTACTTCCACAGGGATATTTTTATTATTAAAAGAATGGTAAAGCTGCAGAATCTTATCTCCAGATCTTCTCTGCTGTTTTGTCTCTCTTGACTCCCCAACAATTACATGTTTGCTCATGTTCTCTGGAACTAGTCAACATATCCAGTGACATATAGAAAAGGCCTTACTGAAAAAAATACTTTTTGACTACTATTTTTCTATTCTGAACACAAAGGTAACATAGAAAGGAGAATTTGCTTGCAGATTGTCAGGGAGACTTACCTTTAAAGTCCTTGACATTTATTCACAGTTGCTGGTTCAACCCTTATCAAAAAACAGAGGTGAGGAATGGACTGGAAGCTGTAGAAGTCCAGTTTCTGTCTTCACGTATGTTCTTTGCTACCCAAAGCAAAAATTGGAAACCTAAATGAGAAAGACAGGGCTGAACTATCTCTTAAAAAGGAGAAGTGAAGGTTAGAGCCATAAGAAGATATAAAAGGACTTTTGATTGATGTCACATGCAAATGTTCTCATAAACAACCCAAAAGTATTAGATCCTAATTAGAATCCCCATTCAATCAGTAAAAGTTTAAGACCATTTTGGGGAAAGGAGCTCTCAGCTTTAGATACAATTTTTGCCAAAATGCAGAAAGCACCCATAATAAATTCCCTTTCAATTAGGTGGAGTTTTTTTCCTTTGAAAAAATGTAAAAACTAAAGTTTCTCTTTGAAGCCGGGGCTTTTTGTAACTGTTAGGTAATCACTTCACCAGCCACCTGAAGGAGACTACTTAGAGCTTATAACAGGAGTATTTCCAAAGATGCCTTCAAAAAATTTTGACTCTAAAGCTCAGAAAGTCAGAGGACAAGGCTTTATGACACTTTCTTGCAAGAAGATCTAGACACTGTTTTTGGTCCCACTGCTGAGTAGAATGAGGCTGTACTTTTCAAAAAGTAAACACCACTCCTTGCACATCAGTTAGGTCAGCTGGAGCTGAGCTTTCCTTATTTGTTTGTTACACTGTAAATACCAATTTCTTTCCCTACCTTTCTTCTCCATCAGCAACAGCAGCTCTAGGAAAACGTAACATGATTCCAGGAAAGCAAAGAAGAGAACTGGACAATAGTTTAAAGGTGTTTTCACCTTTTGCTCAGTTGTTGTTCCCGAGCTATTGAGCTGCCAAACCCTGACAACTGAGTGCCCTGCATCCCCACGCCCGCGCTAATATCAGATTTCCATTAGTGATACTGAATTATTTAGTGAATGCTTTGAAGATTGAAATCAACTACTTCTGAGCTGTGTACATTCTCACTCTATCTTTCATTTCAAGCCCGCACAATATCGTCACAGAGACTATCAATCTTATAATTAGAATAAAAAATCTGCGGAGTTCCAAAATAATAATTCGTATCTCATTCTCTAGTATTAAAGTAATCCAGCATACAAAAAAAAAAAAAAAAAAAATCACATTTTCTAGATGCATGTGGAAGGCAGCAAACAGAGACCATGAACCCAGAAGAGTTATTCATTCAAGCACATATGCTAAAAACTTAAGATATTTGAAAACAAAAAGTCAGTGTCCCAGAACTCGATCTTAAGCTTCAGTCACCAAATCATGAATACATATTGTAACTTCACACATTTGACTGACTCTATTTTCTACAACGGGATTAAAGCTCTTCTGCTAAAAATTATTCATGTGCATACATCTGCACGTTGCAGTTGGAAATCCGCAAATATAATGTGACACAGCAGGCTTTTCCAGATCCCTGGCATTGAAAAGACAGCTTGTCATATGTTGGCTTCTCTCACTGTTTTCTTCTTTTGTGCTGACAATCCTGAGAATGGAAGTCCAACATATCCAGGATTTGAAGTCTATTACATTAAAATAAAATAGCTATGATAAAAATTTTGCTGCTTTGAGTACATTATCATTTTTTTTCCTATATAAACACATTCATTTTACTCTAGTTTTACAGTTTAGGGAGAAGTATAACTAAAAACAAAATGGCACTTATTATGAAGGGCTGAGCATTAGCTACCATTTCTGTTCTATTTTCTGGGGTTTTGTCACAATGTGTTTCTGTGGAAAAAAATCAAAGCAAAATGCAGAAACAAAATGTTCTTCCATTGAAAAAGAATCAATAAAATTGACTTGTTTGTTTGTTTGTTTCAAACTTATGGCAGAAAATTACTGAAAAAATAGAATGCAAATTTCCTTTTCAATTTTTCTCAGGAAGAACATGATTTGCTAACACCTATTTTTTGAAAGGCACTATACCTGCATGCCTAACTACTCTATAAAAGGACTGGCTTTAGAGGTAAAGAAGATAGTACTTATAATCCCACTGAATCAGTCCTTGATACTTCATTAAGACAATCAGCTAGTATCAGACATAGCACTAAATAGCTTTCCCCTAGGCACTGAACTGAAATGGTCAATTTTACTCTCAGTGGCAAGCCAGTGATAACAAATTAGAGGCACTAACTATATAGTGGGCAAGTGATTAGAAAATTGAAAGCATTCTGATCCTTTGCCTATGAGCTGAAACATGACACACAACCATTTTCCAGTTAAAGCAAAACTATGGTAACCATATTTTGAAATACATAATCACTACCTTTCAATCCAATGATGCTTATATAATTAAAGAAATATTTCTTAATATATTCCCTTGAGTTGGCAATATTGTGGGGAGCAACCATTACAACACCCTCTGCATCCACAGTATGATACAACCAGCACATCTTTGAGCTGGATATATCAACAAAGAAGAAATTCCACTTATCAAAATGTTCTCTTACCTTCTAAACTGATTTTTTTGTCAATTTGTAAAGAGTTCATCTGTGTAATTATAACAATGCTAAAATACACATTTAAAGAGAAATACAAGTGATTTTGACAATTTTTCCTTAGGTGCAATAAAATGACGTTCTCTTCCAGAGCAACTGCAGAACAGACAGCTAAATCCTTGATTATGAGTTTTAGTGAAATCACAGCAATAGAAGGAACACCGAGAATATAATATTAACAAGTCATTATCAAACATGCTCAGAAATAACATTACTGAGAGTTTTTTATCGCTGTTCTTTCCAAGACTTTGGTGGCTTAGCCTCAGTTCACAGCCGAGCTCACCAGCTTTCAGTGGTTACAGTGCAAGCTTGTGTCTACTAAGGGAGGTTTTTTTGCTTCACTTTAGCTCAGTAGCAGTCACTGTAGTAAAGGCAAACGTGCACTGAGACGGACAGTTGTGGCAGCAACAGCAACTCATCCATAAAGTAGGACATAATAAAATTCAGGCCCTAAAATGGTTGCTTCTGATGGTGATAGGGTTGCAAAGCACTGTGATGATGATGGCTAGTTAGCTAGATATTTTCTCAAGAAAATAAAATAAGTGAAATTGTATTAAGGTTATGTAGTACCCTTTCCCTGCTACCGTTTTTTAGAAACAACTATGGCAAAGGGGAAATTTAGCAGATATATAATGTATATATAGACACACACATATAATGAGAAAACAACATAAAAGGTCTGTTGTTTGAAACATAGGAACTGGAAGGCGAACAGTTATAACCTGCGCATGTGCAGTACCTCATTAGTTAATGTAATGGCCACGATTTTTTTTCCCCATAAGAACAAAATTAGGTACATCTGTTCTTAACTTACTGGCAATTGCTTGCTTGAGATTTGAGCCAGTTGCATGGCCCTCATAAAGCACAATACATCTTTGATGGAAACTCCTGTGGGATGCTGTTGGCTTCAACGTCAGCTTGATCTAGGTTTTCATGCTCAGGAGTTTAACAAAACATGGCATCATCATTCACAGACCTAGACCTGGACTGGCTGTTATTAAAAAAAATGAGCACATTAAAATCCTTTAACATCCACATTAAAAATTTCATGCTGATATCGAATTATGGGGATTACTATGGGCAATGCTAACACTTCTTGCTAAATGATGTGAGTTTTTCCCCAAAGACCTAGTTCCCAGCATTATGTGATTGCATTAGACATGCAGTTTTCAATAGTAAAAAAAGGACATACAAACAATGGGGAGAAAGTCCCGATTCTTCCAGCCATTCTTTTTGGAAAAAGGTAAGAATATAAATGCTAAAAGATTGTTTAAAAAAAAAGCGGAGTAAATAAAAATGTTCAGAATATGTTTTAAACTGCGTACCATAAATTTTTTATACTATAATATATAATAAATATAAATGTTTAATGTTTGGAGCCTCTCTGGAGGGGTTTCATGTTTTTTTTTTCTTCACGTTTTTAATTCTTGGAACTGTAAACATACTGAGAAAGACTCAAGAAAATAACCACACTTACATTACATGTTGTTCTTTGGGTTTTTTTCTCTAGTGTATTCTTCACTTCAGGGGTTCCTTTGCACATCAGGAATTTGAAGCCTATAGAACACAGGGAGATATCTTCCCAGGAAGAATAAATTCTGACTTCACTTAAACAATCCTAATTTTAGGCTCATTTTGACAAAACTACTACAGCTATTGCTGGTAATGATTTCGCCTTCACCATTCATTTTTAAAGTGAAATTATGGAGATTTTTAACAGGAGCAAAGACACTTAGTTCTACTTTGAGGAGCAGGAGCAAACAGTGTAACTCTGTAGAATACACAGCTCTTTTGGTCATTATTGGTTTATTATTTCTACAGAGAAATGGATAAAAATATCCTCTGTCTTCTGAAATCCATCAGAAACTTTATGTCTTTTGAAGATCCCATGATCTTGTAGTATTATAAATGCAATGCTTAAAAAAAAAAAAAAGGAACACAACCTTAGCTAAGGTCCCATTTGTCCTAATTTTAGTATTAATGCTAATTAATATATGCCATTATTGATGATATTATTTTAATGAGCTTGCAGAACCTAAGAGGATATATAGACTGTACATCATTAGCAATATTCATGCTCTTTCAATTTGCTTTTCAACACTACAAGAGATTCTTCAGAATTGTTTTTGCCTCCCCAGGCTATTCTTTTTCCAATTATTCCTCTAAAACACTCAGATATTGCAAAGTAGATCTTTCCAAACAGTTAGATTAGGTTCTGTCTCCCTCTTCAGCATTTGTCCCTCTCTTTTTAAGTAACCTACATCCTTCTCTGTCTAAATAATGCTAATATAAGATCTGATTGGGACAGCATAAATAATATATATCTAGAAATTGCACCATTGTCAAGGAGTTGAAAGCAGAAACCCCACCAGATTTGTATTAGGAACCACTATTAACTGCCTGAAGGCAGCATATTTAGTAAAATATTCACAATATTTAACAAAATGCTCATTCTCCTGGTATAATTTGCCTATTTTTGTTTCCTTCCTCATATATTTTCAGGAGGTAGAAAACATGAGAGTGTAACAAGGAGTTTGTATGAGTCTATGAACCTGCATCACTGTTGTCTGAACTCTTCCTTTAGTGACATGTTTTAGATTTTTATTAACTTTTCTCTCTCTCTTTTTTTTTTTTTTTTTGAGTGTGTGTGACATCTGTTTTGTTTCAGCTGTCTGGGATAGGAAATGAGGAGCACTTTCATAGCTGCATTGTCTGTCTTTACTCTAGCATCTACAAGTACCATTAATTTTCCACATGAATTATTGTTTTGGAATGTTGTAAAATGATACTCCCTCTATGTCTTGAATTATTCCTACAGTGTTGGACAAAAAAATGAAAAACACCTAATTTTAAAGCATAGTCAGAGGACCAGGTCACAAATGTAATTCAATGCTCTTTATATAGTGTTTTTCCCCTGGTTGTTCCAATGATGAAAGAAGTGCTGGGAATTTATAAACTTGTTTTGCAAGTGTTGGGGGGTTTGGGTTTGTTTATTCATGAAATTGAAAAGTGAAGATGGGTGAAGTTTCTGCAAAAGGATACACTACCTGATCTGGACAGGAAAAAGTCATCCTCCATGGAATCCTGGTTTATTAACAGGGATAACTTTTTTACTCAGTCCTAGGTGAACACCTCACAGCTGGATTTTCCCCCCTCAGCTTGTCTAGAACTCAGATTCATCCATGTAAAGAATGCCCAGATCAAACTGTAGGTGGACAGTCATTCAAACTCTTCTCACTGTGGAGCCTATTTTCACCTATGATTTTCCCCAGTAACATAATGGGTCAGCTGTGTGACCGAGTTTGAAAAATTACCTAGTACTTTGCTACGAAAACTGTTCTTGGAAGGGGATTTACAGTAATTTCTATGGGTTTACTGTTATTAAAGAAAAAAATCCATTGGAATTTACACATGTGATAACATGTTCATAAAACTTCAGGATGGCAGTGCTCAAATTCACTGAGATCAAGCTATCACTCAAGATGTCACAAAACCATTACTAGTTCAAACTTTCCTCTGATGACAACTTTTCAAAATTCAAATCTCACTCACTAAGTTTAGTGAAAAGAATTTGAGAAAGACCAACAATATTGGTTTAACATTCAGGGGCTTTGTTATGTGGGACAGTTGAGAAGAGGAAGAGCATTGCATTTGGAACCTCTTCAGAATACAGACCACTTTTAAGCTCAGACTGTCTAAAAAATAAAGACAAATTAAAGAAAATTGAAAGTGATTTCCTGTTACCCTCATGCAGAATTACTAGACCAATATTGTGAAAACTCTAGCTTTCACAGCTGTAAAAGTCACTAACCAATGTCCTCCTACTTGAAGAGGTCTTGTTTCATACACCTCATCAATATCTGAGACATGAGAACAAGACTGAGCTGCTGGTTTTGACCATCATTCTGGTGCCAAATTTTGCACTATGACCTCTGAAAAACATTTGTGTAATTAACATCTGAAGGAGACTAAATTAGTCACTTTTGCTCAAGGTTTGTTTCTTTGTGGATGGAGATTAGGTTTTTGTGTTGGGGTTTTTTTTTGTTAGTTAACATTTCTTAGCAACACCCCATGCATTATCCCTCTCCCATCCCATGACAAACCACACTAGCGCTGCTTGCCCTTTTGTCTTACAGCTGCACCAGAGCTCATTAGACTCCTTATTTCATGCTTATTGAAGAAAATGGTGAGAAGGACTGAAAGGCAGTGGTGACTGAGACCTGAGTCGGACTCATGGGAAGTATCCGCATCATGACGCCTTCATGGGAACCTACATCCCATACCCTTGTGGTGGGAAGATGAGGAATTACTTGCCTGCTTGTCTGGAAGTTCCATTTGCTTCTTCCAGTCAAACACACTGCTTGGCCATATCTAGGCAAGCATGAACACAGCTGTACCCTGGAGCAGATAATTTTTTAACTGTTACATTTAGTTCGTACTGAGATAAAACCATCTTGTTGTTGTTGTTGGCCGGTAGGCTGGTATTTGAACTTGTGGGGAAAGCAACTCTCCTTTTCTATGCAGTAACAGAGAGCACGAGTCTTAGACCAGGCCCTGTAGTGCTTTTCACCACTGTGCTCACTTTAAGAGGGACAGAAGAAAAACTAAATAAAAGAGAAAAAAATTCCATATCTATTGTTTTGGGGGTTCAGAATCAGACTTTTGCCTGGTGTCCATATGTATCAATGGAAAGAATGTGACAAGGCTGCAGGCTGTCCCCTCATTCTCCTCCCAGTTTCCATTTAAAGGCCCAACACATTTGAGAAGAACAAATCTGTTTCCTATTTTCTACACAATAGGGATGCAACTTTTAGCTTCAGGGAACAAAAAAATAAACAGCCCTAGCAACTCAAAGCAAAGTGCATAAGTTCATGAAACAACCATCAGCACAAGAGACTCCAGAAACTAGAAAATTCAATAGGAGACACACAGTACAATAGAATTTGCCAGATATGAATTTAACACAGTGAGAGCCAGAGGACTTACTTGCAGGTTGGTGCTTTATTTCTAGCAGTGATTTTCTGGGTGCCTTTGAGTAAGTGAAAGAAGCCTCTCTTTAGCTGTCTGTGGTACATTCAGCTCTTGATTTTGAAAATCACATACATTTTGTGTTGCCTCAAGTTACTGAAGAGAGGCCAATGACAGCACAACTGTCTACTCATGATCCCAGTTCCTTACAGCAAGTACTTTTTCCTTTCTTTAGGTTTTTATAAAAACCCAAGGAAAGCCTTGATAAGACCTAAATAATGGTACTATACACAAGGATCCAACCCTGAGCACCCTGTCCTAACCTCAAAGTTGACCCTGGCTTGAGCACAGGACTGGACCAGACTTCACCACCAACCTATACTAGCACTATAAAAATTGTGTGTGTATATATATATATATATATATAAATTATATAGTAAACAATAGAAATTCAGCGTATGCTTTAATAACCTGATAGGTTTCTCATGAAAGTCTGCACATTGACAAACTGAAGTTTTGGGATCTAGACAGCTTTCTTCAGCTCTTTAAGCCTTCTTGTGGGATGTAACTCATAATGACTCCCACATCCATCTTGGGTGCAGCAGGCACATAGATCTGTGTACAGCTGGTGAGCCATAACCCATCTCTCACATTAAACAGGAGGTGCAGCAAAGCCTATTTCTGATGTGAGATATCTAGGAACAGCAAAGACAATTTGTGAAGGCAATCAGTCACTCAGTGAGAGATAGCCCCTTCCTTCCCTTCCCATATAATTTCAGAGACAGTAACTACATCTTCTCTGATCTGGAAAGGCTTTGAACAACTCTCACAGTGCTGGTAGACCTGGAAACCTTGAGCAAAAAATTTACCCCCTGTAATTAAGAAGCTCTGCTGTGTTTAGCAGAAAAGGATGTTGCATACATTGCCTGTGAGCAAACAATATACTAGAATATACTGAATTTGAAGCAGCCACCTCCCCTTTTGTGAAACAAGCTTCAGGTGTTGACTGGATGCTGACTAAGGCCATGGAGCCTAAATGATGTTTCTTTCTACCTAAGTAAAAAAGACACCTCTTGCTGTGTGTCTGGAGAGGGTCCACAGTCACCTGCTTTTGTATGCTTGAATTGTTTCTGTAATCTAGTGAGGATACATAGCAAAGAGTTGCAAAAGAAACCCATATTGGTTAGGAAAGATGAGAAGCAGCAAGAGGAAGGTTCAATATGTCTAGGTAGGACCAAGATGAAAATCTGAGACAAATAAGCATAACAATCTGGAAGCAGAAAATTAATGTCTCACACCAGAAAGCTTCATCTCTGCAAGGCAGAAATAGTAAGAAAGAATCTGAAGCAGAGAAACTAACTTTGGCCCATCAAAATGATGTTTCTGAATAATTCACAATTCTCAAGTCCTTGGTTCCAAGACCTTCATAGAATCACAGAATCATTTAGGTTGGAAAAGACCTTTAAGATCGAGTACAACCATTAAGTGAACCCTGCCAAATCCACCACCAAACCACATCACTAAATGCCACATCTCCACACCTTTTAAATACCTCCAGGGGTAGCAACTCAACCACTTCACTAGACAGCCTGTTTCAGTGCTTGACAGCCCTTTCAGTGAAGACATTTTTCCTAATATCCAATCTAAACCTCCCCTTGAGGCCATTTCTTCTTTTCCTATCACTTACTACTTGGGAGAAGAGACCGATCCCCGTCTCTGCTACCACTTCCTTTTAGGTAGTTGTAGAGAGACATAAGATCTCCCATGAGTTTCCTTTTCTCCAGGCTGAACAGCCTCACCTCCCACAAGCTGCTTCTCATGACTCATGCTCCAGACCCTTCACCCTACACACACACATAGTCATTTTTATAGAAGTCTTTTTTATTTGATGATTCAAGACATTGAAAAAGGCTGTCATTTTGAAGGATCTGTGAATCAATATATTGGAAAGATTAATGTCAGTGTTTGTCAATAACAAAAAAACAACCAAACAGAAATCCAGATCCTGTATTGTTGGTTTTTCAAAATTAGAATACGGAAAATTATAGAAACTTTAAAAAAAAAAAAAAAAAAAAAAAATCTGAAATAGGAGAAGATTGGAAAGTATTAATATTCTAAATCAAACCAGTCATAATCTTAATTAGCCCTTATTCTCTTTCCCCCACACATGCACAAATGTGCTTGACTTCTGGCTACAGATCTGACCTCCTACATTATCAAAGTGGGAAAAAAGTCCCAAATTATCTGAAAGCACTGCAATACCAAACTATCTCTCCCATTAGGAGGTCACTTTTCAGAGATGTGCACTGCAAGTAAAAATCAGCTTCACTGCAAATCCAGTGTAAGAATTTCAGGGTAACTTGTAGAGTCATGCAGCTACAGACATACAGCTCACTTGGTTCTGCATTAGGGGAAACATCAAATCACAAGCTTCAATCTCAAAGCTGTCCACTGGTTTACCACAACTTTAATTCTGGTCATGTCTGTGAATATACACCAAATTTCAGGCCCTCACAACAACATTAGGTGGCACATACCTGAAAATTAAAATGGAAAACTTTAAATGACTGGAAAGACTACAGAGAAATTTTAATAGAGAAGCTGCTGATTACCTTATTCTATGATCATCTCATTCAACTGGACATGGCTGTTCATATCTGCCCTTCTATTATACATCTCATAAAAGGCAGAAGGAAGAAACAAGGAAAAAGAGTGAACAGCCAGAATAATAACCCCAACTCCTTTATATGGAACCTTGCATCCCATTATTTTGTACTTTGGGGATGACAGTAATACCCATTAGCAAAACACAGATACTCCTGGAGCTAAGTATATATTCATAAATGGAGTGAGAAAGACCAGAGCTTTTTACAGTATCATCAATTCTGTCAGCAAAGAAATTTATGTGGTACATACAGGCATTAACAGAAGCAGACAGGTAATCACACCCTATTTCTTTGAAACACAATCCTCAGTCTGCTGGTTGATTATATCAGGAACAAAACCCCCAAAATCTAGAGACCAAACACTAGTCTGAGTCATACATCACCATTTTTGACTCAACATTGTTCAGGTTGGATGGGTCTCCAGGATCCAAAGTATCATTCAGAACTACCTTTTTAATCTTATTCTTTCATTTTTAATTCTCTTCTTCACCCTATGGTGGCCAAATGTAGGACAAAGGAGGCTGCAGTCAAAAGTTCTGACAGTCGTCCTCCTAATTTCTGTCAGTTTCCTGATTAGATAGAAAATTGCTTATATATATTAACCAGGCAATGCTTCACCTGACTTCCTGTCATCTACAGATTGTCCACCTCAATTTAACACCTAGCAGGTAACTCCTGCTTCTTATCCATGGAAAACAAACCCTTTATTTTTCTGGGTCTTGGGATTCTCAGCTCACCATTAATACCTGCAGGACTGCTTCCCTTACTGAAGGAGAGCAGCCAGAATCCATGGACTTGACACACTGATACTTAAACTCCAAATTCACATAAAAACAGTTCCTGACAAACACACACACCCTAGTGCCATTTAAGATTGTGGATAGGTGGGATAGAAAAAGAGAAGGTACATCTCTCAAGGTTTTCTTGTGCCATGGTATGCCTGCTGTGAACTAATACAGTTGCAAATATAATACTTTTGGATCAGTATGAAGCCTTGAATGTGAAAATATGAGATTCAACACCTTGAAATTATGGGACTGCTTCCAATATTTACCCATTTTTAAACTTAACAACCTTGGCAACATCTCTTACAAGCATCACTACCTAGTTTAAAAGGTCCCTTGTTAGAGAGAACCACATTTTAACTGCAGGGAAATACTGAAGTCACTTGGCTACAGTGAAATTGTAGGGGTTTGGGGTTTTTTTTCAAAGCAAATGATTCCTGTCAGGATTGGGGTTTTTCCTCCAAAGAACAGATTTTTGTGTTTTTTTCGTTGTAGTTACATTCCCACTATGAAAGCCTTAGCTTTAAAAAAAAAAAAAAAAAAAAACAAAGTATTACATTTCATATGTAAAGAGAGGTTCCATAGAAAAGGGAAATCCCCACTTAAGAAAGTACATTAGCATGTGAGATAGATATTTATATACGTGTGTGTGTAAATATATAGTTATGAATTTCACCAGCTTTATTAACTATTTTGGTAGGGTTAAGTTGGCTAGAAGCCACCTCTGTGCTAGAAACAGCTAACATAGATGAGATGCGGAGTAACGAGGGTAAATTACAATGGATGAGAAATGAGCAGTTGGATTCTCTTCAGAACTATACACACGTGCAAGGCCACACACATTCAAGAATTTGGGGTGCAAAACCAGCAGGATGCAAAGCTATACTCTCATTTTTTAAATGCACCACTGAGCAGCTCTGCCTGCAGGTGGTGGAACACCTCCAGATGTTGCTGTGAGGGCAGCTCTGGGCACATCAAAAAGCTCCTCTCCACAGACATTTTCAGAGAGCAGCTGGCAGCCATTTGGTGCAGCTGGTGACTGTGAAGGACCCCAGAGGGGTTAGTGCTTTGTACCACAGTGCTTATGAACGTCAAAGCTGTGCTTGGTACTGCTTCCTCACTGTGCAGTGTAGCTCATGACTAGGTCACATCCTCATCCAGTTCCAGCCAGTCCTGCACAGGCAGAACAGTTAGTCTTTTTAGCAGTATTCTTATTAATAATAATAATATTCTTTGGCTTTCTGAGACAGCAGGAAAAGATGGCTTAAGATATCCTTTAAAAGAGACAAGCACACAGCTGGCTGCTGGCAACAGCGCTGAGCATCAAAGAGCTTGGAGTGGAGGAGGGAGCCAGAACCATGTGCGAGGGAGGTGTTTTTAGGGCAGGCACTGTCCCAGAGAGACAGGACAAAGGAAACATCACAAAATGATTCAGAAATACGATTTCAGGGTGGGAGAGTGGAGGCAAGGGAACAGCTAGGAAACACCGACTTGCACAGAGGAGAGGTCACAAATCTTCAGTGTCAGAAACAGCACAGAAACTTCTTAATGGGGCAGGAAGGGCAGCTACTGAAGACAAGAAAGCAAGGAATGGCCATGACAAAATTCTTCAGACAAAACTGGGCAGAAACAAACAGGGTCACTATATGTTCATGTGTTAGTCCTAAGACAATACAGAGGTGAATCAGAGAATGCATCAAAGAAACACTCCTGAGACACATAACAAAGATTCTGAGGTGACCTATATGCCTACATTACAGTCCTGCTGATCTCTGCTGGATCTCTCCTGCACACACTGAGAAGATTTCCCTGGAAGTATTAAATGTATCATTAACCTTTTTCTTTACATGAGCTTGAAGTTGGTTTATCCTGAGGCTTAACACACCCTTCCCATTCTTTCCCTGCACACACATAAATGCATAATTTGGACTCTTGCATTCCCTTTCCTCCACTTCCCCTAGTTCTTCACAATTTTCAACTCACACTGGTCTTTTCACTTTGTCAGAAACAGCAACCCAGCTCTACTGGCAAATAACACAAAGAAACTCAGCCCAGCCAAGGCATGCGCTTCTTCAGTTTTATTCTGTACATTTCCACACAAGTCACAATACAGAAAAAGTGTCCAGAAGGAACAGTAACTAGCTCTTTCACTGTATCTATATTTTTTCCTTCCCCCAGTTTAAAATCTCCTTGCTTATCAACACAGTGATCAAGATACTTTGTATAAATAAGAAACGCAAGAAAATCATGGAAGAAAATACTTTCTTATTTTGTTACAAAAAAAACCCTCCTCCATCCTATATTCACTGATTATTACCTGTACTCTGATTCTCTGGTAAACATATATCCTTCAGTTCATGGGTACTGCTGCATGCCTCTGATTCCTTTTGCCAGCTGGCAGCCTCAAGGAGCACAGCTCCAGAGCATTATGCATGGGGTCAGGTAGCATAAAGGAGCCCTTTGAGATGTTATTACAACCCCTGGAACAGATGTGAATAGAGATAATTGGATACCTACAAATACTAGAACTCTGGATGCCCATGAAATGTTGGTTAAAAATGCACATTTGTTATTAGACTTTACTGCTCACTTCAGGGGGCCAAACACATTATGGAGTGGTCCAGATTCTAACCTCTATCACATCTTGGTTCACCTGGAGTGAATCCAGTGGAAAGGAGATCAGAATCTGTCTGTTGTCCTTTCTCTGTCATCTCCAGGAAGCAACAATATATAGCTCAATGGAAACTCAGTGTTTCCATCACAAGTCTGTTCATCACCGTCCCATGTAATGATGACCCCTTCTTAGCCTTTTTTTTTTTTTTCCCCAGAAGACACCTCCAATTCCCTAACTCTTTCATAACTGTTGGCCTTGGTCTTTATCAATTTTAATCTCCCATTTGCCAGGCGACCAGAGGAGATGCTGTGTGAAGGCCAAAAAATCTGTTCCCTCAGACATTTCTCTTCATTTCCCAGAAAACTTTGCACCAACAAACCTAAATTGGTGATTTCTGGACTCTTAGACAATATTCTGTGATACCAACATGATAGGAGAGAGGTGGTAGAAAAAGTTGTTTCTGAGATGGACACTTCCAAATGAAACATTCTGTGCTCAATGAACTCAATATAATGGAATAAAATTGCTCTAAAATTCAGCAAAATGCTCCTCTGAAGCAAAAGCAACCACCTGAATGATTTCATTGACTTATCACCTGAGTTAAAATTTTTAATACAAGAAAGCTCAAACATGGAAATCAAGCATGAGAAGTGCAAACTAGTTCATTAGAAAATTGTGATCCTCCAGCACTCTTTACTATCTCAATTTGAGCCAGTTAAACCAAAAAAGCCTGAGACAGGGCTACTCTCACTGTCTCTCAAAAAATGGCTCCAAAAGAAGCAGGATGCTATGTGGGAGTCACATTACAGGGCATAGCAACAAAAAGAAACCCCTCAAAAATAGTAAATATACAGCAGATTTTGGCTCATAACATGAAACACATTACCTGACAGTGTAATGGGAGGTGATATTATCCCCATTTTACAGATAAGAAAACTGAGGCACAATGAGGTTAAATGACTTACCCAAAATGACTCTATGAAAGTTGCAGGAATAAAATCTCAAACCCTTGATTTGCTACCTCCTGCTGTATTTCTTTGACCACAATACCTCCAGAGAAACATGCTGATAAATTATAACACACAGCAAGTACTTTCCTATTCCATGACACAACCACGTGGCACACAGTTAGACTTGTAAATTATCATAAGACAGAAACTTATCATTAAATCAAGTGACTTTTTTTGCATAACCTTTATGTTTTGCAGTAAAACAACAGGTCAGTTCTTGCTTGAAATAAATCCCCACTGAGCTAGCTGTGACAGTCTCATAAACCAAGCTCAGTCTTTATGTACATTGAATTTTCATTAGCACACACCTGCAACTTGATGATTGTTTGTGTCCATAAGAGAATCGTGTTTTCCCACAAGACATCTTCTTTTTCCTAGTGCAAGGCTGCAAAGCCATAGCTGTTCTAAAAGCTGTGCAGAAGGAAAGTAGCAATAGCAGTGGCACAAATATTCTGCTTACTGTCAGAGAGGACAGTGAAACCTCCACGGACTGCCAGAAGGTTTGTGTGGGAGCTGCAGAACACAAGTCCTCTGCTATAGCACTGGCCAGACATTCAAAAATCTTTCAAAATCCTCCTGCTTCCAAAAAGCTGACTGCATCTGAAATTACTGGCACAGAGTTTACAGCACAAAATAATAAGGGCAGGAGAAAAATAACCTTCATTTCCCACTGCGAAAGCACATTTCACCTTGAGGAAATTTCTACAGAGAAATGTTGGCAGTCGTATTCCATATTCCCCCCCATCAATGCTCGGCACCCTGATGGGTCAGTGGCCAAGGCTGGCAGCTCTCGAGTCCATTTGGAGAGGGATTTTAACTCTTGATTTTTTCATTTTCCAACAGAGTTAAAGGAGACAGGGCACATTTAATGCGTGGTGTGAGGGCAGCTAGATGGCAGCCATTAACAAAGGGCAGTCTCAGGACAGCTGCTCTGGGAGGAAACGGGCAGGAATCCCTGTCCTGGCGCACCAGCAGGAGAATCAAAATGAGCTTGGAAGAGCCCTTAAGAAAAGAAGTCAGCTCCTACAAGCTTACTGATGTCCATATGTATTTTACAATCTGCCTGGCACATGGTGGGGTGTCTGGAATAGGTAGCCTTCTGAGAGTTGTTACTTTTGCCGGTAAGGTGATAGATGGACCTTTGTGCACATAAGACATCCCCTGCTTTCCCTCTCCCCAGCTCTGTGAGGTGCAGCAGCAACCTAGGGAGAAACAAAGCTTCCAAGAGCTGCTTAGTGCTTTGAAGGCTCAGCCACTTCTTTTCTTTTCTCCCAAAGCTGTTGCGTGATCAAAGGAAGCAGATGGAGGAGAATCACTCCGCAGTGACACGTAAATGGAACAAAATCCCTGATAAGCCTCCACCACGTCCCTGTGATTTTTCTGAGATACCTTCTGAGCAGAAAACTGTACAGTACCAGGGCCAGCCATTTCGCATGAGAGACCAGCACACTCGCTTACCGGTTAGAAGCAGCTGCCACTTCTTGCGAGCACATCATGGAGTAACACAATAAAATCTGCCTGGGAAAAGATTGTTTGAAAGAAAAATCACAAAAGGAAGAAACATGAGAGTAGCCAAAAAAAAAAAAATTCCTGTTAAGTCTGGAAATGTTGAAATTAACCCCTCAGGTAAGAAAAACCTGAGTCCATCATGCTTCCCATCTGCTTAATCCTGAGATTACAACTCAGGCATTACAACTGCCCTCAGAGGAGCCTTTAGTACTGCACATCCAGCTCATTCCTAGTACAAAGAATTTCAGCATTCCCTACCCATCTCTGGACATGGTCAGAGGAGATCCAATCATCTGTGGCTGGTCAAGCAGAAGTGTCCCAAGAGTAAGCACATGAGTAGGATTGTAGGATTTTGACCTTTCCAGTCAAAAAATGAAGGTAGCATGAGCTAAAGAAAGAAAAGATGATGAAAGATTAAAGGCTTCAGTGCAGAAACTCTATAAGAGACAGTGAGAGAAAAGAAAAAATAAGAAAAAAAAAGGAAAAAAAAAAAAAGAAAGGAAAAGTGAAGAGCATTGAAGATTATTTAAAATCAAATTTAAATAATATCATGTTCCATTTCCTTCCTGCCATTAGCTGCCAGCAAGATCACTTGTTTTCGTAGCTTTGACATAAATGTACTCCTCCCATATGGCATGGGGATAAGGACAGTATTACAATAGTAGCAAGACCACAGGATATAACAACTTCAACTGCACCCATCTCCTATTAAAACAGGCATATCAATAGTTTTCCCTTTCCAATGAAATAAAAAAAACCCTGGTCCTGGAAAAGTGCTGAAGTGGAGGACAGAAGAGGAAAGACAGCAATTCACTTTGTGGCCTACAGCAATCATAATTTAGATGTGGCATTGCTTCCATTCATTTGGAAGGAAAACCTCTAACATGGCTAAGGAGCAGAGAGAGATGTCATTGTACACCTTAGGGGCATGTCTCACTTCATGAAGCCTCAAGATTTGCAAATATGAGGGTGTTCCCCACCAGACTGTGTGGTGATCTCTGTGGGGGCAAAAACGAGACATCTCCACATCTGGATGATATACATACTGGATGGAATGAGCTCAGAGAAGAAATGCACCCACCTCACTGTTACAAGTAGATACATCTAATTATGGTACATAATTACTCATTACAGTGATATTCAATAGGCAGCACTATAATTCCCTATCTGGAAAATGGCAACAAATGTGAAAACCATTCTGTACAGTCTCCATTCCCAGGGACCACCTTCGATTTGCTGTTCTAATTTTGCCATCTTTCATTTTTTGTGTGAATGTCACACAGGAAAAACAACCCTAGAAAACTTGGACTATTTATTAAAGCCTAATTAGCCACGTAGAAATCACTCATGTCGGCTGCATCAGGCTCAAGAGCTTCTTGAGTTTCTTTTCCATACCTACAAACCTAACTGGTTTGTACAGTTCCTAGACAGTATTTGGATTCCTGTGTAGGAACAGAGACTACTTTCTCCCTCTGCTTGACCACAGGCTGAGGAAAAACTGGTAATTGAAGGTTATTAAGGTAGCTGGAATCAGAAGGCCATTAAAATTAAGTGTAATACTAAGAAATGAATTGCTACTGTGGTTCATGCATTAGTAGTTAGCTAACTGCTGCAGCACTTGTTGTAACAGAGCATTGGATTGCCATAGTGCTGAGTGGTAGGTAACACATCAAGCAGCCTCCCAGACAGGGACTAATTGAAGAGCCAGGTGTTACACTTCATCAGCAAAAGGAGGCTGGCTCGAGATGAAGCAATCACATATGTATTATTATATTGCCGAAAGAAGTAGTGCTTTATTTCTTGCATGTCAAAAGGCTACAGCTTCTACATACTTTGTATATGAGTGCTGGATATATTTGTGAACTCTAAAATAGCATTCCCAAGTCAGAGTTCTGATTCTAGTGGATGAAGGCCACAAAATAGAAACAAATTCTTGAACAAAGCAAGACTTTTGCTTCCTCGGGTGTTCAACTACTTGTATGTGCCTGTCAAGAGAATCATTGCCTTCTTAGATTCCCCAAATCTCTGACATGTAGGGGATCTAAGAGCATAAACTGACTGTTTTTAAAGGGCTTAGCATCAAATTATTTCCTGAAATATAGATGTGTGAATGTCGAAACACATGATTTTTTTCCAAGTCATCCCCCTCCTTAGACTTTAGAAGTCATCATGTGCTACACCAGAATGAGATGGTTTTAAAATGAGCTGCCTGTCTTCCCCACTCTCTGGGTAACTAGACACATGTGTACTGCACAGGATAGATTGTCTTGGGCTTTTTTAAGGAAAAAAAAAAAAGTCTGAGAAACAAGAAACTGCAGCTGAGACTGGAATGTGGCACCTTATAAATAAGGCAGGAGACAAGATGCACTCTGATGGCTGAATACAGTAAGGTTATTCAGCTCTAAGCCTGCCTAATCACTGAAGTCAAATGTAATGAATTTACTGGTGTGATCAAGGCCCGAGGGAGGGAATTTTCCCATTTTGCACAAATGGCACCATACGGGGGCCAGGAAATTCCTTAGCTGAGTTAGGGGGTGTTTCTACAGAGCACATGAACAGGGGATGAGAAAATAACACTTTCTGTGGGCACCATCATGGGCAGTGGAGCTGGAAACACTAGGGGAGGAAAGCCCCTGAGCTCTGGTACCTGCAGAGGATCTCGGGTAGGCAGTCCAGAGACAGGTGGTGCCGTGGCATAGCTTGGAGTACAAGCAGCCATAGTCACTTTGACTGGTCAGCTTTGACCACTGGGTAATTCACTCCTCTCAAGCCAGCTTTTACAGAGAATTAGAAGTGATAAACTACCCAAATACTTGGTTTTGGTCAGTCAAAGCCAAGTGCTGAGGTGCTGCAGTCTGTCTCTAAGCTCCTTGGCAAATGCTGAGACATCCCAACTCCTCTGTATATTCTGTTCACCTCAGCATCTGGGTGAAGGGTAGGGTTATAGCTCCCCTTGAGGCATTTCCATAGTGCAGCCAGGACCTGCTTTCTGCCCTTACAAAGGAAGTTAACATACTGAAGCTCAAGACACATCCTCTACATAAAATTCCAGTCCTCATCAATATGCTAGCAAGTAAACTTTAGCACATTAGTGAGTTGCCATTGCAATCAACAGATCTTGGCAGGCACATCATGGAATTTAATGCTGTAGCAATCCACTACTAAGTAAAACAGTTGTTAAGAAAGTAAAATGAGAAGTTGAGTACCACAGTAAATGCTGTAAAACTGTGTCCTATAGCTTCACATTCATACAAAAAGGCACAGGAATATAAGCTGTTTCCAGGACTGCTGAAATGACTGAAGATACTCACATTTTATGCCTTAGACTAATTAGGAAGCTAATAACCCAATGTCACTTTGGCTCAGATTCAGTGAGGAAAATAGAGGAAACGACATCTGATGAATGGAAAAGAATAGACAAAACTGAGATCAAATCATTACTTTTAGCAAGCTTAAAAACTAGTATTATAAAATACTTCTCCATGGATGTCAGTCTGGTGCACAAGAAGCAAAGGTGGGGGAAGGAAAATGACAGCCCTCAAATGGATCAGAAAAAGAATCTGCTTCTTTCTTGGAGTACATGGAGTGCTAGAACAGAATTTCCTTGGAGTATTTTCAAAGCATCCAAGTTTCCAGCATGTCCATACATTCCTTGAGTACCATCAACCTCCCAGGCGAGGAGGTTACTTAAGACTACCAATGTATCTTGTCCAATACATAGCCCAGAGTCAGATCATCTCAACATGCTTATGTCATCCTGGAAGGGTCAACACATAAGCATACCCCACAGGAGGTATCTGGGATGGCTGAAAGGAAAACAGTCACTTCTAGATAAAGTTTTGTGTTAGAAACTTTCACTACCGTGCACATCACTGTCACAGAAAAGACAGATCAACAAATCAGCCAAAGAGGCCATTAAATACTACTGAAACAAACCTCCCACAGCCACACCACCAGAAAAACCATGGGCCCCATCTATTCTTACACAGCAGCACCAGCTGGGCAAATAAAGCTGGGAAGATCAGTGGCAAAAACCCCATCAATTTTGTACTATTTTCTTTGCCTATGATTCTTCTGCACAACAGTCCTCGTGTAGAAGGGGACATCTCACGTAGTCTGAATCCAGGCTATAGTACCATGAGCTGAGACTGAGAAATTCTACTGCTGTTAGAGAAAAGCAAGAGTGACAGGTGTCAGTAAAAACACCTACAGACATCTTGAAATGCTAAAATACAGGCAAGCAAGCCATCATGTGAAATAGTGAAAGAGCCACTGGAGTCTAAGGCCTGTTTTGTAACAGATAAAATTTGTCTTGAACCCCTGTTTTACATGAGCAATATTTAACCTCACACCTTACAGTATTGAGGGATGCACAGAAAAGTTGTGGATGCACCACCCCTGGAAGTGTCCAAGGTCGGGTTGGATGGAGCTCTGAGCAACCTGGTTTAGTGGAAGGTGTCTCTGCCCATGTCAGAGGGGTGGAACTGGATGATCTTTCCTTCCAATCCAAGCCATTCTGGGATTCTATGATATAATTAGTGAAAAATGTATGACATCATCATGCCTTGGATAACACATAAAAGATACCTCTAGCATTAAAACATGAAATAAAAAGAGTAACTGATGCTATTAAATTACAAAAGTAAGTTTATTTTATCAACATTATAAATATTTTCTTTCCCTTCATTCAACTCCAAAATGAGATAGTAAAACCAGTACATTGGAACAATTCAGGAGCTCCTCAGCTCTACTAAAAAGGTTCCCTTTAAGAACAAATTAAAATGGAAAAATCACATTTTGTCAGTCCAGCAATCTCAGTAGCTGAGCATCCCTAGGTACTTTGTCATTCAAATGGCACAATTTTAAGTGTGTGCATATGTGTGTGCATCTATATATATGTATACTGATGTTTATAAATATACATATATATAGTAATATACACACACTAATAGACACAGCCACTGAACAGACACTTTTAGTAATCAAAATGCTTTTCATGTAATTTAAATGGATTCCCAACTGCACACTGAAATTTGGGCCCTGCACAGTGCAGGCACAACTGGATTAATCTAGACCCCAAGTGCTCCAGAGATTCAACACATAGGTCACCACTGACTGCTACAGAGTCTGCCTGCTTCTGGTGGCTGTCCAAAATTGAGAATCCTATCACACTTGAAAAACCGTAAGGAATAATCCTGCAGCATCCTGGTCCCAAACTGCCCTCAGTGAACCAGCTTCTGATATTCCTTGCCATTGTAGAAAACAATATACATGCTGTGTTACCTACAAATACAACACATCACAAGTATCTCGTGCATTATGTGTGCAGCGCTTTGGAACAGCTTGAATACTAAAGGCACTACATAAAGCCAGTTCCTGTCCTAACTCCAGTGCTGGGGAGTGTTTTTATCATTATCCCATAATTTTATCATACAAGTAACTGTCTTCTGCTGAGCACACAGCATGGGCAGCTTTCCAGAGGCACAACGGGCTCACTCTGATCATATCATCATACTCCAGCTTCCAGGGAAAAAGGCAAGCCATGGTCTCTTGTGTGCTCTGAGTTCCTCTGAGCAGTCCAAATGGCACAAAATTGCTCAGGAAATCTGCACATCCTGTCAAGCTGCTCCAGAGCCAGCCACAGCTGCAGCCACCTCCCAGGCACTAGGGATCACCTGACAAGGGGGGGACCACTAGGGACAGAGAGGGACCAGACCCAGCTCCCTTATCATAATTCACCTGTGGCCTCTGGAAGCTACCTGTGATTAAAGCAAGCCTTTACTGCTCCACCTGTTTCATGGGACGAAAGGACCAGGGAGCTGTCACAGGCTCAGTGACCACACTTTGCTCAGGCACCAGATCGGCCCCAGCACAGGACAGAGCTAAGCTCCTGGTGTCATTGAAGCTTCCTCCGTTTCTCACATCAGTAAAACAAAGCAAAACGGTAAAATTGATAGAAACATAATTCTTATTATCATCAAATATACAGAAATATTACGTAATGTCTTTTCTCACTGCTGGGAAATGATGCAAGGCCTACCATGAAACCACAGCGTGAGGATGTTCCTTGTGGAAATTTCACATACCACACCAAAATTATATTCTGATTTTTTATTTTAACAGTTGCCAAATTCTGTTCTAATATATACAGTCTGACCTTCTCCACAAGCCCATGGATGATTACCAAGAGAAGGAATTTGGCTTTCATATTTTATTTTTTAAACGAGAAAGATAAGGACAGAAAATAAGACAAAATACATTTCATGTCACCATTGACCTATAGATTACAAATATATATATAGTTTCCTTCCAGAGGAAGAAATACTAAGGAAATATTTTGCTCATATCAAATGAACCTTTGAAAACAGAAAAAAAATTCAAAGTATATTTTTCAGCTCTCCTCCCTCTCTACCACAACAATCACTCGTTTGGGAAAAAAAAAAAAAAAGAAAAATAAAATAAAATAAAATAAATACATTTAATTTCCTCCACTTCTAGCAAGGAAGAAAAACTTATCTGGATAATGACCTGAGTTATTTTCATGGTTTCCAAATGTATGTAATCCTGATGATCACCATCTACCAGAGAGCTACACCTAGCAAGGCATGTGAAAGCAAACACCGGTGGATCCTTCAAAAAAAGCAACAAAGCAAAGTTCAAAAATGTTTTACAAGAATTATGCCAAAACTCAGTCATGAGTATCTTCATGGGAACTGGTCAGACAAAGTAGAAGTGGAAGCTCTGTTATTTCTGGCAGCTGAGACATCTGCAGCAACTGGAAACCCAAAGGTGGAACATTTTGTTTACGCCTGTGTGTATGTGTGTTTGGTTTTTCTTCTTTTATGGTTATAAGACAGAGAACAGACAAGTAGTGAAGACAGAGTGGGCCTTTGCAGTGGTTAAGCTTTACATTTTCAAGCCTATGATGGGTAATGAGGCAAGGAGCTGCTGCTTGTCCTTCTCCAGTGCGACAGACTCCCCGAACCTTTGTTCCCTTGAAGAATCAGATGGTTTACAGCTTCAGTCAAAGAAGGTTTTCCTATTCCACATGTGACCAGGCCAGTGCCCATTTGCTTGTTGGCAGCAGCAAGGCTGATTGATGATGTTCTAGGTCTCCTTCCTACTTCTGGCTGTAATGCAAAGGGCACTAAGTCCATGAATCAGTCCATCAGAACTCCCTCACTCTTGCACAAATCTCTCTCCATTGTAAAACCCATCTTTTCAAGAGTAAAGAACCACCATCAGCTTTTAGGCAGGCCTGAAAGCTGAGCAGAACTGAATCAGTCATTACACACACACAAAAGCAATATGAGAAACCTTACTGGTAACTTTCTGCTCTGCCATTCGACAAGGTATATTCCATACAACTCCTTTCCATACCAATTACTGTCTCATGAGGTTACCATAACCACATACCCAGCAACAACGAGGTTAGGTTTCGTCACTGCTGTAAATCTAATTGTGCCCCACACCCTGGGAAACAAGGCAACAGGCAGCATCCTCTCCTAAAGTGAGGAAACTCCATGGCAATGGAGCTACTGAGGATGCAGCTTTTGAGAGGATGGCAAGGGAGGGAGTGTAGCTGGTAAAAACACTGGACTTTTCCCTAAGGGCATCCAGAGCTCCTCAAATATTTTGCTACTGCCTGACCATTTGTGAATAAAACACAGAGATAACAGGTACTGTTTAACCGATGAGAAGTAAGGGGAACAGGAGAATAAAAGGAACACTGTAAGGATGGAGGAGGGTTTCATTGGGTGCTTTAATGTCCCAGTTAGTTTGGAGTTTTGTTCCCCCACACCCTCTTAAGTCTTTCCTTCTTTTCTTTTTTAATCTTCCTCTTCTTTTTTTAAATAAATTGTACAGATGAACATGGGAGAAGTTCATGCTACTTGCTGGAAGCAATAAAGGTAAATTTCCATGACCCATGGATTCCACAGACCTTTGAGTGTCCCACCTCATCCATCATGGGCTAACTTATGGAACCTAACCATTCCGTGGCAAGACTCAGTAGCCCTTAGAAACTGGTGGCATGCCCTCAGGTATTTTCCACTAGAGTGAGAGACATGTTGATTCCATCAGCTTCTTTCTCACACCATGCCTGAGAGCCTCAGGTGAAGCCTCGAGATTTCCAATGATCCTCTTTGACATTTTCAGGCATCAGACTGCTGTCTCCAGGTCCTCATGGGAAACCATTTGGTAGTTTTGTCGACTCTCCAGGTAGGAAGCCAGATCCGGATCACCAGCTTGCTGAGCCCTGTCCCGAGGGGTCTTACCCTAGAATAAGAAACAGGAAGAGAAAATCTTGTGCTAATATATTGAGAAGAACAGATGATTTCTGGGCAGAAGAAGATTAATAAGTCAGAAGCCACTTGTCTGGATTTCAGCTGTTGCAGAAAGCTTTTTGCAATGTACAGTACTGTCATCTGAAAAAGAGATCACAGAATCATAGATGATCTCTCTTCCCCTTATAGGCTACCCCATGCAACACAGCATAGTGGGAATTGGTTTTGAATGCCTTGCTACAGCAAAGATGATTCTGGAACCCAGAGAACCCACCCACTCTCAGCTGCTGACCACTGGATGTTTATGCTCAGAAATTCCAGAGAGGCAGCTTCTGGACCATGTTCCTAAGCAATCAGGTTGTTTCAATGACAGAATATTCCTCAAATTCAATTTTGCCTGGACTTCTTTCTCAATCAAGCTTACACCAAGAGAGGGTTGTCATTAGTGTCCCATTAGTGAGCACAGGGGCAAGCCAGGGCAAAAGAAAATAGTTAGCCATCCTCACAAAGCAAGTCAGTCACAATAATCAAGCCTCAAAGAAGCTATGCAATCTGAAATCAAGGCTCCTGCAGGTGGTCCTTGCCCACAGGCCTCTCTTTTGACCACACAGAAGGAGGATACTGCTGTGCCATGGAGACATCTCATTCATACCCAATGCACCGAATAGTTTGAGGCCAGGCTCTCACTGTGGTGATGATGACCTGTGCTGGGGACTGAACTGAAGTCTCTTGTACTTGATTAAATCAATACAGTTTTCTATGTAAAAATGGCTTGTTTAAAAAGAGCTGCCCTTGGCACGCACAAGGAAGCCTCAATCATGCAAACAGCAGGGACGGATGCTGATTGGTCTCGCTTGGCTGCAGTATTTTATAAGTGGTTGATGGAGCTGGGTTACCTTGGAGTCTGTCTTTCTCAGAGAGGCTCCCGCATCCACCAGGAGCTGGCAGACGGCACGGTGGCGCTGGCAGGCTGCCTTATGTAATGCTGTCTCACCCCTAGACCAAAGTACAGAAACCAGCAGTGAGACACATCACACCAATGTACATTTACGAAGTATGAGGTGCAGAGGATAGACACAGAAGGATGCTGCATTTCTGCGAGGTTCCCTCTTGCTGGCAGAGGTAGACTTGTGCACTCTCTCCCTTAGCATCTACATCCTTTGACTCAGTAGGAAAGCCTGCAATGCACAAATAGCAGACGAAGAACTCTGAGGGGTGGGAAAGAAACATGCACAGATTTTAAGTATTCAAAGGACTGAATGTCACATTCCCATCCAAATACCAGTTCTGCTAACTGCTGTAAAGGCAAACTAGCTCTCTTCTTATTTCACAGCAGGTAACACAGCAACAGTGTTAGTTTCTTCCTGCAGTTTGTCACCTAACCTCATTCTCAGACTCACCCTAGAAAAATCTTGCCCATCAAAACTAAGACTGGTGTGCTTGCTGCCCTGGTTCTGATACCCTGATCTCTTTGATGTATGAGAGCTACTGGTGAGCTACTGGGAAAGCTTGAACACACATTTTTCAAAAGAGAGCACTGTGTAGTGAGAGCACATTTATTGCCAAGGCCCTCACTTGGACTAGAGCTACATGTAAGAGGATTCTGAGACTGAGTATAGTACTGAGAGTAAAGAAATCTATCTAGATTTGCCTAGGAAGAGGAGGAAAATATGCTTTTAGTGGATTGAAAAGGTGTCCTTAATACTAGTATCCAACATGTAGGGCCATTACTAACCTGTAAAATAAAAACTACAAGAAATTCATGTAGTAGGACAAATCTTACACCTACCTACTCAGAGAATGTATAAAGGAATTTCAGCCCCAGTCCATGACAGGGGAAGTTGAAATATTAATAGGCAACCCTATAAGGAATCTGGCCATGCTGGGATACTATCTGATTTTCCCTAGAGGATCAAAAGACAAAATCATACTGGTAGCTACAGCTACCTACAGCTACAGCTACAGCTCCCTTTTCAAGAGTTAGCAGCAGAAAGACCTTTATAAAGGGAAGACCTTGTGGCCATGTTCACTAATACTTTGTTTCAGTGGTTGTGCTAAGCTATAGGGTGAAAAGAACCAGGCAGTCCATCCAGATACCATCACCCCTGGACTTCACCATGCACCTTGTGCAGAAGGTGTTCTCTGTTAGTAGAGGAGGGCACTGTGGGCTGAGGAATGGTAGGCTTAATATCTATGAGTAAGATGGGTTTTGCTTCCCATGTATTCCACATATTTTCCAGGATTATTCCTGATTTCCTTACATACTTTTTTGAAACTTCAGTTATACAAGATTTAGAGCAGTTGGGAACTGGAAAGTAAAGTCATTTTTTTTGTTAGTTTTGGATTCAAGGGATTGTTTTATATAAGAACAGAGGTGACTGATGTTTTAACTACTTGATGGAAACCTTCAACTGCACAGGGTGTAGCCACTTGGGAGACCTAAGGCAGAGCACCCTGGATGAATCAAGAAGGGACTGAAGAAAAGGTGTAGAACAAAAGAAGTAATTTCCTGACTTCCTGAATTTACTCTTCAGGTTGTTCCCCTAGTACCTGGATGCCAGAAACCTCAAAGCACAATGTAGGACTTCAATTCCTCTAGAAAGTTTTAGGAAGCATGGGAAGGCAATAGAGAGGAAGTAATTTATGAAGTTCAAGAAACATTTATTTTAGACCAGGAAGCCACTTATGATCTGGCTGATGTTTGGGTTTAGGGGGACTTCTGTCTGCTTGTTTGTTTTCGAAGAGCTGTGCCATTTTACAAGCCAAGAGAAGTCTGCTAGCCTAACACACATAATGTGAAGGGCAAAGTAGGTTGTACTTACGTTTCACTGTCTGTCATGTCCAGTAATTCAGATGGACCTGCAAAAGACAGTCAGATATGTCACATAGCATTTGTCTGCATGACTAGAAGAGTATGTCTACCAGGAGAAGATTCCCAGCACAAATACATAAAAGCAGCCAACTGAAAGCTCAACTTGCACAAGTATGTCAAACTTCGATGTACTACTTGCTTGTGAGAGCCCTTGCACTAGCAAAATTCTAAATGCACAGTCACTGCTGGAGCGTCAGCACCAGGGAGTATCAGCCCCTAAGTTATACTGGGAATGAATATTCATGGGGTTTATTTTCTCACTCTTCACCTTGCTCAATTAAGTGGTTCACATAAGTACAGTGCATTGAAAATGCTGATATATTGGAAACGCTAATATATTGCAAGTTAAAATCTATTGTTACTACTAGAGGGAAAATGTCATTAGGAAGTTGAAATTAGCCAAATTCCATCCTGAATGACATCCTTGTGCTACTCCATTTAATAGCGTTATACAAAATGTAGATCAGGGTGGAATATTCCCAGCAGTCTTTATATTGATATGCAAATCCTGTACTCAGCTGGTTAGCAATGATCAGGAAAGTAAGATTAAGGAAAAAGAAAAGATTTTTTAAAGTAGGAAAAAAATAATGCATTTATGTTAATGTGCTTTTGTTCTTGATATTCACTATAGGCAGATATTTACAGCAGCAAATTCCATCACTGAATTACAGTGATACAGAAAGGCTAGGATCTGGATAGCATTTGAAACAAGAAAAACTTTTCCCTTTGCAGTCTATTGTATCATTCTTCTCTCCACTGCTCTGGAGTATAGTGCCAGATGGTATGGGGCAGTTAGCAACGGGAACAGGGAAACTTTACAGGAATTTTCCTTCCTATGCATGAATATTTCTCTTCAGCACACTTTGAAATTCAAGAGTCCTCAAGAACTTACAGCAAATCTCACCTGAAATTGAGGAATTTCACACTACTTACTTACAAAGGCCTACACACAACCTCTCTACACTTCTTTCACTCTGAGTGTGTGACAAAACGCATCAGAGCAGCCGATCTTCACCTCACTGCTTTTACAATTTACACATGCAGTATATCACTGGGGGCTCCTAGAGCTGCAGGTAGCTCCTTCACTTCACCTCCTGTCATAATGAAAAGGGGTGGTGGCTTAGTCCCCAGTGCAAAGGGCATTGTATACCATTGCACGTATATCATGACAGTTCTCTAAGCCCATTAGCCAATGTTGATTTTTAATGCAAAGCACCCTGACTCTGCCACCACACATCTCATCTCCACACTTGGTGGCTATGTGTTCACTTCTGCCTATCAAAAAGAAGAATCACTCATGACCCCTAAGCTCCCATAAGCATGAAGAAGGGTAGAAGGGGCTAAGCAGGGCCTCTCACTGAGAGGAAAGAAAGATAATGCCTGAGAAATTAAAAAGAATATTTAAAAAGCACATATGAAGAAAAAGGCCCTTTTTTCCATGCAAAAATCATGTTCTCTCAAAAATAGAGGTAATTCCCCATTGCGTTATGCAATGACACATCCAGTGATAGGTAAGCAGGAATGGATTACAGTGTGTTAGAAAAGACACACTGCCAATATTATTTCTGTTCATGAACGGAGCAAGGAAGGTTGTGTTGCCAAGGTGGAACAGGGTGACTGGGCTGGCTGCATGGGGCATAGAGGTACTTGCCCAAAAACAGGAAAAAGGTGTTAAAAGGTTAGGAGGAAGGATGGAGAGAAGTTAGAAGAATACGACTTGAGATGGAGAAAAGTAGGGGCAGAGTGGGCCTGGAGAGATAGGAAGCCAAGGGTGAAGGAAAACTAATCTGGCGCAGGAAGGAGTAACAGGGCTGGGACAGAGGAGCTGAGTGCTGAGGACTGAGAGGGCAGCCTGTGGGTAAAGACCTGAGGAGATGACAGGTACATTCTGCCTAAGTGGAAAGGATGTTCTCCTGCATACTGTCCCAAATTAAGCATTTCATGGGAGAGCCCTGACTCCACCCAAGCCATGCATAAGGGCCAGATACTGAGGTTAATCAATTAGCTGCACAACATGATACCAGGATTCATTAATTAATTAATTGGCCTGTCTCTGAAGCTGGAATGTCCCAACTCACACACAGCCTGGGCTGTGCCCTTTCTTCATTTTATTTTCACTTGTGCTTCTCTTAAACCATCTCACGCCCTCCTCCTAATTCCCTTTCCCCTCTTTTTTGGACCTCATTTTTATATGAGTCTCCCTGGCGCTGCCAACCGACCATTCCAAATCCCCCTCTGCCCTGGGACAAAAGCTGCACAGATGTGGGAAGGGCTGGCACTGGGAAAGCTAACGGCACTGTCATCCTGACCCAGCAGGGAGGCGGCTGTTTTACTCTGGGACAAGAGACAGAGAAAGAAAAGGGGACCAAGGCGCAGAGAGAGAGAGGACAAAATAACCCAATAGAAATCCGGAAGGGAAATGCATGAGTGAGATTTCTATCAAGGAAAACAGCAGGGGGGGAAATAAAAACAAAAGATAGAAATGTGTGGAGAGGTGGAGGGAGGAAAAAAAAAAAAGAGAGAGAGAAAGAGAAAAAGAGACTGGGGGGCTGAAGAATGGCAGGATGGGGATGGGGGATGGGGGGGAGAAGTTTGCATGAAAGGAGCTGAAAAGCATGACACACCAAGGGGAAGCTCAGCTGAGATCATTCACTTTCCTTACCATCATCCCTAGATGGTCTGTGTAGAATTATTAACCTTTTTCCTTCTGTCCTTTTGCCCTCTTTCACTCCATGAAAGCTCTTTACCAGTTTCTCAGGAGGCAAAGCATCCTGAGCTGGGGATGGGAGGAGGGAAGGGAAGGAAACGCTCAAAAGAAGCTGCCCTTTCACTGAGCTCTCTACAACAACAAAAAGAGAGTCTAAATGGCCATATTTTAGAGGCATTTCCGAAATATTCAGAACCACACACTCTGAAAGGCCTCTGGGCTCCCAGCATACCCCTCTCTGATGGCTGCAGTTACAGCTTCCCAAAGGAAACCCACAGGGACTAATCCTTACCAGTCCCTTGTCCTGTCAGTCCTTCATAGAACTGGAGAAGAAGGGTATTTACTTTAAGTAGTAATTCTAGATGTTATCAGCATTTCTAGGTGTTTATCTGTCAAAACCCACTTTATATAATAACTTGACTGAGGTTGTTATGTGGGGGACAACACTGGATTTGGTTCCTTACCTTCAAGGTGGGAATATTTTTAAAATAACAGTAATTTGGAAATCCAGAACTACTTCAAGCCTTTCCCCAACTCCACATTCTTCTCTTTTACCTGATATTAAAATTAAATATCTGTTTTTTCCTGCCAGTGTCTTTTAGCTCAGAATTTCCACTGTAACATAGAGGATAGAGAGACTATGGGAGCATTCCTTCCACCCTAACTCTCTGCCTTTTTGCGCTAAAATCTGGTAAACTTGCAAATTAAAATAGACTATTTTATACCTTGTGCCTTCTAGAAAAATTAACCTTTTTTTCTGCTTTGGCCCCTCACAAATGACAACTACTCTAAAACACTCTGCAAATCTAGACATACTAACAAATGCCATACAAAATCACTCTCATTCAGCGTTGCTTTCTGATGACTATTCAAACTTTGCCCCCAACATACATCTCTGTCATGCTAAAATCTGCTTTCCAAAAGCCTTCTTACGAACTTCTGAATCTGGTCAGGATGAAAATCTGAATTCACTGATGGCTCTTAACTCTGGACTTTTCAGTGCTAAGATTAACGAAAGCATCATCTTTTTTTACCAGAGGATGGTTTTTAATGGAGCAAGTACATTGAGGTTTGAGGACATAGAAACATTTAGGACAGGATGGTCCACATACTGACTGTTGCATCAGAAGTTCCCACCACAAACTCTTAAGGCAACTGTAAACATCTGCCCTCTTTTCTGTTTAAAATTAAAATAGCCCAGATGAATTATAGAATTCTTGCTTGTCTTTTGAGTTTCTAGAGAGGAGGAGAAGACAAGGACATAGCAAATGGAATTACTTGTATAATGTTGATAAATTATAAATTTTTCACAACTGTCAGATAAAGGTTGCAAGCCAAGTACGAGTAGAGATGGTGATTTAGGAGGCCCCTTTTCTAATGGAACTTCTTAAGCCTTCCTCAGTTCTGTTTGTGCTAAGCAAGTAAACAGTTAACTCTTCTCTAATGTGTATGCATTAGGATGTGATGCAGTTGCTGACTGCAGCAGTAAGCAGCTGTGGTTCTGACTCCTACTGAGTTTGGCCCTCAGTTTCTAGCTAAGTATTTCTTAGCTCAGCTACAGACGAGTCTCTAAGGCTGACCCTCCTACTAAAAGCAAAATGCTCCTGATTTAGGAAGGCAATCTTGAACAACTGATAGGTCTGCATATCTGCCCTTCCTGCACAGAAAATAGAGCGAAATTTTTTTGCTGGGGCAACAGCCAACACAACTCTTCCTGCAGCAATAAGCAGCTGTTGTCCTGACACCTACTACATTGGTGCTTCAGCTGCTATTCCAGGCTTGTGCTGGTTCACTGCTAAGTATTTGGCAATACTGCACAGCAGTCTCCTTGTGTGACTCATCTCTGCTATTTCTAATTTAAGATAGGCTATTTTCCTCCCTTAACATCTGAAATCATTCTGATCATGATCACAGAATAACCTTTCATATTAATGCACCCTGCATGTTTTCAGAAAGCCATCTCCACAAAGGACAGCCTCAGCATCACTACACCATTTTCCCTCGTCCATAACCCTAGTTCTATGGGTCCCACTCCTGTTTCACATTTGATTCACTCCACAATTTTCAAACTGGGCAGTTAAAATTCCTGATGCAGGGGGTTTTGTCTTGTCTTTTGCTGTTGGTTTTTTAGAGATATTCAGAAGATTTTTTTTTTCCCCTGTGTGGTTAATAACAGGTTTTCTGTGCTGTGTGCTTGAGGGTATTTTACAGTGCAACTCCTATTAACATTAACTATCTCCAGCCATGTACAGGAAGCAGACAAACTACAGAGGAAGTGCAGCTGGGCAGAGGCAATTGCCAGAACAGGAGTAAGGCTTATTTTTATGAAGGGTGGATATCGGCAGAAATGAGAAGCTAGATACGAGGAAAGCCTCAGATATGAGTAGTGTTGGATCAGGTCGTACACAGTAATTAATGTTGAGAAGATGCCAGATGCCAGAGAATGCAAAGAAAATAAGGACATTATGATGATGATGATGATTCAGCAAGAGAGCTCATTTGTGACTGAGAAGTGCCCAGGGTAGAAATGAATTTCATTAATTGCTTGGTGGGAGAAGAGAGGAGGCCTCTATTAGAGCATTGTCCCATGCACTCTCTGATCCGCGGAGAATGTTAAACAAACAATGCATTTGGAGAAGCCCAGAGGACATATGTCTGGAAAGCTGCAAAAGCTTCCTGCCATCCTTGGGGATAAAGAGGCGAGAGAAGAACTGAGCTGACATTTACTCAACCTTCTGATTTGTCTTTGTCTAACAGTCCGTAATCCCTCACATTTCTCTGTTTACTTCAAAAATTCCCATGGATTCCCTGCTTACATCCTTACCAGTTTAAATTATCTCATTTTAAACCTTCCCCAAAAGAACAGTAACTGAGTCAGACTTTGACTAAGTTAAGGTATATGTGTCTAAGAAAAATCCAGGGTGGGTATCTATGACAGTGAACTGGCACAGGTCATGTGCAGGGTGAAAAGTGACCAGGGGCAGTAAGAAAATAAGACAAAATTATGCCTGCCTACAGAATTCAGTGGCATATATATGCACTGTGACTAATGAGATAATCCAGAGCAGTTAAATAGGAGGTAGAATTAGCACTGTAAGGCCTGTTAGAACTGGTGAGAAAATTAGCCATTATTTGGATACAAGGCCAACTGCACTCAGCTATCCATATGTAGGTATCTATATGTAAAAGAGTAAAAGAGCAATTCAGCCCCCTCAGTCAGATATTTGGGGCACAGTTCAGTTGCTTACACAGATATTTTGTGCCAGCTGATATACCTATGGACAAGCCTTGTGATGCATTTGGAACGACAGGGATGCCTGCTTGGGCTTTGGCTGCCAGTCCAGGTTGGTCCTCCTCTAGGCCTTGTGTGACACCTTGTAGACCCATGCAAATGCCCTGGATATCCAAGGTCAAATGATATTAGATGTTTATGGATATCTAAATGAATAAGGTGCACAGGTCACCTGAATCACTTGCTGGACTACAATGACTACCTCGACCAGGATCTCCCTTGAGTTAGTCATGCAAAAAGTCTGCTGCTAATAAGGATGCCCTCTTCACTTCCATCTGCCACTGAAAGAGGACAGGTCTCCTCTAGTACCTCTGTCATACAAGAGCAAATGAACTAAGTCACGGATTGCTGTTGACAGTACAGGAACTTAGACCTGCAGACTACCTGACACCTCTATGTAAACACCTAATTTAGGAGGCAAGCTCGAACAGATGGATTGTTACTTTTTTCCTTTCTTATGAGTTGTGCTTTTTTCTTATCTCTGAACAATATCTGCAAGAGCCTTGGAGCATTGGCTAACACTTATTCTATTTGCCAGAGGCAGTCTCTGTGCTCAGTGCTAACAATGCTGCTGCAACAATGTAGCTGATTTTGTCATTCGGAAGCCAAAATAGCCATTGATATTTTGAAGTGGGGTCAGAGAGAAGTTATAAGAATGCTTAAATAACTAGGAAACTTTTCTTACAGTGAAGGAGGCTGATAACTGTGACTTTAGCCTTACATGCAGAGCAGTGTCTGTATTACTGTGAAACTCTCCAACAATAAGGGAACAAAATTACTGTAGTTCAACAGGCAGAAACTCCTAAACGTGACTGCCTCAGACACAAATTGCTGCATAGCCTTTGTAAGGATGCCTGCAATCCCTGCTACTGGCAAAGATAAGAAGATCCAAAAGGAAAAAAGGGCAATGGCATGATCACAGCCTATAAATATGAAATGGAGATCATAAATTTTTGCTATTAGATCATCTTGAATCTAACAGAGACATAATATTGTAAGGTTGGAATGAAAGCTAGGTGAATTCAATCTAAAAATAAGTAAACAGATTCCTGATCAGTGTGTTACTAAATATTGAAATAATAGCAATAGTTGCATGGGGTCTCCAGCCCTGTAAACGTTTTAATAGAGATTAGATGCTTTCTACACATATGCTTTAATTGGAAAACAATTCAGAGGATTGCTGTGACAGAGCATCACGCTGCTTCTTCACAGCCCCTCAACTGATGCAACTGTGAAAACACCATCCTCCTCAAAAGCCATTCTAATTTTTGTTTTCACACTTTATCTGGAGCCATTACTGTCATTGCTGCCACATTCCCAGCCTCCTGCTCACACATGCTGGACATTTTGCTGAGGGAGACTACAGATAAGTGAGGGCACTTCCAACTGCACGGTATGGTTTTACCTGAGTGACACTTGGCTTAAATACAAGCTCTCTGTGGATTTGACTACTGTGACTCACCATGTTCCAGGATGTATTTCACAATCTCGCCATTCCCAGTCTTGGCAGCATGGTGCAACAAGGAGCAGTGATCAGGTCCTTGGATTAACAAATTGGCTCCTTTTTTACAGCATTCTATGAACTGGGAAGAAAGGGAAAAAAAATAGAGAGAGAAAAAAACACATAGAAGGATAAGTTGGGAGGAGCAGGAAAACAAATGCAGGTAAATTTCTTCACCAGTTTTCATAGGAGGTCAGTACAAAAAATTGACTAAAATAAAATACTAATTTTAAGCCAGCTTTTAGGTTCCAATGTAAAACAACTCAAACTAGAAGTATTGACAATTACATGGGTTAAGAAGAATAGTCTGTATTCCTTAAAACTTGAGACACTTCTACTCTACTGTTGATGAATTATTGCTCGATATCAGTGCTTGCAAACTTATGGTGAAAGTGTTGGGATATTTTAAAATGTACGTACTTAATAGAAAATCCTGGCTTCTCTACTGAAAATTACAATTTTTCCTCAGCATAGGAGTCAAACATTTTCTGACTAAATCAGAAAACTCCAACTCAAAATTGCAGAGGGAGATGAGGTAACTATCCCAGATCTCCATTCTCACTCTCTGCCCAGGGTTTGGAGTTGGCAGAGGGGAAAGCAATCTATGGGATAAGAATGAGAGGGAAATAGAGGGGAAAAAACCAGGTCCCAGGAATGCTGCAGACTTTGGGAAGGAGTGGAGTGTGTGATCTGTAGTGCAAATCACTGCAGAAAAGGGAGAAAGCTGCATCAGTGAGGCATTAATTATGATGCAGGACATCCAAAGAAGGGCAAGTTTCCCTGTCAAAGCCAACTTACGCAAAAACTTTTCAAGAAGTGGAAAGGAAGCAATATTTTTATGACTGCTGGTTGAAGGACTGCTCTCTAGGTGCTGCAGCCACAAGGGCTGAGGCAGTGGTATAGAAAGGGGCACATGTAGGCAAAAAGTTGGCCTAACAGCACTGTCATTTTTATAAATGGCTCCAAGCTAGCTTCTCACAGATAAAATTGCAATCATTAATCATAGTCCTCATCCAAATTCGAGGGCATGTTTTCAAATTCTGACTTGGCTACTGAAACACGCAGCCTGATTAGCTGTCTGACATGGGACCACAGTCTTAGCAGAAAAAAAAACCATTTTTGAGTACTTTTTCCTCCCAAAATAACTATACCAAGACATTAAATATTTTGATACATCCATCAAATGATAAAACAACCAGCTGAGGTTTGTTCTATCTGGTCTGGTGGTTGCCTAGCTAGACATTAAATGATCTATCAACTCGGGGGGCTTGGCCACCAACCTCACTGGTGTAAAATATCCCCTACTATGTAAGGCTGTGTCAGAACTACCCTGCTGTTCAACATAGTAATTTCCCTGTTAGTAACTGGCACAGTGCTTCAGGCAGTGGCTATGAATCCTGAGCTGAAAGGTGCTGTCTAACACCAGATCCTATTCACTCAGAGTTCACACCTCACCTGACTGATGTGTTCCCCTAGCATTCAGGGTTTCCTGGAAAGGTTGTAAAATGGCACTTGCCAGCAGTCCCTATAGCAGCCTATTTATATTTTGAGCAGAGGTGTGATAAAATTTACAGTATATCAGACCAGCAAAAACTGAACAAGTGGACACTCAGTGCTCTGTACTTACCTTCAGTAGATCACCAGATATTGCAGCCTGTAAAAGTGCTGCAAAGACAAATAGAAAACTAATGTCAGGCAGAAAGCATCATGCATATAGCCTCACAGCTAAGAACACAGCTCATAGTATATGCAAGTTAAGACTGATACCTCAGTCTGCTTGCATTCTCCTGTACTACCAAACCAATGTAAAACCTGCACTAACATCTATTGGAAAGGCAGAAGACTGCCCATGTTACATGAAAGCTGTATGGACATCAAGCCAGCATTTCCAATGCTGTCCTGAAATTGCATGCTTCTATCTAAATTTTTCCCTTGAGACACTTCTGCCCTTTTCAACAGTGTCCACAGGGCTGTCCAAGTTTCTGGCACCTGAGCCAGCACTGAAGATATCAATGATATCCACACAGAAAACCTGAAAGTAGCTTCAGACCTCTCAGATTCTGTCAAACTAGTGGTGGAATAGTCAGTCAGCCTCCAATACACTGAGAATCCCAAGTTGCAGATGACTAAGTGTCAAGAGAAATTTCTTAATGATTATTTGTATTACAAAAACATTTTGAGATGCCAGTGGGGAGCAAGTCCCCTGGGTTTGGTAGGCAGGGCCAAACACAGAGCAAGATCCAGTCTTCACCTTTTCAGCCTTTGTATTTTAAACAGACATAGAAGAAGAAAGAGACAAAGTGGACAAAGGCTCACAACAAGGCAGGACAGAGCTGCACATAGAGCCAGGAGCTTCCTACTATCCAGTTCTGTATGCCCTGAGCCCATTAAAAAGAAGGAAGGCAAAAAAGCCTGGGGCTCTGTATTTCCCTGAGAGGTTGTTATAAGCCAAACACTACGTGGTCATCTCCCTTTTTCCTCCTTCTCTCTATCATGATATATATTGCAAAAAACAATTATGAACAATCTTTCTGAGAAAGCACTTACATGGTTTGCATCTTAGAAAGCATTAAACATCTGCCTCAGTTCATGCTTTTTCAAGTATTTTCAAGCCCATTTCTATTTTTGAGTCTAGGCAGTGCAATCAAATTAAGAATTTGTTCAAGTGCCATCTTTGATAAAGATGCCAAAAGTTCACATAGGGAGGAACAAGGGGGAAAGAAAACCATAGTATAGCTGTGCCTCTGAAAAATAACACAGAGGAAACTGCACAGTGTGAATTCCATGAGGAGCTTGTTACGCCTTCAGAAATTACAACACATCCAAGCTAAACACTACAGAAGAGGAAGGATGTTCAAAGGCAACTCAACAAAAGTGCTTTTCTTTGAAAACACGTGGGGTTATGTGGCTTTCTGGTCTCAGTAGTGCCTCATGCCCTGGCCAGGCAGCAGTGGGAAAAGCAAAAACCTAGTCCAGCTAAGTTGTGACTTAGGAAAGCAGTAGCAGCAATTTTTGCAGCCTCAGATTTAGGGCAGTTTTTCAGCGATCATGTGTCCTACAAATCCCCCTGCATCTGTGGGAATGAGGACACATAGATTTTAAGAATGGAAAAAGGCAAAGAGCAGTGAGTAAGAGCTAGAAAAATACATGTACATCTTTTCTTCAGTTTTCATTTTCAGTGGTTTACATCCTGCTTCTTTCAGTCTCAGTCCAAATTAATAGCAGAGCAGAATTTAACCCTTGTGTCATTTGTTTTATTTTTTTCCCGTCAATCTGGTCTCACTGCCACCTTTATTTTGTAGGCTACTGCTGCCTGGACTTTTATATATATTTTGCTCTCCTCACACATGTGAAAATCAAATTATCTGGTGACACCAGTTATTCATATCCTTCCTCACCCAATTTTTTAAGACATGGCTTCCCTGAAGTCACTTCCTAAGAGGCATACATTTTCCTATGCAAGCCATGCTTAAGATTATAGTTCAAAAAAGCGAGGAGAGAAATCTATGATTCTGTGAAGAGAAAAACCTGACGAGATGTGAAAAACCTTCTGTGTTGAGTATCCCTAACCAGAAGTTGGTCTGGTGATAAGGCTATTAGGATAAAGCAGCTCTAAAACACATTGAACATAATTAGACCAATCTTTTCCTCTCTTCCCTAAGCCTCAAATCCAGCAAAGCATTTAGGCAGGTGCTTAGCTTTGAGCTAATTACATTCTTTTCACACCAAGTCTACCTGCACTCTTAAAATTAAGTGCTTTCCTGGAGAAGAACCTACTGCATAAATGAATATATTATAGATCAACAAAACCAACTGGCATAACAAGAGATTAGACTACAGTAAAATAATTCAGTGGTGTAAGCCAAAACGCAGGAAGACTTAGAAGTTATTGAGCTAGAAACGAAGAAAGGTTCTTTAGAATAGGGAACATGCTTAAATAAACATATGAATATTGCTTAGCACACTAACCCTATAAATTGAAATGCGACTGCTGGGCATATGGAGGAGGAGGGTGAAGATGGCAAAAATCACCTTAAAGAGGTGATGAAGCAAGCAAGCAGATGGCATTGACAAGAGACAGCAGACTGAGAAATTGGAGAAAAATGCTGTTAACATGCAACGCCAAGCTAGCTTAAAATTAAAAACATTAAAGTGGTAATTGTTTTATTCCTTCTAAGCAAACTGCACCACTGGTTTAATAAATAAAATTAATTATGCCATTGTTTTATCATATCTAAAATACCTTCAAATCTTAAAGTTATCTCAAAAATTGCTTGATTTAATAAATAATTTAATCAAGTCATTATTTTCTCAACTTCTCCTGAAACAATCATTGGCCATGACTAATAAAAATGTTTTATTACCTTTTATGTTTATTTAGCAAGTAGATTTATTGTTGATGAAAGGTGACTGAAGTGCTCTGGAAATGCTCAGTCGGCACTGGTACTGGATTCCCCAGGCTGCCTTCTCAGCAAAGCTCAACCCTCTCTACTGGTACAGCCCCTGCTCCATCACTGACCTCTCCGCTGAAATTGCCAGCAAATGTGTCAATCACTGCCAAGGCTGATGGATCTTGACAGAAACAGTTACCTGCTAGGATATGGACTGCCAGAAATGCAGGCGCTCTATGTAACAGCAGCTTCTGGTTTCCACTGGGTGAATTTTAAATTGAGATTTTAACTACCCCTGTGGGTCAACTTACAAAAGAATCCTCATCAGAAAAACCCAACTGACCAACCAAAAAAACCAAAACAAAACAAGAAAAAAAACAAAAAAAGGAAAAAAAAAAAAAAAAAAAAAAAAAAACACAAAAAACCAAAACACTGAACACAAATGAAAATCAAAACACCATAAAAACACTGACCTCAAACCAAACCCCCTCACACACACGCTTGACTTATAAATTAAATATTGAACAGACACAAGTGGATAATGTACTAACAGAAAAAAAAGCCTTGTCAAAAAGGTTGCTAATTGAATTCTGGTAATGCTGCAAGCTAATGCAGCTCGAGTCACAGGATAAACAACTCCCAGTACACTCACACATGCTGAAAACAACACTGTTCCTATGGCATGTGGCACTCATCTAATTTCTATGTTTCCACTGGAAACAGCTATTTTCATTTCATACTCTAAAAATATATGTTAATGTCACTGAGTTACAACAAACATTTTTGTTTCCCAGACATAAAATTAACTTATGAAATATCAATTGCTCTCTGGTTCTCCTGATGAAGCCAGCATCACGAAAACAGTGCTGCAAAATCAGTCATTAAACACTAGGAAACAAATAACAAAGGAGTGAGGTATTTGTACCTAGCAACTCCAGAGGCTGCAAGATGTCTAAGAGGTCTCATAGGGCTGCTTGGATGCTTAGAAGAGAAAAATACCTCTCCACAGAAAATAACACGGTGTCTGCTGCAATAGTTCATGTTATGCATCTCCCTCCACAGACTACAGAATCTCTAGAAAAAATGACCTCCAACTTATCTAAATTAAGAGTCAAACTAAGACAGAGGGGAATCCTTCAGAATGGCGTGATTCCGAGGGACATGTCTGATCACCTCCAAGAAGGATAACAGAACAAGAGGAAAATAGGAAGTCCCCCTTTTAAGGGTTTCCTTTCCAAGATATGATACTCCTGCCACCAGGCAATGCTCTTGGTCTCAGAAATTTTGCGAGTTCTTTGTATACAACACAGGTGCAGCATGAGAATGACTCATAAATGTAAGGGCTAACAGAGACAGACTCACGACTGCAAAACATCCAGACAATACAGCAGGAGGGGGCAGAAGTCACCACCTCCACCTCACTCACTTCAAAAGCCATGTGTCATGGTTTTGCTCTGGGTCAATTTGCTTTCACACCCCCCACACAATTACTATTAGTTGAGAGAAGGTTTATGCAGACAAAAGAGACTGAATTTGGGGAAAATAATATGAACATTTATTACTAGCAAAATAAAAACTATTAAAGAACTACATCTATAACTACATTCTACTTAAGTAAAACTGCTATGTATTTATAGAAAATACTTCTCCCCCTTTTTATCAGTCCAAGGAGGACAAGCAGTTTCTTTCTCCGTTCTCGGAGCTCCAGGTCTCTTCAACAACTCTGCAGCACTCTCGTCGCAGCTGGAACTCTTTCTCTCTTACTCTGTGTTAACCTCCAGGGCTGGGCCTACCCCCCTCCTGGGCTAAGACCAGAGGCTGGGGGTTACCCAGGCCCTGAAGGTTTTCTCTTCCATGGACTTGCAAGGGGACACTTGCCTACCATGGATCTTCACCACAGGGTCACAGGGGATAATGGTTTATGAGTCCACCCCTGTTTTCCTGTGGAGGGCTGTCCTGTGGTTTCTGTCCAAGCAGTTAGTCTTCTAAAGTTGGTTTTTTTCTTTCACTCTCTCTTACATGAGAGAAGGGAGGCTTCAGTGCTACACCTGCCCCCAGCCCAGGGCCAGGGGAGGAGGGGGGCCCGGACCCCACTCAGGGTCCGCCACCTCCTACATGGCTGCTGCTCCTAATTTCAACTGCGTAACCCACCTTCTCTTCTGTTTTCTTAAATATGTAATTAGTAAAGGCGTTACTGAGAGTTTTAATTGGCTTCTTGTCTGGAAATCCACTTGGACAAAACCATCTTCAGCCCCAGGGGCTGGCCGGCTGGGCAAAACCACGACACCATGAAAATTCTCAGAAACATCACAAGTAAGGAAAACCTCAATCTACCCCTTCCTATCTGCCCTGCAGAAAAACTTTCTCCTCATCCCAAGGCTGCTGATCAGCTTAACAGCAAGGACAGAAGCCAGGCTCATCACCAGGTTACTATTACATCAGAACTTTGCAGCTAAAACACTTTCAGAAAAAGCATGAAGAAAAAAACTCTTATAAGCCCTTGTAAGTAACATCTCAGTATCTCAAGGTTCTTTGCTTAAAATAGGTTGATATGGAAGATATTTACCAAGTTAGTTAAATAATTATTAGTGAGTCAGTAAGAGTTGGTCTGCACTGGAAAGAATCTCAAAGAACAGGACAGTTCAACAGTCTGACACCATCAGCAGTACAGGGGTAATGTGCCTTTTCGCATGACTAAAAGTTATTCATAAACCATAAATATCTTCCAGATTTTATTAGTCAGATTGCACACCTGATCTGACCTTTTCAGAGCCATATTTGAATGCACTGCTGCTGTACCAAGCCACATAGAATGATAATAAAAAAGTGAATAAAGTGAAGTCTAAAAATTGTGACTGGAGGGAGCAGAATTACATAAAACTATGTTATAAAGTTTAAATACCACACAAAGGAGTTGTCACATCCATGGCTGATTAAAATGCAGCCTATTATGGATCTATGAATGAAATGCAGTGTGGGAGCAAAGTATTATTTGCAATAATACATCTTACCATGACTGAAAAAATACCGGGCTAACAGTGCATCTAATCAGAGTATGACAATGTTTAAGCATGTGGAAAATTATGGCAGAATTCAACTACCACAGATCAACACTGATTGGAAGGGTCTTGGGCAACCTGAACTAGTGGGTGGCATCTCTGCCATGGCAGGGGAGATGGAACTAGGTAATCTTTACAGTCCCTTTCAACCCAAACCGTTCCGCGATTCTCTCATCTCAAAGAGAATTAGGGCTCATAAAATCTTTAGCTCTTTCTAAAGACACAGATAAGAAAGTTGATAATCTGAAGTGATTAGTATCACATAGAAACCTCATTTAACAGGCAGTGCCTGCACCTGCCCAGCCTGAAACACAGCTAATGCACTGATTCAGCATTTGGAATTGATAAGCCATCAGCATTTCAGTGCTGGATCTTTCTGACTGGTTAGAGGCAGCTAATAAAAAATAAAAGAGCTTCAGCGTGGGGCTCTCAGAATTTGAGTCTCAGTGTTCACCACTGCTCAGAGGAACCCTTAAGGAATACATAATAAAATACTGCCTTGCTCAAACCTTGTTGAGCTGACAAAGAAGAAGAAAATATAGGAGATGACATCATCAGATTTTTTTAGAGTTATTAAACTTAACTTGGCCTATCATTAGCTTCCAAAACATTTCCAGTTCTTTATTGCTGTTTTAGACCTTGTGAAATTCACAGAGTCAGAAATTTAAAGTAATTACTGTTTTACGCATTGAGAAGTTAAAAGCTGACCCTAACTAGAAGAGTGCTTTATACACAGCTGGAGTGTTCTCAGCTGATAAAGATCAGCATTACAGAAATGATAAGAAAAGAAGCCCTCGGTTTTTTATTTTTCACCAGTTTTACAGAAATCAATAATAACTTCTATTTCAATCACACAAAAAGCTGTGCTCTCAAATGAGTGGAGTCTATACAGAGTATCATTCAGAAATACTTTTTTTTCTCTGTAAACAACAATTCGCTTGTAATAGCTTTATGACAAACTGACAGTAACATAACTTATTCAGAATTGTACAGAACTGACTTTTCTACTCTAGCCATGATCTTCAACCTCAACCTGCAGTTGAAAAGGGGTGGGGGGGTATCATGGGAAATTGGTCTGTGGGCTACTTCCCTTCTGAGAGGACTTTGACAAGCAAGCACCTAAGATACAGAGCAGAACATTCACTTGATTTTTCTGAAGGGTCTCTCAGTCCCACAACACAATTTTAGGGATCCACAAAGAAGAAAACTTGCAAATCGCTGCATTTTGCACTTGAGCTTTTAAAAACACTTTACCTCTTTTCAGTACTTAATCTGCTTTTAAAGTTACAGAAAGAAAAAAAAAAAGCATGCCAAACTGTCTACATAACTGAGAAATTAAATTACAAAATTAATAACATTTTGTTGGAATGACTGAGCTCATAGGTCTTTGATCTACAGACAACCTCAAGTCTCACCAAAGCTGATGATGCTTAAATATTCTGCTTTGAAGATAAGCTGAGCGAAAGGAGCAATTAAATGCTTCTTCATGTACTTTATGCACCTGCAAGTAGTGGAAATAACTACTGAAATCTATGAAAAAAATTAAACCTTGTAGGTTGAGAGGTCTAAATGTTGGGGGGAAAAAACACCACAACAACAAAAAACCAAAAACAAACAAACAAACAAAAAACTCAAACAAACAAAAAAACCCCACAACACAAAACAACCACAACCAGAAATAAATAGTTAAATCACTTCTTCTGGGTTCACTGAAAAAGGACTTTACATCAAACAGTTGTCTGACTCTTCAAATCAAATTTTCCTCTACCACCTCTCTGGGCAACATGTGCCAATGTTTTACCACACCCACTGTAAAAAATGTATTTCTTATATTGACCCTCTTTCAATTTAAAGCTACTTACCCTTGACCTATTACAGCAGGCCCTGCTAAAATGTCTGTCCCCCCTCTAAGTATTGTAAGGCCACAATAAGGTGTCCCCAAAGCCTTCTCTCTTCTTCAGGTTGAACAGAATGTCTGTTTTCATGAGAATATCCTGCAAATACAGCCCATGTACTGCTGAGGAATCTGACAGGAGAATATTTTCACGCAGTTCTTAATCTTTGGCACTGAGCAATCAAAATGAAACATCTTCAGCAAAAAAAGAGGGCAAACTGAGCAGGAGAATCAGTCTCAGGTTTTGGTGCTCAAGAAAAAGGCTGCACTGCAACCACAAAAGGGGCATTTTGATGAGGACCTTGATTGCCTGTAAGCCCAGAAAGGCCTCAGCTTATAAATATAATTACAACTTCTAAAGAAACAAAAGTCTCTTGCTAGCCATTTTTGAAACTCTAGTCATACATGTCATATCTTACATATATTACAACAAAAAATAAATACAGTTTAGAAGCTTCGTGCCTAAAACATAGTATCTCTTGTGCTGAGTAAAGCAAAGACTCATTGATTGTTTAATTTTTTTTCCAAAATGTATCTGTTTGCTGCCATTGCCCATTGTCCTAAAGAAACAAGCGGTAAACATGATTCCTCCATGGGTTTTCAGATGTGCAAAATGCTTGGCCTTCTAACAGAATCTGAGGGCAATGGCACCAGTCTAGGTAACTCAAAATAACTTTTGCTGTCAGGCCCCATTTCCATGAAAGACAACCAAAGCCAACAAAGAGCCTGAGAGCTCAAAATGCTTCCTGAGAGACATAAAAACCCACGACAGTGCAGTAACCTGCTGCCACCAAAAGCTCAAAAGCACATCAGCTGAGCACCAGCTGGATGCAGACGTCTGACAACTGTTCAGCAAGAGGAATATCATGAAGGCCTTCACACAGTATCTTGAACTAATTTATCTGTACACAAAAACCTGTGCATAAGCACACATTCTCCTGTGGTTTGAGAGACACTTTTGAAGTCCGCTGGCCCTCTGAATAAGTCATGCCCCAATAACGTCAATTTCTAGGATTGCATGAAGTGGTAGAAATCCCCTTTTCAGTATTTGTGGGTTGTCCTTTACTTACAAAAGCACTGCATCCCTTGCAGATTCAAAGAGCACTGACACAGTTTTGATTGCACCTGTTTGCTTAACTTGAGAATAAGGCAAAAATGTTAACATACAAAAAAATCACCCATAACTTAGATGGCCATAGATACAGATTATTAACCTTTACCTTTTAAGAATTTTAAATTCAAACAACAGCACCAAACCACCGTTTAGAGAGGAGGAGGGAGGAAAGAAAAATAATCACACATGCTTGCTGAAGGGAAAGAAAGGTTAAATTCTCACTTACACAGAAGTCCCTTCATACAACTCTGGAAGGATAAAAAGGCTTTCAAAGAAGATGTAAATTACACCCAAGCTGCCTTTAAAGCCCCATTTTCACTCAGACTAGTTTAAAGCTACTTTGATGCCAATTAGAGTCCAACCTGAATTGTTTATGTGGCATTGGTGTAGAGCTGAGAATGCAGTTGATAGTTAGGAGTGGAAGTATTCAGACCCTAACGTTGAACTTCTTCTGCAAGAACATTTAACTCAGATTTACAAAAGGAAATGATGATAGAGAAAAAGTACTTCCTTTGTAAACAGTTCAGAACCCTAAAGAACAGTTGCAGATAAACTAAGTACCATCTGGCACACATCGTCACTTTTTTTTCCTTTCCTTTTCTCTTCCACCCATTTTATTTTTAAGCCAAGACAAGAACAATTAATGTCATTTCAGGAGTGATGTGGTAGAAGAAAATGTCTCTGATGAAGTGGGAACACAAGGCAGGGAAGACTTTGGCTGACTAATGCAGCCAGTTTATCAGTGGAGTGGCACTACTTTGGCAGAAAGAGAATTCTAAGTAAAATAATTAAGCAATGGTTTATTTTAAATTTTAAAATAAAAAGGACAGCCAAAAAAAAAAAAGAACATTGTGGGTCATACTGTTTCTCCCTCTTCCCTGACTTGGTGGACCATTACCATCACATGCACTCTTAGTACACTCCTTCAGGCTTTTGCCACTGCAACACTGGCTGCAGTTCCTTTGCCTGCCAATATCCAAATAACTCTTCCTAAAGTTAGGGCTACACAGTAAGACTAAGTCATCTGAAAGTCAGATCAAGAATATTTTTTCTAGCCATGGTCTTCAGTGGGTGAAGTGATTGCCACTCTTATATGAACATGAACAACCTCTGCCAGAAACACAAAACAGGAGCAAAGTAGGTTGCAAGGTTACCCACAGCTTCTGCTTGAAAACAGGTGCTTTGACTCAGACAACACATTCCTTACTCCTACTTTCTCCAGAGGGGAAAAGGATAATGGCAGTGGCCATCTGGAAAGAAATGTTTCTCTGTTTTCATCCATTACTCATTCAGATGCCCACATCTGCCAGATGTCTCCCTCCAGCTGCCTACTGACCCCTCAGGCTGCTTCAATATATGAGGAAAGGTGGGGTGTAGGCACCTTTTAAAGGTTTTGTCCAGACAGGACCTGCCTCAGCCCTAGAGTTGTGCTTTCACAGAATGTTTCCTCTTGCTACGGATACCTTGGGTCTGCATCAATACCAGCCTCTGCTGAGGAGCAAAGATCAGATCCCCAAGTATATCATTGTCTCAGCTGGCCACAGACATACTTTCAAAGCACTATCCAGGAGGGCTTTCTTCCCAAAGTGGCTAATTAATCAAAAGGAATACCTGCAGTGCAGTACACCCCACCGTACTGTCTTTGAATTGTTCAGAGGAAGCATTCCAACACATCTCAATTTGTTGCTAGGTAAACAGCTGCATCACCCATAGAGCTTCTCAGCTCTCTCTTTTGAAGGTATCTGGTGCTCAAAATAGCAAATAACTTTTATTTTTATTTTTTCAATTCTACTGGTACTGAGATGTTTGGGTTCATTCATAGCACCCTGCTCATCATTTTATTCAGTGTGGCAGAATGTTTCAAAACCCTTGAGAACACCCCTTTGCAGACTATGACTAGCAACACTAGTGAACAGTGGCTCCATAAAGAAGAAAGGAGGTTAAGACACTGAAGCTTGTGTTCCCACAGGCCACCAGGAGCAACAGGAGTGTTATCCATTCTTGTGCTATTTTCTGAGGCTCCTACAGCAATCTTCCTCCTTGCACAGATTCAGACTTCCTCTCCTTAATGGAACAGACAACACTGGAGCAAATATCACAGTGCAGAGGACATTCTGCCTTCAAGGCAGGAGCAGACATTGCACAGAAAAGCATTTTCCTGTGTGGGATGGAGCTGCCACTGCCTTCCATTCACACACTTGATCCCTCTCTTCCTTATAATTCATACAGCAGCTCTCTCCATCCAGAGGGGCATCTAGAGACAGAATTAAACCTCTCACCTCAAACTTCCAGTTTGAACCTGGGCCAAGCATTGGCTGTGGAAATTTTTTCTAATAGAAGCTAATTTTGATGTCACCGTCATAAACTCACTTCACTTCTAATGGCTCTACACAAATTCCTTTTAAGTGTAGGATATCCAGGCTGGATACTAAGTATCAGCATGGAGCCATCACCTGTGAGAATCTGAAAGACCTTTGAGTGTCGCTATCTGTATTTTCAAGCAGAAAACCCATCCCTTACCTTAATCTCTTGAATAATATTATTATTTTGTAATAACTAACTGTCTCCAAAATTCTCCATTGAATATGTTCACCCCTTGTCTTACTTTCTCACTTGCACCCTCTCCTCATGAATTTTGAATCTATTGCACCAGAAAATAACCCAGAAACCCTGAGTTTAATCACAGAAATTATGCTGATGCATCAAAAAAAAAAAAAATTTAAAAAGCATGTCTGCTGAAAGCAAACAAGGCAAAAAGCCCAGTTTCATGGGTTTATAGAGAGATGAGAAAGAGAGCAGTGATATAAATATTTGAAACCTCTTGTCTCCAGATCAGAATGCAACTCAGATGCATAAGGATTAAGCTCTGGTTGACTGGTACTTGAGGTGCATTAGTATAGCTACTTAAAACTGAGTAATTCCATCAAAGGCAAGGTTCTTCTGTTTGAAGTTAGACAAACAAGTATTGAGCAGCATCAGCTCCAAGTTGCCACTAGATGAATAGCATGCCAGTGTCCCTACACCATTAATAGCAACACTCAAGAGCTTGCTGGTATTTTTCTTCAGAATACTTGAAATGGAAATAGCACTCATTGTACTCTTTTTAGGACCATTTCCCTCAATCGCTTAAATCATGATGAAGAAGAGCCAACTCATTCACCTAGGGTAAATAATAGTAGAGATAAGGCAAATTTGGCCAGATAAAGTCAGGCTGAAGAGAATGTAAAATATATTGTTATTTAATACATTAGCACTGGAAAATTTGTAGGCAGATTTCTACAGGGTGGCTGTGAAGAGGAGCAGGCAGGGCACGGTCTAGTGTACATGCAATGTACAGTGCAGTGCTGAAAGGTGCTGGAAGAAGGAAGGGTTTGGTAAACCCTCAACAATTCACCCAACAATAATCAGACAATGACTGTGTACTAGTCAGGCAATACCTTAGAAGTCTGCATTCCCCTCCCAGTACCATACCTGCTCTAGAAACAATGAATAAAATAACCTCCAACAGTTTCAGGCCTTCTGAGCATATGGCCAGGATTTTTGTAGAGTGAAAATACAGCAGGTGGTACCATTAACTAACAGATCACTTTCCTGGCCCTCCCTCATGGCATCTACCAGGTCTTCTGTGGCTGTGACACTTGCCCATTGTTGAGTCTCAGCTAATCCCAACACCCAAAGAAGACCACTGTCTTCCAAGGCTGCAGGGCATGTAACTGCACCAGGGCCTATGTGACTGAACAGGTAGCTCCTCCATGTCATTTTTCAGAGTTATCCCTCCAATCCCCTGTCTAAACTACTCTGCTCTGGGATTTACTTAGCTTGTATTGTTTTGTCAATCAGTCAAAGAATTTGAGGGTTAAGGGCTTTGTCTGCTCCTTTTGTGTTTCATTTGTTTGGTTGAGGTTTTCTTTAATTAAAAAAAAAAAAGAAAGAAAGAATGAAGATGATAGATTTCACTCTTTACTTATCTATTTCCTAACTACCTGTACCAAGGAACAAAGACACAAAACTTTTAAAATCTCTAAGAGGTTTTGGGCTTTTTTTTCTTTTGAAGTTTGGCATTTTCTAGCAGTACTGTTTCCCTTTCTGTGCCAATTAAAATGGTTCTGCTTTGTAACTGATAAGGGTGCCTTTAACACGTGTCCACAACAAGGAGCATTGTGTGCTGTTACAGTTGTTCAATAGATGCCCAGTCTCAGACAGATGGTGCTTTATCCTCACCCACTTTTCAAGACAGCATAATGCATTGTCCCGTCAGGGATTAATGGAAGTGCCACTCACATTAGATGCTAATTCTGGTAGCAAGTCTGTTAGTACACTACAGATGCTACAGCTACTGTTTGCAACTAGTGCTTGAAGCAGGCAGTCCACACTGGAGGTGACTCAGGACATTCAGAAACCAAAGTGAGGAGCACAATGTAAGAATCTATTCAGAATTCAACATCAAGGTCGATGGGAAAGAGACATTTAAAAAAGAAAGACAAAGATGATGGAAGAAAGAAATAAAAACACAGAGAAATAGTAGAAGAAAAAAAGAGGACTGAATATTAATGTGGACAAAATAAAGATCAGGAACCAAATGGAAGGTTAGAACTAAAGATCCAACACAACAGAGAAAGTGTCTTTTCTCAGTAATGACCAACCTCACATCATCAAAAAATCAGCACTAGAATGGTGTCCCATAGTAGGGAGAGGAGGTGTAACACAGGACACAGAGTGATACCAGTGAAGGTACGTTATTCTATAGTTGGATCTTGAACGGTTGTGCACCCCAAAGCATTATTGCCTTATAAAACTACATAAGTGTTTAACATATTGAATAGGCACACAGTTGAGCGCTGATTATTAATGAAAATAGGAGTCTCAGAACTGATTCCAGGATACATACTCCAAGAAGAATATACCAGGAGACGTCTGCATAAACACTATAAAAGACAGGCAATTCAGAGATAAGTTTTCAGCTCTCTCATGGACCCTCTCTTTTTTGTTTAGGTAAGAGATTTGAAATTTAAGAATAATTTGAGATGCTTCCATACGTGCAGTCCCAGTGGACTGAGAAGCATCTAGGCTCTTAAAAAGGTTATGCTACAGCCCTTTTATCACATTTTTCCTTCTAATGCTGTGCTCGTTTACCATGGTCTGTATGTGGCATAGTGGGAAAAAGGAAATCCAAGTGTTGGACCTGAAAAGTCACCGGGACATGGGAAATCTTTTGAGTTTGAGAGAAGCTCCTACACATCCTACATGGATGACAAGTCCAGTTAGATACTCCATGGTCACAAAACATCTATTAACTAGCAGTATCATGTCACAAATCGGTGAAGGGAATATAGGCCTTTCATTCTGCATTTAAGAGGAGGTTTCTTATGAGAGAAAAGGAAGAAAGGAAAGGAAGAGGCTATTCGGAGATATTGATCAAACCTGAAAAGCCAGACCTTGGCAGCAGATGGTAGATGGCAAACAGGAGGTTTTTGTACAAAAACTAGGATAGTATAAAAACAGTGGAAAGAAGGAAAGAATTATGACAGCAGAAAATACTAAACTTTAAAGATACTCAAAGAAATACATATACACTGTCTGTTGCTCCATTAATAGATAAAAATGAAGCAATAGAATTAATTCAAGGGAAATGAAAAGCAAGAGTAGCCTATCACTAACAAGCTTATGCACTGAAATACAGCTTGAATCCAGGTCCTGAAATAGTATATTAGACCATAATGATTTCAACTTTCCTCTGGAGTTTGGAGACATGAGGTATGTTGTTAACTTCTCACAAGTCTCCTGTACTACGGTCATGGTAAAAAGCAGATGAACTATTAAACAGGAAAATTCCATCTGCCTCATGAAATCAGTGAGCTGCAAATCATAGGAAGCTAATAGGCTACACCAGGAAATTAAACCTGTATACTTCTGCCAGTCTCATATTCTTCCTTGTCAGGTGATCCACTGCTATCAGACACTAGAAATGGAATAGATGGGCTACAGGTATCTTTGGTCTTACATGTTTGTCCATTTTTATGGCTAACTTTCTTTACTAAGAAAGGACTTGTCAAGGAGATGGAAGAGAATTTATTAATGACAATATGTTTGACAGCCACTATACTGGATTGAAAAGCTCTTGGCTGGAGCCAGGGCTAATTTAGATCGTTGATACCTAACTAGTCACTCCACATTCCAAGTTAACATAGTTCAGTGACACACTTCCAGGCTCAGACCTCCTTACATCTCCACTTGCAACAGTCCTTACTATTCCCATCTGGACCTTTTTTGAATAACACTTACCACATTGGCCAGAAAACTTGCAGATCGTGTGACTGCATACAAATTGAATGCCAGAAGAAAATAGATATTTATTTCTTTTTAGGCCCCAAATAGTATTCCCAGTTCAGTTACATGATGAATTTTCTCCTTGCAGTCAGTCTCCCTTTTTTTTTTACTCCCTTCCTTATGCAAGTCTGCCAGTGCAATTACCACCCCCTTTACAGTATGTGTCTCGATTTCAGTACCAATGCAACCACACTTTAATGTACTGCACAGGGGAATTTATAGCACCTAGCTCTAAGAACTTAAGTTGGTCAAGTTATTAATGAGCTAATTACCCAAAACTCCCTCTTTAGAACATAGGTAAAGATCAGATCTTTCAGTCTCCTCCTGTGCAAGCATATTACCCATATCTTGCAACACTTGCTACTTAACCCGTAAGATTTTTACATGTAGAAGCTCCTGGCTGCACTAAATTCCATACTGTCCTAAAAAACTCACTTTACTGGTAACGCAAGATAATGTGTGTTCAAGACTTTAAAGCACAATAGACTCTCCTTTCAGCTACAAAGATGCAGTCCTGTAAGAGTTATAAAAGATTCACTTATCTTTACAAAGAACATATATCTTCCTTTAAGCTCACACATCATTTTCCATGGGTGAAGCCCTATACAGTTGGGTGAATAAATTGTAAATGCTTGCAATTGTTCCATTTGATTAAGCAAGACTGATTTTACAAATAACACCGGCTTAACTTCTGTCAGGTCTGACTAAATCAACTAAATGATCAAGCGTTTAATGTCTAGGGGTGAGCAAAGTTTGATCAAGATCAAAGTTTCATTTTTACAAAGTCATTTTTCTCCACCATGAGGGTGTTAAAATATAGCTTACTAGCTATTCTTTGGTCTCATTTTTAGAGTGCCATTAGTATCAATAAAACAGATCTTACCTTGATCTTCTGAAGAAACTGGTGACCTGGAATAAAACAACAAAACCCAGTCAATCTTTGGAAAAAAAAGGCCACAAATTAAGTTCAGTCTCAGTGTAGGGCATGGGATACGGACTGATTTGAAATTTTTATTCTTTATTTCTTAGAAGAGAGGACTGAAAGGCATCTGGCAAAAAAAAAAAAAAATAGAGCAGAAAAGGCCAGAGACCTAATCTAGCAGCAGGTTTTGCAGGCCAGAGTGACCATATGGAGCCATGTCCATGAGGACTGATGCCAAGAGTGTCAGTAGATACTTGGCAAAAAACTCATCTACTACTGTTACTGCCAGGAGAAAACCTCCCAAGTAGGGGTGGTCAAGGAAATTACATCTCAGTAGGAAGTCACAGTCATTACAGTGGCTTTTTTTTTTTTTTTTTTTTTTTGCCATAAGTCAATGTAGTGGCTATCATAAAACACTAGTCATAATTAATAACAGTTCATATCATCTTCACAAAAGCAACACAACAGATTTAAAAAAAAAAAAAAAAAGAAAAAGTCTGGGCAGATCTAAGTACAGAAACATATCAGCAGCAACACAAGTTATAGGATACCCTAACTGGTGGATAAAGCCTCTGATAATACTCCAAGAGAGGGAAGGTATTTAAAACATGAGGGACCTTTCAGTGCCCCTGCTGGTAAACAGAAGAACCTCATTGAATTCCAGGAATTTGTGTCACAGTTCTCATCACTAAGGATCACACTCCTCATGGTTTTGGTCACCACCCACAACAAAGGAACATAAAGAGGCTTTAGTACTGACCCTCCATTTTTCCTTTTGCTGCAGTAGCTTGGCTTAGCAAAACTGGGCCTAACTGTACAGACAAATTTGGGATATACCTTCATTATTTAGATCAGATTGACAGCATGAAGGTGACTGGACCATTGCCTCAGCACTTCCCCAGTACAGATTTCAGTTACATACATAGCCTTCCCATCCAGGTAACAATGGGTTTGTTCCTGCGGTGAAGGGGGCAACACATGTTTCCTTTCCAAGATATTTAATTTTACAACAATGTACAAAAATAACAAATTACAAAAGATTTAAAAATGTTAGTGTTGCCAACAAACAGATCAAAGCTGACATAAGAAAAGCAGCCACAGAGGGGTGAAGGAAAAAGAAGGAACAAAGGGGAAAAGAATACATGTATATTTAACTGACTCTGCAGGGGGTGAGGGTTGGAGGGGGGAAAAGAAGGGTTAGAAATCCTGGGTTGGAGGAATAAAGAAGCTGAGGAAGGAGTCATGATCTCATTTCATAACAAGGGTCTGAAAATTAAGGTTGAGGGATTATAGAACATCAGAAGCAGATATGCAAATGTTAGATAAATGCAAACAGAAAAAAATGTAAAGAAAAGAAAGAAACTTTCCTGACAAAGTATGCAGGGTTTTTTTGCTTTAAAAAAATAGAAAGATTTGCAAACACAGAGAGGAAAGAGTTACAGCACAGCTGGAGCAATGGTCACTGTGAAAGGAAAAAATTTGATTGCCTAATTGAGATTCTGACTGCACAAGAAGCCAATGTGTCTGTATGGATCAGAATTAATTAGTCCTCTACAGCCATTGAAGTCTCTGATTGCTGCTGAACATCCTAGGCAGGCATCCTGCTCTGCTGCCAACCAGGCCAGCTTTGCCCTTGCACTTCAGCCCTGCTTGTGGAAGTACAGCAGGAGTGCCGATAACCGGAGGATTTAGCACACATAACTAGGACTGTCCCACTGCTTTGACCAGTTAGTTACAGACCTTTGTCCACAACCTCTAGCAACAGCCCTTCTGAAGACCAAAACTCAACACACAGTGTTTCCTACAAGGTTAAACAGTGCAGAATGGGTCATAACAAGAGATGGAAATTTTTAGGTACTTAAAAATATTTTTACATGCAGGAGTCATGCCAGGTTCCTTAGCTGATGTATTGTGACTCTCCACCCATTGGTAATGCAGTATCTCACAGCATCAGCAGAATTTATTCCTTTGTTTTGTTTTTTAATTGCACAGTTTCATCACCTTTCAGATCTTTATTTTGAAACAATAAAATAAACAACACATATTATCCTATAATTTGGCTCTTCTTTATGCTTGGTGAAACAGATGTCATTAGTTCCTTAAAGCATCAACAACATGAAAGACTGTATTAAAACACCACTGCCTTTTCAATTAAAACATTGATTGAAAGGAAGGAAGTAAAATATATTTATGGATATTTAGTGTACCTAAAATTAATATATGTTTTTCAAGATATTACTGCCATGTTGCTTAGTTGCATGCCTTGAACACAATGTTTGAACAGGAAGATATCTAACACTATTACTGATGCTACTATCAGTGTTTTCAGTTGAAAGGATTCATCAGGCATCATTTGGAACCACGTAGCCTGGTGTCCTGAGAAAATAAGGTTTATAAAACCACAACATGTGGTACATATGCACCTCCCTGTGTACATATGCACCTCCCTGTCTCACCCTAATAAACTCTGAGCTTGTTGGCTCATGTTATCCATTGTTAACAGAGGGGTTAGAGAGTCAATTCCTGTTTTCACAAGGAAACAAAAAATAGCATAAGCTCAAACTTTCTGATGTAGCAGCACAGCCACAAAGAGAGGTTTTGAATATCTCAGCCACAGGAAAAGCCTCAGTGAGAGCTTCCACCCTTGGAGATACCAAAAGTTCAACCCCAATAAACTGGACTTTCTTTTTTCCACTACAGACATGAAGTATTTTGGCAAAGAGAGGGGAGGACTTTCAACATCCTCCTACAGTTCCAGGCCATACAATTTAGCATGGGGGAGGTTTTCCTAAATGCTCAAATATTGGCCTAACTACACTAAGGGGACTCTTGCTCATAGCTATAATGGAAGGAAGTGAGACTGCTGAAAAGCCCACACTGATAGTGTTGGGCATTTTATGCATTGACCAGTCTACCCCATGCTCATGACAGGCTCTAAGGGAGGAAAGAAAGAAAGTGTAATGACCTGCTTTAAACTACATACACTCACTCCACAGTCACAGGGGGCTTTCCTGACAGGAAAAAATATCCAGTGGATGCTCATATTTCCGGTCACACATCTTTCTCTCAGGTCTGTAAGAAGTGTGAGAGATATACTGTGGCAGCACTGGTCACCAGACAGGTGTCCCAAGAAGGGAGGATTCTCAGCTGCTAACATCCAGAGAATAACCATCTATCTACTGCCTGTCAGCTACCCTCCTGGTATGATTCTAGCTGTGTGTTTCACTTTCATAAAGAAGCAAGTTATCATTCTCACGACTTCCATGCCTTAAAAAAATAAGAGACAAGTCAGAGATACTTCAGAAAAACTAATATACTGTCAAGATCTGTGATCTCACCTGGGTCAAAACACTTTGCCAAATGACATCTTGAAGAGATTTGGTTAAACAAAACAGAAAAAATATTCAGGGAAAAGTTCAGGCCCTGCAATATCCTGTTCTTGGTATCAACTGTTAGTTTTTTCTGGTTTTATCTTGGTGTAAAATGTAACTTGTAGAAAGAAAGGCTTACCATCTCCCCAAGAGTAAAGACAGGCCAGATTGTCTGTGACTGTCTACATTTCCAGATTCCAATTAGCTCTTCTACCAACAATTTTCTCATGCAATTTTCTCAACCAGTATTTTCTCACGCACAAATGAGACAGGGAAGCCTGATTTCACATATTTTCATCGAAGGCATAAACCTGTCCCTCCTCCTGCTCTGGTTTAACAAACAGCTATTGTTGTAGTGGATAGTTAAAGCAAAGACAAATATTTCTATGATAGGAAAGGGGAGCAGAAGGGAGGAAGAAGAAAAGCATGTTAACACCTCTGTTTGCTCTCCATGATGTCATAGCCTTCCTTTCTTATGGGTCCTGCAGAAGTGTTCTCCTGTTGCAGAGTGGCAAACTCTACTCAGAGGGATACCAAAACTTGCAAGCCTCAGTCTGCAAGGGGAAGCTGTGCACTGTCTGTCCCACCACCCTCTACATAAGCAAAGCAATACCCTTTGAACATAACACTAAATGCACAAGCATCTCCTAGAAAATGAGGTGCACTTATTTAGAACTGCATAAAAGAGCCATAATAATAGTGTAAAAAGACCAATCATACACACACTAGATGCATCCAGCAAATTGGAAGTCTTACAACACTGAAGGCATGAGACATGCCCATCTAAAAGAGCGCCAGGCTTCAAAATTAATGATCCAATCCAATGCTCACTGATATTTTTCCACTCACTCTTACAGCGTTTGGATGAATCGCTGGAAAAATCTAATCCTCAGTATAGCCAAGGCAGCCTTCTGTATCATACAAGCCCTCCCCAAACAGCCAAACACAATCAGAGCTGTTTCCAAGTGTACTCTCCAATGTGCAAGCACTAGATTTGTTCAGCACTAGACGGGTAGAAGAGGAAATGTTCATTTCTAAGGAGGTAAGCATAGGGACTGTCACAATTTTGAGCCTAGTCAGCTGAGGCTTAGCAACCTAGAGACACACAGCCAGTCTTCAGCAGACAAGTTCTAACAAAATTTCAGCAAATGGGTGCATTATTCATGAAGACAAAAGCCTCTGGAGAAACAAACTTAGAGCTGATGTAAAGCAGCCATTTTAATCAATAAACCTGTGGCAAAACCCATCTGCACTAGGCCTATTTAAAACCAGTCATTTAATATTTAAGGGCCAAATAACAATCTCTGTGCAGCAATTCTGCAGGGTTTTATGAACATTCCTCTTTTTTCCTGCTTAAGCAATGTATTTCTGCAAACTTTCTAATTCAGTCTGACAACAGCTGTCTATGATGAGGGGAGAGGAAGAGCTGTCAGATTAAACAAATTCCTTCTCATTTTACATGTACATCTCTTCAGAATCAAAAGTGGCATCCCTCTTGGGATTTATTCACATATTCCCTGATTGCAGATGAAAATGTTTAGCATGTTAAGTATTTTTAAAATAAAGGTGAGGAAACCCTCTCATTCAGCAGTCTGTATCAATGCCTCCGGGATTATGAGTCCCCTGCAGACCCAGCTGCAGACAGTGTGTCATATTTTACTGGTAGAAAGGCAGAACTTCTTGCTTTCCTGGTCCCTGACCAGATGATGCTCAGTCTGGGCATGGCCATTTACTGCCATGGCACCTGAAGAAAAAAACCCTAAGAATTACTGGAGCTTCCTCACACTTTGACCCCATATGTTCCCAACTCAGAGTGACCGTCACAGGCTGGAGAAATACAGCAAGCTAGCAAATTCAACCAAGGCAAATGCAAAGCCCTGCACCTCAGAAGGAATAAACCCATGCAGTAAGACAGGCTGGGAGGTCTAACAGCTAAAAACAGCTTTTCAGAAAAGGATGCATGATGTTAGCAGAGTACAAGTTGAACACACATCAGCAGTTTCCTGTGTCAGCAAAGGCTGGTGACACACTGAGCTGTAATTGCAAAAGCACAGCCATAAGGTAGATGGAAATGATTTTTGACCCTCTATTCAGTGCCTGTGAGACTTCAGAACAAGAAAGACATTGGCAAACTGGACTGAGTTCCACAAAGGGCTGTTGAGGGCATGTGAGGAGAGACATATGAGGAGAGGCTGAGGGAGCTGGGTTCATTCAGCAAGAAGAAGTTGAGGGAAAACTTAATTGCTGCTACTTAATGGGAAGATGTAAAGAAGACAGAGAAGAAGAAGAGAAGCAATACTGGAAATTCAGATTGAATGTTTGGAAAAAATTTACCATGTGGATGATCAAACAGAGGAAGAGGCTGTGCAGAGAGATTATTGAATCTCCAGTTTTGCAGATATTCAAAACTCACCTGGACAAGATTCTAAACAACTTCATCTAGCTGGATCTGTTTTGAATGAGGATTTGTACTAGATGAACTTCAGGGGTCCTTCCCAACCCAAATTTTTCTGCAATTCTTTGAGTCTCTCTACAAAGCTTTCTATTTTTATTATTCCACTTTTCCTGTCATTCTTTCCTCTCAAATATTTCTCATAGACAATGGCCATACTGTCTTACACACATGGGAAAATGCTGACCAGCTATGCTCCCTGAATCTAAGAAATTCAGTTCAAGTTATTTATTATTTTGCAGAAATCTGTTTGGACATATCCTGTAACCTGCAACAACACTCTGGAGAGCCTATTTTTTCCTAATTCTGCTACAGGTAAATATCCATATTCTTTCTAGCCTCTCTGTAACTTCCTTGGGCAGTCTCAGTCTCTACCTGCACTCGGGCTGTTCACAAACAGTCCAACATAAGGAATTTAACTTGGTGCTTCTTAGGGAAACCAGGGTGGCTCAGATGTATTCCTTGCTGGATCTCAGGCATGTCTCTGTCCCTTTTGTTGTCACATGTCTTTTCTCATTACTGATCTAATTCTTTGTCTCTTACCATTTCTCTGTCCACTGTGGAATGCTTTAATGAAGGTTTGGAACACCACAATGCAGCTATACCTGAAGTTGTACTGACACCCAGAGGAGTTGTATGGGAATTGCTTTTTAACAAGGGAATAAAAGTTTTGTTGTAAAATCAGATGCAAACCCCAAAATGCTTAAGGTTAATTTAAAAGGTAAAAAAAAAAAAAAAAAAGGAAAAGAAAGAAGCATAGAGAAATGTTCTAACACATTCACCTTCAATAAGATAATTCTACCTCAAAACACGACCTGAGAAAGCTGGCTTGTCCTTTACTTGAAAAACAAGGTACTTCCAGAGGAGTAGCATGATCACTCTAGGGTGATCACAGTTTCTTTAGTTTTGGGTTTTGGTTTGGCTTCTTGTTTTAAATACTTGGCCTTTCTTTCTCTAATCATCACGTGACACCAACATATCTCAGCAGAATGCAAAACAGAAGAGGGCCTAATCCCAACTCCTTTGAAATGCTATTCTTCCATTTCAAGATTTGAATTAATATTCAAAATCCTCCCTGACCTACTTGACAACGTCCTGATGAGCTTGGGTGTCAAAGGCAAAGGAAAGGCAGTAGCTGATGTGGCTCTAACCCTAAAAGAAAGCAAGATCTAGCCACACCATGCAATGCTTTGGTGAAACAATAAACTGGCTGTCAAGCGACTGGATTTTGTTTGATCATTATTAAGAACACCTGGAACTGAAACTAAAGGGGTTAGATTTATGCACTTCCTTGACATTCTATGTGAAAATAAAAAAAAAAAAAAAACCAAACATGTATTAGGTGCAATTAGGTAACAAAACATCTGGCCTCTTTCCTCAGCAAAGAATCAGTGGACTTTTTCCAGGAAAAGATTAACACAGAAGTCATTTTGCCATGACTTTCATTTTTTTTATTTAGCCCAGAGAAACAAATTATTTTACTAAGCACAACACCATGACAGCCACAATGCAAGCACATCACCTATAATCTGGTTCACAAGATACACCTCCACTTGGCCCTCAGGCTTAGATGGAGGTGAAGCACATCAGCTGCTTGGTATCTTGAGGTATTACCCAAATAATCTTAGGCCCCTTTGGGTTTCTAAGCAATCTAAAAGCTACTTTAAGTGGTCTGTTTCTTACAATGCAAACCAGTCACTTTTAATAAATAGCATGAGAATCTCTCAGAAAAAAATTCTTGCAATTATGTTCAAAAATAAGTGGCCTGATTTTCACAAAGTTCTAAGCACTAAGAAACCCTCACTTTCTTGCCATCTTAAAAAAAAATAAAAAAAAAGACTCAAAAATTTAAACATTACCTTAATTAATATGCATAACACACATGTCCTAGGCAGAGCAGAACTGTTAAGCTATTTACACTCCTTCTATAGACTAATTTAGGGAGAATAAAACTTCTAATGGGAGTTTCAGATACGGTTTTGTGCTGCACTTTTAGATGCCTGGCATAGAAAGAGGAATCTTGGAGTCAGGGTTACACTGGCTCCAAGCCACCTCTGTCTCTCTGATTTCAGCTCTTGGCATAATTTAGCCAGGTCCATCTGTCCCTGCTTGCCCACGGGCATCAACACTGCCAGGAACCTCAGCAAGGCTATGTGTTATGGCCCCACTCCTCGTGTATTTCCCTCTCTTGCACGCACCTCCGTGCCAGCACTGCTAAACACTCTGTCTCAGCTACGGAGACAAAGGTGTGGGGTTTAGTGCTCCTTTCCTAGAGCAGAGGAGCAGCAGACAAGCAAGGACAATTTGAATGTTTTTAAGCTTGCAGAAGTTTCTCCTCTTACCCACGAAGTCCTTTGGTGGGCATCTTAAGAAGACTCTCTGCCTTCTACACCCTGACATATAAGCCTGCAGCCAGGGGGTTAGGACACTCACCCCAGAAATGGAAGAGCAAGGGTGGCTCTCTGCAGAGCAGCCATGCCAGGACACACAACCTGGGAAACACGCTCCCTCAGCAGTTCCCAAGTGAACCAGAGGATCTCTCCCCAACCCAAGAACACTAAACCCAACCCATGTTCGTGGGTACTTTCTGTTTCAAGCAATGTTTTCCAGAAGACATAAACCTCTTCCATGCCACCTCTACCAAGCAAAACCAACTTACCAGTGAATTTTTCAAGTAGTCCCAGTGCAAAAGTCTCACTTTTTATTCCATGATTCAGGTGAAGGCTCATGTCAGAATATTGTTTCCAGTCTCACCCAAACACTCTAAAATTTGCAAGTCTAAAATACTAAATTGTAAACCTCAAAAGATGACCTATTTCCATGTAGTTATCCTTTGTCTTTTGCTTTTTTTTGCATGGCATTTTTGACACTTCCCAGTTTTCAACCACAGAGGAAATACAAGTATGAAGATATCTGAAGAATTTGAGAAAATTAGCAAAGGTTTGACTTTTTTGAGTTTAACACTATTAACTCAGGCAAAGTAGTACTTCCACGTGATAGTTTGGAGTAGTTATTTCACCAAACTACATTTCCCTTCTCTCTGCAAGCCTGTTAAAATAGAACTTAGGAATATGAACAAGGTATCAAAAAATGCAGTCTGAATGCATATTATGAGGTGTCCAAGTGTGAAAGCTTGAACACACTGTGCAGTCCAATGTGTGTGTAACATATGCACAGGACTGTATTTCATACCAGGGCTCTGAAGCTTACTAGTTTTGGCTTTGATAAGACAGCTTGGTAGTGAGTGAGAACACATTAAGAACCACTCTCCTCTCTGAGCAGATGGCAGCTCCTTATGGCAGGGACAGAGCACATGGACACAGGCTTGCTATTCCTGTGCAATGCTCAGAAAACTAGGACTGGGATGTTTGGGTTTTGGTTTTTGTTGTTTAGGTTTTTTTCTTACTTCAACTCTTGCAAATACATAACAAATACACAGAAATATAGATATTATCTAAAACTAGAAGGTATGCTGCTTTTCCAATTTTTGGGGGCCCGTAAGTTTGCCATGGTGGAGAATATTCACCTTATATTTATAACAGTGCTTAAAATATGCCCAGAAGAATACATACTTTCATTCTGTCAGTCATGCTTTATTAACCCAGTAAATCCATCCAGCCCCTCTTCCAGTGCCTTAATGTCACTGGGGACCATAGGTCTTCTCTTTCCACTCCATAAAGCTGGAGAGATGGATATTCACGTTCTACAGTGGTGTCATCAGATCCACTCTCTCTACCTTTCTCCTGCCATGTGCAGTTACCACATGTCCAATGCTTGCAGGAAAGCAGTAGGCCCTAAAGATCAAACTATCAAATGCCATTTTCTTTTACCCAGACAAATGGAAAACGAGATTACGGGATATAATCCTGTCTTCTTTGCTGTAAAGTTTTTTTACTTCTCAGTGAAGATTCTGCTTTGCAAACCAAGGCCTAAAGTAAGCAAGCAAGGATGGAAGCCAATGGGGAAAAAAGGATAGAGTTGTAACAAAAAAAGAGAAAAGAGACTCTACTGCTTCAGTCTTGGCTATCAGCCAGAGAGGGGAAAGCAGATATATCGCTGTTACAGTAAAGCACTTAAGGAAAACAAGGCACCCAGCTATCTGTACTCTGTCAACATAATTTTTTACCCCTTAAATGCACCCCAAATTAAAAACAAACAAACAAACAAAACCAACAACAACAACAAAACATTCCATGTGGAAAACTTGTTGCCACCCCTTCATCTATTGGAACTATTCAGAAAACATTTTCAAGCTAGGTGGCAGTTGAGTTTTTCTCATCCAAATAAGATGGTTCCTTTGTCCAAGTACATGTGTATTCTGTTGATGGAAGTTGCTCCAAGGAGAAGAGCAGAGCTGGATTGCTTGCATTTCCCTTTTGGAAAGTGGGATGTCAGTCTACAGGCAAGATCCCTCTAAAGCGAACAAATTTGTAGTCTCATGGTGTGTGAGAATGTTTTGCATGTCACTGTCTGCCAAAATAACTTGCCATCAGGGTGAACTTCCTCAGCTGTGCATCAGGTGTTGAGATGCCACAAAAGTCATTAAGAGCCCTCATGCTGAAGGCTCAGGGGCAGGTGGGTGGGAAAAGAGGAAGCTAAAATCCCACCCAATCCACTCTGGGGAGCTAAATGCTGAATAATAAAATTAATTGGTTTTAAGTACCGATGAGAATAAAAACATCTTCCAGGATACAGTACAGGATGTACTCTATTTCCATCACATATTGAAGGGGCAGATACATAAACCACCTCATCAGATGCACCTACTGTTATTAAAACCCCTTAGTAATTAGGCACCTCAACAGCAAAGGCTGAAGACTTCATTCTTGAAGAGAACAACACTGTTTGCACTTTGTTCACATACACAAATCAAGCCACAGACATGCAAATCTGAACCAAATCCTGATTTCTTCCTTTCCCAATTATAGTTAACAAGAGCAGAAGCAAAAGTCAGGATCTTAAAGCTCAGTATTACTGGGATAGGGGTTGTCAGGATGATGTACAAGTACCAAATACTAATGACTGTTGCAAAAATTTTAATAAGTAAAACCCAGGAATTTTCTACACTCCAGTTCTCTCTAGATAACATGACTTTGGCAGTGGGGACATAAAAATTCTACTAATTAAAACAGAGAAAAAGGTGATTAAATAAGGTTTTGCCTGTATTCAATTACTTAAAGGTGGCACCAGAAGTTGCTGGAAATTCATGTTGAATAGTTTCCAGAACCATCTGATTCTTACTGTTTGCAGAAGTCCCTCAGGTCTGGTGGCTGCATCACGATAGGGCCATGACTCACCCCCCACCAAACAGGGACTGTATGTGACAACACTTTCCCTAGTCCTGCTTTTTGTGCTTTCAGACAAAAGTGCAAAATGCCAGGATCTTTGCCTGCCTGGAACCACGCCTGAGATGGTACCAACATGACTCAATTAATGTAAAGCCTCTTGAATCCTGAGTTGAGGACATCTGTTCTCATGTTTACCTCACTCAGGATAAACCACAAGCATATTTCATGCAGGCCAGTCTTTGCAAAGGTATTTTGGTATGAACATTCCTCTCCATCCTCTGTCATTTTAACATTGTTTTTCTCCCTCAACTCTGCCTTTCTTCTACAGTTGACTTAAGATGTGTTTACTAATTAAGCATGGCCAGGAGCCCTATCTTCTGGTCATGACAGGGATGAATGTCACTAGAACTAGAGACAGTGCCTGGGGGAAGTGGACATGGATTAAGTGAAAAGTGGGAGAGACTCAACATTAACTTGTGAATTAATATTTATCCAAGTAAAAGTTTTAATTCCAGGTACGTGACAGAGCTTTTGACAAATTTGTATATATTCTGCATCTGCAGCTGTACTTGGTGTTGCTGTATAATAAGCAGCTCCAGAAGGAGAAATAAAGGCTTCTTTAGAAAAATTGTGAGAGCTCAAATTAGCTTCCAAATAGTAACAGATACCAGCAACAGTAGCTGTCCATATACAAACTTTTGAAAGCCCACAGGCTGCAAAACAGTACAGGGCATTAGGCAAGACTTTGTTTGCTGATATGGAAAGAGTATCAATTTCACTGGGAATTATTTCTGTCTGCAATGCTATAGATTGTTCTTGTATTCACTGATCATACCACAAAATAAAAATAACTATCCTGGTTTAGAGTAGCTCATTACTGAACTGGCTATACAGAAAAAAAATAATAAATTTAATCTATTTCTGGAACTGTTTGACTTAAAAACATAGAGATTTCTCAGAGAAAATACAGTCCTTTTTGTCAGCCAAGATCCACCATTTTAAGAGCCTTCCTACTGTTTGTCAGGCTGACATTTTTTTTGTGGATGGCAAGAAACTTTAAAAAATTATTTAAACATAACCAAAAATCTGTGAGATTTTCATTGTTACATTTAAAGGAATGAGAAAGGGAAGAAAGCAGTTCTTTCAGAACCCCAGGCACATATTTTCAAGATAGAATTCCAAAGAAAACTAATAATTACTGCTTTTTTCCCTACTGAAAATCTCCAAAACCAATGAAGGTGGCTAAAAACTTAAAGTATATGAAGAGAATATTCACAACAGGACCATAAAATATATGGCATTTATTATTTACCACACTTGTGCACTGGAGTGTAAAAAAATTAAGAGGTGCCATCTTTGTCAAGAAATTCTCCATAAGTGGGGTAGGGGGAGATTTACAGCAGCAACTGAAGAAAGGTTTTCCTAATGGTGGATAAACTGTAGCCTCTATCTGGGATGTGTGTAAAACTGTAAATATTGTGACTGCATCATGCTGACAACAGTAGAGTTTTAAAAATACATGACCAGGCCCCACACTGAAATGCATCATTTTTGCACTTAATCTCACTTAGAGAACTTGCTTTCCCTTCAAATAATTTCTTATCCATTTGCTATATTCTTTTAATTTCTTTTTCTTTGTTTTCTTCTAAGTTCTTTCCCTATTTAAACTGTATTTACCTTTTCCTGACTCATTCTCAATCCTCTTTTCATCACTTTCCCTCTTCTTTGAGCCTACATCTTCCTTTTGACTAACAACCCTTTCTTTTTGACATCCCTTTCCTAGTGAGAGGCAGAGAGTTGCTTTGTGCAAACCTTTCTCATGCTCCACTTTCAGGTAGTGAGAATGATGCCTTGCAAGCTATTTGTAAAAGTATCTAAGACAACAGAAGAGAAAGAAAAAGGAGAGTTGAGCAAAAACAGATGCTGTGCTCTGTTATGGCCTAGTTCTATCATGAAGGCTACACAGGAGTCTACAGTAAAGGTGAGATGGTGATTTATGCCTTTACTAAAATAAGATTTATTTGAAAGCAATCAGTACTCATGGAGCCTCATCTGGGCAATGGAAAGCAATTTGTACAGGTGTACAAGTTCCTGATTAAAACATACAAAATTCACTCTTGTGGCTTAATCTTATAAATGCAGTTTGCACTAAATCTGAACCTGAAAATTAATTCAGATTTTGCTATCAAAAACACCTGGTCAGACTACTCTGCCCACTTAAGAGCTGATGCTGAGTTTTCCAGTGGAAGAGTTTTGGAAAAAAGCCTTGGATTCTTCAAGTCTTTGCCAACCTTTGACATTTTAAAGGTTTGCTGTCACTAGGCAGCTCCTGCCTAGCACATTCTGAGTAATTTTTATCTCTTTGTCTCTTTATATTTTCTATATTTTCACTAAATGAGCACTCCTTCTCCTTTCTACATTCAAAGCTGTATACCTGACGCTCTTCTCATCTTGTACTACACAAAGATTTCTCTTAAAAAAATACCCTAAACCACCTTGTAACATCTGCACTGTCACACTGATTTCCTGGGCAATGATCTGATTCTTGTGGTTGAGTTAAAACACTTGGCATTTAGCCTTTTTCTTCTTCCCTCTGAGGAACTAGGTTATTATTGCCTCATAAAGCAATGCTTGCATGGTATTACTAGCTAATTAATGTCTATTTAGTGTAGAGGGCTGCAACCATATTCCAGCACCTACAGGCACTTGTTCTTCCTCTCCCTGACAAGACCAGATGGCATTCTGGCCAACCTTCACCCACCCTTCACCAGCCATGCACTCGATTCAGCCAATGCAGCTAGCAGCTTGGAAATACATTACCATCACAGCTGGACAGCTGCTAGAAAAGTGCTTGTTACTGCCCCAAACAATGGGAAAATTAATGACTTCAATTAAAAAACATAGATTAAACCTGTACCAAGGTATAGACACCTTTTCATCTTTGTATGCTGTTGTGGTTTTTATTTTACTTCACTTTCCAGCTCTCAACACATAACAGGGTGACAAACATAACTAGCAAGAGAAATATCTTGCCAACAACAAATGCTTACAGCAGGCCATGAGGTCATCGACAACTCACTGCACCATTTTATCATAGGATAAAATCAGGATGAACCCACTCATGTATAAAGGAAGGGTCCAGGTACATGTTTCAGTGGAGTCAGACCAGAATATTTAGTGTTTTTTAAGAACAAGTACCTCTAGTCCAAATAAATTGTCTTCCTATTGTGTTTTTTTAAGCACCATTCACATTAATTGATGTTCCTGTTAAACTACAATCTGTCCCAGCTCCTGGTTATTGCATCAAGACACTGTTTCATGTCCTGTCCACTCCATACATCAGTTACACATCAAAGAGCTATCAAAAAAAGGAACAAAACACGAAATATCATTAATCAAAAGCCAGCTGAAAATAACTTGAAGCTCAGTTAATTGAAAACAAAAGCATAATTTCTCTCTCAGAAAGAATCCTACCTCAAAACCATTATATTCAAATCACAGTTTGACACAAAAGCTTGTGATCAAAAGCAACAGCAAACATTATAATTATTTTCAGATCACACATTCTCTTCTCTGCTTCCATTTATTGAAATAATTTAAGGGACCTTTCTATTTGCATACTTTGACTTTTTAGCTACATTCTTCACTTGTCAGAAATAATTACTTCATCTCAAAGAGGTTTTATATATATAAATATGCATATATACACATATTTATATATGTGTGTGTACAGTGATGACAGATGCACTCTAAGCAGCCTGCAGCTATATTATGACCAGCTGTGGTTTAATCTGTTCCTAACACCTGAAGAGTTTCACTCCCAACAGTTTAAGAGAAAAATGACCACTGAGAAAACATTCCCAGTGAGTCAACTATGACACTTTTTCTCACACCAAGTCCCCTGTCACTTGCCCTAGGCTATAGAATAATGCATTTTGACTTGGAAACGCTGTACAGTATTTCAGACTAGATGTAAAATACTGGATGCTGATGATTCTTAAAAGATCCATAAGAGCTCCATGTACAGGAGGAATTGTCCCCTCTGTTCTCTGCCATATTCCTCTTTAAAAGTTTTGCTGTAATCCTTCTCTCAAATTTTATTTGAAAAATGATTTCTGAAAGGACAAATCTTTGTAAAGAACCTGTGAGCTACTTCAGCTGCCAAAACATAATAGTGCTCTCTAAAGCACTTCTTTTTTTGCTTTAAAGTGCCAGGTTAGAAAGACTATTTTAGGTCGCAAATTCAAACATTCAACGGTTTGGAAATGTGAGAGCTTATGTCACCCGAGCATCATACTCCACCCCTGTTGCATTAAATGTCATGACAACCTGAAATCACATTGCCACCCTTTACTTTCTTCTGCTGGACTCTTGTCTCGGTATTTTAGTAGAGACCTGCACGATATCCTTCTGTATACGCAGTGTACAGCCTCAAGATTTATTTATTCCACAATACCAAGACTGCACAGAAAGCAAAATGATTAATTTCCCGCTAAGCATCTCTGACAGCATGTCCCCATAGTACCCAAGTTTCTCATGACCATGAAATTTACCCTCACTCTGCTCCTCTAAGGTGAGGTTGCAGTATTATCTGTATTCTGCAGCTGGGAAAGCAGGCACAAACTTTCCATTAATTTTAGTATTACAACCTGAGGCAACAGAAAGCCTATTTCTCAGTTTTCAGCCCTTCACTCTCTCTCTCAAATTCTCCTTGTACTGGCCTTCCAGGAACCAAAGCTACTTCACAGTGGACACTCATAGAATGAGGAGCCCACTGTTAACAGGCCATTTGCAAAAAGTTTGTTGTAAATCTTTATTGGTCAGAAATCCTGTCAGGGATGTTGAGCAGAGAAGCCAGTTCTCCAGAGTAACATTCAAGTGCCTTAACAGTAATATCTTTCTTTCTCCACCATGATCCCCCGACTCATTTACTAAATACCTTCCATCTTGGCAGCAAATAAGGCAGTGTCTCAACACATTTCAGAGCTTGCCCACCTGTGTAATGAATAATCTGCATAAACCCAGAATTTCAGATTCTGGAGAGAAACAGTCACAGACCCTTCCTCTGTGTCCCTAGCCTGTCTCACTATTCCCTCACCTACGTACACTCCACGTCCTCTTCCTTTTCGTTACTCCCACTATGATTTCCAGACACCTGCATGTCCTCTGTGCTCCTAGCAAACAGCTCCCATCCTCTAACCCAGTTCCCCAGCTTCCTGCACATACTCCCTTTTTGATTCTACTCCTTTGGCTCTTGCAACCTCTTCTCCTTGTTCCTTCACACACGTTTTCCTGTCCCATCTCCATTTGACCATGACTACTGCATCCCTTTTCTCCTTGCTACTGGAGATCAGCTGGTGAGCAGCACAGAGCCCCTTCCCTCAGCCCTGTGGGCAGGCCTGCAATCTGAATTAAGCACAGAGGGGCATAAATCCTCTGTGAGCATGTACAGACAGAAACTTTTGAAAGCAAAACTTCCGAATCTGAGGTGTCTCCAAAGTGCATGAACAATCTCGTCAGCAGGGCAAACTCAGGGGTAATTTTCAAGACAGTGAAAAGCATCTCCCTGGTATTATGATGACATTTTATAAAATGTCAAGACTCCAAAACTTCTTTCCAATGAAGTTCATTCCACTGCCAGCACTAAAACATCTCAGGAAAAAATGGCTGGATTTATTTATTTATTTGAAAGAAGGTAATTTAAAGGAGTACATTTCCCACAAATCTTGTCTTCAGAAAGAACTGACTTTGTTTAAGTTTTTACTAAAAGAAAAAGAATCAGTCAAAGATGGAGTTTTACCATGAAAACTTTTAGACAAAACAATTAAAGTTTAGAAAGGCTGTAAAGAAAACAATTCCTTAGAGCAGACAGTGATAAATACACTTTACTCTGGGCAATGCTGCTGACTTTTCTTGTACTTAATAAATCTAACAAACATAATTTTTACAGCTAAGCAAATATTTCCAGTCATGCTGATGTAACCAAAATCATTTCTCTTACCAATTAGAAATTAGTCTACATGTTCTCACCATCTCTCCACACTGCCTGAAAGTGTCTAAGGATCACTTTTCTCACAACTTTGTCAGCTCCAAATTTTGGGCCCTGCCACTCCAGTCTGTGGAAAAGTGAACCTGAATTCACCATTCTTCACGTTGCAAAGAGCACCAAGAACTACCTCAGAATCCCTCAGGGCAATAGGAGAAAACCAGGAATGTGTCTCCTGGCAGTGCTACGTAGATCACCCTTTCTTAGCATGGTATCTCCTTCTCCTGACAGCTGTTTCCAGTTTGCTGGAAAGTTTCCAGTTTGTAGCCACATGACTATGCAGTCTACCATCCACACTGCATCTGTCCTGGAAATGTAGGCACTGCCTGCCCTGTAGAAACCTTGCAGCCCCCTTCCTCACACAACCAGAGAGAAACAAAATCTGAAACAAGGACCACACCATCACTATTCCTAATTTTTCTATACTAAGTTTTAAAACCTGTTCATAAGGATGTCCATGCAGTCAAACTAGAAACATAAAGCAGAAGTGATGTACATAATTATACATTAGGTACTTGTGCAGGGGGTGGAGCGGGGTGGGGGGGGTGAGTGTTAAACAATCCCAAAAGACTGGAATCTTTCAAAGCTACCAACAGAGTTCTGACAGGTGTTTCCCATCTAAACTTTGGTAGTGACTATAGATCTACTGATAGTTCTGAAAATCTAAAGTGAAATGACCAAAAATTGAGAACCACTTCTAAAACAGGCAAGCAGAATAAGAGATGTCTTTATACAAATCTGAACAGGGTAAATAGGATATGGTGGTAGAAGTCTCCATGGGGGAATTATCAGAAAGATAAACCAATGTTTAGTCACCCTACATGGTTCAAGATTATATGAAAACTGTTGCCTATATCTTTGACAACAAGCAGTAGTTCTAGAGGTTTCTGCTTTGTCATATTATATCAGAGCTACAGTGAGGGTGAATGCTTCGATCTTTCCCCTAAACAGTTGCCAAGAACATTTCCTCAGGTGGAAATTCAGGCACTCAAAATAACATATTTTCTTTTAGGGCCCATGGGTCTAGATTAATTAAGAGTTCAGGGTGCCACAGAGGAAGAAGCAAAGGCAAGAACATGTAAGAGTGGAGAAACAGGAAGAACAGAAGGGAGGACCAAAAGAGAGGTAGCAAAAGGACTTCTGTAATTTCAGCATGTCAGCACAAATCATTACGCTTAAAGGAGACACCAGGAGCTTCCTGTGGTGACAGTGACAGTGCGTCATCAAGCAGAGAAATGCAGAGGGTTCTTACTGCAGCATATGTGTCTGGCTGGCGTCCTTTTGTTTGTCAGGTACCTCGTAGTGGGGGGAGATCTTGCCGAGGCCACTGTCACTCAGCATCCTCTTTCGCACAGCAGGGTTCCACCGATCTGATATTCTGGGGATATAAGAAGGAAGAGAAAGGCATTCACCCCTCAGAAATTAGCTGCATACTCCACTTTGAAGCCCTCTTACGCTTACTGGTTCCCAGCATTTTTCAGCCCATAGCAAGTTTAAATGGAGTAATTCATTATGAATACAAGACTGTTCCCAAAAATTAATTGAAGCATTTCTGGTCTGTTGAGAAGATGATAAGAAACAGACACTTCACCACCTTGCTTAGCCATAGAAGACTTCAGGTCCTTATACAGTGGTATCAGAGCCCTAAACACGCACAGAAAAAGTTTGTAACTCAGTCATTAGAGATTTATGGCAGGGCAGATAGTCAAATGGTATCTTGACCTACAGAGGAGGTTGAAAGGTGACAAAGTCTATTAGCCCTGCTGTGTGCTGCAGGATGCCTAGTGGAGTAGATGAAGATTATGCTACTGTCCTTCTGTCATTACCATGGCTGTATTTGTTCCTGTCCTCAGCTCCTCATCTAGTATCTGCCCTCCCACATATCCCAGTCCTTCAAAAAAGGGGACCATAAAGAGATGCTTATCTCTGATACAACTGTGAAAAGTCAAATCCCAGCAGTACTCACCCAGAGGCCTGCTCCACTACCAGATCAGGCATTCCTGGTGGCGTCCCCACCTGCTGTGACATTACCATCTCTGGGTCCAGAATAAAAATCTCGTCCTGCGAAATTTCCGTCACAAAGTGCAAATGTTCCTGTTGGAGTGATACAAGCAACAAATAAAGAACCTGCAGCCTCGGCTGGCTGCACGTTAAGGTCTCTGAAGAGCATTCAGGGGACTCTGTGTACTTAAGTGCATACTTACACAACCACATTAAAACCAATGCCACAGAAGTCACTAATAAATATTTCATTGATTTCAAGCCAAACAAGATTTTCAATGAGCAAGCTTCACACAGCAACACTTAAAAGGCTGCTACTCAATGACTCCACGTCACTCTGATGAAAACTACAGGCCTACTCAAAAAGCTGAGGTTTACATTTCAAAATGAGAATCAACACCCAAGGTCTCTCGTTCAGTGATGGCTGACAGAACTTTGCATTGTTTGGGGGTACTCTTGCAGACCTCTACTGTTTGTACATTCTGGTTTCACATCTCCATTAACAAAGCTTTCTTTCTTAGTCCTTCCTTTTAGTTATTGGAGGTGAAGGCTCATTGTCCTTCAGAAAAACACTGAGTGGGAGTAGGCCTGTCTACGTAGGCAAACAGGCAGGATACTTCCCACTGTTTTTGTGCTGGGACCATCACACAGTATTGACCTTTTCCCCACAGAGACACAGAATGGAGGAGTAAGACGTACCATCTGTACAGTGTCAACTATTAAAGAAATACAGAATAAGCCAAACAGGATCAGACTGCCTAGTTTAACCTACATCTTGTTCACCCGTGCCTTCCAAATGTTGAAGTACAACACAAAAACAAAGATGTACAACGTGTGTGTAAAGAAGTCCCATGGTGGCTACATGCAGACACTGAACCTGGAAACTCTGAACTAAAGTCACAGCTCCTGCTGCTTGAACTAAAGCACCAGCTGCTTTTGCTAAGGAATGGTAATATGTTCATGTGATTCAGAAAAAGCTTACACGGTTCTCAGGGGGACCAGACACAAATGACCACTGTGTGTGAAATCAACAATTTGCACTTAATGCTGAGCCACTAATTACCTTTTCTGGCTACAAATCAGAAACAGCAAAAGCCCTATAAAATTTTCATTGTTTCTAGAAAGCATATTCAGATTGTCAAGTCTCTACCACAGGTTTGAATCCAGCAGAGCTACACATTGTTTCAGGAATATTTGATGCAGCTCTGTTCCTAATACTCAAATTCTAACATCACCTTAAGTTTTATAGGTATTTCATGGCCTATTTCACAGGATCAAGGTTTCTGATGCCTAAAAGCATTAGTGAAAAGATATATGCGAACACACTGGTGCCACACAGATGCCCCTAGTAAGACTATAAGGATGACAAGGGCAGAAAATTCTGATCTTTATATCAAATTGGTAGTGAACAGAAGAGCAGATGGTCAGCAGACACAAGTCATCACTGAAACAATGAGAATTACATCAACTAAAAAATGGCCCAGAATATTTTCTCTGTTTCTCATGAGACATCAGTAACATTTTGGAATATACAGGAGGAAAGGCAGATAATTCATTTTAAGCTGAATTAGACATAGCTTTAAAAAAACAAAACAAAACAAAAAACAACAACAACAACAACAATAAAACCCACAACAAACCTCTAGAAATTATAACTGAGTAAAAATTTACCTGAGATCTGTCAATGCGGTAAAAACGATCAGCTGAAGTTGCTGCAAGACAGAGAGACAACAAAGCCATTGTGAAGAAAATAATCTGAGCAGAACTGCATGGCCAAGACAGGCTGTTTTGTCCACTACCACATAAGACAAAGCCTGTGTCAATCAAGTGGCCCCACAAGAACATAATCGAATTAATTCATTGTGTCCATATAAGTGGTGTCTCTCAGGGGTCAGTACTGGGACCAAAACTGTTCAACATCTCTGTCAGCAACATGGACAGTGGGAGTGAGTGCACCCTCAGCAAGTTCACTGATGGCACCAAGGTGTGTGGTGCAGTCAACAGGCTGGAGGGAAGGGATACCATCCAGAGGGTCCTTGTTACACTTGAGAGGTGGGGTCATGTGAACCTCATGAAGTTCAACAAAGAAAAGTGCAGGGTTCTGCACCTGGGTCGCAACAATCCCAGCCCACCTACAGTCTGGGTGGAGAAGTGATTGAGAGCAGTAGCCCTACAGAGAAGAACTTGAGGGTAATGGCTGATGAAAAACTCAACATGAGCTGGCAATTTGCACTCAGCTCAGAAAGCCAACTGTGTGCTGGGCTGCACCAAAAGGAGCGTGGCTAGCAGGTCAAAGGAGGTGGTTCTCCCCCTCTACTGTGCTCATGTGAGACCCCACTTGGACCACTGCATACAGTTCTGTTGTACCCAACATAAGAGAGACATGGAACTGTTGAAGCAAGTCCAGAGGAAGGCCATGAAGTTGAGAAGAAGACTGGAGCACCTCCCCTATGAAGACAGGCTGAGAAAGTTGGGGCTGTTCAGCCTGGAGAAGAGAAGGTTGCCTGGAGACCTCATAACAACTTTCCAGTATCTGAAGGGGGCCTACAGGGAAGCCAGAGGGGGACCCTTCATTAGGAATTGTAGCAATAGAACAAGGGGTAATGGGTACAAACTGAAAGAGGGGAAATTCAGGATAGATATTAGGAAAAATTATTTACTGTAGGAGTGCTGAAATACTGGAACAGGTTGCCCAGGGAGGTTGTGGATGCCCCAATCCTGGTAGCATTCAAAGCCACATTGGATAAGGCCTTGAGCAACCTGGGCTAGTGGGAGGTGTCCCTGTACATGACAGGGAGGGTTGGGACTAGATGATCTTTAAGGTCACTCCCAACCATAAATATTCCATGATTCTATGATATTCCTAACCCATTAAACAGTGAATTTTAAGGTGAGATTTAATGAAACAGTAGTCACTGAAAATATTAATTTGAAATAAATATTTTTAAAAATGTATTAAATGGATTTCAGGATTATAATAAGAATTGATTACATTAAAATATGTGACCGAAGAAGCTCTATTGTTCCTAGGACAGCATGGCAAGCATATAATCAAATTGATGAGTCTAATAGGATTAATTCAAATTTTGAATCTAAAGAACAATACCGTGCTTGGAAGCTCTTTGTAAATCAAATGCATGACCACATATATTCACTCTGAACTAACAACATATTCAAGGAAAATTTATGCTACTCATGAAAAACACATGAAAACGGGAGATTCACTAAATAAAACACATATTATGAATTTGCCACTGTCAAATAATTTATATTACTAAACCTAAAAGTATTTTATTATCTACAATGTGCTTCATCAGATGCAATTTTTTTTTGTATCTACTTTGCATTTTGTTTGGCGAGTGAAATCAGGTCCATTCACTCTGGAGCTTTGACACAAGAGCACAGTGATATAGCATTGTAGGCTTTGGCACTGCAGGAGAATATCAAATACTAAAGACAAAAACTAAATGCATCAACCCACCCAGCTTTCTCCAAAACACAAACAGATTCTCAATATGTTTTTTATCAATTTCCCTCATGAGAGACAAGGAAGAGTGATTAGAAATTGCCAAGGAGAATTTGTTTTTGTTTAGAATATTAAAAATTTAAGCCTCCCCACGCTGAAGCTTTTGTAAAAGCAGATGCCATCCATTTCAGCTGCTAATTCCTGTGGTCTGGAGCCTGATGTAAAGCCCAGATAAGTCGTCTGCTTTGACAAAGTCTGGGTCTAATACAAGGTCAGCTCTCCAGGGAGTTACATGAAGTGCAGCATTACAAGGAAAAGGATGTACATTTCCATCACCTAAACACTACAGTGCCTAAAGACTATAGAACTTACAGAGAAACCAAAGTGAAGAGCACAGCCTTGCCAGCAGCAGCACATTGCCACAACCAGCACTCTGAGTTCAGGCATTGCCATGCACTAAATCTCCTCATCACAGCAGAGACTCTAATAAATCCAACTAACCTCCTTTAGGGGAGCATGTCTCCTTGGGGTGAAAAAGCTACAGCAGACATTTTGATCGCTAGATGAAGGGCCCACTTCACTTTTTAGAGGGGAAAGGGGGTCACTCAGCTCCTTTTTTAACTGTTCAGTGTAACAAGAAGGAAGAAGCTACCCTGCCACAGTTAATACTCTCAGATCAGAACTATCTTTCATATGCACAACAGAGGCAAGCAGCATGCTGGACACAAGACAAGGGAGATGCACTTACCATCTAGGAAGCACCATCTAGGAGAGAGCCTCTGAACAGAAAGGACTCTGGGGAAAGAGCTTTCCTGGTCCTGTATAGGGCAGGGAAATTATGTTAAAAAAAAAAAGTGTTTTTTCTCCAGAAAGGGCTATTTCCTAGACTTCTCCCTTTTTTTCATTTTGCTCTACTGACATTGCACAATGTGTAAAAGCTGTACAACCTAAACCCACTGGATTTTCTTCTCCATGACATCAAGGTTTAACTGCAATAATAGAAAAGAGTAAACTGACATGGTTTAGTTTCAGCCACATCTTCAGCTATCCTCTTCTCTTCAGCAGTATCAAAACCTTTGCATCAACAACAGCTTTCTCAACAGGAACAGAGGGAGGTGAAAGAGATCAAAGACACACATCAGTATCAAACAGCAGCCACGAACTCTAATCACTGTTTGTTCCTTATGTGCTGTCACAGAATCACAGAATATGCTGAGTTGGAAGGGGTCACAAAGATCATCAAGTCCAGCTCTTGGCCCTGAAAAGGACCATCCCCAAGAGTCACATGATGTGCCTGAGAGTCTCTGTCACCTTCCTTTGTTCCAACTCAGTATTTTTCACACACTTTTGCCTCCTCTACTTATCTGCCACTCAAAGCAATTCCCCAACTTGCTCTGTCCAAAATGTACATTGGAGTAAAAAACATGTTATCCCCTGCACCAAGAATACATAGAGTGCAGGCCTGAGGACCACCACTGGCCAAACAAATAGACATCCTACATCGACATTTTTCTGTTCTGGCTAAAATAATCAGCTTCTGGAGATCTGACAGATGTTACATCAGGAATCAAACTAAATGACTCGGGAAACCTTCTTTCTGACCTGTGCTCACCAAGGACTCAAACAGTCCCCCAGGCGTTTTTAGTTCTCACTGAGCTGAAGAGGTAAAAGGGATCTCAAGAGCTGCAGAGGGTGGTCATCGCTGTGCTCCATGCTGCCAGTGGATGGTCAGCCAAACTTTTAAAGCCACTGGTATATGACATTTAAACACAAATATATTTCCACAGGGGAAAACACAACAGCATGGATCTTGGGCACACACACAAAATTTGTATAGAGACAGATTCTATCCTTATTTGCATCTTAAGCAGTACAATCACCACATCTGCAAACAATGCAAATTCAGGCTCATATTGGCTCAAGATTAAACTTTACTCTCCTTTCAGACAACAGACTACAGAGTAGTATACCAAGTCACATGGCAAGAAAACAAAATGTAGAAGCAACAGGGAGGATCTTACTTAATTTCATAAACCTTGCTCTTTTGTACAGCTTATTGTCTCCAGCCTCCTTAGAAGAGACAATGACAGTGTAAAATCCCATAAAGTGAACTTTATCTGCACATGGGGACCAGGTAACACATCTCAGTGGTTTCATAGAATCAGATTTAAAATACACCTTTTCTTTCCCTAAGAAGGACTAACCAAGCTGTGGGATGCTTAGGTTTGCTTGTGTTGCAGCTGAGTTGTATGTGGGAGAATCAAGGATCACTGAAATCTATTAGGTTTGCTGTCGTCTGTATCTACATGCACAAAGCTTTATATATCTTAATATTTAGTCCACTCTGTGGAAAGGAGAGGACTGCTATAAAAAGGAAAAAAGGAAGAAAAGATCCAATAATTGTGTGTACTAAAAAGTAGTTTATACAAAGAGGAAAAATGAGTAAAGATTCATAGAGTACATAATGTTGGCAAACAGAATATGGGGATAACGCTGGTAAATGTAAATTTGAATCCCAAATTGCATATTGTGATATCCTCCTTCCAAGACTTCATTACAGTTCAACTGCAGAAGTAGCTTTTTGAGTCTCAGGCCCATGAGAATGGTATGTTATCAGCATTAAACTCATTAGAGAAACAAAACAGTATGAGAAACAAATCTAGTGTAATTCTTCTCATTTGCACCTGGGCTTGCTAATACTTCTGCTGACTTCCAATGTTTTGAGCTGTAGAAGAATCACAGAGAGAACTGCATTTATGAGACCTAAAAGTACCCATGACACCTTATTAGTGAGGTATGAAGACAGTTCTATCACTTTAAGCACCTTATTCATGCCCTTTATCCACTGCTTTTCCCCATTTCTGCAATATGTATACGGATACCAACATGGAACAAACCTCAAATTAACCTAACAAGACAGTTTGCAGAAAGTGACCCGCTGAGAAAAAAAAAAAAACAAAAACAACAATGGTTGAAGAAACCAGGACAAACAAGTACTGAAGACAAAACACAGAGAGGGGCGCATTCAAAATGTAGCATCATAAAAAATGGATGGTATGTTAGGGATTTCACACTGTTGTGCACTAAAGAAGATGGCTAGGCAACTAATTTATATACTGCTATAACTGCAGAGGTTAGAGACAAGTATAGAGATGATTTTCAACATTATATACTCTTTTTTAGACCTCCCCATATAGGCAGATTTAGTTCTTCATTTTACCTCAGGCAGTTTCCTACACATGGAGCAGTCAGCAGCCACTTAGGTTAATTTATAAAGAGTGGAACACAATCGTACATGCTGATTTATTAGTCAATTTGCTAGACACTAACAGTGCTCTAAAACTCAGTTCCAGGGCAATGACTGATGGAAATGTCAAAAAATATGAGGCTAACATTGGACAGGGAAATGAAGAAACAAACCATGAACTGATAAGAAGGAGGCAACTCCAGGAAAACATGCCAAATTGCATTTTCCTATAGTGTCTGCAGTCAGTGCATCTACAGGCATTCTTGTGAAACTGGAATTCTGTATCACCCAAGTAATCAGTAACACCCAAGAAATCATCTGCAATTTCACCACAATTGGTTCCTGTCATCTGAATCTCTGTACGCTTTCTCAGTGAACTTGTTCCTGCTGATCCAACAAGACTTGCATTGGCAAATTAGGAAAAACATTATCAACACCATGCAAACTTGTGATCCTAAGCACTATGTCAACTGACCATGGTTTGTGTCAAGTCTGTGTGCTAATATCCGACCATTTCAGGAGCCAGTAGAGTTACTCTGGGTTAATTTACTTCCAGTTTATGTGCTGTGCAATGCATTATTTTACTGAGAGAAATATACAACAATACTTCCAACTGAAAAGGCAAGTTCTGTATTGCATAAATTGCAGAATAAAGTTGTATAAAATGCACAAAGAGACTAATTTGAAGAACTACACCTAAAAATTGTTTGTCTCATGCAGAAAACATATTTGTGCCCAAGATGGATTAAAAAATTACCTTGAAGATTATGTTAAAGTAGATGACTGACAAATACAAAATTATTAAGAGGTTAGACCTGCTATAACACATTTTTTTTCTTACTGATAGACTTCATTACTACAGCTATGCAATATAACATGTTATTGTTCTGTTTCTCAGAGAGAGAAACAGTTTTACTTTTGTCATTTGTCCTACAGGAAACAGTCTCTCATTCACTTCAACTTGCAAGATAACACTATTGTAGTATAGCTCCCATCATCATGCTGTGCTGGTTTTAAAGGTGATTCCATAAGGCTTTCAAGGTAAAGGATTGTGCAAGAGAAATCAGAATGAATCTCCAAGATTTAAGGGTAAACATTAAACAGAAATTCAGCTAAAACTTGGGTGTTTAACCCAAGAACATATGGGTTTAAATGCAAAGAGTGCAGTTCATATTGTTAAGACTCTTTTTGTTCTGATAATAAAAGGAAAGTTTATCTTACCTGGTAATGAACTCTCTGTGTAGTAGAAGGTACTGACTGTAGGTCCTAGAAAGAGAATGAAAGACACAACAGTGATGAAAATGATGAAAGCAACAAGAGCTGTTTGCAGTTCTACTATCTGAAGTGGTTGGGCAAACACAAATCATTTCATAAGTATTTCTCACTAGTTTTAAGCAGATGAAACAAACGTGGCAGAATAGTCATGGAAAGTTCACTTTAGGTTTAGATTTGTATGCATTTGGTCAAAAAAAACAGTTTCAAAAATATAGACGTTATGTTAATGAGTCTTTACCATGCTACAAATCTATTTGTTCCATAAGAACTATCTAAATTTAGAATATCAGCAAAACAGTTAATGAAAATATGCTAAAATCTAAGCGTTTTTTTGACAAAGAGTTTTGAGTGATTAATGCACTGAAGAAAACCACTGGCAGTTCTCCCTGTTTTAAGACAACCTCACTCTGAGGAGGTCATATCAGAATGATCCTGATATTTACCAGGGTTCAGGAATCTAATTTATTTTAATAGAGATTTTGTCAAATAGCTATAGCTCATGACTTAATCTACCATAGAACCTGGCCTACAGACCATTGCACCCCAGCAGCAAGCAAGTTGGCAAAACTCAGTAAAAACTTGGCACCTCTATTCCCATGAAATGTGTCTGAGCCAAATGAAGCACATTAAAAAAATAATAAAAAAAAAAAGCACAGAAACTGCACCAGATTGGAGAAACACAGCTCCTCCACAACCAGTATGAGTAATTCAACCAGAACTTCCAGACTGATTGTAATTTTCCATACACCATACTGCAAATATACATCTTAGACCTTACCTTAAGGTATGCACTTTACGCAGCACACAGTGTGATTTTTACCTGATAACAAAAGTCATACCTTGGGTCTGGACGTTCAGAAATGCAAAGAAGTGAAACCCTGAAGTGAGATACTAAGGCTTATATTCTGACTGCAAGTACAGGGTTCTAAAACCTACGGGAAGTCAATGGCTCCCAAGGAGTTCAATGCAAGGAGTGGGATTCATAGTTCCTAAGTAAATTAGACCGACTATTAATAAATCTCTGTGATGTCCTCACACTTGTAAATGTTATTGAAAGATATGACTAAGATAGTGATTTTTAAGGGATTAAAAACAGAGACAGTATGTTAATGGAAATCCATTAGTTTTATCACTAAAACTATATACACTTAAAATTATTTGGGTAATGAGACATTTAAAGTCTCCATTTCCCAGACTGTATTGTAGAACGAACTCTCACGAGTCAAGGTGTTCAAGGTAATAAGAGCAGTACTGTTATTAGCTGCATGAACATACATTTCTGAGATTTGGAAATATCTATTTGATAGTTGTAGTGTTTAGCAGTTTCCCAGATTGCTCCATGACAGTATTAGAGAATGACAGTTGCATAATTGGACCCACTCAAATACCACAATGCTTATCCTTACAAAACACACTTTCTAATGCATAGTTTAGGTAATTTCAGTAACGTGTGTGGAAAGTTTTAGTATTCTATTCCTAATCAAAGAGAAGTAAACACACCCATCCACATCAATTATGTTAACATTTAAAAGGAATCAGTGTGATTTTTAAGTTTTTGATTAAGAAATATTTTCGGTACTTTTATTATCACCTCAATTCTAGAATTTTTATTTCAGTGGCAGGCAAATTGCAGCAGTCTTAATACATGGTTGTTGCAAGTACTAGTCCTCTGCACTCAGAACCAAAAGAAACATAAAATAGATTAGCAAATGATATCTGAATTCACAAAGGCCTCACCTCCTGTAGGCGGTCAATGTACATACGACAAGTCTCCAAGTCGCAGTCTCCTCGTACAACTATAATTCCTAGAGGAATGGCTGAAAAATCAAAAACAAAGACAAACCTCTTTAACTAAGTCTCTTAAACTTGAACAGATTTGCCATGGGCTTTGACTTTAGTTTTTTTAATGTCCGCATAAAAGCTTTCTATTATCTAAATCTTAACAATTATTTAAAAGATTATTAGTCATCATTATGTTCACCCACTTATAATTATCAAATATTCAGTTTTAAAACACCTTTCATGGTTTCATGAAAGAAACTGAAACATATTCAGTTAATTATGTACTTCATTTTCTGATGTCAACATCAAACATTAACTGCAAAGAAAGGAACATATCTCAGAACAAGAGTTAGGAGGGTGCCCTCATACCTTGAAATAAGAGTGATGTTTTATTTTCAGAACAAAGTCTACAGATTCAAAGTAATGAAAGTCACAGCCTGATTTCACAGAAAACTGTCCAACACCATGTTATTTTGATGTAGGGCTGTTTTCAAATCAAAACAGACATTTTTCCATTTACACACAAAACTGACACATCTCCATCTTTAGTCAGGGAAAAAAAAAAAGAAAGCAAATAATTCCCTTCAGGTGAGGGCAACATTTTTAATAACAGGACATTTAGGTTTCCACAGTCATTCTGTTCTTACAGCCAAAAAGAGTCCAAAACAAATCCACAAAAACAATAAATAGAAAAAAGTATATATGATTCCACAAGATGGGTACCTAGAGAGCTACCTACTAAGACCTCATTAAATAAGAAGAAAACAAGTGAAAACTCTTGAGTACCTGATTCCGTAAAACTGAATCACTGAATGAAGTTCTTTTTTCCTCCCTGGAGGGTCTTTAATCAAATAATGCCCCAAAAATTTATGGGAGCAGCAGGAAAAATATTTAAATCCTCACATGAATTATTCCAGAAGGAGAGCAGAATATCAACTCATAAACAATTTTGATAACTGGATAATGAGCAGCAACATAATATTGCCAAGATTTCTGAGATAAATAGAAAACAGAACTATGCTGCAGCCTTTCCTGCTGTTGAAAAGAAGTTGATTAAGAGGGAGAAATACTCAAATACTGAGAAGTTCCTCATTCTGGTAAGAGAAGAAGACAGTGCTAAAAGATATTGGGGAACATAGCCCCTCTTTTTCACGTTCACCAAGGCTAGAAGTACAAAGAGCAGCTCAGTGCTTTCAGGGAGAAGACCTGGGAAGCACCTGCAGCAGTCAAGTTCACAGCAGACCTCAGAGACCAGCACAGGGCTCCACAATGCTGCCAGCATTGTGCTTGGAAAGCAAATTGAACAGCAGAACAGCTATGGACCCAGGAAAAATGGAAGCAGGGAAAAAAAAATGCTGAAGGAGAAACAAGGACATAAAGAAGGGATCAGTGGGAGGAACAAAAGAGAGAAACAAGGACATAAAGAAGGGATCAGTGGGAGGAACAAAAGAACTCACACGCCACCTGAAACGCTGACATCCAATAGCAATGACAATTCCCCTGTACATTTTCAGAAAGGCCAGGTGGGAACAGCGCTCATTGTGACCTCCCAGATTCTTTCATTACAGAACAGAGACTGAGAGACAAGCGAGTGGAAGGAGGGTCAATCATGAGGTTTGCTTCACGCGCTCCAATGCTCTGGGTTACAGACTGATTCTCTTTGCTTAGTGTTTAGTATTGCTTAACCTGCTCTGACAGGAGACCCTTAAGCTCTTTGCAGAGAGTTCTTAATGGCCATCTAGCTTCAATTCAGCAGATCCCTTTGCAGCCCTTGCTGAAAGAAGTGTTTGTTAAATTCATTTATAGCACTAAAAAGTGAATTGCAGCAGACACAGCTACACCTCCGACAGCTACAGAGCACTAGGGAACTACACCACTGGCTCATAAACTGTCACCACAGATTTTGTCTCTCTCCTATACACTTAATGGGGACTAAAGCTTTAACCTGCCAAAACAATGCAGAGGAACACAATTGAAATCCTTAACTATCACCATTCCTGACAGCCTGAAAGAGAAGGAGCTTAGAAACACATTTAGAATTCTGAAGAAATCCACCAAAATATCTAAAAAACAAAAACTAATATTCAATAGGTATCTTAGTGGTGATATTTATGGATCTCATCTAATGACTGAAGAAAAAAGTAGTGATTCACAACTTCAATTAAGTGATGTCATACCAGTTGCTAGTGGCCATGGAATTCTGAAACTCTGGGCTGTGTGACTTTGCCCTTGAAAAGAAATGTGTTGCCTTATGTGTTTGGAAATCATGAATTTGCTTGATCTATGGCTTTTGGGGTCAATGGCTTAAGGGATAAGGTGCATGAGGTGGGTCTTAAGGGGTTCCATTCCATATGGTTCATGCCCTTTGAAAAACCTTTAAAGTCATCACTAGTAACGCTACAGTATGTGCTAAAAGGCTGCTTTTCAAAGTTTTTGGGGTTTGTTCTCAGATTTTTTGTGGGATTTTTTATTGGTGTGTTGGGTTTTTTGCAAGACCTTGGCTTTCAGCAAGGAATATGTTCCCAGCCCTCATTTTTCATGAACCACAGGAAGCAAATAAAATGCACCACACAGCCAAGACTTTCAAAGTTCTTCACAATAGTTGCTGTTTGAAAACAAAAGCAAATACTTAATGACTGATAACGGGATTGAAACTATGGGGTTGTTTCTTATTCTAAAAATAGGGCAATACTGTGCAAGAGTGACAAAAGGAGTTAATTTATGATAAATCAGTTAAAGACAAAGTCAACATGCACAGCATTCAATAACATTGTGGGCACTTTCATCCAGGAACGGAGGAGCTCCTCTGTTTGCTGAATAGCACTGTGTGGATGAGGATGTGGACAGTACTGTGGGACACAGTGATTGCTGGATATGCCAGGTGAGAGGTGGGAGGACAAACAATAACATTAAGAGCACAGGCACTACAGAGCAACTTCCCATACACCCACACACTGTCCACTCCTGTGAATATATGGATAACTCCACACATGGGAATACGCTGAAAATAAGGGATAGTCTCAAATAAGGAGCCAAGCCACAGCATTCCAGTGCCAGGTATTTTTCTCCTGAGGTGCCTGCTCTTCTGGCCACTTGCATCCAGCTCCCAGTTCTTTTGTGGTCCCTGAATGATGAAAAAGGACTTTGTCCAGGAAGGTGTGGATACAGACTGTAACACTGCAGTGATGAGTAGCACTGCAAGAACCCCAGAAAATGAGATGGGTAGACAGTTGCTTCATATTCTGAACCAACACTGCAGAAAGCATTTTGTTCCTAGCAACACTAACCAAAACTAAGTATCAGCAGGAGGAGGGTTGGGTAGATGCAGCAGCAGGGCTAACATGATGCTCTAATTATTTGCAAGATTAATAATGATTTCCTGAGTCCTCATGAAATTAGCTATGGAATTTATAAACAACAAACAAATCTTCCACCTATTAACTGCCTATTATGCTGAATACCTATAGCTAGTGAACTCCTTAATAGTATTGGGGACATAAATGACAGAAGCCTGAATATACTGCATATGGCACCATGAAGAAAAAATAAAATTCAATTAGCTTCCCCATTTATTATTATGAAAGGATTCAACTTGTGATCTTAACACCATATTAACCCACTCAAATCCCAAACAAAAGAGCCTTGAGACAGAGCATTAAGGTAAATGTGAATGCCAGGAAAACTCATTCTGAGTCTGACATACCTCGGGGGACTGGGGAGGTTAGACATTGGATTGTAAATGTTTAATATAGCAAATAAAGGATCCTCTCTACTGAAGATGTTATAAGAATGCCATTTTCCTGAGGGGTTTTCACTTATATTAGGAATGTGAAGGACAAAATAAATTCTTGGTAGAAAATTCTAAAATATTCAGACATTCATATTACAAGTTTTGGCTTTCCCAGTATGGTTTTAATAAAACAGAATTTGTACAAACTGTGGTTTGTCCTCCACCACACAAATCAAAACCATGTGTCTCTTCAGATCCCTTTTGCTTATTATACTGAGAAAAAACCTAATTCTCCCTATGTTTGTTGGTTGCTAGTTTTTTTTTAGTGGTAGTGGTCCACCTCTAAAGTCCTCACGTCAGGAGGTAAAAGATGGTGAAGGTTATCAGATAAAACCAGACCAGGTTTGAGAGGGCAGTCATCCCCTCCAGGCTCTCAGTGACTTCTCCAGTACCCTGCTAAACAAAGGAAGAAGCTGTCCAAGAAAAAGAAAGAGAGAACCTGTCCCAAACAACACATGAAAAGGAACAGGCTATAGAAGGAAAATTGTAAAGAGCTGGGAATTGAAACTGGCAGAGGGAATGGATATTGTGACTAAGAGCTGACAGCACAGATGTGGACGAACAATGAATAAAGGATCTAGGATTAAAAAAAAGAACAGGAACCTGAACTGTGAGGTCTACAGAAACAGCCTAAGACAGGCAGGAAGGATGTGTGTGGGATGAGATACCCAAAGGGGACAACCAGAACTGAAAAGGTAAGAGGAAATCAAATCAGAAAAGCAATAAGGAAACAGGAAAGTGAAATATGGATGGAAAAACCTCACAGAAAAGTCTATACCAGAAAGACAAACTACAGTGTGGTTTCCTGAAAAGTCTGAAATGGAAGTTAATAGTCTTGCTTCTCCCCTCTCCTCTAGGCTAAATACAAAATTATATCTATTTGGAATTACATCTATTTGGAATACTGCCCATCTCTTCTAGTCTAAAGGAAGGCAGAGGACTGTACTGAACACATGCCCTGTGAGGTGTCAAGGCAAGGTAGATTCAGATTAGATATTAGGAATAAATTCTTTACAATGAGAGTGGCAACACATTGGAATGGTTTGCCCAGAGAAGTGGTGGATGGAAAGCGATGGCCTAGAGAAGAGGAACCCTGGGAGAGTTCAAGGTCAGGGGCTTTGAGAAGCCTGGTCTAGTGGAAGGTGCCCCTGCCCATGACGGGGTTGGAACTAGAGGATCTTTAAAGATCCCTTCCTGCCTCATTCATTCTATGATTCTATAACTCAATGATACAAGATTTCAATGGTTTGGGTTTACTCCTTCCCCCAATTCCAGGTAATAACAGAGTTTTTAATTTTTAATTAAAATTAATTAAATTATTATTTAAGTGACTACTGACTTCTAATCCTCTTGGTTTCATCTTGCTGGGTGGCTTTAAGCAATCCATCCAATCCCTCTCAGTTTCAGATCTTACTAAATCACTGTGACAAAAACCCCATTATTTATCTGATGTCTACACAACACATTGACAAAACAAAGCTGTTAGAGCAAGGCAGTGACTTCTAAGCAGAGCGAAGGTAAACCTTTAAAAAGCTTCTACGGATAAGCCACCTAAGAACTCCTGGCAAATAAATGGCCATTGGTGCTTCCTTTACAGGAGAGAAGAGGTTTGCAGCTGCACAATCCATCTCACCTAAATCCATCCAGCCTAAAGGTGCTTCTCAATATGAGCACATTTCCTTCATAGCTCATCAGGAAGTCTGCTGCTCCCTGCTGCCCTTTATATTATATATTCAGGATATAAATACCAAGTCCTAAGTGTTGACCTTTTCTTACTTAGCTAGTTGCTCAAAATCACACAGAATAGTCTCCAAATTACCTTGACCTGTCATATCCCTGAGCTTTAAAGAGTCAGAATAACTTTGATAGCTCAGGAATTCTAAGTGCATTCCTGGTATGAGGAAGCTACAGTATCACTACACATGTACACATCCCAAATGACTCAAAAGCTGTCGTTCCATGTATGCCCATGTATCTGATAAGAACTCCTAGCATCATGACCCCAAAACCCTTAGATAACCCACAGAAATTAAAGGTAGAGACATATGCATTAGAGACATCTAGTTAAGTATAACCAAAGAGACAAAAATTTGAAGTTAACATCACATCATATTTCAGCATCTCACACGCACACAAAACAGAGAGACTGCAGAGAAAAGGACTGTTAAGATTATAGATAGTCCAACTGTTATACAAATTAAACTAATTTTTTTTTAATTCCATTTGAATCCAGTGTGCTATTTTATTCAAGAGGAGATAAGGAACAGCTGCCTCTGTGTATAAGGAAGTATGTGGAAACCCAGAGCTGCTACAGAGCTATTTCTGATGCTGAGATCACCCAAACTGGGTATGATTCCTCCTTAATCTTAGTAGTACTGAGGAAACTAAGATGGTTCTCCACAGCTAGGGCATACACAACAAGTTGAGGGCAGTAGAGACTGACATATTCTACTAAAACACCCTACAACTCTTCAGTTACAGCTGATGGCGCGTTATTTCACTGCTGCATTTTCACGGCAACAATCTAAAATGGTGTTGGTGGGAAGGACTAAGAAGTGTTGAAGACCTCTTGGTCACTAGCTAGTTTATCATTTGTTTGCTATTAAATAACTTTTGTTTTAAATAATTAGTTTCTTTGTATACCTCCACTGTCAGGAATTTCTTAGTACTATTTGAATGGAGAAAATAGGGTTTCAAATAGAAAGTTTTAGCTGTTTTAAAAATAACTCAATTATTCACCCTCACTGGCAGTTTTGGATCACACTTTTCTGCTATAACAAGAAACTAGAGAGAGTGCACAGAAAATGTGCAGGCAAGAGAGACAGAATTAAAATCTGTCCACCTAGAAACATCAGCCCATCTCACTTTTTGAATATGGTAATGTTGGTTATGGTCATGTAATGTACAGCTCTACATTAGGTAGAGGTTGTGATTAGAGTGACAAGTGCTGTGGACATATATAGGAAAGGGTTAGAGAAGACAACTTCATTTGCAGTGAGGAACATTACAACATAACTAAAATGCCAACATATATCCCTTTCTTAAAATGGTGCATGGAAGCATTCATCCCTCCTCGCTGAAGGATCAATAAGCATCCTCTGTACCATCATCAATCATCCCACAGACAATAGTAAGATGTTGACAAGAAAAAGAACGGAGGAGAAAAGAAGAAGCAAGGGGAGAGAAGAAAGCCACAGTTCAGAAACAGCATCTTGGTTAAATGCCAGCTGCACTGACAAGAAAAGTACAAAACAAGAGAAGGAGAATGAGCTAAGGACAGTCATGTCCTTCAAAGGACAAAATGACATTCTTTAATTGCTTGGGAGGCTTTCAAAATGAAGTGTCTACCTCCAGCAGAGTGAAGATTAATCTTCAAGGAACAGTTTGTATGACAAACTGTTATATGTTGGGAAGTGTAATTTTAGGTGAAATAGTTGATAGATTCAAATCAGTATTCCAAGAAAACAAGGGGAATTAAATATATTTATTGTGAGTTAAAATGATCCAGATTAGTACACTGAAGTCAAAGCTTTTAAAACCCTATTATGGAGACATGTAACAGACAAAAACCATAATAGCTTCTTTGCTATTTTTCCTTCAGGCATAACTTGTTATTAACTGGTTTCCTTTTCCTATTCAGAATGCTAAAAGATTCTGATTTGGTTCTCAAATTATTTAGGGAGGTAAAAGTGTTTTTAACCCTTGTGGACAGAGAATGGATACTAAGTAGAGTATTCTAGAATTCAGTTGTAGGTATTCTGCCAAAGCCTGAACGAGTATCTAACTGAGTCTCTTGTAAGCATCTAGTGGGACAGACGTACACACAAGAGCTGATGGAAGGAGGTCAGTGCCTCTTCAGTAACAGGCCTTGTAGAAACAACCCCCAATACAACTTCCAAGTAACAACTTTTCCAATATCAGTGTTCTTGAATTTTGCTAGTACAAACAATTCCTCCACACACCCACTCACTCATCCCTTTCTTTGGTAAAGAAAGGAGAGTCACCTATCCTCTCTCAGCACTTCTCCCCTTTAACCAAGTAACTTTTAGTGGCAATGCTCAATGAAATGATTTGATGAGGAGGACATAGCAGTTTATTTCATATAAGTATTTAGCATATGATAGAGTGAGGCAGCACCAATCCATAGACCTGTCACCAGAAAACCATTTAAAATTTATCCAGTTTTCTACTTCAGAAATACAATTAAAATGGCTATCTAATCTCATTAAATAGAAGATCTACATGATTTTCCAGCTTCATCATAAAAACTCATGTAATCCTCTAGTGTAACCGTGCATCTTCCAGAAAAGATGCAAGCAGCTTGCAGTAAGTCACAGGAAAACTCAGATGTTAAGTCTGTAGTCAGTGAACCACCAGGATTTTCCATTTTTTACTTCATGGAATCCCAGGAACTGGCTAGAATATTTAAAACCTTTTTCTTTCTGACTGTTTAGAGAGCACTTCTTTTCCCATAGATGATTTTCTTCAGTCATAATTAGCATCACCCAGAAGTCCTTAAGTCAAGTTCAGCCTCCTGAAAACTAAAGGCTAGACAATTCTCACAGGAGAAACTTAAATTGTATGTTCAGAGAAGTAGGCTGATGACCACCAGTGTATGCTGCAAGTCACATGTCCTTACACAGGACATCATTAGTAACTGCAAAGGATATAAGGTAGGCATGTTTACCCATTTCTTTTAGGATAATGGGGATATTATTTGCTTTCTCATATCCTAACATAAAAACAGTAGTGCACAAGCATTAATAAGACAGCTAAAAGAGGACTGGTAGGAAAACAACTTTATGAAAAATGTCTGGGGAGAATACTCCAGTCCAGCTATGTTATATCATCATGCTGGCCATGCAGTAACTTGAAAGAGAGACAAAAGGGGTTTATGGTAAATGACCTACAAATGTCCAAAAGCAATCACTTTAACTCTTGACAGAGAGACAACTGCTTTTTTTAATGATAACTTCTTAAGCACACACCCGATAAGTGACTAAATGTGTATAAAATCTAAAAATAAATTTTAGAGGTGCTAGATCAGTCACTGACATTTTTTTATAATAATATAATTACAAATTTTGTCAGGTGACAAATAACATAAATACATATTTACCACTGCAGCAGAAAAGTGTATTAAGTTGTATATTTTGTGTCAGAACATGTAATGGCTCTTAAGGACCTAATATACACTAACTACAGACACAAATAACTTACATCCATAGTAAGGATAGGTGAGGATAGTTCCCCTCAAATGGGAAACCACAGGAGGAAGGACTGTCAAATGAACCAGATTGTTTCCAAAGGTGTTGGAAAAATGTGTGCTCAATGTGGCCTGAAGACTACCCAAGGTCAAACTCTCAATTTAAGCTTGAAGCAATTTTCTGTCTGGTGAAACACAATCCTCATCCTGTTAAAATTCTTTTCAGTCCAGTGATGAAGGCTTTGATTGCTTTGACTATGACCAAAATCCACTAACAGAAACTTCAGTAAAGGTTGTCAGGACCTATATTAAAATTTAAGCCATTTCAATTCTTTTGTTGTAAGGAAAGATAGTGAACTGTGAGAATAAAGAGGGGTGGGACTAGAAGAGTGAAATGGAAACAGTTTAACTATCTTCCAACAATAAGATAAGCAAACCAATTAAAAGGATTGTCATCCTGTAATTACCAGAGTGCTCTGTATTACAGAGGGAACTGAAGCTTTGTTGCACAACAAACACTCATGCTTGTAATTTAATATGAATAATGAGCTAGATGCATGAAAAAGACTATTAAATGGTTATCAGAAGAAGCCCTGTCCCTCACTGATTAATGACTCTGTCTGTCACCAAGGAAAGGAACTTCATTTTTAAGTGCAGACTGTCATCATCAATGTTGCCAAAGCAACTGTTGTCTGCTTTTGACTTACCTCTGAATATGGCAATTAAACCATTACATGAGGAAACAAAACAGTGATTATTCTCTTATATGGAAAAGTGAAGGCTGTTAAAGAGTAAGGGTCTGGAGAAACCATTCACTGGGGAAGATTTGTTCCCTGAGATAAATTGCATCATGGTCCCTCAACTCAGTTTGAAATTTGATGCTAATCATAATATTTGGAATATTTTCATCCACTAGAAACCCAGCAGAATCAACAGAAAACATAAATAAAAACTAATATGTGTGGAAAACACTTATTTTACAGTAAATAAAAACAACTTGCAAAGGCATAGGAAAGTAAGCAAGTAGCTGGAATCTCCATACATGACCTTTATAGAGACTATTTATATAGAGAGAATACATATGTATCTATACAGAGATAGATGAACATACACTCTACATGACTCATCCAAAAATGTATACTTGACTCCGTGTTTGGAGTTTTTTGTTATTAATTTTGGGGTGGGGTTTCTTTTTGGTCAATGTATGATTTATACAGAATGTTCTACCAAAAGCAGCTACAATCTGGCTTTGCCCAACTTACAAGCTTCACGGAGTTTCTCCTTGTCGTAATGTAGCCCCTCGTATTCTTGTAAATTAATCCTGTTCACTCTGATCCGCAGGCGATCTGGGATGGAATGAGGACTGCAAGAAAAAAAAGAAAGCTTCTTAGACAAAGTGTTCCTGGGAAGAGCAAATGAAAACAGGATATGGAGTGATTTTAATTTTCTCTGAAAGAAGAAAGAAAGCAAGCCTCTTCAAAACTGGGCCAATTCTTCACAGGCCCATTCCTGCATTTTAAATTTTGACTTTCCACTGTACAATAGCAGACATTAAACCCTCAATAATAAGCAAGATCGAGAAGCCTATTTGCTAGTTGTGTGATGTGGAGTTGTAAAGCATTTTCCGAGTTCTCTCATCTCTTTATAACTGCCCCTTCCATCTCCAGTTTGTCTTTGCACACATCCCTAGGGCCCTACCACAGCCAGTAGATCTGCCAACCTGAAGTTCAAGACATGGAAAAATACTTTGCCCTGAAAAGCTTTCTTTTTGATTCCATGCTGGTTTCTACCATATCATAACCTGTAAATTGATTTTTTAAGTTTTGCTGAATGTTATACAAATTAACAGCTACATTTGCATTTTCCATTTTTAAAGGAAGAGAGGCAATCTGTGTATTACAACGCACACAGCAAATCTCTGTCCTGTAGGAACTGACTCCCAGGTCAGTTAAAAGTAGATTACTCATTCTGTCCTTCCACCAAAGACTGTCTGTATTCTCTAATACAATCTAGTTATAACAGAATTCTGCCTGTTACTAGGTAATATTGACTAATACACACTGCTTTTTGAAAGTCAAAATACTGTGCACTGTCATAAATACAAACATTTGCTCCTTTCTTTGTCTCAGTTTTAAAATACTTGATGTACAGCATTTGCACTGCTAGTGCATGACAAGCCACATCTCACAAATGTCCCCTTTTTTTCCATTTTTAAACTAAAGAGTAATTTTCTTCTTGACTAGGAAACACTGAAGACTTCACAAAACACATGGTTTGTAGCCAACTCTTGGTAGAGCCACTGGGATTACAATTAGCAATTATTTGAGGGTTAACTGTTGCATTTTTTCTGTTGGTAAAAATGATTCTGTCAGAGTTTGACAGACAAAAACAAAGACTGAAGATCAAGTCCCAGTTGAAAAGTTCAATTGTCACAAGTACTCTGCCTAAAAAGTGATAAAGGATAATGAATTTAGGTTGCCTCCAAAATGGAGTGTAAGACAACATGCTAGGAGTAGCTGCACTGAAGAAAATCCCATTCTGAACAAGAGTTTCTGTATTAGCGAGGAAAATTAACCTAATAAACAGGAAGAATAGCCTAGAAGAAATGACAAATGCTTAAGAATGGCAGCAAAATTGACAGACTCAGAACTATACAGGTTACCTGATGTTTTCCCTCTACTGGTTGACGGGGACTATTGTGTCAAAGTGCCCCAAGATATCAGCAAACTGCCCATATTCAAAATTTTGCAGTTTAATGACAGACATTTTGGTTGGGAACTTCCAGCACAGCTTTAGGAGGCAGCTTTCTAACTCAGGTGCCATCATGTCATTCTACAGAACATCACTCTCCACCTGCAGCCTCTACAGCTGTCTCAGCAACCAAGACATGAGTGTCTGCAAATTGAGGAGGGAGGCACATCGATGGAAGAAGAACATAATTACACTTTGACTGACACATTTTTTTCCTTTTCTTTTTAAAACAAGTTTATATGTCACATTGCTAGCTGAGAAGTGAACATAGTCTAAGGAACTATAATTCCCTTCAAATTCTATAAAATACAAGGTTCAAATATGAAAATGATAGCATAGTTAATTTTAGCCAAGAAAATACAGTAACTTGTTTAATTCAGAAATCATAGAAATTTAACTGCATAATCTTTTTATGCCAGGAGAAAAGAAATAATTCACCACATGTAATAGGGTTCATGAAAATGACAGACTGACAGCTCTGAAAAGTGAAGTCTTTTATGCACTGGTACAATACAGGAAAAAGCTTTGAACTCAGCTGGGAGGAAAAAGGATGGGCAAACAGGAGAATTCAGTTGCTTATTTCTGTTGTAACACTTAACCATGTTACAAAGAGAGAGACATCCTTGCTGTGCACTGAATTAAGCTCAGTATAAGCATAACACCAAAAATCTCTCAAACTGCTTCTTCTCCTGAAACCAGAACCAAACCTGTAGTGTTTTTGAGCAACCCAAGTTTGATCTCTATGCTTTCCAATTCCCCAGCTCAGAATAACTGCTTGACCAAAAGCTGATACTCCTGCGCAGGATTTACCCCATCATAGGGACCCTTTGCCATCCAAACCTTCCCATGCTGTGTACATTTGCATAGAGGCATTTAAGTTGGTCCTCAATGAATCCAACATAATTGTTGGAGTGGCTGGAGTTCCTTTACACTGTTCATCAGGTGCTCTCCTGTTGACCTGTGAACCCTCTCTGGGCTTCCATTGCTGGCACAGACATCAAACTTGTAATGTAGGACTGGTACACATTGAGGTTCCCCTCCCCAGCAACTTTATTTAAAGCCCTCTTCACCAGATTGCCAAGCCTATGACCAAAAATGCTCTTCCAGTTCAGTAGACCAGGTTTCTTAGAGAAACTTTCATGGTCTAAGCAGCCAAACTACTCTGAAAGCTGTGGAAAAATACTAGGAAAACTGTGTAAAACCAGTTATGGTAGAGCTTTTTGCTTTTCAGTTTCTAAGCACTGGTTCAAATGTGAACTTTCTTTGCAAACATTATCAGTTAATTAGTCATAGACTTATGTCCTATCACAACTGGCCTAATTTCAAACTGGCCTCATCATCACAATGGGTAATCTGGATAACTTGGGAAAGCAGAAGAGGAAAGAAAGACAGCAAAACAATGACTTCTCCAAGTCTACATTTGGAGCCATTATAAAAAGGTGAAGGAGGGATCATGTTTTCCCCCAGTCAGTGCTTAAGAAGACCTGTGAAAATGGGAGGGATGTTAAGCCTCATGCCAACATCTGCCAAACCTTGGTTAATTGCCATCTGTGTCCCTTCAATCTACCTGTGAGAACAGGACAGTGTTTAGACACCAAGGGGAGAGAAAGACAACGCTGACTTCTCTAGATATGCTGACTCACTACCTAATGCCATGTAAAGAAGACAAAAAAATGTTATTTCCTAGCTTGAAGACAACAGCAACCTATTGCATGTGCAGCATCACCTTCTGAGTCAAATTAATCCTTTCACCTGAAGTGAGCAAGTCTTTTTTCTTTGCTTGGAACTTGAAGAACAAAATTGTCTAAAATGAAGAGCTAAAACCTAAAATATTTTTGTTGTTCCAGGAACACACAGAGTTACCTTATAACTAGAAAATATCTAAGAGAACACTGTCCATGCTTCTGTAAAAAGTATAATTTTGGGTAAAGCAGTGCAGCAGTGCATTGCATAACTCAGAATTAGCTTCTGCAGAAACAATAAGCACACCATCTTAAATGTAATGCATTTCCTGAGGAGAAATAGGACCAGGTCCAGTGTAGGACAGTAATCAACTAGCAAGTGTCAGAGTTTGGTATTCTCCCATTTCTCCCTCCTGTTCACCCCATTTTTATAAAGACAGGATGAAACTACTACATAAGCAAGTTGTATGATAAAACATACATACAACAAAACAAGTTGTATGATAAAACATACAACTGGAGAGAAACAGATGTTGGCCTTTCGTCCATTTGAAAAATTTAGTTATCTTAGTCATAATAATGTAATCTTGGAAATAGCAGCTTTCTGTGGAAAATAAACTATTATCAGAAATAACAGTGCCAAGAGGTCTTTCTACAGCGTAGAGATTTTATACTCTTAGTTATGTTCAATCACAAGTAACATATTCATAATACAAATATATGTATATGCATATATACACATCCCTAAAAATACATGTATTGACACAGATACACAAAAGAGACATTTATCCAGTAACTGAAGTTTGATGGTTTTGTTCATGAGTTATTTGCAAATACTATTTGCTCTGTTGGAATACAGGTTTTGGCTGACATTATATTATGTCTCAATAAATTTTATTACCTATTCATTATAATTTTGTCTCTAAAATTTACTATGTGAATATTCATTTCTTGTGCTATCAGACTGGCAAATGACACCAGGGGATATTGTCCTCATCATCCAAACTACTTAACTAATTCATTTACAGAATTCATGAGCTCCATACAAAGCTCTATTTAATGCAGCTGAGCAAAGCACTTCTACTACCAACACTTCTGTAACCTTCGCAGATACTGCAAAATAATCCATATTATTATATGAATTGATCAATTTGTCTTGTTCAGACATATTTGGTATATTCAGAAACCATAAAGATTAAGTACATAAGCATATCCATGCAAAAGCAAATAACAGGGTGATAAATGTCACCAAAAGCAAATATTAGTACAGTATTAATAAAAATGGATGTTTCTGAATAGTGTTGTTAAAACAACTTGCTCAGCTGTAAGGAGAGGAAGAAAAGCTTTCCAGATAGAGCAGCCATTTATAAACAAATGTGGGGAGATCATTTCACTGCAATTCAACCTAAAATATTTTAACTATTTACACCTATTATTTTTCAAAATGGTGTATTATATAGTCAATGAAAAGTAATTTGAAGAGCAGATGATTGAAGTCTAATTAAGAACCACCTTCCACAAGCACATCAATCCACAGAATTAAATCCTAAATGTCATTAGTCCCATGAGGATGGAAATAAAGATTGGGGTCAACTGGAACATTCTGTTCACTCAGGTGGACTAGTTATAAAAGTTTCATTTAAACACAAAGCTAAATATGAATCTTCTCAAATCAGGAGATAGATAGGTGAGTTTGCCATGTTGAATTTTATCTGATGAACTCATGATTGATATGAACCAGAAGTGCACATTCATGGCATTATTAAATAACCATCCAAATGAGGCTTGTAGAAAAGCTATACATGTTAATTAGTTGGAACAATTTCTGAAAGATTATACTGAGTTGTCAGGAGGTCCTCTCAAAATTGTTGCACTTGCATCCTAAAAGTTATGTAATTTCTGTAATGGAAAAGTATTTTCTTTCCTTTTTTTAGCTACAAAATGACAGTATTGTACAAGGAAATTGCACTACTTTCTATCAGAAAAATTGCATTTGACTTTTCCACAAAAATACAGAAGATTACCTAGATATTGAATCATTCCCATTGGAAGGAAAAGGGCATGCTTTCCAGAACATCTTAAAACTTATAAACATTAATTACTATACACAGTTAATTAATTTTAGTGGGTTTCAAGTCTACTGTTCTGTGAGAAAACATCCATTCCATGGTACACTGGGCTGCACACTGCAATCAGAGCCATTGGTTTTCTAGAGATACATTTCAAAAATTCAAAATCATGTTAGATAAACTGTTTGTAAGGTAAAGTAACTTTTAACACCACCTACCCACCTGCTGGAACCTGCTTATCAAAGAACAGGTATGCCTACTTTCTCTTCTATGCCTGAACTATAGCATTTGGGGGTTTTTAGATATGTTACCATCACCAACATCACCACCACCACACCCTACAACTGGAGAAAAAAAAAAAAAAAAACCAAAACAAGAAAAAAAAACACAACAACAACAACAACAACCAAACAAAAACCCCAGAACTCTGCATGAAAAAATGAGAAGGGACTTTTTTTTTTAAATCCCTTTCATTCCAGCATTTGCAGTTCAAACCCACAGAAGCAAAGCCACATGTACCTATTCTGAGATTACCAGCAGAACCTGATCTACTTCCATTCTCCAAGAAAACACAGGCAGCTTTTGACGAAGCTGTGACTTCCTCCTCTCACCCCTATTAATCATCCAGCAACAAGTGAGAGGATGCCAGACAACTCATTTGGAGCACAGTTGGTTTTCCTAAGAAACATGTTTCTGTCCCAGTCACCCAGGGAACAATACAGGCAGAGCAAGCTTGGGTCCTGCCCAAGCCTGGCACTCCAGCACAACAACCTGGCTACACTTCTGCACTTCTGCCATGCCACCAGCTTGATTTAACTGGGAAGACAGACTTGTGAATTATGAATGCCCCAATCTCTGTATCAATTATTTATGAACCCAGTGAACCATTTCTTATGCTTTGTGTCTCCAAAGAGAAATGAAATAATAAGAATAAACAGTCCAACAACTCTACAGAATTCAGTGACAAATTTTTGATAGATCTTCAAGAATGCAGCCCACACCAGCCTACATACATATAGGTTTTAACATAATTCAGTAAGCAGAAATGGAAGTCTTCTATTTTCCCTCCCATACAAGAAAATACTTCAGTAAAAAACAAAAACAACAAAAAAAAAATCACACTCTTTTGTGGCATCTTTGCAGTGACAGATGAATGAACTGTCTCCTAGAGAAGAAATAAACATGTAAAATTAGTTAAATGTTCCAGTGTTTAGAGCAATTGGAAAACAGAAAGCTGAAGCCAGAAGAGAGGAAGAAAATTACCTTACTTTTGAGATTGTATTGGCAGAGCTTGGTAATAATACATTAAAATTGTGTTTCTGACAGCATTTATCTACTTAAAACATAAGAACTGCCAAAACAGAATAGAATCATCCAGTCTCTTCTATGGACAAATTTCAGTGCTTCACAAAAGTTCACTACTATTTAGGGTAAAGCTCTTGCTAAGCTCTTTACCTAAAAAAATACTCCTAAAATTATAAGCTCCACCACTTCATTTGGGAACCTGAGCTAAACAAACTATCAGGTTGTGGGATGCTGAGCTGAAGGGCAGTGCATTTGATACCCACACCCAACCTGTTCTTAGTAATGAGCAACAACTATTAAACTAGTACAATAAACACTCATAACAACTTTGTTTCAGTGTGCTCTGTTCAGATCTGTTGTTATCTCAAGCCTTTGAGACCCTCCTTAAGTGCCAAAGCCAGGCTGTTGTGGTCTAATCCCAGCCAGCAATTACATGCCATGCAGCCACTCACTCCCTCCCCCTACCTGCTCATCCCTCAGTTGGGAGCATTGGAAAGAAAAGGTAAACCTCGTGGTTGAGATAAGAATTTAAAAACTGACACAAAATAGTATAATAATAATAAATATTATTATTAGAATAATAATAATCTTAAAGGTAATGAGGTGGAGAGAGAGAGACAAATGAACCCAAGAGAAAAAGATGATGCACAATACAATTGCTCACCAGCCAGTCCATCCCTGAGCAGCAGTCAGACCCCTTCAGGGTAACTCCCCCCATTAAATCCTGATTGTCATTTGTCCCATGAGGATGTAAATAAAGATTTGGGTCCACTGAAACATCCTGTTCATTCATGCTAATCAGTTCATTTGAACACAAACCTAAATATGAATATTTATAGACTGGGAATGACCTTCTATGACGTGGAGTATCTCTTTGGCCAGTTTGTGTCAGCAGGCCTGGCCATGCCCCCTCCCAGCTTTCTGTGCAGCTCCTCACTAGCAGAACATGGGATACTGAAAAGTCCTTTACTTGGGGTAAACACTACTAAGCAACAGTCAAAACATTATTCTCATCCTAAATCCAAAAAGCTGCTCTGTACCAGTTACTAGGGAGAAAATTAGCTCTACCCAGCCAAAACCAGGACATAAGTGTTATGCTAGATAAGTCAGGTTAACCCAACTGTACTAAATCCTTTTGCACTTTTTTACCTCACACTTACTTCACCCAAAGCTTGAGCACTTTGCTCTGTCAGGGCTAGACCCACACAGTCACTTTAACACATGATGAAGTTCCAGGTGGAACCCCAGAACCTGCTTTTCTTCTCTTACATGCTGGATGTTGTTCTCTTGCACTTTACCCTTCCAAGCACAATGGATTCTCCAGCAGTAATAATCCCATTAAACAGAATCATAGAATATTTTGGGTTGGAAGTTGATCATAAAGATCAACTATTGATCATAAAGATCAACTATTTCCGGCCCCCTTGCCATGGGCAGTGACACCTTCCACTAGATGAGTTTGCTCAGAGCTCCATCTAACCTGGCCTTGAACATTTTCAAGTATAGGGCATCCACAATTTCTTGGGACAACCTATTCCAGTGCCTCAGAACCTTCACAGTAAAGAATTTCTTCCTAATATCCAGTCTAAACCTACTCTCTTTCACTTTGAAACCAACCCACCTTGTTCCGTCACTACATGATTTTATAAATACTCCCCCTCCATCTTTCTTGTAGTCTTCTTTCAAGTATTGGGAGGATGCAATTAGGTCTCCCCAAAGCCTTCTCTTCTCCAGGTTGAACAATCCTGTTTCTCCCAGCCTTTCTGCATAGGAGAGGTGCACCATCCCTCTACTTATCTTGGTGGCCCTCCTCTGGACTCATTCCAACAGGTCAATGTCATTCCTGTGCTGGGGACCCTAGAGTGCAGAATTCACCCCCTCGCCCTTCTGGCCACGCTGCTTTTGATGCAGCCCAGGATGCAGCCACCTTTCTGGGTTGCCAGAGCACGTCGCCAGCTCATGTCCAGAAACCCACATGCTATACAGGAAAAACTGATGAAGAAAAGATGAGACTCAATTCCCTACAAAGCATGTAATGAAGAAGGGAGAAGATACATATAAGCATTTTCATCCTCAGTTATGCATTTGGAGAATAGCTCACACTCTAGCACTTCCTTCCTTATACATTGCTTCCTACTGTTCTTTATTAGACTCTCATCCTATAGACAGCACCCATATTCAACCTGAGAAAGAAGACTCTTTTTGGCATTTGGCTCTCTAAAAGCAAAAATATTATTTCCTATTACCCTTTTGCGGTTCACACAGGTATTATATGTATACTCTGCTGCAACCATTACCCTGTAAACTCTATAATGCAGTGATATGTGTATTTTCATTTATACAGATTTTGTAATTAAAAAAATAATCACAGCCTACCCACGATGCTTATTCCTCTTGTAAAAGGACTATAGGAGCTATGCAAGTCAATTATGTTTTATTTTTAAATGATAATTTTTTTTCAGTGTACCTTTACATCAGTCACACAACACAAATGTGCATCTTCTCATTTTTGAATATCCAGCTTGAAAATGCAAGTCTTACCTTCCTTTTAAAAGACCCTCAATTAAAAATACAACATTTCTATTTCCTTATGCATACTGTATAAACATTTGCAATGGATCAAACTGCACTTCTACTGTCTCTGCAACAAAGACCATATGTATCAAATAATTTTGGCTGCTCAAATTCCCATGCATCTCCTGCTGCACAAATCTTGAAATTTATCTAAAACAGCCTATATCCATCTCCAGGTCTCGGCAGAATCTGCCCTGCTGTTCAGTACTAACTGGAACTCAGACTCATTCTATGTTGTTCAACACAAAAACAAAGGAATATTTGAATCTCAAAGCCATCATAATTCAAAGAAAATTTCCCTGATACCTCATGGGTTCTTATTGCAATATGCCAGACACATTAATTGGCAGCCACAGTGCAGTAGTATGTTTAATCTATTTTTACAGATCTTAAGATACAGAACATCTTTGACTTACAAATTAATTTGGGGCTCACAAGTCTCTCTCTCCCTGCCTTATCCTGACAGCTGATATCAAATTAGACATTCAAATGAACAGTATCAAAATTTGGAGGTCATTTTCCAAGGGATATCCCTCAGGTTGGAGAAAATATCTGTTCTCCCAGACCCCCACCTTAATGTTCTGTGTAAGCAATGTGAGTTATCTCAACTTTTTTTTCTGGAGGTTTGTTTAGATACTTAATTAGTGAGATATAGTTGGGTTTATTACTTTATGCTCCTCAGCATACTACAGCAAATATGATCCAGGGATAAGGCACACCAAATTGGAAACCTTTCTTTGTTTACAAAATAAAAATGAGGAACTTCCAGCTTCAGTCATTCCGTGGTCCTGTAAAATTTCAGAAAGCTGCAAGAGATCTCTGGAGGTCATCTAATGCAACCCATGCTCAAGCAGGACCACCAAGAGCAGGCTGCCCATGACCATGTCCAGGTAGATTAGGAATACCTCTAAGGATGGAGATTCCACAATCTTTCTTGGCAATCTGTGCCAGTGCTCTGCCAACCTTACAGCAAAAACATTTTTCCTCATGTTCAGAGAAAACCTCCTGTGTTGGATGGAAAAGCTGTTTCCAGGGATGGTGCCTGGCACTTAACTTCAGACCTGCCTGTTGCTATGGATTTCTGGTGAGTTGGACTCATGGGTGAACCTGGTCACCATCACCAGACACATCCTGCTCACCCTACTTGGGTCCTATGGAACTGTGCCCTTGCTGGCAAGATCCTGTGCCTGTCATGCTGTCACCTGAGCTCCCTCTCCCCATTTGTCACCGGATTTTAGTGCCCCATCTCCTGGCTGAATGACACAGGGTAACAACAAACTATGGAACTTTAAAATAGAAAAAAGCCGGATACTCACACAGTGAAGGAATCAGGGGGAGCCGAGACTCTCCTCAGGTCAGCAGACTGCACTTTATGGATACTATAAGGCAGCAGGAAATGAGTGGCCAGGAGAAAAACAGCACACAGTGTGGACAAACAAGAAAAAAGGCAGCGGAGAGACAGAAAGAGAGAGAGAGAGAGAAGGAGTCGAAGAGAAGAAAGAAAAAGACATACAACATTTAAACAGAAACAAAAGGAATGTGTCACATAAAAGTTGAATGAAGAGACATGCAGAGCTCTGAGGTCACACTAGAAAGCCAAGAGCAACAGAAGACATGCAAGTGGAGAAAATCACTGCTATGTGGCACATGGGAACCTTCCCAAGACACAAGTGTGGAGGACCAATGACAAGCTAGGCACATGACTATACAAGAAAGATGAAGGGCCCCAGAATTTCTTCCACAGCCACTGAAAAATTTCAAGGCAACAGACTTTGGAAGCAGGTCCAGAAATGCAAACAGACATCAAAGCCGAGACCTGAATGAATGGAATTGCCTCCAAAAGTTGACCATCTTTAGTTACTGCTTAAGATAAAGAAATACCCTTACTGAAGATTTTGTATCCACAATGACAAATTGCCGTTTCCGTTCTTCTTTCACGTACCTTAGGAAAACGTGCATTTTACATGTAGTGACTCCCAATATTAACTCTCCTTTAGTGTTTACACTCAAATGGTCCCTTTCTTGCTCTCAAGTGTAGAGAATATGTTTTATCTATAAACTCTTCCCTCCCCTTTCTCTTCCATTATGCAGGACATTCTTCCTCAACCCAAACTAAAAGTCAGTGGAAACAAAATACCATGTTTTGAGATTCAGAAAGTATTCATTCAGAAAATTATTTCTGGAAAAATTGAACCACAGTTTCTCTTCCTATTCCCTACAATTTTTGGTATAGTTCACAAGTACCAGCCACAGCCTTGGCTTGATCAAAGAAAACCAACTACATCTTGTCTCTTTCACATGCTACCATGATTAATAGTGGAGAACTGGAACGAGAACTTAGGCAGCAAGATTTTTAAGGAAATTCTTTTAAGTTTTTAACAAAAAAAAACCCCAAACCTTCAGAACAAAAGAGAATAGGATTTAAAAAAAAAAAAAGTGTAAGACTTCTTCAAATTAACTCTTTTTCTACTTATGACACTAGACTAGCTAAAACTCCAAAGAGCATTCCCAGTGCTCTTCTTAACTGTTAATAATATCAAAGCTGACAATAATAGTAACTCTGCATTACTGTGACCCAAGATAATTTTCTAATTGCTTTCCTGGCAAGGAGCTCAAGAACAGCTGTCTAATAATTAGGGATAGCTCCAGACCCACTTACTTATCTCATGCATCTAACATTCAGATGATAGTCATAAAAGAACAGTCTATCATATTCAATCAAATTTAAGGCTTTCTGGGAGATTTCAATGCAACAAGGAGATGTATTCCAGATATTAAGTTAAAAAAAGTAGATAAACATATTTAATTGAAAATTTCCTCTCTTGAACAATACTGCAAATCAGGTTATTGTATGAACTTCTCACAACACTAATACGCTTCCTAGACTTTCATCTTTAGCATTCTATTCACTTTTTATCATGCCAGGAGATTCAACTCCTCTCTCCTTCCCCTTCAACGCTTGAGAGCAAAATACATGCACAAACATATACAGATATAGATGTAAAGATATACACACAACATTTCTGATATGTGAATCTGAGACTAGAGTTCCTGACAAACCATGTGTGTTTTCCCAAGACACGGGCCTGCAGAGAAATACCTCAGCCAAATCAAAGGACTCTTGACAGCCATTTCGTGTACAGTAGTACATTTAAATCAAGCTAAACTACAAAGAATATCCCTTTGACAACTGGCATATACCACAAATCTGTATTTCCTTACCATAGTTGAAATTCAGGTCTCAAAATCCAAACCTAACTGTGCTAATTATCAGATCAAAAGACCAGGAATTTTCTGTTTACATTTCTATTAGTCTCCCTCAGTGCAGAAAAAGATGCCCCAGGACTGCCCTCTGCTCAATTCTACCTTTCACAAGTGATCAAAGAGGGGTGGTTGGGTGAAATCGGGCACTGTTGCCCACAGGCAAGATTCTGCTGTTCTTCACTGCTCAGGAAAGATGAGTATACCTTACGGATTTTCCAGGCAAATAGAACTTGCCCGTTAGAGAGATGCGCTCCCTGAAACTTAAAGCATTAGTCTCAGTAGGGGAGCAGAGTGCTGATTTGAACGGGAATGTGTTGAAAGTAACCAGGGAGGCTTTGATTACATGAACAGATTGACAACCAGGGGATGACAAAACCCTACAGGACGGGAGTCAAAGTTTGAAGTAAAGCAGTATCTTCCACCAGATACACAACTGAAAAAGAGAGGCTACTCTCAAGATACCCAAGAAGGTGTGCCTACAACCTTGTCTTTTTCTTCCAGTTGTACGAGTTAGTCTAGTGAAAGGTATTACACCTCTCCATAAAACTTGCCTCACCATTACACCTGCAACAGCAAAATTCCACACCCACCTCCCCAGAAAAACTAAGGCCTCACTGCATAGCTGTCAGAATTAAATGTGGATCCTTGATAACTTTAGGCCTTTAGCTCAGTTTCTTTGTATACAGGTCAGACTGCTTTGCTTCACTTTTAGTATAATTGATCAAAAACAGCAAAGGCACTTACAATGTCACTCATTTTAGCAGCAATAAAGACCTACACATGAAGCACAGTAATAACCTCTTCTAAATAATCTAAATTATTTTATTGGATGGCCATTTTTATAGGTCAAAATTTGAATATTTAGGTTTCTTGTATTAAAGGTATGTCTGCGGTGCTTATGAATAAATTTTAATTATTAAAAGAATGCTAGTTCTGTGTTTTCCTCTTCACATGTCCCTCATTTCCAGTTTTCTTAGTTTTTCTCTATTTATCTTTACAATACTCATTTCTCTATAGTGAAGAAGGGTTTCCTACAAAGTACAAGCAGTCCTTTTTGGACCTTCAGGTCTTTCTCCATAAACAGTGCCAGGCAGCATGGTCCCACAACAGAGACTGCAAAATATCCTGAGTAATTCTTGATTGTGGTAATTTCTTACAGGGTCTGCAATGAAGCTTAAAAAGCAGATCAATAAAGTTGAGAAAATAAATCAAAATAACTTCAAGAGCAATGGCATACATATGCAGAACTGTCAGAAGCCAAGAGTCACAACGCTGAGCCTGCACAAATCTCTCTAAATAAATAATAGGAAGGCACAGCACCAGCCTTAAAGCAAGATAGAGGGTAATCCAGAAGATAAAGAGTAAAAGAAAGCCAGATAAGTATTTACAATACAGTGAGAAGGAAGTTCAGAAGATGTGATTTATTTTTTTTATTTTTTAAATGCGCTGCAAGTCCAGTACATGCAAAATCCATCACCAAATATGCTGCCCCAAAGAGGCTCCTGCCATTAGGACATGCATGTATCCAACTCACTCGTTCAGCAAAGGCATAGATGTTCTCCTCTTGCTCTTCTGCACCATGTTGGCTTGGTTCCTTAAGGAGATCCTAATGAGTGAGGGAGCCAATCGACACGGTTCTCCATCCACTTGCATGGGGATAGACTTGTATGTTAAAAGTGTGACCTCACGGCACTGGTGCAACCTCTCTCCATGACCACCCACCTGGAGAGCAGCCTGGAAGAAAACAAACAAACAAACAAAAAACCAAATAAAAACAAAGCAAGAAAGAGAGAGAAAAGACATCTCATACCAGTTCAGGCAGTTGACAAATCCAAAATGCGGTTTTGATGGCAGAACCCATTGCACAGTGTTGCATGCCTAAGACATGCTAAAAGAGCACAATTATTCATCCAAAAATGGCAAAGCAGTATTTGAAATTTCATAAAGAAAAATGGTAGGCAACAAGCAGATCTAAACACATGCATTGCATGTGTTCTTACTTGTTGTAGTGTTCTTACTGCATTGCATGTGTTTTGGTTGGTTTGTTTTTACACTAACAGTAATGCTAATAATCATTTGCTTTTTAAAACAACAACCCTAATTAGATACATTTGCAATACAGAAAAATTATTTTCCCTTCCTGAACAGAATAGTCCTTAATATGAATTAGATCAATTTAAAATCCTTATTATGCAAGCTTACACAGCAAGTCAACCTCAAAATTAGACAGACTGAAAAGAGCAAGCAGAAGGACCTTGTTCAAAACAATTAAATAACACGTTTAAGAATTCTTTTCCAAGAAATTAGGCAAGGAAGCCAATGAGCAGATCCTTTAAGTTCTGGGCAGGTATGTTTGGGCAGAAATGTATTTTTTAATGGGTATGACTATTCTCATCTATCAGATGCAGAAAATAAGTCTTATATTAATGCAGCACTAACAGAGAGAGAATGCAGTACTAACAGAGAAAAGCCCAAACACAAGTCCCTTAAGCCTGCTCTGTGCACTTAATGTTATGGATCAACTGAAATTATGATCAATAATATAATAATAGTTCTTATAAAGCATTTCCCTCCCTTGTTTTCACAGAGCTTCTTAGATATGAGCAAGCACATCTGAGAGACATAAAGAGCAAGTTAGGATTATATCAATACAGTCTAGGGTTCCAGAGGTTCCTCAGCATCACAACCAAAGTAAAATTGTAGACCCTAGGCTTCCTTTAAAGAGAAGCAGCAGCTCAAAGGCCCCTACTTCTCAAATTAAGCCCCAACTGAAATTGTTAGTAGCTTTTGAGATCACTCTAGCCACTTTCACTTCCAGCTGAAAACTGCCAGTTGGTACATGCTAAATAGAATTTTGACAGCATTTTCAAAAACATGCCCTAAATTCTTCAGGTTTACTCCACAAGATCCATTAGGCTAACAAACAAAATTTTTCTTACTTGTAGGTTATTTCCCTAATCCACGTGACCCATCAAAAAAACAAATGCCAAAAAAAAAAATCCTTAACCCAGACAGACTTTTAGAGAAATGATTGTTGATCAAGACTGCCTTTTACTTTTGCTTACGTTGAAGATTACATTTGCCAGGATTTCTCTCTGGGGAAGCAAACACCACTGTCGTGGGTATTCACTGAAAGTGATAAGCACTGGGGGCAGGTCACACAAAAAGTGTGTGAGTTTAGTGAAAACCTAGTTTTAACCTCATTTACACAAGACATAGCAGCAACAAAGGGTTAAAGTTATGGATTTAAGTGTGATTTATAAAAACCTGTCAGGAAGCCCAGATATGGGCCTTCTGCTGCCCACACCAAGTTGAAGCTGCAGTGCCCTAGGTAGATTAATGCTAGCACAGGGTTAACTACCAACTCTCTGACTGCATTTAATCAGCTTCTGAAGAGATTATGTCACTGTATCACTGGTTTTGACCACTGTGATAAGCAGGACATCAGTGTATTGGACACTGAGATTGCTTTTTTAGTAACTCGGTTTTAGTTCACTTTAAGGACAGCATTGACAGAAAGTGCACTGACAAATTTAAACTGTTGGCTCAATTTCCTTTTCCTAGTGAATAAAAAGGAGAGATAACATTCATGCCAAAAATATTAATAAGTTTTCCACAGCTATTAGTGAAGTTTCACAGTAGGGGCATATAATAGTTATTAAAAAAATAGATTGAAATATACAAAAGTTAAAAGGAAAAGCAGTATTTATTTCATCACAGAACATTTCCACAGTAAAATCACGTCTGCATGCTGCTCTTATTGTAGTGTTCTTACTGTAATAATCTTGCCTTTTAAGCTGGGAGCATTGCACATGCAAATTAGCCCTACTTTGCAAAGAATACATTTTTATTATTAAATAACACCTCTTTTATTAGAAAACTTCAGCTCGACTCTGTCATTTAACAGCAGAGCAGGCTTTGGCCTTAGCTGACTACGTGGAAACGCGCTTGTCTTCAGTAGCAAGGACAGTTTTGCTCTCTGCCGCGTTGCCCGCAGAGCTCACCGAGTCTGGCAGCCCCTGCAGGGAGGGGAGCACCTGCAATGCACTCACCAGCGAGGCCATGGTGAACCCGATGACCTCGATGTAGCCATCGTCATGGCGCTGAGGCTCAAAGTCTCTGTGATCTCCAGGGTTTCCCCAGGGCATTGTGCCAGCACAATATCTACAGAAAGAGGTTTGGAAAGCAAGTTTGAGAAAGCAATTGGCCCTGGGAGTCCTGACTAGTAGCCTATTAGCCTGTTCTGCTCGTTTCCAGGCTGATACAACACCCACAGATGTATCCACCATAATCTGTATCAGGCTCCTCTGGGAGAGGAAAACGGGGAAACACCAGGAAATAGGTAACAGAGCAGCAGTACTTGGTTCTCCTTATTTGCTCTGATTCCTGTAGGTGACCTGTTGAGCCATAAAGCTGTTTTGCCCCTGTGCTAGGCAGGCATGGGGCTGCAGCGGCAAATCCAGCCTTGGAGCTCCATTTCCTCTCTCCCTGCTAGCTCAGCAGTTCCAACAGCACAAGGAATGCCAAACATTGCATAGCCTGAGGTGGCAGGGAGAATAAGAAGCAGGACAGATACAGCTGTGATATCTGTCTTTTCTACCATTAAAGAATGGATGTACAAGTCATCTAAGAGTTATAAAAGGGGGAACTTTGGAGAGGTGACACCAAGTAGAAGCTTGCAGTGAAGGCAGTGCAGGACTCAAAAGATCAAGTGCTTGGGACTGCATGTGGAGCAAAGTGGCAGCTTGTCTAAAGCAGTGGTCTCCAAAGTGAGGTGCACACACCACAGGGTGTATGCAAGAAAAACCCACAGCTGACAAGACAATTAGAGTGTGTGAAGAAAAAAAATTGCTTTACTTTTAATAAATTAGAAAACAATCATTAAAGTAAGTTTGTTTCATTTCTATGACATCCTTTCTAAATTTATTATTTGTGTTTGCTTTATATTGTATGCAATATTAGTATAGTGGTATGTGTATATAATTTAGAAATAAATATATATATTTACATATTGGGGTGGTGATCAAAAGATTTTTACTGATAGAGTTGCACAATCAAAAGTTTGGAGACTACTGTTCTAAAAAGCAAGAGATTGACAACTTTGAAGAATACAGCCATATTTTTGTTAGTTGACACCTTGTAACATGTTAAAAACCAGCCCTTCTTTCAACAATTTGGTGTTCTTCTACTGGAAAAATATTGATCCTTCCCTCCACATCTGCCCCCTCCTCCCTCCTTCCTTTCTTTCACTTTGATTCTAATTAAACAAAAGACTAGACATTTGTGTCTTCCTTTACTATCTTCTTTGCCGGTTAGGTGCACAACTTTTGAAAGTGAGCTTGGTAAGCATTTCTACTGTATCAGGATATTCAACTTTTTGAAGGATGGTTTCGCCGCACTCTGATGCCATTTTGTATTGCTAATTAACAGTATTATAAGCACTTAACTCTCAACAAGGCAACCCAGTGGCAATATGCTTCCAGAACATTCATCCAGTCTAGGACAACTAGCAGGTTTTTTTAAAAAATTATTATTATTTTTCTTTTATAACTCCAAGCATTTGTCTTAAGCTTACCTGGGTATGTTTAAAAACACTATACACTGGAACTTCAGCTCCTGGATCTTTGGAGTCAGGTCTGTACCATCACACTACAAAGCCAAAGTGACAGAGCACAGAGAAATTGCTGAATGGAGCCACAGACAAGAGAAGTGTTGCTGCTTTGTAACAACTTTCCCAAGACTTTCCTTGGAATGTGTTGCAAATGTCATGCTCAAAACTGAAAAGTAACAGAGCCATTAAACTCTCACCTCACTCTCTCTCCAAACTCCCACACCCACTCCCTTCCCACAATACTATGACACTATGATTTCTCATACTTACCACAACTTTAACATGCTTGGATAAATCTCTTGAGCTTCTTTGCAGAAAGTCTGTAAAGGCTGCCTGCAACAGAAATAAGTGCAGGAATTGTCAGCGGCACTTCCTCTCTTTTCTTTCCTCTTTTCTTACTAGCCCACATTACCAAAATGCCATTCTTTTGTCTAACTTATTTTCATAGAAGATATATGTTTGTTTGTTGGTGGTGTGGGTTTTTTGTTTGTTGGTTTTTTTTTATTATTATGGTATTTCTCCTTTTGAAAGGTTAACTGGAAAAAGTCCTTGGGCACCCAAGGATTTAAGTGCAAATTCTTGCTTCCATACTTGTTTCCATGTTTAAGGCACATGGGTACAGTGGGAGTCATCATCCAGAAAGACATTCTATGTCATACTTTATCAAACTAGTGTTGCCTCTCTTAATAGCTTTAGAATAAACTGTTGTCCATGTACCTCCTGAATGCACAATTGGGTAATTCTATTTGCATATTCACACACGAAAATTAATCACTCCAGATACCTGATCTCTGCCCTCTACTCCCCATGACTCTACATCCAAGACTGTTCCTCAAAGCCACAAAGATACATGCCAAAACTTTGGGAATTCCTCTAGGAAAGTCAATATCTATGTTTTTCCCAAACCCTGAAAGGAGAGGGCAATTTCTTGAGAAGCTTATGAGCCAGAAGCAGGGGGAGCAAGACATGACCAGTACTGTGTCCAAAGCAGTGGCATTTCTCTCACCTCTGTATAACACCTGTACTTCAGGCAGTTTTCAGCTGACACCTCTGTGTGTGCACTTGAAATTGCAATGGGCAAAATGACCTAGCAATGAGCTCCTGATGTGAGAAAGTGTGAGGGAACATACCTAAACAAACATTCAAGCATCTAAGTTAGCATCCTTCAGTAAGACAAATCATAACTCACCCCTGCATAAAACATTTTATTTCTAAATCGGCTGTTGAATTTCTCTGGATTTGCTTCTGTGAAAGGATAAAAAAGAAAAATATGAACACCCTAATAAAACAAGCAGACTTCATTATACCTTCACATTCCCTGCCAGCACCATGGTGCTTTTAGCACATATCACTCAGTGAAAATATTAGCATAAATACATTTTTCCTGAGCGTGTCCCCCATCTGTGCCTTTATCTGCTATCAGATTTCAAACATTGATATTGAATTCTTCCCCTTTCCTGTAGAGAGTGAAAATAGATGGAAACAAAAGCAAAGAGGTAACAAGAATTCAATCAGTTAATTTAACACCTCTTATACTACTCATCTTATGATCCCTCAGTGCAATTTGACACTTCTGTTTCTACCAATGCTGAAAAAATCTCCAAGAATCATTAGAAATTTATGAAACACTAACCCATGTTTTTAAGCAGGAGTAAAGCATTAGTAATTACAAGATGAAACAGACAGTAAAACTCTGATGTGTTAAAGAGCTACTGAGGAACAGACATTTCTACCCAAATATTGCTGCAATAAGGAAAAAAAAAATAGTAGTTACTCTAAAACCTATTCAGAAAACCATTTCATTTTTATTATATTCCAAGTGATGGAGAATTTTAAGTCTAGTAGTAATGCACATCTCATGGTTAATTATTCTCACTGTTAAAGTAAAGGTGAGGGATTCCTACCTTGAAATTTTCAGTCTTCAACTGCCAACTGCTAAATCTTATTATACATCTCTGTCAGATTAAAGAGCCTTCAACTATCAGATATCTTTTCCTTGAGTAAATACTTACAGGCAGTGATTAAATCTCCTCTTAACCTTCTTTTCAATAAGCTAAATGGAGTTCCTTTAATCTCCCAATATAAGGCATGTTTCCCAGAATACAGGTCATTCTCGGGCCTCCTTGGGAACTACATTCCTAGCCTGTGGCATCCAGAGATTTCCGAAACAGACCTTCTGGCACTGTATTCAGTGTTAGTACCAGCTGTCCACCCTTGCACAGAGAATTCTCTAGTGAAAACATCAAACTACCAAGATTGTTCTTCTGGTTAAAGCATCACACTGGTGTGAACACATCCAAATTACTTCTCAAATGACCACTTAAAACAATACTTCTAGTTCTCTTTGAAGTCACTACACATCACAATATAAGGCTTCATTGTGTAAGAATAAGCTGCTTGAAGTTTCTGATTTGATTGCTGGCTCAGTTAGTGTATCATCCTTCTTTTGTGTCATAGGTGAGTCAAAGTCAGGGGCCATTCTACTTCAAACAATTAACTGCATAAGTAAATCTCATCTCACTTATTGAGCTTGCAGCTCTTTGCAGAAAGTCTCAACACCCCATGCCAAGCAGCAGAAGGTTTCTGAAGGCTTAGAGCCTGTTCTACACATTCTGTGATGTGACCATCCCTGATGGTTCCAGACAGCAGCCACCAGAGCTGTGGATCTGACATGGATCTTACAACAATGCTCACCATAACCAAAGCTCCAGTTTAGAGCAGAAAAGGAGGTTTTTTCTGAGGTAGGGGACTCGGCAGGCCCTCAACGTACTGCTCCTACTTCTGACATCGCAGATGAGCGTGGGTAAGGAGGAAGGATTTTTTCTGTGATACAGAATAGAGCCTAAAGTTGGTTAGAGTACAACTTTGATTGTAGAAGTAAATTACTCACTGCAGATCCGGGGCTCACTACATCCTCACCATTCTCAAACTATCAAGGGAGTAGAGAATGGAATGTGTTAGACTGTGTGTGTGCAGTGCGGGGAGGTTTCCTGCACATGAACAGTCCTTCAGAGCCAAGGGATCAAACAGCATGTCAGCAGGGATAAAGTAAATTGCATCTTCTGTGCTCTACCAAAGCATAGGGTTGGCAATGGGGTTGCTACCCAGAACACTTCCTGAAGAAGCAGAGCTAAGTACACGAGGCTTGGATCCAATCCTCGAGTCTCAATCTGATTAGTCACAAGAAAAGTATAGAGGTTGCCATGGAAAAGGCCACATTCACATACAAGTTCCTCCGAGACACTGCAATCACCGCTTAATCTAAATAGTGCAGCTGACCAACCTCTACTGCATAAAGTGCCCTGCTAGGCTGAGAGTTCACATCAATTGATCTCATTTTGGTTTGCAGGCATGGTATGTGTTTGTTTTAATAGTATATGTGATTACAATAGCTCCACATAAGCAACTACACACAGTCATTTAACTCAATAGCCAAAGTGCTACAGCCCTGCAAGTACTTCACACTTTGCTACTGTTGCTAAGAATTTCTCTGGGTTGTCATCATTTGTAAAAGAGATTGGAATTTGCTTTGCACTGCTTATTTCACAGAGCTATAGAATACTTTGGGTTGGAAGTGAAATTTGAAGGACATCTAGTCTAACCTCCCTGCAATGAGCAGGGACATCTTCAACTGGATCAGGTTGCTCAGAGCCTTTTCAATCCAAATGTTTCCAGGAATGGGGCATCCATCTCCTCTCTGGGCAACCTGTGCCAGTGTTTTACCACCATTGTTAAAAACTTCTACCTTATATCTAGTGTATTTTTGTTTAAAACCATTATCCCTTGCCCTATTGTAACAGGTCCTGGTAAAAATCTGGCCTCATCTTTCTTATAAGCCCCCTTCAGGTACTGAAAGGCTGCAATAAAGTTTTGTGGGAACCTTCTCTTCTCCAGGCAGAGCAACCCCAATTCCACGTGAAAAACAGTACAACCCGCACACCAGCAACACCTCCAAGGCTATAAGCTTCCCTCTCCTAAAATACATAGGATTCACTTTGTATATTTCAGCATTTGAGAAGATAAGGAAGCCACCGACAGTAAAGACTTGTGCTACAAAAAGCTCTCCTGGCCACACATGCACACAGCTTGCTCTGCCAAGTATTTTTTCACTCATGTAAATTTTTAAAACACTGGCATGTCTGGAATAACATTCATTCTTTATAGGGCTCCATAACTTCATTATTAAATAATGCCTCCATTAAACAAGAAAGTAGACATGCATTTAATCCATACTGTATATTCACAGTCACATTAGCAATTCATAGTGATATGCACTCATAAAAAAAATGCATACAGTTGTCATCATTTCATTCCTGTGCCCTTTTGTGGCCCCTCATTATTATTCCTAAAGCTTGAAGCAGTCTTAAACATTATAAAATATGCATTAGCTCATTCCATCATGTATCTTGCTCTTTATTTAGCCTGGCATTAGAGTGCTATCTTTTCATCTTGAAATGACACACTGATAGTATGACAGTGAAGATAAGGGAGGCTGTGTTTCAGAAAAAATACCTGCATATGAAGCTGGAATGACCAAAAGCTGAACATAGAGAATGGAACCAGGTTTGTTTCTACAAGCACTTCTGCCTAAACTATATAAATAGAGCAGTTCACATCAGTTCAAAACCCACCCAGTTAAGTCACATTTCAACCTCTATGGGGTGGTAAAACTGCCACTGGCATGGGGACAGACAAGATGCTACAACTGCTCAAATTCCTGACAGTTCTGTGGACATTAAAACCTTAAATTTGCACAGAGACACTCTGGGTCTGTACCAGGTCCAGAGTCAATGTGCTGTACTCATCCATAGATAACAGCTCATTAGCTTGAGAACACAATTATCCTCCTGCTACTTACAGTCTTGCAGCTCTTCTCCTCCCTCCACCTCCACACTTGCAACTGACTTACTTGTTTTTCTTTCTCTTATTCTGACACTTCTACACCACTATGAACTTCCTTTATGTCTGTACTTATCTCCTTTACAAGATCAAAAACCTTGAAAAGCTTCCCTTTCAGCCCTTTTCATCCAGTAAATGCTAGTCTTCCTCGCACTTTTTTCAGTTTTTGAATTATCAAGTCACTTGGAAACTCATGATACATACAAGAAGAAAGAAAGTGATTGTATCTTGTGTTTTATGTTCCAGTTTTCCTTCTGAATTATAAGAACAGGATGTTAAATCCAACTCTATTTCCAATTCATGAAGTAACTGCCCATCCACAAGGCTAAGGAAATAAAAGTTCCTATTACCTCTAGATTCATGGAACTCCAGTGTAACATGTGCATCAAATCCAAGGCTGAAGTAATTATTGAAGACATTGAGGGGAAGCTGTAATTAGATAATAAAAAGAGATGTAAAAATAACATGAATGAAACATTTCTCAACACGCCAGGGATTAACTACTTTAAAGCTGGCATGTCAGGAAAACCTAAGAGGAAAGTAGGACGTAACAGGAAAACGTAAGCAGAAGGTTGTTCTGAAGGTTAGTATTGGTTTGCGGAAGAGATCAGATACAGGAACCCAAAGAACACAAACACATCTGCAGTACTTTATGACCATATATGTATGATTGCAAACACATCAAAGGGTTCCTTGTGTTGTCATTGAGATTTCCCATAAGGCTGCACTACTTAACATGTCATCAATAAAATGATTTTCGTAATTGCTGGCTCTTCAGACTCAGCATGGCAAATGAAACACAAGCTGTGCTCTTCTCACTTCACATATAACCAGGACCAATGCAAGTCCCAGAGAAGAAGCCCTGACTTATTGAGGGTGCATGAGGCAGGGAAGCACATATTTGGCCTCTTCATTGTTACATACACCCAGCGGGGCTGTACAGAGGCAATAGTACCATCCTACAGATAAGTTGGAAATTATAACTGAGAAGAGGAAAATGGTTCACAGAATCAGAGGTTTTTTTATTATTGTAGCAGTTTCAACATCTCCAGTCCAAATGGCATATAACTATATGATTCCCTCACAAAGATTTTCCCAATCTTCAATTATCAAGATTCACTAATGGAGATTATACAGAGACCCACACACAAAGATGTTAAATACAAAAATACACTACACCTTGCTGTAAAGTAGGAAACAGCTGGTATCCATTAGCAAAATCCTAAAGAATAAAATTTTACATCCTGTTTTTAGTTTTGTCTAATTTGGAAATGGATGGCAGTCACAGGGTTGCTTCTCCTGCAACTAGAGAAAAACAAAAATGCTAGGGATTTTTTTCCAGGATTTAGTTCTTGACATAAATGTTCAATGCCTGGGAGTTACGAACAACAAATAAATGCATTACATTTCACACAACTCTGGAATCATTGACACATGAAAAGAACCAAAGGAAGAGATGCAAATAGCAAATTAAAAATGTTTAGGACTCCCCACCCTCGCAGCTTATGGTGTAACCCAAAGGTATCCATAAGCATCCCATGGTTTCTGTGGGAAGAAGTAGGCTCTAACCTTACGTGCCCCATCCTCCAGCTCATCCTGGGGCAAATCAGGATTGCGCTCAACCTGCAGATTCCAGCGGTCCAGCTGGACAATGGTCCCATCTTCTACATGGCAGAGGATCTTGGACACTGGCTCATCTGTGTAACCCTGACAGCAGAATGTGACCAGAGCATCAGCCACGGACGGCGAAAACAAATCAAGTCACTCACCAACTACCTGGTAGACCTCCCTCCTTTCACACCAAATCAAAGGTTCCTAAGACCCCTGATAAATTCTGTTGCATCAATAACAAGCTATGACTGAGGTGCACAAATCTAGGGCAGGCAAAGGCAAGCCATAAGGAGAGGCACTCAAAGTGTATTTGTGTTGCCTGGAATAACTCCGGTGCCGTAGTCAAGGATAAACAAAGAAAAACAAAGTTTAAACTATGTTTAAATAAGAAGCCTGCATATCATCCTCATTACTCGGCCTGAAATACCAGATATACATAAGTACACTTTTATTACAACTACATCATTAGTAGTTCAAAATCCCAGACTGGAAATTGAATCAAACCATTATGCCTAAAGTGAAGCAGACCTTGGACACAGCCCTGTCTGCTATTTTAGCCCAAAGGAAGGTCCACCACACACAATTAAATCTAAGCAGTAAGTTGAGAACCCCTACATAAGGGTGCCCCAGTCAGTCCTTACCCCACCCCAGTTGAGGGTGCGGGCAAGGTCATTCCCAGTGCCAAGAGGAAGGACAGCCACAGGAGGTGGGGGGCTGAGCTGCAGCTCATCAAGGATGGAGAGGATCCAGCCCACCTATAAAAAGGGAAATGCAGAGAACCATTAGTCAGAAAGATCAAAAAGAAAAAGGCATATTTTGATCATATCATATTCCTATTCACAGCAAAGACTGTGTTAAAAAAAATGCAAAATGAATGAAGAATAATAATGGACAATTCAAGATAATGTCTTCAAAATTACCATTATGCCAAAAGAAACGAAACCTTAGACAACAGTTACAAAAGAAAATGTGAGAGACACATTAAAACCGCATGCTGTGAGAACTTGTCACGTCAAGCATTAACTTGCCCTCAAGTCTCCCATTTCCCAGACAAGAGACCTTAGTGCTGAATTATTTTTCTCAGTACAAAGCATTATATCTATATATATAATATATAGATATACACACATATCAAATAAAAGACTAAAAGACTAAAATAAAAGACAGAGTTTAATGCTCAGGGTTAAAGGCCTTGGATCTGAAACAATGAATCAGTCTCTTTTGTATTCTAAGCTATTAGTTATTTTAGACAGCTATTTCTCTCTCCTGTCTTTATTCTGGACTACATAAAACTTTCAAAGAGAAATCTATCCAGAAGAAACAAATTACTGTAAACTATTATGTTTTCATTAAATGGTAATTTCCAAGGAGGAGAAAGAATTGTTACTAAAGATGTTACCAAACATTTTATGACTGATATTCTTGGTACAAAACCAAAGAACGCTTTATTAAACTACTTCTCACTTTAAACTACTTCCACTTAAAAAAAAAAATACTTTGTGAAGAATCTGAGTTGCATTTTTAAATAAAGCATTAATAAAAAATAAAGAGAAGACTTTTTTTTCCCCCTCTCACAGTTTCCAAAGATGCAGTTTCTACTGGAAATGTGAGCTTTTAAATAAGACAGAAAACAGAAAACCTGACTGCAGCTGGACAGAATTTTTCTTGCCCCAACTAATATTATTGTGGTTTGAAATAGATTCTTAACCCAAACTGGGGTTACACTGGAGCTTCACAAAAGGCTCCCAGCATAACATGGGCATTAGGAACAATAGCTGAAATCCGAAGATCAGTAGAGAGGGTGGTCTGATAAATATAACAACCACCATGCTAATTCAGTATTCTGGGGCATTTCTTTCTCCAGGTCTCTTAACAGATAAATTTAATTTTGCACAAATGACGTTTATCATAACCAACTGTCCAATTATTAAAGCATTCATCTGGGATGTGATCCCATATTCAAGTTCGTTGTCTGACAACAGTCATCTCAGGGCTTTACAGCTCTCATGGCTTTGGATGTCCCCAAAAGTATGTAGGTCTTTTAGAGGGATTTTCAGAGGTAAGTAATCCTCTATTTTTGAAAATATCTATCCTTCAGCATTGTTAATAGGAGACAGAATGAACAGTCCAAATAACTTCTTCAGTGGGGTCAGGAAATCTTAAAAGCTCCTTTTTCATTATCACTGACTTAATCCACATATCTGTGCCTCAGTCAGTCTCCCAGTGCTACAGATAACATTACAACACCTAGCACTTCTGTGAATGATTTTAACTGATAAACAGAAATTTCAAATTACTAATTGATAAGTACAACATTGCTATTTAACTTGAGGTCACTTCTAAACCTTGTGCACTGATCTGTACAATCGAGGATGGCACAGACTATCGTTTCCCTGTAAACAGAAAGCTCCTGACTGCTTTGAAAGAGAGGCTTTCCACTTCTGCCCTGCAAAGTAACAGCAAGCACTGCCGATGGAAAAGTTACAATGAGTTCTGATTCAACTCAATAATGCAAGGTAACATCTGGTCTCATTGCATATTCATTAAGTCCATTTGAGCCAGATTTTTCATTTCTAAATGTAATGGCTTTGGGAATAACTAGATATTAATTTGCTTCAAACTGAGCGGCAGCAAAAGTAGTAGTGGAGTGCTGCTCATACTAATGAGAAGGTGCTGCCACCTCTCGCTTGCACTGTTCAGCAAAGGGAAAACAAAGGATGACCCAACTCCATGTAGTTGTATTCTTTTCTATTTTAATACCTTCATGACAAATATTTTTTTCCCCTCAATGAAAACCTTGGCTTCCTCAGATGAAAACGAGAAAGAATTCCAGCAACATATTTAATCGCTTTTTTGCAGCTTATGCCTCCTGCTAAAGCAATGCCTTGCACATTTCTTAAGAGATGTTCATAATTCATTAATGTCTTAGTTTCCCATGAACCAGCAAGACAGTAGTCTTATCACTGATTTTTTTTTCTTCACACTTGCAGGGGAAGCGTTGGTATTAGTAACCCTACTGCTGGGGTTTTAAAGGAACCCACAGAAGCTGAACAAAAAATCCCCCAGAAATTCAAGCAGAGATGAGCTAAGAGTGGGGGTACAGCTCACTACAAAGTAAACCAACCACCTCTCCAAGCCCTAAACATCTACATATATCTATTCTGTCCAATCATTGCATCTTGCAAGAGGTAATGCGTTTTCCTTACCATACTTACTGTTAAAATTACTATCAAATGCAGAGTCTGTCTCCAACTGAAGGTGCCCAAATCCTTTAAAGATTTGAACCTATTCACTTATCCAAGAACACAGAAATTCTATTGCAAAGAAAAATACTAACCTTGATCTGCCAGATCCCAGACTAGTTGTATGACTAATGCAATATCCTTCCTCACAGAGGCCTCATAAAGAAAATGGGGAAACTAACTTTCCTTAGGCACAGAGAAGACACTATTTTACTGTACTCAGACATCATGGAGACAACAGCAGGAAGGAGCAGAGTGGCCCTCAGTCACTGGCTCAACCTGCTAGACCCTCAGATCTATGTAAACAGTGAGAGGAGACCAGCAAAGTTAGTCTTTATCTTTTTTTAAGCTGTACCAAATCTTTATGCATAAAGGAAAAAGGACTTCAGACAACAGGATCTGGCCCCATATCAGGGGCAAGGCTACACATAAAACTGAAAAACCAAAATTAGATTTCACAAGCATTAGATATGTTATCTGGCTCTGCAGATGTTGTCGGGTGGGAAACTCATCACTGCAAGGAATTTAATCACTTGGTCAAAGACCACAGGGCTGCCAGGTGCCGGCCACCTACCGTCCCATCCCCGCCACAGGCCAGGATCCTGAGATTTGGCACTTTTCTGTACAGCTCCAGACTGGCCAGGGAGGAAAAGGGAAAAAAGGGAAAAAAAAATCAGAAAACTAATGCAGACACTTTTTATGCATTTTGCTGAGTGACAGTGTAACCACCGCTTACTGCAGTTTCAAATATTCATTACTAAGAATGTGAGTGGAGGTCGGGGGGGAAAAAAAAAAAAAGTCTATTTCCAAAAGCCTCAGCAGTGTCAAGGCTTCAGCCCTGGCAGTCACAGGCAGCATCGGCCCCAATCCAACCTGAGCCTTGTGGCTCACTTCATGTCTTCACATGAACACATGCAAAACCGCCAGGATGTGAAATGGGACCTTCCTCCACGTTAGGCAGCACATCCTGACAAGTGTTTTATCAGTTTAGCATGTTCCCATGCTAAATCTGGAAGGCCAGATTCTCACGTTCCCTCTAGAGAGGTCAATCTTTCATTTTTCTCTTACCCTGAAGCAAGTGAATTTAAACACCAAGGTTCTTAAACAAAATTTACTGTTCCTCATCATGATTTGATGAGCTACTGTTTCTCAAATTTGTAGAATATAACACCTTCTTCAACTGGTAACTACAGTTTAACACCACAGAAGGCAAGAACATCTAATAGAGTTCTTTCCTGGGATATCTGATCTAAGATACCAGTAGGAGAGACAAAAAAAACACATCAAAGTCCTGCTTCTTCAGCTGCACCAAAGAAAGGCATAATGAAATATCTTGTAGTGGAGTGGGTACATTCGTGTGTATAGAGCTGAGTGACCAGAGGACCTAATCCTTCTTTAGCCCCATTATACAGCTCTGAAAAATGTATGTCCACCTTAAAGCCTCTAAACATCATGAGAGAACAACAGTGGGGATGTTTCTGCAGGAATAACAAAAAGCTTGGGTGCCTTGAATAGGAAACACTTGGACTGTTCTTATACAGGTAAATGTTTTATTTTACATTATTACTATCTTTTTGTGCTGCCTAAATTGTGAAAGTAGGGTTGAACAGACTGTTAAGTACAGCAAGTATCTCCATTTCAATCACCATAGAAGTATGGTTTCTTAACCCTTGGCAGCAAGAATCAGCCCTTTAAAGACAGGTCCTCTCTCCCTTGGAAGAGGATCACAGTTCAATTGTCCAGATAAACTGAGGGAGTTACTCAGCAAGCAGAGACACTTGCACATTGCTGTCACATATGGCAATCTGGAGGCAGCCTCACCCCACTGTGATTCTCATCCATCAGGGAATGTTCAGGCACTGGGGTCAGCAGTGAGTCAGTTTTGGAGCCATTTGGACCTAGCTCTGTCTGACACAGGGGCAGCTCCTGATTTCTTCTCATAAAAGCCACCACTGCAGTCATCCCTTTTGCTACCAAAACCTGGATACATAAACCTCATACACAGTCTACTAATCCAGTCAAGTAGACCTTTTTCTGCTTTCCTCATCAGAAAAGAAAAGAAATAGGGTGTGCAGAGATGAAGGCTTGAAAACTTACGCATCTCTTGGCCCATCCTGAGAGAGATCAAAGACCTGGCGTGGATTCAAATACCACATAAACATTTGGAGAACCTTGGTGCCCTGGGAAAAGGGAAAAAATCGAAGGAAGGGAAATTAGGTGTAGTTTAATGGTTATTAGAAATAATAGTGTGCATTATTCATTATATTTGAACTGCTTTTTCTTTTTTCCCTGTGCTTTATAAAGCAAACAAAACAAGAAAAAGACAAATTAGAAAGTGACATAGCAAATGAATGTAGAATAGCAACTAGAATAGCAATAGACTCTGCAGAATAGCAACCCACCAATGTGGACAAGGTGCACATATAAGCATATGGACTAATTTCAAAATGGTTGATAAGAACATGTGTTTGGGGTCAGACCAAAGGTACATCTCCCACAGCAACCTGTTCCCCTGCCTCTCATCACCTGCAATAAAAAAAACCCTGTTATCCCATCCATGACAGCAAGAAGTTGAACAAGATTGTATGCAAAGTCACCATCACATTTAACACTGTCCTGCCCAACATCCAAGCAATGACAATGCTCTGACCTCCACCATCACCACCATGAACACTCATAATTGTAACCCTCTACTATTTAATGAAGCAGAAGACTCTGATGGCTAGAGCTGCCCCAGCACCCCCTCACTCAGTGCAGTCTGGTCAACTTATCATCCAAAAGTAGGATTTCTGTTTTCTCAGACTCCTGGATTCATTTTCCAGACACTCAGTTTTCTTCCTCCATGTTCTGCCCAGACACAAAACAGCAGGATCTCTTCCTAGCAACACAGAGCTAAGAACTCCATGGGGTGAGCTTGAATTCCAAAGTAATTCAAGAATGGCTTTCAGACATGGCCTGGGGATATCCATCAGGAACATTCCATAGCTTCCCCTTCTGAGGGATGGCTCCTCTGCCTGACACCTTCCCTTAAGTGGAGAATCCAGAACATTTGTCATACTACTTAGAAAAAGGTATAAGAAGAGAGAAAATAAATGTTGTTTGCCATAGGTATTCTTCCAGTCTCAGCTGTGTGTGGTTCATAGAACGCTTGAGCCAGAGGGAGGTACAGGACTTCAGTAATCCAGGTTTTTCTCTTCCAAATCTCTCCTTCAGCCTGTGTAAACTTTTAGCATCCACAACATGCTATGGTAGTTGAACTACACAATGTGAGAAGGAGAAGCTTTTTTGTTTTGAATCAGTCTTAGCAGTTTCATTTGATAGCCTCTCTAATTCTCCTAACAGAGGAAAAGGTGAACAGTGGCTATGCTATTCTCCATGCTCTACAGGCCTCTGTTGTATCTTACATCAATCTTTTCTAATAGAAGGACCTGTTTGTCAAAAGACACTCAGATTACTTTGGTGTTCAAAAAGTAGCAGAACTGACCTGGAAAACATTCACTTGGGTAAGTATTCATTCCAAGAATACTAAGGAAAAAGTCTGCTGCATGTTCATCACTGAGACTTGGTTCTCCATGGTACAGTACAAGACCACTAATGATTTTTTAAATGCCTTATGAATATGTCATTTCACATTCACTAGCCTTTCCTAGTAAAATCAAACCACTTTTTGGATAAAGGGAAATCTAAAACTGCATTGGCAACTGAAATTTTCTGTGGAAAGATGAAGTTTTCTGAAAACCTCCAAACTGTCATTTGAGATTCCTTTCAAGAATCTGAAAATAGGAATGCAACCACTCAAATACTCAAGTACCCATTTCAGCTGCCCAGCTCCACCAAAGTGACATTCAACAGCAAGGACCTCTTCTGAGGATTGCAGTTAAGGCATAGAGCCCTTTCTATCTGATTGACCAAGAACTAGTGTTATTTAACTGGCAGAAACTCTACTGCTAAACTAAAACTTTGTGACCTGGATCCAGCTGATGGTCTTACCTGATTCCCTCCACTTTTTGGATTGACAAAAACCAGCAGTGGTTTCATGAGTGGAGAGGAGATGGGCTTTATCACAAACGGTCGGCCTTTGTTCTCCTGAGAAACAGAAGCAAGAAATAGCTTTAGTATAAGCTGTGTATGTTTTCCTGGCATAACACACACAGGAGACCCAACCTAGCTCTGATAAAACTACCTCAGGTATTGGAAATAGTACAGTCATGTCAACATGGTGCTCAGCTGGGACTTATTATCCAGAGGAGACAATAGAACATAAATAAGAGGGGAAAATATCACTTCAGGGTAATATATAACTATTTAAAAATATTACTCAATATTATTTCCAGCCATCCAACTCCTAATTATTCACACAGCGTTAAGAATGTGGCAGATACAGTGTTATTTGTAATACAAACAGTTTTTCCAAAGGAAAACAGAATGAGATAAACTACTTATTCCATTCATTCCATCTAACAGAGAAATTATATCAGCACTTATTTGCAGGTAATCTGCTCTTGAATTCTTGGCCTTGTTGCCTTCCCACCTTTGAACAAATGCCACTGCTGAAACCCATCACATCAATGAGAAAACTATTTTCCTGCCTACTCCCTACCTTTGCAGGACACCAGAGAGCCCAGTAATGAGGATACTGTCCTGGGCTCTTACAGGCATGGATTCCAGTTTCTGATCTGCAGTTCTCCCACCACCCAAGTGAGGCCTTGAACCAGAGAGCCCTGGCCAGTCTCCAGAGCAGAGGACAGTCTCCCTCCACCTCTCCCATGAAGCTCTTTGTCTGTATAACCAATCCACTAAGAAGAGTCGGGAAGCAAGGTCTTCTATAAGATACATGGGTAACCAAACCATCAGAAAAATAATCTGTTTTCTCTCTGCCTCTGTGGTCGAATTTCAACCTTCACACAAACAGAATATTTCCAATATGAGATCCCCTGAAGGAAACATCCTCAAACTGGACCAGAGCCTTGCATCAGTGCACTCACCATGGACTTCACAACCCCAGTTTCACATCCTTGCTCTGCCTAGTGCAAAACAAGGGTGTGAGCTGAGTCTCTTAGATCCCAAGAGAAGACTCTTTCACTAGGGTGGTGGTCCTTCTGGAGTCTGGTACGTTGATTCTTGAAAAAAATCAACTCAGAAAATAAAACTTCACATACAACTTTTAGCTTTTCTAACAACAAATTCAATATCATTGAATTTTCCGGGGAAAAAATATATTAAACGATGTAAAAAAAAAAAAAGAAAAAAAAGGAAAAAAAAAAGGAAAAAAAAAAGAAAATTAACCAAAACCCTAAAACCTTCAGCTGTGGTTCAGACATTTAAACAAAAGGAATCTGATTTCCAAAGTACTTGAATACCTACTTCATTGCCTCTTTTGCTGGCTTTTCTTTTAAAAGACGTTCTCTTCTTTCGCCGTGTTGAAGTCTTTAAGGAGTTCTACATCAAAAGAAAAAAGAATACATGAAAAGCAAAACAAAATTTAGAAGACAGGCCCAGACAGAGCCCCTTTACGAAGCTCTTCCATGCATGTCCACTTGGAGAATGATAAGAGTATCTGGCACATGCTCGAGATTTAAATCACATGCGCTGCATGCTTTACACTTCCACACCACCGTTTATGGAGAAAGCCACACACGGAGACCAGACTGGTGCTTTGGAACTGGAGACTTTCCCACGCTGTGAGGGGGGAAAAAAAGATCAGATGCTCCCATAGACTCACATAACACCACATGTTGTACCTGCCAACCCTCCCAATAGGGGTAGGAGACGCCCGTTTCCCCTTCGGGGCTCCAGTCTCCTGCCCAATCAGGCTCGTCTCCTGGTATGGAGACCACCTGCATAAAGATGTAATAAAAAACATGATAAATGAGATATTTTTCATGTTTTTTTTTCTTTTTTTTTTAGGAAAGAAAACAACAAGTTTTAGCTCTGGCAACCATTATGACTCAACATAACGTAGGCCACCATGGCATACGATGCTGGCACTGTAGAGACAGTTCCAGCCTATCAAGAAACTTGTGTAATCATCTGCTAAGGAACAAACTGAATTAATCTTAATTTTTTAAAGATTTGAGTGAAGGAGGTGTTTGTGGGGTGGGTGGTTGTTTTGTTTTAAGATAACAGTATCACTTTGGAAAAAACATACAATTGCTTGTATTTTTACAGAACCTGTTAAAATAGAACTTATGTCAAGGCTGTTCTCCAGGCTGGCAATAGTCTGCTCAGTGATACTGAGTGAAAAGGTGTTCTGGTTTGATAAGAACAGTCCAAAAAGGATAATTTTATTATATTTTTCAATTACTTTAATTCAGAAATTGAAGTCATACCTACAGGAAACCCTAACCATTTCCATATGATTGAAATTTTGTATTATGGGAAATACTCCAAATATTTTTGCATTATTTCAACTTCTAGTCTAACTGTCACCAAGAAATTAAGTAACACAGGGAATTAGAAGAAAGTTCATTGACTTTTTTTTTTTCCTGGCTTCAAGGGGTAAAGCAAAATTCACTCAGCCATCTGAAAGTTCATTTCTGTCCTGACCTCGTTCAAAAGTGTACCACTTATGAAAGCCAATAAGCAGAGATCATCAAATTTCCAAACAGTGATGTCTGTTCTTCATTCTGCTTGCTAACCAACATCAACAAGAATAGCTACTAGATTTTGTTTAATACACATCCACCACTTTCAGAATTTCCAGATTTCAGTATGACAGACCAGATACAGAAGTTAATGCTTCCACTTCTCTTAGAAATAAAACTAACAAGTGTGTAACTCTGAGACCTAAAGGCACTGTCCTTAATTATGGAGATCAAGAGAAGTCTGCTGAAGCGCCCAAGGTCCCAAGCTTTTTATCACCTCTCAACAATACTTATGGACCAGGATATAGTCATGCTTTACTGCTTGCTGAAAATATTGAAGACAAGACAGGTCTGCAGAGCAATTTCAGAGCATTTGCCCTTTTAGACCATATTTTGAGAAACTACCTAGAGAAATGTTCATACTTTTCCCTACTCTGATACAAAGCGATTTTGAAAGCATGATAAACCCCAAAGACTGCACTGACTGCACAAGTGCATCAGCAATCCCATCTACACGGTCTTTCATTGCCCTACCTCAGTAATCAGATCGACTGTACAACAGTCTTGATGTTAGTAGAAAGTTATGGAAACATTACATTCAAAGCTGCCTCCCATGGGGGCCTTAACCTAGTTTCTCATCGATTCTCTGATGAAGGATTATTCCTGGAGTGGGGTAAAACACAGGACACAGCGAGAAGATCTAGTCTATCCACAGTCCTGCTAGCAGTCTGCTGAAAGCTCACACACATACCAAACCTGCATCAGTCTGTCCAGGTGCAAAATTCAAAATGCTTATCATGTTGATTAAGTGCAGTGAATTCTGCTGACAAATATGAGCCTTTAACTTAAGTTAGGTAAAATACTAGGTAAGTACTTAACTGTACCTCTAGAAAAAGGACTGTACTTATTATTCTACCTCCAAAATAGACAGACATTAGTCCAAAGAAGTTCTTCTGGAAAGGGCAAAGACAGCTCAGTAAAACACTGACTAATTTTGAAAGAATAATTTAAAGAATGTTTAAACATAGCTGTCATTAAATCCTGTAAAAATGTATCTCCTTTCTTGCCTATGGGTGAGGTGGGGAAAGGCACACAGCTATATTAAAGAAATAGTTTTAGTCTAAGCCTCCACGCATGATTATAAACATTTTAATTTCCATACTCAAAAAGGCACTAAATATGCTACATCACAACGTTATTTCACTCTTCTTTTTTTTTTTTTTTTTTTTTTTGAAACGTGCCTATATGTCACTGTTAGCAGAACCTAAAGCTTTGCTACAGTAATTGCAACTTCACGTCCATAGCAGATGAGAGGCAAAAAAGCTGCTTAAACATATGCAGGTTCTTTGTGCAAGCATGCAGAAGAGTAACAGCCAGGAGTATCAGCAGTCTTTGCACACTGAAGTGAAGAAATGGATACATAGTACCTTGTTCACATAACAAGGTGATGAGTGTTTTGTAAACATACAACATTATTCAGCAAGGGACCTGATAGCAAAGCATACCTTTAAATTGGCACCATAAGTAAATCCTAACCTGCCTCTAGAGAGGAAACCTCTCCTTTGTGGACGTCAGTTTGTCCATCTTCAAAAAGAAGTTTTTCATATTATTGAATGGTCAGTATAGCTCTCAGCAAGATTAGCTAGGTGAACAGGAGAACTGGAGTCCTTCTTGTATGGTGTTGGATGATGCAAAGTCCATGGGCTACCTCAAAGAAATCCAATTAAACCTTTCAACCTTTTCCTTTACAACATTCCAGCCTTCATTTTCAAAGGCTTTTAGCACGCTGATCTTCAAATTACTTAAATAATGAACAGCGCCTGGGAAGGTCAATCTTGACCATCTTCTGGTTGTTCACAAACACCATCAGTCAAGCCAGTTGCACTCAGCAATTGAGGAAATAAAGAAATAAACCCAGAAATATAAGCATTCACTAGAACTTTTTCAAGGTCCTCAAAGGAGCAGAAGAAGAAGACACGATGGTTACTCACCTTGAACAGAAAAACCTTGGAATTTTAATTACTGCCTTTATCTTCCCAAATGGAAGACAGACTCAATCAGTAAATACATCAGCCAGATCCTCCTTATTACCTACTTTTCTCCCACATCACAAGCATATAGCAAGTCCACTGCTAGGGCTAACAACACTTTGGCTACAAAACCTCACCTGTTAAAAAATACCACCAGTCAGCAGGGGTGACCTCCTTCACAAACTAGGAGATGGAATTGATTTGAACCCCAGGAAAACAGAGCTGGTTTCAAAGCACTGCTAACAGTACAGAAACACCAGAAATCAGTAAAAAAACTTACAAAGTGGCTCACATTATGGATAACATGGAATAGGTACTGGGAGTTTTCCATTCATGTGAGTGGGTCCTTACATACAGAGCTACCACCAATTCCAGAGCTATTTGAAGCATTCTGAATATTCTTCATCTTGCAATCAATTGCTTGCAAGGAGCTCCCCATTTAGAACATAGGTTGTCAACATTAATTTGTCCTTAGCCAATTACACCATGATGTTTTACTACCACAACACTGGTAACAAGATGGGGAGTGTGGTCTTTACACAAGCCCAATATTTGAAAGGTGGTGACCCACATTATACAAAATAAGCATGGAAAACCATTTTTGTGGCAATTTAAAAAAAAATATATATAAAAAACAGGGAAAGATTTTGCTACAAAAAGCCAACTTATTTGGTTAAAGGAAATAACAAACAAACAGGATGCAGGCATCACTAAAATCAGTTTTATATGAGTAGGAAATTCAGTTCAGGGGTTGTCTGTGACAAATGTAAGTGGTTAATTAGAGCTGAGGAAATATTTTATAACAAAAAAAGCTTCTAGCCAAATTTATTCTGAGTGTGGAATATGTGGAAAACAGATTGTTGGTTACACATTCATTTATAATGTGAATTTAAAAAAAATTTGTGAATATTTTGTTTATATTCTGTGGATTGAATGCAGCGAATATTTCATCGTGTTTACCAAACATTCCTATACGGTGAAAAGGTTTGCAATACATAGAAGAAGAGCTGGCCAGAAACAGCAGAAGAAAAATATTTCTTAAGAAAATAATAAATAAGAAAATGAGACTTCTGCCAAAAATCTGAAAACACATCCAAAAGATGCATCAGTATTGTCTAAAGCAACAAGGATGCATTCCCCATAACTGCTGTGGGAGCTGTTATGAAGTTTCATGGAAATACCTCCATTGTCTGTGTTAAATATAATTTTCATCTATCTAACGCTTCAGCTACTCAAGGTTTTTGCATGCTACTGAGCATGAATTTCAAGGACTCAGGATGTGATGTAGAAGGAATAATGGATTGCAGTACCTTCTCTCCACTCACAACTCAGGTACAAAAAGCTAACAGATATTTTCTTATAGTTTAACATTTTAAACCTTTATTTAAAAGATATTTTCCTATAAATAAGAATTAGCTAGATCAGATCTTATTTTTAATTGGAACTTGTCTGGGAAAAAAGCGTGAATGAGAAACTATATTCTCTAAAAATATTATAAAGAATGTACCTTGCTTTGGCCAAAAGCTAAATCAAAAGGAAATAAAAAGGGACCATTTTTGTGGGTTTTTTTGGGGGAGGGCTACTAAAAATAAAATAAAATAAGAATTAAAAAGATTGAAGAGACGTTTCTATTAGTAAGGTCAGACATGGATACATCTGTCAAGTATGTTGCTGAAAATTAGCCAAGGATATTAAGTCCCTGCCAAGGACTCAAACATTCCTCAACAAGAGAGGGAAAAATAGATTTCTCTGGATGACACTTGAGTAAAACAGAGAAAAAAGAGTGTGGGGAAAAGCTATCAATTACAAAAAAAAAAAACAAAAAAAAACCCAAAAACTTTTTTCTCTGAGCGGAGGTGGCTAGGAATTTTGCCTACACTCTCTCTTGACCTTAAAGAGAAACAAGTCAATTTTTTCATTACTCTATACATACATTTCCCCTTCTCTCTGCCCATTGTCTTAAATAACCAGCTTTTTAGAAATCCTAACCATGCCCAAATCTACTCTTCATATTCCGAGTCTGAAACAAAAGACTGAGCAGTGTCACCACTCAGGTCATAGGCCTTATTCCAGTTTCATAGGACTAGTTTTATCTTACTGCCTTGTCTACAGCCTGAACTTCTGGGCTTCTTGTTGACAATCAGGAGTCAAGAAGCCTGGGTCACTTCCCAAGGATGGACTGAAATAAAAATTGTTATTCTGAAATAAAAATTCAGTCAGTATTTCTGACTTCCTGATATGTTCAGCATTTGTTTCTCTCAGTTCAAGTTAGAGTGAAAACAGACTTTCAAAGAAAAAGTACTTCTTGCATGAAGTGAAAACCCTTTTAATTTTTGGCCAGCTCTCTTGTGGATATCTTTTCTTCCTATGTTCACCAGTGAATTATCCTCTCCAGGACCTATCACATCCATCACAATTGCTTTGAAGTCTAGTGTTTGTTACCTTCAACTAAAGGAGCACACGTGCTTAGTGCTGACACTGAGCAAGCACTGATGCAAATAAGACATAATTTTTTACATGTCCACTAATGGCAAATTCAAAAGGGTGTCAGTCCAGCCACAGCCAATTCCTACTGCTGTTCAAGTCAGTGTTTGTGCATGGTTTTTCCCTGTATTTGCTCAGCTCTATTTAATGAAACATGCTTGACTGCCTACCACACGGGGGATTTCTTTCAATATGCTTGCTGAACTCAGTTACAGGAACAAATCTGAACTGGATTAGCTCAGAACAAGTCATGTTTGTTGTTCATCATCCCAAAGAGGGAAATCTACTGAAGGACTGGATGGAAGGGCAGGAGAATAAAGGTTCATAATCACCGTGGAGGTATGCTGGGTTTCAGGGATAGAGACAGGGTTGAACAAGCATGCTTTCGTGAAGGAGAACCGAGCAGCGAAGCCAGGTTGGCTCTGCACAGCCACACAGCTTCAGAAACAGACATCAGCATGCAGTTACCTGAGGTTTCTTCACCTTAATGATCCAGGTGGGAGGCACAATGACAGCAGCATGAGCCCCCAGGGAACACGGCTCCTCAATGTGATGTAGCATGAAACAGGTGACTTTGTTATGAAACTGGAAGAAAAGGAAAGAGCAGAGTCAACAAAGAGGCCAAGAAATTTAAAGGGAAAGCATGGAGAGGTAGAAGAGGATGATGGCACAAAAACTGGAGCTATATTTCCAACTCTACCATCTTCAACTCATTCAAACCACAGAGTTTTAGGAACATGTAACTGAAGATTATCTTCCCAAATCATGCCTTCTTACAAACAACCAACCCACAAACAACCCAAACCAAACAAACAAAACCGCCAAAACCACCACCACCAACAACAAAGAACACCCACAATCGTTCCTACTTAAACACAAATCACAGTCTCCTGGAATATTATTCACTTACCGCCAGCTTGCACCAGGAACAACTGATGGCCACTATCTCTTTACTATGGAAGGAAAACTTCTGCTGAAATCCCTAGAAAAACCAGGAAAAAAAAAAAGATTAAATTCCTCCTGACTACAAGCAAATTTGCACCTTTAACTCTTGCCACCTGACTGTGTTAAGCTAAATCTGTTCATTGAAGTCAGATGCGTTGGTTCAGCCTCAAAGCTCTCAGACATCAAACAAGTTTTTGGGGGATAAAACAATGAGAAGAGACACAGAGAATATTGTTATATTGTCCAACTGGGGCATTTTAGCACATACTATTAAAAGCATTTCTGCAAAATCTTATGGTTTTCCTTAGATTTTTTTGTAGTTAAATGTTGCAGTCTTGTTTGCTCTAAACAAAAACAAGAATTTGAATTTTCCTTTTTTTTTTTTTTTTTTCCCTACTACAGAGCAGAATCAGCTACAATGTCTGTCTGGGAATGTTCTGGTGAGGAAATTAAGTTATAGTTTTACTGAGCTGACTCAGATTAAAATCTTTCCTGTAAGTTCCAGAAAACAAGATGGTCTGATTCAAATAAAACAGATAAAAGAAAATGTTTCTTTATAAAGAGAAAAAAACTCACAATTACCAGTAAATACGAGATTTTATTTTCCTATGGAAGAGCTTCATTCCATAGATTAAAATGTCATTTTTGCTCTAAATTCTAAGGCTGGGAAAGACCATTGGGTCATACAAATTCTTCTTACATCTAACACAGGCAACAAATGGTCAGATATAGCTTGAAGCTTTTTGCTTAATTAAAGCTCTTTTTAGTTGGAGAAAAAAACTGATTTGAGTTGATGGCTGGAGAAACAGAAAGTCCAGAACTTCACTGAGTAGCTTGTCATAGTCATCTTTACTGCTTATATTTCAGATTTGCAGTTGTCTGGATCCTTTATTCATGAGCTTCCATCAAGCCTCTCTCTTACCACATTAAGTAGCCCATCATCACCCTGAATTTTCTAATTCAATCTCTCTACCAAGTGATGAATTTGTGAGCCAGCTTTCTGTTTGGCAAGCTGAGTTAATACCTAAATCTCCTTCGTGTTGGACAATGCCCAAGACTCAATGCAAGAAAGTTATAATCTGATTTAGTAACATCTAGCAAGACATTGCCTTACTGCTCCTGTAATTAAGGTCCTTCTTATCTTGCAGGAAAAACGAGCCTGCTAGTGTTCAGTCCAATGACAAGGTCAAACACACCAAGAAGGAGAATTAAACAACCAAAAAACACAGAGAGATGCACTGGTCTTGTTAAGTGAGAAACTGGGCTACAATCTATCTATACAAGGTAGTTGAGGACAACCCTACTAATGGTCTAAAGAAAAGGAGGCTCTACCTGCCTGCCCACCATGCAGAAGTACACTTTGCAGCTGCTTCTACAGGTGTCCCCATATCCCAGACAAACCAGCTTGCCAGGTGCACCACACCACCATGATCAACTCCCAGAAAGGCTTGTGTCACCTTCTGCCTAGATTTTTTGGTAGGTTTTTGTTTTGGGATTTTTTTGTTTGTTTGTTTGTTTTTTAATCCTCCACCTAATGCCTCGGAGTTTACATTCAGAGAAATTCAAAGTCTAGATTCTTCATAATTATGGTGATTTGGCATATTCAGGTTTAGTAGTAGTGTAGTCAAAATGGCTTAAAAAGGACAAGCTGGCCAGCTGCTTCTGGCTGGTCACATCTCGTCTGCCATTCGGTGTGGACACAAGAATGAGCAGAGTGGCAGTAACTGTGACCCAAGTGTCGGTACAGAGGTCTGAGGCTGGACTAAACACTCTATTCTCATTCACTTACACTGGTGCTTCATAGTGTTTCTCACAAATCTCACCCTCTGTGGTCCCAAAATGCATTAAAAGAAAAAAGATTTCAGTACCTCATGGGCATAAAGTGTTTTGTTTTGTTTTGTTCTGCTTTGTAACAGTCAGGGGGAAAACCTCTTTTCTCCCAAAACCTCCACTAACAAAAACCTAAATTCAGTACATTAATTCCACAGCCCATCAGTTGTGTATTTTAAACATATGGCCTAAGCAGCTTGTCTGGTTCTGGATGGACCGTTTTTCCATTTATTTACTAAGCCATTTGGCTTTTAGGGAGTAATTAGAGAAAATGATACAGCGATGAAAACATATTAATGATAATTAGCAACAAAACACCACTATCCTTTCTCAAATAGCTTTACAAATGTGCACTAATACTTCCTAAGGATACATGTTTCAGGTAAGATAGCACTTATTTGAAAGCTAGCTTTACAAATAAAGGAACTCATAAACAGTGCACTGGCGCAGGGAGATTTGATGAGGACTATCAAACTGAAACCATGGAACCCCCCATACTTTTCTAGAAATTATCTTTTCCGCCTTCTCTCAATGAGAAGCAAAACCAACTTCCAGTTATCTTGTTCCTGGGTCATGCAAGGAGTTTTTCTGCACCAAGTTAGAAGTTTTGAGATAGAAAATGAATTTCACCTTTGGAGAACATCAGCCTAAGAGTACATGATTAACCCTGATTCCTCGGCAACCCATTCCTCTACAACACGTGAAATCCCCTATTGTGAGCTGCTCCTGTAGAAATAAATGGTTGTGCATATCGGAAGAAACATACTCATAAAAAAAACACCTGAATCCCCACAAAACCAGCTTATGTGATTGATTATTTAGACAGATTGAAGGTCCAAAATAACACAGACATCCATGCTTACAAAAGAGTACATAGTTCTGATATGTTTTGGTTATATTCTCAAAAGTATTTATCATTAAAGACTATTTTCACACTAGTGCTAGGGCTAGTAATATTTTTTGCAAGTATTTTCCTACAATATTTATTGTCTTTTTAAGGCTCTTACAGACATCCTAATGCAACATTGCTGTAGGAGAGTCAGGTATTATTACAACTTGAATACAGACTACAACAGAAGCACTTGGATGGCGATCTCTGCTAAAAAAAACAAAGAACTGAAGTTGCCTTTCAGGTACTGGAAGTTTCAGTTCTACCCTTAGATACAGGAAAACATGAAGCTCTACATCAAGCCTGTAAAGGGACCAGTAACTGAGAGACACTGCAGAAACACACTGCATGTATACAGAGGACACACTACTTTGGACACCACAGAAGGTCAAAGAAATACATCACTTGTTTAGCATGATGGTCTAAGATGTGTTCTAAGTCTCAGAAAATCCCTAAACCACTACTAACTGGAAGTATACAAAGAAAAAATCCTTTGCATTCATCCTTAAGCTTCTATTACTGCACTCAGTTATGAAATGGATGCTGGACCACATGGTCTGAACATTCTTATGTCAAATTATATAAAGATTTCTCTGATGATCCCAGGTAATAAACAGCTAACAGCTACAAAACTATCCATTTTCATGTCTTCTAGAGAAAAAATGAATTCTTAAGTCTCATGAATGATGTGGAGGACACAGTTTGGGAGGATTTATTTATCATCTCTTCCAACACAACAGCTATGGAGCATGAGGAAAAAAACTAATACCTGACAGGTTTGAAACAACCAAAATGTAGTTATTCTCATAGCATATAGTCAAATTCAGGAAATTATTGTTAAAGGATGTTGTAAATGCTACAACTTCACCAGAACTCAAGGTTGAACTAGGTACGATCCCAGGAAAGAAAATTATCATAGGCTATAACATAACCATAAAGGCATGATTTCTGGAAATTTATGAGACAGAAATCTTTAGGGTTCAGGAGACTGTTTTGAGGTTCCATAATTAAACACCTGCTCCATTGTATTCCTTTTCATATTAAGCCATTGTTGCACTGGGCTCAGTGGTGCTTTTTAAGAGATCTGTCCATTCCTCTATTGCAGTCTCCAGTTTCAAAACAAAACAAAACAAAAAACAAACAAACAAAACAAACAAACAAAACAAAACAAAAAAAAAAAAAGAGGGAATCTTCACAGCAAGTTGAAAGAAAGACAGAAATTGTTTGGTTACACTGCACTTTTTTTTTTTTTTTTGCCTATTTCTCCATATAGTACTTTAGCAGTAAATCAGTGAAATCACCACTGGGAAGAAGAATAGGAAAAACCAAAGCCTAAACGAGCCCATATAAGCTGTATCTACACTAGCAAGTGATGGGTAACAGTGATAGCACAGGCTCTGTTGGTACTGAGAACATTATACACAAGGATTTTCAAATAATTTCAAATAATTTTACTTTGGACTAGCTGTAGTCTGGTCCTGTGGACTCAATGTCCATTACTAACAGCAGAATAAACTTTCAATTTGGTTAATCTAAAAGGAGTTCAGTTCATTTGTTGCAAGACTGCCCCATATGTGAACCATCATAAGGATGCCATGAGGATAATCAGGATAATTTCTTCCAAACTGCACTTCTGATCTAAGGTGGAACACTATCAGACACCAGGAAGTGTCAGGCACGGCACACAAAATATAAAGCCACAAAGCTAAGAATATTGGGGTGCATTAATTCCTATCCACTTGCTTATGATTTGAAGCATGAGAAGGGTATATCCTAAAAACTTCAACAGTTATTAATGATCATTAAAATAATTAATCATCCCATTCCAGGTATGACATAGGACTATTACACAACACTGAGATCAACCAGAATCCTTAGGTATTCCACGAAAAATACTTTCTTTTATTGCTTTAAATCTACTGCCATTCTGTTTCAATGACAGTTTCCCTTTTCTCGCATGACAAGAGAATAATAAAGGTGATTCTTACTCAGATGTTTAAGAAATGTCATAGCAGAGCACAAAGACAGACTACTTGGCCAATAAGTATAATGGATGTTTTTTGTTATAATTTTTTCTAATTCCTTCTGTTTCTTGACAAAGAACAACTCTACTACAATATACCCATGTTAGTTTTAACTGAACATGTCTCATTTAAGGGGAAAACAGATTTCTTCTGAACTTCTCCATATTCTCCATTTGATGGTTGGACTTGAGGACCTTAAAGGTCTCTTCCAGCCTTAATGATTATACTATTCTATATCAGCCAAGGTTACCCAGGTGAACATACCCAGCACACGATTTGGTGTGACAGCCAGTAAGTACTCCCATTGCAAAATCAACTCCTAATGCCTGTAGTGGAGATTCAGGCCAAAAAAGCACAGAAAGAAGGCAAAGTCATACCATAACAATTGTGTATGTAAACTGCCTTGCTGCACTGTTCCCATGCTACAGACATTTTTATTGCGTGTCTTATTGCAGCTGCTAGCTGACAATCTGTGCAAATATCTAGATAGAAATCTACATACAAATTTTCCTCAAACTTAAATGCTGTGCCATGGAGATGAGCCACAGACTTCCTTACTAGTTGGTAAGAGGGAGGCAAAAGTATAATAGAGTGCTAGAGAAAGGAAATTAAATCCCTGTGTTAATTTAATTTTTAAATATCTCTCAATATATTTCAGGGGCTCATAATATTTCAGAATAATGGTCTTCAGTAGCTAAGATGTTTCTTCCTGCTTTTATAGCCTTTTAGAAATAAACTTTTACGATCTATGCAGCAGAGCAAACATGAAACAGTCTCACAAATCTTAGAATCTGCTGGGGTAGAAATAAAGCAACAGCCTTTCTTTTCCCAGAAGCCTAAAAAACAGGCCATCACAATTTTGGCACAGAGGACAGCACTGGAAGAACACCATATTAGCACCAGGTTAGCTTAACAAAGAAAGAAGCTCAAGGAGCCACAGCCTTCTTCCTAATCATTTTCAGCAGCTGGTGCAGCACAACCTCCCAGGACACACGATGTGCTCATTCCTGCAGATGCAGCTGCCTTTCTCTTCCCTCATGGGAATCAGGGCTCTTATTGCTCAACATCTCAAGCTTGTCATTAGCCATTAAAATAGGCCAAGTGTTTGTGATAGGAAAAAAAATTCCGTGACTAGAAGGACCTACTGGCTGCCCTGATTTCCACAGTGCTCTGTGTCGCACTTGGGCTGTGCTGCAAGTCTTACCTTTCCACACTGCTTGCATTTCCCCTCCTGCCTCCGCCTGTGCACCCAGTGATGTCGGACAAAGTTCTGCAAAACAGGGACACAAAGATATGTTACAGGAAGCCTTGGCACCTTGCAATCAACAGTACTATCTGTGTGACACTGGTTTACAGATACCAAAGCAAAAGTCCTTTCAGCCAGTGCAGTAATTCCAGGAGCAAAATGCAGCACTCACTGCAGGAAACCTCAAAAACCACCAAAACTGTGGGAGGAATAAGGATAAGGTGGTGTTTTCTTTATCTGTGTTGAAATGAGGCCAGAACTACTTTCTCAGTATTCTTCCACAATGAGAAGGAAGTTCATTACATGACGCAGAGATAATTATCACCTAAACACAGAGTACACAGAAGTGCCCAAACACTGCTGTGTTCCGCCACAAAGCAGGGCCCCACGCTCTTCTGCTTGGAAATACAGTCCTATAATGCATAAAATATCATAAGGTAATGAAAAAGAAGGAAAAGAGGTGAGGAAATCCTTGAAGCAGTCTTTTCTCCCTGTTTGGACTATTTACATCCTGGATGGCAGCAAGAGGTGAGCAAGAGATGGGGGATGGGCAGGACTGTGGCACTGCTTCTGCACAGGTAAGGGCTAGAAGAGGTCTGCCTGCACCACACTGTTATTCCAGCCAACACTGAACTGCCAGTGTGACTGGGAATTGAGTTATCTCTGCTAGAGCAAGCTGGCCACCAAATCATCTGCAACAATTGAGAAGTGTTTTTGAAACACTGGCATTTAACTATGTAAGACAGATCTAAAATTATATCAGTAATAACTATAAACACCTTCAACACCTTCAAAGAAACTGAATTCATACAGTGGTGGGATGTAAGTCATGAAGTTTTTGAATGTCTGATTTTATGTTTGAGGTACTTCTAGAAGAAGGAAAAAAAAAAAACAAAGACAAAGGGAGAGCAAGAGAAAGGAGAGGGAAATAAAGAAAAAAAATTTAAAATGCCAGTAAGAAAAAAAAATGCTACCAAAAAAAGGAAAAAGACAGACTAGCTGAATGAATGGAAAAAAAGAGAACAAAAAGATGAAATGGTTTCGGTCAGTGCTAGTAATGCAGTTCTTCAGCTAGAGTTCATTTCACATTTATTCTGGAGAGGAGAACATGTTCCATTGGGAACCATCGTGTAAAACTCCTCTGAATCTAAAAGCATTTCAGCAGCTCCATGCTAGGTGGATCAGCACACATGAAAAATGAAAAGTGATCATCATTTTTCCATTACTTACCTCTCTTGGAGATCTGGATCCTCCTTCTCGGAAAGTTGGTTTGCAGCGAAAATTAATCTGGAATTGAAATAAAACTGTTAGAACTTCAAGTGAGTTGAGACATAATTTACTCCAGCATTTTTATCTAGGTCAGGTTTCCGAAATATTTATTATCTATTAAAATATTAGCTTCACTAGGTGAAAAAGAGTAACTAACCTGGATCTCAGAAAAAAATATCTCTTCTTATGTCGTATTAATTCTCCTTCCTAGACCTCTACACAGCCCTCATCTTCACTAGTGCTATTGCTGCCTGCCCAGTTCAACTATTGAAACCACCTCCTCCCTCTAGAAGGAAGCTGCTTCTGTTTTGTTTTTCAAATGCAAACTTCAGCTGAGATCTCAAAAGTCAGTAGATGCTAGAAATCTAACTCTGTGAGACCTTTTTGCACATCCCGTCTTTATGTCTTCATAAACAAAATCTGTAGAGAAGTCATCATTCAGATAAAGAACCATAGAAATTACCATAAATTTCTACCTTTTCATTAGATCAGGATGCTTTCATCCACCTCCCCAACCACAAACCATTTGGGGAGCATTGTACTGCCTCGTGCAGTGGTATTGCCAGCTTCAGATGGGAAAGACAAAGAGGACAACAGGAGCTTCCATGAATGGAAAACATTTTTAGAAAGGTGGAGGGAAAAAAAGCATTTATTAAACAAGAAAGAAGTCCTACAAAAAAGAAAGAAAAATTTTGAGAAAAGAAAATCAATAGAAGTAAGAGTAGAACGGAGAGGATGTAGAAAGAAAAAAAAAAATACTTGAGAGAGGCCTTGGAAAAGACCAGAGGATACATGAAGTAAGGATGTACTAGATGAAATAGATTCAAGCTTAAGTGGACTATCCTTCAAAGAATAAAACATTTAGGAATAATGCACAGCTATGCTCCTCTTACGAAGGTAGAAGGATCAAGTTTCTCCAAATTTAAATACAACTCTCCCCAGATAAATAAGTTCTTCCCTCATTTAATAATGCCGTTCAAAATAATAGCTCTCGGGAGAAAAAAAAAACAAACAAAAACAAACCAACAAAACCTAAAGCCTTCAAAAAAAGAAGCAAACAAAATACCTGTTACTTAAAAAGAAATGAAAGACATTGTTATATTATTCTTCTTTCATTGCTCTTCACCTGGAATTGCAATTTGCTGTTTCATTGCTCAATCATGGCAGGCTGGAAAGACACCCATCTTGTATTTATATTTATTTTGCTTACAACTTGCACCTTTGCAGAAAGGGCCAAGAAGAAGACTCATGTACGAGTTTTAAACTCCACAGAGTTTAAGAGGGATGCAGACTTTACAACAACCCTCTGCCAAGAAGTGGATTTCATGATCTCCAAAATGTCATAAACAAGCTCAACTTCTCTTCGGGTTTTACCTAAGTGCTCATTTGCTCTGGCTGGCAATGCCACCAGCTCACTGGACTATGGAGACTCAGCACTGCTGCTGATGGAGGAAGTCATGAAAAATTCACTGGTAACATTTTGTGCTGAAAGCATGTGCTAATGTTAATTTGACTGGGGATAAAAGCATCGGGGGTGGAAGTGGTACCTCTCCAACTATGACAATCACTGTGGCATTTGTCAACATGAGTCCAAGCACTTGGAAAGGAAAAAAACCCTTTCCAAAGAGTTGCTGCTATAGATTTGTTATGCATCAGTTTCTTTTTTGAAGAACAACATAGCTAAACATATAGGACTGAAAATTAATGTCTAATGAAAGTGATGGGGCAATTCCCACACATATTTCTTTACACATATCACACCAGGAATGAAAATGGTGGGAGGAGATTTCTTTAGACCATTTCCAGTTAGTCATAATGAAGACAAATCGCTGATAGGAAGACTGAGGTCAGTGATAGATATTCTGTAGAAGCTTGGGTGTGATGAGGGATCCTTGAAGGAAATGAGAAGCAGATGAGAAGAGATGGTAACAGAAATAATGACACTGTAAAGGAAAGGGTTGATGTTTTCCATTTAACAGACAAGAATTTAATTTCAGAAGTTTTGAAGAGTAAACACTATAATCTAGTAAATACAGGGGAAAACATTTACAGTAGCATCTTATGCAACATTGCTCATAATAAATATAGCTGTCATACAATAAATTATACTGGCTTTAGTTGGGAAATTCTGAAAGACCAATTCTGTACATGACACGATGCTCAATTTTCTAGCTTCAATTTTTAATCTAGAAGTAGGGGGAATTTATTTTTTTTAACACTAAAACTGTGAAAACATTCTGCAATTTTTCTTCTTGGTTTGTTTTCTCATTTTGTTGTTTTGGGGGGTTTTATGGTTCAGGGGGGTTCAAAGAAACACACTTTAACAAAAAAAAAAAAAAAAAAAAAAAAGCTGGAATTTTAAGTCAACTCTTTTTTTAAAAAAGTGCGTTGTTAAAACAGCTTTGAAAACTTCATTTGGCATATAGTGTTTTCCAGGCTGAAACCTCAGAAAAAAAGAATTAAAAGAGTGTTGGCTATGGCAGGCTCCAGAAGATGGCAATGTCTTACCTTCTCTAACTGCTCCATGCAGGCGTTGTGGACCACAATCTTGCAGGCAGCACACTTCCTCCGCAGAGCAGATTTCTGCAAGAGGAAAGGGAGACGTGAGCATGGAGGTGCGGTATTCCCAGGAGGGGAAAAGAAAGTTAGCTGTGAAACAGGAGATGTTTCTCTCCTTATGCAACATACTTTTTTTTTTTTGCTCTCTTGGTGCTCTCTGCTGTGTACCGACAAGTGAGGAAATAAATAAATAAATAGGTCTGAAGCTCTTCCAGTTAAAAACTGAACTTTGTGAAAAAGACAGCCACAGTTCTCCAGCTTGTGAACTAGAAGTAAAAATTTCCCTTTGGGTAGCAGATCAGGTTGTTAACACTGCAGAGCATCACTATAAAGAGCAGCATCCTAGGAAGATGATGAGCAGAGCCAGTGAAAAGAGGTGAAAAATTATACATGCAAATCAGAGAACTCCAATCATCCACTTCATGCTTATCATATAATATTTAATTTGATAGGTCTGGCCACTGACTTGAAGAAAAATATGTGGGTACTTGGGTCATTTAGCAGAGAATGATAAAATTCTCAGAGAATGCTGTTAAATGCTTATGATATGTTACAGCAGGGACAAAATTCTCAATTATGCTGGTTAGTTTTATTAATTTCAGTAGGGCTTTTAAAATAATTTCCATTGATTCCCCTGGGCCAAGGCATATCAAAGGCAAGAGAATGCATCCAGAAGAGAGAATATATTGACTTATTTTACTTCCACAAACTCAATTTAATTAACCAGATGGAATTAATTTTCATAGAAACTTAACTTACAGACTTGTGCTTTAGGGACAGAAGATTTATAAATACACAGTAAGTTGCAATTTCTTCAGATTTTTGCATTCAATTTATGCATGTCCATTTAAATCTCTAATAAATTATTTCTTTAGAATTTTCTAATTATTTTAAATAAGCTCAAGAAGGAACAGGGAACACAGCTTCAGCTCACATTATGGAATAATTATAGCAATTTTACTGATTCTCATAATTATCCAGATACACCCTAACTGTACATGTTTACGTGTATGTGGAGGGGTGTTATAATGTTTCACCTGAAGAACCATGACACTGTATAGCAGGTTAAGCTTTCACATGTTTTGGGAATTGATAATTTCATGTTTATTATCTCTGTGTTCACAGAGAAGACAAGACACAGCCTTGCAAATCATATGCAATATATTACTAAATTTCCACTGTGCTTTCAATGAGCCAAATCATGAGGAACCAGTTACTTGGTTTTAGAAAAGACAAACTTCTATTAAGAACATCGGAATCAGCATACCAAAGGTCCACTCAACCAAAAAAATCCTGTCTCCAGCTTTCACCAAATCCCAGTGCCTCAGCATCAATGAAAGCGCAGGGCAAACATGCAGTGACATTTCCCTTGATTACCAACAATCAGCAGTTTGTTGGGACTTTGCCTCGGTATTCTGAAGGAGGCATAAACTTCTCAGGCTTGGCCTTAATGCTATATGCCATAAAGTAACCATTTCACTTGAGAAGTTTTAGGAGATGGATATTAAATTTGTGCAATGGAAAGCACTGATATTTTGGATCAAAAGTGCCCCAAAAACTAGGGGTGGTTAGTGAATCAAAATGCTTGGATTTGAATTAAATTCTCTGAAGTGTGGATTTTTTAAAACAAAAGCAAAAAGATGATGGCTTCCCAAATACCAAAATAAAGGAGATTGGGTTTTTATCTTCTCTTTTGGTGAAGCAATTTAACTGAAACACTAAGGGAAGTGCCCTCAAAGGAGATTGGAAGTGTAACAGTGACTCACCAGTCAAAGGAGAGACACACATAGGTTTGAGATCAGTCCCATGAAACCTTTTCATACACAGTAGAAAAGCTTCAACAGGAGATGGCTAATCTTGAATATTCTCGAATAGAGGAGGCAAACACTCAAATATGAGTTCACTCATTGCTGGTGAGTGCACTCAGGAGTTTGGAAAGTTCAGTTCAAATCCTCACAGTGATTAAAATCACAAAAATTTGATCAGATCGTACTCTCAGAGACTGCAATAAGTGATATATTTGTGTATATGTTTGTGTAAAATAGACTGGTTGCTTTGAACGTTTCTGAACATCTTGATATTCTAACTTTTTTTCCCTTACCATGTTAATAAAGCTGCTCATTACATACACTCCCACTGTGTAAATAATCTGGGTCACTTAAAATTGTTTTGGGCTTTTTTCCCCAAGCAATGAAATCTCTAACAGCAGCCTTTTCCCCCTTTGGTATTCCTCCTGCAACACAGGAAAACAATTCAAACTCCCAAGCCACTGAGTACTGCATCAATCTGAAGTTAGGCTTGTTACCTCAGAAAGAGAAAAAGAAATCTGAAAATAACTCACTGAGAATTTGACTTGGCAGCTTTCCTCCCCCAGGTAGCAGAGGTCCCCAGAAACATTTGTCTCTAGCCACAGATGCTCTCCATTCACAGCATTTTCCTGAGGAAAGATGATTGTTAATCTGTTTTGTGAAATTCAGCCATGTGAGTATCAGGGGGGAAGGAAAAAAAAAAAAAAAAAAGGTCTGATTTGCACACAAATTTTGAAAACTAAAATAAACTAGAAAAAAACAAATGAAAAACAACCACCACACCATTAGGTGTTGTTTTGGTTTTCTACAACACAAAGCCAGAGCACATAACAGTACTACCTGGCTGACCACCCCTGCTTAAAGGATGCTGACAATACAACGATGTGTCACCAATTGAAACCAAAGTATTTTTGTGCACTGTTCAGTGAAACTTTACTGATATTCTTCCCACATGCTGCATAGTTTAATTGGTAATTTAGATTTCATAAGCATGAGATATACGCAGAATTTTAAAGAAACAGAAAATCAAGAGAGATGAAATGAAAACACAGCTACTGCACTTTCAGCTGGAGAGGCCAAAAAATTTGAGAACTGGGCCCAAGAGTGAAAAATAACATAACGACTACAGCTTTAGGAGGATGGGATAATTTAGATGAGGGAAAATGCTTTCTTTAAAATGGCTGGATCAACACTATGTTTGTGAATACATCAACAAAACATTAGGCCACCAGGAGAGACTAGACTCTATATGTGAAAGAACAATTCATTCAACTGAGAACACTCTCAAAAAAGAATCTACCTAGCACACTAACAGGTAGGAGTGATCAACTGGGTAATATCTGATTTTGCATTGACAGCCTCATTTGATCCAATTTGTACCTTAATTCTGTAAAAATTCTTGTTCTAAGGAAATTTTGTTGTAGATAGACCATGGTTTTCACTTGACTGTAATCCTGGCATGACTAAAAAGCCTAGAAGTCTACTGTACACTACTTGAGCAAAGTGAATAAATAGGATTTCTGTTCAGCTAGAATTAGAGCACGATAGAAAATGCTTTGACAGTCTGACATTTGGTTCCCACACTGCAGAAGTCACAAATGATGACGCTTACCAAACAGATGGCGTCCGACAGCAGGATGCTCTGAAATAGCCATCTTGGATAAAATAATTTATTTAAAACACCACTGACAATTTCCAAGTGATAAAATGAGAAAACTTCTCTTGCCGTGTGCTTTTCTTAGGTAATGGAGAAAAGCAGAAGTGGAAAAATTCTTTGTTGTCTAGAGTATGAGAGCATCCACAATAGCCAGGACCTATGCAAGTCTGGACAGGGTTCTACCACAGTTGTGATGTTCACTTCAAATAAACTAAGAGGACAAGACCAATATTGAGTTTTATTCCTAATGAGAGGTCTATCTGTCTCCAGCTCTTCTAACTTCATCAGAAATAATCCCATTGGTGTCAGACTCAGTATCATCCCTTAGCACAAGGGCCCAGGTAAGAGTGAGACTGGGATTCCAATCTACTGCCATTGCACCCTGATTAATCTTCATTTGATGGCACAATGTTCTTTACCTCCATTTCTTCTCATCTTTTTGTCTGCCTATCCACTTGAACTGTAGACCCCCTGGGACAGAGAGTTTCCTAAACTCTACAGATCAGAGCACAATAATTTAGGCAGGACTTTTCAACACTTTTATGATGCAAAACAGCTTCTAAGAACTTGTACTAGGTTAAAAAATTCTTCAAGCCTTTCTTAGAGGGCAAATTACTCAGACTGTGAACACTTTCGCTCATATTTATCCTTGTATTACAGCTATTTTCTCTGCCAAGAACTATCTTGGATTTACAGCACACCATGAAGGCCTAATCACACACTGATAAAATTACTATGCCCACAGTATTGCCCAACATATTAACATCCTCTCTAGCTCTTGAGGAGTGAGACAAGAGGACCAAGGCAGCAGGATATGAGCTCATCAAAGAGTGCTTGACCTGAGCATGTTCTCTGCTGACAGAACAGTGCAAAACATTAAAACTCAGAGGTAAATTTTGTAGATTGTAAAAGATGTTTAGGAAGGATCAACTCCGAAAGCTAAGTGAGAAAGCACACAGCTCCTGGAACATAATTTTAAATGAGGAATTAAAATTACTTTAAAAGCATGAAACACCCCTTCATTGGGACAACTTCCACATAACTTGCCATCAGGATTTCTAAAGATGAAGTGGCCTATTTCCATAACCTAGTTTAGACTGATTGAGGTTGTTTTCTATTGTTCCAGACTGTATCATAGATTTACATGTCTAACTTTACATCACCATGTAAATAAAATTAGGAAGTAGTCTACAAGGATGAACTTTGTAGTTCATGCTATGATAGAGTTCTGACACTGCTAGGTAACAAAAATATAAATAACCTCACCTGCTATAAGGGGCATACCTCCAGATACTTACTGTCACATCACTGTGTGTAAAAACTCACCATTTCAACTCCAGCAAACTGACATTGGACAAATCTTTTAACATGAATCAGAGCAAAAGTTGAGACTTCCCAAGATGAAATGCCCTCCCTCAAAAATCTTTTCCTGTCTATTCATTTATCTCAATAAGATCAAAGGGAATTATTTGAGCTTTGCTGTTTTAAATTTTACAGGGCTCTGTCATTTATACGACGAGATGTTCTGCTGCCACATATGAAAATCAAGATAATATAGTCAAAAGAAAATGCTTTGACCTTTCCTAAACCAGATTTTTCATTCAATTCTGACAATTTTTTTACAAAAATCAATACATTTCTATGAAGAACTTTGACTTCAACAAAACAGTATTTTCTGCTGCAAAATTTACAGGCAGAATTCCACAGCATGATGGACAAAAGGGTACTCTTCTTCCATATAAGCTGACAGGGGTCCCTGGGATCACCTCTAGTATGATCTCCTGTTTAACACAAAGCTAAACACCAGTAAAGTCATCACTTGTATATTTTAAGACAGACTTTTTTTTTTCCCATAAAAAATTTGCCAGTTTGGTTTATTTTTTACTTGATGTGTGTATGTTGGCTTTAGGAGTTAATGGCTTCTAAAGAAGCAGTCGTTCTCTTTCTGTCCCTGAACCCACAACCTCAGTCTCATGTTCTTGCCATTTTCCTCATGCCAAACCTGGTGGCTGTAAAGCTACACACAGAATCAGTTCAGCTGATGGAAAGAAACAGACACCTTATCTACCAAATCAGCTACACAAAATTATCCACCCTGTGACCACATAACTGCTGCATCTGACGCAAGGAGGGGTGGGTTAAAGATGTGTTCAGTGGAACTGATGCTTTTGGTACCAGCTCAGTGTTAGGGCAGCTTAGCTGACCTGTCAAATCATGCTTTCAGGCTGACGTGTTTTGCTTTGACTTGCTATGTGAAAATGGATTTTATCCATCATTGTGGGTAAAACAGAAATGACTGTGGCCTAATATTCTGGTGTTAAAAAGAAAAGTGGGAACTCTCTTTCCTCGCCTGGCTTCCCAGCCTTCACAAGTGTGTGAACTCAGTGCCCTGGGAAGAAAAAGAGCCCCTGCTCACTGAAGCGGAGACAGCAGTGCTTTCCTGGCAGATGCAGCCTGCCTCACAGGGGACACACGAACTCAATATGCTCCCCCAGATGGAGACCTCTCATTTGATTGCTCCTGATCTGTTACCACCTTAATAGCAAACAAAAATAGTTTCAGTACAGCAAAGATTGCTTGCATATGAAACAACACCCACCCACAATCCCCCGTGAAGTGGAAATAAGAATTCAAGGACTAGGAGTTTTGGGAACGATGTAATTACCTGCACGTGTTCATAACTTGCTGTGCACATTTCACTAATTCAACTGGGTTTCTTCAAGTGCTCCAGCACAGTTAAATGACAGAGCATGAGTTACCATTTTTCTAAAGCCCTCAAGTATCTCCATACCTTACTGCTCTTCAGGCTGCAGTCAGCATGGTTTCAAAACCACTGCAGATAGACCTGACTGTTGTAATTTGCCATGTCAAGCAGCTGTAGCTATTCAGGCAAACAAATAAACCAGTCAGCCCAAACTTCTGGTTCAAAAGAGTCATAACTCCAATTGTAACAGGAAGAATGGAGCTCTCCTCCACTCCTGCCATGACTGATGTTCTGCAAAACATTATATGACAGATTTCTAAAATAAGCCATTAAGGAAATTTTCCCTTTGCTAGCACTCCAGCAACAGAGATTAATCTTCTTGGAAATAAGCATTTGAGTGATACTTATGATTAGTATAAAAGTAGTGCTCGTCAATCTAAACTTAATTAAACATATTTGTAAGTAAAAATTATTAGCTTTAGCCCTTTTCTTTCTGAGATGACTATTGAGCAGAAACAAATTTGTTTGCATGTGTTTTCCCCAAATATCTTTTTGTCATGTTTGGCTTGTGTTTCAACCTTAACTCTGAAATTCCAGACTTTGTAATAACTCATGTTACAAAGAGCAACAATTTCTTGAATGTTTTTCTGTCCATATATATTCTTAATTTTAACTCCACCTTAATAAATTTTGATTTGGTTATATTTTTCATGTAGAAGTCACCTATTCTTTAATTGTTACAAATGTAATACATGGACATAGAATAAAATAAAACAGCACAGACTTATGGTATTACAATGTTACTTCAAAAAAACATAAAAATATGTAGGCTGCAACTTTCAGAATTTTTGGGAGTTCAGTTTCTAGGTCTTGGTTCACCCCATTCTCTTCCTTTTTCTGCCCTTCTCCCTTCCCTCACCAACACCTCTCCATGAATTGCCCTGTATTCTCTTCTGAGCTTTTGAGATCCTCACAACCACCATCCAAGAGATCATCTCTATACAGAAGCAGAATAACATCATTTGTCTTCATGGACGAGCAATGTCCAGATGCTATCAACTGACATGATGATTCCCTGTGTTCTCATGAACCATTATTTTGTCTGATAACAGCTTCCCTTCAACAATGGAAAAACCACTTATTTTCAAGTAGGGCCCCTTCTGCAATATTACTTTGTCCTCAAAACCACTGGAAAAATTAAAGGCCACCATTTTGAAATACGACAGACCTTTTTTTCTGTTTAGACCTCTCTAGAAAGAATATTCTCAAATCTTCATGAAAAATAAAAGGCAAAGTAGAACTACTTATCCAGAACACAGTGCATTTCATCCACACAAAAAAATTCAACCATCTTTAAGTATGCACGCAGCTTGCACTCATCACAACTTACTTACACAGAACTAGAATTCTTACCACCTCTACATGTTTTTATGTGACTAATGGAACACCCATATCCCAGGGATCTCCTTTTCTCAGGAGTGATCTGATAATGTACATCCCTTTTCAACTGAATACTCAGTTCCCAATTATAAAACATGGTCTTGCAGACACTCCAATATCAGGGAGGTATCCTTCAGTGTAAAAGTTAGTATAGCATTTAGGAACTTATGATGCAGAAGCCAAACCATTCATGGAGAAAATAAATTTATCTAGATTGAGGGAACTGTTTCATCATATGCAAAACATGTATTACTTCATTAGCACACACATTAATTATCCAAACTGTAATACATCACTAGGCACTTCCAAACACCTACTGCCCATGAAAGTAAGTGGGCAGAACTTAATGCCAATTAATGCCAAACAGACACAGAATATAATGCAACAGACTCATTGCAAAGTCCCATTCACTTATTATAAATACCTCACTGGTATAGGTCACCTCACTGTCTATTTATCTAGCCCATACCTCATCAGTTTTTCCACAAGGATGTTATGGAAGATAATGTCAAAAACCCTGCAAAAGTCAACAGCCATTGCTCTCCCCTCATCTATCAAGTTAGTGATTTAATTATAGAGGTCTGTTAGGTTGGTCAGGCATGATGTCCCCTCCATAACTCAATGCTGACTACTCTCAATCACTTCTTATTCTTAGTATTTTTGGAAATTACTTCCAGAAGGATTTGCTCCATCACATTCACAGGAAATCAGGGCAAGGCTGATCAGTACAGAGTTCCCGGATCCTCCTTGTCCTTCTCGAAGGCAGGATTAACATTTGCTTTGTTGCAGTCCTCAGGAACATGCTCTGACCATCATGACCTTTCAAAGACAACAGACTGTCCTTGCAGTGATATCAGCCAGCTCCCTCAGCCCTTTTGTGTGCATCTCATCAGGTCCCATGGACTTCTGTATATTCAGTCTAAGTATTCCCTAACCTGATCATCCTCACCACATTTCCTACCCCGTTCAGCAGCCATCAAAGATTTTTGCTATCGTTCTTACTACTGTGGATATACCTACAGAAACCATTCTTGTTGCTCTTCCCCTTCCTTTTAGATTCTACCCTAGATGAGGTCTGGCTTTCCTTGCTCCATCTGTGTGGAATCGGGTGCTGCCTTCTACAACCCTCCTAAGCTAAGCCTGATTCCACACCTTGCTAAATGCCACTTTTCAACTTCTACTCCAACACAGAGTTTTCTGGTTTTGTTAGGATCTATAAGATTTTTGGCTTTGCCTTTTATACATATAATGTATGGTACAAGGTTATAATAAACATTCAACTTGTACCCAGAGAACTCTGACTGTGCATTCACAGAACACAAAGGATGGATCAGTCAAGTTGTTTTATTGACCTCCAAGAATGGAAGTTGAATATTTTCAAATGCCTCTTATGGACTATAACTAGGGTTCTAAGTCATCGTGTCATGGGAGAAGACAAGAAATGGGCATTAACAGAAAAATGCAGTATGAACAAGCAAACAAAACAAAACAAAAAGATGTATTTCTGAGTAGTGGGAAGTTCAGCACATTAGTATCCTAGTGGATGTCAATATTTTTGTAGGCACCAAAGGAAGCAAGAGCTAGAAGGCAGTACTTAAAAGGAAATTAGAGGAGGACTTTGTGTTCTAACCTGTGGTAATATTTCTTTGTAGCAAATGGCAGTAGAAAAATACACAAAGACCTAGATCCTCAGGGGTACACAGGCACTGTATGAGGTGGCTCAGCCTGTACTTACTTGAGAATCTGGTATAGAATTACTTATTATTTAACACATGGGAATGATGTCTAAAATGGGCAAGGGTGGGAGAAGGGGATATGCGTAAACATATCACAGGGACAGTCATTTATGTTGGTTCCTTTTTGCACTGCCCTCTGGCTATAATATCACCTAGTCCAGAAAATACATTCTGTATCACCCTGGTGTGAAAAGATAGCATTAAATTATACAGCGAAACTACAAGTTAACTTGAATTAAGTGTAACAAATGTGATGAAACTGGATATTTGCAGTTATGGTAGAGAAAAGAAACCTCAGGGAAGATAGATAGTAACAACAACAATAATAAAGAATACTGTCTTTTCTGTAAAAAGTCTTAAGAGACATGAGAATCATCACCTCTGTTTTACAGCTAGAGTGGCTGATGTACTGAGGCAAAACAATTCATCTGAGCTCACTCACGAGGTAAGTAACAGAGCAGAGAATGGAAACCCCAATCCCTGAATCAGTGTCCTGTTCACAAGACCATCCAATAATGACAAATCACCTGTCAGGAGTTCTCAAAAATGAAGGCAATGGCCAGGGAATTCTTTCCAGTTATTACTGTGAAGACTGCAGGAGAAAATGTTTCCTCCCTGCTAAGTCAAGTGACAATTTATGTTTACATCATTTAGACTTTGGAAAGATCTCCTATCATGGGTCCTTGGAGAATCATCCGCAGAAATCTTGAAGAGCAGGACGGAATAGATGGGGATGCAACACACACTGATCAATGCTGCCTTCCAGTGACTAAATACAAAGACTTCTTCTCTGGCTCCGACACATCTTAATCAAAATATCTTTTCACTCTACCACATACAACTTTGGACATACAATAATTTAAAACTTAGGACTTTTTCTTTATTGAAATTCACTACCTGTTATAAAATTTTAGTCCATTTCAACCTCCCCACATCTTCAAATCACCTCCCTACATCTCCAAATCACCTCCCTGTTATCTCTTTTACTGTGCCACAGATTCGAGAAATACCTTTCTCTCATTTACCAGTTACCACAGCTGGTCAGTTCAGGCTCCTCACAGCCACAGATGTCTACCACTCACTATCCTGTCCCTTTTCCCTGTGTGTCACAGAGTTGTCTCCCTTCTCCAATAAAATGTGAAGTCAAGCAGCAACACCAATCTGAGAGGCTGTAAACTGCTAAGAAATGGAACTGATCAAAAATCTAAACCATAGGCTAGGAAGTAAAGTGCAAAAACACCACACAAACAATTAAAACCCACAAAATTAAATCAATATTTACCAACTCATAGCAAATCCAGCAGAATTTATCTACTGGGATCATAAGTGGAACCACCTGATAAAAGGAGTAGGAGACAATTGACTTTGACAAAGGGCAAGCTGTGATTGTTGGACTTGGGGTTCAGAGGTTTCCTAAGTACAATTTTGAAAGTTGTTTAATTTAGCCTAATGTGCCTAACTCTCCACTTATGTGACTGATCCTTCAGATTTGTAATAAACAGCAGTGATGACTCAAAACAGACATTTTTGGTACCTTGCTGAATCAGCACCTGGGTTTCCAGGAATGAAAGATCAAGGTATTCTCCAAAGCACTTCTAAGAGGATTCTATACAAGCTTTCAAACTGCAGAACATCATAGTGAATCTAATCCAACTTCCTGCAACACAACCTGTAAAATTTCATCCCCTTAAACTTTGAGTGCAACAGCTGGGGTTGAAGGAGAGTAAGCAATCTAGAAAGCCATTCAGTTTTGGTATAGAGAACAAAGATAAACACAAGCCATATTCATCAAAAGAAAAGCTATTTTCACCTAAAAGCCACTTGGGTGGCTGGTGCCTTGGTACTGCAATGTACCAAGTTCTTTACCAGTAGCTCAGTGTAAAATCTGATGTATGTTTTGTTTTAAATGGGTCATTTGTGTGACCTGCTGGCTTACAGCTCACCTTCTTAGCTCGTACCAGTGCACAGTCACGTGGAAGGTGTGTGGGGATGGTTCAAAGCTGTGCCAGAGGAGGCAGGGACTTGACATTAGGAAACAGAGAGCATGGTCAGACCCTAGAAAGGCTTCCTGGGGAGGAGGTAGATGACCCATGCTTGCCAGTGTTTAAAAGGCATTTGGACAATTTCCCTAATAATCTGCTTTAACTTTTGATCAGCCCTGAAGTGGTCAGCCCAGAAATGTAAAAAAAGCAAAGTAGAAGGGATGGAAACATGCCCTCTGTGTCTACACACCACCTTGGGCCCAAAAGAAATCTAGCCACACCTACAAAGAATTGTAGCCAAAGATTTCAGTTACCTACTCTACAGATACAGCCACCTTCACGAGAGTCTTTAGCCTTAAACTTCGGCCCATCGAGCAGAGGAACAAAACCCTGCTGTGCTAAAATAAGATCAACCTTTGATGGCAGACTTTTTCAAGAGGGAAGTGAGAAAATGTAGTCAGGCAGCTTCCAAGATGGAAAATCTGAACATCTCTGTCCTGTGTTGCTCAAGTTCCCACGAGTTTTCAAGTCTCTGCCTTGTGCTTCAGTTCATAATAGAAACATGTTCCTAATGAGTAGCACTAATTCTGATAGCAACACAATGTCTTATGTTGATGCAAGGATGGAGAGAGCACTGACTAGAGATACTCCTCAAATTAACTGCCAAAACCCCAAATACCTACAGTCCACTCTAAGGCTGCTCTTGGTTCCTTCACTGGTCCATTGGAGACTGCAATGTTGAGGGAATGTACAGGAGCCAAGTGCTGGAGGCCTGACCTGGAGATTGCTTTCCTGCAAGTTGAAAAGAAAAAAAAAAAAGAAAAAAAACCATAAATAAATGGAGTGTATACATAGAGTGTATACATAAATATATATATATCTCCAATATAATTACCCAACATCCACCCCGCCCTTCTCCAGAAATCAGAAGAGGTAGCACAGCATCTCATTTCAGCCTCAGTGAAATGGTGCTTGAATGCCATCTCCTGCTAAAGCAGTTTAGGAAAAGAATAAAGTAATCTGATCACTGGAAATTACTGTTTAATGAAGATCAGTTACTCATCTGGCACTAAGCTGAAATATCAAGCCCAGTGGACTGTATATGGTTATGTTTGCCCGTTTCAGTGGAGTCCTCATGCATTACACCTATTCCTTACACACCAACTGAATCTGTTGAATCAATTTATGCATAATTCCAAACACCTTTTATAGGAGGAATGAAATATGAGTTTATGCAAAGAATGCAACACCTGTTGCTTTTACTTTGTAGGCTGGATAAAGTCATCCATTCAGCATCCAACTATGTAAAACAAGACATGGGAGCACCAGTTTGCCAGGAAGGGGTGTCATACACCACTATCTTCTTTGATCCTATCAGCATCCCCCAAGGTATTACAGCTTCTTTCCACTTATATTTCAGTTTTATCTCACAGTTCTGAAGGCATAGATGTGTCCTCCTTCAGAAGTCATAGGTAGTGACCAGAAACCCTTCTGATGCTGGCTGCACAGCACTGAGGGCATATCCACTGCCTGTCTCCCTAGAGAGCATCCAGCCCTGACAGAGCCGCCTCCAACAGTGAGCCATAAGGTGGAAGCACAGTACACTGCCAATACAAAGCTCAGCAGCACGTGAACAGTCAGTTTCCTAAAGCTTCTTAACGTTATTGCATTGTATATATTAGAACCTGATGGCAGTGGGCAAAATAATCTCACAGCTTCAGCTGCAGTGATTCAAAAGAGGACAAAAATCATCTCAGGGAGATATCTCCCTTTGTAAGCCAAATACATCCCCCTCAAAGTGAAATGACAGTCTGTTTGTGTAAAGTGCATTTTTGTGATACCGCTCCCACAGTGCAACAGCTATTTATAGCATCTCCTAATCTTACCACTGTCCCAAGGCAATAAAGGTCAATTGAGCCAGTGCAGACAATCCAGGTCAGCCATATGCTAAATAAATCTTTTCGTTGTCCTGAAAATATACAGTGCAACATATATGTGCAGTAAAGGAGCTTGGAAGCCTCCCTGCTCTCAGTGCGAGTCTGGAAAAACCAAGTGAACTGAATCAGAATCTCTTAAATCCCCCTTCCTATGGGTAGCACAAACAACTCAGAACATTAACATCAGCCTCTGATCATCCAGTGCCCTCTTTCTTTTTAAAGTAGGCAAGATACTGACATTAAGGGTTTTCTTCCGAGATATTTTGCATTTGACAGGAAACCCAGCAGAGAAAAAAGACCAAGGAAAAGACTTTTACCACCTGATAATGCATCAGGAGAGAACAATTTAACAAGAAAGATTTTATGCCAAATATATCAGTACAACGTAAGCCACTCCTCTCAATGACTGGATTAAGGCCTTAGAGAAATAAACCACAAGAAACTCCAAACATTTTTTTACATATATTTTTCAAGAAAACTTGCAATATTTGGCAGTCTCCTTCCATGCTGTTTTCAGTATCAATGTAGTTAATTCAGGCTTCCTAAACAAGAGAGTACATCTTGTGTCTATTTGTGGGTTTATAACACGGTAATTTATTTGGGTGGAAACAGGGCACTATCTCATTTTCCACTCTGCATCACTGACAGGGGTAAAGCAAACCTACTGCCCTCACAACAGAGGAAGGTAAATATGCGTAACGAATGGCTACAGACATCTCAGCATCAAGCCTTGGATACTATTTCAAGTCAGAATTAGAGATGTGCAAGCCTCCCACAGCTGAACCTGAGACTTGGCCCACACTTCTGTAAGAGCAAGCTGAGGCTGATGAGCCTTTTGGGGGAGACCTGGCACAGTTTTGTGCCAACAGCCTGCCCTTCCTCTGCATGCCAAGCTGGATTTATGGCTTTGTCTGGAAAGCACACAAAACACAGGCATGACAGTAACACCTTTATTTTTTTTCAGGTCTGTTTTAACATAAAAGCCTTAAAATGATCTCAGGGATCACAAAATTTGCATGAGCCAGCTAGAAGTGACCCTAAGGCCCAGGGGCAAGCTAAAAATCCCTATTTTTACACAGCTTCTTATCAAAACTTTGTCTCATAACAGAGACACAGAGTGTCAAAACACACTGCATGCATCCCAGAAGCCTTTCCCACTAAAAAGAGAGGCCAAGCTAAAGAGCAAGCCCATGGCCTTCTGATAAGTGTAAGACAGACAAGAGAGGGGAAAATGGGGGGAAAGGGAAGGTAGCACAAATCTGATAACAAAACAGATGCTGAGTAACCAGGTGATCATATTACTTTAAATAACAGATGACACCACCTGTCACTTTTCCAATAGCAAGGTAACACAATTGGCTTTTAGTTATCTTTCCCAGCAATTTCATCTCCACCATGCTGAGTGCAATGAAAACACAGGCTTGACAGTCAGCCCTTCCCATAGAAGCAAAAGTAATCACAGTTCCCCTGATAAGAGACAGCCATAAAAAGTGCATCTGTGGTTTCATGATATATTCCATTCCTCAGACTATGAAGTCCACAACTTTGCTAAAATGGGCACAGCAGACAGCTTGCTGATGTAGCAACCAACAGCTAGGAAATATCGCATCATAAATAATCAGCCCTATTTTGATAATTACTTTTCCATATCCATTAATCAGTAATTTGTAGTGGATGTTATTATCAACCCAACTAACACATCACCACTGTGAACAACCGTGGGTAAACATTAATGTCTATGTCATTGAATATACAACAAACAAATATATCTGATACTAATTCCATTCCTGATACCACTAAGGAAATCTTTTAACAGAGCAGTTGACTGTCTTGAAAATCAAAAGCAATCAGACATCCAAGCTATTCAACTACACTAACTGATTTTTTTAAAAAGCATTAGATTTGCATTTTGCTGAAAAGTCAGGCGAGACTCAACCTACTTATCAGATGAAAGGATACATATTTTATCAGGGGAGATTTGAGTTTATATTCCAGCCTTTGTCTTTACTGAGCCTTTTCCTCCACTGCAGGAATATAAGCATACTCCAGTGAGTTGTTTAGACTCATTAGTTTTACCTGAACCCTCAAAGACCACAACAATTAGTCAATAGTACGCAACTCATATAGAGGATAGGAAAAAATCTATTTGGAAAAGAAAGGGTAAGTTAGTGCTGAATGTGGTTAACAGCTTTGACTGACATTCTTATTGTCACTGGTGTTGGAGTTGCTGCCTTTCCAAAGCTGGGGTAGTCTTCAGCTGCAAGATTGAGAGAACATAAAAATGCAGAGACTGGCTTCCATAGATCCTATGGCTAGGACATCTCCAGGGAAAGAGGTTTCTGGAAGCCTTTTCTCAAAGTTAATCTACATGTTTACAGAGAAAGGGATAGTCATTTGTATAATGAAGTTTAAGTTACAACAGTTTTGAATTTCTGTGAATATTCTATGTAGATAAACCCTACACCTGCCAGCTCTCAGCTTTGCCAACAACAACTTGAAAGTCCCTGTACAAGGCCAGACAGCACCTGTACACTGTATGAACAAATTACATGCACCTGAGTTTGTTTCAAGCTGGTTTTCACTCCTGCAATTTGGTGCTTATGAATTTAATGAAGAAAATGTACTGGCAAATCTCTGGCATTAAGTTTTCCCCATGCCTCTCTGCTGACTGCACTGTGCCCCTGCAACAAGTCCCTGCCCCAGCTTGACTTCTGGGCATGTATTGCTCTCCCTTTGAGCTGACCACAGGGCAACGATTATTTCACTGCAACATCGATTCCCAGACTTTTTGCATTTGATATAAAAGGAGCCAACTTCAGTCAAATTAAATAATCTGTCTGGTGCAGCAACCCATTTCTGACAACAGCCAGTAGCAGGTGTTTAGAGAAGCACTGGCACAAACTGGGTGATCCTTCCCCTGACATACTCCAGTCCCAGTTTCCAGTAATCAGTAGTTTAAGGACTTCCTGAGCTGGAGGCTGCTTCCAGACCTTTGCACTTAATAGCTTGTAATGGCTCTTTTCTCTAGGAATGTGTTGGTCCTTCCCTGAACCCATTTATAGTCTTGGTCTCCACAGCAGGCTATGTAATGAGCTATACAATTTAATTATGAGCAATGTAAAGTACTTCCTTGTGTCTGGTTTTAAAATTCTGACTGATAATTCAATTGCTGTATCATATTGTGAGTAACAGCGAGTAATCACTTGCCTCTCTACACCTTCTGTAGTTTTATGAATCTATTCCTGTACCCCTTCATGTACCCCTTCATTCACCTCCCCCCTCCAAGTGGAAGCAGCCACCTTTTAGACTTTTGCTAGTCCTGAAACTGTCCTATCTTTGTGAAAGTTTTCTAGCTCAGTTAAGTCTATTTTTGAGGTAGAATTGCCAGAACTAGAAAAAATATTCAACATCTGGCTGCACCAGAGGCTTATCACACTTTCTGGACTGTTCTCTTCAATTATCCAAAGGTCTCTTTCCTGGTTGTTAAATGATAATATGAAGTCCAAACTTGTTAGCTTTTTTCTCCTGCGTGTGCATTATTTTGCCTTCATCGATCTCACATTTCAACTGCAATTTGCTGCAGAGTCATTCAGTATCAAGAGATCCTTCCGAAAATTTTCTGCAACCCACCCTGACTAATTGTGCAAAGCAGCAGTAAGCCTTACCCCCCTACACTGCGCTCCCTGTGAGCAGCACTGCTCCCATCACAGATCGCCGGTGCTCCCCATCAGTAAACTCACAAGTAAACTCTGAAAATTACCCCATTGCTTCCTACACTTACACTGTTGTTTAACCATGAGGACACTACCCATTTCACCCCTAGCTTCTGTACCAAAAGCTTTTTCTTCTTAACCTACTGAAGCTTTCTGGAAGCCCACATGCTCTCCCCTCCTTCAGATCACCTCAGTTTATCGGCCCTGTGCATCTCTCAGCAATTTCTGCAAGATTCACCAGTCCTGGCTTCCTTAGGAAAAGCTGTGCTGGCTCTCCCACAGCACATCACATCACATTCAGCTGTGTGTTTATTAATCCTGCATCTTATCAGCAGTTTTACTGGTTTCTCTGATTAAAACTTGCTCCTGGGTTACCCCATCACCACTCTGTGAACCCCTGTTTGACCACCTTACTCCTCTAGGACTGGAGCTTTTTTAAGGCAGGTATTATAAAGCCCTCTCAGCAGTTTCACATTTGAATTCCATCAGAATACTTGGCCAATAACTAATCACTGCGATCTGATTTTACTCTTTTGTCAATGTCATCTTTAGTCTCCTACATTAACCTTCCCATCCCCCTCAGGTTCATCCATACAAACAGCAGCTCAGCCTAGGACACTCTCAGGCACCCTCAGCAGTGAACATTGATGCAAGAAATTTAATCAACACTGAAAGAAATAGACCTTTCAAAACTCCTCAAGAAGTGCTTTCTTAAGCATCTGTCACTGCCTGCTGCCCAAGGAACCAGTGTATAGAAAAGCAAAGATTTGGGTAGCTTCCCAGCCACTCAATATTCACATCAACAATACCCCAACAAACCTTTCCTCCCTCTCTCTCAACCCTCACCAAACAGACCAAAGTGGTTTTTGTCCACTAGAGACAGACCTGAAGACAGTGAAACAGTTTTCCACTACCTAAGTACCTCAAACAGCAACCCCAGAGCTAAAAAGTGACTGCAATACATCAACTCCCTCATAAGTTCTGGTAGGAGCATTTGGCTCTATCACATCAAAGAGCTTATTCAGCTTGTATTGATCCAAACAGAGCCAACGAGCCTTTCTGTGAACATCTCCTCGAGTAAAGTAGCAAATCCAGCAGGCACAAATAATAGACAGAAATTCTACAAAAGGAAACATGAGGCAAAACAAAAGGACCAAAAAAGAACTGCACAAAGTTTGATCTGGTTAACAGCAGAAAAGCCTCTTCTACATGAAATTGTCTTTTCTGTGTCAACACTGCAGCTCACAGCCATTTCTGTTAGGCACATGAAGGAAGCTTTTTGGTATTCCTGCCCTTCAAATTCTAGGTACAAGAACGGCAGGTTACTTTTCCTATCCCAAAAGAATAAAACAGATTCATGAAACAAGTTGTGCGTTAAAAGAGGCATTCACAAGTAGTGTCGTGAATATGTTTGCAGTTTCTCAAATGCAGACATGCAAATCATCACTGCCCTGCAGTTATACTCGGATCCTGGGTTAGAGTCAAAACAGTGCAAGGCAGAGTAATCCAAATGCCAAAGACCCCTAGTATATAATTTTTTCCATTCTCTTCTTCATTTCACCAGTAGGCATTTATTAATCACCAAATTTTACCTTTTAGAAATTAAATTATGGTTTCAATTAGATCCTGAAGTGTGTTAAATTATTCAATCCCGAAATCTTATCTTCCATCAAGAGTTCATCTTCTCAGAAGCCAGAGAAAGCCTGGAGTTTTGTGTCAGCTCCTATCAAGGTGACCAATATATCTTGTCCTAGATCTATAAATCACTTCAGAGTCTATATTGCATCAAAATCAGGGTGACTTTGTTCATGCCTTCATTTGCCAGGCCCTGGATCCAGAAAATTCCCCTGGAAACTCTGTAACAATCCTCATCTGCAATGTGGAAACTGAAAATGGCTTAGATCCAAAACTTTGATAATTAAACAGATAATTATAAGAAAAAGTCAAAGTCATGTGGAATTCTCTCTGAGCTCCTATCAGAGCTTGGAATTATACATATCACTGGGTATCACTCATTTCTTCCTTCTGCTCACCACTTAAGGAGTTTTTTGCTTTTAATTTATTCCCCACATTTTTTAGCAAATAAGATGAAACATGAGGGGTACTTACATTAGATGGCAACTAAATTTTAGCACCAACAGGGTCCCCCCCAAGTCTTTCATTTAAATATTCTGAAAAGATATGTACAAATGTGGTTATTACTCTTACTGCAAAAAGCGATAGACCTTGGAGGACTCGAAGCAACAGAAATGTCAGCATTAATTTGTGTGAGGAGGGAAGGAAAAAAGTGACACCATTTGTGATGCAATAAAGATGAAGAGTATCCTTTATCTCTGTAATTAACAGAGAAACAGACTAACAATGGAGCCTAGGAAAGCTGTAAAAAGAGATACAAAGCTTTTTCAAACAGATTTAATTTGCTTTATTTTTGCTGAAGTTAAAAGCAGTTTGTTTGGGAGAGAATTTTAATTTTATTTCCTTTTTTTTTTTTTTTAGCCTTTAGCTTTGAAGCTATGAATGTCAGGTCTGTAAAAGACCTTCTAGGTCATGAAATCCAGTCAACTCTGTTTCAGGTAAACTTATCACATGTTTGAATTCATAAAGTTGTCAAGACACACCTCAAATCTAGCCCAGTTGTTTTTTTCTCTTATTCCTACTGAGAAACTATACCAGATCTCCACTCTTCAAAATCACCACATCAGTAAAATCCTTTTTCTGTAAATTCCATCCAAAATGCTTCACCCTGCACAATCTTCCTAAAATTCTTATTACTAGGATTTTCACATTTCATCCAAAGAGTTAAAGTTGAACCAGCAACCAGTGATTTTATATGATCTTTCTACAGAGTAGAAGGCAGGTGAAAGGTGTTGATCGAGAAATCTTTAAATCTTTGGGTCAAAATCTTTTGAGTGAGTTTATGTGGGGCAGAGATGTGCATAGGGAGTTAGAAGCTCACATTTCAAAGACTCTGGAATCAATCAAGTAACCAACATGATAAAATTTAATCACTGTCTTTTCAAGTAAACAACAAGAAATGCTCTAGGGGACTCTGAGAATAAATGATTTCCAGCTGCATCACGGACTGGACATCAGCATTACAGAAGATTGATATGTTTTCACTATTTCAGAAACCAACAGAAATCTGAATGGGAAACATTCTTATAACAATACATTTAATCCAGACAGATATCATAGGATATGCAGGACCTCTGTTCTGTAGTTCAAGTGTAGACAGAAAAATTATGACAGCAAATTGGATGGACATGACTGTGGTATGATCATGTGGGTTTTTTTCTAATAATACCCTAAAATAATATATACTGATTTTCAAAAGGAGTGAAGAAATTCTACGTTATAACTCTGCCAGCCAGATGAAAATAAGATTAAGGTCTTTTTTCAGGATGCCTTCTTGGTGGTATCATTTAATCTTCATTTGAAGATTCATTGGAAGACAAAGAAAAGGAAAACAAGACAAGACAGGGAGGAAGGGAATTTTGAGCAGCATTTTAACATCAGTCTTGGAAATGTTTTCTTGCCACTCAGATGCTAGCACATGTTTCTAAAATAACCTAATTTAAGGTAATTTCTATATCAGATCAGGATCCTTTGTTGGTATAAGCTATTTACACAAGCTGAAATTTCGTTAGGGTTCAAGAACTATACAGCCTCACACAAACTACATAATAAAGTATTCTGATTTCCTTTTTCTACAAATCAAATGTGTGCCTTGCAGTGTTGCACTATAAGCTTCAGAGAGATGTTTTAAACATGGATTTTTTTTTCCATGCCCTCAAGTCATTGTGTCCATTTCTTTCTTCATGTAGTCTTTCTTCCTTGAAAATGGAAAATATCAGAAATCTTCATTGTCCATTTCCACATTTTTCCCCATTATAAGCTTTCACTTAGCTTACTAGTGTCTCACAATGGTTAAAATTAAAAATATTCCATTTCTGAGTATGCAAACAAAAATTGAAAAAGTAATGGAGATTAATACTCACTACACAAGTAACAAATAATTCCACAGGTTTTAGACTGTGGATTAAAGAAAATAAAAGGAATACTATAGGTGATACCAAAATAATTTTGTTACCAAGTATTGATATAAGAATCAAATTTTCTTCCTTACAGATGCATAAATATCTAGGACTTGAGGAATGACCCAGAAGAAAAGCAAGCTTTAAAACAACCCAAAGGAACAAATACTTTTTGACAAAAAACTTTGAAAGAACACAGGACAGAGAAATACTCTCTCTTTGGAAAAGCAAGTTATGCTTTCAAATTCTAAACACAGTTTTTACAGAGAGCAATATAGAGAGCAGAGCAGGGAAGGGAGTTCAGGTTTTGTCTACATAGTTCTTGGGCCAAAAAAAAAAAAAAAAAAAGGGTGAGGGAAGAAAAAAGCCTACATTTACTTTTCATTAGACTGACACTTGAGACAGGCAGATTAAAATATAAAACTACCATTCATTAACCAAATAAATTCTATTTTCTCTCTAAGGAAGGAAGTTCAGCAACTGAGATAAGACAAAGGTTTTGCCCCACACTTCTCCCTCCCCCACCCCCCCGGAGCCTATGAGATACAAAAATTGATGCAAAAAGAATTCAACAAGTGTCCTTTTCTTCTCATTCCTCACCACAAAGACTGCACAGTTTGATGGCAGGTACTGCTGTGCTTAGAAAATCTTGTTTTGAGCACCTGGGATGAGAGGTCCCTCGTTCCTCAGGGGGCTGGCGGCTGCCTGGCAAGACAAGCACTACCGTGCTCCAAGCACCTGCACCTTCATCCCCCTCATACCACTGTCAACTTTCTTCCATTCTGTTGGGCACAGTTTCCACTCACCAGACCAAGTCCCAAGAGAGCAGGTGCATGTCCTCCACTTTCAATTCCTCTGTTTGGAACAAACTGGAAGAGTTCAGCAGAGGGTGGAGAAAAAGGATTTACCGCAGTAAGTGAACAGCAGATGAAGGGAGCAGAAAGCAAGTCTCAATTCCTCGGCAAGTCTGTGTTGCAACCTGTTCCTGCAGGACCCCATCCAAAGCTCAAATTCAATCAAAAGGTTTTGATTACTTTTACTAAGTTTTAGGGTCAAAGAATGAAGGCTTAGGGATAAAAAAAAAAAAAAAAAACAACTAAACTAAACTAGAAATGAGGGATCTGGGTAGAAAATATAATAAATCACCACCTTCCCCTCTCCCTGTCTGGTGATTCAGAAACAGGGGAAAAGTGCACCTCATATGAAAAGATTCCTCTCTTCCTTCAATGCACATAAAGCAGAAAACTTAAGAAACATCTCAAAATAAATTTCCCAAACTAGAAGAGAATCTAACTCAATCCCTGCTCCGAGGTGTTAACCTCAGAATACCCAGTGTGTTTATAAAACATGTATTCACATTCATTTGGCTCTGAATAAAATGAATGAATTATCTACCAAAAATATTTATGTTCGAAGCTTATTCTTGATAATCAACTTTGGAATTACACATACATCTGTAAAGACAATCAGTCTTTCTGTAGCACACCTTAACATTTCTGCCTGGAGGAGAAACCACATCAGCTTTCACATCAGATTAAGATGAAAACATGCCCCGTGTCACGCAGTGTTACAAATCTCACTGGAATCACACTGAGGGCCTGATGCCTTCACCACGCAGCAGACACTGAAATGGTGCTGCAGGGAGAGTCCAAGGTACTCTCAGTCAGGAGAGAGATTATTGCATTCTCTCCTCACCCCAAGGGACAGCTGTCACAGGGTTGAGCTTAGGTCTCAGTCCTGGAACAGGAAAACTTTCAGGGAGACACTGAGGCAGGAAGAGCAGGCAGTACATCAACTAGAGCAGTGATCTTCATGGCTGAGAAGAAAGTGGATATCTTTAGGTCTAGTTAGCAGCTCTGCTGATCTTAAACAAATGGTGTAACTGGAGTTTGGTTTTTTTCTCTTGGAACCAATTTCAGAAATGCTCATTTTTCTCATAATCTGCCCTTCTCTTTTTTCATCAAAATTCTGTTAAAATATACATATGTGGTTTTTCTTCCTCCCTGTTGACTCACCAGTTGTATACAAACAGGCTATAAAAAACCCACAATACAAAGCACTATCAAATGAACATAACAAGAAAACAGCAGGGAGGAAGGAGATTTATTTTTCCTCTAATTTTTTTCTGGCTATAGTATACTGGGTGCTGCTTCTGTTGTGCCCATAAAACTTCAGAAAAGGACACAATAAGTTGCTGATGCTCCTTCAGAGTCAGGTAAATCCTCAGACACCATGACCTGACAGCAGTCTTCCCACTTCAGCCCATCTAGAGCTGGAGGACACCTGTCGTTAACCTTAATGACAGGGCATGCCATGTTACTTGGACATTATTTTAATCTGAAAGAGATTTTGAGTGTAAAACAGGGACTTGTAATGCCACTCAACTCCTCTGTTGGTGTATTATTTAGTCACTGTGGTCAAAATACTGATTTAAAATTAAGTCTCTGATGAGACAACAATGGAGAGGAAAATATGAGCTGCTTATGCACTGTTCTTATGAAAAATTAAGACCAGTTTCTAAGGCTTTTTTCTATCACTGACCATTAAGATGTGAAGGTAATTGATAGCATGGGAGATGAAAAACCTTTACAACAAAACTACCAGAGCAAAAGGTATCAACTGCACAACCATCCTACCCCCTTTTACCCTGGAACACTTCACCCTCAGCCCAGAAGTATCACTTGTAGCAGTGAGGAGGGTCAATCACCAGATTCAATCCAACTTTGACCTCATATTTTCTTGGGCTTTTTCAAGAAGGGAGCAATGGAGTCAAAAGTCTCATTCTTCTTGCACATGATAAAACTGCGTGTCCCCTAAGATCTGACTTGTGTGGGAATGCTACATCATTTTACCAAGACACATGACTAAATAGTCATTAAATCATGCTGTTTTCAGATAGAACTAAATCTTGCTGGATTTTTAAAAAATCAGAGAAGTGGACTCCAGGTACAGCATCATTTAAGGAAAGAAAATCCAACTCCTGTGAATTAAAATTAAGGAGCACTCTCCTTGAAAACTTGCTTCCTCACATCAGCCCCATCAAAAGCATAGTAAGATACAGAAATAAACTTACTGTATTTTTCTCCCCACATATTTTACTGTTGCATCCCTTATTCAAAAAGACACACAAAGAGAAACCATTTCTTTAGATACTAGCCATCTGATGGATGAAATCACACCTTGACCATGAAATGACCATTGCTCTATCAAACAGGAGCAAAAACACCCTCCTGCTTTTTGCTGCTGACAGATACAGAGGATTGTAGGCCAGGCTACCCTCTGTGAGCTCATATGACTAAAGAGAGATAAAACCTGACCTTTTCTTAGCATGGAAATTCAAACTACTTTAGATCACCTGATCTAAAGGGATCATAATATAGATGTGAAAAACACCCAAGTGCAGGAGGACTAGAGGGCTTATGGTTACTTCCTATGTCACTTTTCCAGCACTCAATAAAGCATGGAATCAGTAGCTGTTATGCTGATTTTGGCATGACATCCACTTCAAAGAGAGAAGTAAATTCCTCCTCAAACTCCATCCTGTATATCCCTTCAACAGACCCTTCAACAAAATAGTAATGGGCAGTGAAGAGAGGTGGGAGAAGAAATATTTTGAATATTGTGCTCGTTGCCCTCTTTCTAGTGATATTCCTCATTAGAGGTAATAGCACAGCTTGACCAAACCAACCTGCATTCCTGGGGACCTGGCCCACAGCAAGGAGGAGGACATGAAGGAAGTTACACATCCCACCTCCAGCATGCTGCTGCATTGTGCTGTTCCAGCTTAATTATTCTAACTGCTTTTACCAGAGCAGAAGGACAGAATGAGCATAGTCAAGAAGAGGAAAAAACATGAACAGAGGGCACACAGCAAAAGATAGAGAAATCATGACATTTTAAGGGGGGCATGCCCAATTTCCACTGTACCAAGGATTAAGATGTAATTCTTAGTATTGATTTTTGCTGCTCTAGAAATGAACATAATCAGCCCACGCTGGCAGTAGGGCAAAGCGTTCACATACTGACACATCTGCATGAGCAACAGGGAAGAGAGGGGTAATCCAGAGTTTGCAAGAGTTACCTAACTGGTCAAGTTAGTATGACCACAAAACCCATCCTTGCTGGCTGCCCTCACAGCAAGTTATCTTGACAACTCCACAGGCAATCCTGCTTCCCAAGAGCCCCAGTGATACTGAAAGGTTGTTAAGAGTTTCTACACAGATAAATCCATCAGGGAGGCAACTGAAAGTACACAGTAAGATCCTCCCAGTTACAGACAGGTAACTTCTTTAAAACAAATATCACACTGAAGGTCTTGGACAGGTAAAATTCTGGGCAGCAACAACAAAACAAGAAAAAAAAAAGGGAGGGAGGATCACTTTTAGCAAAAGAGACAGAAGTAAAAAAGTAAGTAAAATACTCTTGCCATCTTTTTACCCCAGATTTTCTTTAGTATGTTCTCTGTTCCTTGAAATGAATGGGGATGCCCACATGGTGACCAGCAGCTGCCTTGCTGGGAACAAGAGACCTGATCCTCAGCTGGTCAGTACAGTGTAACTCTGACTCCAGCAAAGCAATACCACTTTGGATCACTTGAGACATTATCCACACATTAGTTGTTCTTAGTTGCTAGCAGTAGCATAGTAAATCAATTATTTATAAGTAATCCCAACCAAGGACTGAGAAAAAAAATTAAATTAGGCACCATCAGGAAAGATTAAAAAGAACAAGAAAAACACTCCAATTCCCATTGCTGTTGGAAGGCACAGAAGCAGATAACTTCTATATATGGTGGTAGTTAATAAAACATTATAACCCATACCAAAAAACATGAACAGAGCACAAACGCTATTTACCTGAGACAACTGCAACATTTCAACTTAAAAGAACTTTCAGACCACTTAATTCTTACTCATCCAAATCAGAATGTGGAAATTACTTCCACTTAATAAAATCGTACTGTGATTGAGGGCAAGTCTGTGCCCCTTGGACTACAGTAACATGAAAGAACTGCTGAGGGAGTGTCTACAGAAGAGATTGTAAGTGCTCTGAGGCCATTCATTCACACTGGTATGTAAACCAAGCACAAACTTCCCACTTAGCAGTGCTCTAAGGAAAACTAACAGCAAATTGTGTACAATAATAAAAATTACACAACCTATGGTTCACTGAATCCTAAATCAGATTCTTACAGGTCCTCCAGAACCTCCACTTATTTTGTTATTCTGATTGCTTTGGTTTTTAAGGCATCTGGTTGCAAAGAGCAATACTGAAACCATAGCCCATCCATAATGCAGCAACTGCATCATTATGTCTGAATTTTCAGAGAAACTGATGCAGTAATTTTGGTTATAAAAGGGTCATGATTCAAATGGCAGTGGCGTCACTTCAACATTGTTGACAAAGCACTGCTAATCAAAGCATACAAGAGATGAGGACGAATACCTATATAGTCTATTTGAGTGCTCATTTTGGGCAGGCTTTTGAAACAACGTTGCTGGTAGCAGCAATACTGTAAGCTTAATTTTCTTGACAAGTCAGGATTCAACTTTCCAAAGTTGAGAGATGCTGCATTAACTGATGAAGACTGTAATTCCATCTGGGGTAACACGATAAATTTGAGCTTTGTTCTCGTCGTCTGTCATGTCACCAGAAACCTCTGCTGGAGTTACAGAAGTACTACATGCAGACAAGAGTGAATTACCTCATCAATAAAATGTTTCAGGAGCTTTTCCAGAAGCAGCAGCAGAAAAACAAAGAGCAATTGAAACTCGAGAGAAGCTATTTGTTCTACATTATGAGTTAATTTATAATGCCAAAATATTCCATTAACTAAAGTAACAGTTTATTTGTAACTTCATTTTAAGCTCATAAGCAACAAAAAAAATCTTTACAGCACTATAAGTTGTGAAATTTCATTTCTATAGAGTTGTTCATGTTGCAGATTTTGAAATGCATTATAAAACAGGAAGTAAGCCAGCATTATGTAGATATAAACCAAATGATACATCTTCCTCAGATATAATTTGTTCCCACAGAGATCTGGATCTCAATCAGCTTTGATCAGAGCAGCTAATATTTTCAACAGATGCTGAGGACTGGATTTTTTCTCTTAAAACAAATAAAATGCATTTGCCTCATATCTCATCCAAATGACTGCATCCTAAATTTAGAGCAGTATTTTAATCTTCTAATCTGTACAAGACCTTTTTCTGGGATCATGTTCACTTTAGTGTATCCATCATCACTGGATTGAAATTCAAATGAGAAGGGAAAGCACTAACAATTGTTTACTAAGAAATACTTTTTTGGAGAAGGAAGGGAACTTATTCAACAACTTATTCAAGTGCATCATCTGTCCCCTAATACCCTCTTCTTTGAAAAGCCACCTGGAAATGGACTTACTACTGAATATATCACCCCTAAATGTACAGATCATCAACCTCATCTTTCCCCACAGTTTCATCCAACAGAGAGACACTAAAGAAAATGAGGCCAGAGCCTATGCAGAAGGAACCAGATTAACTAGAAACTTGCAGAAAAAGTAGGTTGCCAAGAAGTAAGAGGTCAGTTAGAGGTGCCCTCAGCCTCTCCCTGCAATCCCCACATTTAGGAATTTCCTCTGTTGCACTGAAGACCAAGTGGCAAGTTTGGTGCTACTTCCCCCCAGATGGAATATTCCCCCCAGACACCTACACACCTTCATCTTCTCGTAATTTTTAAGAGCTGCCTGACGCTGAAGTAAATGCAAATATGCTTGACATCTCTGGTTCAGCTCCATATGTGATGTCCTATATTCAGGGAGCTCAAAGTGAAATAATGTTACCTCCCTTCACCACCAAGGTTCAGAAAGGCAAAACATAACTTTGTCAAGGTTGCAGTGTAAGAAGAAGAATTAGAGGGAAACAAAAATTAAAGCCATTGCTGAACTCAAAGCCCCTCCTTGTTCTCATTTTACTACTTATAGATAATACATCATCCATGTATCTCATCACATTTTAGGTTTATTTACCTACACTGCTCCTTTGATACTCTGGTAAGAGACACTTATATATGTAAGTTCTCATAATTCCAAACCAGTTTTAATATTTGCAATTGGAGAGTTTTCTGAAGGTTAACAGAAATTAAAGTTCAGATGGAGAATAAAGGGGAACAGCTTTATTCAACTGGTGAGAGAGACGACATTTTTTTAAAAAATCAGAATAGGGAATTGACTCACATGTGGAAAGAATTTGTATAATGTTAAAAATCTTTGGTTGAACCAGGTTTCATCTAAGACAGTACGGAACACTGACATCAGCATTGACTGGACCAGTATTTAATCCCTCAACTTCAGTAATTTGCTTGAAATATATTCTTTACTTTGCCTTTTGTACATTCCACTTTTCTGTGCACTGCTCACGGCACCAAGTATTTTATTAGTCTTTACAGTAATATAATGTAAATTAAAATAAAAAATAGTTTTTAACACTGCGCATTCACAGTATCTGAATTACATTTAATTATTCATTTCTAACATCATGTGTCTAATACTAAATGGGAAACAATACTGATCCACAGGAAAAAAAAAAGGCTGGCACAGTTACTGTCTTCCTTTGACACTAAACAACACAAAAAGAAATAAAAAATTAAGTCATTCAGACGTAAATAAATCTTGCATCAGGAAATCCAAGAGCATAATAATAAATTAGAAACGAATTTTTAGATTACCTTGTTCACCTAGCAGCTGAAGTAGAACTAATACTGCCAATACCTGTTCAGGGGTTTATCTTTTCCAGCTATGACTTTCAGTGATGAGAGTCCCATAGCTTCCCTTGTAAATCTACCCATAGACTACCAGACCTCTGAGACAAATTCCTAGTTAGTCTAGTTCCATTGGCTTCAGGGTAACTAGGTTGATTTTTCACCAGCTGATGTATTGTTACAGGATTACAGAGCAGGACAAAATTAAATGTCATTTTTATAATTGTCCCCGTCATTTAACACAATATATCTTAGATGATTCCAGCACTGTAGGCTCCTTTGTTTTAAATGCTTAAACAGGAGAGAAAAATGTTACCCAACAAATAAAGGACCTTTAAGATTCCAAAGTAATTTCCCTATGTTTCCATGGAAATGGGACCTTGCTCCTTAACCAAGATGACATTAATGATCAGATGCCTGAAGTCACACAAAAGAGAGAAAGAGGATAGAAATTGCTAGCTACTCAAGGGAGTGTCAGCCTGGAGCACAACCTCCCCACTTAGGGGTAGGAACTGATAGCCCTTTTGCAGTGTAAAGCTTCAGCAGAAGCAGCTCTAGCAATGCTAGAACAGAGAAGGGTTGCTGCTTTATTTTTAATCTGGCTCGCTAAGTTTGCTAACTATAGAAGTAAAACAAATAAAACAATGTCATCATCATCTGAGGGAGGAAGAGGAGGAGGAGGAGAAAGAAAGGGCAGCTTTAATAAAAGCAACACTCTAAATATGTTGCCACGCTCCAGCCCCCTCGCAATGTGTCTGTATCTCAGTTTTATCTAGCCCTGCCACCCATGGCTACGTGCTGGGGACTGGAAAGGATCACTCGAGACTGCTGTGTTGGAGACTGTCACCATTACAGCACGAGTTGAAACCGAAAATCAAAGTTTCACAGAGCTAGGAAGGTATGCCATAAATGAGAAACTCTGCTGTAAAAAGCTCTCGGTCTCACAGGGAGTGGAAAGGAAGCAGGGGTGCAAAATGACCATCCAGGTTCAATCTTTGCCATGGCCAAGACAAAGAGTAGCCAGGTTTCCTCAAGACACTCATTGCACCCCTCCACCACTGGCTTGCACTGCCTCTGTGCTGTGCTGAGAAGACTCTGAACCTCCCAGATCTGAACTGCAGATGACTTAAGTCATATCTGTTTCTTCGTTCATTTGAGCCCAAGTGTCCTGACTCTCCTAACTGCAATATCATCATTTTCACTGATCAGAGCTAGGGCTTTTAAAAGGATTCAATGAAGAATATGCCAGATCAGTTTGCACAGTGCCTGCCCAAAGGAGAGGACCTGGGCAAAGAGGTTTCACACACACTACACTGGTGCTTGAGTGCCAAGGAAACAATCCCCCATAAAATTCCTCCCCCTTTAGTGTGCCTTGAGATCCGAGAGAGGAAACCAACATGATGTAGAACAAATAAAGCCTACATGTCACACACACAAGTGTACACTTGGCAGAGAAAATATCCGCCAAATTGCTATTTTTCAGGACATCAAAAAACGATAACAAAACCCAGTATTTCCTGATTATTTCTACAAAATTGTTTCTACAATTTTGTAGGAATAATCTCTGATTATTACTATATATTATATATTATCTACTTTGATTCTCCTGTTCAATGCTGCTCAGAACATGTCTCTCCTGAGGTGTCACTGGGACCAACCTGTTAGGAACTGCTGCTGAACTTTGATTTTTAACACAGAATTAATACCAAAAAAGAGAAATTGAGACTGGATCTGTAAGCAGGCTGGCCAAACAGAAGTCACACTGTGGAAATGAAAATCAGATCTGATTTATTAGCATGCTCTTCTACGCACACAAAATCACAGAGAGACTGTACAAAGAAAAGAATGTCCCTTCCATATCCCAAAGTTAGATCTATAAAAGAAAGTCGCTATTAGTTAATCTACAAAGTAGAGAAGCCAGTGGTACTTTGCACCATGATGACCCACAAAGCCAAACACTGAAGGTCTGGAGTAGCAGATCTACAAGTGTGGAATTTTTTTATTGTTTCTGTACAAAAGTGTGTGCCCTATCTCTCATGAGCTCAGCACACCAGAGGGTAAAAGGAATGCCAAATGTGATTCTTTTGCACAGATTAGAATAAAAGATTAGCAAACATTCAAGTGTTTTTAGGTTTGTTTGAACATCAAACTCTCAGTAGATTTAAATGTGAATCAGAAACAGAGGAAATATATGCAAAAAACCCAAACCCAGAAAGCAGCATTTCCCAAATGCTGCAGTGATCCTACACATTAATCTGTAAAAAATTATTGTTTTTCAAAAATAAAGAGATAGAATTCAAACAACAAGAATAACATTCAGGGTAATATACATTATATATGCATACAGTACTACCTGCAACAAAAAAGTTGTGGTGAAAAACTAAAATTTGGGTGACTTATTTTACAAATTTGGTGTTTCCCTTCTTTTTTTATCAAATATGGTCAAGTCCAAAACCTCCACACCTTGAAGTCCAGTCACAATGGCAGTAAATACCTATATGGCATAGAAATAAGACTCTCAAGAAACTCTGATGAAGTGGAGTACTTAAAGTAGAGAAAAAGAGCATTCTCAGATTATCTGTTTTGGTTTAAACTATACTAATAAAAAGCAGCAGTGCTTTGCCAGCTCGGACTCCAAAACTCATCTTTACATAAAGACCAAGACCAGAAATAACTTTGTGTTTTGGGTAAACTCGGTGAACACACAAAATGTAAACACCAAACACAATCTGTGATATTGACTACAGTAAATGTATGAATCATTGTGGTGTAACTACATGTCAATATATTTTATACTGGGATTGCCTCTGAAGCTAATATACTGGTAAATCAATTTAAATGTAACCAGCTGAGTATAACAACAATCAACTTATTTGGCTTTTGCCGCATTCAGTATTTCAGCATCCTCCAACATTTATTGATTTTTTCTAGTGGTACCACCATGATAGAGAAACAATAATATTTTGGCTATTAGAAATTTTAAAAAGAAACAAGATTACACTGGTGGCTTATTCAAATTCCTACAAAAATTCAAGAGCACTGAAGGAAATCAGAGCTGGGATTTCAAACCATTACCTGAAGCCAGAAGACCCACATTGTTTTCCATATCTGTTACTGCTTATTGGTAACAGGGTGCTGAGCTAACCTACCAACTAAAAGAAAGCTGGTGGATGGTGTTTGCATCTTCTGAAAGCACTACTTGGAGGTAATAAATAGAGAAATTTCACTGAAACAGACCAAACTAAGCATGTTACAAAAACAGATTGATTGTGGGAGGAGAAACAACTTTGCCTTTCTGATTCTTTAGGGTTTTTTCTCCCCTGTGGTTATCTAAGCACTAATTTTAGAACAGCCTTGGTGCTCTATTCTGATGCAGGATATCTCCAGAAAGGATTTTAAAACCACATATAGGTAACAAAAAAAATTACTACATCAATTAATTTTTTGAAAGTCAGGTAAGAGAGGAGGAAAAAACTATGACTAGGATTTGAAGTGGGACACTAGGAATGAGGAAAATAAAGGAGACAGAGAAATCAGAAACACTTGGTGAGGCTGTTTGTCCATTCCCAATGTTCTTGCATTGTCAGTTCATGAGTGGGGCCATCACAGCACCCACAATCAGGCAGGACCCCTGCAAAGAGTGTTCATGAAACACTGGTCCCTTATGCTGTGGTGAAGAAGAGCAAGAAAACAAAACAAAACAATAAGGCCATCAGTAATTCCTCCCTCATTGTGCAGCCTGAATAATGCCATGAGGAATAATAAGGAGAAAACAAAATATTGAATAGTACTCATTCAAACAGCAGTGGACATCCTGTGCACAGAGGGACACAGGAATTCTGTGGAAAAACAGTGTGTAACTGCGTAATTAGAGACTAAATCATAAAGCATATGTGCAAGCAGGTGGGAAAATTCACGTCCTGGCATTTCCTAACTCTTGCATGTTTGACTTTGCAGTCCCAATAGCACTCTTTTTCCATGAAAGCATGACCAGTATGTAAACAAACACTCCAGGCTGTAATTCAACATCGTGCTCCCCAAACTGAAGGGGTTGCGCTCTGCTTAACCACTTCCTTGCAGTCACAGCCATCAACTGGTGCTGCTCATCACCGCAAGGATGGTCACCAAGAATGGGGAGAGTGTCCAAACCGAAACCAACTTTATCCTCATTCCAACTTTATCCTCATTCCACAGAAACACCCTGAACCAGAATTCAGGTCCATTTCTACAAATGAAGGACTGACTAGATAGGTTGTAAACACCATGTGAACTGTAGATAGAGCAAAAATAGGCTTTGAAAGAAAAATGCAGCTAACACACAAAGACCAGCACTCACAAGCAACTTTTAGAAACTCAGAAGGGAATCCAGAGGAGAAGTCAGTCACTAGGGGAATAGATTTCAACACCAAACTGTCAAGGGTTGTTGCAGCATCAGTGAGGGGGTAGAGGAAGGAAAAAGGAAAAATCTGAACAGGAGCTCTTTTTAAAGGATTTAAATTGGCTACAGTCAACTAACTCAGTTCACAGGCCACACTCCGGTTCAGGCAAATTCTCCACCTTCTTCTCATAACTCCTGCCTGCCAATAAAATATATTATAATGAATAATTGGATTCAAACAGTCTGGGTTTTGCCATTTGAAGCACTACATGAGCAGTCCTAAAGCTGTTGATATGCACTGTTTCCTCCTCTTGCAGAGATAAGCTTCTGCTTTAAATTATTCCCCCTCAAAGTCAATGCAGCAACTCAAGGATTCCAGGGGCTGATTGTACTGTATTCACTTCCAGAAGAGAGAAAGGAGGAAGGTCACATTTTACATTTAGATTACCTGTAGAATAGTTTGCAATTCTTCTAGTCATTTGATATTAAGCATTACTTAATAACAAGTGAACAATTAATTTATTATATGGCAAGTTTTGTTATTTTCACCTCCTCTGTTTGTGCACCAAATGCACGCAGAGCAGCAGGGGGAAAAGATATCAGGAAATGGAGCACCATTCCTAGGAATAGCTGCATTTCTGCTCTCCTTCCCAACTTCTCATCTCTCTGACCAGCCTTCCTCAGGTAGCATGTCTCATTAACATCTCTCTCAATGACACCCTATCTTCAAACCAAGTCATGGGGTAAATAGCACATCACTCAGCCTCCCCTCTCTTGAGATTCACCTGGGATTAGCTAGCAGTCTCTCCTTTGGGGAAACTGAACTGTGGACCTCATCAAAACAGAGCATCAGTCAGGAGCAAATCCCATGACCAAGACAGAGCAGAGCAAAAAGTATAGGGGGAGGGGAAGGGAAACAACACACAACACAATGTCTTGCAAGAACAATCTCTATGTTGTCATAGGTGAATGTCCTTTAATAGATAATATGGGCATCTATTTGTTCTCCCTACTCCCTGTGCTTATATCCACCCACAGTGCTGCCAAAACCACCCTGTAAAATTCAGCAGCAGGTCAAACAAGATCACCAAAACAGATGCACCTCTGGGCTTTAGCTGTACCATGGGATTAATTTCCTCCTTCCAACTCACACTTTATGTTAATCATCTTATTACCTTAACACATACACACAACAATATGTGCAATAGCCCAGCCAAAAACCCATTTTAATAGACCAGTCTGCTCTAAATCAATTAACTACACACGGTTTGCTCAGAGGATTCCGAATGCTCAGCATCCTCATAGTATGCAGTATGAAGGTAAGGGTTTGCAACTTTGTTGCAAATGCTAATCAAGCCTCCATAGTGTAATAACAATGAGCAAGAGACTAAGAAATGACAAAATATGTTCATCAGGAATTCCTCTGTGCTTCAAGTCAATTTTGTCTGAGATGATCTTAAGGAAAATGTATTTTTTCCTTTGCCACAGGAGCTATCAATTCACATTGGGACACCAGTTCCAACGCAGCATCTTGGCTGAGTCTCCCCAGAAACCTGCTTCTGTTGCTGGTCCATGTAGAATGCTCCAGAGGAAACCCAAAACAACAGCAACAGTGGATCTGATTCTTTGGAACAGCTCTGTTACAGGTAGAAAAATCTCAGTTCAACCAGAAAATTCGCATCCCAGTTCCATTCACTAGCTAATGTTTGTCCTCATTTATGAGATTGCCTTTCCTTCAGCATTTACCTCCTTTTGGGCTAATGTTCTCAGTTATATTTATTTATGCAGCCACTGCCTACCACTAACAGTTTGCTAAGGGTTGGGCTGAACATAAAAGTGAACCTGGTAGTCATTGTCATAAAATACCTTCCAGCAATACTGAACCTATTACCCCTTGGTTTCAGTGAAGGAAATGTGGCTCTGCTAAAGCAGAGCCCTGGTCAACAGTTTGGTTCATTTTAAAACAAAAGGCACTATTTTGAAAGAAGTGTATAGTACAGTTTTCAAAAATGCCTAATGACTTGAAAAGCTAAAAATAGCCTAAGGAATTTGGTGCAATCGCAATTTGGCAGTCAAGACTAAGGTTAGACCTTCAGATTGAGGGCAGAGACAAGAATCAAAGAGGGCACAAATCAAAACAAAAGGAGCAAACAGAGGTATGCTGACTGTGAAAAAAAAAAAAAAAGGTTTGCCACAGGCCCAAACCCAGCAGTAACCAGACAGCAATCTGGCCTCACAGCCACTAAAGGTCCATGCCCTGCAGATTTTGCTCTAGGGACAATCTTGGACAGCTCTTAACAGCTCCCAGCAGCTGCACGAACTATTGTAGAGTATGTTAGGGAGATGCCAGCTCATCACCCATGTGAAGACAGTGCATAGGGTTTAACAAAGAATGTGAGACCTCATAAATCAGCTGGGTTTGGGGTTTTTAAGCTGTTACCTGTGTCCACCTGAAAAAAGCTCCATTCATGTGTTCACAGTCTCCATTCACAGGAGAACGTACCTCCTGACTGAAGCCCTGGCTTCAGATTTAAAGTGTTTCATTTAAACCTGACCCTGACCAGCTAAAGTTACACTAAGAAAAGTGAGGTCAGTAGAAATGATAGGAGGTATGAAGTGCCTTTCTCTCCCCAGAAATAGGTTTCTCATTTTTAATAGACACACTTGTGGAACATCCAGCCTGTCCAGTTTATTCGAATTAAAATTAAATGCATTATTGACAATAGAGTCTTTATAGTATGTGATGCATTCTTCCATGTCAAATGGGCATCATAAAGCATGATTTAGTTTCCTTATTGACCTCTTCACCATTACTCCCTCCAAAACCATGAGCAACTTGAATATTCTTATTTTCATTACTTTCCTTTTCTTGTTATTCACCACAGATTAGATTCTGTATCCTCTTTAAGTTTACTTTCTGCACCAGTTTAAACCATTATCTTCTTCTCTTTTAAATCCCCTCTGAAGGTCTAGTTCTCCTACATTACTTTAACAACAACAACGAAAAAGTAGGCAAGCATAGCTTTTGTTCTCTTTACCTAATTTTTAGGAGTCAAAGCAGGGAAAACAGGGAACTGAAGTAGTTTTGGAAGAAGGGGAACCGAGCACTTTAACAGAAATAAATAAAACAATGCAGTAGCTACCGAACCACACACCTATCACTTGCAGCCACTGCTAACAAGCCACACTGCTTATACCACCTATCATTCCCCCTTAGGCACTTCAAATTCAAAACAGTCATTACATTTCTCACTTTTGATGGTATAGACTTAGCAATAAATTGCTTTTGTGGGGAAATACTTTTTAAAAGTGTCTAACCAAAAAGACTGGAAGCTAGGAGGTATGTTGCTTTTTTAAGTGCAGAACTCTCTGTCAAAGTATCTATTTTCTCTCAGTTTGACGCATTACCTTATGATACATAATGCGCTGGGAGGCAGCTTTATGCACTGGGTACACCTCAGAAGGGTTCTGAAAATGAGCAGGCAGAAGGGCAGGTCCTTGTGTGAACTTACAGACTTCAAACAAAAAACCAGAGAATTCCATGTAATCAATCTTTCGTGTTATTTTTTCTGGGTTGTTAATTTCAGGCAAATCAGAATCTCCTTGTTACCTGTATCAGACTAATGACTGACAAATCCCACTCAACTGGCACCCCTACTGGGAAGAGATGAAGTAAACTCCTCCAAAACTTTATTTTCCCGTATCTTAGATGAAAGTGATATTTAACAGGACCGACAGCTTTTCTTTTTCTAGGCTAAAGTAGCTGGCAGGAAAACATCTCTCCAGGCAACTAAAGCAACAAGCCACTCATTCTCCCAAGCCCTTGAAAGATGAGAGGTGCCAAACAGACGTACAAGACACATGAGAGCAGGCAAAGGACACTCAGTGCTCCTTTGGCTGGTCACCCACGAACGCGTCAAAACATGTTACGCTAAGTGGGTGCCACCCACACCATTCCACAGCTGCTCTCAGAACAGGACAGAGACAGCTCGTGTAGCACCAGCCTCCACTGACCCACTGCTCCTAGTTCCATGCCACATGTTATCGCAACTCTTGAGGCCAAAATTGGGTGGGAGCCACCAAGTTAACGGGGGATGTTCCGAGTCTAACAATCCTGGTCTGCACAGACGGTGTGAAACCACTTGTTCCAGTTTAGAAAGGTCAGCCTGGGACCTCACGGAGAGTGGAGACAGCACGCTTCCTCCAACATGCCAGTGCCAGAAAAGGTTGCTTTCTGCTGTCAAAGATAATCCTCAAAAGAACAGCACAAGGATGCAGAAGACCTCATTGAAATCAGGAATAAATCAGAGACAATATAACCTGATCCCATACACCTTAATTTTCACACTTCATACACAGTTAAGAACTAATTCTGTTTTTCAGATATCTTGTCTCCTTCTCTCTCCCACACTTCTTCTTGTAAGGTCTGTTTTGCCTACATTTTTGGGTTTGGGAGTTGTTGGGTCTGGGGTTTTTTGGGGGTAGGGGTTGTTTTGTTTATTTGTTTGCATGAGCAAAGCAAACCATTTTTCCTTTCCAGTTTGCAAGACAATGAGATCTTTGAGATCAGAGGTAGATAGTCTAAGCTACCTGGAAAAAAAAAAAAAATCATTTGACTGTCAACATTTTTTTTTCCTCATGGGAGCCATATACATCTTGTGCTAGAACTGAGGGCACCAGCTTGACTTCTATTTCAAACCCATCTACAGACAGCCAGAGAAATATTCAAAAAGAAAAATAATTTTAAAAGAAAGGAAAAAAAAAACCATAAGACTTCTGAAATGGAAACTGTAGCAAAGATGTGAGGTTTACAATAAGCCAATTTTTTTTTCTTTAAACCACATTACTCTTCCTTAATGTAACAGCCAAACCTCAAAGGACTGGTGGAGGGCACTGTGTACACATATAGAAGCATTGGAAAGTATTTTTCATTGTTTTCCGTGGAAACTATGTGCCAGCTTCTGTAGATAATCTCTTTTTGGCATAGACCTCTATGATGCCACATGCTGAAGGACAAGTGGATACAAACTGAGCTCTCTGAAATCAATGATATCACCTTGCGAAAAACTTCCACTACAGCTTTGACCAAAAAAAACCCACAGGTGCTGAATGTCTCACAACTCAATTTTCAGCTGATATAAACTGCAGTGGCACAACTGCAGAGCCACATCAGTGGCCAGCATCATTCTGTACAGCTCTGCAATGAAGACTAGAGCATCAAGAAAGGGAAGGGGAGAAAAAAAAGCCAACACCACCACCAAACCCAACTTCCATTCCTGTTCTTTTGCTTTGCAAAAATATCAGAGAGCTAACAAATGCAACTATTTTCCTATCTGGTAACAGCAAATTGCTTATCTCAGACTGATCTTTATGAAGTTTGCAGGATTTTCTGAGACCTCAACAGCAAAACTAGAATCATGTGTATAAGATGGATTATTTCAAGCTAAGTGAATTTTCTCTGCAGTTCCTAACTGGCTTTAGACCATTAAAACACACACAAAACAGCTACAATTTCAGCTTTCAGCACAAATGAAAACACTGGAACACAGCAGGGACCATCTGTAAAAAAGGAGGCTCCAGAACAACAGCTTGAGGTAGGAGTAGATTCATGTGGTTTGATGCAGAGTCTTGTAACACAGATATAATTTTAGATCACTGGCCCCACATAAATAAATATGGGTTCCCTAAATAATAATTTATTAGGAGAAAGGAATTAGGTTCTTACAAGTAACATATCAACTAAGTTGGCTAGGGAAATGCTAGGAGAGTGAAGCAAGGGTGGTCTCCATCTCAGCTTAAAATTCTCACGCAGTCCTGATGCCTCTGCAACAGCAAGCACCTCCATGTCTGTGCCACCTCATATGGATAGATTAAAAAATAAGACTAAATAAGACTCTCAAATAGAGCCACTCTAAGCCAGCAGGATCCTGCTAGTACTGTTTTTTTGGATCAGTCTCAGTATCACATCAACAAGATGAGCTGTTTTTCAGACTCAAGCTCACAGCCTGTACTATGCAAAGGGTAGTATAATCTCACCTCTGTCCACTGTAGACAGACATTAAGACTAAAAGAACAATCTTACTGAGACAGAGCAATTGTTTACCTAAGCCAGTAGCTTTTGCCTGCAGCGAATTGGTAATGGATGCTAATAGAGAAAGCAGGAGAATGTGACAAGCCCAAAGTTATATTGCCTTCCACCTACCCATCTTGCCTTTAGCAAAGCAAAGCTTTGGTCTCCTTGGAATGGGCTGCATCAAATCCTCCTAATTCCTGTTAACCAATGGATTTTTACAGTGTTCAGTTTTCTGTTCTTTTAATATAGGTATGTTTGTCTTCATGACATTGTGTAGCAATGAGAACCACTATATAATGTTGAATTGCAAGCAAAAATTATTTCCATTCTTTTAAAACTGTTTGACAAATTTATCTTATGTTTTCTGGCTCTTGCATCATCGGAGAGACTAAATTATTGTTCCCTACCTGATTTCTGCTTGCTCTCCCTGCCGTTCAGGCTGGTAAAACTTCTTCTATTCAGTCTTTTCTCATCTGTACACTGTTCCGTTTCACTGATCAAATTACTATTGCTCTGGTTGCCTTCTCTGCCTTCCATTTGCTTCTTTGAGCAGTAAGCAGAAATATTCATAGGCTTATCTACAGTGACTACTAAATCTCTCTCCAAATGGGTAATAACTAATGCACAGTCCATCCTTGCCTGAGTTAACTGCAATGTAGTGCAGATGGAGAAAAGTAGCCCTATCAACACAGAATGGCAACCCCCATTTTATAGTCCATTCATTCATTACAATTGATCCTTCTGCAACTCCACAGCTAATTCTCATTTTAAATAGCCTAGAGACAAGTTTCAGCACCCCATAGTTTATACCCTGTTTCCAAACAATTTCCAAGGGTGCACTTAGCAACAACTGTTCTGGCTCCACATAAATCCCTGAAAACACCCCTCTAGACCAAAATGCACTTGTGCCTAGTCTTATTTTTTAATCAGTTTCTAGATCAAGAATCTTCCTCCCATGCAATGCACTTTTGTTTCTTCTAGACTAAGAAGAATGCTGTCCATAAAAAGGAAAAAAAAAAGCAAATGCAGACACATTATGTCAACTAGATCATAAAATAAACAAACAGCTTCGGCAGAGGAACCAGAAGTAGTGTGACTTTTAATACTGCCACTTCAGACCATCTCCAGCCTTGAGCAATCCAAACTCAATGCAAGCAAATCCCAGTCAGGCTTAGGGATTTGTCTGCATATCAATAGTAAATCCAAATCCCTAGAGGATTCACAGTTATCTCAGAGCTCACATGTATGGGAAATAAAGCACTAGCCACTCAGCCCTAAAGCTGTAACATACCACAGCTCTTGCTCACAGGGCACTTACTGATGGTCCTAGTAATTCCTGGAACATTTCTAGAGGTCGAGGTAGGAGGGAATGACATGCCTTCACTACATGAAAAAGAGGTATCTTCCTTTCTTACAGATACAACTCAAATACTGTATAAAATGTGGAAGTATCAGGTATCGCTCAAAGTTTTCTCTGTGTATATTTAGATTAAATAAATTTAAATATTTTTAGATTCAACGCAATCAAAGTGTGCCTTAATAGCTGCTTCCACCAGGCTGCTAAGACACTTATGCTGCCTTTCAGCTGCCAGATAGCTCTGCACAATAACTACCCCATACCACTTCCACAGTGAGGCCAATATGTCCCAGGTGTTCGCAGGAAACTGGGCATGGCATCACAAGTGAGAAAAGAAGGTGCTCAGAGCCTCTACAGCGTGAGACTGGGTTGCTAAGGAGGACACACCTTAAGACAAATGATTTTAGCCCACTAGCCTGTCTCCATGAGAAGCACTCGCAATGATGAAAAGAAGTCTGGGAATTCAGCTGCTTATATTTTTTTATTCCTGCAATTCCCCTCAGTTCACTGGGCTGTGCAGACAATCATTTTCTATACAGTCCAATAGTTCCATTTGTTGTCTCAGACTTTTTCCAATTTCAGGCCCTGTAGACTTCAGCTTTGCATTGTTTTAAGAGAAGCACTGTAAATCTATTCAAATTCACATGCATCTCTAAATTAACGTGCACTTCTGAAGCCTTTCTTACCTTCTCCCCTTAAAAGCATCATCAGCCCTGACCTAAGAGGAAGAGTACATCTACACTTCTCTCTGTCAGTGATTTTGTTCAAAGAAAGGACAATACAGTCTGAAGTTTGTTTTTCATAGAAGACTACTTTAACAGCAAAATAGTTATAAAACAAAGAAAGACGTCTCTCTCTCCTGTGGATGAAAGACAAAAATTCTTGCTGCCACATTTTTATCTAGTGCAAGCAACACAGAGAGAAACAAGTAAACTTGAGAAAGAGGTCCAAATACATGTCAAGTAAATTATAAGAGAACTAATCCTTACATTGTCCAGGATCAAGAAGTGCTGGGCTGACACTGAAGCCCAGAACATTTGAATTTGTTTTGTGTTTAGAAACACCAACACTGATATCAGCAGAAACATTTTCACAAAACCATTTCCTTCCCACTCTGGGAATGGTAGAAGAGGATGCAACCCAGAAAAATGGATCAGTATGGATCAATTCAAGGGTTTATTGTCTTTATAATGACAGCACTTTTGTCTTTCCCCATAGAACACAATCCTAAACTGCTCAAAGTTCAACATTGTTTGGGTAGTACTCGTTCCACTAAATAGGATATAACCTATATTATACATATAGGCTATATATATAACCTATAATCTATATATAACCTAGTTCACTAAAATATCAGCTTACCCTAACATCAATGACCTTCTAAACAGTAAATAGAAAAGAATCAATTTTGTTCTGTAATTAATATTAGACACATCATTCATGGAAATCACATCCCAGCACCAAAGTCTGTTGGCACAGGGTGATTTATATGAAGACCCAAAGAGAGTTTAAAAAAAAAAGACTTGAATAACACCACCATGCTAACAATTTGACATGCTAATTTTCTCACCTAAAACCTCCTGCAGAGAGCACAGTCCCTATTATTTAAAGCAACTGCAAAGAAAGGTCATCTGCCTACTTTGTTTTGAAGCAAATGAGATTCACCTGGAAACATGCACAGGACCTGAAATATGGTAGGTAGCACTCAAGTACTGGAATGAGGTGGCCGCCTCATCTGTCAAGAGAAGAGAAACCTCAGATGCTGCAGTTACCTGCCTCGATCCAACAGCCTTCCTGAGACAGACCATACTGCTAGTGAGATCCCAAACCCATCCATTTGAACAACAAGAGCTTCCACAGCTTCTTATGTTGCTCACCTCCCTGCCTTAACTCACTGCAGCTCGCTCAGCCCATCGAAGTCAGTTCCCAGCCTCATGTCTGTGTAGGTGGGAGAGATAGTACATCTCCATAACCATTTTCCCTTTGGGCAGAGATTTTTGCCATCAGAAACTGCTGAGTCCTTTCAGTACTAGCTTGTAGTAGCCACAGTCATCCTAACACTTGCTGAATCCAACAGTGTGAGATGCATTCCTGTTGAAAGCAAAATCTCAGACCTTGGTGCAGAGAAAGCAAGTCGTGCATTGTCAGCTCTGCCCCTGAATTGCAGTCTTTCCAAAACATTCAGGTGACTGGCTATTTCCCTCCCATGAAGGGGCATTAATCCCAACCTAAAACTCCCTAAAGGGTTAAATATACCAACCCCTATAATTTTTTCCAAGTCTCCACACCTCTGATGCTTTTTTTAAGGGCACAATCATCCTTTTCAAAATAATCCTTTCAAACTTGATTTAAAATAGCAGATTCCTACTCAAATACAGAGCCATGTGATCTCCTCTCCATTCCTCACAACTGCCTACATAGTCACCAGGAAAGAGAGCAGAGAAGTAACAATACATAGCAATTCAAATGCTTTCTTTAAAACAACATAACAAATAAAGACCTTTGGCAGTAGAGCACTTCATTCTTTGTAGGAACTCCTCTCCAGTCAAAGGACTCCAGTGATTCCTTCACAATTCAGAATGATTAGCCCAACATTTCCTACCCCAAAGCTGAGAGGAAATCTTGGGCTAAGGGAATTTCAACAAATAGGGAAACACCTGGTGAGTTTTATTCAAGATTTATGCAGGCAAGGCAAGAGTAGGAGTTAGGCAAAGGTTTCCCACCTCAGTGCTGTTTTTGATTAATTACAGTGAAAGTGCACTATTTTATTAATTATTATAAGTAGAATAAGATTATTACAGGAGAGACTGATCCTTGGGAAATTATAGAAGACGTGGATGAACCCAGTTACCCACATAAATTTCTACTTTGCCTCCTCTGTGTTCCTCAGAAATCCCCTCCTCTGCCTTTTTCCCCCCCCTTTTATTTTTTTTCTCCAACTGCAGTAATGCTCTCTTTAGATATCCTCCCTGAAAAATCCACAGTGACTTTTATTCCTTGGAGAACTCCACAGCTTCAGAGCACATCACTCTATGTGAATTTAGACCATTTTTGCCAGCACACAATACTTGACATTTAGAGAATGTCGCCATGATCCGCAGTCCCTGGTGCACCGAAATCTACTTGGAGATTTCTGTCATCCTTTACAGTCTCTACCAAATACTTTCTACACTTTCTTTTTTGAAATGTGAATATACTGCAAATGCAAACTGCCCTGTTGACAGGCCTGTGAAATACCCTCCTTCTCCAAAGAGCATACAGGTTCACAAACAGAGGGACATTTATACATTCAGCTCTATCTCAGTGTGTCTGTATCATCATATAAAGGGATCACCCCTCCCCAAAAGGAAGCAGATACTCAGGGCACGAAGTCCACAGAGTTCTTCATCTCCCTTGTTCAAATGCTAGTTGGATTGCCATTTAACATCAGTGCTGAAAGCAGGAGGCTGCAGTTGTGAACTACACAGATGCTCCAGACATACATCCTTACATACCTTTACAAGTGTTTGCAGCATTTGGCATGGGCACAAATACTCATCTGGAGTTTTGAGAGAACGTGTCTTTTAACTGTGTTTGTCTTTGAGGATTTGGTTGCAACAGCAGTTTTTTGAGGCTATTGAAGTGTTAGGAATATTTGAGGAAGCAGACTACTGCCTGCAGATTTGCCAGAAATGAAAGAATAAAGATACACTGTGTTCATCCACCTCCAGGGTGAGATATAAAATGAACTGCTTCAGACCAAAACAAACAGGAACTTAGGAACGTACTGACTAAAATAAGCATTTCATTGATAGCACAGAGATGAGAGCTGGTAGAAATTATACTCACTTCCTGATTGTTATTGTCACCATTTCATGATATGTACTTCAAATGCTGACAGATAACTTAGACCAAAAAGTCTTCCGAAAAACCAGGTAACTCAGGTCTACTTCACTGGACTGTCCTTATTCTGGGTTCATTTGTAATCCCACATCTATGCAACTTTATATTTGCAAAGTCTAACAGGTGTAAGATTCCTCCTTTCAAGCGAAATGGTAACTTGACCCTAGACTTACACCCTGCCCTACGCTATCCCAAGTTTCTCAGTCAGTTCCTCTGCAACAACCAGGCACAGCTCGCCCGTGCCCTGATTTCCGGGACCTTGCTACTCCAGTCTGGAAGCAGATCCCACACTGGTGCTTCATCAGTTGTCACCAACAGCTGTTGATTTTTCAGGATATATCACATGTCCTCATCAGTACCACTGTTATTTCACACCTTATTCCCTGCAGTAACCCGAGACGAGTACCATCCGGTCGAGGTGATCAGTCACCCTTGTATTCTCTGGTTGCTTTGTGCAAAATAGGCACATGCAGATCAAAAATCCAGAGTACTGAGAGTAAGCAACAGAGTGATATTTTGTACCCGATGTAAAAAACTCAAATTTACTTTCAACAAACATTTCTAGATGACGGTAACTTGGTTTTAAGTTTACTCACGCTGTGAAACAGACGTTTGCCTCGAGATCATCCCAAATGCACAAAATGGGAGCCTGTCATCCTGAATTTAACCACAAGCTACTGCTGTTTGAGTTAACATAGAGTTAAGCTATACTTTTCAAAGATTCACATCAGTCTTCCAGATTCTTCATTGGTATTTCTGATCACTATTTCGCCTTTTTATTAAGAAAATAAAAAAATAGGGAAAAAAAGGCAACAAAATACTAACAGAAGAATCTCCAGTGTAGAGCAATTGCTACTGTTACATTTAAGGAGCTGTGGAAAATTACACTTTCAAATACAGACCAATGCCTCCCAGTTGCCTATATAATTGCAGTTAATAATTTGACCTGTGATTTTACCTGTCGTCAGAGGAAACTAAAGTTGTTAAAAATATTCAGCCTAAAAACAATTTATGAAATGTTGATCATAATTAACATACATATGCATATTACAGATGAGGAAATAAGCAAGTATATGCTATATCCACCATTTCCAAAATAAAGGGAAGGAAAATGTCACTTCCTATTACCTACATTTCCAAAGCTAATTTGAAGTAAAAAGTTGAACAAACAAACAAATTGGAAAGATGTTTTCAAAAGCAAATCAGTTTATTGGTCTCAACATGAATATACAATATTATTCCTTTCTTTTTTTGGTTAAAAAAAAAAAAAAACCAACGATATAATCTGGTTTAAATTTTATGCACATTCAGAAATCACATTATTTTTTCAATAGTAAAGTTAATAAATGCAGTGAAGCATTTTTCTCCACAAAGAATAACACACCTAGTTATAGTCATCCAAATAGGTGATACAGATAACACAGGCAGAAATATTCTGATCTGACAGATCCAGGAGCATGTTCAGCATCCCCCGTTGTCCCTTTTTTTTAACAGTTACTCCCAATGTTACAAAAGGAGACAATCTCAGCTCTTTTTTTTTGTTTGTTTGTCTGGAGTCTTCTATTTTTCTTAGGGTTTCAGCTTACTAATAGTACTGCAATGAGCTGACTAAAGTCTTCAGTGTTGCTCTGCCTACACACTTCCTGGTAATTTACAAAGTTTCCTGGTAACTGGACCCCAAAATGCCTGAATTTAGTTCAGACGTTCATGTTTTTCTAGGGATTTATTTGTAATTTTCCAAGTTTTCAACTGCAAGACCCACGAGGACCAGCTGGGCTCCTTGCAGCTTGGCTAGAGGCACAGAGGGAGTACCGATGCCCAAGGGAATTCCCCTTCCCTCCCTGAGTAGGTCTGCCAAAACCTCAAGGGAAGGTTGGAAGAGGTCTGTGTTTGTGTGACACAGTCACCATGCTGAGACAGAATGGCAAACACATAGAAGCAGAAAGATAAAGCTGGAAAACAAATCACTAAACTTTCTAGTACAGAAGTGAGAGCTTTCTAAATCCCTAGAGATGTTACAGCAATAAAAGGAGATTTGTTTTTATCTTAGATGACCAATGCATCAGCGTTAATTAGTAGTCATTAGAAGATATTTTCTAATGAAAAACAAAACAGCTAGGAAAAGGAGGACTTTCTGAATACTATGAATTCAAAATGAAGCACAATTCTCACACACACAACACTCATTGCCATTTTTCCCACTGCCTTGTAGATACATATTTCACTGAAAAATGGCAATGTTTAACTTCAGAAGTCCAGTTCCTCTATGTGCACGGTGCTATTTTCACTACACAGACAAGTGCAAAATGTGAAGGACAACATCCTCTAAACAAAACCACAGCATCATACCCTTCTGCCAGTTCCACTGTTACTTTGTTCTGGAGAACCCCCTTTCAAAAATAACCTGAAGCTTTCAGGGGTCTTATTGTGAACAGGAAATGATCCTACACAAAAGCTGAAACTAGGGTTAGAAGATAAGTTCTTTATTGTCTGAAGTATTCCGTCTCAATCAGATCAATCTTAAATTGCTAGCTGAAGGTGGAGAATTATTCCCTTACCTTTTTTAGAAGTGACAAATGAAAGCAATTTTCTGCAATGGGAAAGGGAGAGAAGTTTTCAGGCTTTATCAATAGATGTCAATAAGATCTCAACAGAAACCTTTTTTTCAACACCTCCACAAGTAATCTCAAAGAATCAAAAAAGTCATTTTCTTGGCTATGAGGAAGATAAAATGCACTTAGCAAAGGTTGCTGATAAATTAGTTTTTTGTATAGAAACCTGCCTCCAATTAGTAGGATAAAGTTCCTTTGCTTTCTTCATTAATGAGCATTATTCAGTATGAAACTGTTTTGGTTCTTTTACTTTGTTTTAAGTGTGGTTGATGAAATGAAGGGTAACTGAACAGTAGGATTCCTCTGGGCCATGCTCAGTATGATGCTCACACAGGCAAACATCCTGCCTTTAGTGTGTGCCTGGAAAATGAGGGACAGGGTCTACAAAGGCAGATGGAAGGGGGGAAAAATCCAACCACAAAGCAAAGCAGATCTTCAGAGGAATCAGTGAGAATTTTGAGCCCGATCCAAAGTCCCCTGCAGATGATGGCTGTCTTTCCATATCTATTAGGAAGCCCTGCATCAAACCCTCTGCATTACATGGCAGCATTCTGCTGAGCTTTGCAGGCAAGTTGAATTATTTGTTTGGCAGAGGTAGAGAACCCTTTCCAAAGACTATGTTAGCTTTTGAAGGAAGCACTAATCCTTCCTCCTCTGCCAGGAAAAGGCCCCATTTTTCACTAACGGAGACTCTTTCAAAGGGGAAGGAAAGGGTTACGCATGAGCACTGAGGAGGAAGAAATCACAACACTCAGGTGCAAAAGCCACCCAACAGTAGAGAGATACACTGTTTTCCAGAAGTTAATTCAAACATTCATTACTATAGCCCAGAAAAGTAGCATAACTGTTGATTGCAAGCAAAACAATTGGCTTTTCTGAATGCATACTGTTCCCTCCCCCTCCATCCTTCCCAAAGCCCCTCTTCTCTTCCCATCTCAGTTCTCAAGCTGTTTTCCACAGCCCTGAATGTGCACAGTACTGAATGCCATGAGCAAACATAATCCATTACAATCAGTGAACTGTGTTGAATACAGTTCATCTAAAAACATCAGCAGATACACCGCAGCATCACGTGTGACGGTAACTGTCATTCGTCATGTACTATTAGAGAAAGGAGACCTACAAAGCCTGAAACACGCTCAGTGCTTGCAGATAGCAGTCAGACTGGCCATTACGTCACTGAAAAGCTTAAAATTCAACAGTTCCTGCAAGAGCCCACTTACCAGCTATCCAAGGAGCCTGACACAGACATTTTACACCTGTTCTGTTTCCTGCTGCTTTTGCAAAAGAAATCCATGCGTCTCACACTCAAAACTTCCAGGAAAAGTCAAAAAAATCCCCAAGTCCAGCACCTCAGAGAGCCAGGCTAGGTAGGAAACTGAGATGTGCCTCCCATCATAGCGTGTCAAATTGAATCAGGGAAATCTAAATCAGGAGGAAGAAAAGAATTAACATCAAAGGCCAATTCTTAGAAGAGAAATGCTGCTTGTGAGCTGGTCAGTGTGAGTCTGCTGAAATGATGTATGTCTAGGTGGGGAGGGTATATGTGCACACACATGCACACAAACGTCAGACCCTTCCTTGGAAGTGGATTAGGTGGCAGATGGTGTCAGAACCTGAGCTGCTGTCAAGAGCAGAGTTCACACTGTCCTGCTCCCCTGCACTTAGAGATGAAAGCAGCAAAGACACTAAGAAAAGAAAGAAAGAAAGAAAAAAAGCGGCTGATAAATAGCTGACAATCAGCTTTGTCATTGGTAATGAGTGGAACGACATCCCTTCACTTCCTCCCTTCTCCCTCCAGAGTCCTTACAGGCAAAATCCTCTCTGAAACGGAGACAAAAGAGGAAGCATGTGTACGTGCAATCTCCAATTGTGAGAAATAACAGAGGCTCAGTTTTTCACAGGGAAACTAGAACCTGCTATTACCAACCCAAATATCAGAACCCAGGACAGAGAGGTGGGGGAAGGAGAACACACAGTTTAAGGTCTATTAAAAGCAAAGGGAGTAGGGGAAAAAAAAATAAAAGGAAGAAAAACCCCACTGCCTTTGATTGCCAACACAATGAAAATAAATGAGGGAAATAACATTTGGGAGGGACATACCAGCTGAAAGCAGTCACAATGACTTTGTGCAGGCTCCCCTGTTATTAATAATTATTACAGATAATAAGGGTTTTCAGGCTGAGTAAAGGGATTTTTTTCAGTTCCTAAAACTCATTCTCCCTGTCCAATAACCTACCTCCCTCCCTTTTTCTCTCTCTCCTCTGAGCACCTGCTTTACATAGCTTTCCTTGTATTATCATTAGCTTCATGGATAATTGATAGCTGTGCTCATCCAGCTGATGCTAAGAAAAGAACGACAAGGTGGTTCGACACACACTTACTATAAATAGACACACAACATGGCCAGCGTTTGCCAACATCTGATGATGCCTTCCCTCCTGGGTCCTAAAGTTAGCTAGTTTCTCAAAGTCAAGGAAGCAAAGGAAAGCAAGGTAAATGCCTTCGATTAATTTTGCAGAGACTGAAGGGATAAAAATAAGAGTGGGTCTTTATATTTTTATGACATGCTAAAAAAATCCACTTTATTAAACCTTCAGGATAGTTTGCAAAGCAGAGTTTAAATGCCTCTAAATTTTATTTTTTTTTTGCAGCAACCATGAAGCTCAAAATATTTAGCTGGTGGCAAGGGGTCTTTGTCAATAGCTCTGGAAAGGGTCAGGAGGAGATCTCTTTGCTGAGTACAAACCTCCCAGCTGTGCTAAGCTCCAGGTACCTCTGCAAAGCCTGAGTGCTCATGCTCACAGCTCAGAGGGCAAAGGCTGTCAGTCGGTGAGTGCAGGGGAATCACAGCTGTCTCTGCATGGCTGCCAGGAGGCACAGGCTGCCTCAGGCACTGACTCAGCAGCAAAAGCCTCAAGCCTCATCTCTAGTTGGTTCTGGAGACTTCTAGGGCAACCTGCTGACCTATCCTTCATCAGATATGCCAGAGGTAGGTTCCAGCTGGAAAAACCTTACTCTTGCTTGGCCCATCACCAAAGGCTGGGGGAGGTATGATACTCCATGCAGTTGCCTTTTGCCAGCACCTGCTTGCTGATGACCCTCCCCACAGTCTCTCCTAGTCCTGCAGTACAGAAATCACCTGCATTATAGAAATTCATTCAGGCTCTTGGCAGGTTCCACCCACTGCCTCCCTTACCCCACCTCCCAACCCAGTTTGCAAAGCATACAAAGAACCACCTGCCTCTCAGGAACCAGCTGGGACTTTCTGCCTGTGATCAGGGAGAAGTGCTGTATGAAACCTTCCTTGGGGCATCTCTACCTCTGGCTGTGAAAGTCAGGCACAAGCGCACGCTGCTCTCCATGCACTTTGTCCTCCTTTGACAAAAAGCCACCCCAACACGGTGGAGGCTCCAAAATTACTTGCTCCTGAATTAGGACAAATGTTTGTCTCTTTTTTGTCTTAGTCATTGGATCCAGCTGGTCTTTGCAGATCATATCGATTTTTTTTTTCCCCCGTACATAAAATTCTTATTTCTGGAAATTCTTGGTGCCTTCCCTCTACAAACACCAATATAGGCTCAGTTCTCACTCACTGACAGCCATCTAAGCTTCATCAGTACAAATAAGGCAAGGAGAGGTTTAAAATTCCTCCTGCTGAGGAAAGCAGCTGCAGGAAAGTATTTGCTCCAGCACATGCCGAGGTATCGGCACCAATTTTGTCCTCACAGTAGCTACCTCCTGTTTCAGAGCTGATGAACCCATAGATGCACTCAGGACTTTCTCATTTTCTTTCTGAAACCCATTTTAGACTGCAGGAGTACAGCAATGTGAAAATAAACGACTGTTTGTCCTAATTCTCAATCAAATGCTGAGATAGAGAAAAGCTGGTGCTTTCAATAGGAGAGGACATTTGTTCTCACAATTTACTACAGCAGAGCTGTTATCACATATAGACAGTGTCCAGTCATGGCACAAGAGCAGTATCTCAGACCATAGGAGAGGGGGAAAAGAAGAGAATCTAAGCCAAGACTCCATGCAGCTCTGCAACAGGCACGCAGCAAGAACAGTGGTAGTGGTACAAAGCCACACAACTTTGAGGAGTGGGAGGAGGATTTTTCTTAAAAAAGCTTCAAAGATCTGCATAAGTGGGGGTTTCATCTTGAGAAACTTGTAGCTTGAAGCTGACAAGAAAAGCTGCGTCAGGAGCAAAAGAAAAAAACCTCCCTTTTATAAAATTGCTTACCTAGTCAGTGCAGGAGGGCAAGCACACTACAGGGGGAACAAAGAAGAAAAGCATTCAAACAGTTTTTCCTTTCACCAGCCAAAAAGCACACACTAAAATGGAAGCTTTAAATATTTAATGTCAAAAAACCAAGAGAATTTTCCAAAACAAGACTGCTGGTTCAACACAAACCAGCAGCACTCGCAATTAAGATGATAGAGATTTTACACACATCTGCACTAACACCAGTTGGGAACAGATAAAACCCACTTACAGATGATAAGATACAGGTTCAATTTACAGTAACAGGGAGGCAGGGATCAGGTGGAAAATGACTGACCTTCCCCATCTTTGTTACACTTGCATAAAGCAGTTAACATCACCAAAAGAGTGGGAGGCAGTTTAGCCGGGATCAGTGCTAGGCATCCTAATAGATTATGCTATTATTTTGAGATTAAGAGAACAAATACCTTCTTTATAAATCTTGGCTTACTTGAATAGATTTAGTGGATGTCACAGACTAGAAATAACATCTTACAATCCTTTAATTTCTGTACTGATTGGCCTCCTTACAATGAATATCCACTATCTGAGACTTTGGATGTGAAGCACTGGCACTGTTAACAAGTCAAAGCCTCAGCTACTTGACCGGTGTCTTGCTCATATACCTGTGACTGAAGCCATCACCACCTTGAGACCAGCAACGCCTTTCCCACAAGCTCAGACCAGCAGACACCTTTCTTATGTTTCCTGATAGCAGATGGCACTGTGTATTTCCCCAAGATCATCTGGGTGTTTTCACTACCAAATTCCTACTCCTGCAGCAACACAGGAGGTTGGCAATGTCTGACATCTCACTTCATGGTTCCTTGCAGCACAGAAGAGTTTTTCAAATGTTGTGCTAGAGGGCTTTATCTTGTTACAGGGATATAAGAGTTCCTTAAAAGTTGTGATACAAGGAAATTTAGAAAGGTTTTTTTTTGAATTCAGAATTTTCAATTATTATATGGTTACCTGCAACTACAGAAACAGGACACAATGGTCAGCATAGCCCCATCCAAGTCTTTATTCTTCCTCACTTACTTTTACTGTTACAAAACTAATGTTTTGCCCACCATCCTTTCAAAAATTACAAAAGAGTTGGAGTTTTTCTGACAGACACTCGAGCCTGTAACCCTCACACAAGCAGAAAGGCATTTTCCTGTAGATTAGCCAAAGGCGTGATTGATTTCCACCCATGTTCAGCCCACCACTGAAATTCTGCATTTCAGATGCAGCTCTAATACAAAAACCTATTTTAATTCAAGTAGGTCTGAACACCCAGAAGCTACTATTAATGGAGAATTCTAGTGTAGAGTATAGAGAAGAAGCCAGAGTGAAATGTTTCCAGATGAAAGGAAAAAGTCATTTCCCAATGAAAGAGTAAGTTGAAGGAGTGATGAACTAAAACCTGCTCCTGATGGCAACAATTGCAGAGGAAATCTGACTGGAGATCAGGAGGGCCAAGGTGAAATATCATGTAGGCTAAAACTAAGCCTGGAAAAATAAAGCCTTGCTTAGAAACACAGTCATGCCAGTATTAAACTCCACACAAAGAGCCTGATAGACTCTGACCGAAGAGCCCTGAGGCCTCACCCCATCCACCACTTACTCTGTTGACTCAATCTTTGACTATAAATGAAAAATTTATAAAAGGTCTGGTAGGCAGAGCCATTGAATGGCTGCAACCCCCTCTACAAGAAATCCTTCACAGTGCTTACAAATTGGAGCATGTATTTGGCGCTTCCCTCTCTCTGACAGAGTTTAGCCACAAGTGAGTGCCTGGGGTAGGCATCACAGCTTCCCTTAATATGCTGTTTTGCAGGAGACCAGAACAAGGGAGAAATAGTTATGCCGCAGGCCATGCTCATGAATTCATTCAGAGCACAAGATACACTGAGGTCTGGCTTAGAGAAGCGGTAGCACTCCCAGGCACATCTCCTGCTGCAAGAACAAACCTTGTGAATTCGCAGAGAATCCCATACATCCTCCTGTTTCTTGCCATTACTGGCCGGGCAGCTCGAGTTAACGGGAATTTCCCTATAGCTGTGCCTGTCACAGTTTGTCATGGCTGCTCCAGGGCAGAGAAGATATGGAAGAGAATGACAGCAGGCTCCTTCTCGAGATACTTCAGGCATTGATTACAGGACAAATTTTGAGCATTTTACGCACAGACAGTTTTGTCTGTCAGCCACTCAAGATACATAGATTACATCTGCTTCTTGAGGACAGCATTTGCTCCCACCACTAAATTCAAATGTTTATTATACGAATTACTCAAAAACATGTATGCTACCCAGTCCTGTGTACACTAAGGGTATTCTCTGAACAGCAGGAAGGCATTAGAAACTGGTATTAAAGTGTGCTCTGACTCCAAATTTATGTAGCAAATATACAGGCAGAGGCAATGTGGAGGGTATTTTTCTTAGCTCTTCAAGATAGTTATACCCTGTAGCTGTGGAAATTTCATTTCCTTTGGCAAAGGCATTTGTGCCCTGCCCTGTCTGCCCACTTCTATAGAGATGGGGCTTTTTGCAGGTTCAGGGGAAATACAAATATAAGCTTATATGGGAGCTCACACGTCTGTTGAGGAACTTCTGATAGTGCAGTGTCTGTCACTCTTAGAGTTTGTTTCTTTTTTTTCATTTCTCTTTTTATTTTCAACCTTTTTTTTCTTTTATAGCTCTTTTTCTTTTTTTTTCCTGAAGTTTTTGATGTCCACAGCTCTCTCCATCGCCTGCTCCCACTCCCCTATGTCTCTCTAAAAATCTTTCCTTTTCCTAGATAATAAGACATTTTCTTCTCCTTTCCCTCTCCTCTCACCTTTTGGTATTCAAGGTCCACACCTCTCTAATTCAGTACTCTCATTACACTTATTTCTTTGCTTACCTTCCTTCTTCCACCTTCTCCATTAAATCTCCCCTCCATTGCCTTACAAATCTCTAATTTCCTTACCCTGCTCATTTTCTCCACTAACCATTCTTCCCTTCCCCTTTTATCCTGTCCAGTTCCTACTCCCCCATTTCATTCCTACCCACACAGCACGCACTGTGCCTTTCTCCTCCCGCCCCAGTTTCAAACCTCATTATATTTCATTTTCCTGAATTCTATTCAGGTTCTTATATCAGCTTATCTCCCTTCATCATGTTACTGCATATTTCCCATCTCCTGAACTTTTTTCTTCCCAATCCACCCTCTCCACTTATAACAGTGGTAGGATAGGTCCTCTCATTAACAGCTACGACCTATCAAAATTTTGGACATAAGTTTTTCTGATCAGAACAAAAGCCCATCCATCCCCAAGTGCTAGCTATGTGTCTGTAAGCTCCACACGTCTCAGTCCTGCTGTCATACACTGTCCGTGTGCTCTCTTCTTACGTGGAATGAATCACGTGGGTTAATCCTGGATAGCCAGTGCTCGTGGAGCCAGGTATATCACAGTATATCACACAACTAAAACAGCAGCTCTTTCTGGTGGGACAAGTCCGCAGCTTGCTATTTACCCCATGAACACCAGAATTAGCCTAATTTCGGATTTCACTAGCAGATTGATTGACAGACTCTCTCTCTCCCCTTCGCCAGCACAAGCTGGTGCATGTCTGTGTGCGCATACCCAGGAGGAGCAGGGAACACTGCCCTATGCCCATTGCTCAGCAGTAACATGAGCTCTAATGGAAGTTGTGCCCACCAAAGGAAAAGTACAGTTCTTTCTCAGTGTGAGGCGTGGGGGTTGTTTCTAGTAGACAGAAGGGCATGATTATAATAAGTCATTAAAAAGAAAAAAATCAAGAAAGTGAGATCAACACACAAAATCCAATTAAGGAAGTCACTCCATCAACCTCTCAGGGTTGGGGTCGATCAGGGAACCATTCAGTAGGACCTTCAATCGAGAGTCTTGAGGTTGTATAAAGATGGTTATTTTCCATGGTGTGCTGATCTAAACAAAAGCTATACTTAACCTCCTTCACCCTTCTCTTACTCCCAGAATTAAATGACTACATGCTTTGGCATTTTAACTCCAAATGGAAAAACCACAACAGCTGGTGAGAGATGTTGTTCTCAGCAGGAGGTTTGGCATCAAGCAGAGAACAAACACAAGCACCCAGGCTCACCCAGGAGCTACTACAGTACTGTAGAAAATGATAAAAAAAATAAAACCCAAAACACTAAACCAAAAAAAAGTGATATTTTAAAGTTTACTGCTGCTTGTACCTACAGTTATCCTCTCTGATTTCGTTGAGATTGGATTGTCTGAAGGCCAGAGAAGAAAGCTGTTCTACAGCCTTTCTCACATCTGGAAGAAGGAACGTGGCTCCTAGGACCTCTCAGGGTAGGAGAGACTAGGAGATATCCACAAGCCTTAACTCATGTCCCCTCTGCAGTAGCCACTCAGCTTCTAAGGTCCCTCCATCTCCCACTCATCACCTGTCATCTCCTACTCCTCTCCATCAAACGCCTCAGAGAGGGAACACAGCTCAGGACTGTCAATAACACAGTGCCTGCTGACTTGAAGGCCTCTCTCAAGGGAGAATGTGTCATCTGCCTCTGGTGCTGGTCACACAGAAATGTTGTTCTTCAGCAAATGAGCTGAGGCTGCTGCTGCAGCTGGGAAAAGGACTTTTTAAACCAAAATGGTGAGACCTCGTGGTTAACCATTTCATCATTCCCCTCACTTCTCCCCAAATCCTTGAGGTACTTCTGCTGGTAGCCATTTGCCACAGGAACCCTAATCTTTATCTTTATTTGCTTGTTAAATAAACTATCATGGGTACTCTCCTTTATGGGCTGCTCAGTTCCTATCCTCCCTTTATCTCCCACCCCAGAAAAGAGATCAAAAAAACCCCGAAAATATGTTTGATAACCAACCTCTCCTCCTCTCTTACTTTCTCCACAGCTCCTATGAGCTTTTCAAGTCCCAAATCCATAATTTGGCAGAAATAGCCCCTCTGATGCAAAGGGGTGCATTAGACCTGTGTGTTCTCTGGATCTGTCAGGAGAGGAAGCAAAGGCAAGACAGGTAGGATAACGAAACTTGGGAAACAAACAACAACGATGGAGAGACCTAATCCCAATTATTTTAGATTAAGCTTTCCAACACTTCCCATGGCAACTCCTACAGGTCCCATCATCAACCTTGTCCTACGTCACTACACATCAGCAGCGCAATTTTAATGCCATTAGTGAGGGGACAGCCCTGAAAAGGTGTTCCAGAGCTGAAAGCTGAAAACATAAAGACGACTAAACATACAAAAACCACCAAAAAGACAAGGTGTTTGCAGTGGCCTAGAGCTTTTTGACATAAAACAGGTTTTCTCCTTTCTATGGACCAGAGATCTAGGCCAGAATTATGTAGGTCACAAGCAAACCTTGTTTCAGCTGGTCTTAAGCCAATACTTAGAAGGTGATAACTCCCACTCAGAGACACCTTTTTTTTTCTTCATCATGTATATCCTTGAAAGAGAGACAAAAAACTGAAATGGCAAGGGATGGTGGCTGAAGAAATAAAGCCTTGTGGCTTTGTGTGCACATGCAATCGTCTAACCATGCTTTCCATCTCAGCAGGCATATATATATATATATATATGTCAAATGCAGAGATTCTGAAGCTGTTCTTCCCCTCATAACAATTTAAAATACAACAAATATCATTCAGAGAAAGAGTAAAACTATCTCATTCATTTGCATGGAAAGAAATACCTAGAAAACTAACAGTGTCAAAATGGGAAAGAACAGGTAGAAGGGGATTTTCAAGAGGCTGAATTCCCACTGCATGCAACACCAGCAAATGAGGATCCTATTTACCTGAAACTAAATAACTAGATAATCCTTGGTTCACACCACAGCAAAATAACCTCACACTACAGCACAAGCATCACTTTCAGGATCATTTGGGCATACCCAGGGATCTGCAGCAGCTGTTCACTGGCATATGAATCATGGCCCTCATGGAAGACTTTGCATTGCTCAGCCTGCCTCCAGAGGATAAAAGCACTACTCTGAAAGCAGCTGGACTGCTGATTTCTAGCTAATTCGAAGGCTTGGACTGGTCTGGGTTTATCTGAAAGATCCAGCAGTTTAGGCATAATTCAGGTGAACCTTCAAATATCCGTCTCTGCTAGCTTCATGCACACTAGTCTGTACTCTGCCAAATTATAATCTCTTAGGATCTGGATCCTTTTGACATTCTGCTACTTCTTCATACCAGGAGGACTGGAAACAGCACTCAAGCAGCTCTCTCCAGGAATATTTGTGTACGTGTGGTCAGGCCCACAAACAGAAAGAAGAGACAAGAGAATAAAATATTATTAAGTATAAGTTCAGCTGAGGTTTGTTCCTATTCTGGATGAAGGTGCTCAAATTCCTACTTTAAATTAATCTGTCCTCTGTCAGAAGTGTCTTTTCCTTGATAAACATGGTCCTTATTCTTCAGGAAAGCCATCTATAAATTCAACTTAAGTTTCTTCTCTCCCTCTACTTTGCTTTTTTCATTTCTCTGCGGGGGCTGCTTTTTTGAAGAGGTGCACACAGGAATCCCAAGTGGTTTTGCCAGCCCCTTTATATAATACATATTCCAGGCTGACAGAGTGCACAGATCAGCAGTAAAGCATTGTGGGGGTTATTTCTTCTTCTTCAATCCCCATGAGTCTCCTACCTCCAGTTTTGCTCAGAGATTCCTAGCTGAACAACCTTAAAAAGAAATTCAGTTAAAACAATCAAGCCTCCTTTAAGTTTGCACCTGAACTAGAAAGAGGTGGTCAGGGGCCAAGGGGAAACTGTGCAAGATTTATTCACTTAGCATTAATCATTTGCCATTTATTTGAAGTTAGACTTAAGAGGTTTGCACACTCTATTTTCACAAACTTCACAAGGTAAGCACTGAAAAGAAATAGGTGAGCAGCGCAATGAGCTTGAGGGTTTCTTCACAAGAGCTTGGCACAAGCAGTTTTCAGTCCTTTCAGCTCCACAGCTCATCCCATGCAAAATTTTCACAGTGTCCTCCTCAGTTTATGAATCCCTGCCTCACTAAGACTTCTCTACCACCACCCCCACTCATTCAGTGACTCAGACTTATTAAGATAACTTCTCTTTTTCTAGTTCCTCACCTCCAACACACTCAATGCATTAAGCCACATACTCCTTCATGTATTTGAAATCCTCACTCAAATACCCTCTCTCATCCAACTTTCCTCCTACAGTTCTTGCACTCCCCCTTCCTGGGATGACAGAGCCACTGGAAGCCCACCCAAATGACTTTTACTTACACTTCTGACTTCTCTCAAGCAGCTCGCTGTGAGCTGGTGCTTGCAGACACCAGGACAAACAGACCTTCAGCTCTCTTCTTCCCCCAGCACAGCCTTTGGCAAAGTTGAAGTTTGTCACATACAGAAGATCAGCCATGACCAGACAGGTGGTGGGGAGAGGCAATAGTGCTGCACTGCAGCTCAGTGTCTGTGGGACACAGGGAGTCTGGGTCTGACCCATAGGCTATGTGCAGACCACAGTTGTGGTGTTACAGACTGGTTTAGGAACCTACTGTTTCCTTTGAACGGTGAAACTTGGTCCCATGCAAGAAGAGGGATTTGTACATCACTACTTACCCCTGATTCAAGAGGTCTTGGGCAACAAAAGCTCCTTATCAGGTTTTTGGACCAGCAGGTACCCTGATTGCCCACCAGACTATGCACCACCTCTGTAGGCAGTGGTGCTTGAGTAGACACTGAGGGCTATGTTTGTATTTGAATCGTAGGCTGAGGTAAGACAAGAAAAGGGCCCTTCCAGCCCCTGGGTCCCAGCAAAGAAGGGCCCATGAGCTGCAAAGTAGCACTGGCACGGAAGGGGGAAGAGGGCTTTGGCTAAAGCTGGCGATTTGCTCAGATTAACATCTCTGCTGCTGTACGAGCTCTGCACATACGCTCACGCTTGCTTTTGTTCCTTTCCATGATCAGCAACAGGTTGGGAGGAGTGGGATGTACATGCAGAAGGAGGATGTGGTGGGAGCAGAGAACATGTTCCTGACATTCAGGGATATGTGTAGGGAAAGCTGCCTGCCTGGATCAGAAAGGGACTGGGAAGGCAAGGGGCCTGCTGAGCCGTGGGTCGCTTAGGTAGGAATGGGGACAGACTTCTAATTCTGGCAGCATCAGGTGGGAGTCGGGAAAATGGCTGAGAAGAAGGTTGAAGCAGAAGGGGTGCACAGACCAGACTAAATGAGGGAATCTGCATCCTTTGTACCAAACGTAGTTGCTCTTAAAATCATCTTCTGTCACACTTGGGCAGCGATTAGGAGACAGTGCCCACTTTTGAAGCACACTTCTGTGTCTCTTCATTTCATATCCACCAGCAAATGCTGGAGGCACCTGGAGGTAGGCAAATGCCTCTGCTTTCTGTACAGAAAGCAGTTTTTTGCTGTTTCCCTGATCTGTACAACTGTATTTGATGGGTACCACTTGTACCCCAACATTACGGTCTTTCTTGAGCAAAGACTTCCGAGTCTTACTTATTTGGGATGTGCATAACCCAGTGACCTTGCTGGAGACCTGGGAGAGAATTTGAACTGTGACTCATCTCAGGTAGGAGACTCTTCAGTAATTGCACTCCCACCCTTTCAACCACCTTCTTCAGTTGAACAGGTTTCTGATTTGCCCTGCACTACTCGGCTTTCTGGGTAACAGGAATTGGATTCATTTTGTTCCTCACTCAGAAGCAGGTACACAGCATTTATCTTCTCAGTGTCCAAACATGCAGCATAAGCCTCACACAAAAAACACCAGAGGAAAACAGAAACAGGGGCAAGAGACATAAGAAAAAGGTTGCCCTCCAGAGTTTTCACACTCTAGAAAGTTGCTGGAGTACTGTAGCCAAAGAGATGCTTAATTACTATAATTAGAAGTCGGGATAACTGGACAGAAGAACCACATGTTCACTATTCAGAGAACGGTTAAGACACCAGCAATAACAGAGAGGCACCATCTAATCCAAAATGCCTCATCTTTGAGCCTAAAGATATCATTCCTGTGAGAGAAGGAAATGTGATATCTGGACATATACTAACCTAGGCCTCTGTGATGAGCTGCCAGTAAGTGCTTCAGCGCCTGTTAATTATGGTGGTGTTTCTACAATGATGAGATGACTTCTCTGTGGAGAAGAGCTCTCATCAGGAAATTGGTTCTATTGCAATTAACATCTTTGAATATCCAAATTTAACACACTCCTTGAGCCTTCTCCCTTATTTCAGGAAGTCTGTGATCAATCAAATCCTGAAATAGAGCTGGAGATCTGGGATTCGGAGAAGGGGAAGGAGTTGTATGTTTGGGGGCAGGAGGGTTAAGTACACCACAGCTTCAAAACCAGCTGGTTGATGTCTCTAACAGTGTTTCAACCTTCCATCCCATAAGCATAGTTTCCAAGAAAACTGTTACCATCATCACCACTATTTAAAGCCAGAATAGGTGACACATCCATTCCCTTGTCTCAATCCTGTCTTCAGGTTCAGCTGTAGAGCAGAGTCTGAGACACAGAAAGCCTAAAGCCACAAACATCCTCTCTTGAAGCAATTAATACAGCATGTCAAGCAACATACCTTTCTTCTTCCCCTCCATTAAAACAAAAAGTCATCAGTTTTCACTTTCTAGGACTCTGTCACTCCATCAGTCACCACCTACTGCACCTCCTTATAGAGCCAAGAGAACATGAGCAGATGCCAAAGGAGAAAAAAAAACAGCAACACATCATGCTGATCTTGCTCTGTACCACACTGCATCTGAAACATCCAGTACTTCCAGCACCAGCCCTGCCATAACCCAACTCACAGGAAGAGGACAAATTAGTATTTCCACTATACATGCTTTCTGGGATGAAGGAAAACAGGTTTTCTGTTCCAGGCACACTTGAAAAGCATATAGGCCTAGCCCATAAAATTTTCCTCATCTTGTGGCACAACAAGAAATCTGAACACTAGATGCACTTACTTTATACCACTATCAGCAACTAGGAGAAAAGCAGCCATATACAGAAAGGATTTAGCAAAAGTTTCACTGCTAGCTAGCCACTAAATTTTAAAAATACAGTTCATAGCCAGTACTATCAGAAAGTTGAATTTTATAGCTCATAAGTCAAAATCTGCAAGTAAGGGTTTTTTAATATTATGAAAAAAATCCCAGATATTTTTGCTGTATTTTATTCAGTTATATAAAATTTGTTTTCCTGATAGATATTATTAGACTTTCCCCACCTTTCAAAACCCAAACACTTAGTGCTTACTTTCTTATCTGGGCAAATCACTACAACTTCAAGAAGGGCTACTACATTTGATGAAACTGAAATAAAATGTGACACCACTTTAGGTTCTACAATGTCATCTCTTGTCATAAATGTAAAAAAAAAAAAAAATAAAATCAGTGAAACTTGAGAAATAAGTACAAGAGACACAAGTTGAAGGTGCAGAGTCTTGGGCCACAGCTACAGCTGCTCATGCAGTCATCTACATCTATTCAATAATCAGGAAAATACACTTCAAAATCACAGTTGGGCAGTAAAACCCAGTGCAGCCACAGAAGAAATCCCAGGGATTCAGTCTGTTTTAATGGATACCAAATTAGACATGATATGAGCAGAAAACTGAATAAATTAATCCTACAGGCTTTAATACTCAGTCAATTTTTGTTTTCAATGAGGGATGCTGCTGAGACAGAGACAGGAAAATACTTGGATAAAGGCCTGTTGAAAGAAGACTAAGAGGTAGAATAAGAGAAGTGGAAAACTAGAGAGCTGATGGGTTAGAAAACCACTGCACAGCACGAGGGCTCAAAAGCTGAGAAAAATGTCCAGAGGGGACTTACAATGTTCAGTGCCTGATACAGGGCTGCATCTTTAAACTGAGCAGGTGAGAGAAGACAACGAATTTATAAACTAAGATTTATGAAGACCTACACCCAATATTATGACTCGTTAGTGAATGTTAGGAACTAATCATTGGGGTTCCCTTGTCCCAAACTGTTTTGTACTTAATACGGCCTGTGCAGTGGCTGTTGCAAACTCATCGCCCTGTCTTACAAATCACTGTGATTTGTGTGCATTCACAGGCAAAAACATCTTGACCCTCAAGACTTACAAATAAGATCGAGGGGTTCTGACACTACTGCTTTTGGGGCTCTCAAAAACAGGCTAATTTCAACAAAGGAAGGACAATAACAAGAAAGCCAACTCTTGGGAATCCCTCCACTCACCACTGGAAGCCAAGTGGGGAATAACCATTAGAGATGAGTGCTCAATCTCTCCATTCAGGTAACCAAAGGAGCGGGTGTAGAGGAAAGGTTGCTTAACTGCACTGGCAGGCTGAAGGTGGCCCAGCTTTCTGTGCCTGCTGCCAGTGGGTTGGCAGCAGAGAATGCCTGCCACATCCAGAACATCACACCCTAACTGCAGGCAGAACGAGAACTGCAGAGATCAGAAGCATTAAGCAACCTTGATTCTCAGGGCAGGTCAAATTTCAGTTCCTTTACCCTTCACAAAAACCCTCTAAAATTTTTGCACTTCAAGGCATAAATTCACAAGAAGTTATTAAAAGCATAACATTATTCAGAGTCTGCAAAGTCCTCCGTCACACCCCAGCACTTCTAGCGTTCCACACCATACATCTAAAGCCACTTAGTTCTTGTGACATTTACAGAGAAAATTCCTCTTTAGCTCTCCACTCAAATTGCCATGACAGAAACCAGCACAGTGAGCCCTTTAACCTTAAAGAGCATCTTTGTTTCTCTGCTACATAAGCTCACTTCTGTACACATGTGAACGTGCTGACACACACACTGCAACAACGGGAACCACGTAGATGGTCCACACAGATATATATACACACATCACAACTTGGACCACATAGATATAGATATATATGCACAAGCATGTATGAAAAAGCTTCCAACCTTCGTGTATTCCAAGGATGTTTGTCCCTCCACCGGTCCCACATTCCTGAGAGGTTCTGCCGGCTCCCGCACCTCAGGCCCCCAGCACACAGCGTCTGTCTTTCTTGTCAACTGCAGGAGCTGCCCAGCATGAAGACAGGAAAGCAATAGACCCAGGGAGGTTTGAGGAGTGCCCTGTGACTGCCCCAGGGTAGTCGTGTGAAAAAAAGATGGGGGGTGGGGGTGAAGATGTGGTTCCTGAGAGGTCACTGGAAACACTGTCATCAGAAGGCTTCACTTCCCTTCCTGTTTTTCATATTTAGATGAAAACATGAGTAGTTACTTATAAAAAAAGGAAAAAGAACCCAACCTCCTTGGCTTATTTTTTCCATGGAGGACTTGACAACATTTGAACATCAGGACAGCAAGTAAAAACAGAGCAAGCAAAACTTATGCAATTTTCAGATCCTCCTGAAATTTTTACTTTAAATACAGGGACGAACACCAAGAGTTAGAGTAGTTAATAAAGAATCCCTTGTTTGCTTCAAAAAGATAATAACCCCTGTGGCTTTGCTAAAAGCTCCAAGTGTTGTTACTCTTTATTACTCTTTATGAAAGGCTACAAAGCCAGGCAAAGCACGTAATAACACTTACCTTTGTAATGCAGTATAATAATAATACATTACCACAGTTTACTGGTACATCTTTATACATGAGTAGGAAGAAGCTGCTATGTTCCTCTTAGAAACATTTTGTCTAGCTATAAGCAAAGCTCCTAAAGTCAGAGTGGATTCAGGAATAAATTTACTTCATTTACCGTGCACAGCAATAGTCCATCCCATGCTAATGGCAACTCTTGTGCTTTTTGTTAATATGTTCTTTCTATTAGGAATTTGGATGGCTGTTTAGCTGGTTCATTTGCTATTTTGTGTCACACATCATCAGCTCTTCTTTGCTGGTGTTTTCCAGCTTTACTGCTGAGGATTGTACCTCTGGGCTGATCATCCTTTTCCAAAAACGTAATGCTGTGAAACACAGGAAGCAGGTATAACAAATCTGGAGAGGAAAAGCCATTCATAGATGTCTACCAATTCTTTAATCTTTCCATTCCCTAAATGCACACTTGCCCTGAACACCTGCTAACCTCCTACCAAACTGGCTGAGCTTCAGTAAGCACAAAAAGAAGTCTCCTCGCCACAAGGTGGTCACAGCATCCCACCCTCTGCAGCTCACATGGGTTTCACTGGCCAGGGGGCAATAACAAGCCTCCACTGTCTCAAGTCCAGTTCCAAAAGTCGCTAGACCAGCTCAGACAGATAGCAGTTCAATCTCTCTCCTTCCTGGGACATCCCATCACCCACATGTTCCTGGCTCCTGTGCCTAGTAAATCAAGGGACTCACTGACCCAGGTTTGCATCCCTGATCTTCATCTTGAATAGCTGCTGCCTCTGCCACAAGTGACCAGCTGAGGACACTGGGCACAATATTCCCAAAGAAGCACCTTCAATTTAGTATGAGCTCATCATTACTACTTTCAACACTTGCTATCATTTCTTCATGGAGATAAATAAGTCTCCCATCTTCTCTCTCAGAGACTGAGAGACTCTTCTGAAATATTTCCATTCAGCAAATTTTCCAATCATCTTTAAAGTGCTTTTTTTAAAACCAAAGCTGACTCATCCTCTAATGCTCCTCTAAAAGATAGTCTGACTCACATTTAACACTTTGATCTCCATGGCTCCTTTTGGTCAGCAACCTGCTTAGCTGTACTACACATAAGGGGAAAGAAAGGAGAAAAACGTACTTTAAACATCCATTCAGTTCCAAACCACTGAGAAATGCTCAAGACAAATCTGCAGAGAAAGGAAAATTGTTTCAGCACTCAGAGACCTATTACAAATTAGAACAGAAATGAAATTTTTCAGCAAGAGACAGATTTGCACTTTCATGTTCCCGGATTCAGATGAAAAGGGGGCTCTGTTCAAGAGATATTTTGCTAGCGGGGTTTCTTTTTCTCATTTAGCTTCATCAAAAACCTCACAAGACTGAATAGCATCTCTTCAGAAATTAAATAAAAATCCAGAAATAATACCTCATTTACACGTATCTTGCATTAGATTGTGTCAATACTTAATACTTGTAAAATATCTAAAAAGAGCCCTAAAACGTGAGCCCTAAATTTAGGTCAGATAGAAACTGTTACCATTTCACCCAAGTGCAGTCTCCAGTTCAAACAGCAAGGGCAGCATCAACATCCTGCGTCAACATCCACAAACCCTTACCCAGGAAATGGTCCCGTGAGGTGGAATCCTGTTGAAACCACCTGCAGCAATTTTCCAGAGGAATCCAAGAGGCTGGAAGACAGATCTTACGAAAATTAATGGAATCTGGGATGTTGCTTTCCTTTAGCTTTCTTTCAAAGATCTCCAAGTTTGCCCCAGAGCATGGTCTTCACCTTGATATGGAGATCACCAATAAAATCAAAGCAGGGTCTTCACCCCCTTGGGAGCAAACTGATATCTCCTACACAAAGGCTATTTGGGAACTTCTGAGTGGTAATAGACTTCAGTCCCAGCTAAAGTAAAATAAACTCACAATCTAGAATTTAAGAAGTTGTTCACTAGGTTTGGGTAGGGGCTTTTAATAATCTTCTGATTGCCCTGGAACAGAGAAAAAAGACTGGGGGAAAGGAGGGGAGAGATTTTGGCATAGCAAATGAAAATGGGTTTTAAATGACAGAAGGTCTAACGGGCTTGGCTGATGGTTATGTTTCATAAAGCGGGGTGCAGGGACCTCAAGACACCCATATAAATGCATATTATGAAGCATTCTTGCTCACAGCTCTTACCTAGATATCAACAGACAGAAAAATTCCCCTTGCTTCACATACTTCCTCTGAGCTCTGGCAGATGTTAACACCCAAACCCACTGCACCCACACGTTTTTGAGTTCAGTCTGTCTTTAACGTCTCATGAGATCACAAGACCTGCACTTTCAGCAGACACTTTTGCAGACCAGGCAAGCAAAGACCAGTCTCTAGAAAAAGCCTCTGCCTGGAGGCAGAGAGTACAGCTGGTGTCCATCCCTGCAGCATCCAAACTCTGCACAGGCAAGGTGACTTTGAGAACAGTTGTACTAGCCTACTGATGTACTTCACGCCCTGTATGAAAGGAGGAACAGCCCTATCCTGTTCCTCACCCACAGAGAGGCAGATCATAAGCTCTCCTGTCACAAGGGACACCTCCATCACCAGCCCCAGCAGCAAGCACGCACTCAGTGGAGAGCCAGGCTCAGATTTTCTCCAGTATGAAGTAGCCAAAGGTCCAATTTATCATACACCTCCCCAGTTTGTCAGCTGCATGTGATCACTCATGAATAATGTTCTCCTGCCCAGCTCAGAGGCACATACTTGTGCCCTCTCACTGACCACGTGTCATACACAGGCAGGCACACGTCTCCAAGACATAGCTGAGATACACATAGTCCAGTGCTTTACACGCACAGCAGCTGCAGATAATGTATACAAAGTAGTACATCTCAGACCAATCAACCCTCTTTTTATCTCAGGAATATCAACATGCTGCCTCCTTCACCCACAACATCAGCAAGAATTTGCATAACACATCTGCCAAACGACAAGGAGCAAACCCTGTATCTTGCCACCAGAACACCACACCATCCATCCCCCTCCTGCTCTCACCGGAACACTTTTGCTTCCAGCTGTAACACCTTGCCTTTGCCAAGGGAGGAATGTGGTGCAGCCTGTTGGGATTAGGTAAGAGACTCAACTAGATGCTCTGTTTCAGAAGAGAACCACCCAGGTCTAAGCAGCAGCAGGTTTTAGCTCCCAGGGAAAGCCGAGGCTGTAGCAGTCTGTGCTGGCACAAGCCATCTGCCCTGCTCTGGGCTCGTCATGCCACTCTGCCCTCCACTTACTCCTCTGGGAATTGGGAGCACAGAACTCCCCAGTCTGCCTGCCCAGCTCAGAGCAGCAGGGTTCCTACTGTGCAATACGCCTACCTTGGAGGGTAGGACTAGCCAGAGCACTGCTCAGGGTATTTATAAACTGCTCTTCCCAAAGCATTACAAAACAGCAGGGCTGGATCCTCAGCCAGCAAATCCTTTGCCTGAGGGCATAAGGGCAGATTGAGGAGGAATGCTGTGTATCAGGCTGCTTCCACCAGGAGGAATGAAGGTCAAGGACTTTGGGAAAGAAAAGATAAACTGAAATACTGTACTAGGAAGGCAGCAGTCAGTGAAGGAGCATCCAAACCTACTTGCACTATACCCACTGAAACCCCCTATAACGCTGGTAAAAACTTCAGCCTGGCTAAAAATCAGGGCAATCCCAAGCTGATGTGTCCCCAGGCAGGTACCCCAAAAGGGCTAATTTACACCTCTAGCCAACTTTTGGAAAATTCATAGTTCAACCTTTACTCCTGAATTTCATCTCCTGGATGGCAGCTTGTCCCCTGCCATCCCAGCGATGCTGCAGGGATTAATGTATTCCTGTATAGGGTTTTGAAAACAATTTCAGAAGTCCACAGAATTGGTCATTCTTCCCTGAAAATGCTGCAGAGAAAGGCTTGTGCTCTGCGTGCAGGGGCCAAAGCAGGGCCAAGGCCACACAGACCCAAGTTCAGCTGCCACCAGCACCACAAGGCAGAAGGCCACACCAGCAGAGCATCACAGGAATACCTGGCATACAAGTCACTGCCTGCAAGCCAGGGCAGTCTGGTAAGAACTCCCATGCACTTCAATAATGGATGCGAGGGCAGCTGTGCTTGAACACTCAAAAGCCACTTCAAAAGTCACAACAAGGACCAACATCACGGCAATAAGCAAGACAGCTGGATCCTCAAAAAACCTCAGGAACCCTGTGTTCCCACTCCCATGCAGGCAGAAGCACAAGTTCCTCTCCAGCTCATAAAAGAGGCACCAAGAAGAGTGAGAAGGAGGGAGACAAAAAGAGGTAAGCAAATGTCACAAGAGCCAGAGACAACATAAAGCACTGACACCCACACAGAAGCCCTCAGGTAGTTTCTTGCCATGGAGTCTATCCCCAGTGCTACCCACAGTTATTCACACTACTTATCCATCCCCTGTTATGTATTAATGATTCTTGTTGATGGCCCTTCTGCTAATACATTAGTGCTGGAGTGGGTTGGGTCAGAGGGGTAAATGGCAGCAAGAACTGTCAAGCCATGCAGAGCCTGCCTGGCTCCGAGGGAACGTGCAAGATCACCTGAGAGGACAAAGCAGCCAGCACAGATATTAATGCTGCAGAAATGCTTCAGAATTTTTCAAAACTTAGGCTTTACAAATTGCATACAGTCAACAGCATGGAAATTTTGTATGAACTGACTATTTAATACAGTAGTTCAGATCCCACCAACTCAGGCACAAGAATCCTGTTTGTCTAATATAGTTTGCTCTCTGTTAAGTAGCCCTCCTGGCCTTTACAGCACAGGCAAAAGCTAAAATATCAGATGATCTGTACTGAAGTATTCTAGCTCCAGGAATCCTGATTTTCCTGACACAACCAATTCCAAACAGACAAGCTACTAAAATTTGAAGCACCCTCACAAAGGAAACAGTTAAGTTGCATCAAAATTGATTTATCTTTTACATTTCACTTCCATCATATCTGCAATATTTATTTTTTGAACCAGTTACAGTGGAATAATAACCACAAGTACACATAGCTTTTCATGCTTAAACACACAATAAAGAAGATCCACAGAAGAAAAAACTGTGTGGCTGCACTCCTGAAAAAGTCCACATGAGACAGGAAATCTGTCGCTCATTCCCATGGATGAGATTTCCTTTATAGCACAGCATCCTGATAGACCCCAGAAGCTCAGAGCAATATCCTTCTGGATGCACAACTGTTCCTTCAGTGCATATTTACTGACTTTCATCCAGCCCATCATTCTTTATTTGGAGCTATATTTTTATGCACAAAACAGTAGCTTTCAGAGGAGGCAGGAGTTATTAAAAAGTTCATCTGTTCCAGCTGCTTAATCCTCACTTAAACTCATCATTAATCCTCTTTTTATGACACCATAATTGTCCCTATGGCAACCAATTATGATGTCACAAACAAGATTAGAATTTTAGATAGGGGAACAGAATTAGCTTCTTCATTGTTTGTTTGGGTCCTTAGCGGCTGTCACGCCTGATCAAATCATTGGCCCATGAGTTCAAGAACTCTCTTTTCAATATCCCACCAGTACCTGGTATTTTAGGGCAAGGCAGACAAACACAGGCAGCAGTGTGTACCCAGTGAAGGACAGAAAGTTGTAGTGCACAGAGAGAACCCCTTTCCAGCCCCTGCAGGTCACAATCTCACTGCCTGAAGCAAGAAAACATTGGCAGCTTCAGTGACATTGTGAGTGCTCAGTAGTCTGACTTGCTACGAATGCATTTCATTTTCCTTTTAAAAGCCTAATCCTCCTTCAGATTCTACTAAATATTTCCCTTCAATGATTTGCTGCAGCAGTGAAGTCCCTATTAAACATACACAAAACAATCATGTATGGCAAGTATAGAAAAAGCCTCTGAGCTCACTTATGTCATCGTATTTTCTTCTACTTATAAACCAAATAACCACAGTCTGCCATCTCTCTTCCTGGCGAATAATCACAAACACACTTGAATGCCTGAAGTGATTTACATTATCCTTCTCTAGTCCTTTTTCATTTCATCTGTACTTTTTCAAGCTCCCAATGAAATAAAGAAAGAAAAAAAGGGAAAAAGAACAAGAGGCCACTCAGGTACCACTCAGAACATCATCAACAGCTGGAGGTGTCACGTATTCACGATAAAGAGGATTTCACCCCAGTCCTTCACCCACCCCACAGGTTTGTCTTGTGCCACTGGTGAGGTGAATGCATTAGGGTAAGAGCAGGAGTTAAGCTAAGAGCAAAGCCCACCAAAAAAGAGGGCTGTCCCATGGAATAACATCAGGACCTGCACAGAGCCCCTCCCACTTCTAACACATGCTCCTTTCAGCAGCCAGGTCTGGCTTTGAACCATTAAGGAACAATCCTGAGAGACCAGCATGGTCATGGGCAATCCATGTATTTTACTTCCCAGGTAATTTATTGTAGCTCCTGGAAAACATGACAAATGTGCCCCCCTAGATATAGAGAGAGGGCAAGAGATTTACTTTCGTGTCCTGCACTAGATCAAATCACAAAACAAGTGCCTCCCAGCTGCCCTTGCATCTGGCAAAGCAGTTTCCTTTCAAGATGCAGTTCACAGCAGGCAAAATGGCAACATCTCTACTTGGCTGGAAAGATATTGCAGCACTTTATAAAACTGACATACTTGCCAGTATCCACTAAAAGAAGTCACCACTTCCACTTCAAAGCAAATTTATATCTTGCCAAAAGAAAAAAAAAAAAAAAAAAAAAAAAAAAACAAAAAAAAAAATCTCCTTCTTAAAAAAAAAATCCTTTTTATGAGAAAAATTTCCTTTTTTTGTTTTTTCCATTTAGAAACAAAAACCATTCCCAAACACTATCAAGCACATACATCTATTCATCTTATTTGTAGGAGGAATCCACATTAAAACTAATTTTAGGTTTGTAAGACTGCTTTCCACCCACTGCCTGCCAGTTGAGATGGGCTCTTCCAGAGGGCAATTAGGAGCCAGAGACTCAATTATGCTGGCAAAACAGTCCTGTGGAGAAGACTCCCTCATGTGCTAATGCCTGCTGAGGACATCCAGGGAAGGAAGGTAGCCTTCCCAGCCTGAAACTGTCTGTCAAGAATAGTTCCTCCTCTCCTCATACTGACTTCTTCACACTTATCAGTACTCAGAGTCTTTCCAGAGCCAGTAAGGAGTCACACCAACCATCGAGGCGTCCACGTGGGGACTGATTCATCGCAGCAGACCCATTAGAAGGAAATGCATTAGTCTTAATGGCAAGAACTGCACACTCACATGGTCTCTTCCCAAGAAAGTTCTCAAATCCTGTGGGAAACATATGTCGGGAACAGCAAAACCAGAACAAGCAGACGCTGTTCTATGACTGACAATTCAGCAATCCATTGTCCAGACATAATTTACTATAACAAACACTGCCTTGTAATTTGCCTATTATTTATATTCCTCTTCAGGCTGTAGTTCCCAAACCCCTTCAGCCTTGAACAGAAGACTGCCTTCCACACACAGCCATTCAAAATATGATGGTTCCCTCCTTCTACACTGCCCAGATTAGTTGGATGGGAGCTCCTCAGTCCAGAGAGCCAAATCTCACAGAAAATTTGACTTCTACAAATTCTCACCCCGCTGACCCGAGCACACTGTGGTGCTCAGCAACCAGAGCATGGTGGGAGAGACCACCACCCTGCCGAGACCCACCCACCTGGGAGAGGGTAAATGCTGATCCAACTGCTCCATGGTCAGAAAGGAACAGCAGAAATGGCTAAAAAAACCCAGATGAACGTTTCCTAAGGGCAGAAGCCTTTTCAGCCCTAACATCACACATCACTTTCATTCTCTGTGTAGGACAAGTTGATGCCCAATAAGTGACTACTTGGGTTTCTATTAACCAGGTGCATTCCAGCAGTAGCTGCAGAGACAGACTCACAGATACAGAATGTTCCCAGAAAGAGAAGGAAATTAAAAAAACAACCACCACTAACCAGACACCTGACGTACATTCAGCTTTCAGACATCCCTGGAGAATGGCCTCCCTGTTTAGGTATAAAAATACGGATGGCCATCCACTACCCTGTATTACTCTGATAATATACTTAAATCATGACATGAAGAAGCTCCCACTAGCAGTCAGAGGACAATTCATCTTCCATGTTCATTCAGTCTCTGGTCATTCAGAACAGACTATCACAGGGCTGACTAATGCTAGATGTGGATATTACAACACATTTCTATCATAAAAAATGAATCGTGACCAAGATAGTTTCACAAATGCTATCAAATAACTTTGGCTTGCCAGAACACAGCACTTCCATTCTTTGGAAAATTCTCATATTTCAAATCAAAACAAAATAACTTTTCTCTTCTGAATCAAAGTGAAAAAAATGAACTCAGCATTAAGAAATTCCAAGGAAGTATAATATCAGCTATCTATGTTTTAGTTATAAGGATGACTATACGAATATGTTGCTTATCTATTTTTTTGAAAACAAATCAGCATCTTCCCCAGAAGATTTCAGTTGGAAAATATTATGCTGAAATTAAAAAAAAAAAAAGGTTCCACAGGGAATTAATTATTCAGCTACCCTTCTCCACCATAGAAGACTGGAATTACAAGCAGATGCATATATTGTGGTACCCCCACAAGTATTACCTCATGCCCAATTTTCTGTTAATTTGGAATGAGCGAAAGGTCACTTTATTTTAAGAAAAAAAAAATCATGTGTTCTCCCGTTGCCACTCTTTGAGCAGACCCTTCGCAGAACGCCATTGAAATCTTCCTTGTTTTTTAGCACGCACCCACAGCCCAGCCACATCGGGCACGAGCCCTCCAGGCACACCTGCCTGTTCCCAACACCTCTGGCACGTGAGTCAGATGCTGACACTCACTGTTGTGCCTGCAACCGCCTGACACGAAGACATTCTCACTGTTTTTCATTTATCCTCCTATTATTTGTGTTTTCACACATAATAGAAGCTGCTTTGTCTGACTGTGTAGTAAATTTGTCTCATTGTCTTACAACCTTGCTGCGAGAAGCTGTTAAGATTGATTCACAATAGGGCCAACATTTCCATCAAGCAAATATCACGCTCAGCACCTGACAAATTGTGACACCGTTTGCCAAAGCAACTGAATCAGGAACAAAAAGCTCCCACTGCACGCTCGAGTACGGATGGCTGGGGAAGGGACCATCGTGCAGGAAACAAGGACCACTGTCCAGACCCTGCTCAGCCACAGCAAGACCTGGGAGAACCCCATGTTTTCTGGACAGGATCCTTATGTTGCGGGTGGGAGTGGGGGGGAGAGCTGACTTGAGATAGCAAGCTGCTTCTACAGGAGAGGAATTCATATCTTTCTCTTCTTCAGCAATTGAATCGAATTGAGAAACTGAGCAGTGGTTCTGCCATTCCAGCTTATTCCTTCCTCCTTTTCTTTCTCTCTGCGCTTCAGATCCCTCATGGTTTCCTTCAATCTTGGAAAAATTATCGTTATAAAGCACTGCCTAGTGCACCTTAAGCACAACTTTCCGTTGTTCCTTCCTGTTCTCATCTCATATTATAATTGCTGGTGACCCACTGGAAATGCCTATCTTTGTTCACCTGAAGGGTCCAGAAGTCTGATTGGAGCTGAAATTATCAAAAACTTCTTTTTATGACCTACAGCTCCCAGCATAAGCAGGTGGGAGAAGCAGACACATTCCAGAGCTCCCAGACCCAACTGCAAGCCCACATTCACATCCTTCAGGAGAAAGTCAGGTTCAGCTTTCGTTTGGTAAAAGATGTACAGCTGCAAAGGATAGTAAAATAAGATCATGGGTGGCAAAAAGGCAAGACCATCTGGTATCTTGGCACTTCACAAGTGAAAGAGGATGATCTCTGATTTCTGGGAAGGAAAAGACATGAGTAATCTTAGGATAAAGGCCAAAGACTGAAAATAAAGTGAATTACCTTTTTTTCTGCTAAGTCAGGAGAGAGGCATAATCAGTCTTTGATGGAATTCTCCCTGCCCCTGCCTGTACTGCAACTCTCCCTGAACAGACAACAGCCCTTAGTGATTAGGAAATGAGGAGGAACGAACACAGCACTTTGACAACCATAGGTCAGCTCCCCTCTTCCTTCCATCTCTCTCCACAAATTATTCATCTTATCTTCTCTTCCCACAGAAAAACAGTAGGAGCTGTGAAAAGAGATGAGCCCTGGGGGCAGCTGTGGCTTACTCTTTATCTGGACCAGCTACTGACATAAGCACCAAATTCAAAACCTTTCTTCAGAAAATAAAGGGGAATTGGAAATGTAAGCAGCTATTGCATGGACAGGACTGTGAAAGCAGCCTCAACCAATCAGAGTTCACAGCAGAATTACATCTTGTTGCTTTATTTTCTGCACTAGGGAGGTGGGGTAAGGGGAGAAGAGCATATAGAGCAATCCAGGGATTAGGGAAAAAAATACCATATTACCCAACCAAGGGATTAGAGAAGGTTTTTCTTTAAATTCCCTGCTATCTGATCTCTCACCAGACATGAGGTGAAAATTGGAAAGAATGCATTCCTTCCTCTTGAATAGGTGACTCTAGATGACTACTTATGAGGAAATAAAATCATTTGTGTGGCATACTAAACATCTCTTCCAGTTGCAGCCATCAGAGATGGTTCAGGTTTCTGCCTTTCAATTAAAAAAAAAAAATATAATCATCACACGTGAGGCTTTTCTAAAACACATTCACTAAGGAGGAAGCTCACACACAAGCTTTCCAGGTCCATCCTGCCATGGACAGAATTTCTTTGAGTGTTTCTGTCTTGAAACTGCCTATGGGCTTGAACAAACATATATAATGCTTGGCTTATGTTGTTGATGTCCATCACATTCCCAAAACAGGTCTGGACTGCAGCTTGCTGTGCACTGGGAAAGCCCAAGCTATTCCCAGAGGGAAAGACATGCAGCATCTTCTCTGGAGAGCAGAAAACCTGAGCTCTTGCCAGCCCTCCCTTTGGAGGGCACCAAAGCCTTCCAGGCCAGTCTGCCCACAGCCATCCCTGCTAAAGGCTGTAGTTTTTCTCCCTGTCAGATGGATTAAGGTTTGATAGGTAAGGGTATTTTTTGGGGAAAAAATATGCCACTCCTAGGTCACTAGACTGAAAGCCATCAGGTTAGCAGTTTCTAAACATCACATTTTAAACTCTGTGAGGGGGTATCTCAAATGCTGCGTTGGTCTCAGTCCAGCTTGTAACTGCCCCGGTATCACAGCCAGCATTACTCATCCTTTTACTATCTGCTGAAAAAAGAGAAGCAAAATGCTGCCAAGACAGAAACCAAATAACCTGACACTCAGTAATTTTGCTGTTCACTCTGGAACACAGCACATTTATCAAATGATGATATGGCTCATATCAGACTCAAGGAAATGAAAAACACCGTTTTGCTGTTTGCCACCCTGGCTGAATCAAGATTCCCAAAGCCAAAAGAGAGTCCTCACAACATCATAACATTACCCTACACCCAAGCCCCTGTGAGCCCACTCCAGCATGTTTGTTATGCATCAGTGGGGCTTGTCAGACACCTCTCAGCATTCCTTTAATACTCCAAAAAGCTGAGGGGGAAAAAAAAAAAAAAAAAAAAAAAAGCTGGAGAAGCCAACCTGTGCCTCTTCCTTTTTGCCATGGGTTTGCATTGTACTGAGAGGGACAGTCTTTACGCCCAATTACACTTCAAACATGCACATAATCACTTTGCAGCCTCTGCAAGAGTCTACCACTGCAGGGCTTGAAAACCTCCTATATTGCAACTCTGAAGGGGAAAGGAAGCAGCTTATCATGAGCATCTTGATAGTAAAGAATCAGAGATTGAGCACTGGACTATAAAGCTCATAATAACCTTGGAGGCAGGAAAAAAACCTGTTTGATCAACCTCAATAAATTAAATTTAACCTTGTAGAATGTGAAGTGTTCATATACTTCTGTGTTCTGCATTCATTGTACCACGCACTCCACAGTCCCAGGTATAAAAACCCACACAGAGCACGGGTGTCTTGGTGAAGGAAGGCCAAGAAAGGCAAATGACAGAACTGAAAGAGACAGAGAGCAGCTAAAAAATAAAGAAAGCCAGAAATTCTACCATGGTAAACACTGGGCAGGGCAGGGACAGAACTACCTGCTCCAAAGCCAGATATACTGCCCTGCAAGAGAGGTGACAGCTGCAATTGTTGGCTACCTGCAGAGACCAAAAATGAAAAATAAAGAATAGCTTAAGTTGTTTTCACCAATGGAAGGCCACCCACAACCAAACATGTCAGCTGCATTGATACTGTTGCTAATTCCTTCTTCAATGTCATTTTAAAATCAAGCTGAAACGTGGAGGTGACCACAGTGCCTGAAGCAAAGGTTCCCAGGAGTACAAGCAGCTGGCAAGACATTGGTACTGGATATCCCTTAAGGCAACAGAATCAAAGGCACGCATCTGTTGTTTCCTATCTACGTGGGGGCATTTAAAATGTGAATTCTCTCAGTGTCTGAACTTGCAAGTCATCTCAAAACTCAGAACTTTATCCACGTCTTTGTCATTTCACGTACTTTCACAAGAGAGTCCATTGCCCTCTAGGGCTTCATCTCAAAACCATAAATCAGGTTAACATCAGCAATTACTAACCAAGGACCTGGTCTAGTGTGCACCTACACATGGCATTTCATTGCCTTCAGAATACCTGCAGGATTCAATGCTCCAGGCAGAATGAAGCTCGATGTGTTTTCACAACAAAAGGATATACTCCTGGGATCATTCACTAATTGGATAAAAGCATCAGAACTACCCCATTACCATCCCTAGAGGAAACTCATTAGCAACCTAATGAAATAAAGTGATGACAGGAAGGTATTTTCTCATCATCTTTTAATGCTAACAGGCTTTAAAGCTATTTTGCTTCCTCACCCTCTCCTATGGTGCCCAGAAACCCCATGGCACCTCTCAGAGCATCACAGGCAGTCCCCTCTCCTGCGTGTTACACAGCATCAGGGAGCAGTTTCAGCACACACAGGGATTCTAAGATGTTCGACTCATCATCTTTGATGAATCTGTGCAATTGAAGCTTAATCCCTGCCCCACTTGGAAAAGGTTCCCCAGTGGGTCAAGCTTCCTTCTGAGTCATGCAATTTAGAAGAAATATAATCCGACTATTAGGGACTTGGCTGTTTGTTTTTATGACAAGCATAACTTGTGAGCATTTGAAAGAAATTAGAAATATTGAAACAAACTTTACAATTCTCAAATATTTTGAAGCTGGTGAAATTACAAATATTGAAGTGAGCACTACATAAGCATAGGACTTCTAATAATTATGTCTATATTAAATATGATAATTTCTTTTTCTCCTTCTCTGAAAAGCATCAGATCATCCCCCCAAACACTTGTCTATCACATAACCTTAATCAGGCATACCGTGGATGGACATACTAAACACATATTCCTTAGTAACAGTGAGGGAGGACCAGGTAATTTTGAATACATTTGAAAAGAATATTACAAAGCAAGACAAGGTGTTCAACCACCACATTCCCACTACCCACACCTCTGACCACTAAACACCTTCATCCAAGTCCCTGGAGTTGGAAAGGAGCCCAGATCTCCCCACCAAGAGCACTTACATACATCCAGTCAACCAAAGGCATCAATATAATTTATCTCTGCAGTGCCTCTGTAGCATAGCTGAGGTTATAGGGCTGCCAGCAGCACCATTCCCCAATGCCAATAAGTGAACTCAATGCTGATGGTATCATATTGATGTATTGACCTTATTGGCAGCCTGAGGGAATAGCATCCTATATCCTCTCATCTCTCATGTTTAGCCACAAAAGTACACAGGAGGAGCAATGACACCTTAAATTAGTACACCTCAAACCCAAGTACAATTAGACACCTCCCTTCTCTCTGAGTACATGGCCATTTGTCTACAGCAGTGGTGTTAGTGTTAGGTAATCTCTAGGGCTGGTGAGCTGGAAAACTTTCTGGGTAGAATTTGAATCACAGAATGACAGAATATGCTGAGTTAGAAGGCACCCATCAAGATCATCGACTCCAACTCCTAGCCCTGCACAGGACACCCCAAGAATCACACAATGTGCCTGAGAGTGCTGTCCAAACGCTGATCTTAGGTACTGAATGTTATAAACCCTCCGAAAAAAAAAAAAAAGGTGGATGGACCAGATGATAAATATAGCAGTTTTCCTCTATGAACTATAAGTTTTAAAGTTAACTAAGCTTTTGAACAGCTGTTAAATGGAAAGGGATTCTGGCAGTGCCATTCAGAGCTGCAGCTGAATGGAAAGCTGGAAGTGAAAGGTTCAGGACCTTATTATCAAGTTTTTTTCTAGCACAAGCATTTCAAACGACCAGGCTTTCTCAAAAATGCAGTATAGAAAGTAGTGAAGAAAAATCAGGCTCAATCCCACAGTGCAGACAGGTTTAGCCCTGCACCAGCTTCCTTTGCAAAGACCACAGTAGATCATGACCATTCATTCATCAGAAATGTAATAAATCATTCCATTTCTCCTCAACCTCTCCCCTACCTTTATGCTGGGCCATTTCACTAAGTTAGCTGGAAGTATCATGGCATTCAGAAGAATCACTGGGGCAGCCTCGGGCTACTGAAGCTCCTTAAAAATGAACCCTCCCATTTGCTCAATGACATAAGTCAGAAGTAAAAGTTCATAGAATCAAAGAATGCTATGGTTTGGAAAAGACCTTGAGGATCATCTATATTCAACACTCCTTCCATGGGCAGAGACACCTTCCACTATCTCAGGTTGCTCAGAGCCCCATCCAACCTGGCCTTGAACACTGCCAGGGATGGGGCATCCACAGCTTCTCTGGGCAGCCTGTTCTAGTGCCTTTACCATGCTCACAACATAGAATTTCTTCTTAATATCTAATATAAACATGGTCTCTTTCAGCTTAATGACATTATTCCTGTCACTACAGGCTCTTGTAAAAAGTTCCTCTTCAGCTTTCCTGTAGGCCCCCTTTAGGTATATTTGGTTGTATTATACTCTAAGCAAGACCTAATTACAACATTCATGCACAGCTGTCCTCTGCCTCTCCCCCAACTTTCAGGTTGCAGATTCAATCCTTTTCTGTTCCACTATACTTTTAGCCTCTATGGGAGGTCTTGCTGCTAGTGCTGGAGTTGAGGATCTGTTCCCACTTTGTCACACAGATTCCATCTGCACTCCTAAGTAAGTCAATTTATGTTCTTTTCTTCTGTTTCTCAAAGTGCATCTACAAAGACTCGGGTCCTACACTGCCTGTGTTATGAATTGTCACGGATTACAGCTTTACACATGGAAAAAGCTGAGATGAAGTATAATGGACATTGAAGCATTACACTTTGTTGTTTAAGGTAAGGCTTTGACCAGAACACCAGATTTGTTTTGAGTCAAAAAACAAACAGCCCCTTCCTCTACCCTACACAGTCTCCTACTTCATTTGTGAATCTCTTCTGAAGACAAAGATGGGGGGCTTTGGTGTTTTGTAGGAGGAAAAAAAAAATCTAGTGAAATTTAAAGTGAGAAAGCCACTTTTCTCTCTATCCACAGTCATCCCAAGCCCAGTGTTTCCCTCAGAGACCAACTCAAGCACAGACTGGACAGTCTGTGCCAGCCTGTGGCACACAGCAGCCAGCACATTAGACAAGGTGTTGCTGGTGTGAGGACTGCACACATCTTAATCTTCACTGACAAAATCCTCCCTGAATTCATTTATAGGCAAAATGCAAAAGACAAGTTTCCAGGGAGGCAAAAAAAAGCCTTTTATGAGCTGGCTGAGAGGCAATAAACTTCCCTGCTGGCAGCATTAAACGGGCTGTACATGCAGCAGCAACTGCCTTACCAGGAGCTCAGCATCCCGAGGGAAAGGGCAATAGGAGAATTCAGGGCTGAGAACATGGGCACCAGGGAAGCAGTCATACCCACAGGCCAGCACATCCACACCAAGAAAAGCAGGAAAACAGAAATAAAAAGCACAGTATAGACAAAAATGAGAAGTGAAACCAGAGAAGCCTGGTGGCTTCAGATGTGCCTGCAAAAACCTGGGTCTCAGCTCTTGGCACTGCATCCATCAGACCCATGGCCTTCACCATGAGCAAGCACATTGACATTTTATATACATAAATATGTATTACCTCAGAGGAAAGTACAGTTAAATAAAGGCTGAGAACCCACACACCATACATTGGCATTAGCAACATAATGACATCCCTTCATCTTATGTTACTGGGCATTTATACAGAGCATGCACCGAGGCTCCAGAACACGCAGCCCACCCTGGCACACTTTTCTCAGCCCACACAAGGTCCAGCAATTATTTAGTAGAAAACACAGGTGGTTTTCCCACACGGTTGCAAAATGCACAGTGAAGACCTTCTTGCCCATGTCCCATCATATACCTTCCTTCACCCTGAAGTTACTGTCTGTGGTATCACTTAACCCATACACAGCCATCAAATGCCCAGCACTAACCCCAGGGAGTCTCCTACAGACCCTCTACACAAACATCCACAGCCACGTCTAGGTGTGCTCTTACACATTTTTTTCAAATACACCCAGTCACAACAGCTCTTCTCTGCTAAGAGCAACAAATCATAGAATCATTCAAAACCACAAGGAGGAGACAAAAACCCCAAACCAAAGCCAGGACACGTGTGAGAACAGCATAACTGAGTTCGCGCATCACTCCCACTTACAAAGTGTTTTTAAAAAACCAAAACAAGAACTTTGCAGAGCGAGACACAAAAGAGTTCAAACTTTCCACATCCATTTCATTCCAAGGCAAAGTTCCTCACTGATGGTTCTCTAACTAGAAGAAGTAGACACAGAGAAATAAGCCTTCCATTCCTGATTTTTTATTATTATTATTATTCTTTCCCCCTCCCTCTTTGTTAATATATGGGAAATCCTTTGTCTGACTGTCAACGTGTATCTCATGCCCAGGCTCAGCTGGATGTACCAATGAGTAAGAAGGAAGAGCACAGAAGCTGATGCACATACACATATCCTTCCCAACACTTCAGCCAAGTTGCCAAATAAAAAACAAACAAACAAACCAACAAACCTGTCAAAAGGCTGGTGAGGTTTCAACCAAATAATTCTATCAGCCCCATGACTGACCCAGGAGAGAAGAACTGACTACCTGCTCATTTATTCCAAAGGACTAGCCAGAACTAAAGTGTTTTTCCACTTCATCAAACTTATGTGGCATCTGATTCAGCACTTTTTACACGATGAAATTTTCCACCTGCAACAGTAAGAGGGCAATCTGAGTCTACAGGTCCGTGCCTGTGCTACACAACAGCTTTATTATGTGCCCATAGAGGCTCCCCCTTTCAAATCACTGATGCACTTATCTCCTTCTGAGTATGTACATAATTCCATTGCAGCTCATGAGTAATTTTATTCATTCACAATATCTCTTTTGTGAAGGGCTGCTAACCCCAGATACGGAAGGGAGAACGTCAGACATGCTCTAAAGTCAAAGACAGCCGCTTTACTTTGTGTGATATAGAGACATTAACAGCCAGACTTGCAGCCACATCCCAGTGTCAGGAGGGAACTTTAAATGTCAGCTTGGTTTTCCCATGGTACGATTCTTCTTTCTGACTATCAGAGCTTTTTTCTGCATTTTGCTTCCACACGGGATTTCCACCTCAAAGCTTTATAAATCAAATAGCTTCATGAAGGCCCCTTCATGTACCAAAAACATCCAGTGATCTGCTTTGGGAGAAGATGACAAAATGGTGATTAAAGTTTTGGGTGGCAAAGTGAACCGAGTTACTGTTATGAGAGTGGGTGGTAACAAGATGTGCAGTATATACCCGAAACCCTCAAAGACAGTCGTAAGCAGATCTTACGAGATTAGGCTGGAGAGCAAGAATTATTTTCTTGACATTTGGTAGAAGATAAAAATTCACCCATCCTTTATGTGCAGAACAAGCTCATTTATAGAATTAGAATGTATTGAGATTCAAGGAAACTTAAGTAAAATAATCAATACAATCGAAAGATCAAAGGCTTGTGTTGGGTGTTTTCATTTTTACGAATGCCATCCAGCTTTAATTATTTATAATACTTCACAGTACACTAGTAAATGCTGTCATATTTCATAAAATAATTAAGCCTTAGTAATAGAGACACCTCTGCCATCCTGTCTCTGTTTAATATTTACTGAGAAGAGATGCATGTCTTATGATCACTATCATGTCAGTAAATAAATGAAGCAAAAAAAAAAAATGAGGATATTGCTTATCCTTACATTTCTATTTTGGTCTAAAGCCCCATCTGTAGTCTCAGGTACTTATACGCTCATCAACAGCGACAAGGCTTGTGTAATCAAGGATTTCCCAGAACTTCTCTGCTATAACTTTTTCCCCTTCAAATACAGTGATGAAACCAACTCTAATTATAACTCCTGTTAGTTTCTGCCGTGGCAGACAAGCAGTTACTGCTGATGCTGCAGGAGGAAAGGCCAGCTTGATTCTTGGCTTCGGCTTGCAGAGGAAGGGTCGGGAAAGCACACAAGGCACATCCCAAACAAATTCATTTGGCAAGTCAGAGAGAAACAGCATCCAAGGAAATTCAAACCACCTATTTTAGATGGTGACATCTCTGAGTGGAACCGGACACAGTGAGCTATGAAAACCAGCAACTCCAGCCACTCCCAGTACTAAAAGGGAAATAAATGGTTTCTTCCTCAGGCAAGACTCCTTGGCCAAAGACAAAGCACCATAACTGAGCTACCAAGCCTATTAGCAGCACAGGTCTCTGAAATGATTCACTGTGGTCCCACTCTTGGAAATTCCTGAGTCACGTACGAGCAAGGATTCTAAAGCCTGCCACCCACTGCCTCAGTCAGGATTTCTCCACTTGGTCAAAAAGAAAACACATTTCTCTAGAAAAACTGTTCTCCAGTGACAAGTGTTTGCCAAACACCACTTGAGCTCTCACAAGAGGGCCATTAAAACTTACAACTGTATTTTTATTTCCAATACCACTAATCAAGATTCCTTGGATTTCTAAATAATAATTAATTAAGACATTAAAAACCATTTGCTTTATTGATGGTTTCAGTTAGTTTGCCTTTTAGGTTGTGTTGGTTGTTTTGGTTTTTCAGGGTGGGTTTTTGTTTGTTTGTGGGATTTTTTTGTTGTTGTTGTTTATTTGGGGTTTTTTTACTTTTACTGTTTCTCTTATCTTAAAGGATTAAATGACAAGACTACATTTCAGATGAGTTTTTTAGAGCTGCAAATACCTGCAGGAAAATTGCAAGATAGAGCTTTATTTCCTCTTACCTTAGTTTTCATTGTGGAAATATTCTTATTGAGCATCCCTTTGGTATAATCTGAATTTCTCTTTATATAAAGCATTTCTTTGGGAAGCAACTTTAATCTCTGCTTTATCTAAAGGAGACCATTATGTTCCACGCAGATGTTTGCATTGACAAAATAATAAAAATTACAAGGAAAGAAAAGTTTACATAATAGTTTTGTGTCTCAATGTCTTGTAAATATTCTGCGGGGTCTAGAAATGAAGGAGGCTAATACTATTTCAAGAACCAAACTGTGGAAAGCATTTCTCTCTGGCAGACATACATATTTAATTCACTTTTTTTTTGTTTTTTTCATTTGCCAAGCTTTTCACAGCTGGGTGGAAAACCAAATTTTTGATTTGATCGGTTTATGGGGGGGAAAAAAAAATTTCATTTTGTGAGCCCAGATTTCAGATTTTCATCAGAGAAGCCAAAACATCATTAAGATACTTAATTCCCTATTTGCAGGGTTAAAAAAAAAAAAAAAAAAAAAAAAAAAAAAAAACAAAACACCTAGCCCTAAACTTGCCGCTTAGCTGTTGGCATTCTGATGTCAGCATCCCAATCTCAAGTCAGCTGGCCTCATTTAACAGCATGAGGCTGAAAAGGGAGACCGTTTCTCTGGCTTTCATTCAGTCTACACAGCGACCAGCACTGCAAGACACCCCTCTTCAAGGGATTGAGGCTTCTGATTGCAGATTTCCCCTTCCCTCCCTCTGCACCAGCGGTTCCCTCCGGCCGAGCTCCAGCGGCAGCGCCTCCCCCCTCCCCATTCATTACATCAGGCCGGGCAGGCGCCCCGTCTGCAAATTAGGATCCACTTAAGGGACGTGTGTTGGCAGCACACACACACAAACACACACACACACAAACAGACACGCTTTAAACCCATCAGCTCCCGCACAAGCACAGAGGAGCGGCACATCCCCCCTGGGCGTGGATACGCGATTACAGCACACACTGCTAGAAAGTAAGCAGCGAGCAGATGCGTACTTTTAACGGAGCTACTGGTGTGGACAGCGGGCTTTATGGATTGTCAGGTGCAAGGTGGCAGTGGCTGGGAACATGGCAAAGTCATGGGAGCTTTCAAGCTCCCCATGAGGCACACCGGTGTTGTTTAAAGCAAGTTTTTCCTCCTGAGAGTTTGAGTGGGGGACAAACATGCCTACGTTGGTATTTACTACACAAAACCCTTACATATTTAATCCAGTAGTTTCTGCATTTGAAGATAACTGCCCAAATCAGTGCAAAACGTTGATTTCTGAACTATGTTATGCGTGGTTTTGTTACAATTCTAGAGAAACTAACAAGTTATTTGCATGCAACAACTATGTCATTAGCTAATTAGATTTGCATTATAATTAAAGAATGTACTGTTTAGCAAGACCAAAACAAAAGGGAGGGAGGGACGGAGGGAGGGAAGATAGTACTTTAAGCCCGTCTCAGGTAAACCATAATGTTATAATATTGGTACAGTAAATGTTTTTCTTCCTTTTTTTCCCTTGTGACAATACCTTGACCTCCTTTTCAGTCACCTATTCCATTCTTTCAGCTGCCACCAACAGATTTATTTTTTTACGTGCTCCATGAATCTTTGTTATTTTAAGCAAGTTCCAACTGCTGTGGGTTTTTCTCCTGCATATATAAATACAGCTGCATAGGTGTATTTCAATGTAATGCACCTGCATAGAGAATCCTAAATGAGCTGTTTGAAAGTCTGTAGGAAGCCTTGACTAAGTCCTATTCTACCAGTAGATAAGGGAGTGCAAGTGACAATGTGAATAGATTCTCCCGTATATAATATAGCCATTTACATTTGCAAACGTATTCCAGCACCATAATTTACTGAGAAAAATGGTAGTAATTTAAAGAGCCTGGGGGGTGCAGGGTGTGGAGAGCTCAGTGGAGGTCCTTTGTGGAAGTTTTCTACTCTTTTATCTATCCAGATTGTTCTCATTATGGATAAATGATAGAGTGCACATTATCAGTAGGAAACCAGCTCCAGAAGAGGACAAGGTGGGGAAATCCAAGGATGCAAAGAAAATGTACTTTCTTGCACATATCAAGTCAAGCAGAACAAGTGATATGCATAAAGAGATGATTAAGAAAAGGCTTTTATATCTGAAGGTTCAGGACTTGTAGATAGAGGAGAGGAGGGAGGAAGAAGAGAAAACAACCCCTACCTTTCCTTCTACAATGAAATGCTTTTCCTCCTTCCTATTATGAAACACTTACAAATATTGACCATGCAGAAAACTTAAAGAATACCCATGTCTTTAACACACTTCTAGACAATCTAGAGAGCAGAACATTATAAACAGACTTCAGTACCTCCTCCCTGTACCACCCTGCTCCTCCTCCCCAAAAAAGGCAGAAGTTGCCAAAATACTGAAATAAGAAAATAAAAAACCTGAATAAAGCACCTCCAAGATTTCCATACCAAGAGCAGATGCATTTGGAAATCTGCCTCACTGGCAGCTACTTGACTTCAACAGCTCATCTACAGACTCTGCCTTTACCTGCAATAGACTTGCCCCTAAATGTTGCGTGCTAAGAAGACTGTCAGGGTACAGGTGCAAAAGTACAAGAGATGACTTGACTGATGCAATGTTTTATAGGTGTCCAGCAAGTTTTCATTTTCACATCGTTCACCTTATTGAGTCCGCTATGAATCATCCCAGACTTCACACTCACCAGTGGGGCCATCAGCCCTCATGGGGAAAGCCTCTCTGCACACATGAAATATTATATAAAACTTCAGCTATGAAGAGTGTTTAATTACATCATTTTTAAGCCCTGCCACATGTAGAGCTTAGACTCAGATCAGCTGAGCTTTCTCAGATGTAAATTGACAGCACATTAAGTATCCCCGTGTAAGGGGAGACTCTTCAGCTAATTTACCTAGGGCTAGAGACACTCTTCTTGCAGAGACAGAATAAGTAGCAGCTCTGTGTTTGCTGTCCTCCCAGCTCAGAGGGCTTGTCCCTAAGCACACTGGAGTACTAGTTACTGATGGTGTGCTGCCTCCACGGGGGCTCTGCAGCTAGAATTGGGTAAGACTCAGAAACTTTTTGGCACGAAGCTTCTCAGGCAGCAATCAGTTTTAGCAGATGTTGACCATTAACAGATCCTAGCTGGTAGCAAAATAACAGACAAGCCTCACCAACAGCTCCTTCACACAGCAGTATTTACAGAAGAGAGAAACACATTTATTTGACATCAGAGATAGGAGATAAACGCACAGCCATAAAAACCCAAGACCCCAGTTATGAAAGTAATGCCCTGCTTTGGCATGCCCCGTGGCATCCCGCTGGCTGCCGCTCTCGGCCCCTCAGCTCCAGCCACGCGTGGGGGAGCCGGGCACGGCAGCCCACCTTGTAAGCCACTGGGGCTTACGCAACTGCTGCCGGCACGGGTGGGGAGCGGACAGGGAGGGGAGACCCGCACCCCGTGAGACATCCCACAGAGAAACCCCTCTCGGGAGCAGCGGTGCCACCAGAAAGGTTTTTCCGATCCCTCTGGCGAGCGTTTGGAGGCGCCGGGAGCACGGGCGGCTGTCTTATTATCGGAAAGGGCAAAGCATGAAGACAGAGCTATTCCCCTGGCAGCCGGGCGAGATCCCCGACTCTTTCTCTGAGTAACTCTGAAGTTCACCCACGTACACCGACACGTTCCCCGTCTCCCCTGGCGCTGCCGCGCCGGAGGAGCACCCCAAACCTGACGGCAGCAGCGGGGCTCTGCGCAGGTTGCCGGCTTAGCGGAACGCCGGTCCGGGAGGGCTCTTTTACGCTTCGGGATGAAGAAAAAAAGCCCCTCCGGCTCCAGGGTGCTGCCCTCATGCCGCTGCCCGGCTGCACCGCGGCCGGACCCGCCTGCACCTCCCCACCCACGGGTGCCCGGAGCCCGAGAAGTGCCCCCGAGAGGCGCCCGCCCGGCCGGCACCCACCTGTAGGACACCTGCTTCCTGAAGGTGAGGCTCCGCAGCTTCTCCTCCAGCGACTCCTCTGCCGCGGACAGCCCCGGCTCCTCCGGGACCCCGGCGGCTCCCGCCGCTTCCCCGCCGCCCTCGGCCCCCCGGCAGCCGCTGCCACCCGCCGCCCCCGTGTCCTCTCCGCCGGCTGCAGCGGGGGGGTTCATTGCGTCGGGGCAGTGGGGCCGAGAAGGAGGAGGTGGGGGCAGGGGAGGCCCGGCCGGCGGCTGCAGGCGCTGGGGGGCGGCGGTGGCCGGGGGACCGCAGCTCCCGGGGCCGCGGGGCGCGCTGCGAGCCGCGGCGGCTGCAAATGGCAGCGCGACCGCGCAGCATCCATCGGCGGCCGCACTGCAGCGGGGCATTGTGGGAAACTCCCGGGTGGCCACGCCCCACTGCCACGCCCCGCCTCCCGCCAGCCAATCGCCGCGCCCGCCACCGCGCCCCCGCTGCCACGCCCTGTCGCGACACGCCCCCGCCCCATCCCCGCTCCTGGCCTTACCGCACCCGGCTTCCTCCCGGCGTCACATTAAAACCACCTTTGAGAGCGAGTCCTGGTGCCGCGGAGCACCCAGAGACGCCCTCGTCTTCTTACAACCCGAGCTTGTTTGTCTATCGATTGCTTCTCATTTTTCTCCCCAGGCGATGTCAATTTGGTACGCACAGAATGAAAGCACCCAACTTCAAAGAGGTTTCTTCTGACACAAGCATCACGGTGCCCCTTCGTGAAATTAATTGTCCTCCCACCTTGCTCCCTGCTTCTCCCTTTTCTTCACTGGGTGTCACTAAGGAAGGCTTTAGAGGTAGGCATCAGCATGGAGCTGTTTAAGCACGTGAGCTGACAGTGACAATAAGATTAAAAAGCACAGAAAAGGTCAAGGTCTGTTACTACACAGAAATTATAGCAGGAATTATGCTCAGCCAGGGCTTTGTTTTCTGGATCTGAAAGTTCCCCAAGGTAATGCGATTCAAAATGGAAAGACATAAGGAAAAAAAAAAAAAAAAAAAAAAGAGAAGCATGGACAATGGCACTCTACAGAGAGGTCATAGCCCACAGGAGCAGATTTCAGAACCTCACCAGATCCACAGATGACTTCCCTAAGCAGCCTTACCCATTCTTTGTGATCTCTGTGCCACAGCACAACCGTTGCCATGATGAACACCATATGCACCACATGCCCATATGCACCAGCATGCAAATGTTCCAAAATCTTGAGCATCAACCTGGTTTATGACAGTCAATAAGTTTTTTACATTTGATCCTTGCTCCTTCTCCCATGTAAACATTCAGCTTCTCCACGTGTAGCACATGCTGTATACACATTTTTCACCTCAGTTTCAGCACTGACAGGCTCTCCATGCCAGCCAATTGACAACTTTCTGTCTCTTGTTGGCAGTAGGGAAGGGTCATGAAAAGTGGATCTTTTTACTACAGTATGAGTATTTAATAGTTGAACCAACTTTCAAGGGTATATTCTACCCATATGCATAACCAATGCATACATTCCCTACATGCACACGTGCTTCCTCCAATTGGGATATAAATTTTCTCCTCCAAATCTCAGAGTATTTTTAGTTACTAGTAAAGCACACAGACTAAAACATAATTAAGCAATGTAATACCTGACTTATTAGAAGCAAAACTAAAGTTCTTATTCAGAATTGTAAAAGGAAGGTCTGGATCTTGCTCTGAACTGTGTGCAGAGAGATTTACATACCACCATGGAGCTCTACCAAAGCCTTTTCTGTGGATTGGGCTCTCATTTGTAAAGTCTCCAGTTTAACTTCCAGGGAAATCAGCAGACAGTGTTGCTTGTGAAAGCATTCAATTTAAGAACACCTTTTGCAGTACAGAAGTAATCCATTTTGGGTAGGTACTGTCAAAGGCCAGTTCAGAGCCAGCCCGACAGCCAGCTTCAAGGATGAGGAGCAGCACCCTAAGCCTCTCTCTCATCAACAGTATCTTTAAGGTTCTGTCTTTGATGAAAACCAACACTATGAGAAGATGCCGACGATGTGCAAAAAACCCCTTTAACTGCAAATTAATTTTGCACTCGGTGAGCAGAACACTATGTATCATCTCACAGCTTTATTGTCTTGGCCTTTGGTCCACATAAGAACAACTCTGTGGCCTGTGCCCCAGCTAATCGCTCCACCTCCCACAGAGCATCTGGAGCAAAGCCTAACAACTAATCAGAATTTCCTGCCCCCTCTCCAAGCCACTGAGCCACCTCCTCCTCCAGCATAAGCCTCCTGTGACTCCTGCTTGTCAATAACCGTTTTGCCTGCATGACCAAATTTACACTCTGCTCTGGGATTACCTGTTTTTCCTCCGACTGCTGCAACTTGCATGACTCATTTGCAACGTGAAGTGCTAAACTGACTTCCTATGCCTTTTTCTGAATATGAGCAATTATGAGACAATCTGAGGCTCGTGAAGGAAAGCCCTGCTTACACAATTACACCTGGGGCGTAGCTGTCAATCCCTGTGGTCAGAGCAAGGCAGCAACAGCAGAAGCTTTGGAAGAGCATCACGTTTGCTCCAAGACATGGCTGCAGACATACTGCTGGATCAGGAGGGAAAGGATGAACACAAAAATAGATTTTTAGCAGGTTTTGCTGGTATCTGGGATCATCACGCTAGCAAAAACCTGAATTCCCATGTCTGAGTTCCCATCTGTTTAAGCACTGTCAGGTTAAGAGGAGCACCTCGCATCGCTCTGCGGTGACTCCCCAGCTTAAGTGGGAGGGCTGACGAGGCTCAGCAGGTGGGGAGCTCTTTTTCCTGGGTGGAAACTTCTCACCACACTGCATGCTTTGAATAGCCTGGATTAGAATTCCATCTAGAATAGGGCAGACGGTGGGAATGAAAGAGGAAATGCAGCGAAAGGAGGATTTCAGCCTTTTGGAGTAAAGCCAGGGGAAGGAGGTTTATTCCATTACTCACATGCCTGTTAAATCCCATTTTGAACACTCCAGTGTGCACAGACTGTGTGCACTGCGCTAAGTTTTATTCAGAGTGGGAGGGACTGAAAATCTTTTTCCTAATAGAAAAGAGGTGGATATATGAAAAAGGGCATTGGGGAAGAAAAGGGTGGGGCAACCTTACTTGTTCACTGTGCCAGGCTACCCAGTGAGAAGTCAGTAAACATTCCATATTCCATAAGATAATGCAAAATTCATCCTCAGGAAAACCTTCAGCATTCAACCTTCAGGAAAACATACAAAATATATTTATACATATGTGTACATAAATGTTTGCATCCCCTCAAAGTTTTATTCTGTTTTTAAACGTGACTGAACAAGCAGCCAGCTTCCCTTTCCACATCCAGTGCTGATAGATACCCCACAAAAACATTCACAGCACCTGAAGTTCCAGTAGAGCACTGCTTATCCATTGGGTAACTGAGGGATGCTGAGGCTCAATGTGCAGGGACCCAGCTCAGCTCAGCAGATCGCCCTGTTGGGCAGAGCTGCTTCACCCTGCAACAACAATTAGCTCTTTGTCAAGTTACTGCTCTCTGGTACATTCTGTTTATTTTTACCATTTTCCAGTTATTTTTCAGCACTGCTCCCCTTTCTCCCTGAAGGCTGCCATAGCCAGAAGCATTCCCTGGTACCCAGTGCCAAGGTGTTCGTGGAGATGACACAAAGTGTCACTTGCGTGGAAGTGCCTGGGTGCTGCCCCTTCACGGATAGCATGGATCAAACCCAGGTTTTCATTACAGAAGTTTAAAAAAGAGGGACAACCAGAACCTAAGCATTTCTTTAGACAGTGGAAGTGAGACAACCCAACAGTCATGGACTTGCTCTACAGTGATTATCTTCCCTCAGTGGTACCACAGCAAAGATAGGGGCCAGAACTTGTAAATTCCTCCTTACTGGAGATACACAAAGTAGTAATTCTATAGCAATGTATAGATCTCATGTAGATACAATTCTATGTGAGTAGAATAATAAAAAGTCAAAGAAGTCATTCCTGCAGACCGTTCGAAGCCCACAGAGGGACACCACCAAGAAAATGAGAAATCAAATAAATAACTTCAACTTTTTGAAGCACAAACTGGAGGGAGACAAGACACACTAGCATTATTTATTAACTAGAAAAGAAAAATGCTTTTGTTTCCAACCATTAGCTCCTTTGGATCATCTTGCTTTGCTTAATCTCAATGTACTTTATAGAGAGGAGGAAGCTACCACTGGCTTTGCAGATCAGGAGTCTGAAACATGGAGAAGGGTAAGCCAAATTCACCAGCATGCCACAAGCATGAGGTTTGTGTTTCTAAAAAATCCCACAGCAAACAAACCAGGAAAGAAAGCACCAGCAATGACTCTTTCATGAAATACCTTCAAGAAGAGTGAAGACTGTGCTTGTTGTAAAACAGGTACAAGCAATAGCTAATAGCAAAGGGAGAAGACTTACCACTCAACCATGCCATGAGAGGCATCACAAGCGGTATTACCTGCCCTGCAAGGGGAATCAGCCTGAGAAAGGAGTATCAAAATTCAGCCTTGACTTCAAGCAGTAACATGCTTTTCAGAGAACAGCATGTACCGGAGGCTGATAGGTAGCGAGGCTGACAGCTCATCACCCAGCATTTCTTCATTGTATGTGGGTTTCTTTTTTAATCACAGACTCCCTGCAGCATCACCTGCTGTGTGATGATTTAAGGGTAATACTGAGATCCAAGGAGATTCTTAACCAATCGTTAATCACTGGTCCATGTTTTGTATGCTTGCAGGAACTGAGCTCAGCTAAGACTAAGCTGAGGGTAACTTTCCTAATCAGTCACAGTCTAAAGATTTTCCTCTAAAAATGCTATATATGGCTTGATGCTGCTAACAAGTACCCTGGATCAATAGTTCTGGTAAGTGAAATTGCCTGTTCAGAAAGCAAGAGGCACCCACGGTAGAGCTTTGGAGGAGCTTTTTTTTTTTCCTCCACTGCCAATTTCTTTTGCTACTTCGACTTTTTTAGCCCCAAACCAAGCCATTTCCGAAAATCTGCATTAGCCACAAATGTAGTGCAGGCCACAATGTTCCAATTTTCATGGTACGCTGCCTTCTCCAACCTCTAAAGCAGTCTTCTTTAAGAGGCCTTGAAATGGAGGCATCAAAGCCATCTGTCACGCTCCCATTTTCACTTTCAGTAAAGCTGGAACTATTATTTCCATCACTAATATTTCCTGCAGAGGATAAATTCTTGGTTGCTGCTGCACGGATGCATGGTGTTCATATACGAGGTCTCTTTCCTAGTAGAAAACTGGCGTAGAACAAATTACCACACCATTTCTGATGCCAGCTCTGCACAGGGGAGAGTTGTCACATCTGTACTAGGCCGTCTATCGTCAAGTTCCCCGGGTGGCCAGCAAAGCCACAGAGTCCCCAGACTGGAAGAAATTAGGTATTTTCTTTTCCATGTCTGCCCAAAGTAGTAGAGGTCCACCTCTGTCCCCTGGCTGGATACTGTTCCTGGGCTGCTGGGCATAAGGTTGAGTGCTCACACAGGCAGAACACCTTCTGCATTGCTAGAGAAAGCTCCTGAGCTACCTCAGGGATGAGTCAGGGTAAGGGAAGGACCCGAGGCCAAGAGAGGACCCAATCCCTAAAAGCCAAAGCAGAAAGAGCTCTCTTAAGAGTTCACTTCAGTTTGAGCAAATCCAGTGTAAAGACAGTGCAAGGAAAGGCCTTACCTTCCAGAGGGCCATTTGGCCCATACGACTCGAGCTCCAGCATGCCCTAGCAGACTGGTATCACTGGCTGAAGCAAGTGCCCCCTTGAACATCAGCCTTCCTAGATCCCACCTTTAAGGATATTTAATATTAATGGGGTTGTATTGCATAGTTGCACTGAAGTGCCATTATCATTATTAAATGCCATCAGCCTGCACCTAATTTCCACATAATTGACAGACATAATTCTCTGCTAATCTCAAAAAGGGAAGGGGCAGCCAGCTTCAGTAAAAAACCACATCTAACTTTCTAGCACCCTGCTAAATTACTGGGGTTCTGCCGTGTTGAAGATGGACACATTGCATGCAGCGCCACACCTGGGAAAGCCAAGGGCCCAGACCTTTTCCAACAATCAGGAGGAAATCAAACAAGTTGTACTTGCTTTTTCTACAGAAAATATTTATTTGCAAGAAATGAAAAGCATAACATACTTTGCTACATACATATTTAGGCTACAAAAGCAGGTAGTCTGTTCTCTCGTAGAATCAGGCAGATGATTTAAAAAGGAAAACCAGCAATTTCTTTCCACCCAATGACATGTTTGCAGTGTTAACAATCAGGTGGGATCGCATCCAGATGACAGCACTTGTACAAAAATAGGGGCCACTGAACACACAGACACAGAGTTAAATAGATATGGCAAGAGAATAGAGACATCTGCAGTCAGAAGAGGCCCCAATGAAGTTTACCAAGGAGTTTTGGAGGGCATGCTTTTGCACTAGTATCACTGTCCATGTCATCTCAGATAGTTTTAAATGTTTGCACAAACCCATACTGCATTCTCATGAACAGAGGGAAAGGGAAAGATCAGCTTAAGTGCCTTAGGTGTGTCACAGCAGAGTGACTCAGTCACAAGGTGCTGCTTTGCATGACCCAAGGCAATTGATTTGGCCCTGGATATGTATTTCTCTTCCTGAGAGTAACACCAGGTAATTTACCCTTGGAAGGCCTAGCAAATCTCAGAAAAACTGTGATGTATCTGTGTCACAACACGGTCCTCTGAGAGCAAACTGCTTCCCCACACTGTGCCCACGGGGCGGTCAGGGCAGTAGCGCTCCCAGGGAAGGGGGGATCTTTAGGTCCTCTCCCACAAGGCCAGCTCAAGCAACTGTGTTCCTTGAGCAATCAGCTCCCAGAGGCCACCTTTTAAGGCTAACTTACATCATTTAAAAACAAAAAGATTCAAAGCCATAGCTATGCAGAACAAAAATTATACCAGAATATACAATAAAGCATAAAGCAATTATATTTTGAACCAAGCCAGAGCTGTCCTACAGAAAGGCCAGGCAGTCTATGCATACACACAAAATGACACAGTACAACAACATTCAGTCGACAATTAATCACAGCACAGTCTTCAGACAGCAATTCACACAATAGTTTTACGAGTGCTCAGTGATGTGGAATGTGAACAGGTTTCAGAGAGGAAGGCCTGGACTTCCTGCTGCACCAAGCCGAGTGCGCCCTGTGTGTTCAGGTAGATGCCTTTATTTAGTGACACTTATTACACTAAGGAAACAACTCTGTGTTGTTGATTTAATTATTCACCGTGCACATCTGCACAGACACACACACGCTCACACTCATTCGTGCTAACTGTACAAAAGAAGAAAGCAAGACGCCGTTACATCAGCACCGTTGAATTAAAATCTGGTATGGCAAAGTCAGATATGAGCTGAGTTCTGTTAAAAGAAAATGATTACCTGTTTCTGCTTCCCCCCCTCTCTCTTCCACTCCCTTCATTATGGACTGCTAAAGTTCAGAAAGATTTTTACCTGCTGTTTGGAGGGGAAAGTGACATATAACATAAAGGTCAGATATGCATAAACAGGACTGCATAATATTAAAGAGCAAGGGGAATAGGAGTAAATCTAAACCTAGCAGGGAACTACTGACAGAGGCTATCATTGCTGGTTTTTGGAATCAAGAACTAGGTTTCCCCGTGATGTCAGGTCCCTTCACTTGCCCTTTCTTTCACCCTTTCTGTAAGACAGGTCTACAAATCCAGCTTTCCCATGTTCAGTTCTCAGCTATGCGGTTGAAGCTCTTGGAGAAAGAGTATGGAGATCAGTTTTAGGGTAGACAAGAGACTACTGCTAATAAAGAATATCCAAACTCCATTTCAGCATCACAGAGGTTCCTGCAAGATGCATGCTTTTCTACACAGCAATTAAATTCGTATATATATATATATATACATACACACCTTGGTAAAGCAGAAAAAGGCCTGACATAAAAATGACAAAAAAAATTGCAATTTCCCTCTCAATACAGGAGTCTCCAGTGGATGCTGATCACCCAAGCAATGTGGATCTTGGGATCACACCCTCAACATACCTCTGAATGCCCAATGTCATTTTATTGGCCATGAGAAAGCTACAGTATTGATTGAATCCTTACATCTTATTTGTAAAGACCTTACTTAACACGTAAGTCAATTCATTCATCTTTGCAAGCCCCAAAGTTGTTAATCCTTAACACTATATAGTGCAAACACATCACAGCACTACACTACTTATACAGGCTAGTATAACTTTTGTAGCTACCAAGTTCTGACCTATCATTTCACCTTCAGAATACAAAATGTTCCCTTTTTAATTAGTGACTCGAGAAAGAAATATTTTAGTCACCAAGAGTATAAAAATACTCCATATTCCTCTGTTCTCAACTGCGTGGGTTTAGTACAATGGCCTCTTGGCACTAGCTAGAATCTAGAGCCCAAATACTCAGTGGAAATCCCTCCCAACGTAGCAATTAGTATCATTCTTTTACTTGACCTACATTTTAAATGTGTCTAGACAGAATTTACCACTGATAGTTTGGGGGGATGGGAGCAGAGAGGTGGGTTGGTTTCTTTAGCATGAAAAAAAAGAGGTTTTAGATTAATTTTTAGTCTATGTTAGAAAAATCAAGAATACATCGAGATCTCTCTGTTATACAGAGAGCTATGGAAGAGGTCCCCTGTCAGTATAAATCAGACCTTCAGCCCCCAAGAGCAGTATGTGAGAGGTGCGCTGCGTTGTATCAGGTGGGATCTGGCCTAAGAACCTCAGTCTAATCCATAAGTCTGTGCTGCTGAAAAATATTGAATGGTACCAATGACAGAAATGCAGCAAAGAACTATAAATAGCCCAGGGAAAAAAACAATATTATCTACACACTAGTAACAAGGTTAGAAACAGCACATGCCCTGTGCTTGATAGTTTTAAAATATATATATATATAAAAAAATAATGCCCTACTTTCATTCATAGCTTATCTCTCTAGAAGCAAAGACCCAACAGATCCAGACATGCTTTAAAGCTACAGGCCAAAAGGTAAGTTTACTAGTGTGTGTTAAACTGTGCTGACAAACAGCATAATGTGACACCTGAGGACTCCAAGTATCACTCAAGTCCTCTGCTGGAAATGGAAATTAAGTTGCATGTAAGGCCTTTGCTTACCACATCCATACACACACATTATCCTACAGCACCAAGTCACTGATCACTGGAAAAAGCACACTGGCAGAAGGCTAAGACCTCAAGTAATAGAGCTGAGCTAATTAAAAGCACTTACGCTGGCATCCTCCCTGAGTACACTTTAGTACTCCTTCCTTATGCCCTTAGCACAGAGCACATAAGCTTCCTCTGCACGTGGTGTGCAGTGCATCAACATTCACACTGGGGTCACCCCTGGGCTGCTGAGGCTGGCAGTGCAATGGCACTGTCCTGTCTCTCCCATCCCCCTGCTAGGTACATAATATGGGCACAAACTACCTCTGGAGACAGTGAAGTCCTTGCTGTTCAACAGCCTGTGAGGAGGTGATGACAGAGGATTCCTTGGCCCCCAGTATCTAGCAGAGAAACCTGTTCTATTAAGGCCCCTGAAGAGAAATGATCACAAACATACCCAAGTAAAGTAAAGGTTTTCCTTATTATAAAGGAGTAACATGTAATACAATAAATCCCCAAGCAATGTGTGTGCTAGGTGAAGAGATTGCCCAAAAGAATACCTAAAAATAACTTAAAGGATTACACAAATTAGGATTATAGAAATAGATTATCAAACAGTTGCAAGGAAATCAGAATGGCCATACGGGCTTGGATGAGTTAGTACTGAGGCCTGACCCAGACTGTGGCTGTTTAAAATGCTCTGGATGAAAACATGACTATCTCTCAACCAGATCTGAACTGACATTCCCAAATTATGCAAACAAATAGGGCAAAGTTTTAATGGTGGCAAGTGCAGTACATTTTGGAGAGGAGGGGCTGTTTTGGTGGTGCAAAATCATCTGTCCTGTGAGTATTGAGAAATAATTCCATTTTGGTTTTAAGACAGTGAAGTCAGCTGTATCTGCACTGGGAGGTGATCCATTTAACTGGTCACAGGCATGAGCTCAGGCAGAGAGGCCTCCTGCTTATATGCACAGTACAAACTGCAGGACTAATCAGTGGTGTTGCACTTCATAGCTTGGACCCTCTTTTGCAGAACATTTAACTACTCAGTTGCCCTCAGAAATGGCAAACCACTACCATATAAGGAATTTTCTAAACTATGATGTTGCCCACTTATGCTGACCAGCCATAAAGTAATGGAAGGGTCAGTCCCAGCTTTCTCCTGCCACTTTGCTGACCTCAAGTGGCTGAGCAATGCAGCCATCCCTTGTGACACCCAACAGTGGTCACCGTTTATGTGAGGCCTTAAACCATTCAAAAAGAAAAAAAAAAATCATACAAAAGTTGTTGACAGATAATGGAATGATTCAGAGGATCCAGGAGGATCACTGTGAAGGGAAACAGACTTTAGGGTAGAGATTGACCCATGCCAAGAAGTTACAACACAAACTACAACAGCATTTCCCCTTTCATTGCCACCTCAGGTAAAATAATAAAAAGGTACTTGCATAGAAGAATAGGGCATTACCTAAAAAGCACATCTGTACCAAAACTCATTACTAGCTCATGGAGTCAGGCATATGTTTCACTGTCACTAATCTGAAACACCTTCTTAAAATGGCACAGTGGGAACCGATCCACAGTCCCCTCTAATTTGCCAAATACTTTCCATTCATTTCTCTGAGCTTTGAGTCAGGCCTGAGGATGGCAAATAGGGAAGGAGGAGAACAAAGAACAAGAAAGGAGCTGGTGTGATAGTTGCTGTATTAAAATACAAATCCAGTATATTACAAAATAGAATACTTGCAGGAAATATCTACTGTACATAGTAAAAAATTACTTGTAAGGCTAGGTTAGTTTTTCCCTTATTTATCATTAGGAAAAAAATAAAAGAAAAAAGAGCTTCAATTTTTTTTTTTTTTAATTGACTTCTTCTGGTAAACTGTAAAGTAGCTATGCTAGCCTGCTGAATTGGGATTTTCACACTAAATCCATCTCAGTGGAGCCTGAGTGCCCTTCTGTAGGAACCAGATAAAACCCTGCTCAAATCCTAGTGTAAGTTCAACTATGCCACTGCAAGGACAAAGTGCAAGAAGCACAGCTCCAGCAAAGGCATGACCAGGGTACTGAAAGAGAGAGGACACTTAAAAGACAATGACATGGGACAAGGAGGAAACAAAGCAGGGAGAAGAGTACTGGACCAGGATCAGACCTGAAGACTGCTCTTGCCTTTTTCACTGGATTTGGGCCAGTCACTTCATCTCCCTATGTGCTCATCTCATCCCTCTTTTCACAGGTCTCCTGCCTGCATAATCAACTCCTCAGGTCAGAGGCTGCCTTGCCAAACAGCTAATACAGTAGCTACCACCTCTAGGCCTGACCTGTGCCTAGCTGGGGTTTACCTATACTCCTGTCTTTTCAACAAAGCAGTTGGTCTAAAAGATCACATCTCTGGAAAAGGAGGTAAGAGGAAAATAAGCTACATGGCTTTATTTTAGAACAATTCAAGTTTAAGGGGAGGGAATGGGTATTCAGTAATATTTCTGTGTTAGATTTTAGAGTTTGCTCAGATCACCTGCAGGGTTAAGGGAAGCTCAATTCTCTTCACTGCAACTGCCTGAGCAAGATTTTGCAAAGCTAATAAATACTATTTACAACAGTAACGGAAAGATGGCAAGGAAAGGAAAACACAAGACAATCTGAGACTGGGTCTACACAAGAAATTCCTTCAATGCATCTAGAAGCCAATAAATTAAATCCATATCATCCTCTCGGGAGGCACTTCTGGTTTAAGCCTTACATTGATTCAGTTTGTTGGGAAGGAACTGATACAAGCTAAATAGATTAGCCTTAAGCAAACTAAAGGGCATCCATCTAAAACATTGTATAAATTTAACAAAACCTGCTTTCTAAACAGATTTAGTTAAACTAGTGTAATTCTCCCACACAAAGTGTGACAAGACAGTGACTGATCTTTGCTTAATTTCTCAAGGGTGGATGGAAGCAGGGAAGCCCACCAGAACTGCTTTCAACACACAGAGAAACCTACCCCACTAAATAATAAAGGAGAAGAGAAAGACCTAGGGGAGGACAATTCAGCAGCATCATTGCCCACCCCTCTCCTGCCTGTGCTCTGAGCTCAGCAGTCTCAGGGTCCTTTCCTGTCCCTTCAGAAGCAGGCTAAACACATGCTTCCCAATCCCCACAAAAGGCTCAAGTGCTGTAGACCAGCAGGCGCAGAGCTGTGATTAGATTCTGAGCACCATCATCTCCTCCCTCTCCCTCAGTTACCTTCTCCCAAGAAAACTATCACCCACATGCTCCTGTTGGTTTTGCACATTTCACTCTTCCACAGAATGCCTTTGTGCTCAGACCAGGCTGTGTGCATGTGGCACACACACCCACCAGTCACTGGCACGCTGCTGGCATCATCTGCCATCATAATTCAATCCTGCCCTTGCAGTATTAGACAGGAAAGGAATAAAAGTAAAGACAGGGACTGTGTGCGAAGTGAGGAAGGGAGTTACAAAGACAAGAGATCCCATCTGTAGTCACAGCCTCACCAGTCAATGCAGAAGTTGAACTCCCTCTCTTTTGTACTTTGGTTCACTGAGGATGACAAGTCAGGGGAACTTTGGTTGAAAATATGTGGGAAAGAGGGAAGTCAAGAAAAAAGGCGTTTTTATTTTTAAGAGGTGGCATTGACTCTTCTATCTATTTCAATTATCTTCAGTGTTTCATTTCTTTCTAGTTCAGAGTTGACTCTGTAGGGAACAAAAATACCAAAATAACAAAGGTTAACATTAACAGTCATTTTTAGAAGTGCATATCTTGCTCAAATGAGCTAATGCTAAAAAGACAATCAGTATTCACCAGGTGACTTGTCAGCTGGAGTCTGGTAACACACTGAATTAGTCATCTCTTGGGCTCTAGGCATAACTTTGACACAAGTGCTCAGAAGACATGTTTGGGGTGATATGGCCCACCCTAGCCCTCAGAACAGCATGCTGCCAAACAAAATCCCTCTCTCCACTGTTTGGTGGGCTTGCAACTGCTCGTTAGCAGAGGCCAAGACCCAGGCCAACAGGACAGTGGTAGGACAAGAAAAAGTGCAGTGGAAAGAAAACTGCATATACATCTTTAAATCAGTAAATCTCTCTCTTTGCAGAGGCCCAAAAACTTAGATTTAAGTTTAAAAAAAAAAAAAAAGGAACTAAGTGTAGGAACTTAAGCAGTCCGATAAATTTACATGTCAGTCTCTTAAGACTGAGTCCTGGAAACTTCCCACAGTAATGCTTCAGTAAGATTACTGTTGTGAGAAGCTCCAGCTCTTCACACCCTAACCTCATAGAAAGCCCAGTGAGTCACAACTTCACACTTCCACACAACTGGTAAAAGCTTATTCCTTTAGGAGACACACAAGTAAGTGCTCAAAGAAGTGGGTAGGCAGAACTAACAGGCTTACGGGGTTTAGGTTTCTGGCAGAAGCAGAGAGTTCAGTAGCTGTATTACGACAACACTGTTGCAAACACTTCTCCAGAGTAACGATGGCTTTGCCTACAGGCTCTCCAAATAAAACCCAAACTCTTAGTTCATGCTTTAAGGTGCCCAGCACAGCTGAGCCGCTAGTCTTACTTCTGGCCTGCAGGCACAATGGCAGAACATTGGTATGACAAGCAGCCCACCCTGCACTCACCTGTGCTGCTGCAGGCCCAGCAGCACTGATTTCTCTAGCCTTGTCTCATTGGCTATTGTGAACTGCATGATGTCATCCTGCTGTGTCCCTGACACGGCTTCCAGGGACAGCGTTGTGTACTTGGAGGTGTCTGTTTGCCTGTCACTGCGATCTGCAAAGGAGATCGGGCTTGACGACTCCTCCAGTTGGTGAGACTCTTCATAGATTAGCAGACTCCTTGACCTCACTACATACAAAGAGAGAAGGCAAAAAGACATGAGAAACAGGCAGGTCAGAGAATAGCCCTGGTTATTTCAGGAAATGGAAACTGTCAGAGCAGAGCTAAAGCTGCAAAGAGCTTTTCTTTCCATAGTGGTTAACTGGCAGTTTGATAGCTGAACAAAGAAACCACAGGAATCGGTCCAGATAAGGATCAAAAAGCTCTAAATTATTCACAAAACAAGAACAAAATTAAATAATCACTCTGATAATACACTGGTTCATTATAGGTATATAATACTAACAGTTTCCAACTCAGTCCTTGGTGTCTTTTCTGACACTGGCAGAGGAAACACCAACTGATATCAGTTGTTGCATTTTAACAGTATGAACATTTCCTACCGAGTAGAAACCCCGCTACCTCTCACAAATCACTAGCTTTAGTTCCAGAAGCACCAAGCAAGCTAGTGGGGAAAAGGCTTTGCCCATATTTATGAGATCTGATGCCATCAACATAGGTTACCAAGCTATCCTTCTTTGTAAAACACAGGTATATATAAAAAAATGGCCAGTTAAGAAGCAGAAAAGTAAGAGGTGCTTGAGAAGGGGATTAGAAGTAGAGGTTGAGAACAAGTGCCAAAGTACAACCAAGGAGCAAGACTGGAATAGCTGTCACTTACCAATGGAATCTGTGTAGGACTCTGGTGAGGAATGCTGCCTGGGCAACACCATCTTCGTAGCAGAAGGATATGGCCCATAGCTCTGAGAGAAGCTGCCAAAAACTACTGCAAAGCACAGCACCACCATCTGGCAAAGGGAAGATGCAGAAGAGGTAAGTGCACCAGGTCTTGACCCATGTGCACACGTCAGAACTAACACTTTACCAAAACAAACCATTTGAGGCCATTTTCATCACTACATACAGAGTCTCTTAGCAAAGGCACATGTACAATAGCAATTCAGTGTTTTAAAGGGCACATTTCAAAGCTGGAGTTTGTTTTCAGTGTCTGCTACCATTCTGACCAGCTGCCTTATTTACTCAGAAAGTTGAAAAGCAGATAAAGCTGCCATGTGTGTTTTACAGATACTGTCAGGAATTTCCCAACAGGTTACTTCTGCTTGTCCCAGTCTTGCTTCAAAGTGACAGCAAGGCTAGCAGATTAGGAGAACAGCTTAGACCTTGTAAATACTTTCCATCAATTTATACCACTTTAGGTATAAAGGGAACTTGATGGCTGAGTGTAGGTAGGGAAAAGGGAAATGTTTCATTCTACTCATTTTCTTATCTTGACGACTACTATTACTGAAATAGGGCACAGGTAGATTTACAGCCTCAGTTATATTTTGATTTGGTTGAGCAAGTTTATTTTTACCGGTATCAACAGAACTGAGCATCAGAAGTCACCTTCATTTTCATTTTACAACCCTAGACACCATTTCTCACATACAGTACTGCAGTAAATAATAAAGTGGGTCACTTGGAGGAGCAGTGCTCTTTCCTTCATCACTGCAGTACTCAACCAAAAGCACAGGTCCAGTCTCCTCCAGAATTTAGTGTCTTCCCAAGTCTCACCTACCTCAAAATTAATTGTCATATCATGAAAAGGAGTTTCCCAAGCTGCAAAATTGAGAGGCTTTGCAGAGCAAGGGATGTGTCTTTGAGCAGTAGAAAGAGGTTGTCATCCTCTTACTAATTCCCAGCATTAGGGACACTCACCATAAGACAGGTCCCTGTCTGTGTGCTAGCTGCCTTACACGAACGGGACACTTTGCCAGCAACCATGGCTTGGAGTCTCTGCAGCTGCTGCAGAAGGGTTCTGGAAAGCAAAGACAACAGACAAGCATCACACACACTGACCTTCTTGTTGGTTAAACAGCTTTTTGTTTCAGATTCCACACCTGGCAATAATACAGCATTTATGACAAGGTAGAGATAATTAAAGTCCTCTCCTTAAAATTACTAGCAAGGAATGGGTTTAATTTTACAAAGTTTTTACATGTATTAATGCTGGAACTTTCAAAAAGATCTTTTGTTTTTCCCTCATCTGATGTCCCTGAACAATTACTTCTTTAGTATTTTCAGAAAGCTCTTGTAAATAAAAATTGTGTTTTCAGTGTTTCTACAAGAAATGGCTTCATTGATCACATTAAAACTGAAACTGCTCTACACACAAGTGACCAGATGCATATACAACCTGATATGTCATGAAGTCAGGAGGAGTTTTGCCATTATTTTTAAAGGTGCAGAAGTGAGTTTATAACTGCTCTAGTTGGTGATTGAGGTACCTCATTTTTCCAAAAATCCTGTTCAGTGGTTTGGACCACATGCTGCAAGATTTTTAAAGAGAAGGTCTTAAAACCGAACATAGGCACAGACTTCATTTCTCAAATTCATTTATTAAATGAAACACTTTATTACTATTTGCTAAATCCTCCAGGAGCGGACAAAAACTGCAGGTGCTTCAAGTGGCTACTCTGACTGTGTCTTTCAGAGGTCCCAACCACAATGACAATTCTCTTGTGGCTGGAGTCAACAGTCCTAGACCAGTCAGGATACTCTTCTGTCTTTCTGGCTGGCTTTTTGTGCTGTAGCATCAATTACTACAGTCAGGATACTACTCATTTAAATAGGAAATGATCTCAAAGTACGATTGATGTAGGGTTTTCACAGCAGTTTTCATTGAAGTGTTTTAGCAGATAAGGAGCAAACCAAATGCCTCTCCTCGACACAAACATAATACAATTTTGTATCAAGTTGTTAAATTTGCTGTTTGCTTCCAACTTTACTTTTCACTTCTCTAAGTCTCACAATCTCTTGTGGAGGATACCCCAACAGAACTCCAGGCAACAGTTTTGGAAGCTGTGACGTCAAATGCTAAACCAAGAGGCGAGGTCAGGATGTCAGAGAAAATAGAAGGATTATTTTAAGATCAAACTGGCTAAAAGCTAATTGTAGGACAGACCCAGAGGTGCCTTCCCAGCTCAATATACACTGGTCTGCCTATTATCATAGGTTTTTTTAATCATCAATGCTCATTGCTAATTAGGGTTTAATGAATTCAAGGACTTCAGGAATACATTCTGAAATGAGCACAAGGCATTCTCACAGCACAGATTTATCTGGGCCAGCAGGTCCTTCTCAACTTACTAAGGAAGGATGTCTTGCATGCTCTTGAGAGCATGGCTTATCCTGCAACTCTTTAAAAAAGAAAAGCGATACACCTAATTCAATCCTTTACTCACTATCAGAGAGACCACAGGCAAATAAAGAGATGTAAACAGTGTCCATCACGTAAATGAGACCATCCCAATTTCCTGCTCCTTTCTGCATCTCTCCCCAGCTCCCCCTCACATCTGCTGCATGGCATGGGGTTCACAAAGACCTGAGTGCATAGTATACATCATTTTCTGGCACAGAACATGATGCATGCAGTATTGCCACCACATGCCACCAGCTATGCTATACAGCAATGCCCTTTTAACCCTGAAATTTCTGTGCTATTATGGAGGACTAAATCCTTCCCCTGTTTCAGGCTCAAACCGTGGGGCTTGACACAGAACAGCTCTGCAGAATGATGAGGAAGGAGCTCTCCTCCTCCTCAGCTCGGGGGCTGGCAGCAGCAGCAGCCTTGAAATGCTGATCATTCCTGCCACTTTTTGTGGAGGCGTCAGTGAGAAAACAGCTAATGGCTGGTGAGGAAATCAACAGAGAAGAGGCAATTCTCCTCATTTTGCTCATCTCTGCCTTTTTGCGTTCAATTTAAAAAAACCTGTTGGGCAGAGTGGGCCCAGAGAGCTGATTCCAAAGCAGTCTCCTTTTGGAAAGTATAATTAGGCAGGTATTCTGAGGTCTCCTATACACAGAGGAAGATTCATCCCACACCTCATTTACCAACTACCTTCACATAAAATGCCTTTCTTCCCCAAGTCATTTATCTGTTTGAGCAGAGCTGCTGTCTTCTTCTCAACACACAAGGACTCAGTGTTTGGAGCAGGCAGGATACACATGCATTTGCAAACTATCTGCAAGAACTGAGGCAAAAGCAAGGACCAAGTCTGATCAGAGATGATACCAGGTTATCCTGCCACTGGCAAAACAGAGCATTCCTCGGAGCTTTTATTCTCTATTTGAATATGGAATGATGGAAGACTGGATTCTGAGGCCAAAAGATTCCCACGCAAAAGCTTTTCACTGGACAGCTGCAGGGATGATCTGGACCAAGAGAGGGAAAAGGAGGAGGTTTCTGCTCTGCAGAACAGGGACTCATCATAAACTATGATGCCCCCTCTAAATAGAAGAGGAAAGGCCACGAATGCTTTTAGTGGAACACACTGCCTATGGCTAAGTCCTAACAGGAGAAAATGCAAACCCAAGGCAGCATGCTAAGGGGGTTTGCACCCACAGGGATTATTTTCACTGTGTCTGACACATTTCTCAGGGATATTCAATTAGAGGGTCACCTCCGTGGGAGGTGTGAGCGTGTTTTCGCACTTTTCTCTGCCAATGGAAGCACCTAATAGGAAAGCTGCAAAGTGACTGAAGACTCCTGCTCTTCCTTCCACACACTGCCAGCAAATTCACTCTGCCTGTGATGTCTTATTTTCCTGTGCACATTCACATATATTCATCTTCAGAAGAGGCCCTTTCACTACCAATGTAAGGAGCCAGTCAAGGCTTCCCATGTGCTTCCAGTGACATTGTGATTAAGGAGAGAAAATTTGTCATTCCAGGACTCAGCCACCTGGGAGGCTTCCTCAGTTCAGTGTTTATGTTTAAAATCCAACATCAATTCAAAGAAAAAAAAAAAGACATTTTCTAGGGGACACCAAACGCTTTATCTTAACCAAAAGTTTTCAGATAATTGTTCCTACTTTGTGAGTAACAAAACCTAATTCTGATAAGGAGAGAGAAAAATTATTCTTTCTTCTAACTCTACACAGAAGTTCCTATTTGTAGGAAAGAGGACAGTCCCAAAATAAGGTTTTCACCAAAAGGCCACTTAAATCCACCAGTTTGCTTCATTTGAATTACAAAGAAAATATCCAGCAATTTTCCCTCAAAGACGTTTCAGCATGAAAACCAATGTCCTACTGCTTTGAAAACAAGGAGTTGCTCCAGGGCTGCCATGCTTTGTCAACTACAAAGGGGTGGTCTGAAATTAAGTACAAGATATCTCATTGCAACTTAAATCTAGATCCTTCACTCTTTGAACCTGATTTGGTAAAACGACTTTACCAGCCTCAAATAAAGGGACAGCCAAGCAAATCAGTGAAGTCTGGCAGCTTTGGTGCCAATAAAACCTTGGTGGGTCAGAGTGATGTTCAACTTGATCTTCAGATGACTGTGAGCTGCAACAGTTTGGGCAGGAGCATGAAAACTGGGAGAACATCCCATTTGTATTTATAAAGCCATTGCCTTCAAAGGTGCTTGTCAGAGTGCAGGTCTGGACAGCTGGTTTGTGTTACTCCACGGCAGCAACTCTAGCAGCTACTTGCATGCATTGTCCATGTGTGTCACTCTCAACCTCATCCTGTGTCTATCATTTCTCCAAGAAAAGGCATCATAAATATATCAAACCAGACTCAAGAGAAGTGGGAAGCAAAGGTACTTCTCAACACAGTATACACAGCACCAGATGTTTCAATACTGTCTTTAAGCCCAAAGAGCCACTAAACAACGCTGGTGTCAGAGAATGTATTCAACCCTTTTGATCACTGGCAGCCTTTGGTCTTGGTGCCAAAATGTGAGTGGATCAAGCCTTGTTGGTGACTGGGACAAGTCAGTTCAATTCTCAGTGCCACCTTCTTCTCACACCCTTTGCTTTCTGAGACAGCAGTGCCCACATGTCCAGATGCTACTCAAAACAATCAGATTTTGGCTCACTTGTGGCTTCAAGACACAACAGATATGCATGTAATAATGTGCTTCCTTAGTTTTGAGAAAACTGCCTAGGAAGGAACTTGGATGGGTTTCTTTTAAAGGACTGAGTCACACAAACTAGGAGAGGTAACATATGCTAGTGTTCTAATACTAAATCTGACAAAAATGCTGCAGTCACCCACTCAGAGTAATGAGAATTAAAAAAAACTCTCCTGCATCTTGATCCCCAGTCTCCTGCCTTGCCTTTTAAGATGCATGAATGCCAAGGGAGATGCTCCTGGATGCATTTCTTTTGACCTTTCACATTACATCTTTTCAGATCCAGAATTTCAGGCTAAGGCTGGCTTTCAAGGAAGAGTCATCTAAATTTTTCCATGTTACTAAGAAGGAACATTTTTTTATCAGAAAAGGATTTTAGTATTTTCATGGTTTGGAGCCAGATTTTGAAATGCAAGCAGGGTTTCCCTGAAGTCTTAGGTATATAGCTATGCAAATATGTTCTATATATAGAATAACATGCTCTAAAAACCAGATTACACATACTGAAAGGCAACTGCTGTTCAACAGTTGTATGTTTTGGAAATTGCCCTTTATTTCCTCTCAGAACTAGCCAGACTACACAAACATGTTACTGACTGACAGCACATAGATGTTCATGATCTTTTAGGTAAGCAGCTATAGCCCAATTTTCCAACAAGGTAGAAATCCAACTTTGTCTTCATCTATACTTGAATGCATTAACATTTTAACATGTAATCACAGTGCTTATTTTCCTTTTATCTTCCTTCCACTCTTACAAATTTTCACAATGAAAAAACAGCTCAAATGTTTGTAGATCTACTTTTAGATAACGTGTTCAATAATTTCTTCATTTTTTATTGCAATGAACACAAGTTACAACTACAGTCAGCCACTGCTCTGCTTTGGGCATATTAAATAAGATGTGTGCATAACTGTGCTAGGTACTTTGAGAAATAACGCCCTAAATATAAAAATTTGGGCTTCTGACACAACAAACTGACAGGGCATTATTTTGACCACCACTGCTCTGAACTTTGACTCGTGACTGTGCACAGGAGATGAAAGTACCAGCTATAGGATGCTGTGAAGACAAGTTCTGTGTGAAGACAAGAAACATGTGAAAGGTCTCTGGATGTTATGCCAAGGCTCTGTGCAAATACCCATGAGGAAATGAGACACTTTGAATTCACTGTAAGATGTGGATAATGTGCATTAAACAAGGGCTACCTCTGAATGAGACAGTTGCACAATTATACAGTAAATAAAAAAAGTGGGATTAAGATGAAAAACCCCTTAATATGGTATGTTACAAAACTGAGGCTTGATGAAAGAAGGCACTTTTACAAATTTCTCAGTATTTCAATTTGAAGCCTTAGCAGATCTTAGACACAGTTGGTATCTAAATAGCCAAAACAGCACTGCCATGAATTACAAGAATTTCTGTGCAGAGGGAAGAACATCTGCTGCTCTGCAAGTGATTACAGATCAATATCAATGCTATTGCAGAGGGCAGGAAACAATGCAACTCATCTCACATGACACAAGTATGAAGGATCTGCAGATAATATCACTTACCTAAATATTTTTAGAGCATTTAGCAAGAAAGAATGAAGATAAATAAGAGAGAAGATGCTAAAGGTCCTTTCTAAAAGGATGGACAATACCAACAAAGCTGTTCTCATGAGTGCTTCCTCAACAACTCAGAGATGAAAACAGCTGGCTGAATTTATCTGAAATGGGGAGAACAACTCCAGCCTTCACAACATGCTGTCCTCAAGTGGATAATCTGCACCTACACCTTTCCTTAGAGAAGCTGGCTTCAGCACCTCCTGGGAGAGACATCCCTACTCCACACCTACAGAACAATTCCAGGTTCTTGTATGTAAAACTGTGGAGGACGATACAAGAGGCACTGAAATGGCTTGGCTCTCTTCAAACAAGCAGCAGATGTCTTTATGCATGAGCAGTGTGTGGGAGACACTCTCCAGCAAGTTACAGTGCTACAGGGTCTGGCTCCATGAACGTAGAGATTGGATCCAGAGATTAGAAACAACACATGCCACTCAATTAGCAACACATTGGCTGCCAGATAAGCTCTAGGGCCATTTTCCATGATTGTGGGTCTTATCTTCAAAACCCAGACTCCTCCCACACTTCAGTGTCACCATCATGTTCACTGGTAATATTCAACCATCACTGCAAATGCCTCTAAACTAGAAGGTGTTAAGAGTGGGTTTATCTAATGCCTACTCATTGGAATTTGCCACACTGAGCATAAGCCACGACTGACACTGCACTCTCAGCTAACATCCAATTAAAAGATCAGCTATTTGACATTTTCTCCCATGTGTCCTTTGAGAAAGCCACCAAGTCACCCACTTCTTCAGAAATGAAGGAGCAAGAAGGTGATTTTTCCCTCCAAATGAAGGAAACTCTGGGGTGTGATATGGTTAGAAGGGTGCACAATAATTGCAATGACAACTAGTAGTGCAGAGGGGACTAATAAAGGCTCTTGAGCTTCGGCACTGTAATTCCTGGAAGTGTCGTGTTCCAGGTCAGGGTCTCCTGGCAAAATTTCATTAAATAAAAGAGAACTGGGAGAGCACGACTGCAGCTTTTTGTTTGTTTTGAGTCACTAAGTAGGTTCTTTAGAGCTCTTCCGTTGGGCAGTGGAAGAACTCTAGGAAGAGTACTAAAAGGTTCCCAAGCACTCCACAGGCTAGGGAGACAGTTTAAGACATGACATCAAAGCCTCCATGCTTTACATCCCACTGCAGTCATGACAAATGGCCTTCCTCATCTTTCTCTGGCATTAAGCCCATCAGGTACAGCTATTGTTCACATTTCAGTTGATCTCTTAATCTCCACATTTTCCAGCTTCACTGTAATAACATTGCTGTGTTCTTGTCTGATTCCCTTCATACCTTACCTGTTAGTATTCTCCAGGACTTCAACCTTCTTACGCAGCTCACTGTTTTCATTTGAACAGGTCTCAACTCTAGAGGAATGAATAAAAGAGGAATGAATGAAAGAGCACAATGAAAGAGGAATGTAAAGAAAAAATCAATCATTTATTAAAGCCATTGTAAAACAAGCCAAATTTGCTTTGACAGAGAGCTCTATGATTTTGCCTTCATCTTAAAAGGTACTACTAGCTGTGGAGCCTTTGCTTACAGTGCTCAACTACCTCCCACTAGGTGCAGCTCATTCAAGATGGGCTGTAACTACTTTTTGCCCCCTGAAATAGCACAGCAAAGACCCTGCTCAGACTTTCTCTGTGCATTGGGCCACAGGACAGATACTTTAAAAGTCAGAGAACGGATTATACTTATATTGTTAGCAAGTACTTTGTGCAAAGGCACCCAGAAATCCAGAGATTGCCATGCTCATGAAATCCGATACTCAAATTTCAAGTTTATGAGTGCTAATAATCCAGGAGACTACAGATAGTGCTCAAGATTGTTTCAAGACAGTACTCATTTCCACACTGTCCCTGGAAATCCCCTAAACTAAAGGAGATTGTAATACAATTCGGCACCTAAGAGGTCCAAGTAAAAATATGTGACTCCCTAAAAGACAAATATGACCGTTCTGAATAGCTCCCAGAAGAAAAAAGGTAAAGGGAAATAGCTTTGATATCTGTATGCATGGGGTGGAATTTCATAAGAGTAACTCTAAGGAAATGAGACATGGCTATAAAGAGACAAGAAAAAAATGGGAATTACATCAAGGATATCACCAAAGATGGTACAAGGGTTTTAACAGAACCATCTGGTGAATTGCGTAAGAGTAATACTAGAATACTTGTCTCTTGGAAGAAAGAATAATTTGGGATATAAACCACTAACTGGGGGTTTGGCTACTGCTCACTAAGGGAAGTTGATGGGTCACATGCTTGTTTTCCCAGGCAGTCCTGACTCACCCACTTCCTATTTCTGTTTTCATCTGCACCAGGAGGCAGAATATTCTTACTCTGAATCCACCTTTCCCTAAACAATGCCTATCCACACAGTTACATGAGGTGAAGGCCAATAGCAGCTGGGTCTTGCCTTATTTAAGGTGTAAAGCGTTTGCTGGCACTGTTCTGCATGTGCTGCAGGCAGGCACAGTTGTGACCCTGGACAAGCAGCGGCCAGGACCAGGGCCTTTTCTCAGTCACAGCCACGAGATGGCAGCTGGCACTCTGTGCACAGAACCATCCCAGCATCTGCAGCTGGATCCCTTCCCAGTCCTGCAACTAGTGCTATTGGCCCGCTTGAAACAGGAAGGAGGCTGGCTTACTTTTTTTCCAGACTGTCCATGTATTCTTTCTTTTTTCTTCTACTTTCCTGGGCAGAGATCTAAGGAAAAAGGAAGAAAAACAACAAATATTTGCACGGGGGGAAAAAAGCATAAAAAATGAATTAATAAACTGGTAAAAAGCCTCGACGTTATTAGATTCAAGCCTCCGTGTTCTCATTTCTATTCCTGGCAAGCAAAGCACTGACTGGATCTGTTTCCACATTCTGAAGCAAGGCTGCTCCTCTCAGTCATAGAAAAAAGATCATTCCCCACTAACTTTAAAAAGTAAATCAGATTCATTCTCATCTGGAGAGAATATCCTAAGACAAATACTAAAAGATGATCCCAGGTCAGTGCCCTCCATTTGAGAGAGGAAAAGCCCGTGAATGTGTTAGAAAGTAGCTCTGCAGACAAAGACTTGGGGTCCTGATGAACAAGTCAAACATAAGCCAGCAATGTGCCAGCCCCTGCAGCAACAGCAGCCAAACAAATCTGGGCCTCCATTAATGAGATTTAGGTACCAGGTCGAGAGAACTGGTTCTTCCCCTCTGTTCAGTGCCTGCAAGGCCACAGTTGAGTACAGTTTGCAGCTCAGAAACAAATACTTTGGATGCACAGAAGCAAGCCCAGAGGCAGACCACAGCTATAATAAGCCTGCCAGAGCATGTGACATTTCAGGAAAGGCAAAGAAAGGCGGGTCTGTTCAGACTGAGGAAGAGAAGTCTAAGGAGGGAATCCTGTTGCTGCCTTCAGCAACTATCTCATGTAGCAAAGATGATATCAGACTCTTCTCAGAGGTGTACAGCAAAATGGCAAGAGGCATCAAATACAAGTTGCAGCAAAGGAAATTCCAATTACACATTAGGAATTTTATTTATTTGTTTCTACCACAAGAGTGGCCTAATACGGGAACACATTGCCCAGAGATGCTGGGGACTCATCACCCTTTGAGGCAATAAAATGTGACTGGACAAGTCCCTGAGCAACTTACTCTAAGCTGACCCCACTTTCAAGCCAGGAGTTGAAACAGAGGACTTCCAGAGATCCCCTCCAACATAAATGGCTCTGATTCTTTGAAAGTGGTACATAAAATGCACAAGATAACTTGCAAAAATTTTGAAAAAATACATTACAAGACCAAATTCCAGTTCAGTGTGGGCAGATTTACACCTCTATCTGCAAAATCAGTGACAGAATATAGTAACCTTCTAAGATGTGGTAAAATCCTTTAGAACAAGTGAGCTGGCCAGGTCTTAAAAAATATTGTATTCTTCCCTATCACTAGGCTCTAATCCATGCAGAAACAAACAAACAAACAAAACCCAAACCAAACCAAACACAAAACAAAACAAACAAAAAAAAACTTGTAGGGCATTTGACAGCCTTGATATCAACCATTCCTTTATAGGTCACTGAATTCAGTGATCAAAAGACTAGTGCACTGAAATACAAAGTCATATTTTAAAACAGGAAACAGAAAAGAAAACCTTCATTGCCATGAAAAGAATAGAGGTCTTTGCCTACCATAAGGGCAGGATTGTACTGTTTTTTAAATGGAGCCAAGCCACAGCAACTTGATACCCTGCCTGCTAAATACTCCATTGTTAATGGGTTCAGGTAAATACCTAGACTGAGGCACACTGTCAGAGTGACAGGCAATTTGATGGATGTGTTTAGGAACAAAGAAAAGCACTTTATTAAAAGACAACTTACAGCATTCAACAGTACCACACACCATTACTGCAGAATTTTTTAAAATGAAGGACAAGTAGGAATTACCCAGCAAAGCTCACTAACATTTACCTTGTTTTTTATTTTCCTGCGGATTTTCTTTAGCACTTTTTCCTCTGCTTTTGTCAGGGGCAGTTTGGTAGGGATTGGGTAGCCCTCTGCTATCAGTGTCCTCTTCTCCTCCTCTGTCAGGATGAGGGGGCCAGTCCCCTGTAGTTTCTTCAAATGTCATAAAAATGAAATAATATGTAACAGTAAGTGCACAGAGTCCTAGGAAAAAGGTTGTTAGGGAAGAGAAGCAGCAGCTCTCCCACTTCAGAGAAGACTGTGCCTACTTGAAGAACAGCCTCTTGCCATTGTGAATGTGTGGCAGTCCCTCTAGAGAACTTCCACTCAGGGACTAAATCTCTGGGACAGGATTACCCTTTAAAACAGTTTTTCTTGGCCCAGCTCTGTACACACAGAGGCCAACAGTAAAACTCTCCTTGGCTCAAACAGGGAAAGAGACAAATGAGAAGCACTACTGAAAATCCCTCCCTGAAGATCACCCCTTGCTTTTGACAAGAAGACAGATGCAGATCTACCAGAGACAGGTTAACCCAGCAGGGCTGGACCCTAAGGCAAAACACAATCCATGGTGGGATAAACCTAATAACACTACTGAACTCTGTGTCAGCCTAAAGGAGAGGCACATTCTGTTCTCTGTGGGAACAGAGCAGACCAGTGAGCAAGAATTACTGGATCTGCAGTTTTGACCAGAGATTAATTCATCTAAAGAACAGCATAAAGTTAGCAAATCCATGTCAAAACCAGTAATTAAAAAAAAAAAAAAGAAAAACAGAGAGACACACAGACATAGATGCTGGAGAAAGCCAGCCCAACTTACATGTGGTGCTGTCAGGAGAGGGGAATTGGACAGTACTGAAGCTGTGCGTGATGCAACTTTAGCCGTGGCTTGTAGCTGGATTGGGCTTGAAGGAGGGAGTGATCTGGCTGGGCTCTGCCCTCCTTCAGAGTCACTGCCATGGCTGCTGGGGGGGGTTGGAGGCAAATGCAGGGGATCCACTGCTAAAGGGCAAGAGAGACATAACGTAACACAAGGTTTTGAGGCGCTAATTTACATTGCCACTAGAGCCCCCACCACCACCACCGCCACCACCAGATTTCCAAGACTAGGAATGTCTGCTAAAAAATGGGTCAAGCAAAAGTGGCAACTTGGAAGACGTTCAGAGCGTGCAGGTCTCCAAAGGAGGAATGAAATGCAGCAGCTATCTTTAGGTTCGACAGACAAAACAGGGCTCCGTGCATATGCTGCAGTCATTTCTACCTACACTTACAGCTTCTTCCTCAAATGATTTGAGGTTTAAGTATAACTTAAAGTACAAGTTCCCTGTTCCTGAAAAACCACATTAACAGAGGGGCTCTGAGCCAGCACTCTCTCTCTCCAAAAACAATAGTGTTTTCTAACTCTGCTGTGGATTAAACAAATTGCCAGTATTTTTCATGGGAAGGGATCACATCCAAGGTGTTATGCGATCAGGGAAGAGAGAAAGTCTTCCTAAGGACTTGATTTGGCCCAACTGGGGAGAAGTGACTGACAACCTCGTGACAGTGAAGGCTTCAATGCACTAATGGAGCAGGAGCAGCACAGGCAGCCACCACAGGAACCTCTCTCACTCTGTCCTAACTTCTACTGCCCTTCTACACAAAAGGACCTGTGCTAGAGTTGGCAAGCAAAGTGCTGCTTATGAACAAAGGAGTCTGAACCTACTGCAGACACGTCTCACCTACTCTTCTTGTGTGGACAATTTAGCAGCTGTCCAAAACAGCAATAACTAAGTCACTTTTTTCTCTTACCTAAATTTACAGCAATTGAATTTTGAAGTAGGAAGATACAGGGCTAATTTGCCACCTTCCACTTCTGTTATGCTTTTCAAATTTGAGTTGAAAAGATCAAATGGGTGGTGAGGGAGGGTGGAAGAAAAATAGTAACAAAAAAAGCTGTAATACTCTTTTTGTCTCACATCTTAACTCTTGCAGTTATCAGAAGAAGAAACATACCTGAAAAACAGCAAGGCTCTTAATCTCCCAAACTGAGCAATCAAATCTAACACCCTGGGTTGAGATATAGCCTCTACCTGCTACATCACTTGCTTCTCTCCCTAGAGCAGTACTATTTACCTACAGAAATGAATCCACTAACAGAATATCAAGTGTTATTAACTGAAATGCAGTTATCTGCTCAAATTTCAGGCCAAATATTTGGCTCTTTCAAAGTTTTCTTGGCTTTAACAGATTATGTGCTGGAACACTGTGTTTAACTTTCAGAGCAAGGATCATTGCTCCTCCTTCCTCATTTATAGCTCAGTGCAAAGAGATCCTGGTTGTTCTTAAAACTAATATGCTACAAACAGATTCACCTTTTATTTTCATACAAACTCACATCTTTGTTTTTTTATCAGAGGTTAACAGTAGTTTCCACTTACACTCTTCATGTTTCCTATGCTTTAGTTGTCTCCTCAAATTGATTTCTTTTCTATCCTAAATAATCCTGTACTTTAAGAATTCAAGCTACCTTCACTACAATTATTAATATCCTGCAGACAAAAAGGCATCATCTTCTTTGTGATGAACAAGGGGGAAAAAAAAAAGAATGGGTCAGAGAGAGTCTGGCTCTTCAGCAGCCTGAGCTGAATCCCTAAAAAACACCAGCTTCAGCCTGAAGACTAACATGGTGAATGAGGAATCCAAATATTTAATCAGGGTAAAGTACATTTATTGTGCATTCTGGTCAACTCGCCCTGCATTTTGGTTTGGTGTTTAACAGACCTTCCTTAGAAGAGAGGTTCAGGAACTGATCCACTTCATGGGGCTCCAATTTAATCTCTGGAAGAACTTTCTGGGTCAGTGGTTTCATCTAGAAAAGAGAAATTAACAGCATGAAAACCCCAAGTACACATCTTAAAAATCTTAATAGAAGGACACAAGGATTACTTTTCCATAAATGGAGAGGTTTCCTTTCCTCCTGCTCTGCTACAGGCAAAGCTTTAACTTCTTTACACAGTTTGCTAAACCAGGCTACAGAGAATAGTGCCCTGACTACTCCCACTATGGCTTTTCTTACTACTATATTTAGCTAAATAAAAAGATTACGCCTCAGAGATGACATTTCAGACTGAAAGCTAGCAGGCAACCCACTCAAATTACTTCTCTTAGCAACAGAGCTGCTGCTAGGATCTGCCGGACTGCAGAGTCTGCCTGAGCAGGGACAGGAACACCCCTGGGAGTGGGGGAAAGCCTGTTGAAGGCCACTGTCATCTGGGAGCAAGAGCATGGTGCCAGTCACTGAGCATCAGGTTGTCAGACCCAAGTTCATTTCACAGTGTGGAGAAGCAGGAAAACAACAGTCATGGCTGACTGAAGTTGGGGAGACACCTGGTTTGCCCCACTGACAGGGGTGGGGCACCAGGTTGCCAAGCTGCTGCCCAGGGTCTGTCTGTGTGCTACACTCCCAGGCCTGAGGAAGTCATTCTGGCACATTAGCATGCTAACTGCAGCTGAAATCTCTCTCAGTAACATGTATAACTAATCCATGCAATAGCAATGACCCACCAGCTAGTCCCAGAACTCCCTCTGCAAGTCATGGCATCCCAACCTACAGCGGGACTGCGTACTGGGAACAGCACATTCTGACTAGAAGAGGATTACAGGAAACTTGTGCTTAATTTTTTTCAGTTTCTCATAAAATAATTTCTGTTGCACATATTTCTGATCCATGCCCAAGTGGAAACATTTATTTTCAGCATTTACCAGCTCCATCCGGCCTGGACTGACTCTGCACCCCTGGGACTGAGAACAGTCATGTTCCTTCCTCCACTGACTGGGGATCCTGGTGAGCCATCAGCTGCTACAGTTCATTCTCCTTAACCCAAACACAGCCAAACTGAGCTCTTTAAGAATGCCCACTGGCTGCTCCAGCTGTGGTCAGAAAGGCATTACAAAGCTCCCCATGAGGCAGGCTGGTGTGGAAGTAGCAGCAGCTTGAAATGTCAAAGCTTCACAGATCTGGCAAAAGTAACTTTGCAGACAAACAGGAAAACTCTCCAGTCAATCCAAACAAGGAGCCTTGTTCTGATTAGGGAAAGGCTCGGCAGCACGAGAGCAAGTTATTATTAAAGACACTTAGCTTGTCACAGGCTTGAATAGAGCAAATGGATTAGTGAGTTCAGGTGTAAAAGGTTCATCAAAAACTGTTTAAGTATTTTCAGAAATCCAAGAGCCCCAGGCTTTGGGGCTAGCACAGAAGACAAAGCTGTGCATCCAGCTGTTAAGACCTGAATATGCACACAATGTGTTTTGAAACACCAGCTCTTACAGCAGTAGTGGGACACCAGCAAACACTAAAAGCCATTAAAGCAGACTGCAGTGTGCACTCTGAATTGCCAAGCTTTGGCACCAAGGAGGATACACTGCCATGCAGTCTTAGGAGAACCTATAGCTAACTGTGCAGAGAGGAGAACAGGAAGTCTGTAAGTACCAGGGCATCTGTCTGTAGTTCAGGTCGTTCTCCCTCCAGCGATGTGGCTGTGACGGTGAGACTGACGGAGGGAGCGAGGCCTGATGTCTCACACAACCCTGGCTCAGTCTTTATTGATGCTGGAGTAAACTCTGTAGCCAGACACCATTCCTCATTTTCCAGGTCACCTGCCAGGGAAGGAAATTGGACACCACATGTTTAGGTCAGAGACAGAAAGACTACAAATGAAAATAATGTCATTCCTCCTCCAGAGAAGCGAAACAAACACAGGAGACATTTTAGTCTATCAACAAAACTCTGCCCTTGCTATTCAGCTCTCAGTCAAAGCAGACAACTGTGCCACTTCAGGGCTGTAACCTAATCCTAGCCCCAGGATACACAGAGGAGCAGCGAGGAAAGACTCAGAGCACTAATCACTGTAGGCTGCTGAAAGCTGCTAATGCACAGCAGAACAAGACTAAACAAGCCATTGGGTAAAGCAGCCAGGGAGCCATGTCCTCAACACACTAATGCCTGCTGACTCAGTTTTGTTCCTCCTTCTAGAGATAGCCTTTAGCCAGACTTCTTCTTCTGTTTGCAATCATCAAATAGCTTAAATGGTGATATTATATTTTAAGAACAAAGTATTTTCACATTCTCAACTTCATTTTTCCCCCAAGGATTCATTTAACAAGTGTAAAAGAGGATACAGGCTTTGGTGACTTCACAGGAGCACCAGTGACATGGTGATCATGTTAATTTCCTCCCCAAAGCCTCTGGGAAGTCACAGCACAGGATGCATATTTTAACTGGCAGCAATGAAACAGGCATCACACAGTGGCAGAACTGTCCCCTAACTCCACTTACTGCAGGTTCTCTAATCAGAAGAAAGTCATGAAACTTTTTTCTGGACAAAGCTGAAAAGTTGGCCTTGCCCTGCCAAGAACTTAAAGAAGGTTGGGATGGTAAGTTTAGCTCCTCATTTCCATTCATGAAGCAGCCACTGCTTGACTTGCTGAGAAGGGACTTACTTTCCCAAGTATGACATATGACAGAGGATCAAGAACTCAAAAAGACTCAGTCTTTAAAACAATTCCACAAGGCTATTAACAACCCCTCTTGAAACTGTAAAATAATCAAATGCATTTTTGGCAGTTGCAATTCTGCCTTAAAAAACTTCCAATTCCAACTGCTAGAGTTTAGTCATGTAAATTCCTTTCTGTTGCAGAATATCCTACACCAACTGCACTGCATCTCAAAAGCACGTGGGCACAGTCCTCTGCCACAGCTCATCAGGAGTTGTGAGAGGCATGTCCATTAAATCAAGCCAACTGGAATCTGAAGGCAAATATACATAAAAGAAAGCAAGAGTGCCGATCTTTCTTTCAACGCTTTCTACTGCCTTCATACAGATCATTTACTGAATATATGAAATCAGAACAGAGAGCAAGCAGGTACACTGTAGGGCCAGTAAAGAGAAACAGAGCTGTGAATTAACTGCATGCTGCATCAGCACCCTGGGAGGCAGCCATGGTGCTGTGGCTGTGCCACCAGCGCTCTGCAAGGCTGACAAAAGGCCCTTCACATCTGAGTGTATAGCAAGCTGGTGAGATGTCAACAGAGCTGAGCTGCAAGCAGGTAACAAAAATAAGAGTGGGCTTACAGCCTCTGTGCTGCTGTGTGTCCTTGCCATTAGGACCACACACACACAGCACACAGGCACTGGGCAGATGCTGGGTGACTGGAAGGGGGGAGAAGAATGTCCATCTCCAGTGCTAGTAATTGCTTTGTGGTGGGACCTAACCTCCACCACTGGCAAGGAAGGAGGTAATTTGAGTAAAGACACACCAAGGAATTAAAAACGAAAAACACGTAACCTGTAATCAGAAGCCTCATGAACAGCAAGCCCAGCTCTGCCAGAAGTAACTGTAAAGCAAGGGCTAAACACTGTATTTAAGTATCTGGAGAGCTTACTCCCAAAGCTTCCCGGAAAATGCAGAAATGCAAAAATAGAAGTATTTTTTTTTTAAAAAAAAAAGGGTATCATTGTCTAAATATTAACTCAGGAGGAAGGACATTCATTGCTCTACATCAACCATCCCTGAGCGCCTCTACTCACAAACATGAGATCACAACTCCCTCCCTGCTTGCTGTGAGTGCATCATTCAGGTAATACCTTTAAAGTGGTATCTGCCTGGAAATCCAGAATTCCTTGGTCAATGCAACTTTCAAATGCCTGTTTGGATAACTTCTGTCAAAACTTCCCCCACATCATGACGTGCAGAGCCTCCTCTTGCACCTCTGGGTTGAGCTACACCCGAGACAGCACCATTATCTGTAGTATATACTTTAGACTCCCTTTGGGAAGGAAGGGTGTGGAGTTATCAGTGTAGAGCTATCAGTGAAGCCAGTAATTAGCCCTGAACTTTCTCAAATTTGTATCATCGTGTAAGTAGAAGAGAAATCTAGGCATGGGTGACCAGCAAAACATGGCATGTCCTCTAAGGCTGTACTTTATGATGTTTATCACCTCTAATACCCAGGTTCATCACAAATATTCAGCAGCTCTTAAGACAGCAAGATATGCTGGCCTGCAGCTGGTCATTTGACTCCTCTGGAAGCTGATTTTGCTGATTAACTTGACATCCCTGCCATCACCACTTAGATCTGCATAAACAGCTCAGAGTTATTCTAAGCTTTAAAACCAGTCCAGCCAGTCTGTAAGGCTACAGATGGTTTCCAGTGACAGCAACACACTGCGTTTAACACTGAGATAACTCTGAAGAACTGCATCTAACACTTTTTTGACACTGCCTCTTATGATGCACAGTGACAGCTCTCATTCCAGATGGACAACCCTGTGAAAGAAAGGGACAGAGGACTGGTCAAATCCCACCTTGATAGTCCTCTGTCCCCACTTCTTCCAAGGCCCTGTTGCACGCTCACTGTCACAGTCAGTGTTGTGCGACGAGTTACTTTCTTTTGACACATTCCAGCTTCCAAAGTCACCAGCAATCTCTCCTCTGCTCCAAGAGAGCTGGAAGGACATTTCCAACCATCCTTTCTAGTCTTCCTGAGCACAGCAGGTCGACATTACCTGAAAATCTTAGTTTACTCTTAAAATTCTGTAGTGGGTTTCTGTAGTTTTGGTAGTGGAGGGGCTTGGTTTTGGTAGAGGGGGTGCTACAGGGCTACAGCTGCTATTAGAAGCTGCCAGAAGCTTCCCCTGTCCCATGGAGCCAATGATAGCCCACTCCAGGATGGACTTTCTGCCGCTGGCCAAGGCCGAGCCAATTAGTAGCAACAGTAACACCTCTGTGATAACATATTTAAGAACAGAGGAGTGTTGGGCAGGAGAAATTTCAGCCAGGGAAGAGCAGACCGAGAACATGGGAATAACAATGTATATACCAGTGCAGAAGGAGGGGCAGGAGGTGCTCCAGGCACTGGAGCCGAGGCCCTGCAGCCCGTGGTGCAGCCCATGGTGGAGCAGCTGTGCCCCTGCAGCCCATGGAAAACCATTGGGGTGCAGAGATCTCCCTGCAGCCCAGGGAGGAGCCCATGCTGGAGCAGGTGGATGCACGAAGGAGACTGTGACCCCTTGAGAAGCCCAAGGATGGAGCAGAGTCCTGCAAGAGACCTGTGGCCCATGGAGAGGGAAGGCCTACGCTGGAGAAGGTTTTTCCCAGGTAGGACTTGTGGCCCCTGTGGGGGACCCACATCAGTACAGCTCATTGGTGAAGGACTGCACCCCATGGAGGAGTGACCCACGGGACAGCAGTTTGGGAAGAACTACTGCCCAAAGGGTGGACTCACATTAGAGAGGTCCATCAAGGACTGCCTCCTGTGGGAGGGACCCCACAGGAGCAGGGGAAGGACTCCTCTCTCTGAGCAGTGGCAGAAACAACTGACCACAACCCCCATTCCTGTCCCCCTGCACCACTGGGGGGGAAGAAGGGAGAAATGGAAGGAAAGAGGGGTTGGGGGAAGGTGTTTTTAAGACTGTTTTATTTCTCACTCTTTGGCTCTTATCCTGTTAGTAAGTACTGTCCCCACTTTGAGTCTGTTTTGCCTGTGAAGGTAATCAGTCACTGACGTCTCCGAGCTCTTATCTCTACTCATAAATCCTTAGCTGTTTTTTTTCTCTCTCCTCTGTCCAGTTGCAGAGGGAGAGTGATAGAGTGGCTCTAGTGGGTACCTGGTATCTGGTCAGGGTCAATCCACTACAAAGTCTTAGTTTATTCTTATAATAATACCTTAGCATCTTAGTCTACTCTGCCAAGTGCTGTATGAGCAGAGCAGTGGCAGCCCTTCTCCCAAAGCCCTTGAGAAAACTGCATAAAACCAGACAAATTCAGGCAAAGAGGAAAAATTGAGCAGGCTAATAGATTACTGGTCATACAGAGAGATATGGCACACCCTCCAAGACGAGTATTTCTGATACAGGGTCATGGAGAACTATGAAGGAGGTTTCATGGAACAGTGAGAACAAGCAAGAAAATACATGTGAAATACTGAAATGAAAGGACAACAGAAGCTGGCTCCAGGGGCCCACTGGAGGAAAAGGGAGGGTCCAAGCAAGGCATGCTGTGGAAAGAAGTTGAGAGGTGTTTATATCTGGCATGATCCAGGAAATACACATGAACTATTGAAGCAGAATCCAAAACACGAGGCTGAGAATATAATCTCCATGATGGTATGTATTCAAACAGATATGAATAAGGCAACACTGCATCCTCTAAAGTGAGGCAAAATACTCTGCGAGTCATTCAGATACAGAGAGAGGAAAGCCTCAACAAGAGATTTAACTATCCAGATAGCCAAGAAAACAGACATCCTAAATACTGTCACTTCGACTCTTAAAAATCTCCTCTCACACTTTAAAACACAAACTCCAGACTCTACTGTTGAACAAGTGAACTGCCTGTCAGTTCCCTTCCCAGCTGAAGTCTCCTATGAACCTCAGAACTCTCATGCAATGGTTGTTTAGAGAAGAAGTATTTCCCCTTTACCTACCCTTTCATAAATCCATGAATGCTAGGAATTTTGGCACATGGAATATGTAATTTAAAGAGATTTACACAGTATTTACCAAATCCCAGCTAACACTTCTATGTGCAGTGCACTGGTAATTAAACTGCACATACAGATGTTGCTAACTGAACATTCATGTTGCAAAGCACCCAGGTATTAAGAAATACTTATGTTTAACTCACTGTCCTAATGCACATCACATACACATAAAAATAGGAATGTTTTAATAACATGATGAAACAATTTCTCTACAGAACTCATGCCTTACCCAAAAAGCAGAATGCATGGCACTCCCCTAATTGAGGAGATATTCCATGTTTTGTTATTCTCACTGTCTCATGCATAGCCTCACCTCTCCTTTAACAAAATTCATATTTTGTTCCCACAGGGCAATTTAATCTCCTCCCAGGGAAATGCTCCACCAACCTGAATTCATTTCCACAATGGTCCTGAAAACTGAATTGAGACATGGAGGGATTAAGGCCAAAAAGTAACCAGGAATTTAAAATGGCCAACTGGAGACAACTGGAATTGGATTTTTCAGATGATTTAGCACTGTTACTATACTTGATCAAAATACAGTATGCATTGAGCTTTCAGGTTCAGCTGTGAGCATCTACCACTGCTGCAAGTTAAACATCAGAGTTTCAAATCACACATCCAAAAACCCATTCATCACAGCAACCCAGGGTTTGTGGACACATGCATCTAAAATCTCCTGTATCCAAGACTAAAATAACATTTCTTCAGAAAGCTTTTTTGTGCTTCTTCTGTCATCAAGCTTGTCCCACTTTTCCTGCAGTCTTACTTAGCATGCATCTTCCACTTCTTTTTTTTTTAAAAAAAGGCAGAAGCCTTACAAACCACCAAAGCTAAGTTCGATCGGTACACTGAGCGAAGTTCTCGCTGACAGGAAAAACTCCAAACGTGTCCTCTTCTTTCCCAGCTGTACTCATCATGAGTCCAGCTCGGTCCCAGATATGATATGCAGTGTGTTGTAAGATGCTGTGTATGTGGGTGATAATGCAAGAGATGAAACTCCAAATGGGACTGTACAGTAACTCCGTCAGTACTGTAAGTGTAAGCACTGCATGCCACGCCCATCTTCAACAAGGTGTCCAAACAGACTCATTCTGTCCTCTGTCTTTACTTCAGAGGTCCTAATCCTGTCCCAGGTTCCACCATCTGCAGTTAAGATGGGCAATGCTAATAAGATCTACTCAACATACCACAAGTGGACTTTTCCTTTTCACTTCCCTTCCTCCAGATCACTACAACCAAAAGGGAAAAGGTGATGCAACATTTTGCACAATGCAAGTTTCAGAGCTGTGAAGTCCATTATGAAGACTGAGTTATTCACATGTGCTTGGTTTTAGGTAACAACAGATCCAGGCCAACTTCTACTCTGCACACCTCGTACTTTATAATGATGATTTCCAACAGAAATGTGCTCCTCTAAGCATCACAGTTGTAACAATAAATAGTTATGTGTGATTTAGGCATGCACAAAAAACACACAACCAACAATAGCTATGTTTTTACATGTGAGTATTAATACATACCATTCCTGTGTTCATAAAAAGCATTTTTAATATACCTGTATTTATATATAGATATAAAAAATTAGATATAGTCTCTTAACAACACCATGTGCAGCTTTCTAGGATGCTCATATTTGTCTGAATAACTGCAACATTTTGCTTCTTTCCTTCTTCCATGGACATGCTATGGAAAGGCAGGGTAGGGAAAGTGGAAAACAAGCTCAAAAATGCCTACTTTAATTGTACAGGTTTTTTAAAGAGTTCCCAGAAAGTTTTGCATTCCTTTTTTAATTACTTCTATCCAAATAATTCTTCAGTCTTGTCCAACACAGCACCTCATTTCCTGAGAAGAAGTAAATCTTCTCCAACATTGACCCTCTCTGACAGATGTACAGAGAAACAGAGCTCACAAAATAACTAAAAAGGTCTCCCTTGATCCCCACATTCTTTTCAGCACTATTCATTAGAGTTTAACAGAGACACTTACTGGATAACCAGGTTGCACTGGTGAGTTACTGTGCATTTTTAAGTAAATGAATTTAATGGTGCACTCTGTATCTCGCCCTCACCCCTCCCAAGTACAGAGAGCGCAAGTATTCAGAGAAACAACATGGCTTTCACCTTTCTTTTACCCTGCAGTGAAAAGTAAGATAGCACCACTAGGTAAACAACCCACATGAGGGTGCACCACTGAACCTCATCTTGGAGAAAAGCCCATACTACCACTACAGATCACCATCACACAGAAAACAGATGCATGACCTGAATGACACTTCAAACAAGCGTGCAAGCAAGACCTGCAGAATCATCAAGGGATATCCTTATCTGTACAAGCAGAATGAAGAGGCAGTTTTTGCCTCCCCCTTGAAGTTCACTGTCCAAGCAACAGATAAAACATCTTAGAGAAAAACAAAACCGAAAGCTTAAGGAGACTACAATAGACTACAGATCAAAGTGCTCTGCACAGGTATCAGAAGAACCATCTCTGAACAGGGTAATGCAGGAAGTTCCCTAATGAGTCAAACTGTTCTCCAGCCAAGCACATTTAAATAATCTCCCTCTTCAGCTGTGTTACAGATTTGAGCAATAGGGCTTCGACTAATTCCTTTTGGTCCATGGCAGACCTTACACTGTCATCATGAACCACAGGGCTCAGATGCACAGCCCACCTGGCTTCTGCACAGCCCTGCCATGTACAACCATATGCAGTCTCAGGCTCAGCTTATCCCATGTTAATAACACACTTTGATTCAGATGGTGGTTAAACTTGCACCAAGGGTCCACATTTGCAAAGCTGTACCTTAGACAAGAGTACGGTCCTTGCCTGAATCCTGCCTCTGAGGCTGTTGCCTCTCTACATCTAGCAGGAGCATCCAAGGGTGCTCACCAGCTCTACACCACAGAAGTACAGTTGCAAACTGGGAGCCAGCTAACTGCAAGGGGAAAAACTTTGGGGGGGAAACGACTGGTCACTGTCAGCAAAAGCACCCCACCATCTGCTGATGCACAGATTTTGGGCATGCTGCTGGACATGCCACTTGCTGGGAAGGAAGTTTAGTGTCCCCAGCTCTGCAGCCTGAGCTCTCCAGACTCCCAAAGGCAAGTTGGACCTTTCTGGAGGAATAACTGCCTCCTTGTCTTTCCCCTGGGGCTGAGCAGTCCTTGGTGCCCAGCTCTGGGCTCATGTAACACCCCCAGGCAGACACAAACCTTGTTTATCATGCCTGAAGTGCTGAGGTCCAATGCCACTTCTGCTCCCTCTCTCTCCTTCCTGAGGTGAGAGCCCACATTCGTTGACAAACAGATTCTCTTACAGATTTTCTGTAAGAGAGCTGCATTTCCCCCTCCCAGTGTGCACACACACTCCCACCACAAATAATGAAACCGAAGCTCTCAAAACAGCTTCAACAAAGGAGATACTGTTTGACTACCCAACACTGAGGTCATTTTTAAAGTGCCACGAAGGGAAAATTAAATAAAGGGGCAAAGATGGGCAGCAGCAATAGGCAGTAATCACAATGCATAGCAGAAATAGCTTTTCTCCTCACAAAAGATCATCACTCATATAAGCATCGCCTCTTGGCACGGCATGGAGTTCATCTAAAACCATCTAAAATCATTTCTATCACTACCAAAGTTATTAAGATAGAAAAAAAAGACATATTGTTCCTTCCATATGTAAACAAGAAGGGTCAATACCCTCTTTCCTGTGGAGAATGTGACAATTTTTAATCCAAAGCATCTTGTCACGTAAAACCAGCCAGATGTCTTGGGGATACACTTTCTGCTTTAACCTCCCTCCAGACTAACAGTTTACACAGGCATAGCTGTCAGCTGGGATACAATCCCTGGTGTTTTTTAAGTATTTTGCTCAGGGTTGAAAACTGCTATTTTTATAGCATCACCCTTTATACATATATATATATATATGGGAGTCAGGCACAGACTGATGTGGTAGCTGGATTTACAGCCTTAAAAGTTTGATACCATTAAATGTCCTATAAAAGACTATGATTTTTTTTTTTTTAAGGTACGTGACAGTTATCCAGAGAAGCACCATCTTCAAATAAAACAGTTCTCTCTCACAGATCTGGATTTTTCCCCCCACACCCATGTTGTGAAGGCATATCTGTGCTATGGGAGCCATCAGGCTTCAACACACAGTAAATGGACTTGATGCTCACAACACATCCCTAAGTGAGCATGAGCTCTCAGTGCAACACTGCAGAGGGAATGAGATCACTGGTTTCACAAACAGCAGGACTGGAAATAGGAGGAGTATGCCCCTAATGTGCATCATGTGGGAAACTATTCCTGGGAAATCAGCTCCTGCAGTCACTTGACCAAGTTTTGAAAAGGAACTGCAAATGTTCCTGTGTCGAGAAAGGCACTGCAATAGCTCAAAGTCCAGAAGATGCCAACTATCTTGGGAAACACCAAGGAAGTGAAGTTCATTTAGACTGTATCCAACCAGAAATCAGGAGGGAACCTAATCATAGCCTACAAACATACCTAGGGAAAGAGGTTTCTGAGAGCAGATGGTTCTTTAACAGGAACAAAAGCTATACTGAGCTCTCATATATGTGGAACTGGAAGTTAAAGGAGGTCAGACTGCAACTAAAGTTGACAATTATTAACAGTAACCATAAGTAAGCACTGAAATGCCCACCTCTAAAACAAAACTGACATTTGTCAGACACACTGCTGCTCAAGTGGAAGTTACAAGGTTGATGCAGAGTGACCTACTGAAATTTTGGACACTGGACATATAAAAGTTCAAAAGCCTTTTCATACTTTAGTATGAATTTAGTTGCTCTCCTACAGAGTTATTCTCATACAGAAGAATGTTTCAGGCACTATGGTGTGATTCTGGGGTGTCCTGCACAGGGCCAGGAGTTGAACTTGATGATCTTGATGGGTCCCTTCCAACTCAGCATATTCTATGATTCTATCACTTTAAATCAGCAGATGCTGACAACGACTGACTGCTACATTCCTGCATAAAAATCAGCCAAACACACACTATTCCCATTTAATGGCTTTCTCCCCATTTCCTAAATAAACACACAAAAATAAGAAAAATGACACAGGAAAAAAGTTGCAGGAACATGCTCTCAAAAATTATCACTATGGTTTTAACAACAACTTTTCAAATTACAAGTGAATTTCTTTGTTCAGTTCCGTTTTCTTTGAAGTCAGGGCAGAGGAGGTTCCATTTTCATATGTTCATATTACACTGATTCAGTATTTGGTAAAAAACAAAAGCAGGACAATGCACCTCTCTATATATAGGTTATATAAAAAAAAAATTAGGATATATAATATAGCCTACTATAAATAGGCTATATTATATGACATACATATACACCACATATACACAAATATCTCATCTGTTTGCATATATTTGTACACATATAAAATGTAGGAAGACAAACCTGAGCCTCAAGCCCACAGATGACTCTATGCAAAGAGACAGACGCTGATTACTGCTTGTGGACTCCACACATAAGACAGCATTTTCATGTACATAGCCCTGCCTGAAATGAGGGCTGGATTCATTGCTGAAGGGCTATTTGCACTGGAGAAGTGGGAGCCACATACAATGATTTTTGGAGTTTTGTTTGGTTTTGGTTTCTCATTTACGTTTTTCTTTTTCAAACCATGTAGGGAGATGGAGTTGAGGTTTAAAAAGAAAATTCATGCTTTAAAAGCACATTACAGGGAAGCATAACCTCAGCAGTAAAAAACCCCGTAACAATACAGGTTACAGTCTGGGGCCAGCCCCAGTTTTGGCACAGCTAAGAGTAAAATAGAAACACACCATTTCAGCAATCAGTCTATCAAACCTTCAGCCAAGGCAAGCCGCTTCAAATCCAAAAGTAACTTCAAAGCATTCCTGAGCAGGAAAGCATGAACAAGAGAGGCAGGTGGGGAACCAGACTAGTCTCAAAAGCAGAGCCCTTGAGGGAGGGGGAAAGGAATGCACCCAGCCCCCTGGCCACTGCTTGAGGAGAGACACGACACCAATGACTAGTTGGCTGTCCACTGCCTCTGCCCTGTCAGGCTCACAAAGTAAAAAACACCTGAAAAACCAAATGCAAACTGACTGTGAAACACCTCCACCACCTGAGCTGATCTCAGAGGATGAAGCACTTCACATGGATGTTGCAGGCTCTGTCTTCACATTCCAGCTACACATGAGCCCTTCAGTATTTCTTGTACTCAGCTGTCCTTTATGGATCTCACATGTCCAAAACACAGGACAGACATTATCCTTGAGCCTGTGCCTACAGCTGAGAAGGTGAAGTATGGGTGGGCAGGGAAGGAGTCCACATTCACATCTCAAGTCACAAGGATGGTAACCATAGTCCCTGAGAAACTTCGATCTTGCCTTGCTCCTGCCTGCCCGATCCACAGCCCTCCCTTTCCAAAAGGCTGCAGAGACTGGAAAACTGAAGACAAACACACTCCAAACATAACAGAAAATTAAGCTCCTTTTCCTATTCATTTACAATTGTCAGAAGTGAATCTGTGCCCCAAAAGGCCACAATGCACAGTAAGAGGTCTACCTTAGCCATCAGCCCTATTCTCAGTCTCCCCTCCCACCTTCTTCATGCCCTTTCAAGAGCATTTTCCACCTCACAGCTATCCACTATCCTTCTCTGCAGCTGTCTCAAAAATGCCTGGGTTCAAAACTAGAAAGCAGAAAGCTGGTGGGAGAGAGGTGGCAGTGCAACTGGTGTGGATAAGGACACAGCCTTATCCATGTTACAGCCTGAAGCCCTCCTAGGGCCATATGCCTTATTCACCAGTTCGGGCAATCAAAAGTTCATGGTCAGCCAGCTGCAAGCAGGCAGGTCAAGCACATAAATCTCTCTCTCTCTTTCTCTCTCTAGTATCTTTACTCTTTAAAAATTATGCAAAATTCAATCTAAGAATAGATTCTCGTCATGGGAAGAAACCAAAACGCCAGATGTCTTGTACACATCTGCTCTAAAACTGACACCTTCAGAGACCCCACACCAGCAACAAGCTGCAAGTATGCAGAAAAGTTATTCTGCACAAAGCTGGGGAAATAGCCTCGATGCAGTGAAGTCAGGAGAGTGAATAAGTGGGGAAAACCAGTGTTTGGACCTTGCTTTTACAGACACTTAAATGTGTTCTCACCTTGAGGTTACCAGGAATTCTAGGAAAAGTTAAATCCAGGCTTATGAGTTTTCCAGGTTTTACACTTCCAGCTCCTTTCAGAAAATCTTTATATAAGATTTACAATTACAGGAATAGGTCAATTTAGTAATTGTAGAAATTGTGGAAACAGCCAGGTAATGGCCAACAAGAAACAGCTCCCAGCACAAAGTTACTTGTTCCCCTGCAAGAGTGGGCAAGAAAGTAATTATGGAGTCAGAACAGACAATCACTCCAACATAATGGTTGAAAGGAAACATTAAAAACATTTTTAGTAAAGCTGTGGGAAACTTGTGGGGGAAAAACAAGAGATGGAAATAGATGCTGAATGACTTAAACCTGTCTTGAAGATCATGTGCTGAACAAGGTGGGCCTTGTTCTCAGCCTCCCTGCACACTGGAGATCAAAAACCACTACAGACATTGAGTGTCATTGAAACAGATGGAAACAACTTTGAAAATCTATTTCCCTCCTCCTACAGGCTAGCACAGCTGAAGGAGGAGGCCAGAAAGGCAGGTAGCAGAGCAATATGACATGTGGCCTGCCTGGTGGCAGCACACTTGCTCCAGTGTCCAGGGTCATTCTGTGCCCACAAGGACAGCAGGACCCTGTCCCAGGACAGGTCACACACATCCAGCTGTCACTACAACCTGCCACTTCCAACAGCTCTGTCACCAAGGAGACAAGCTCCAATTTTTAAGGCTATTTTAAAAGCAGGCAGGCACATTTCCCTTTAGGACACCAGACCCATGTGGTACAAGCCACTCCTGTCCACATCATCGCAGGTGGTGCATTAACATGCTCCCAGCTGCAAGTGCCAGCCTGCACCTCAGCACGCAGCAGCAGATGGCACCTGAGAAGCTGCCTTGGCTGAAAGGAGTTTGGAGCTCCAGATCACATGAACAGAGTAACCACTGCTGCAAGAGAGACAATAAGATGCCCAACAGGTGCCACTTCCAAGTCCACATTATGTCTCCCTATGGGCTAAGGGGCCTGGCCCTAAAAGACCCTGAGGTTTCCTACTCCTCACGCTCTCCCCATCCTTGCCTGCACGTAAACACTCATTGGCCTGGGAGGGAATGGCATTTCTGCATACCCTGGGAAAGAACCTGCCAGCACTCTTGCCAGGACAACCTGCTAAGAGACTCACCAAGAAACACTGCATTACTAATCACACTGCCAAAGCGGGAACAAAGCCTGTTTGCCACGTGCTTCGTGCATTAACACCAGGCCCTTAGTCCTCTAGAGCTAAGGGCAAAGCTCTGAAATGGCATCCAGGCACAGCTTAACTGCTCTCTGCCCTCCTCCTCCTCCTCTTCACACTGCTGTTGACTGCAGGCACACAGGTCCACAGCACACGTGTTTACAGCAGATGTGCACACACACATGCAAAGGGTCACTCGTGAGCCTCCTCACTAGCCTGTTTTCACTCCCAGTCCTGGAGGAACAGAGTCCTGCAGAATCATAAAGCCTGGCCATAACAAAAACAATAGCTCACTAATCTGCCCGGTGGGGTGATTATTTGGAGACCGAAAATTTTTTGGGACATTCTATAAATAAGTCACTCAGCCAACCTCATTTCTCAACCCCAGCCACTCCACAAAACCTCTCCCAGTTCCCCAGCAGCAGGAGATGATCCTGGAGCATATGAACGTCCCCCTCCACACCCTGTTCCTCTTGGTCCCCTCAAAGGACATTGTGCTCCCAGTATCTGTCCCCTTACTCCACCCAGGGGACTGGCATTCATTAGAGCTGTCAGGAGCACTGCATACCTTGCCCATCTAACAACAGAGATGCTTTCAATATCCAGTGTCAAACCTTGCAGTATTGCCATCCACAAAACCCCCCTTCCCTGCTCCCACAGATTCAAGAACTGAAAAATCAGCAGTGTCATGCCTTTGAATATCTATCAGACAGCCAGGTTCATTCTAATACTACAATTTTCTCAAGTATTTCTCCAAGTTTCATTGGTTTGAAGTCAGAAGGTACGAAAAGGCCATGAACATGATTCCAGGGTTAAGATTAAATAAAATCCCAAACATCAAGAACAACTCCTCCTCCTCCTCCTCCTCTCTTATGAAACACTCCGCAGAGTGAACAGAAGATGAAATGTTTTCCATTCATTTCCTATTTTTAAACCCCACTTGTTAATGTTTCTTGGCTTTTTAAAACATCATTTGACTAGAGCTCTATTAACTACCCAGTGGTCTCAGCAGTATGAATTTCTTCAGGATTTCTCCCCAAAGGAAACTCTCCTCACTTTTAGCCTAGTTTGAAACTTCTCTCTATTAACTTCCAGAGGAGCTTGGTTTCCGATGTTCCTTGTGCTTGTCTTTCCTGCCACAATTAATATCTCCTGTATGAGTTAATTTAAAAATATTCACATAAAACAGCTAGGAAATACAAAACCAGAAGACTTTCTGCAGATGATGTTTCCAGATCATTTCCAAAAACCCCACCTCACACTGAAAAGCCTCCTCACAGGGTTTATTTGCTGACATCTTGTGAAATCTCTAACAGTTTCTGTCTTGTTTTAAGAGAGCACTTTGGGCTACAAAACCATCAGCCTTTGAAGACACGTCTGGTGGATCTTCACAAGCAGTTTAGCTTGTTAATGCTTAGCCACAAGCACTTATCTCTCTCTCTTTTATTGTGATGCAGCTTAATGCTCCACTGCTTTCTACAGTAAAGTTAATGGTGAAGACATAAAACAATTATTAGGACTGGAAGTCTGACATGGCGATTATTCCTTATAGTTACCAGATATTTGTGGTCTTGCTCCTCCGACAAACCACTTCACACTAAAACAAGCAGTTGCATCTCTTCCTCCCACCATTCTTGCATTTCCCCTTTTTCCCCTCCAGATGCTTATAACTGCTGTATTACAGACAACTGCTAAAACTGCTGTGGGTTTTCATAATTTTCTATGCATCGCCATTTCCCACAGCCACAAAATCTATAAAACTGAAGTTAGGTCTTTACAAGAGCACCAGTTATTTCCTGATGGGCATTATTTCTTTTTCTTTGCCTTTTTTTTTTTTTTTGTAAAGGAAAAAAACTCTGGAACTTCAGCAAGACCAGTTCTAGGACTGGGGTAGCATCTGAAGTCACATTACCACACATGTATTTAGAAACATAAATAAGATGAACTGATTCTCACTTTGGGATAACAGAAAGCTCCAGACACTCACTACTGAAAAATAAGTGCAGTTTAAAAGGTTGGTTTGTTTGTTTTTCATAAACCTGAAAGGGATCTCTGGAGACCACCTTGTCTCACTCCTCATTCAGCATATGGGCCAAGTTGGATCTGGTTGCTCAGGGCCTTGTCTAGCTTAGTTTTTAGTATCTCCACAGATGAAGACTTCACAGCATCTCTGGATAACTGATCAAACGTCTGACCCAATCCCACGGTGAAAATGCTTTTTCTAATACCCAACTGGAATTTCCTTTCTTGCAGCCCCTGTCTCTTATGCTATCACTGTGTCTCAGAGGAGCCTAGCTTTGTCTTGACTGCACTCTTTCACAAGATAGTCATGGACAGCAATAAGATCTTCCCTTTCCTCTTCCTCCAGAAGAACAAACAAAACCCATCTCACCCTTTCCTTGCATGTCCTGTTCTACAATACCAAAACTTCATGGTGATCTTCATTTGGTTCATCATTCTCCATTCATCTTCAACAATCACAGGTTCAGATACATGGAAGTAAGTGTATTTCTGGCCCTTCTACCACTTCTTTTGATGAACTTCTGACTCAAAATGATTGCACTGCAAAGTTAGTAACCTCTGTAAAAATCATTCACACGCACCCTTAGTGCACCATCACCCCACCAGGAACATTTCATTACTGCATCATCACAACAAATAAACATGGGCTCAGTGTGTTCTACCTTCATTAAAGTTGTCATCGGTCGAGATGTGGGTCAAGGGAGACTGGGGTCGAGAGTCCCCACACAGGGAATAGCTGTGTTCTGCCTGGATGAGGGGCGCTGGGGACGCTGGAGACAGTTCCACCTCCATTATTTCATTCTTCTCAGACAAGAAGGGATCATTCAAGAGCTGGCCTAGGACATCAGGTGAAAACTCATCCAGGAACTCTGTGAAGTGCTGTGGAGACAAAAAGAAAGGAAAAAGTTTATCTCCTTGCCTATCTGTCGTGCCAACAACAGGAGAGGATTGATCAGAACAATCTTATATCTGCAGGGGGCATCTGTGCCAGTCAGCAGCAGGATCTACCAGCCCTGTCTAACAACCAGCTCCTCCAATCACTACTTCAAGCTGAAGAGCTACTGCTAGAACAAAAGTCCTCTCAGAGGCACACATGATAACAGAAGAGCCTGTCATTAATGTGCAACAGAAATGGAAAACAGAAGCATGGTACTCCATGTCCCAAAGTGGCATCCTCCCCCTACTACACATACAGTGCACCACCAAAAACGGGAAAGTACATTTACCCCAGGTAGGAGTGATAGATCCTGCTGGATTTATCATCAGAACATTTTGTGTGTGGAACAGAATATAGAGGGTTAACGTTCACTGAAGCAGAGAACAAAAATGAAACATATTCAGACACATACTCTGACACCATGTGTGACTATTTTAGCTGTGCAGAACATTCCGTGTGCTCCAGGAAAAAGGGCCCTGCACATTCGCAGCCAAGCAATTACAACATTTGCTAAAAATTGGATTTTCTGAATGATGTATGCATCTATTTTAGAAGCTGCCTTGCACCTAGGACTAGAGCCCGTACCAAGCTTCTAGGCCCCAGAGCTAAAGCTCCTGACAGCCAGAACTAATTACCACTTTATCTATTACACTGAATTCATTACACCAGCAGCACATGCTATATCTATACGCAGTAGGAAAACTTTGTGTTTGTTTCTTATCCAAAATGACTAAAAACTAAAAAATGTTGCCATCTAATTCCTTGAGACTCCAGTGCAGTTCCCATCAATAGCTGAAAATTCTCTGTCTCTTCTTGGTTTTGTTTTCAATGTCAGAAAATTACATCTTTGACGGACAAAGAAACTGCACTGCAACAAATCATTCCTGCTCATCTCATTCACACAAAGAATTCTATTTTTGTACAAAAATAGTTGTACAATGAATTGTAATGAGATTTTCTGAACAATCAGGCATTATCTTCCATCTTATATAGGAATCTTTGTCGACTGGGGCATGATGCAATAAAAGTCTAAGTTTGTTTGATTTGCTCTGTTTTTGCAAGCAGTATTGATCTTGGCTCTTCATCTTGCTCTCTCTCCTGCAGAAACAAACACTGAAATTCAAGATTTGGCTTCCTGTAGGCTAAATTAAGACTTGAACAAGTCAATATTGTATAAACCCGCGAGGGAAGCTGTGTGCTCACACCCTCGTGCACTCACATTTCACAGCTCTAGCAGCACCTGTGGCCTTGAAGCCTGATGCTGGAAAACCCTGAGCACAGCCAGCTCTCACAGAGTTCCCTGGAAGTTCGAGCACCTCTGCCAAGATGCTTACAAATGCTAACTGTGCCTTTTTTTCAAAATCAATAAGTCTTCAGTCAATTCTGACTGACACTGAAGAAAAGAAAATATTTACTGAACATAAGGCAATAAACAGAGGACCACAGTTGCTATGCTGGAATAGCAAGCTAGCTCAAGAAAAGCCTTTATAAATGGCAAAACAGATTTGTAGCCTCATATTTGCCTACTGTAAATGATAACACTAATAAACAAACTCTCAGAGGACTCCACAAGAGGGTCACAATGACCCCAGAAAGCCTTGTTTACTTTAATTTTGATATCCAAGGACTCACTAGGACTTCACAACCAGGTGCTTTCCAACAAGGATAAAAGTACAATACTACAATTCCCCACTATGCAAAGAGAAAAGAAAAAGGATGCACCAGACCAGTTGAACACTGTGGTGTTCAACAAGGGGCAGAAATGCTTCCCAACCATGAAAGAAGCCCAGGATGAGCCTATTAAAAAAACCAGTGCCTTTCTTAGGGACAACATCTTCCCCCACAGTCTACACATTTCTTTCCATTCTGGCTAATGGCAAGAGTCAATTATATTTGTTTACATACTTTCCTAAAGCTGGAATATTTCCTTCTAATTCTTGTATGTATTATTCCAGCTGATGAGTAGCAGATGCTAAAATATGACTAAAATATCATGCCTATGTGTTGACTTAGTCTGACACTACTTAGATGTTATACTTTAACAGACTCAACTGAAAGGACAACATGACCACAAGCTATTCAGCTATTTCTGGCAAATTCACAAATAAACATTTTTATTAGCCTTCTGTTTATTACTGTTTTGATATGGAAAGAAGTCTTATCAGATGTTATTATACTTCTTCCATTTGATTGAAGTTAGGTCCATCAGATTTAATTTCTTTTTTCTTTTCTGAATGGGGATTTTTCCTAAAACCACTTCAGGAAAAGCAAAGGGGAAAACAAATATTCAACTTCAGAGAGAAAGAGGACCTTGGGGTGGGAAAGGATGTTCAATATGTTCATCAATATTTGTGCTTTCTCCTTTTCATGAGCAGCTGTAAAGCAGCAAGCTGTGAGGAAGAAAAGAATTTGCATTTACAACAGAATCGTCTGATAGCAAACAAATGGTCAGTTTCTGAAATGATTTTTTAGTTTCATTATAATTCTGAAACTTATTTGTAATGGTCTGTGATAAAATTTTGAATACTGGTCAACAGAGAAACCTAAAACAATTGCCACAGGTCAGACTGCACAGCTGCTGAACTCAGCGAACACACAATTTTAGGGATCCGGACTTCTCACTCAGTGATTACAAAACACACCATCACTTGATTTACAGGAATCTTTCATATGTTATACAGTTCTCTACTACAGTGAGTGCTTAAAGCTAGGTCACTTTTTTTTTCCTAATAAAACAACTGTCTCATTGGAAGTGGCTCCATTTGCGTAGAGAATTTAAAAAGAAAAGGCGTCTGAGCAACAGCTAAAGCAGAAACAATCCAGGCGCAGTTAGACCTCCAGCTCCTCAAAACTTCCACCTACACCTAAGCTGCTCCTTCTGTCTTTTTGAAGTACATTCTCCAATTGCCAACCCTCCTCCTCCTCCTCCTCCTCTCCGCTTCCATATGCACTTTAGTGGTCATCAGCCACTGCCATCGCTGGAAAGCCTCGGAATAACCCTCAATTTTGATACGGCAGCAACCACCCCTGCACTCAGGAACAGGAAAGGTCAATTTAGGGAGGAAACTGAGACCTTTAACACTTAGAATATAAATGTATATTTGCTTGCAAAAGAAAGAAACTCTTTGTCTGTTGCTTTCAGCTTGGCATCTTTCACCCAGAGAGTTCACCTTTAAAAAAGAAAAAACCCAAACAAAACAAACAAACAGAGAAAAGAGCACTTGCATTGAGAATCTGCCTTTTTTATTTCTTTTCTTTTTTTTGTTGTTAATACCTCTGTAGGCAGCTCCGTTGCCAGTTTCCTGCTATCCTCACACCCCGCTGGCAGCCCCAGCACTAATTGCAGACAAGGAGTTGGTACAAGGAGCCTGTTTGAATTATCAAACTATTTTCTCCACATAGCAAAGAGATGTGTTCAGCTGGGATTTTAAGCTCTGTAAAAAGTCAGGGATTTAGGACAGATGTAACCTTATCTTTCCCTTCCCCCAGAACCCTGAAAAGACAAACAAAACAGCAGCCCTTGGGTTTACCGACAGACAGTCGCAGCTCCAGGGAGTTCCACCACCCATCTGGCTGGACATTTGTTCATGCCTATAACCCGGGTGCTTTAGGGAAACACAAAGCACCTACAGTCATCACCTCGCAGTGAGCAAACAGAGGAAAGCTCTTACATCCGGGTGCACAGCGGATTTTGGATAGCTCTTCAAAAGTAGTAGTTGGCTGCGGACAAGCCGGGCTGAGGGCTGCAGCTCTCCATCTGCCCGTTCCTGCCAGACAAAGCCCCTTTTCTCCAACTGCCTAAGGGACAAGGGTTGATTTTTTTCTTTCTTGTCTGATCAAATGAAGACCTCTGAAGAGTAACAGACTCAGGTTTTGCTCAGTGCATGGCAGTGCTGGCTTCTCCACCAGGTGACCTGAAGTCAGAGGAGAGCAGCACTAGCCCCAGTTGTCTGAAGATATTATCATGACTAGAAATGAAATCATCATCTTCAGACAACTGACTTTCCAAGAACTCACTAAAAAGTAATGAAGAAAAGTCAAGAGCCCCAAATGACAGTTCATAATTATATTTAAATTATTAAGCAAGTGACAGGCTTTGCTGAGCCTGGAAAGTGCACTGTGTTAGCTGCAAGTCCTCCACACTGACTGTAGCAGCACAATCCACCCTTGCCAGTAGTGCCACCCCAGAGGGGAGCTGCCATCCTGGCACACTGTAAAACAATCCCCTCTCTCCCTGCAGACCAGGGCAAGGTGGCCATGCAACACACCAGGGTTATAACCACCCAGTAATTCAAGATACTACCCTCCTGGGAGTTAATGGCTCCCTCCTGGCTCACCCTGACGTCTCTCCATCCTGGAGGGATCAATCTCCCCTCCACAAGAGGGACTGTCAGGTAGGAGCATCCCTCCTACACAACAGGCACGCACGGGATAAAAACGAAGCCTACCATTCACCTGTAGGTACAAAACAGCCCGGTATTTCTCTCTTGTCAGGCTTCAGCAGCAATCATGGGGGGTGGGGGAAAAAGGATTGCACCTTTGCTTCTGTATCAAAGGAATCAAGAGCCCATGTAACTTACAAGGCAGTGCTCCCAGAGAAGAGGAAAAGAGGGGGAAAAGGGGACACCACAAACAAGCATCCATCTGTGGGGGAAGCAAACATACACCACAGGCATGAATCTCCCCCTTTCTTTCACCTCCAGTCTCCTCTCATGTTAAGATAACAGGGAGAAAAGGGAATAATTTCTTCAATAGCTCTTTTGTTGTTTACATAAACAAAGGTGATAGGAGATAAAACACAATGTATCAGAAAGCATCAAACAGCTCCAGAACTGTACCATCTCCTCTTCAAGGAGATGGACATCTGGCAGCTGCTTATATGGTAGCCAAGAAGTTTCTGAGTAGGAGCCATACCTGCTAACAAAAGGTCTCAAGCTCTGGGGCATCCAGGCAAGGCACCAGTTGTTAAAGGTGGCACACACACTGGTCAGCCTTCAGGAGTCGAGCTCTAGACTCAGCTGCATGGCAAGAGCTGTGAAAGGCATCACACACCTCACTATCAGCTCTGCCTGTGTTTGTACAGGCAACATCTGAGGGCTTGGATCAGAGACCTGCCCTGTTGAGCTAAAGAAGAACTACACCTAGAGATGCCTCTTATTAAGGATTGCACACACAAGCCTACCAGAGATGACAGTGAAGCAGAGAAGTCCGTGATGCTCTGCATGCCCAACCCCAAAGTTAAACCCCAAGACAGAAGCTAAAAAGCTTTCTCAAGGCAAGTGTTTTCTTCCCAGACATGTTGCTGGTGGTGCTATTGAATTTCGTGTTGCAAGTTCACCAGTGATGGACTGGAGGTGTCAGTGTGCACCAGCTTCCAACAACCAAGACAACTGTTCTCAGTGCTGGCTGACACTTGGGCATCAGTTAAATTGCTGAGTGTCAAACAAATTCTGCAGATTTACAGGCAAATCACTTCTCTCAACTTTGTCCCTTTCTAGAAATTCTTTGTGTTAGCAGCCACCACCTCCTCTCCTCCAAATTCAGCCACAGCTTGTATCACATGGTACCCATCTCTGTCACCTTTGAGAAGAGCTATCGATGATGGAGCTCCTGTAGCCTCAACTCTGCAATTCACACACGTGTGCCCTGCAAAGAACAGAAGAGCTCCTCTTCTGGCATGGGGCGTGTTGATACATCACTGTTTCAAGGCACAGATTCAAGCCCCTGCTGGGTTGCTCTTACAAGGTTGAGAAACGAAGGAGAGCCTGGCAGCAAAACAGGATTTTTCCATGAGACTGATTCCAAAGATGGGGGCTGAAAGAAATACAAGACCAACCCTAAAGAATCAGTCATCAACATTCTCACAGGGAGAGCATGGAAAAACAGAAGGCTGCACCCTCTAACAGTCTGATGTAGCTGGGTACTTGCCTATGGTAGGTACTCATTTCAGTGAGGGGGAGACCCAAATATATTTGGCAGAGAAGATTTGAAAAAAATAATGCAACCACACTTGAAACAGCTGCAATCTGATTGCTGAGAGACCCCTTGGACAGACCACAGTACTGAGCGTGAGACAGCATACACATCTGATTGCTTGTTTTTAAACAGGACACAGAGATCCCCCCTCTCAGACTGATAAAGGACCAAAACAGCTGGAAAAGCTTTCCGATGGTAGGAAAAAAAATGCATCCATGCAGCCAGAGCAGGAAACAGAGAGACCAAGGACTGTAAACTGTCCCCCAAGTCATGCCTAAAACACAATGATAACACAGCAAAGCAATTTACCCTATCCTGGCTTATGGCCAAGGAAAAACAGAGGGAACCTCAGATTTGTAGGCATTTATCTACAGGATAAAAATCAAAACCAAGATGCAGAGAAACAGTTACTCAATATTTTACTCTACTGTAAATTCCTTTACTGTCTAGTCAGTAACTATACTGAAATTACCTCATTTGTGGGAGGATATGAAGAGTAACACAAAACTGGTATTTGAAAACAGCAGAGAGATCCACCATAACAGCAGATACAATTGTTCAGAGTCTCACACCAGCATTTACTCATTTTAAACATTAAAAAAAAAAAAGTGGACAGATTAAAAAAAAAAAATCCATTAAGTGAATAACATACAGATTGTGTCATCAGCAAGACAAATGCCAGGAAATTCAGAGCAAATAGATTTATATGGTAATTAAATCTGTACATCTTCCCAACTTGCTCAGGTTACACAGTTGGAAATGCTGAAGTTCATGCTGAGCAAATCTTATAATCCACCCCATTATGTACACATGCATGCACACACTTCCATTGCAAACACTCAAATATTTCCACCCCATAACCCACAAAGAAGAAATGTATTTATTTTTAACTAATCAGGGGGACTTTACAAGAACCATGCTTACTCCCTTGCCTTTCTGTGTTCCAAAATATTCTTTCAACCCTTGCCTCCCCCCCAAAATAAAAACTTTGGATTTAAAAATATGGTTAAAACCCAAATTAAATTATATAATAACTGATAGGGGGGAAAAAAAAGAAAAAGGAAAGAAGCCCTTGTGCAGTTGAGGCAAGGGTGAGAAATAACCCTTAAGTTCAGTGTAAGTCCATCGTCTGCAAGCACACATTGCTATTGCTCATTCCTAGCCCAAGCCTCTTGGGAGTCATGCAAAATAGGAAAATCCTTCTCACATTCCCCTGCCCTTCCCCCAGTGCATAGTTCTTGGATCTAGACAAACTTTTCAATAGGCTGGGTGCATGTTTTGCTATTTCCCACCCTCTCCCCCAAAAAGCCAAAGCCAGAGAGCAGTGAGTCACTGGGGCCAGAGCACCAGAGCAGTGAGTCAGTGAGCTGGAAGCCCTTCAGTAAGGCTCCCCCCATCTGGGTCCTGACTGAGACCTCAAAGTACATTATTAATTCTGTTGCAAGTAAGCATCTGGATTACGCTCGCAGGTCTGATGTAGCAATTCCTTTGTCTCAACTCTTCTCCCTCCACTCCCCATCCCTTATGTTTTTTTGCCTCTTAACACCAAGCTCACCGGTATGCACCTCATCTGTCCCCTAAGTCAGCTCTCAGGCAGAGCCACAGAAACCCAAACCTCTCCACCACTTCTCCCCACGCCCTCCTCTCCACCCGGTGAGCAGCAGGATCTTTACCACCAGCCATTGCAGAGGCTGCAAGACGGGCCTGACTGACCAGTTTGCATTTCATGAGCCTCCAAACCACCAAGGGCAGGGACAAGCCTCTCAGTGTCCCTTCCAGCTAGCGTGGCTCACAGCTAGACAGGGAGGATAGCTCAGTTTCCAAAGCTTAGTCACTGGGGTCTCCAATGACTTTTGGCACCCACACAAGATTACTTAAAGAGACCAGTTATGTATTAAAAATTACACTGCAAAGAAAAAAGGTGTGTTTAGGTTTTTTGTTGGTTTTTTGTGGGGTTTTTTCCCCCAGTTATGCCTCAGGTATGGAATGCCAATCATAAATATTTGTTGAGAGATAATATTAGTTTTCTGGGTTACACCCCAGGTACACCTAAAGGCTCTACGGAAGGAACTTGCATTTACCTCAAGTTTTACATCAAACTAGTGTCTTCTGTGTAACTACACATTGTTTAGCCGAAAAGTAAACAGTGAAAGAAAGCTTTCAGGCAAGCTGAAACCTTTGTGCACAAATTTTACAATTCAACAGTGGCCATTTATGGTCTTGTTTCCTGCCCCAGGAGCTCAGCAGCAGGGACAACATACTTGGTTCTTGCACAGCTGGCTTAATTTAAGGCCACTTTTGAAAGAAAACAGTTACTCCAGTTCTTTCTTCAGATGCATCTGAACATTAGAGCAGCGTTTTACAACGTTTGGGCACACTGCACTTGGTTTCATTTATCACCTTCCCTCACTATGGAGATGGGAGGGGACAAAGCAAAGAAAATTCATCTCAGCCCTCACGTAACATCATCCCTTGTTGACGGGTACAGATAAGCCCTTTGTAAAGGGCACAGCCAGCACAATTCCTGTATTTTAAGCAGAATCCACTAGTCTTGCATGCATTTTAGAGATCACAGAATATCTCAAGTTGGATGGGACCCATAAAGATCATCAAGTCCAACTCCCAGATGATTTCACAGTTATAACAGGAAGGAGGAGAGGATAACCAGGGAGAGGAGTCAGAAGTCACAGACACTGTCCAGCTGTCCTACATGGAGACAAGGCCTTCTCCCCAAGGATGACTAGCACCACACAATTCAGGAGTGGTTACTTAAAACAGGGATGCTGTAACCTGCTCATCTGCTCACTCTGAAAGGTCTCATCACAGCTCCCACATGTTAAGCAACACTTGAAGCTCCAACACTGTTCACAGGCACAACCTCCTAGAAATATAACCATCCTAGTGGGCACACTGTGACAGGATGCCATTAGGAGACCTCAGAAAAAATCATAATTTCACATCTAGGTTCCCATTAGTGCAGGGGGCCTCCTGCAGAAAACAGATGGTTTCCAGCTCAGTTATTTCATGTTTAAAGCCTCCTCTCTAAGGACCAAATTAGAATTTTTCAATGGAGGATCTTTTATTAGTCTGAGTGGTGTAGGTAGGAAACAACTTCTGCTCCATCAGCAGTGCATGCTGCACACTCTGGTTTGCCAGTCGTGACTGACAGGACACTTGACATTTAAAAATAAAAATCCTTTTTTTCTTCTTCAACAATGTTCTATCCGTGGGGAACTTCAAAGTTTAAAGGGCAGAATTCCAGCTTGCAGGAGCCATCGTTCTTTCTTTTTCCTAACACCAGCTGCAGACCCACACACCACCCATCAAAATTCTGCTCTTTAATTAAAGCTGCTTATTATAAAATAAGTAAGGCTTTATGATCAGTATTGGCAGCTTCAAGAGAGATTGGGTATTTTATTTCACAAAAGAGTTAGTAGGTTTTGTTTTTCAGATTCATAGTCCTGGGAGGAGAGTTTTATTGGGTTGGTTGGTTGTTTCTAAGAATAGAAGCATGGAAGCTGAGGCTCGAAAAGAAAGGACACAAATTTCAGCTCCTAAATGTTTATTTCAGCACTCTTAAGTTCTGAAGAGACAGACTATCTTGACAAGTGCCTAAATGCAGACACCCTGAGTTGATTATGGAAAATATGAATAAGCTTTTATAAAACCTGCCCAAAGCTCATAGACATAAGGGTTGAAACTGCAGATGCATGTAAAGTTTTAAAAAGAAAAAATACACCACACACATAACCCTGTTCTTGAACTCAAAAAAAAGGTGCTTGAGCACAATGGAAGGAGAAAATAAGTGGAGTGGTTTTGCAAAACAAATGTGAAGAAACCTACAGGTCATATCACCCTGCCCTAGAGATAAACTCCCTTGACTGATTCAGAGCTCAAGGATCAGCAGCATTTGGCTAACAATGACCACAGCTGCCACGGGGTTTAGACCCTGCCCAGCACCAACTGCTGCCCCCTCTATCACACAGATATCTACTATCAGGGCAGAAGGAGGAACAACACTGGCAGGACTTTGTGTTCAGTGCTGCTGTCGCTGAGTGTTGCACATTAAGTACCGTGCACTAAGTAAGTCGGTTAGGTGTCAAATCCTGTTTCAGTGTGTGATCCAGACAGACAGGGAAATGAACAACTATATTAAAGAACATCTTCCAGTAAACAAGTCATATGCCTTGTTTTCAGTAGAAAAATCCTGGGTTTTGATCTGACATACCTCTCATCTTTCCCATACCCTTGCACTAAGCCGTGGATGCACAGAGAGCTGGTACTTTTGTCAATAGCAGGTACAATCAAAGACTTCCCATCCCCGACTGTCAAAACGTTCCCAGTTTGCAACTTTGCAACATGTTTCATGTCAAACCTGCTGCTGCCCCAGGAAGCAAAAGAAGAGCACAGCAACAGTACTTAACGATGACAACACTGGGAAGGACATCCCTACTTTGTACCTGAAAAAGAACACGGCTTTTGAAGCCACGACACTTGAGCTGCTTTGGATGAGCCAGCCCTACCAAACCCATCCCACAGCAAAAAGCCTTGCATTTTGAAGCCATCCCCAGTGGTCCTCTGTACCATGAGATGGATACTTCAAGACACCCACGTTGCACTTGTACAGCCTTAAGTCTGCAGAAATTCACAAGGGAACCCACAGAAATGGTTTTGGCACCTCATTCTGTATGGACCAGTACTTCCATCAGCACTGGTTCTCTGGTAACCTCCATCTGAGGAAAGATGTGTTTCATTTTACATCATCACAAGAGTGGGGGTGGGTCACTGGGCTTTTACTGGTGTCAAAGGCAGACCAGTTTGTTTTGAAGCTCTTCTGAAAGCTGTAGAAAGGAAACAAGGAGACAGGATATGAACAAGATCAAAAATATACTCAAAAGCAGGCGTAGCATTTGTCTAGACAAATTATTTTAAGATGCTCCATACTTGAGAGTTGGTATTCCTATGTCACAGTGCCAGAAAACATTAGTTCAGTCAACTTTAAAAAAAATAAATAAATAAAAAGGAGTGGTACCAGACTAAGGTTCAGGACCCAAAATAGCAGTAGATGGAAACATCTGTATCCTAAGACCAGGTCTTAAACAAAAACTAACTTGTGCACTGATTCCCAATCTCTTTCTTTCCAGAGATACAGTGACTAGTGGAATAGCTTATTTAGCTGGCTCTTTCCCCTCGTGAGTCCTGGTAACACAGGAGAGACTTTCAAACCAGTGTTGTCTTCATCTGCCTATGAACTGACATTTCAGTTTTTTTGGTTAACCCTCCTCCACTCAAAGCACCCCTCTCCTTCATCTGTACCTCCCCTCTGTACCTTCCATTTCCAGACCTTTGCTCCCAGGCAGGTAAAAGAGAGGCCAAGCTACTCATCCCCTTGCAAGAGGTAAAGAAGTTGAGCAGAATCAGGAATGAAGCCAAAACTGCAGGCCCTGCAGACCCTGGAGAAGCAGAGCCAGAAAAGCAAGGATGCAGAGGGAAAGCAGCAGGAGGAGGCAAAGTCACAGTGCCTGGAAAGCGATAAAATAAACCTACAACAGATAGGCAGCATATTAAGATTGTGCAAGGACTTCCTCCATCCCCAGCTGCATGTTTTTGCCAAGTGTCACTGACTTTTCGTGCCTTGCCATTCAAAACTGCCCATCTTAAAGTGGTCGCTCTTGTGACTGCTATGGATTTACTGTCTTTTTTTTCCTTCCCCACCTGAAAGGCAGGTTGAAGAAGGAAAGGAGACTCAGAAGGGGGCTGGCACTGTGTCCCCAGTCAGCGAGACAAAGGCACGCTGCTGCGGGCGCGGTGCCAGCGCGTTCTGGGGCAGCACAGCCCTACCCTTCTCCTGCAACAAACATCTCCTCCAGCCCAGTCTGCGCAGTCCTAAAGAGAGTCTTTAACCAATAAAGCATTAATGTTGATTGTAAATCATCTATGAACATTTCAGCACATGTCTAAACCAAAAAACAAAAACAAACCACCAACCATACTGCCATGTCACCATGGCAGGTGAAAAGAAAGCCACAGGGGAGAAACAACCCTGCTTGCCATGGAAACATAAGTATTACACCTTGGGGCTACTGGAAGAAAGGAAAAATTACTGAGAATTAACATAAATCAGACTCTCAAAAACAAGAAAGAGTTAATAGAATATACAATTCAGAGGGGAAAATATTGCTTCTGAGTTTGTCAGGATCCAAGTGAATGTTAATTATAGATCAGGTCATTGCTTGGCTGCAGTTACTGGGGGGAGAAGAAGGAAGATCAAAATGTTTAATTGAATATTCCTGGGAGGGGGTGGTTCTGAATTACTGCTTTTTATATAAGAACAGATGATACAGCCATCCCACAGGATGGTAATGAAATTACTTTTATCCCAACAATAACGGAAGAGAATACATAAACAGCTACTCAAAGCTGGCCATTTTAATTAGTAGACCTAGAAAATTTCCATCTGAAAAGGCTAAACAGAGCTTCTAAGAGCTCTTGAAACTATTTTCAGTATGAGACAATACTGATGGACTGTAAAAAATAATATCAAAATATTTAAGTGTAAACAAAGCAACAAAGTTAACCTCTCTATTGTTCATTTCTGATGAAGGGACGAGATGGAGAAGAGAGTAGTAGTCCAGGAACAAAAGGGAGAGAAATCTAATTTATGCTTATAATTCCACAATAACTGATAATCTAGCCTAATTTTATCTCTTTCTGTAACAATATTACAAGCTTAATTCCCCTCATATTGTGAGGCCATTGACTTGGTGCTATACAAAATGAGGCTGGAGTGAGATGAAGTCAACAAGCCACATTCACTGTGAAAAAGACATAAGAAACATCAATATGTGAAACATGAATGAGCTGATTCTGCCACGTTTTCAGTGGGTTCCCAGAAGGGATCAGTTCATGGCCCCAGACTCTAATGACCTGAGAGGAACAGTTACCACCACTAAAGGTTCCAGATAATGCAGTATCAGCAGGGGAAGCAAGTAATAAAAAAGTCAGGTCACAAAACCAAAACACAGAGTACATGGTAAGCAGCCATAAATGTGTGACATATCTTAAATAAAGCTGAAGGTAAAAAAAAAAAAAAAAATATCTTATGCTGCAAAACAAAAGGCTCCAAGTCACACTTGGGTGACTGACAACCAGGAGAGACCCCAGGACTCTGGGAGAGAAGTGGCTGAAGGAGTACCAGAAGGACAGGTTGCACAAGGACTGGGCCCTGGGGAGGAATTACTGCAGACACGTGCTCAGGCTCCAAGCTTGGGAGCCTCCTTGCTGCACTCCAGGCTGAGCCCCTCAGCCAGCACCGAGGTTTCACACAGTTCCAGAAGCAGCCAAGCACTGGGGACCCCTGCATGGCCATCCCGTTCTGTAGGGCCAGTGCTGAGCTCACACACCCAAAGAACAGGAGGGAGGCACTGCAGAAATTTTGCCTTTTTTATGTATTTAGGATTTTTTTTGTTGTTTGTACTTGCTTCTTAAATGAGGCCTCATATTTAAAAGTCATCCTGTAAAAGCTCAACCCCCAGCTACAGCTTTGCACTACAGCCAATCACACAAAGTGTTGCACAAATCTTGTGTTCCCTGCAAAACCCAGAGCACATGGGTTTGAGGACTTCAGAAGACAGAGGAGTGTGGAGCACAAATTACTCCATGCTCGTGGTGAATGTGGTTGCAACTGCCCAAAGCCAGGTTCCGATTCTGTATCACCAAATTTCAAAAAAAAGATGTTGAACAACTGGAGAAAGTTCAAAGAATCACGAAAATAAGTGTGCAGAGAGATGAAAATCCCGCCTCAAAATAAAAGCAAGTAAGAAAGAGAAAAAAACAATGCATTCAGTTTATCAAAGAGGAAACTAATGCAGAACACAGACATTCTTTAAGTACTGAAACAGGGAATAAGACTTAAGAGAACGGCTCTACAAGTTGAAGCCAGATCTATTCATCGTGGTTATAAAGGGTCACAATATTAAGAAAACGAAGAACAATCATGAAGAAACAGCATAAATTCATGTGAATTCTTTGACCCCAGCCATTCTTAATCAAAGACTAGAGGCTGCCCTACAAAGATATGCAGGAATTCAAACAGGAAACAATCTCGGGAAGTTTTATAGCCCTCAATTTACATAAGGTTAAAATAATTCATCGTAATTGTTTCCTTTGGGCTTCTTGCAGCAAAACAAGGTTGTTTACTGGAGTGGCAGCATGTTCTGGAGAAACTGATACAAACCCCGAGCCGGGAAACCTGCTGATGCGGCTCTGCATTCCTGTATTCCAGATAACTTGATACCCTTATCAGGAAGGCAGCTGGGGCAACACAGTTCAAGAACCCAGGTTTAAGACCAAAGGTTTGTTTGTGTTACACACAACCCACCCACTCACAAGCACGCTCCAAATACGGTGCAAAATTAACTTCAAGTGGCCGGCACATCCCACAGCACTAGCCCACTGAAAGCCTTCTCTCTTGTTTATTTTTAAGGTTGGGTTCTCCAGCTCTGCTGCACGAGTGAGTCAGCTTTCCTCCCCGTTCCAGAGGGTTTGTGAGGGCTGCGGACATCCCAGCACCATCCTGCCACTTGCCATCACTCCAAGAGCCACACTTCAACAGAGAGCTGGGAGAGGGTCTCAGAGGAAAGATTTGACAAGCCTGCATTGGACTTCAGGGTTTCCCTATCGAAGAGACTGAAAACACAAACACCCAGCAACACCCTTGCACGCAAACTATTCAGGGAATAAATCAAATTCAAATCCTTTTGAAACCGATTTGTTCCTCGGGATCCGAGGGGCAGCTGCAGTCCTGCCAAAGCACAAGCAAATGCCTGTGACAAACTTAAATGACTCACAAGCACAGAGTGGTGTGATCATTTTCAGAGTCCACATTTAATTTCCTCATCCAATAGATGGACCATTTCAGTGGTGATGGGAGATTCCCCAAGCGAGAGGAATGATGGGGCACCTGGGGAAATTAAAAGGGAGCTTCCATGTGGAGGGATCGACTTCAAAAGAAGTCATTTAGCAGTTGCTCATTTCCAAGTCTCTTTTAAGTCTCTTAGTTAACAAAGCTGCACGTGTTTGTGCATCTCCTCCACAGCCTATCATCCTTCTCAAGTGCCAAGTTTGCAGCAGCAGAAGGCTGCCCACAGCAATCAGAGGCAAGTAACATGATTCTTGCTCTAAACACAAGAAGGAGCACAAACAACCCCATTCAAGCACACAGACAGAACAAGGTGACTTACGCTCTTACTTTACACTTGAAAAAAGCCTTTTTTTGTTTTTTGGTTTTTTTTAGTTTTATAAAGAGAAACATTAAAAGCAAACAGCTGACAGAAAAGAAGGAGAGGGAATATTTAAGGAAAGGAGGAATTTCATCCAGATTTAAAGATTAATTACAAGATTAATCCCACTAGGCAACGTGAGTTTCTGGCACTGAAGCAGAAGGATGCTCTAGCCAACGCCTCTGGCCCTGTGCAGCATCTTCCCAGTCCGCATCCCTCAAATGCTAATGCACAAACAAAGACGCTTTCACTTGCAGCACTGAAATTTAATTAATTGGGTATATTGAGCGAGTGAGTGTGCTGTGCAGCAGCATGGAAGACGACTCTCCCGAGACTGACGAAAGAGCCTGCCAGCATCCTGGGGATGGAGACGGCGGAGGGAAGTATCAGACATTGCATAAGCAAAGGCACACGTAATCGCTCATTCCCGCTATCCCGGCCAACGGCCAACGCTAACTCAGACCCCTGCGAGCCGCAGCCAAGATCTACTCCAGCTATTCAGAGGCAGCTGGGTGCCTGGAACAGGCAGAGAAGGGAGGGGAGGCCCAGCCTGGGGGTGTGCGTGGGAAGGACATGGGACCTGCCCAGGAGTGCCTGTCCCAGCACCCAGCCAGCGAGGCCCCCAGCCTCCAGGGGCCCCTCAGCTTGTGTAACCATTACCCCACAGCTTAAAAGCAGAGGGGAGAAGAAGTGTTTTTTCCAGACTTTATCAACGCACTTTCCTTCTTTTAAGGAAAGAAATATGGTCTTGTGGTTAGAGGGGGCTGGGCAGGAGCTGAATAAGCCATGTGCTGTCCCACACCGCCTGAGCCGGCCCAGGCCTCTCGTCCCCTGACGCAAAGGCACCCTGCCCAGGCACCCTGCCCTCTGCCTCTTCCTTCCACATGCCTAAGGGCAGTAATGCAGTGATACTCTCCAGGCACCAGGGATCTCAAGGGTAGCAGCACAGGAAGACTGCGTCACATTCAATGCCAAAATTATCAGGATCATATAAAAGCCAAAGACAGCTGGGATGCAGATGAAGTCCCCTGCTGCAGGGCACAGCACTGGACACTGTGCAAGGTCAGGAGGGAGGGACGGGACCCACATAAGCACTTGGAATTTTTTAGGTCGGAAAATACCTTTAAGCTCATCAAGTCCAACCCAGCACTGCCAAGTCGGCCACTAAACCTTGTCTTTAAGTGCCGCACCTACACCTTTTAAATACCTCCAGGGAGGGTGACTCAACTCCTTCCCTGGACAGCCTGTTCCAGTGCTTGACAATCCTGTTGGTGAAGAAAATTTCCCTGTTAACCAGGCAAAAACGTCCTCTGGGGCAACTTGAGGCTGTTTCCCCTTGTCCTATTGCTTGTCACTTGGGAAAAAAGACCCACCCCCACAACGCTGTGACCTCCTTTCAGGTAGTTGTAGACAGTAAGAAGGTCTCTCCTGAGCCTCCTTTTCTTCAGGCTAAACAACCCCAGTTTCCTCAGCTGCTCCACATAGGATCTGTGCTCCAGACCCTTCACCAGCTCCATTGCCCTTCTCTGGGCATGCTTCAGTACCTCAGTGTCTTTCCTGTAGTGAGGGTCCTACAACTGAAGACAGGATCGAGGTGCAGCCTTACCCATGCTGAGTACAGCACTTCAGGCTTTGAGGTCTACAGAGAGGTAAAGCACAACCTCAGAAGCTCAGAAATCACAATGTGCATTCAAATTTCCAGCGTCATGATTTCCTCCATGCAGCCTACATGCCATCTATGGCGCACGGCCATGCGAGACCCCCGCTGCTGAGCCCCAACCCAGCGCAGCCCCCCGCATCTCACAGCTCAAGCAGAGAGCACCTGACAGGGGGAAAACCCTCCTGGAGCTAAATGGGTCTGTTTGGCTCTAGGAAAACACAGGTAGGGAGCCAGAAAAATAATCTTGTACCGCTTATCAGCAACGCCAGAGCCAGCCAGGACTATATATACACAGAGATATATATGTGTGTGTGCACGCTTGTGTGTCTGTGTGTGTTAAATATAGATCATTTCTCTACCACGGCACCGTTGGCTGAGGAAGATTTCGGATGAGCATCTGCTACAGACCATCTGGACTGGGAGGGAGGGAGAGCAAAACGCTATGGAACTCTTGAGGAATTCGAAACTTGCAGCGGATTTTACACACAAAACTGTTGCGTAAGGTACACTGACAAACGTGTGATATCAGGAAGGTTCTTCAACTAAAAGAAGGAGAAAAAAAGAAAGAGGAGAAGTGATCCTGAAACTGCTGCTTCTTGTGGGCGTTGGAGCTGGCTGCAGATGACAGTACTGACTTCATGCCACTTAAATTCAGCATCATTGAATGAAACCAAACCAAGTTCTCAGGACATGCATCAGTGTGTCAGAAGATCGAGTGCTGAACTGATGTTGCCCTGATGAACTGAAAGTGGTACCTGATGTTCAGCTGGTTAGCGTGGAGTATCTTTTTATTCATTAAATTAACATACAAGAACAAATGGTTCCTGTGTAAAGCACTCTGACATCCTTCTGACTAAGACAGCTTCATACTTATAATGTTTACGCATATGTGTAGATTGAATCTCAACTACTTCCCTGGGCACACTGTTCTAATACCTGACAACCCTTCCTATGAAGAAATTTTTCTTCTTATCCAATCTAAACCTACCCTGGTGCAACTTCAGGCCATTTCCTATTGTTTGTAACCTGGGAGAAGAGATTGACTGCCACCTCAGTACAACCTTCTTTCAGGTACTTGCAGAGGATGATAAAGTCTCCTGACTGTCCTTTTCTCCAGGCTAAACAGCCCCAACAACCTCAGTCACTCCTCAGAAGATTTGTGCTCCAGACCCTTCACAGAATCACAGAATTGCTGAGTTAGAAGGGACCCACAAAGATCATCGAGTCTAACCCTTAGCCCTGCACAGGACCACCCCCAAGAGTCACACCATGTGCCTGAGAGTATCATCCAAATGCTTCCTGAACTCTCTGACCACTGCCCTGGGCAGCCTGTTCAGTGCTCAACCACCCTCTAGGTGAAAAACCTTTTCCTAACATCCAACCTAAACCTCGCCTGACACAACTTCAGGCCTTCAGCAGCTTCTCTTCTCAAAAGACTACAGCAAAGTTCTACAAACTAGAACACTTTATAAATCAAGGCTCAAGCAACCATGTCTTATGTAGAAACAATACAAAGGCTCAGACACACCAAAACTAAAACCATCAGGTTTTCAGAATTGCTGAGCACCCTCCCCTCTGTTCCTCTATTTTTAATTATTTTTTTTCTGGTTGCAAGAGCTGCAAAGTCTAACAAAGGAAACTAAAAAACATGAAGTAAGTTCAAGTTTGCAGAGTCCACAAACTTCCCCAGAAAAGCACTGGGTGTGCAAAAACAACAAGGGATTTAAAATCACTGCTCTGTTCTCCCAACAAGTTGTGGTTCCAGATGGTTTTGGAAGATCTGGTCTTCAGCAAGTCGAAATGAGCACGATTGGCACTAATGCCAAATGAGAACTTCTGGGATTTCCACAAGCTGCACTGTACCTGTCCTGCAACAGTTGCAAGTTGCTAGTTACACACTGGGAATTCAGGCATAGGACAAGAGAGAGAAATAGCTCTTCTTTAGGGAAGGACAGCCGTCCCTCTTTTCCAATAATGCAATAAAAAATATCTCCTTCAAAAGGTATCTTTTTGTAAAAGGAACCCGCTAGACCATTTTACAGAAAGACCTAGTAGTTTTGTTCCATGAAAGGATCCAGTTACACAAGCCTCCAGTCTGAGTGTTAGGGGGGGCAGCGAGGCACACTCAGAGAAGCCTGCAAACAGATGGAGATAATAGAAATTTAAATGGACCATCCAGCTTTCAGCATAACTACCATATGTGGTATTTTATCAGTTGCCAGGTGAGTGGGATGGCAGGGAAGGAGTAGAAGAGATCATCAATCTCCCATCCTGCCTACAATGCTTCAATCTCCGGTGCATTAGCAGCAGTTAAAACTTTCCTCTTTTGATAGGATTTGTTAAACCCGTGAGGAAAGGTCAGGACAGAATATGGAAACAGATTTAAAGCAGATCACCATGCTAATAGCAATTCAAACTGCCTCTTCCCCACCTAAAATGAAAATAGTTAATAAAAGCAGCGACAATACGATATGCTTCTGAAGGTTTAGTGCTCTAGCCTTTTTTATTTAAACAGATGATTCATTTGACCCTGATGCAAATCCATGTTTAAAAGTTCAAGCAGTAAATAGGGATACACTCTGAGAAACACATCTTTGATATGTAGAAATTTGTATTCCTGGCTTTTTTGTTTGTAAGATAGAGGCCATACACAGAGAGCTGTAACTGCGAGAACAAAAGCTTGATAGGACTTTTCCTACCACATCATTGCATTGCTAGGCAATGTATTGTATTATCAGACAACACCACTACTCTAGACGTACAAGAGGGGCAACCAGAGCAATAAGAAAATCAGCTACAGACCCAGCCAAGGGGTGTGAAATCTCTCACTGCTAAGGGATGCCCATGCATGTATATTCAGGTGTTCTCCTGGTGTACTCTGAAGTTGGTGTTTTGTTCAGGGAAAAAACCCCAGCACCTGAAGAGGACTAAAGAAAGGGTCCCTACCAGGACTTAGGTGACCTACGACACAGACTTGATAAAGCCTTCAGTGATGAGACAGGCAGAAGAGACACAAGGACACAGCTAGGGAGCAGAAGAGGAATGTGCACAGCTCCTTATCTTGCCTTTCAACACTCAAATTCCCACAGTAATAACTCTTTTCTTCCTGAAAACAAGAGCACACCTGTACAACTGGTGCAGGAACACCACAGGCAAGCCTCCTCTGCCAATACACCCATGCTTTGTCCTTGGCAAGATAACCTCCGGCAGCAAAAAGGTCATGCAGTCATTCACCTTGTTCAGCCTCTGCCAATGGTGGCACAAGAGCACACTGCCTGTGATGGGAAGAGCCCTGGGGATGTTGGGGAAAGGGACAAGAGTTCACCGAGAGCCACCCAGAGCACCTCAGGTGCTTTTTGCATAAGATACCTACCTAGCCCTGGGATACCTGAACCTTTCAGTCACTGCCCAAAAACTCAGACAAACGAGTTCTGGGAAAAAATCCAGAAAAACAACCCCAGTTTAAGTGTGCTACAGCTCCCTGCAGGACTATCACTCTCTCACAATGTCAGGAACAGGCCTTCACTCCGGCCATTTCTGTTCTTAGGAAGGGCACAAGGTGCCCAGCTTGCCTTCCTGGGCAGTGTTAAGCTAAAACACTGGTGTGTAAGGCTCAGACACCTCTTCCCATGACAATGCCCAGCAGAGGCACAAGAAGGACAACTGGAGGTAGCAGCATGGGAAAGCAATGCTGTGCAAAGAAAGGCCAAGTATGTACCCAGGGTGGCTTCGAGGCTACTTTATCCCAAAGCACAGATACAGGGTTGTTGTCCTTGGAAAGAGGCAAGAGCATCCCCACAATTCACCCCACCAAAGCCCCAGCCCTGCTCTCACACTTTATATTTAACTGCTGGTAACAGATGTGTTAACCCCTCCCTGGATTTACATCATCCCTTTGGCAGAATAAACCCACACAGATTTAACAGGGTTTGGTTAAAAGTTATGCACACATGCAAGGCTCAGTGGTCCCAGGGTCTCAAAAGCCTGACTGTTGGCGCTGACCCCTGCTCCTTCCCCACCAACTCAAAAGGAAACACAGAGACATTTGTTGTGAAATCGTTCCACCGCAGGCACACAGAGCGGGGACTGTGCAGGCGGGGTGTAAAGCAGAGGTGGGCTCCAGGCCGGGGGGAGCTGTGCTCCATTTGCCTTTCAGACACATTTCTGAGGCCCTTTCTTCCTCCAGCGCAGCCTGTCCAAGGCACATAAACAGAGAAAGTGAGACCTTTCTGAGCAGAGGCAGGACCTTGGAAAGCCTGTTTCATCGCCCTGCGGAGAAAGAGCAGTAATCCCAGCCTCTCCCCCATCCGCCAGCAACTCCCCAGCAGAGTCCCTGCCGAGGCAGGGGCTGGCAGGGATCCAGCCCACCCGGATCCCGCGCCAGGAGCCTGCAGCTGCAGGAATGTCTAGCACCGGGCGCACGCAGCTTTTTTTAATTGCCCGCTTCTGCTTCAGCTGTCTCGGGCTGCCCAGGCTGGGTACATTTTGGGGTTGGTTTCTTTTTTGTCTTTCTTATTTCTTTCCTGAGTTCTGCTTTTAAGTGGATGGGGAAGAGGAGGGGCAAGGGGAGCAATTATAAGGCAGGCTGTTGTGATGGCATGCTCCTATGCCTATTCTTAGACTTTGAAGGGACACCCTCCAGACTAGATGACCACAATCTTATCTTATCCTCATTTTTGTGTAACAGTTGGTTTTTTTCAAACTCTGAGAAGTCACTTTTCTCTGTTGATAGTGGTGGAGAAAGCAGGGATCTCAGACGACACAAACCAGCGCGAACAAAACTGAAGGAACATATTTCAGAAAACCTTGACATGCCTGAAAACCCAGCATGCAGGAAGAAGTGTTATAATAATACCAAGCTATGAAATATACTTTGGCAAACTATCTTTAACAGCTCAAGAGGCTAAATGCTGCCCATATGCAGTGGATGAGAGCACATCTTGAAAACTGAGCAAGTCCTGGCAAAGTCACATGCAAACTACTTGGATACGCCAGCTCCATCATTAAAACTCAGACTGAGCACAACAAAGAGGCACGTTCCAACTGAATACTGAATCTGAAGCCATCACACCAGATTGCAAATGCAAAAGGAGTTCATAAACACGCAATCTCTTACAGCCTGACCTTACATCCTATCTGTTTCACCCAAAAGATGCAGTTCAGCCATCTCAGCCTCTTTCCAGCACCCCACAGCATCAGTAGTCCACACAAAAGGGCATCCCCAAGAAAATCCTAGTACTGCTGCACCACTGGGGATTTTGAGATAAAAATATTTAACTGGCATAACCTGCAGAGACACGTGCCTTTCTGCCAGAAACTGCTGGATTATTATTCATGTTCAACAGAAGTCACCATCCTTCCCAGAGATCACCCTTCTCTCAGAGAGGGCAGCTTAACTCTGCATCTGCTGCTCCAACCCAAGTCCATGAAGATGGATTTGAGGTCCACTATTCCAGCTAACACAGACCACCTTAAAAGAGCAGAATGAGGGAGCTGCTCCAGGTTCAGTTACACTAGCAGCTCTAAATGGGCCAGATGGGACTCGAGCATTCCCAGCAGAGAACACCTAACCAGTTGTTCATTTCTTGCATTCTCTCCCAAGGGTGAATCCTGCTTTGTTTCTGACCTGTTTGGTCATCGGGACCAACCTCATTTAAGAGGTCAGCTAGGTTCCATGACTTTGTAACAGGTGTTCATCAGCAGCCCAAGCATCAAGACCTGCAAAACTCAAGTTCTCCCAGCAAAGATGGGATTTCTTTTTTTAAGCCACCTCTCAGAACCACATTGTTTTCAGCAGCAGTCTGCCTCACAGACGATTTCTTTTTGGACTGTGCTGCATCCAAAGTCTGCCTTTTAGTGTGGCACTCCCTCAAAGTTTGACCCCTCCAGCAGTCCCTCATTACGAAGCCACTGAATCCAAAAGACACCAAAGAAGGTGTAGTTCTGCCTCATGGGAAGTGGCAGAAACACAGACCATGAGGTAAAAGCCAGTCAGATCTGCGTGGTTTGTTACACCTGAGAGCAGATGCTCAGCATCTCTGCTTACAAGCCCAACACCTGCACGAGCACTGCCTTTGCACCAGTGATGCTACCAGACGTGACCAGCTGCCACACACAGGGCTGCCCCCGTCTGCTCAGGCTTTGGCTCCCACCAAGGTAAACCAACTGTTGAACCCTCTTAACAGCACCATCAAAAGGAGTTTCCCTCCAAGGGCAACAGTCAGATCAGTGGATGGAAACAACTTCACAGGAGACGTCCTTGTAGCTGCCGTCCCCTGCAAATCAGACAGAGCACTGCTCCCTTAGAGGTATTAAGAATGACAGAATTTGTGATTTAATTGCAACAATTAGACCATTCTGGCTGCATTCAGGTGCACAGAATGTCACTGAAGTGAAAAATACACTTCCATTAAAAAAAAATAAAAAATAAGAATCATACTCTTGCAGTAGATCTTTTCTGACAAGATGGGCAACCCTTCATTTTCTGTAATTATTCCATAAAACACAGTGAGGTATGTTAGCATTTACTTTTCAGATAAGGTAATGCAAGAAATGACCTCCCCAAACTAGAGTAGCATTTGGTTTAAAATGTAATAAGAACTTGAGTATTCCTGTAATGGGATATGCAAATCTATCTATACCATATGTATATGTCTGGGAAACAGATATTTTGTCTTCAGCCCCAGGAAGAACCAAAACTGGTAGAGAGAACAGACAGCTCTAAGGGTTCCCCACAATGAATAAATTCTTCCTAAATTCATGGAATAAGCAATTCGAGCTCTCTCAAAGTCTTCACAAAACTTATTTGTGTGAAGATGCACTTTAAAGACCAATTTCATTGAATTGTCATCCCATGATCATAGGAGGGGGAAAAAGCAGATTGCCTTGGATATCTGATCCAAGTTTGCACTGTGTAGTTGTAGTATCTCCAGAGTGAACTGCTCTTCCCTAGAGAAGACTCTGTGGTTTGTGTGGCTCCCCATGTTTATGAGCTCATGGATTAGACTGAAATGTCTCAGGACATCTAGCGCATCCTGTTCAGGACATACTGTCTCTCATAATGTTGCAACAACAAAATTTAAGTGCCTAGTAGGATTTTGCAGGCTAATTTTCACAACCCTGAGTTCCCTAATGGTTGGAGCTGTCAGAGTTACCATAAATCAGCATAATGAGTCCTGCAGGCCGTATTGACAAGACTGCCACTGCAAGCACTGGGAGGGCACCAGCAATGCTTTTTTCTCCAAAATGTGTGTGCGCACCTGTGCTAGGACACACACATATGACTATTCCAGCCTTCCTACTGAAGGGAACATATGCTTCTGGCATATGATGTTCCCAAATGCCATCAAAAAAGGATTACATTAGGTGGCCAAGTACTTCATGATTGTTTACGATCGCCACGGACAGCCTCAAACTGAACAATCTATTCATTCCTGGGCTATCTGCCATCCATCAGGCACAAAGTACCTGACTTCGCTTCTTACTACAGAAACAATCCACACATGCTTAAGCAATTGGAAAATGAAATTCAGCTGAGGTTCTTTCGGTAAGCACTCCAACCACTGCAGTGCTTTTTTTCTGGTCTTCCATATATAGTTGTGACAACAGCAGTAAAATATTCGCTCAGCTGCCCTCCCGTAACCAGCTGAGTCTGAAACCACCCACACCACAGATGTACTCAGAAGGTACAAATCCTTCCCTCTCTATTTACACAGCATGAAAAGCTTGGGATGCCACTTGCTGCAGCAGTGTTAATGCTCCAGACCTGCCACAAGATAGCAAATCCACATCTCCTGTGTAAGGCAGTACCTATGCAAGGTCTAGGGAACAGGACGAGTCACAAGGATCGTTGTCTTAGGCTCAGGAGCAGTGCACTTCCCACATTGCTCAAGATCACTGTAGGATCAAGGCTGCCTGAAAACAATCCAAAATTCATAACAGGAATGATTTTGTTTTAATAAATAGTTATCAAGTCCCATTTTAAGCACTGCATATACAGGAGTAGATTGAAAAATATTTCACACTTCCATGTTTTCTTCTTCACATATGCTTCCATCTAGCAAAATCCCACAATATTAATGGGCAAGATCTTCACCTTCCTTATGGTTATGCATAATCATAACTAAGCAAAACATGCACCTTCTACTTAGAGCTTCCAAAATTTCTTTCAGTTATATAAACCATAGTATTTAAACATTATTTTGCTAATGTGCAAGTGCCACAATCTGATATGTCCTGCTTTGGACTGTACGCTCCCACCCTCTTCCCAAATTACAGAAACTGTTTCCAAAATACACACCTCTAACATAAACAACACAGCAGTGGACAGATGAAGGTTTCTTGCCAAGGCTGAGTGCACTCCTCCCCCTGGTGAAGAGGGAATCATTTGGATCTTCTGAGGTTTGCATCACTTTCTGGTAAAGGCAGATTTTACCATCTCATTTTCTTTCTTTCTTTAATCCACCTTACCCCTATAAACCCAGGCAGAATCTGAACCCAAGTGGTTGAGCCAACCTGCACTACGCTTTATCAGTCAGCCTTTGACCAAAGCAAGCAATGCAGACCTCCTAGAGGTGCCTCTGACCAGCAAGCCCAGCTTTCCAAAGTGGCATTGATACATGCAAATGCATGATGTCTGCCAGAGAAAGATAAAAAAAGCACAGCGTGTAGATAAACATTCTGCTACTAAGTCACAGGTTCATCATGCATACATTAGAAATATGGAACAAGAGGAATCCAGCCTCCTTTACTGGTAACTCCCGCTTCAAGTAAGATTACAGCTGGTTTCTACTTTCTTAAACACCTTCCTGGTCAGTACAACTAGTCTTTATTAAAAAGTTTTAAGCTATGAGAGCTCCTTGTTATCCCCTCCCCCCCCAAATTCAGACAAACTGACTATTGTCCAACCCACACCCTGCCCTCAGTCTGAATCTCCTGAAGAGCTCTCCAAAGCTTAATTTGTAAAGAGAAGAGGTTCTCCTATTAAAATTTACCCAGCAGGAGCTGGCAGGTCTGAGTCAGGTACACAAAAATTTAACAATGAGAGTTCCACAAGACAACCAGCACCTACGCTGCATGGTTTCTAGGGCAGGAGATGGCTGAAAACCAACACATTTCTCAGTTGCTCTTCTGCTTCTCTCTGCCCCTTCTCTGGACCCTCGCCCCCAACAGATCCTATGGCTGTATCCTTCCCCAATAAAATAATGGCAGCCCTTTTCACTCCCCACAGTTATTATGCTTGTGCCCCTTCATATGAGCCTGTCCACCAGTTTGAGAGACTCTGCACTAGAGTATAGTGGAGAAGACCTAAATGCGGCAGAGTTGTTCCTCACATAAAATTATAAAACAATAAAAGTTTATAACCTTGTTTTCCCTCCTTGTCAGAGAGGGATGGAAAAACCGTCTCCTTCCTCACCATCTTGTTTGTTTTTAAAGGAACACCACCAGGATGCAAAGACTATTTGCTAAAAAGAAGACTCTGAGAAGTTAACACTGATCTTGAATATTTAAATATACTGTTTGTCAGTACACTGACCATAAGGTCCTAAGGTTCCCTGTTCACTCTCTAAGTGGGGAACATCCCTGTTTGGCTTGGCTCAGCTTCCTGGAGTGCTACGTCACTAACTAGAAACAGGCGGGTTTGCATGGAGCTTCCAAGAAGAAACTCAGAGGAGCGATGCAACACGGGCACCACCCCTCAAACCAAGTCAGGGAAAAACACAGGATGTTGAAGGAACCAGGTCTTGGCTGGGTCCCTGGCTAAGCTAACGAAGTAGGGCTTAGAGGTCTCTGTAGATTGCAACCAACCACAGTTAGGAGCCTGAATGTGCTGGTTGCATTAATTGTGCCCCTGTACTTTAGAGAAATCCTTGACAATCTGTTTAGAGACAAGAAGAAAACCACAACAACCACCTCCTCCCTGCTGCTATGAGACACTGCACCAAGCTATGTGTAACCTCAGGGCTACTTCTACACCAGACCCTCCTCCCCTCCAAAGTCCAGAGCAAGAGATCAGCATCTGAATGGGTACAACTTGTCAGGGGCAAAATCCACTCCAGTCTGAGATGTTTCAAGTACCTCTGCTCAGTGCAAGAGCTCTGAAGCAAAGCATCACACAGACAGATAGCCACAGTGCTACCTTAAAGCTCACAGACGGTGCAGCATCTGCTAGAGACTGAGCTTTTCAAAGAGCTGTTTCCCAGCACCAGTCCTGCACAGCCATTTCTCTTTGGTACGTACTGCAGAGCACTGAAGTCACAGCCTGGTCTGTGCACAACTCATTACACTTCCTTACCCCATTGGCCTCCACACTTCTTCACACCCCTGCTTGGTCCAGATTTTCTTGGGCGTTTGCTCTCTCACTTCATATCATCTCCAAAGAACTTTGACTCACATTTTTCCCTGTTGCTAGACTAAACTGATGGAACACAGCCTGCCTGGCTCAAACACCAGACCTCTTGTTGGAGACCTACACAGGAGTGTGAACTGAGAATTTTTGGGACACCCGCTGGAAAGCATCTTAAAAGGGCTCAATTAAGAGAGAACATGTAATTCAAGTGAGACCCCTCCAAGGTCTTCTGGCAGCACCCTGAAAAGTCAAGGTCCTAAAAATGACTCCCTGTTCTCAGAACGGGGAGAGTAAGTAAAAAGATCTTTACACTTCACTTCTGTTTTTATTTCCATATTTTCTATTCCATGTCTTGGGCATAATCCAAGTGTCCAGCTCCCCAGAGGGCTGCTTCAGCGGTGAGGGCAGCAGACTGGAACAGCAGAACTGCCCCTCCATGTGGTTTCTATATGGGTACAAGTGCAGATCTGTTCCTAACCCGAGAGCCATGTGTGGCAGTGCCTCCTGCCATGAGCAGCTCATGCCATGCAGAAATGAGATAAGGCAGCAATGCAAAGATAAACCTGCTGTGCGTCAGTCACAGGTGTGGGCTAAGCACACATCCAGCCCACAGGCAGCTGGAGTGGCATGGCACATCTTGTACTATGGCTCTGCTGCCACAGGTTACCTTCCCACAGTAGAATGACAAAGACAGTCACAGGAGGAGTACTCTGCTCCACAAATTAACCAGTGCTGCAGGACTAGGGTTGCTCATTTATTCCATCCTCAGACAGGCATGGGTGGTGACTCCCACCAGCACGTAGCTTCAGCCTCTCCTGGTAGAGCCTGACCAGCTTGACAGGAACATCAAGCTGAGGAGCTTCATTCCTAGCCAGACCTCCTCCAAGAGGCACTCCATGCTGAGCAGCAGGTCAGGAAGGGGCCATTTCACAAGTGCAGCAGCACCCCACACACACCATCCCATCACAGGCACACTGGGAGCTTTATGCCAAAAGGAGAAGCAACACTGCTTTAGAGAAGCTGGGCACACTCCTGGTCATCCCTGTGTTTCCAACACAGCTTTTGGACACTTTCAAAACACACCTGCTGTCCACACTATACTTGAGCAAAATATTTTTACTCCTAGCACACTCCAAAGAAAAACCAAAGCAGCACTACCACTAGAGAAGGTTATGCCATACCGTGAAAGCAGTTTAAGGCAATGCCTTCTGTCTGCCTGTTACAGGGATGCCAAGGAAGAGAAACTACTCACCCTTCCCAAATGTCCTGGGCACTCTCCTCCTCCTGTCCCCAACTTGCATGTCAAAATTAAACACAAGGCCCCTCTAAACTATGAGGAGACTGACCCTGCATCACATACAGTCTGTCAGGCTTGTTAAAATGATGCAAAAGTTCTGGATAAGCATTTTAATAAGGTAAGGCCTGCCACAGGCAACAGATTTTAAGCTTCCCCCAGCTGATGGTGTAGAAAAACACAGGCTTGTACTGTGATGCACAGAGGCAGAGGGAAAAGAACAATCTTCCATTGCTAAAAACTGGGATAAAGGTTGGTACCATTGGTACAACTGGAATCATAACAGCTGCCAGCTTCCACTAATTATACCTTTAAAATGAAAGTTACAAACTTTGCTTCTTTGTCTGTATATTCATTCCATCTTCTCACCCAATCAGTCTGCTAGTTTTTCCTCAGACCTCACCATAACTGCTTTGCTTTCTTCTTTTCCTTTGCCTTCTTTTCACTTGCCAGGGTTGAAGACCCCGAACAAACTGACACCAATCAGGTGTGTTTTAGCCAGGCTATCCCAGACAGAGGCACAGGGAACACAAGGCCATCTTTGATGCTCGATTCCAAGAGGGAATATGCATAAAGGTGACCTTGTATTTTGGGACTAATGCCTTTTCCTACCAGAAATCTTATCCTTTCCCACATGCCCTGTACATTTTCCCCCTTTATACGTGCTGAGAGCTGTCACGATAAATAGCAGTTCAAAAATAGCTTGAAGTGATTAAAGCATTTATTTAAACTTCACTGAAATCAACAGTTTGGGAGAATGACCAAAGGCTGGGATGCATCTGGGCAGATTAAAAGGAGTCATAGAGTGCTCTGTATGTTCTGCCTTGAAGTATCCAGAGAGTCAATAGGCCCAGCAATAAAGTTTTATAGTATTTCAAGCTGCAAAGGACTACGAAACCTTCCTACTCTTCCACATGTCCTAATCCACTACATTTCCATGAGGTACCCTTTTACAGGATCTGATAATTTGTCCTTTGTTGAAATACAACAGCCAGAAGAGAACATGGCTGTGCTGCAAAGAATGAGAAATGAGCATTTTTCTTAACTCAAGTATGTTTTTAGGGTTTTTTTTTTTGTTATGCTTTCCAAATCCTGATTTCCAATATGCATTCACCTCTCCTATAGGTAGGCACTTTTTTTTTTTTTTCGTAGTCACATAACTTTGCTTCTGGATCACAGATGAAAACCTTGAGAAGCCTCCTGTCTGGTACCTTTTTGCAGAAGCCAAATCTATCCTCTGACACCAAAGGTCCATTAAAAACTACTTTGAGTCAACCCTTTAATTTCATACATTTTGTGGTACAACTTTTTAATCAAAACGATTAAATAAATAGCCAATTACTTGCAAAGTGTCTCCATTTACTTTCAAATTACCTTTTTTTTCCTCAAAGAATGAAATCAGGTTTGTCTGACTATATCTGCTTTCCATTAAATCCTACCTACCAGGGTTAAATTGTATCTGTATCCTTCTAGTCTGTAACTATGGAATCCCACAAGATTCCATGTATTTTGTATATGTTAGTACCAAGATCTCCAGTGCATAGTTTCTACTTTCTCCTCTTCACTCTATCAATTTAATATTTTCAGGCACTTCCTCATGATGTCATGACCCAAAAAAAAATCACTGCCAACAAGGCAAACTTCTCCTCTTGGACCTTTCAGCCTATCTGGACTTCCAGTTATCCAGTTTTTTGGTTCCAAGAAGTTTTGTAACCCGATTACTGACAGTGGTTAATTTTCATCTGACACTACTCCAAAAGGTCCCCTTTCTACCCTTACACTTGCCAACACTGTTTTTTCCCCTTGGATATTCTTTGCTGATCATCATCTGCTTCTCTCTACTTCACACTGATTCTTTTTTACCCTTCTCTAACCACAACTACAGGCAAAAAGAGACAAGGTACTTCCAAAGGACACTAGCAGTTTAGAAAAGGAATAGCATAATGATAGCTTAAGATTCATAATCCCCTTCAAAATTTTAATCCAAGCACAAAGCTCTGAAGGGATCTTGCTGTGAGTACAATGATATTCATTATCTGTGTGTTACGAGAATCACAGCTGAAAACAGTTTCTACAGGCACTATTCTGGTGCTCTTACTGAAAATTACATCACATACAGCATATGAAACTGAGAAAGATGCCTCAATAATAGTAATGTGGGCTTAACATAAAGTGTTCTGATCATACCACTTCCACATCCTCTCCCAAACACCTGTCCACCTTCAACGCAAAACACACTGAATGTTTCTAATCATTTCTCATAAACCTGCTACTTCAACCCCTTCCTTTTGCTGCTGTTCTTGGAATTCTCCCACATTAGCCTCTCTTTCAGATATCCAGGTGTCAAGCACTGAAGAGCCCATGGTCGATCTGTGACATACTGACACCTGCAAGCCCCTGGTTTTCAAGCATCTCTCCAAACCGTACTTTTCAATGCCTTAATCACCACAATGGAGCAGCACAGTTAATTGGCCACCCCCAGTCACAACCCTGACTCCACATGACACACAGACTTTACAGCTTTCTGCACTCAGTAACTTCTTCAATAGTGTCTTCCCTCATTCTCCAGCAATGCAAGTGTCTGTAGATTCTCATTTCTTGCTTGCATTTCCAAGCTCCTTTTTCCCCTTCAATACCTGCAAATTTGAAACAAAAATCAAATGCTACAAGTTCCTCATAGCTCCAGTGGCTCCATCCCAGCTACCATATCACATAACGTCCCTCTTAAACACTGAAGTCACGTCTTAAAACCAAGTAGGTTTTTTTCCCCACCCCCAACTAATCTTGCCAGCAAGCTGTCCCAAGCAAGGTACTTAGGAGAGGGTTGTCTGTATGCCTCTCTTCCATATCTTCTTCATTAAAGCTAGAAATTTTTTTTTTTTACAGATTTTTACAGATTAAGTTTTACAGATGAAATGCCTTTAAATTTTTTGGAAGAGTAACCAAGAGATTTACTGTACAGTTTTCAAGGTGGGTGCCACTTTTTTGTTGGTTTTGATCTTGCAGACATGTTTGTAGTTGAGGAAAAAACCCATCAACATAAATTAAGTTCAGCCTTCCCCTGTAGCTTTGCAATATATTTTTAACAATCCAACAAACAAGCAACTGCAACAGGAGGGCATTCCCAAGTCCCAGAGCAGACTCCCTGCAGTGCTTTATCTGACAGCAATTCAGCTGAAATTTTGCTCTGAATAGGTACAGCCAAACGAGAAGTCACAAGTCACCCCGGGCAAGTACAAAAGTAAGATTTATCCTTCTCTTTCAGTCCTCCTTGTAAGCAACAACATCCACTGAAAGCCACGCGGAGCAAACCAGCTGAACAGAAGAAAAAGAACTTCAGAAGCACTAAGGCTCGAGGAGGAGACAAATTCTGCAGTCATGCCTTAAAAATAGTGCCAAAGCTCATTCCTGCCGTGCCTGTTTCCCGCAGGGAGTCACGCCTGAGCGGTGCCTTCCAGCTGCCGGCGGGACCGGCCGGGCCGGCACCCCGAGGGCAGGGCCGTGGAGCAGCACCTCGCACATCTGGAGCCCTCCTGCAGCTGCCCCTTTGGTAACCGCGGGCAGCAGCCTCCCAGCGAGTCTCGGCTTGGGCTCCTTCAGGAGCGCTGGGAGGGAAGGGGGGCAGGCAGACATGTAGGCATCTGTCTGGAGAGGCAAGAGGGAAGTGCTTCTAGATAAGAGCACGGGCACGTGGCCCACGCCCAGCCAAAATGGACTTTCCTAGAGTGCCCTCAGACTCTGTAGCATTTCACCAAGGAGCACGTAAGGCATTAGAGACATATGCAGGCAGCATCAGGTTCGTTTTCTCTTCTCTTGCCAGAAAAAAAAAAAAAACAAAACCCAAACCTCTGCTTCATGCCCGTTTTCTCAAAACACATCTCACCAGCCCGCCCCAAACACCACAGCAGTCCCAGCCCTGAGTCACACGCAGAGGGGACGGCAGAGGGGAGGAGGGGAAGGGAGCTGCGGCACTGAGGAGCTGGAACAAGACATACCATCAGTGCTGATGACTAGGCCAGTTACACCCATGATGAGAAAGACAGATGTTCTGCAGAAAGTCAGCCGCTGCCTCATATTAGGAGGTATGAAAGCTGAGAGTTTAGACGTCACTTTTTCCCTTAATGTTCATCCTTTGCTAGCCAGGACAGATCCCAGAAAGCCAGGTATCTGGCTGCAAGAAATAATGCAGTCAATTTTAAGTTTTTAGTCTTGGTTCCTCCTGAAGATCTCATCCTGCCTGTAATGTCACAAGCCTTCTTAGGCAACAGTGGCATTGCTGCTTTTGCTGGGAGAAAAGCTGGAGGTGCAGATCAGCTCTTTGCTGGTCTTGGGTTTTGGTTCTACACACACAAAAATCTCTGCTGTGGTTATCAGAAGTTCCATAAATGAGAATACCTGTGTCTCCAGATAACCCACACAAAATCAAAACATTGCAAGCAGATGACTGAAGCCAACAGAAGAACTGATAGAAGACCGCGAAAAAGGCAGCCTTGGGATAAGCATCCTCTTGTGAACAAAATTTACTGAAGAGCTGCAGGGGTGAAGGAACAGAGATCTGCTCAGTATTCAGGGCTTGGAGTTCGGGGGGTTTTTCTTGGCTGATTTTCAGGTTTTAGGTCTACAAAACCTCCCCCATGCTAGTCACACGAGCCACTACGCAGGGTGGTCTCTTCCCACACCTACAGTTTCAGGGTTAGCCACAAAAAGGAAATAACACAGGTCCTTATAGGTATGGGGTTGCATAGACCAACAGCCTTGAAACAAACCAGAACGCCCTAGCAATGCTGTATCTAGATCTGAGCAGGGCAGTGCCCTGGGTCCAGGACTGCTGTGAAAGGAACCACAGCAAGGCTCCAGCTGGAAGGGGCTCAGGTGGGTCTCTAGGCCAGCCTCCTGCCCAAAAAGGATCACCGCTAATTGAGACCAGCCTACTCAGGACTTTATTCAGTCAAGTCTTAAAAACTTCCAAGGAAGGAGATGCTGCAGTCTCTCTGGGCAGCTCTCCCTCCAGTGCTCAGCTATCCTCACAGTGAAGCCCTTTTTCCTTACCAGTCTGAACCTCTCTCACTTCTGCTGTTGGCCATTTTCTCTCACCCTCCTGTCATGCACTGGTGTAAACTCTTTTTTCACTCTTTTCTACATGCCTTCACATCACAGCATCCAAACTTTGGGAAAGAAAATTGAACAGGGTACTTCAAATGTCAGCAATTGAAAGATGCCTTTCTTGCTTCACAAGCCACCACATGCTTCAAAGAATTTTGCCACAGCTGAAGACGCTGCTCACATCCAAAATCAGAGGCAGCACTCAACATCCTGGGTGCAGAACAAGATCAGTGGCCTTCCCCCTCATCCGAGGAAGCACACTCCTTACCTCTGCAGGCAACCTCAACTGCAGTAAGAGCTGGGAGACGAGTGCTCCATGGTGTCACCAAACTGCCAGGGCTTGTCCCGGCAGAGTTGCAGGACAGGAGTAAGCCCAGCAGGTTCAGCTCCAGGCAAGCCACTGAAGTGTATCAGGAATATTGCTCTTTGCCCCTCCACTACAGGGGAGAAGCCTCCACCAACACCAACTCACTTCTATCCTGCATCTCTGCTCAGGACACATTTGATTCCACAAGGGAGGAGGCCCAAAGCTCCCTAAGACACCCGCCCAAAGCTCCCGAAGAGGTTATCAGAGCAGCCTGGTCTCTATTTCTCACCCCATATGACTAACAGATTGCATGAAAGGACAAAGCCAGCCCCAGCGCAGCTGCACAGGAATGTTTTTCCTTGGCAGAGAGGAAAGAGATGAAGTGAGTGTCACATTTTTCCATTAAATTTTTGCCTGTCACCACAGCAGAGCCAGATCACATACAGAAGATTGAAAGCCAGTTAGCAGCAGATGGCAAAAAAAAAAAAAAAAGTAGTAGTTTCCAAGACACAGTGAAGGCACAGAGAGGTCACTGGCACTATTCAGCTTCACATTTGGAGGGATGGCAGCTATGGAGATTGCTCTAGTAATTCAGGTCTATCCCATTCAACTGGACTTTATTTTCTCACATTGCCTTCTCTGCTTCCCAACTCACCCTCAAGAGAGGGAACGCTCTCTGTTTGATGGAGCATTTGTGTACTTCCTGCACACATTTAGCTCTGATACAACTCAATTCAGTGACTTTCTTTTCTGCAGTTGAGAGCTACGTTTGACAGCTCACAGACAGAGAGAATGACAGCCCCTGCTAGGAACAGCTCAGCATCTCAGACTGGAGACAGGGGGTGCAATGCCCACCCCAGCTCTGCATTGTTAAACCCCACCATTTTTGACCTGTCTCTTGTACTGCCTATTAGTCACTTCAGTGGAGTGGAAGGGTAATGTACTTGCCAGCAAAATTGTGGCCCTTAGCCAAGCTCATTCCTTGCATACCATTTCTTTCACTTTCATGCAAGACAAACTATATAGGGTCCAAGGCAGGCTCCACTTTTCAACAGCACCCAACATCATGGAGGGGTGGTGGCACCACTGGCTGATTCAACATCAGGTCTGTCCATTTCTCTGCTGCATACCCACACTCTTATCAAGCAACCTTTTTCCTATTGATCCTTGAACAACCGCCTCCTCCAGGCAATCCCCTTTCTTTCCAGTGACATCCAAATAATAGTCTACTGGTATCAAATAAACACACACATGCAGACATCAGCATTACATCTAAGCACAAGCAATAAAGCTACTCTGACTATTCCCACTGCACATTCCTTTAGCTCAAAATGCAGTTCCACCGCCCCTTGCCCAGCCAGACTTTCCTACCTGCCCACTCATGTCAGCATCAGAACCTGGGCTGCCTACAGGGTAAGATGTGTCAGGGAACTGATACCCCTGAAAGCTAATTTCTTGCAAAAAAAAAGTCACTTTACACCTGGCTGAGCTCCCAGCCAGCTGCCACAACAGCCTGCGGTTACATCCAGGTGCAGAACTGCACTGTCAGGTCTTGTCACCCAGAAAAAAAACACAGCCAAAGGGCATCCAGATAGTCCCCATGATTCAGAGAGAGATGAATAGGGAGCAACAGCATAAAAGAATGTGCCCTCCTGAAAACACAGAAGAAGAGATCTACGGTGAGAGCGCCCCTCAGGGACCCACCAGGAGCCTATCTCCCTTGGAAAAAAGAAAGGTGCTCTAGGGAATTGCAGTTAGAGGGAAGACCCTGTAAACTCAGGGTAGATAGCCAACACAGCCTGTGACAAATATCACTGGGACAGGTTAAACACTCTGACTGGCTATCGATAATTGCTAAAGTCTCACCCACAAAACATTCCTACTCCAAAAGGGAGAGAAGCAGCCTAAGACAGAGGAAACAGGTGATGGATGGTTAAATCAAGTATTACAAAGTGACTGGAAATCAACTTTTGGGAATGCAGGAAGGCATACAGACAGCAGTAAGGACAGCAGAGCCTGATAACCAACATTTGGATACAGCACAGAAAAGCAGCACCTATCTGCAAGTGGAAAGTCAGCAAGAAAATCTGCCCGGTCAGAGGCAGGGGGCTACTTCCAAAGCACCACATCTTCACTTTCAAAGCAACAACCACATGCCTTAGAGGTGCCTTGTTAACTGAGGGACCAAGAGAAAACAAGCCCACAGTGGCACAGACCTCACCGCTCTCTGGAGGGAGCAGTAGCCAGCCAGGCATGGCACAAGCTGTGTGCCTCAGTGCTTGCTCAGTCCTGGGCAGGCCTGCAGCCCCTGCACAAGCAGGACCAGGGCAGACAGGCTGAGAAGGTACTAGTCCACGAGACAGACATCCCCCTGCTCCTGCTGTAGCAGAGCTGAGCACACCCACTCGGGCTTAGCTCTGAAAAAAAAAGCCTTTTAAGGGAAGCTTATGAGCTCCCCAAGATGAGGGGCACTGTCCTGTGTCACCACAGCACAGTACTGCTGCACACAGTGGCTTCCTAAGGCACCAGAGCACTTTGCAGTGGGTACTTCCCTCTCACACCTGTCAGACAGTCCAGACATAAAGTGGATTTGCTGGGCAGTGGTACAGGTGAGAGCCACACAGCAAAATGCAGGGACAAGCTAAGAGACAGAAAAAAGGGACACAAAAAGATCGAATCAAACTGCACATTCCTGCCTAGGATCTGCAGCTAATCAGATCAACCTCCTCTACAGACACAGATGATGCTGAGAAGTGAGACTCCTTTAATAAAAAACTGGTCCCCATCCCAGGATAAGCAGAACTTACTTAGCCCCAGACATGAAAGACCTCAAAGAAGGGACCCTTCACATCACAAACAAAGCCCTGCAAAGAGCACAAGCTCCCACCATCCCTGTAGATAAGTTCAACAGCTCCAGACACAGGAAAACCCTGTCTGGTAACACCATAAGTGAAATTCCTTTGCCCCTGCTATCATGCACAGCCTGCCCCATGTGTAATGACTGGCTTTCCAAAGGAAACATTTACAGAGAACACTGCAGATCAGTCACGTCCTTTAGGAAAAAGAATAAATAGTTAGGTTTGTGCATTAAATGCTGGCTCATTCTAATCTACCAGGCTTCAAAGTCAGTCCCAGGACAGACTAACATTTTTTCCAGCTCCTGTCCTCGCTGCAGATGAAGCACTTCACTATACAGTTACAGCCAGTCCAAATGAAACCAGACAGCAACTCAATACCTCCATTTTTCTAATTTTAACTGACAGAAAACAGGAGGGTAAAGTTTCAAAGTCTCCTACTTGTGTTTATCTCAGCTTTTAGAGGAACTGTAGATCCGTTAGACCCATTACAAGTACCTGACATGTACACTGACAAAATGGAATGACTTTCTTATTTAAATTTCAGAAGAAAACAAGGAGATGGTGGGGTGGGATGGCTTTCTGTGCAAGGCACTGAGTACAACTAGTTTTGCTGTTCATCAATTGTGATGCTGATGATTTTTTTTAATATGCAAAGTCAATGACAAAATTTAACACTGCTGCTTTGTACAAGGCACATATACAACTATTTCCAAGTCTCAATTTCTCATTTTCCCTCTTTACTGGAGAATTTTGGCAAAATCCTTTCAAGTACAGACTGTACAAACATTTCACCCAAAGTCAGCTGTCCTGTCCTCCACATGCAGGTGTACAGAGAAGAAAGAAGAAGAGATTTCAGCTTTATGGTTAGTGGGCAACAGACCAAACTCCGCTTTCAAATAAATGAAGTAGCTCTCTCCCCCCACCAAAAAAACCTGAAAATTGGATACAACTATATTGCCACCAGATTTTACAGAGGGCTACATGCAGCCACCACAAAATAAGATACAGCCAGCTCCACATCTATACATGCTGCGGTTACCCCAACTTTTAATTAAATACACACAGACTGTAAAAATCAAGCACTGTCATCCATTTAAATTAACTGCTGCCACTGCCCTACACCAAACACTCCAGGCAATCCCTGGCAGCGTGTTCAGAGGCAGCTTTTCTGCAGAAGTCATCAGAAACACGAAGTAACGGCAACCATCGCTTCTGTGGACGAGGAAATGAGTCACTGGGCAAGCTCCCGGCGAGGTTCAGAGGAGGGAGGAAAAAAGGCCAGCTCAAAGTTTCCTGAGCTCATCTTACATGATGATAACAACCCTGATGATTAACCTTCACGGGGAGTTCGCTTTGGTTTTGCTTTTGCAGGGAGATTTGATAGCTGAGGCCGAGTAAGCCTCCTCCACTTGTCCCAACCTGCACTACACCCCTATTCCAGGCCTGAGCTGCCCACAGCATCACCAACAACATGGCAACAGGCTCACTGAGTTCAAACACTGCTCAGACAACGGCTTCAGCAGTGTAACATTTAAGTAATTTCAATTTTTTTCATATGAGTTGCAGGTTCAATAGTCGGCTCTTTAAAGAATAAACAATTTGGGCTACTTAGCGTTTGAAGTATCTTCCAGTTAACCACTCATCAAGACACTCAGGATATGACATCTAGGAATTCAGTCCTAAATATTTAAGCCAGCTGCTGTCCCCACATACGTGTAGGGCAGCTGCAGTTCTACATCCACCATGCCAAGATCACAGCCATGCTCCCGTTCCGCTGCGTTTTGCTACCACCTGGAAGCAGCAGCCAACGTGTTAAAATAACCATGAAAACAAGGGGAGAAAAAAAGGCTGCATCCCCAGTATTAAATAAGGAGGTTTTAAGTGTCATGGACTCCTAAGAACCACCTGCCTTTCAGCCCCCATCCAGGAATGGGGTGGGTCATTGGCGTTTCACAGCGTGTTTGTCACACTTATCCATCTGCATCAGATCTGGCACTTGTCACTGAAGACGCCATCCCAGCTGGGCCATGTCCAACCACAGATCAACTCCAGTGGAGACCCATGGCCACAACCAGAGCTCTCCCACTTCAAACCCGCCTGCATGTTATGGAAAGTAACAGCAGGAGCAAGAAGCTGAAGAGTTCACCTGACCACACTTCTGCTCCCCTTGGGCAGTGGCAGGAGTTGTGCTTCCTTTCTGCTTGGCCACCAGGAAAAAAACATATAATAATAATAATAGTAATGATGATGATGCCTTACACAACGCCAGTGTACAGCATTACCAACAAACAATCACAACAAAGCTACAGCCCATAGGAAGATTAGATAATGCAAACACATGACACATCCCATGAACACAGCTCTGGGAAACCTTTCAGCCTTTTCTTGGATGGGAAACTAAGCCACTCTGGAAAAATAACTGCTCTAAAGCTATCTGGTATCCAGGTGAATACTATAAACTATGAGGACTTTAATGAGACACCTCAAAGACTGCTGCCTGCCAACACCAGAGCTGAGCTCCTCAAGGTCCCACCTTCTCCAGGCACAGCTGATGACATCACTGACAGTACCAGAGGAGTGAGGGAATGGCTCCTTGCACAGCTTCAGGCACTGGTGAAATCATCTGCTGTTAACGAGAAATGTAAATCCCCTGGAGGTTGGATTTCAGCCCTGGTAATTAAGGCAGGCTGGAACAGTTTAAAATAGAGGTCAAGTTTTTCAGTGCATGCGTACTTTCACACTTGTCTACCAGCGTCAAATCCACCAGAGCCAGGAACAGCCTTTAGGGTTGTAAAAAAGTTAAATTTTAACTTAAAATACACGAAAGGCAGTTGGCACAGAATTCTCACCCTCACCAGTCTGGCACACACAGGTCTGACTGCGGAACAACACTGATCCTTCTTTCTGCTTGTCAGCTCTCCCCCCTTAGTCAACATCATCAGCACCTTATCCCTCCTCCTCCCCCTTGCCAGTCCAGCTCACGCTCTTAGGGCCGTATGACTGACCCAGACACCTTTCCTTAGCCCACACAGAAGTTCCCTTGGATGCAGACTTGCACACCCAGCTAAGAGACATCTCAGGAGTGTGCAAAGACCACAGGATTCCACAGGGCACATGTTCTTCAGCCATGAGGATGACAGCACAGGTAGTGGGCACTCTTGTAGATAGAGCATAGGAGGGTCTCCTCCATCACCACAATCTTTTCAGAAACACCCTCTAGTAAGTTTACAAACTTACAGAGTAAGCCAGGTCAAACCAGTCCTCCCAGATGGAAAGCATAAGCCCGGAGAAGAACAGATGTTTCATCCTGAGAGCCTGTTTGTTTGGTTTGGTTTTTTCAAACGATTCTATGAAGTTTTGGCCGGAGGTAAATAGAGATTTTGTGTTTCATGATATCAAGCACAGTATTTTCCTCCACATGGCAGTGCACACTTTACAAAAGAAGAAGTTCAACAGGCAGAAGTTCAATGAGGGGGAGGTTTCCCTCTAGAGAATGTTAATTTCATAAAACTTTTTTTCTCCTTTAAAGATCTTAATACCTCACTACACCTACTTTATAGCCTTTAGTTGGATCTTTTTTGCTGAAACTTTTTTCAGATGAATTCCAAAACCAACCAAAACCAGAAATTAATTTCACACTTTTTATGTGACTTCAAGAGGGTCTCTAAAGAAATCTTAAACTCCTAAAAACCAAAAAACAATCAAATGAGACAACCACATCAGTCAATGGCAGTGTTACTCCCAACAAAGACAGTCACAGCCCAAGACTTTGCACACCCAGCTACAAACTGTCCCTTGCAAAACACTCATCATCACAGCATTTGAAGCTGAAAATCCCCCACAAAAGTTGAAAACAACAAAGGGAAAAGCATCACATTCCCATCCTCCAGATAGCCAGGGCATTGTCTTTGCCAAGGCACACTTAAGTCTCAGGCTCCTTGAAACAGGGCAAAAAACACACATGTCCATGTCACCGCAGCCACAAGTCCTATCCCAAGCATAGGATCTCCTTCAGGGCATTAATTAGAGAAGATAAGAAAGCAATAAATAAGAAAACTAAAGTTAAGAGTGACAAGTCCATTCTCATCACAAGGATCCAAACAAAGCAGGAGGCAGTATGCCACCACGACCGTAACTCCAAAGGGGAACACTCTCCAAGGAGCCTCCCATTTTACTCACAACATTCCTCTTGATAACGAAAAAACTCAAGAAAACAACTGTTTGACAGAAGAGCTTTCCATTGTTAAGTGTTCCAGCTGCCTTTTTAAAAAACCCCAAGCCACCATAACATATGATTCCTTTTCCCCGGATCTACCAGAAGATACGCGTTGTGCAAGAAAGCCCAAGAACTCTCAAAGACAAAGCAGCCAAACAACGTTTAAAGACAGTCCCGCGTGCAGCAGGCTTGCTTCCTGCTGGAAGGAGGCTTGGAGCTTGTGACGGACGTGATCCCGGATCAGTAAGGCTACCGCATACCACACACAGCAAACAAGATTTTCCTTGTTTGCCTTACGAGACCAACACCAAGATCTCCGCAGGGCGCCCATCGTGCAGTGGGGATCGCCACTGCTCCCACGAGCAGGGCTTGGCCCCTCTCGTGTTTGCACATCGTTCCCTTTGGCGTGGAGCGCACGGCGGCACCTGCCAAGCGCCGTTCCTTCGGCGCTGCCACCATCCAGCCGCCACCACCGTGTTCCTCTGGGGCTCCATCCCAACACGTGCTCGACAGCCACGCCAAGCCTGGCTGCCTCGTGCCTCACACCAACACTGGCCTGGAAGAGTCTTCCACGCTGCTGTCCCAAAGCACTCCAGCTCACTTCCACTTGGGATTCGCACCCACGCAGCGTCATAAAGGTTTATAACGTTATAAAGGTGTATCTCCGCACTTGCGAAACACCTCCCAGATTATCAGGAAAACCACAGGGCAGAGATAACAGCATACCATTTCCTCGGGACTGTCCTAACGATGCATTTTGCGCAAGAAAAAAAACACGGGGATTCCAGCCAAAAAAAAAAACAAACACAAACCAAACAAAACAAAACCAAAAAACCAAACATCAAAACTTCTGTCACTTCCTTCCTGCCCTGGAGGAGCGGGACGGTGCCGGGAGAGTCTCGCCTTGGAGAAGACGACACGTCCCGCGGCTCCTGAGAGGTCGCCCGGGGGAAGCGGCGGCGCTGCGGGGGCAGAGGGAGCCCCGGCTGCCGGGGGGTCCCGAGGGGAGGAGCTGGGACACGCCGGGACAGAGGGGACCCCGCTGCCTGTCCGGGGGCACCTCGGCCCGGGAGGCACCAGCCCCGGCGGGGCGGCGGTCACGGCGAGGGACCCTCGGGAACACCTGTTGGCCAAAGGCGCCTCCACCCGCCGGGAGCCCCCCACGGCCCCCCAGACGCGGCCGCCCACGGGGGCGTCCCAGCCCTCCCGGCCCCGGCGCTCCTCACTCACCGTGTGGCTCAGCAGCGTGTCGGGGTCGGCGGGCTCGCACAGCTCGCTCAGCTTGCGGTCCCAGTGCAGCAGCGGCGGCTGCTCCCCGCCGCTCTCGCACACCTCCATGGCGGCCGCGGGCAGCCCTGCGGGCCGGTCGGTCGGTCAGTCAGTCGCTCGCTCGGTCTGTCGGTCCGTCCCCCGTCCGGGCCGCGGCGCCGCCGCTCGCCCCCCGCTCGGCCGGGACTGCGCGGGCGGGTCAGCCCCACCGGCCGCGCCCCTCCGGCCCCGCCCCCGACGCCCCGCCCGCCAATCGGGGCCGAGCAGCGCGGCCGGCCCGGGGGCCGCGGGCCAATGGGCGGCGGGGCCGCGAGCGGCTCCAGCTGTGGAATGTGGGCGTGCCCCGCGCGGCCAATGGGGAGCCGGGGGCGGCGGGAGTGACGGGCGGGGCAGCCAATGGGACAGCGACAAGACTGCGCCAGGGCTGGGGGGCGGGGCCAGCGCTGCCCGGGATCCGGGCCTGGAATGGGATGGGATGCGATGGGATACCCGGCACGGGCACCGCGCCCCAGGCAGCGCTACAGAACTTACGGTCACCAACCACCGGCCGCCTGCAATGCCGGTCCAGAGAGAAAGGAGGCAGAACGCACCTGGTGAAAACCAGGAGTTTTACAAGGAGCTGCGCTTCCCAGCTCTTGTCGCCGGCCCGAGATCCTTCCCAGAGTGCTCACCCACGGGCAGTAAAAATAACCCCAGACAACGAGAAATTCTGGTATTTTAAGACTCACTTTCCTGCCAAGCCGCAGCAACAATGACGCTTCATTGTTCTTCAGAAATGGAAGATGCCCGCTGTTTACGATTCCAAAAAACTGGGTGTTCCTCCATGCTTCTCCGCAGCTCCTAGAGCAGCTCACGGCAGTCCGCTGTGGGTCAGGTCAACCATAACTGGCATTCCCACACTGTGTTGTGCAGGAACTATTCCTGGATTTTCTGGTGCATTCTCTCTCTCCTAGACCTCCGTTTAGGCTTCCCCTCTTGTGCCAGGCCACTTCCATTCCCTCACAGAGCAATCCCAAGCGATCCAGTCCTCCCTAAGGAGAGCACTGACCCTGCTCACTGAGAAAAACAAAGGCATAGGGATTTCCCAGCACCCATCAGCACAACAGCAACAAAAAGAGGAAGAACAGTGGTGATTTAATCAGAGTTGTCCTGTTAAGACTTATTAATCTTTTAGTGTAGTTTGATTAAAAAAACAAGTTTGGTTTTTTTAAAAGCAGCTCCACTGTTTTAAGAATATGAACAAAAAAATCCTTAACTGCCCCAACCAGAGATCTCCTAAAAGGTGAGTTATTCTAAGTCACTGTGAAACAAGTCAGTCCAGTACTTGCCCTCAGCAGCACAGAAAACATCTAAAGCCAAGTTACCAGGGCCTGAATCGCTACCAACCACTTTGGCAAGCCCAAACAGAGGTACAAACTTCTTGTGTCCTGGCACTGCCAGGTACTGTTGTCAAAGCAATTTCACTGTGCCAGTCCTGAGATGCAGATTGTGAAATCTGTAAAGGTCAGTTCCCTATCCAGGAGCCTCTGTGTTTGCACTGGATGTGCTCTTACTTTCAAAGCCTTTGTGGCCTTGGGATAATCTGTTTAACAAAAGGCTCTCCATCACTCTGACATTACATCCTTCTAAAATCACTGCTGTGACTAGATAATTTCTTTGGGCTGGGGCACCAAATTAGTGTTTTGCCCACATGGGAAGTCCTAAGGGAAGACCCACGTTTGCCTTGTAAGCCAACAAAATAAAAGCCACCTCAAAAGAAGGTGCTGACTGGGTGACTGCAGCTTTGTATGAGAACAAGGGGCTCCCAAGGACTGGTATTTGACAGAGTACTGAGCTGAACTTTCTCAGTCTAACACATGCATCCTGTCATTCCCCCTTGGGTAAAGGAAGTAAGGAACTCATGGGAAGTTAGGCACCCTGGGTAAACAGTGCACTGCTTTTCCCAGTGGGTTCCACTCTTCCTGCATCACATAAAATTGTGTCCCTCTCCCCTCTGCACTTCCGCAGGGGCTCTCTCTTGTAGCACTAGTACTGAAGCACAGCTGCCACTGTGGGACACAGTGCTGCTGAGAATTCAAGAGCATCCTGGAAGACTTCCTTGGCCACTGAAATATTTTCATACACAAAGACAACCCATTTCTGGGGCTGCAATATAAGTATAAACCACAATACCAGTAACTGGTGAGTAGATATTGGTAACTGGGCAGGCTGCCTGCCAGATTATTAAAATTAGTGTTCAAGGCTAAGTGTCATTTCTGAGCTTAAACATTTCTGAAACAATTACCTGAGACTTTGTAAGGAGATATGATGTATTTGCTTCGTATGGTGGCAAGTAAGAGCATACAGACCACAAAGAAGTGTTTGTGCTGCAGCACAACTTCTTCTTGGGAAACAAAATCTCATTAGCAAGCTCCTGCTGTTGTGAATGGGCAGCATGCACAGGGCACCAAGAAGAAAGTGACAAGAGTGGAGGCAATTAATCCTTTCCAGAGAATATTAATTATTCAGTGTCCTGACACAATACATGGGATAGCAGCCCAACGTGCTCACAGATTGACACTACACCAGAAATCAGGCACTGTGAAAAGCACCACAAAGCCAGCAAGAATGTGATACAGACATAGCTGTCCTAACTTTTCCCCATGTTGCTTGGAGGATTTTAAGTTGTGGGTTTCAATAGTTACTAGCCTGCTGAAAATCAGAGCTGTTTCTCCATGTTTCATTACTCTCCTCTTTAGAACAGCTTTGGTAGTATTATTAAGTTCCAGCTAATCTGAGAGCATTTTGATGTTTGCTTTTGTGTAAGACCCTTTCCTCACCAGAGTCTTCTGAACTGGGTTTGAATTCACTCTCCAGCACAGGGAAACAATGCAAGAATTGACCAAGAATACAAGATGATAAAGGGGTGTGTGTGGCAGGTATTGTCTGCAGAGGTAGGAGAGAGGAGAGCTCAGCTTTTGTTTACTGAGCATTCTGTCCCTTTTTTGCAAGGAGCAGAAAGCCCACGCAGAAAAACCAAACAAAAAAACCTACACAGAAAAACAAGCTAGCTAAGAAAGGGGAGGCTGTTGAGGCAGAGCTCCAAAGAAACACCACTTACTTAAAATATCAAAGAATAAAGCTAGCAACAACACAAAGCCTGGCAGAAGAAAAGTGCTCTCTTTTCCTTGCAGATCCAAGTTACAGAAGCCACGACTCCTGCAGCTGCATCATTACTCAGTTCTCGATCAGGTCAGTTGCACAAAGGCTCATTAAATATTTACAGGTGACATTTTCCTGACTTGTGACAACCAGGATCAAGATAACCATCCATTTTCTACAGCCATTCTGTTCAAATCAGTTTGAGAAGCCAGCCAGCATGAAAAGAACAAATAGCAACAGAGCCCACAGGATAACAATTGCCAGGTTTCTGGCCAGCTCCCAATAAAAAAAAAAAAATCACCTGAAAGCAACAGAAAACAGCCACAGTTAGAGAAGGTTTCTTCAACTTAGCACCTCTTAAAGAGTGCAGGGCACAAGCTTTAAGACTAAGAATACACAGAATGACCAAGCAATCAATTCCTAGTCATGGTAGTTGCTAGAGGTTTTTGTGAAATGGTCAAGTATGGTAATGGGCTGGTTTTTTTTTTTTTGACCTGGGACTTAAAGCACCAAGCAGAAGAAAAATCTCACACACACTAACTAACATTTCCCACAAGAGGATGTTTCTGTAGAAACCCTGTGAAAGTTATTTGAGTGTTGTGCAAACACACTACTTGCACTACCCAGTACCTGGTAATGCACTAACAAAGAAAATGTCTTGTGTAAATGAGATTAAATCACACAGCTGTGCAGAGAAGCTCACCCCTGCCAAGATAAACAGACACCAAGTCTTAGTTTGTACATACAGACACACTCAACTTCTTGGCAAAAAGGCGTCCACCACAGAAATTTCAGAGTTAAAAATAGGTGTGCTTGAGAACAGCGAAGTTTTCTTCCCACAATCCTGGCATTTTATTCCTTTTCTGACATGAACACTCATGAAATTGGGATAGCCAGTATTGAAGACAGCCTACTACTAAACCCACATAACTGCTACACTGACACAAGTTCCACTTCACCGGAACATTCCTTGCTCTTGTACCCAGGGGCTTCTCAAAACACTAATTTAGCTTTCTTGCCTTTGCAATCCATGGCCCCTCTGCATGGGCTTCCACCAGGCTCCCACAGGCACTGCTGGTCTTTACCTGAGGTGTGACTGTGTTTGGGAACAGACACAATTTCCCCTCACCCCACGGAGGGTAACGAGAGGGCTACTTCAGTGAGGTGGGACTCGATTTCTTTGCCTGAATTTTTTTTAATGGTTCATAATTCCTGCAGAGTAATTTCTGCAGGTTAATAAGAATCACAGTTGAAAGTGTTCCTTGCTGTCTGACACAGGCACAGTGTTTACAGTGTCTTCCTCCAACCAGCCACAGAAACAAACACAGGAGAAGACTGTTTCCTACACCTTACACCAGGCTGACAGAAATAACTGAGTGCCATGGAGCTGCACTGCAGACCAGAATAGCTCTCAGAGCTGCTAAGAAATGCTCCAACTACTTGGTGAATATGCTGCCATTTTTAAAACAAATCACCTCTATTTTTTCATCTTTTCCAATCATCTCCAGAGATACGTAAAATAAATTCCTTGTTAAGGTCAAACACTTCTGAATGTCCTGGTTGGTGCAAGCACTCAGGGTTTGCCTAATCAAGTTTACACAAGAGGTTAACACAGACAAGCATTTTCCAGGGGACAGTGTGGAAAAATAGTCATACTTGCCTAGTTACAAAGAAAGAATCGCTGTACTTCACTCAGGTGAGAGTGCTTCCATTCTGTAACACTTCCTCACAGAACGAGTACCTAACCATGAAAAGCCAGAAAAACCCCAGATGCTACAGGAATGCTGATTTCACACTGTATTTTCTCATAATCAAAGTTACCTAAGTTACAGATTAACTCTTCCCCATAGCAGCAACACAGACATAAGAGATGAACACACAACATGCCTTTGCCACTGGTTGTTTCTGCTGTAACTGAGTCTATCAGTAACAGATAGATCAGAAACGATCAGAATCATTTGTGAAAGTCTACCCTACTTCCAAATTGTGGTGAACACTCAAAATAATGCACTGCTTTTCAGCGTGTGCTCAAAGTTGGTATATGTCGCCTTTGTACCAGGTCAACCTTTAGAAGTGTACTAGCTACTTTAAATAGAACTGGAAAGGCGAGAAAACTCAGTTCTTGAGCAAATATTTTTCTTTGCTGGCACCTAATCCAATACCTTGTGCTCGCTTGGCTGTCTCCAACTTGAGCCAGGGGCAAAGATTAGCAGGAGTTCTAAGCGGCAAAGGGAATCCACGCTGCCACTTCTGCTCTGAGTTTGGAGTGGAAAGCCAGCTCCCAAGCTCCAAAGCAGACATTGTCATAAGCTGTGCTGAACTCCACCACCACAGCAAACGAGGTGACCACTGAATGGACAGAAAGCACATTCACTCAAGGCCTCTTAGAAAGTTCAAGACAAACCTCATTTTTCAGCAAGCAGGAAAAATTTGTGTGGACCAAACACAAGCTGTACTTGGATCACCACCGTGTTAAGCGCAACACCACAATTCTCCCAGCAACACAACAGGCTCAGATTAAACAGGTAATTAAGGGAAATAAAGTCAGAACTTCCCACTTAAAAAGATACCCACAATCTCCTGTGGATAACTCTCTGAAGCAGCTAAGCATTTGCAGTACATCTAACACCTCGCTATGCCAGTGGCAGGGGCTCAGATAATAGTCAAAGCTTTAACTTCAACCAGAAATAACTGCTGAATTGAAAGATGTTTTTGTTAGTACAGAGAATGCTCACAGATAGCATAAAAAAAAAAAAAAAACCACTCAATTCTGTAGCGGGAAGAGCTGCAGAGACTATAAATAAGTGTGCCCTGTACTCAGCTCAGAGAGAGATGAGATACAAAATCCCACCAGCTCTGAAGGCAGGAAATTGTCACCTCTAACATTTTTCTTTCCCTGTTCACATCAGACTGTGTTAGAATGGGAATTTCACCACCTCTTCATGTAATAAAATGAAACACCTTTTAGTTGTGGAATTTATGACTAATAATGCTAAATAATTTTCAGTCTTTGTGACAACAAAACGAAGTTAAACAAATGCCACTCCCACATTTAGAATCCCGGACTAGGGATGTTTCTCACACACCTCTCCTAACGCACCAGCCAAGGCAGTCGTTCCTCCAGCTCCTCCTGATGGCAAACGATGGGCACAGCACCCGAACGAGGGTGGGAATGCTGATGTAATCCTGTGTGAAATGCCATAACATCCAAGACCCAAGCACATGACCAAAGCAGGGTTTGCTGAAAGAGAACACCTGATTTGATCAACAGCTGGGATCAGCAGAGGGGCAGAAGCACGAGCTCAGGAGGCTTTCTCAAGGTCTGGGACGAAAAAGCCTCCAGCTGAGCACTAGTTGAGGCCAACTGCTCTTTGAACTCACTGTGTAACTGGCTTAGTGGAAGAAAAACAGGAATGACACCTACAGAACACAGAATGGATGTCAACAGTGAGAGAGGATAAGGCTGTCAGGCCCCACAAGACAGGAGGAGATTGTTAAGGCAGCCAAGGATATAAGGTTTGAAAATGGCTGAAGATGGAAACAGTGACTTCCATGTATATATTCATCAGCTCAAGAATTAATACAGCTGCCTGGGTTACCTTTTCTCTTAAGAATAAAAAAGAAAGGAATCCAAACAATGATAACAGAGAAAGCACGTGGAAAAACAAAAAGACACAGATATCCTACAGGTAACAAGTATTTTATTTATTTATTAAAGAAACTACAGGAATATAAGTGACTATGAAGCACTGAAAATCCAAAGGAATGAAATGGCCTGGGTTCAAGCACTAATGACCTCACACCTTATCTCTCGTAGAGCCCTCACTCAGAAAAATCACATTATCTGAAAAGAGATAAAAAAATTAATCTTGAGGATTGTTTCGCCCTGTTGCAAGCCTTCATACCCACAAAGACCACCTATTTGTGTTAAAATAAGCTGCATATTTCAGAGCAGAACAATTACTAGAACAAAAGAGGGTCTGAAACAGCGTTCTCCCTTTGTGTCCCCTGAAAGCTGACAACTTAATGTGGTCACATGTAACAAGTGTGCTAAAGCTGATGAAAAGCTGCTGAGCAGTCAAAGACGCTAGACACATTTTAAAATAATAGTTTAATTCTTTGATTATAATCTGCATCAGATACAGCTTCTTTCCTTTTTCAGTCTGCACAACCATGTCAACAGCCTATAGAAACCTCCTATTTCATCAAGCCTCAGGAATTTCAAAAGCATCTTGAGATGGTGCCTCTTGAGCACAAGGAAACTATTAGGATAATACTAATTAGAAAAAAGATACTTCCTTCTTCCCTCCACTAATTTTTAAACAGCAACTTACACCACTGCTAGCTGAACTGCTCATGTGAAAGTTTGATTGCTGTTGTTTTAAAGAGGCTGCAGAAACACCCAGAACTACAGTTGTTCTTTTTCCTTCCTTTTCCTCTGTCCTAGCTTTTTTAGACATACTTGTGTAATAGAAATGTTTGCTCTACTACCCAACTAATTTACCCCTCCCTCAAAAGCCACAAGGTAGCAGCTCTACCCACAGTAAAGATGTAGGATGCTCACACTATTTAAATGCTCAAGGAAAGAGTTTTCTAGTTCTCTTTTTCCTTGTGTCTATCCAAGGCATAAGTGTGCTCCTTATCCATTCTGTGCTCTTCTTGCCTCTACTGGCTACCAGAACAAGGTGTTTCTAAATTCTCCACCGAGTTATCTGCACATAGAACAATCATCCAGAGGTCCTTTAAGCTGGTGAAGTCTCCAGTCTTTAACAGGAAGAAAAAATTCCAGCAAACTGAGACAGAGCTACTAAACAACCTCTGCTTAGAAAAGGAATCTGCCTGACCTGCAGTACTACACACCAGCGTTCCTAAAACACAGTGTCTGCCTCCTGCATCAACTGGTTTGTGTGAGCAAAGGATGCCAACAGCATGCAAGTGTATACTCTGTGTCTTCACAAGCAGTGCCAGAGGAAATCTACTGGTACAGACTATTCATTCTCTCAAAATCCTTGAGTGTGGATACTGAGGATGGAGACAAACCAAGCTCTATTTCAGAGGCCCTCCACTCCCTCTCCATTTGAAAAGGGCAAGGGGAACCTTGATGTGTTGCTCCTTACCTGCTATAATTGTTGTGGCCTGTCGCCTCACATTGTTTTTATCTGTATATTCACCATAGTCTATCTTCCCTTCAACGTAAATTCGAGAACTGAAAAAAAAAAAAAAAAACAAAAAACCAATTTAGTTCTGGTCAGAGAACTGTGCTGCTGTTTTCCACTCTATATCTAGAATCACAGAATGGTTTGGTCCTTAAGGTCCCTTACAACCCATCTAGTTCCAACCCCCCTGCCATGGGCTGGGACACCTTCCACTAACCCAGGTTGCTCAAAGCCCATCCAACCTGGCTTTGAACACTTGCAGTGATGGAGCATCCACAACTTCTCTGGGCAACCTGTTCCAGTGCCTCACCCCCTGACAATAAAGAATTTCATCTATACATCTAACTAAATGTCCCCTTTTTAAGTTTGAATTCATTCCTCCTTGTCCTTTTCATCACTATTCCTGATGAAAAGGTTGAATTCAGAATCTAAGTACACAGCCATTTGTAGAAGTTGTTTGTAGCAGGTCAGCTGACATTTTATGGCACCTCTATCTTAGCATAGCTCCTGGTCACTATAATTATTACATTAATCAATTATTAAAGTATTAAATCCTCAGCCACATTTCTTGTTCACTTACCCCTTCCTCACATACTGATAGGTAACATCCCTGAGGCCTGGCCTGAAGACAGAGATCCTGTGCCACGTCGTCTTCTGACTGACATCACCTAAGTTACATAAAAATAACTATGTTGGATGCCAAACTCTCTTTTTGGTACAAGATTCAGAAACTAGTTTTTATGAGGAGTGACTTGAAAACAGAAGTACACTAACACTCAAAATACCACTTCATTCCAGAACTCAATGTTCCACACATCAGTGTCCAAGTGAAAGTATTGTGCAGAAGCACAGTTCAAACCAAGAGATCACTTTTCCTGGAATACAGTGCTCAGACTATAATTTCCCACCCCCCTTCCCATGATCCACATTGAGTAGAAGTTAGAGAAAACAAGACACCTGTATCTTCAGAGTGATGACAGAAACAAAGACAAAAGGCTTTTTTTTTTTTCTCCTCTCTTGAAATACAAACAAGAGGAGAGAACCCACTACACCTCTGACAAACCCCAACAGTGACAAACTGCCAACTCAACACTCTCTTCTCCAGAGGAAGGTTGACAGGCAGATCTCTCTTCATGCTGCTGGGGGTCAGCATGAGACACACAAACACACCAGCATCTCTACTGACCCCAGAGAAACTTCCCTGCACCCAAGAGGTTTACACAGCAGCATGGAGACAAAGGGTGGTGCTGCTGAACATGCAAACATGAGCTCAGAACACAGCAAAAGCAGGTTGCTGGCTGCAGACTCACCTCCCTGTCCTACTTCACTATCCCCTGTCCGCCACATCTCATTGGTTGCAAGAGAAAATATGGTAACAGGATTTTTTCCTTCCACTTGCCTCATGATAGGGTCCTGTCCAACCCGACCCAGTAACTGAACACGATTCATGGCTGAAACAAGAGAGAGTAAACGCATATAGAGGTGAACTACAATGCTTCTTATCACGGCAAGCCACAAACTGGCAGCAACTTGTGAAGGGCCAGAAGCACAACTTCCTGCACCTCCTAACCACTTTTCAAGCTCTTGTGACTTTTGCCTTATTCAGGCCCCCAGCAGAAGGTTATCACTAAATAACTCACTTAGAAAGCCAAATGTTCCTTTGTCATCATTTTCCACAGCCATATCCATGTGTCATAAGACTATCTTGCATTTACTTGTCTGGACTTTCATTTGTTTCATTATGATAAAACTACAGCATTGCATTGGGGTTTTTTCTTAAAGCAGTGACTTTAAAACAATACAGTTGCATTATTATACTCCATCCTCTGAATTAGAGGGTGATTAGTTTTGACACAGGTATCAGGCCTAGGCAGACACAGTTTATCCCTTCTCTGTGTTCAAGAACAGCTGGAGGAAGTCAGGGAAGGATCACTCTTGCAAAACCCTGTGAACTGAAGAGTGAAGTCTGAAGTGTACACCTGGAGGAAATCACAGTGGGGCACAGCAGCACCTAAACAAGTACCCCAGGCGCAGAGGAATCTGGGAAACAAGGACATGAGACACCTAAAGGCAGTTGTTAGAAATCCCAACAGCAGGCCCAATTCACTGCCACTGATAAAGTACAACTACCTGCCTTTTACAGGTGGTACTCTATGTCAGGGTTTTTCCCTTGTCTCCTCTAAAGTGCTGCCTGACCTCACAAAGACCAGACAGGAAGCTACTCGAGCCTGTGCCTTTGAAACAACACATTCTTAGTTACCACACTAGGGGCTACCATACCTACCTGTTTCTCCCCTACCATATTTCAGAGGTTCTAAAAACTGAGATAAACACAACGAGTAACAGTAAGTTGCACCTCAGGAGCTACTTACATCTTTCCAGTACCAGTGGGGTAACTGTATCAGACTCATGTCTCACAACCTGGTGAAACACCTGAGGGAACAGACACATGTTAGTTTCCAGGAGACAAAGCATGAACAGCATTCAGAAGCCCCGACGCCTCATTTTCTGAACACTTTTGGAGGTTCTGCAAGAGTGTTCTTTTCCCTGTAACTGATGGAGGGATTAAGAAAATAAATCCATTCAGCTAAATGAAGCCAGTGGGATTATTCAAAGAACATCTGGTTAAAGCACCCTTAAAAAGCTGCCTAGGAGAAAGGGTGGTCCACAGGTACATCTCCAGAAACTATTTTTGGGACTTGCAATAACTACTGTTATTCTGTAATACATAAATCAGAAAGGAGAAGTTTGAAGCAGAGTGGTTGTTCAGTTCTTTTGGTTTTCGGAAACAAAACCAGTTTTGATAGTTGCATCAATTTTCTGCTTTGCTTCAGAGATTAACAAGACATGCCCACTTCACTTGCACATCCATCTGCTGCCATGAGCGGTAGGATGCACTGACAACCCCTGCTATTGAGCAGGCAAGCAAATCAAGGACACAAAAACCCCAGAGCCACAACTAAACACAAGTGGGGAAAAAGGTAAAGGAACTGCCTTCATTTCAGCAAATATCCCGTCCTAGAGGAAAGGAGGGGGAAACAAAAGCCCAGGAGCACTCCTGCAGAAGGCCCATGTGCAGGAACTGGGAAGGAAGCTCATCTCCTGTAGCATGTGAGCAAGGAAGCTAAACCAGAGGAAACGCAGTTTGCAAAACAGCAGCTCTCTGATGCGACTGTGGGCCTCACTAACACACACGCAAACCATCTCAGACTCGTCCCACGCACAAGGCAGATCTTTCAGTACACCATCTCCCCGGCAGCTCAGTAACCAAGGCGCGGCATCCGCCTCCCTGGAACACGAGCGCAAACAAGAGCATCTTCACGGGCTGCAGCCCCGGCCAGGCTGGGCGAGCGGCCCCGGCGCTATTCCCGCCCCTGCCCTTCCCGGGCTGCTGCCATGCCCACAGAGTCACTGCCGGACCCACGACAGCGGCGGGAGCTGCTTCTCCTCCTCCTCCTCCCGCCGCCCCTTCCCCGCCCCGAGCACACGGGACCCCAGTGCCTCCCCACGGAGGCCGCGGCGCGACCCCGGGGCCGCCCCACGCCCCGCACGGCCGTACCTGCCACGCCGGTCGCCGCCACATGCCTTCTCCGGCGAGCCTGCGGGGGGAAAAGCAGGGCTGAAGCAGCGCCCGAGGGAGCCCCGGCCCGGCCCGCTCCGCTCCCGCCGCCCGACCCCGCGCCCTCCGCACCTCTCCCGCCGCGCCGCGCCCGGAACAGGAAAGGGACGGACGGGAGGTTCCGGGTGGAAACCCGCCCCATCCCGCGGGACAGGCGCTGGAGCGGCCACGGGCAGCCACTGCTGCGGCCACCCGCCTCGGCCCACGGGGGACCGGGAGCTCTCGGGTGGCGGGGGAGGAGGGGGAAAAAAAAAAAAAAAGAAGTCACTCCATCACCGTTTTAAAATAATAAGATAAAATGTTTATTTGCACGTTTCAGTTCTGAAAATATAGGATCTTACAGTTAAAAGCCAGCATCATAAAAACAAATTTCAGTTAAAAAAAATGCAAATAAGCGAGTTACCAAGTTTACACTCTCCCTCGTAACAGTGCAGCGCTCTGTCCAACCAGGACACAGCCGACCAGGACCCACAAAGATACATTTGGCAGGGAGGGGGACGGTGGTGTAGTGTGAGGTCTAATAAATACGAAATACGTACCACAAGTTACATGGGCAACTCCAAAAACCTGGAAAAGCCCTTACCCCTCATCTCTGCCGAAAGGGTGCAGTTTGAAGGCAGGCAGCTGCACCAAGTGTGAGATACTGGAAGAGAAGTGGGTACCAAACCCAGCTACCAGCACACCACAGTCACCCCCCCACACCTGAACAAGGAGTCCTTGCCGATCGACAGGAAGCAAGTCAGGCATCAGAGGACTAAGTCTGCGAAAGTTTACTCAGCTACAGGAATTTTGTTGCTGAAAGCTGAGGGAAGGAAAGTTTTTCTTCAGCTTTCACTCCTTAACTCAGTGTTTCCTTTTACTCTTTGTCCCCCATCAGTGAAATGCCACTCCAATTGCATCCCAGTTCCACCAGGACTGCTATGTAACCAGCCTAACTACACAGGAGTCAACATAGCCATGGTCTCTACCTACTCACTCCTAGAAGGGCCCTGCTGTAGATGCTGTCTTCAGGTACAGCCACTATTGCCCCTCTAAAGATACACTCAGCCAGAGCATTAAGACCACAGAATCATCAATAACAGGGCCCAACTAAAGAAAGAGGGAAGTAAGGAGAGAAAATGCCATCCTTTCCCTTGTATGGCAGAGCTACACTTAGTCTATATCAAGACCAATTACACAAGAAATTTAACAGTTAAAAGACTGGGGACAGTAACCTTAAATTCCCTGATCCAACACCTGTAAGCCAGTCATTCTTCCCTCAGCCAATGTCTCATCATAGCTAAGGAGGTCACCAAAAAAAAAAAAAAACACACGATAGGGAGAGATAATATGGGGCATTGGTCTGTGCAGACCCTCAGCTTTCACAGGGCCCTTCAGCAGTCAGAGTTTTTGGACAACATAAAAATTCAGTAACCCAGAGTAAAGCTAAATGAGCGACAGCTCTTCCCTCCCACCAGGCGCTTGCTCTTCTGCTTAGAAGAGGTTTCAGACTCTTGCAACTTGGCACTTCCTAAGGCTTGGTCCTTCATGAGGGTCTGGGCAAGGCGAGCTGCTTTAAGTTCCCTGTAGGGGGGAGATGGAAGGAAGAGGAGAGGAAGAAAACCGGGTCATGCACAAATCCCCACCAGCTACAGAAGCAAGCTATGAACAGTCTTGCACAAGAAGGTTACTGTAATACTCCAGCAGGAAGGGGCAGCTTTTCACCCAAGAGGGTGACATGAAGATTACTGTAGCTGTCTCTAGAGATTTACCAAAAGAAAACTATGTATCGGGTCAGTAACACACTGGCACCAGCATGAAGAGCCCTTAGCTCAGTTTTTCTCCCATTGTTTCAGAGATTTGTGAATGGCAAAACTTATAAAGGCACATGCTTCTTTTCCATTGCCTTTTTTCCCTTGCTACTCTTCCAGAGAATACACTCTTCTGTCTACACAAAAAAAACTACTCTCCAGCTGACTGCTGCACTAAGGGGGTGGTGGGGCAGTTCCTAGGTCCCAACACCTTAAAACATTATTGCCAACAGCAGTGAGAGGGAACAAGGGGGAAAAGATATCTGTAGTTCTGATACCACCTGAGTATTCCCTTCCTTCTGTGCTAGACCACTATCTCAGTGCATTATCAATTCCTCATCTGCCCACTGGCTGCTTACTCTATCAATATTTTCCATCATCAGTGGTTGCAATTAACGTACAAGTTCACTGCTCTAACTCAGCCAGCTCCTCAGAGCTAGAACTGAAGCCCAGCTGCTTGGGCACTGCAAGTCCCTGCTACAGCCCCACCATCCTCCCAGCTCCAGGCACAGGACCTGCCTGGGTACTTCTGCATTCTGTGTTCTCCCAGCACGACCACCCTACACTCAAGGCTAGTGACCAGCACTTGTTATGCCCATGCCTTCTCCCCTTCATGCCCAAGCCAGTCCTACCTTTCCAGCATGGCTGTCTTGCATTTCTCCACATTTAGCTCTTGCTGGAGCTGCAGAGCTTTTCCACATGAAGGACGGAGAACAGGGTGTTTAGTCAGAGCTGAGGCAGAAGGTCTTTCCGCTGGGTCAGGATGGATCATGAGCTAGAAGGCAAAGGAGTTCAGAGTTTAACACTCCTGCCACGTGACAACTGCAAAAGCCACCATTCTGTCAAAGACTAATTCCTCACCTTAAGAAGCTCAAGAAAGCTCCGGGGAAGGTTCTGGGGGATCGATGGGACGTTGCCTTTGCGGATGTGGTGCCACATGGTCCCGTTGTGAGGCAGCGGTGCTGCGCCAGCTGCCAGAGCTACCGTGAGTGCCAGGGCAAAGATGTCTGCCTTGGGCAGGTTGCAGTATTGCTGCAGAGAGAAGGTAAAAGGTTATAGGAAGGAAACATCTTGCTGTACTAAACAAAGGTGGGTTGGGGTCCAAGCTCAAGAAGAAACAGCCAAGCAAGTATGTTTATGGCACTGGCTTCACCATTCCCATGAGCTGCTTTCTTCTCTTTAGGACAAAAACATCAACAGCAGGTAGTACTGTAACTAACAGCACGTTGGCTTTCACCCAGCCACAAGAAGCTTGCAGCCCACTTTATGATCACTGCAGCAACTCCAGAGGATGGTCTAACAGATGTGTACCTCCAGCCTTCACCATAAGGCAATAAGGTAGCCATGCCCAACTCAAGACTGCATCTCATGCATTGACCTAGCTGTTCCCAAATCCACTTGCAGCACAGATACTGTCACTTAAACACCTGAGCTGATCAACACATCCAAGCTGGTTGTTCAATATAGATTTCCTTTTTTTCCACTGGCCAGTGACAAGACTGCAGTCAGTTTAAGAGGTGTGTTGTGCCTCTCACCTCTCCCCACTACCTGCTCCGTGTTCGTTGTACAAGGCATCTGTCTGGGTGAATATATTCCTCAGTAATCACATCCAGCAGTTTAATATCAGCTGAGCATGCAAATCAAATGTCTCCAAACCAATAAGGTTTTATCTCATTAACCCCTTACAGGCAGTAGTTGCAATAATCCAATGATAGTTACTTATAAAGTACTGTAAATATTACATGACAAGACCCACACCTATACTGTTCATAATAAAGCACTAATTCTGCTGATTTCACCAGACAGAAGAAAGAGGAGATAAGGTGAGGAACACACTATACTAATAACTGCACTGCAGTTGATCTCTCCCCACCCTGTTCTTCCCACTGCCCTGCCAGCAGCTGTACCTCTTGCAAAATCTCATTGGCCAAGAACCGTCTGTCTCCTTCCTCCACCTGAGGGTTTGTTATTGATGTCACATGTCCAAGGTCACCTGGGACAAAGAACAAGCAACTGGAACGTAATGAAGCAAAATGATGTAGTTCTCCATCAATAAAAGCCTGTATTTTATAGGCACCAGTAAGAGCAACAACGAAGTACTAAGTAAAAGAGCAAGTCTGCTCCTACTCACGAATCTGAGCTTGGAAACAAGCTCATGAGTTTTCTAGAAGCTGTCTCCTTATTAATTCCAGTAAGTAACTGGGGCATTCAGGACTTTGCTATCAGTTTTGTATAAGAGTCTCTTCAGCCAGCAGGACAGAGCAACATCAAGCAGTAATGGGCAGCCCTAATCTTAAACCAGTTGTAAAGTAGGCTAAAACCTACCAATCTTATACACCACACCAGAAGAGAATTCATCTTCACTGTCACTCTCCTGCCCAGCAGGGCCTGCAACTGCCAGCTTGTGACAGATGAAGATATTACCTGCAAGACAGAAAAGTTTAGGAAGTGTGATATCAGTAGTCAGACTGCATCAGCCTGACAACTCCGCAAAAATCCCGCCTCTCAAACTAGTTAAGCTCTGCAGCCAGAGAAACTGTGCACATGCTTCCCACCAGTTAGTCTGCTTTCTGCCCATCTCCACATATTCAGCAACACAGCTGGCAGAAGACAGCTGTATCTTGTGCAGAAAATATCCTAGTGAAATAAACTTCCCCTCCCTCTACCCTTTAAGCTAAAAGCACAATTTCAGCAGGAAAAAGGAGCTCCACTATAAGAATATTAACTGCGCAACTGGGGGAGCACTGCCCAGGAGGTGCCCATCCTCAGCTTCAGAAAGGAAACCTTGTTACTATTTTTGGTGGAACTTAATCCCTCAGGGTAGCTACACATGCAAGAGTCAAGTGTTGTGCAACGAGGCAGAAGCAAATCAGGAAGTTCCTGTCTTCATTAGCAGCCCTACTTGCTCCACGGGTATGAAGGTGATTCCCATGAGCCAGGATTACGGAGATCACAAGACTAAAGTAAAATGCTGCCAACTACCAGAGAAGCACTTTTAGAGCAGCAGTAGTGGCACAATAAATAAATAACTAACCACAACAACAAAACCAAACAACAAAAACAAACCAACAAAAAAAAAAAGGCAAAACCAAAAATAAACAAACAAAAACACACACAAACCACAAGACATTCACCTTTTAGGGTAAGTCTTCTTTCCTTATGATAGGTCAAATCAGAAGGATCTATTACAGATCTTACCCCTGAAGGGTCAAGAGCAAGACCTTCCACAAAGGAGTGCACTATACTTACTAGGTTTGATATCCAGGTGCACAAGGCCAGAGTTATGGATGTATTTTAGCCCCATGGAGACTTGTAAGAGCATTTCCTTCAGCTCTGCTTCTAGGAGATACTGCCCAAGCTTTGCATTTTCCAACAGTACATCTTGGAGACTCCCACCTAGGTGAAAACAGGCAGTCTGAGACTTGCTAACAAAGGTTTTATAGAGCAGTATGTTTTTAATAGCTAAGTAGAAACTGCTGCCCAGAACACTGGCAGGCTTGCAAGGATGCACTGTCAAACCCCAACCAGACCAGCTAATATGTGCTCTATATGTGCTCTAGTGATCAAACCTGGACATCACCATTTGGCTTCAACCTTTCAATTGCCTCAGAACGCCCTGCCTCCTGCTCAGCAAGGACTGAGCACCAGGAGGGCTGGCCTGGTAGTGACACTGATGGTGCTCCAAGTGAACAAGCAGAACACAGGTATATGAATGGTGAAGCAAGGAAATTAAGTTCCCACTAGCAGACTTTGAAAAATGTAACATTTGACACAGACACAGTTTTGTGGGTCTCCACTGAGGCACTCTGGCTATTTTAGCTCTAGCAAATACCATGGCTTCTCTCTCCATCAGCCTACTTTTCACCACTTCTCCTTTAGCCTCAGCTACTTGTGTTCTAGTAGATGAGTAATAATGTCAATGCTGCAGCAATAAGCACTATATGTCATGGTTCCCTCCACCAAATTTGAAAGCATTAGTCCAAAAGCTATCCCCACTCTTCACTGAGCCCCGGAACTGCAGGTGCAGCTGAAAGATGAGCATTACATATTTGCTTTCAGCTCCTCTGGTAGCCAGATGGGTCCTTCTAGATTTCTCTCAAACAGCGCTGTGGCCAAGGGCAAACTCAAGTAAGAGTGCACCATCCTGCCTGCAGCACCCCATTTACACTTTGCCTCATTATTTGCTCCATTCCTCTGCAGCTGTCAACCCTTTTCTTCTAGTCAAGATGCAAGCTGCCTTCCTTTCGACCAGGTAGCCACTTTTCCAATCATTGTCCACCTTCACTAAGATGAGTTTGTTGCCAAGGTACAAGGCCCTTAAGTTACCTGCTCTTGAGTCACTTAGATCAGATGTTACCTGGACAGTCCCAGGCACAGCTCTAAGCATCAGCATAGAGAATGCCTCTGCGGGCCAACCAACACAGAGGAACAGTTTTAAAGTCCCAGAAATTAGAGGGTATTCACTGCTTCTAATATACAGGCACCATTCAGAGCTTCATCTAGATCTTATGAGCCCTTACTGGATTCTCCATGGATGTGTAGCCCCGGTGCTGTTTGCTTTGTTGTAAGCCAAAATGTCCCATATTTAAGGGGACAACTGCATCCATCCTGAGATCTCAACCTTTAACACTGTCCCAGCTCTTACCATTGCAGTGCTCATTTTGGATAATCATGTGGTCATCCTCTGCCCAGGCCGAGTAGTAACGCACAACATGGGGGTGGTGTCCAAGGACAGCATGAGCATAAACCTCACGCAGTGCCAGCTGCCTAGAGAAGCACACCCAGAAAGAGCAGAGGTGACAGAGTGACAGAGTCAGCTTGAGAGCCCAGATTGCCACCTGGCTTGAGAAAGGGGGAGCAGAGATGATCAGGACTTTCTCTTAAGTTTTGACAGACAGACTCTCACAGCTGCTGAAGAAAAACCTGCCCTTGCTCAACTGTGCTGAGCAGCTGCCCACACAAAATAATCACTGAGCAAGTCTTTTGTTGAAGAGGCAAAAGCAGCAACAACTTCAAAGACTTTGCTTTAGCATGCAGGACACCACGAGCTGGTCAATACAGATGAGAGCAATGCTGGCCATACAGCAGGGCAAGGACATACTACAAACAAACTGACTTGACAGTTATTACTTTAAAGAAAAAAGTCTGGATGGACCCAAGGAGTAAGCCATCATCTCACTTTGCAATGCATAGGACTTCTTTCTTTCTTAGACATTTATATCAATAGTTGTACAGTGCTATCTTCCCCCACTCTTATAACTGTTACTTGGAAGTGCAACAGCAGTCAATTTTTGCTCATGCCATCCCGCAATACCTTGAGATCCACACTCCCTCCCTCCTCATCACACCTCTCAAGAACATGCCCATCATTTCAACTGGCAGTTTCTAGCCAGCAAACTCACTCATCTGAGGATCCTGACAGAGGCCTTTTGGAGCGTTTGATGGCATAAACACATCCATCAAGGCGTTTGATGCACTTGTAGACAGAGCCAAATTCCCCCACACCAATTTTTTCTAATTCCAGGAACTCCTTCTTGTAGCGGGAAACCATATTGCTTTCTTTCAGAGGATATCTCTAAAAGGTCACAAAAACAGCAAAGACAAGTATGAGCTGAAAGATTTAAAGAAAGCCTTAAAAAATAATATCTTATGTTTTCAGACGTGTGTAGCACTTGCTCTCAGACTACCCATGTTGCTCTCTCTCCCATTCTGGATGCACACAGGCATGTGTGTAGGTGCACTGCCTGTTCTTCTTGAAATACTACCTTTCACTTAACCATAGCATTTTTTTCTGACCACCTACCAAAGGTCAAATTGTGGGGCTGTGTTTGCTTTGGTTTTTATAAAATCATGACTTGCTAGCCATAGAGGTAGAAACTGCAGCTAAAGACAATTTTAGTCTAGTTTGGTGTATGTGCCTAAGCCTTCTTGGGTTACTGCCATCCCATCTCCTCTCTTGGCAGCCCAGACCAGTTTCTAGACCCGTAACTGATGGAATCAGTCAGAGAAGAACAGCAGGCAACAACAAAATACTGAAGTAATTGGCCTAAAGACAAGGTTTGAAAAGACCTGTTACCAGCTTTGGTAGGTAGAAATCCAGTACCTCTGAATTAACCAGACCCATGTACTGAATTTGTGTTCAAGACAGAGTTATTGCCTATTTTGAAAACAGGAGAGAAGCTTCATGGCCTGAATGTTGGTTCTAGCTATGTAGGAGCTGCTGTACTCTGGCAGCTGAGGTTGCCTGCAGCAAGGCCATTCTGCATCAGTTCAGGCTCTTCAAGTTCGAAGCACCAGCTGTTGACTAATGGCAGATTAGCAGCTCTCTGTGCATTTGTTTGTATTCCCACTGATTTCTCACCCGGAGACACTTTTCCACAAAGGGTTGAAAGCCTGCAGAACAGTTGGAACATCATTATTGCTACAGTAAGGGCCACTAGGGAAATAGGAGCTGCTGGTACTGCTTGCAGAGTGATGCCTACTGGCAGGGGAGATGAGTAAAGAAAAGATAAGCAGTGAAGCATGAAGTGAACAACAAGAGAGTGGACTAAGTGATTTTTCTCCATGCTCCTGCATCCCTCACAGGGAAGCAGCTCATGTGGCACAGTGGTTTCCACAGAAACCACTGCTGTGATTGTTGTGGTTTGTGGTATATGACCTTCAAGAGGAGGGGGTAAGAGTTGGTCCTCACAGCCAGCAAGATGTGGCTCACATGAAACAGCAGCCCTTCACAACAGGTTGCATTTCATAAAGCAGCTGGTAAAATTACACCATCTTAAAAAGCTTGAGAATAAAGATACCTCATAGTACACAATTTTATATCTACGTTACATAATCTAATCAGCACTCAAGCAGAATAATATTTCAGTAAATCACAAGCTACTTAAGGCTTTCATCTAGGGAAAATAATAATTGGGGCACCCCTGGATGTTGCCTGGTAGGACACTGGTTCTGCAGGTGTAGTTTTTCCCTGGAGACCAGTTTTCCTGCAATACCAGTCTGCTCGGCTAGAGGGTACCGTTATTCTTCTGTAAGCAGAACTCACAACTACAGACTTGCGTAAATCAAGACATTTCCTTCAAGGAGCTGCTCAGGAAAATTGAGATTCTTACCTCCTCTAAATGAAGATATTTAGTTGAGGCTTGGCTTGCTTTCCAAAAGCCAGTTGGATAAGTAGCATCCCCCCAGACAAAACTGGGAAGGAGGAAGAAGACTGTGGGACATGGGTTCCCACACTGCTGCCCAACTCTGCCATCACAGCTGGGAGTACATGGGGCCTCCCACCAAGGCTAAAGCCAAGGTTTGCCAGCAAAGTACAGCAGTCAGCAACAGCAAGAGGACTCTGTTTGGAGCTCTAAGACAGGGTTTGCTGTCCTGTAGCTATTTAAGGTGTGGTGGGGCCTTCCCTTGGACCCCAAGGCACACAGACACTCCTCAGCTGGACGTTTTCCCCCAGAGCACAGAATCTGCCACCTTGCTTCAGACATTTGCCATCAGTACTGCTGCATTCAAACTGTGCCCTCAGAACTTATCCACAGCTCAATCTTTGTGGTTTTGCAGTGCAGGTCCATATGTTATTTGCAGTATAGAAGCCTTATTCCCTTAACATCCAAAGATGCTCAGTACACCAATTCATAGGAACAGCAACATACCTGTTTTTTGAACCACAAAGGTACAATCCCTACTTATTACTTAAACTCAGTAGTTTAGTAATACAGTTCCCTCTGAGAAACCCAAATTATATTTCCCAGGAAGACCTCCTGACCAAAACCAGTGAGTTTTATAGTATTACTTGTCAAAGTTTCAGATCTGCTTTAGTAGAAGTTTCCTTTAGAGATAGGAACCACTCCTAAGTTTGTCATCTCAAACAAATGTTAACAAAACATTCAGCTTGGAATGATTCTGTCATAAGTATTCATCCTCTGGCATGATGTCATGATTTATACTCCAAGTATAAATCACCACCAAGTATAAACACCAAGTCTTTACTAGCGTCTTATCTGCTCTGTGGGAGGGAAATATAGAGACATTCACCTGTGTAGGTAGCTCCTGTTTAATCTGGCTTCTTGGATAAGGATCCTTCCTACAACAGAAGTTTAGGAAAGTCTGGTGTTATCACTTCAGTGAAGCAATTCAACTTAGATTTGAAATGAAAACATCTTTCAAAAAAACCTCCAACCTTGCTTCACAGCTTAAAATTGTGTTTTATAGAGAGTTAACACTCTAGTTTTTAGCTGAAGCCTCAAAGACTGCAGTCCTAGGTTAGGAAATCTTTGTTTCCACTTAGAAAGCCTCCACAAAGCAACTTCAGTACTGCCCACAGGACAGAGTGGCATTGTCCAGAGGCATCATTCTCCTGACCACCCTATTACTGGTGAAGCTACAGAGCTACAGCCATAGCACTGAGGTTTAGCTGTTAATCCTCCACTTCCGTTCCTGAACAAAGGAAGTGATTGATTTTTATTTATTATTTCTCTTACCTTTACATGTCTAGTAATGGTTGCTCTGCACCAATGAATACTACAGAAGTGAATGAGTCATTGTTAGTAAATAAGTACAGATACTGAATGTCTCCATTACTTATCTCCTTCAAACAGTCTGCTTCCAGTCTGCTATTGAAGATGAGCTCACTTACAGTTCTCCTCTGGTCTTCCTCTTGCCATTAGGACGAAAGAGCATTTGTCGATATGACTCTGGTGTAAAGGGATTAATGTTGACAAGAGAAGCTTGGGTAGAGTCATCTGAGTCAGCACCAGGAGTGTATCTCGGCTGTCGGAAGCCTTTGGCTGGGACCTTTGTCCCAGGTGAAGGAAAAGCTGTCTTTGATAACAGGCTCTGTATTGAGAAAGGAACAAAAAAAAAAGTGGAAAATAAACAGCAAAATGTTTTTGTGTCTGCTATGTCAGAATAAAATTTCTGTTCTCCTCAGAGAACTCAGCTCCCTTCCTTGGGACAGCTGACTCCTAAACCCCTGTGTCCCTCGTTTAGTCCTGATGGTTTTCTTCTTCCACAAAGCATTTCATTCTCTGTTAAATGCTTTCAAATTCTATTCCCTGCTCACTTGGGTGAGGCCTGCAGAGCCATTTTGGCAAGCACAGTCCTCAAGAGGCACCAGCTGCTCCTCTTTCCCACCTACAGAGACCCAGAAATTGCATGGTATGTTGCATTAACATGGAAGACCTAGTTCTGTCAGGCATGGACTGTTGCATCAGTTGGGTCAGAACAGGTTTGTCAGGAGATGAGCTGGAACACCACCCAAGTTTCCTTGTGGTTCCCCAGCACAATTAGAATAGGGTATGTTGGTAGAAATATTTTTAATATGGCTACTGGCAAATCAACCAAAAACCATTTCTCCTCATGAGTAAAAACCAAAGTCGCAGAAATTTAAGTTCAGAAGGAACCTCTGGATCTTCTGTACTTCAGCTTCCCACAGAAGACAGACCACTGGGTTTTACCTACTATTCCTAAACCTTCAGAGAAGCACACCACTCTTGAGTTGGACACATCAAAATCTACTCACTCTGACTTAACCTCTTCAGTAACCGTCAGCTTTATAAAAATATAAGTTTGGCTTTGACTTGTTTCAGCTTCAAGAGAGCAATATTAGCTCTAGAGGGTTTTTAAATATACTGGTTTTCTCTAGTTTTAAAAGCCCTTCAAGAACCCAGAACTCTCCCTGTTGAAGATGAAGGTACTCCTATATCTTTCCAATCCAGCAGTGCTCTCACTCTTATGGTCCCAGAGTCACATCTTCACTCACACCTAGAGTTGCTTTTCTCTCAATGAAAGTTTTTGAAGATAAAAAAAACTAGAGCTGCATACAGTATCCTACATCCACTTAACTGGTGCTGCACTCATGGATATAGCTGCTTCTGGGACATTCCTTTATTTCTGTATTGTGCTGAAAAATTTCACTCCTGGTTTACTATGACCCTGAAAATGACTCTTTTCTCAAGCTTTGCATCTCATTGCTCCTCAATGGCAAAGTCCTGCTTCTGGCTCTATTAAAAGCAGTATACATCCAAGCCCAATTTACTCAGCAGCCTAGAAGCTGTGTAGGATTGTGGCTATGTTCTAATCTAACCACAAGCCAAGGAAGGGATCTCAAATACCATTCCAGCCTGTTGATGTGTGCACACATGCAATTCCTGTCTGCTCTACAGGGGCTTCTTTTTTATTTCACAATCCAGCAGACTTGTCTCCCTGTAACATCATCTGAGAGTAGCTGCTGCCATGCAGTGTAGGGCAGCTACCACAGTCAGCTCTAGCAATCTGTTCCAGGATTGAACAAACCTACAAAATGCAATCATCTGCCTCCTGCCACACATCCCAGCTGGGGCTCTGGTGCTCATCTGTCTGCAGTTAGATGTGGCTCTGCTCTCTTACCCTTTCTCTCACCTTGAAATGTTCCAAGATCAGTGCTCCCAGCCTTGTGGATAAGATTTGGGCCCTTTAGAGCCCACCTTATGCAGCATGCTTGGAAACCAAGCCCTTTCTCCCAGACAACAGCAAAGGAAAGGAAATTGTTGATTTTGTGCAATTGCTGCTCACGAGCTACAAGGGGACAAACCACAAAGCAGTGTGTCTTGAAGCATCCAGCCAACATATTAGCTACAGAAGAGCACACACTGAAAGCACCCTTCCACTACCAGCAGCCTGGAAAAGATTCTAGACCTTCCTTGTGGTTTAACTCCAGCCAGCAACTAAGCCTTTGCTTGTGAGCCCTTTGCTCCCAACCCCAGCCCTCCCCCCAGTGGGATAAGGAGGAAAAAGGGGGCTGGGGGTGGGTGGATGTGGGGGGGAAGTAGGTAAAACCTGTGGATTGAGAAAAGAACAGTTTAATTATTAAAATATAATCATTATTATCATTGCAACGAAAAGAGGCAACAAAAAGAGACAAATAAAACCCAGGACAGAGAAGTGATGCACAATACACTTGCTCACCACCCACTGACTGATGCCCAGCCCAGCCCAGCCCATCCCTGAGCACTGATCGGCCCCTCCTGGCTAATTCCCCCCCATTTATACATGGAGCACAACATTCTGTGGTATGAAATATCCTTTGGCTAGTTCCTGGCAGCTGTCCTGGCTATGCTCCACACAGTTTCTTGTGCTTCTGCTCACTGGCAGAGAGCATGGGAAACTGAAAGGTCCTTGACTTTGGGTAAGCACTACTTAGCAACAACTGAAACATCAGTGTGTTAGCAACACTGTTCTCATACTAAATCAAAAAAACACAGTACAGCACCAGCTACCAGGGAGAAAATTAACTCCAGCCAAAACCAAGACAACCTCTCACGTATGTTAAGGTGAGATTTAGGGAGACTTTTCTATAAAGGGTCACTGCAGGAAATTCTTGGAGTGATGCCATTTAGAGCTGCTCCTCCCTAGGGAGCGGCAGGCCACACCTCAGCAAATACTGCCACACAGTTGATCCTATGTGGCCAGAGGATCATCCTTTTCTCTACATAATCAGGTTTCTGCAGGAGGACAGAAGTCAAACCCTAGCTCAGAAGTATTAAAAGGACTGATATTCTGAGCTACCACTTAAGCAAAGGAGTAACCAGTCCATCAGTAGAGCAGAAATATTGAGAGAAGGACCAAGAGGTACAAATCTTGATGGCAAGGAGCCAGTGCACACCCTAAAAATTACCTAGGAACAGAGAAGCTGGTGCTAAGTCTCCATCTGTGATTACAGAAGACAAAAAATGAGTTGTATTATATTCTGTGCAAGAAGTTTCACGGGAAATAGAGGCTGGGATCATTCTCCTAAGAAACTAGCTCTGTAGATAAGTGATCCAGACTTGCCACATAAAGTACATCCCAGCCACAACATTTCCAACTTTCAAGAGAAAACCCACTTGCAAACAAACATGTGCTGAACAGAGCAGTAAGGGCAGCTGCCTATCTCCAAGCTCCCCACAGAATGAGGAGCTTCCTGAAGGGAGACGCATTTATCTCCTACAGAGATGCTATAGACATCCACTCCCCTAAGCAGAGTGTGAAGTGCACAGGGATAGCCAAAGCACATGGTTGCTTGGGGTTTTCTAAGTCAGACTGACTCAATACCAACTAATTGGTTTTAACAACATCTTTAAAGAGAGTCAAGACAATTGCTCCCACACACAGGTTTCTACTCACACCCATAGAACAATCCTTCCTTAGTTCGTGGTCTAGTTTTCTAAAGGAAGAGTACAAGCTCTCAACAGTAATTAAAAAAGCTTTCCACAGAGCTGGAAACAGATCCCCTCACCAACCACACAGTGATGCCACAGCAACACCTTGACTGCTCAGGCAGAGAGTTGATACATGCCATTACCTTGGGAGTGTGGGGGGTGTCACACAGCTGCAGCTTTTTCCAGGGGATGTGCAGTGGTGTCTCGGCTCTGCCCCAGGTCTTGTTCACGGCTGGGGAAGCCTTCAGGGTGGGACTCACCCAGGCTTTCGTCCTGCTCAGGAAAATCTCACTAAACTTTCTCTGAGGGGGGGTTGCTGGCAGAGGACTACTCTCTTGCCACTTCTGGAACTCAGACCTCCTGGGAGGGGTCAAGCTCAGAGAGTCCTCCTCATTTACGCTTCTGTCTTCACTCTCTTCACCACAACTGGAAAAATCCAGCCGCTGAACAAATTCGTCACTGTTGTCCCAGTCACCCATGTCACCACAATGAGACACAGCAGGTATAGCTGACACTGGCCTGCTTTGTAAGAGGGAGAAGGGCAGAAGAAGACAGTGTTTTTACACACATTAACTATCTTTTTGCTTGCTTCATCAAGGACATCGGTTCTGCTGAATGCACTCCCCCACCCCAATCCCTCAAACACAGAAGCCTTAATCACTCATAGGTGTCATTAGACAGCCTTAGGTAACAAAGAGTACCCCAGAATTACCAAGTACAAACCCATTCAGCTACTGCTCATGTAACAACAGATTTTGCCTTTTGTCTTATTGGTGCAAGTCAGATACGACTCAGAAGCCACTACTTTTCCCAGTACAGCTCCAAGAGAACTCCTCCATCCACCAATATTTCATTCACTGTTCTCATCACACAGAGAAACAAAGCCATCCCATCCTAAAAAACAACACACACCAATCCTCCCCTCACCCTTTTCTACCTTAAATTTCTCAACCAGAGAAAAAGAACCCATGGTACATACAGCTGTAAAAGCAGAGGGTGCCCTGAAGAACTACCAGATATGCCCCAAAGAGCCCTTCTCCTCCCCTGGAACTTTTATAACCACCCCAAACACCTGAGCCAATGCTAATGGGAAACATCTGGAGCTTGGCAGCACCTGTCCACAGTTGCCTGGTGGATGAGGGGTTTTGCTGTGGATGTGGGTTTGCTGTGCCTGCAACCAGCTCTGTAGGGAGCCAGAGCTCCCTCTGAATCTGAGTCATCTCCTTGTTTCTGCACACTCCTCCCTTCTCCAGCTTCCTGGGGCCTGTGAGGGGGATGATGTTTGCTGACAGCCATTCTGCCCCATGATAATCCCATCAGAGATCCAGTCTTTGTGGGCTTTACTTGTTTAAGTTGTTAGTCTTTTGGTGATGGGGCACTGTACTTCCTTCTTTTAGGTCTGAATTTCACTTCCTGCACTTAGATGTGTGTTAATTTGGGCAAGAGTTGCAGCCTGCGAGGAGGGGTCAGTAATTTATAATGTATAAATTCATAGTTGTATGATTTATAAGACTTCAGGAGAGAGTTAGGAGCCACACACAGGTTTTCATATGGGTTCCCATGTTGAGGTTTCAAGGGAGAGGAGGGAAAAACTGGCTGTGTTGGTGAAGGCAGCCCCTCAGGTAGGGTGGCTCACTGGGGGCAGATCAATGTCTCCTCTCACTGCACTTCTCTCTAAAAAACAGGGATCTTCTGTGTCTTTGTGAGCCTGAGCTTCGAAGAGGGACTAGAGAGAGTTTTAACTGACTGGGAGCAAGGTTACAGCAGCCTTTTTTTTAGCGTGGAGGAGAACTGCTAGAGGGACTTGCAGAAACTGGAAGTGGCTGCAGCCCAGACAAGACGGGGGTTTGTCAGAACCAGCAACTGCTTTCCTATGCACACACCAAGGAAAATTCCCACCAGAACATAAAGGCACATATTGGTCTGAGGTCTCTCTGCTCTCCTAACCCTTTGTTTGAATGAAAAGTATGTCCATATGGGTCCCTGAAGTTGCCTGTTAAGACTGTGATGAACATTTGATACAGGCGCCCAAAACAGTACCAGGAGGACATGCCAAGAACTCAGCACTGGTTGCTTCTGGCTCAGAGAGCCAGCATTTCTTGTATTCCTAGTGTTTCTTGCAGGCACAGGGCCAGCTGCTGCTGTGCAGCCTCTCTGAGCCTGAAATGCAGCTGCTGTGTCTCCCCGTGCCTTACCCTGAGCGAGGTCCAAAAGCCCGGGAGTGCCAGCGCTGGCTGCTGTTTGCTGTGACGAGCTGTCTCTGCAGCATCTGGCCAGCTGAGATCCAGGACCACTTCAGCACTGCTGTGAGCTGACAGTATTAATTAGATGTTCAGCACTTGGAGTGTTGGGTTGGAATATGTTATCTTAAATCTGAAGAAATAATGTTTTTAGTCCCCATAACTACACGTTCATCAATAACCCAGCAATGAAACTCCCTCAGACCACAGTTTCAATCCCACCTGAAAAAAAAATTTTATTTTTTTTTCTTTTTTGTTTCCCTTGGGATCAATTTTTCTCAGGAGGGATGTGATACATAAAGGAGAAAAGCTGCTGTTTAAAGAAGGCCCAACTTGTTCACCTTGCATCTTCAAAATAAAAGCCACTACATTTTCATTTCATATTTTTTCTGGAGGACTACCCAAAGATCTAATGACAATTTTCTTAGCCTTTGGTTGGAGGGAATAGGTGTTCATTTTATTTTTTCTTCTAAAAGGGTTATATCCCCTGGCCTGATCTTTCCAATTTTGGTGAAATAATAAAGTAGTAAATGTGGCCTTTGGTTTTTGCGTGTATCCAGGAAACAGTGTGCCCTCAGCAGGCCCAGACTGCTGGCCAAAGCAGTATGAATAGCTGTGGTGCCTCCAGATCTCTTGTCCCATGGGGTTTTTTCACCAAAATCCAAGAGCTCAGACAGTGATGACATTTCACATATCCTGGGGCCAGCACTGGCAGCCTCTGCTCCCTGTCACTGGCTGCTCTTCCCACTGCATCCTCTCCCTCAAGCTGGGACAACCCTGGTGTGACTGCACTGCAGAGGGGACCAGGAAGAGCTCTGCATCACAAACAGCTCATGTGGATCATGGAGGAATTCTTATTTGGGATTTGTTTCCTGTCTGGATCACTGGGGACTGACGTTTATGGGCATGAAGGAGAAGAGAGAAATGAGCTGTCACTTTAGCATCGCCAACATGCAAAAATATATTTACCCAAATGAAGCTTGGCACTGTCTATATGGTTAAAGCAAAGCATGTGGCCAAGTATTTGCAAAATCTGGTTTTTCTTTATACAGTAACAAAATATTTTACAGGGTTTGTGTTTTTTTTTTCTTTACCAGTCACCTTCTATGAAAAACTCCATCTGCTAAACACCACCTACTCTGGTCTACAGCTCTGCAAAGTAAACTTGTGCATGGACTCTGTGAAACAAAATGCCCACTCAGTGTTGGAGCTGGATGAAATGAAGCTCACAGCAAATGGATGCTAATGATACCAAAAAAAAAAAAAAAAAAAAAAAAAGGAAAAAACCAAATCCCACTGCTGAGGAAGCTGAATGATGGGTTTCTTAATGGCGTATCGAACGCGCAGAGCTGCTCAACAGGAAAAAAGTTGGACAATTAAGGCTTTTATGACAATATCTTCCTTTTAATTGTGGCCTGCTTAATTGGGTAATTCAATTAATCAGGAAGACCTAGGGAACCAAATTAAACCTAATGACACTTAATGACATTGGTGGTAGCATAACGAGGACGGTAATTACAAAAAGTTGGCTGCCTGTGGATGCCTTGGTCATGCTTGTGTCTCCATCTTTCAAAATTGAGCTGATTCTGCCAGTTCCTTCTAAAAATGTTTCATATCCTCCTGTAGCACATTTGTGCATATATATTCGTATCATATATATATGATGTATGTGTGTATATATATATATATATATACATATCAATATATACTGGATCAGTATCCCTGACTCCTTCAGACTTGGGGCTTGCAGTAGTTTGGGGCTGTGTGAGCCTGCTCTGTTCCTGATCCTGAGGCTGCTCTGCCCAACTCCCTTGGCTGCCCCGGTAGGGTGGCCACGACAGGGCCCCCCGGAGCTTTCCTGCACGGAGGACAGAGCCTGGAGGGACAGAAGGCGGGCAGTGGGAGCAGGCGAAGCACACCGGAGCCGACTGCCCCCAGTCCTCCCGTGCTCCTCCGGTTGCTGCCACGGCGGAGCAGAGCCGGGATTTCCGCCGGGATCTCCCCGGGAAGCCCCGCCCCTCGGAGTCAGGCACCGCCCCCCGGTTCGATCCCATCAGATACCCCGCCCGTCCCGCCCCTGAGGGGCGTGGCCACCCGCGGCCCCGCCCCCCGCCGGTGCGGCGCGGGGGGTGCGGCTCGGATTGGCGCGGCCCGGCTCGGCTGGGCTCGGCTCAGCTCCGCTCCACCCGCTCCATCCCGGCTCACCTGGGCTCGGATCGGCTCATCTCAGCTCCGCTCCACTCGGCGCATCGCAGCCCGGCTCGGCTCGGCTCAGCTCCACTCGGCTCAGCTCGGCTCGGCTCGGCTCGCCCCATCCCGGCCCGGCCATGGTGGAGCGCTCGGACGAGGCACCGCTGCTGTTCTGGGCCGAGGGCCCCGCGGTGTCGGCGCCGCCGCCCGCGGCCGAGCCGGGCAGCGGCGGCAGGAGCAGCAGCGGCGGGCGGCGGATCGGCGGCGGCTGGAGCGCGGCTCCGTGGGACGGCGAGGGGCCGGCGGAGGCGGCGGGGCCGCCGCGGGCGGAGGCGGAGGAGGACCAGATCGTGGCCGTCTTCGTGGTCACCTTCGACCCCCGCACGGGTGAGCGGCGCCGCGGCGCGGGCGGGCCGGGCCTGGGGCTCCCGGCACCGCCGGAGTAAGATGGATGCGGCCAGGGCCGGGCATCCCTCGGGGACCGCTCCCCCCGCATCCCGCCTCCCGAGGACCGCTCCCGCCAGCGCCGCTGGAGCCAGCGGAGAGCGGGCGGCGGGAGCTGGGCTACCCCCTGTCCCCACGGGGGACCGCGGGGGCCGGGGGCGTTTGCGAAAACGGAGCACAAGAGAGATTGCGTTTGGTCTCCATCCCGCCGAGAAGAAGTTCTGGCGGGAGGAAGGCGCCTCGCCTGGCGCCGCTCCGAGGAGAGGGACAGGTGTCTCTACCCCACAGCGGGTCACGGCACAGGGATTTTGGGGACGGCGCTGGGGCACCCGCTGTGCCCCCCACAGGTTCAGGCCGAGCCTCTGGTCACCGCTGCCCGGCGGGCAGCAACCTGTTAGAGCATCTTGAGAGCATCCTTCTGTCTCCGTGGCGTGGCGCAGACCTGCCCGCAGCTATCGGTGATGGATGGTGGTTGTGGCAGGCGTGAATCCGGCAGGCTCGCAGAGCACGATTCCCGGCGGCAGCAGCAGCAGCTCGGCTGTGTATTTCTTAGTGACCAGCGTGTTTAGATGCTGGCCTCTGTTAGGATCTCTGGGACTTCGTGCTTTGGAGTGCTGCAATCCAGGAGGGCACAGGAGAACAGCAAGGGAATGTATTTTCCACTTTTTGCTGCCATATCCATCTCCCTCAGCGCTGTTGGACCTTGGTGTTTTATCACTTCTTTTACTGACAGAGGTTGTTTATTTCAAATCTGTAAATCAGCATTTCAGAAAACGTCTTAACTTTGTTTTCCTAGTCCTGTGCTCCAGCGGTATCCAGAAACAGGATGTTATGACACAGATAGGAAGTTAGCATCTGCCTGGCACCTGTGAGCACGGGTACTACTGTGTGCAGGGATCTGATGTCCTGAGACAGATTGTTGGGTCTTCTGGCTGCCAGGTGCCAGCCTGGGGTAAAAAGGCAAGAGTGGTGCATAGCTGAAAGACTTGGTACAGTGAGAAAGTTTAGGAATCAGCTTGGGAGATTCAGGAGCCCATTTGCATCCAGGTGTGGGAGCGAGCTCCTCCTTCCTCTGTAGACAGGCACTTCCTTAGCAAATCCATAGCAAAAGTACTAGAGACAGGAAAGAGCTCTGTGAAGCACAGTAGGGTTTGTTCTTCAGTGGAAGGGGAAGGTCACAGACATCATGCTCACAAGAGGGCCCAGATAGTAAAGACTGGATGCTGATCTTGAACAGAAAATCCTAAGAAAGCAGTGAAGAGAAGGAAGCCCCAGGTGTGATGTGCTGTCAGAAATGCACACTGCCAGACAGCATGGCTGCTATGTCCTCAAACGCCCAAGGGCTTTCAAGAAGTAATCCCTTCCATACTGCACCAGAGGAAGTGTCTTCAGTTTAGAGGTCAGAGGCTCTTGACTTTTCAAAATCCAAAATGAGATTGGATGCCATCTTTCCAACAGGAGATGGGAAGGGGAGGTGTTTCTCCTAAGTATCCAAAACATGAAAGAGTCTGGATGATTGCAGCAACAGAAGGTTGTCTTTCAATCTGAGAGCATATGCCTTCTACGAAATGGTGAGATTTTCTTGGTTGGCAGAAAGCTGAGCTTTTTCAGGAGTTTGTTTGAACCAGCTGTTGCTTTGAATGAAGTCCAGGGAAAGTTGGGAAACAGCTCTTCTCACATGTGATGTGCAGTTAATGCTGGGTGTCATCAGCCTTGGAGTAGTCTGTCAAGTCCAGGAAGATTCATCCTCCAGCTGCTACTCAGCATGGATGATGAATGTAAGGAGCAGGACAGGACTGTGAGGTACACATGTCAGCTTCACAGGTGGAGAGCAAAGTGCCTTGTGAAGGATGTGGACCTGGAAAAAAGATCTTGAGTGGTGTGAACTTGTTAGGGTCCGAAAGAGGATATGGCAATTCCTGGGTCAACCACATCAGATGGTGTGAAGGACTCCTGTGATGTTCGTAAGAGTATCTGGACCTTGTGTGTGACTTAAAAAAAAATCATCCAGTTAGTGTCTGAGCTGGAAAACCTGCTTGATCCTGGCCAGGACGAGCACAGCAGACCTCCTCTGGCAGCTTGCTGAGGCATATGAAAGGCAGCATCTCTGGTGGTGGCTGGGCTGGTAGTTATGCCAGGTAATGTCTGCTCAACTAGGAGAGCAACTGGGCAGGAGATGTTTTACTGCAGAAGGATGAAGTGGTGACTATGCCAATAAAGAATGTAACGGCTTTACTCCTGAATTTAGAAGGGCTTGAAGCAGACGAGCTCAGTGTACAGCAGTGGAGCATGTGATGAGTTCACAAGGTGAGTTGTGGGGTTGCCAGGTCACTGTTACAGTTCTGTCCCTGTGACTGTGTCAGGGCTCGTGTGAGTGACTGAACTTAAGAGTCAGAGGCAGCTTCTAAATCAGTGGTGCTGTTCTCAGCTCCAGCATGGTGAACCTTGTGGCACTTGAGAAGGAGCTCTCTTCACCACTACTGCAGGGGAGATGGTAATAATCAACTCTGTGGAGGTCCCACATAGTCTGTAATGTATGTAATGGAGAGAGACAAGGAGGGAAGAGAGAGAAGTAATCTGTTTGGCACCAGTGAACATGCAAATATTCTGTTTTTCTGTCCCACATTTCTTCCATGCAGGAAATAGAGCCAGTGTATGGCTAGGTCATACTTTATGCTTCTCCTGTCTTGGCACAACATGGTAGCACTGCACAGCTGGGGACCCTAAAGCTCTTGGGAAACATCTAATGCTGAGGAGGGCCAGGTGATGATCCCCAAATGCTAGTGCAACTATCTTTTTTGTAAGGATGGGAAAATCGAGTGGAAAGAAAATACAGCAGAAAGAGGAAGAACATCCAAAACTTTGCACACCAGAAACTGAGTGTTGGTTCTGACCTGACCTGAGGCTGGGAGATGGCTCCCAAGAGATCAGATCCACAGATTTGACTCTCAGCAAAATCACTCACCCGCTCTCTGACACTGGGTCACTCTCACTTGGAAAGTTTCCTGTGTGCACGAGACCTGCTTTCTCCACGGGAAAGGGCAATGCTTCCTGTTTTTCTGCAACATTGCTCCCTCCTCCCTCCTCCGGTTTCTCAGGCAGGCTGGCAGTCGCTATCGCATCTGGGTGAAGTCTCTCCTTTGTTTGCTCTGCTGTTTCACCAGACCAACTTTCTTATTTTTTTCATCTCTGCGTTTGTTCTCCGACTGCCACGTCGCCCGTGTGTTCCCAGGGCACGGTGGTGTGAGGAACAGCCAGGAGTGCAGGTGCAGGTTGCTCCTGACAGATCCCAGAAAAAAAAAAAAGCTGCACGATATGTGAGTTGGTTTTGTGGTCACATGTAGGGCAAAGATCTGTTTCAAGGCGTCCTTTCCTCATAACTGCTACAGAACAGACATTGTTTGAGCCACGTCCACTTGGACACCTCTGCAGTGGATATGACACCTGACAGTGCTTGTGACTAAACTGAGCAAAGCCAATTCCCTTTGCTGCTGATGGCACTCTTGTATATCGATCTGTTAATCTACAGGTAATCTACCAGTAAATGATCCTCTCTGGTGCAAGGCTTAAAAGCAGATCTGGCCTTAACCGCAATTCTGTGGTTAAGAGACAAGAGACAGTCTCAAGAGCTGAGTTCCTCACTCTTTCAAGGAAGGGCCTTGTGCCTTTAAAAAGAAAAGCAAACAGCCCCCTCCCACCCACAAAACCCCAAACAACAAAAGCCACCATCTATATATAATATGCAAAACCTTCAGGGGACCGCGCAGGCTGACATGATGTCATTGGCTTTCCCTGCCAGCCTTTCACACGCCTCAGAGGCGAAGGCGCTTCACAGCAGAGCTCTGTGGTTTCGCGTGTGATCTCTCAGAGCTGGGCTCGGGGTCACGAGGCTCCTGCTGCTCCCCGGCCAGCCCGGCTCTGCGGGAGAGGTCTCCTTGTGTGGTTAGTTGGATGCAAACTTCTCCTGTTGCCATGCCTAACGCTGCTGGTTTTTTTTGAAGTCCTTGCCAGGCAGGGCTGGGGGAGGTCTGCTGAATACAGAATCTATGTGTGAAGAAAAATAGCCTATTTAAATGTCAGTAGCTAAGCCCAATTCCTGTGTGAGAATGCAGGCATATACTTGTGCAGTATGAGTAATGAGACAAAAGACAGGCTTCATAAATGAGGCCTCATATTTAGATATCTCCAAGAGTCTCAGCTGAGTGTAAGGCCCTTCCAAATGTGTGCTGTTGGTGCAAGCACAGCTGGAATGCTCACCCCAAAGGGCAGGGGAAGGACTGCACCTGTAGGAAGCCCCTTTGTGCTGCATCTGCCATTGCATTATACTGAAGAATGTTTGTTTGCCTTGGTTTTTAAAACTAAACCACATTATTTCAAATAATGTGGGTAACCCTGGAGCACAGCTTGGTGCAGCGGGAGTGCCCAGGTAAGCGGATGAGGCTCTGAAATGCTGGCATGGGAAAGCGTGAGAATTCACCCCTTTTTTTGTCTGTGGTAAACTTGCTGCTGGGCTTCATTTGCTTTAGGGACATTTTGTGACTTCTCTGATATCATCTGTTCCAGGATCAGGCTCCTCAGGTGGCCTTTTCCCCTGAACAACTGCACGCTTTGTGGCTGGCTTGGCAGGTGACAGATGTTTGCTAATCTTGATCTAGCTTGTAGTTTATGTGCTTTTTTGTTTGGTTATTCTAGCATGCACAAACACATTGCAGTACGTGGATTGCCTCAGCCTGCACATGAAGCTTCAACTAACTCCTTCTATCCTAAAGAAAATAGGAGAGGTTTCAGGGAAGTAGTGATGACTGGAAGGATGGCTTAGGGGTTCCTGTTTGACCAGCCCTGCCAAGCAAAGCCAAAGGACAGTATTGGTGGTGGTGTGAGCTACCACAAAAACTCATCCTAAAGAGCAACCGTTTATAGTTTGGGTTCTTTCTGTATGGGACACTCATGTAGACCAAAGCTTATCCACTGTCAGGTAAAATTGTAGCTGCTCTGTGATTAGGCTTATCAAGTATAAGCCCCTAGTCTAGCACTGGCTTCAGAAATGACCCCAAAAGTCCTGCAATATCTGAGTTACAACAGTAAAAAATTTGCATGAGACGCATGGAGTATTGTATGTCAGCTACTGTCAATTTAGGGGTTCAGGAGCTGTGTTAGGGCACACTGCTGGCATCCCAGTGTTATAAAAGCAACAACCTGCTGTTGATGCTCTTTGCACTTTAGAAATGAGTACTGTATTCAAGCTTACCCAAATAACTTTGCTTCTCTGCAGGTAACATGGTGGAGTGGTGTTTACCCCAAGACATAGATTTGGAAGGCGTGGAATTCAAATCCATGGCAAGTGGGTCCCACAAAATCCAGTCAGATTTCATGTGAGTATGTCTGAGCTATGTTATGTTGCTTCTTCCTTTTTGTAGTTGTACATCTAACACCACCATCCCTTAATTCAGAAAATGCAAGCAAAAATACCATCCAGGAAGTTAAGTTCCTGCATAAATGTGCTGCTGAACTGTTTCTAGATGAGCCAAAGATACTTTTCAGACACTTTCAGCACTGTGTCAAGTACCAGCTAGATGCAGGGATCTGCTGTATGACAGCTCTGGCTGTGGAGGCCAACTGGTGAATGGGGCAGGCCAGCTTCTCAGTGGGGTGCAAATTTTAATGTGTATGGGGCAAATTACACTGCACTGCCACTATTGGGACTCTCAGCAGAGGACTAGGGGAAGGGGAAAGAACGACAGAACTGAAATGGGAAGGATTTTGTAGAAACAGGTCTTAGAAAAAGGTTCTTAATTCTGCCAGTGCTTTTGGATCCTTTAAAGGTTCTGATAAACAGTTCTTGCTTGCTTTCTTCTTTGCTAGCTCCTTCCTTCAGCATAAGAATTTTGTGCATTTTGCTAACCCAGTGTTGCAATGCAGCAAAGTTTTGCAATGAACTGCAGTGTCACAATTCCTTTTGGGCAGGAAGAACAGTTACTTTCTCAAAGGTGCATAAACTGAACCCTTGCAGTCAACTAGAGTGTGCTTCAATATGCTGGCACACAAAATATGAGTAGGTAGCTAGACTGTACTCAGAACTGCATGCACTGCAGGCTTCTTCCTTGGAGGGAGGACACTGCATTGACTGAGTGCATCCTCTCTTAGTCTTCCTTCCAAGTTATTTCCTTATTTGCATTCCTTATTGGCCTGTGATGTGGCTGGTAGGAGCTTTAGTGCACTCTTGCCTTAAATATCCTGTCTTGTTCCTGAGATGACTGGGGCACCCAAGGCCTGTCCTCAGCCCTTCAGATAGTAGGGTGGGATTTCAGGGAATTCCTTAAAGAAGAAACTGTGTTCCCAAATCAGTATTTTTAGCAGTGAGTTGCCTTTCATTCTCCATTTTTTTCCTCTTTTTAACATTAACCCTTTTGTCAAACATCTGTCTCCAGTTATTTCCGGAAAGGGCTCTGTTTTGGCCTGGCCTGCTTTGCCAACATGCCTGTGGAGAGTGAGTTAGAGCGTGGTGCCCGCATGAAGTCTGTGGGGATCCTCTCCCCTTCCTACACTCTGCTGTATAGGTACATGCACTTCCTGGAGAACCAGGTCAGGTAAGTTCCCTTGGGAATGGGACTGGCCACTCCCTAGACTGGGAGAGGTAATGTAGCCTCTGTGGAAGGCAGTTTTAGGCGTTGAGTGAGATTCGTCTACAATGCTGTGCTGTGATTTCCTTGAATGATTATTTCTCCAGAAAGTGCTGCAGGTTCACAAGGTGAAGGAGATAAGGAAGCAATTAGCAGCAGTCTGTTCTTTGCTAACAGGCTAGTGAAATGCTATCCAAGCCCTACTTACTTTATGTGGACATAATTGTCCCAGGGAGAGTTGAGAGGACAAGAAGTTCCCCTTTTGTCCTTCTGAAAACCATTTTACTAAGGGCTTGCAAAAGCCTTCTAAACCTATGATGGTGATCTTGGCTAGGTGTGTACTTCAGGTGTGTTGAGTGGATCTAGCAGGGAAAATGGTGACGGTAGAAAAGAAAACTGTTCCTACCTGAGTGTATTGAAAACAGGATCAGTACTGTGCATACACCAGCTCGCTGCTGGCATCAGTCCTGCCCGTGTTCTCTGGCTGCACTGAAAGCTGCTGGTCAATCCTGACACTTTGTCTGCCCTCCTGGATGAGTTTGTGCAACTGAGGCACTTGGGACCCCTTCTGGCTGGGAGATCAGATGTTGGCTGAGGGCAAGGCACTAAATAAATAGTCTGGAGACACTACAGATCTCCCCTTTTTTCCTTTCTTTTCCAGACACCAGCTGGAGATGCCAGGGCACTACTCCCATCTCGAGGCGTTCTATGATGACAAGAAAGGAGTTCTCCCTGACAGCAAGGGTACCCCCGGCTCTCAGCAACCTGTCCACTGGCTGCCTTCCATCCACAGATACATGTACCCAGAGATGAAGGTGAGGCAGGTGCTCTGAGGCCTGCAGGAGCGGTCAGAGCGCTGCTGCTCCTCGCTGGTGTCTCATACGTCTTTATGTAAGCAGTCACTCCTGCGCTTTGTAGGCTGCCTTAGATAAGATTTTGTTACTTGGACTGTTACAAGCTGTGTGCTGGTCTTGCTCCCACATTTAGACTTAGCATCTGTGCATGTGTCCCTGTTTGACCTCTGAGCTGTTTTCTTCCCTTTCCCTCCACCTGCAGATCACACACCCTGCTGGCTGTATGTCTCAGTTCATCAAATTCTTCGGTGAGCAGATCCTTGTCCTCTGGAAGTTTGCCCTGCTGCGCAAGCGCATATTGATATTTTCACCACCCCCGGTTGGAGTTGTCTGCTATAGAGGTATGTTTCCAGGGACACTGCAGAGCTCTGATCTAGTAGGCTGAAGCTTTGCAGAAATGCCTGTGGGTACTGAGGGAAAAGACATCATGCAGGTCTTCAAAATCCATTGTGACCATTCCTCATGAAGATACCATTCACTCTGCATTTAAGCCTTTCCTACAAAATGCTTTTCTTCAGCCCTCTTGAGTAAGAACGTATTTGGCACTGTCAAACACAGTTCCTGTTGGTACAGGACAATAAGAACACTGACTGAATTTGTGGAATCCAGAACATGAGATTCCTACAAGAGAACCGATTATTTCCTATCCAAAACAGGTTGTTGTCACTTGAGAAGCTCTTCAGCTTTCAGAGCTCTAACCATTGTTTCCATAGAAGTGTGTGGGAGGGCTGAGTAAGTGGGGTTCAGATTGCCCTTGAGGGAAAACCAAAAGCATCTCAGGATGTGCTTCTCTTGTCTGCAGTGTATTGCTGCTGTTGCCTTGCAAATGTTTCTCTGCCTGGTCTTGGAGGAACTGTCCCAGAGTCCAAACCATTCTTCTACGTGAATGTGGCAGACATAGAAATGCTGGAGACAGAAGTATCATACGTGGCCTGTAAGTATGATGGATTAGGTGTGATGTTTTTAACTTCAGGCTGCAAAAATGCCTTGAGACACCAGACTGTGGAATAAAACTGATGAGAAATAGGTTGTGCATGGAATGACTAACTATGAGAGCAGGAAAGAACAGCTGGTCTGCTGGGAAAGCAACGTGCTGCTCTGAAAATCTCCTCTGATTTTGGCAGGTACAACAGAAAAGATCTTTGAGCAGAAACGGGATCTCTATGATGTCTATGTGGACAACCAGAATGTAAAGACGCATCACGAGCATCTGCAGCCACTCCTGAAAATTAACAATGCTGACAAGGAGAAGTACCGACGGCTCAACGACCAGAGGTAATAACAGATGTCTGGGTGGTCCTGATCCTGAAAGGAGAGCTGTGTGATAAAGAGGACACTGCTCCTTTGTACTCTATTCCTTGTCTTGGTATTTTCAAAGTATTCCACTGCTTCAGCTCATCTCTGGGAGATTCTGGTCTTCACATAATGCTCTGAGGTTCACTTGTGCAATGAATCTGTCTCCCTTCTCTCAGGCAGATGTTAATGTATTCTCAAGAAGTGGGTGAGGATTGCAGCTCCTGTGAAGAGGACCTTTTCATCTTGTGAGTGGCTATCTCTTGATACTTGGTCTCTGTTAGGTTTAGGGAGACTCCTGTAGTAATTTCATGTTGCACTGGTTTGCCATATTACGAAACATCATGTTTAACATAATTCCATCGTCAGCTTTCTTCCCCAACCGGTTCTTCCTCTTCAGATCATTTTCCTTTCCTTCTGAGAAGCCAATGCAGCTGTATTAGTACTTACTAGGGTCTCTTAAGTGCAGAGAGGGAGAAGTGAATTTTAAAAACACAATCAGAAATACAAGAATCCCCTCCCATTTTTGAAAACAAGCACTATAGGACTTTTCTTGCCAGAACATTTGGTTCAGGAAAGGACAATGTTCATGAGAAGCAGGCACTGTACCATGCTAGGGGCTGTACAGTGTGGAGATAAGACCTGCATGTGAAGGACTGGCCCATTGATGTGGCTGGTATTGCACTTGGCAAAGACAGAGACCAGAACTGGGTGTAGAGTAGGAGGTACGGAATTAGATGAAGACCACACGTCCACCACCTCTGAAGCCCTTCCCTGCCTGTTGCTATTCACAGTCTGCAGCAGGTGAGAAGAAATGGGATGAAACTGTGTGAAGGACTGTTGGGGCAGGGCTCTGATCACTGAGCTGCAGGGATGCAGTCAGAGCTATTTCTGAATAGCCCTGCATGGTTCTAGGAAAGCAAGAGGTAAGAAGTAGTTCTCACTGGTGTGTTCTGCACCAGGAGAATTCATTTACCCACTGGCTTAATAGATGGGTGACAACACTGTTTCCTCATTTACATTATGGGAGATATAGGTCTGATTCACCCAGCTGGTGACCACAAGGCACATGTTAGCTGATAACATGCCTTGATTCTGAGAAGGGAAATGCCTCCCATAAACCAGACAGAGGGAAACACCACTGTAAAGGAAAAGCTAGTGCTTTGTTTATTTCGGGTCATCCATAGGGGAGTGGAAAACTACAGGATCACCCAAGAAGTTGGGATCTCTGGTTAAAGGCAGTTAAATGCCGTTCTGGGGCTCTGCAGCCTGTTTGGTAAATATGCTGCTTTTCTGGAGGTCCAATGCTATCACCTTTGCTGACTTTACCCTACAGGTTTTTCATGGAGCAGAACAACCGCATATTTCAGACGCTGATGGAGGTGTCAGCCAGCCAGGACAAGACACTGACAGCTGACCACGCACGAGGCATGGGCCTGGATCCCCAAGGGGATCGAAGTTTCCTTATGGACTTGCTGGAAGTGTATGGCATTGATGTTATGCTAGTCATTGACAACCCCTGCTGCACTTAAACCAAGGGCAAGAGAGATGGGGAGTAAAGATCACTTTTTAAAGACTACCAGACACTGCTTAGGAGGATCACTGGAACTCACCACAGCCACAGTTATTTAATAACTTTATATGGAGAGTATTTATAATTTTAAAACAAAATGTGATTTTATTTTCTCCCCCTCAACTTCCCAGTGAATACCTGCTCTAGGGCTTTTTCTTTTTTTTTTGTTTTGTTTTCTTTTGTCTCCCTTTCTGTTTCATTCATGTTTTTTTGTTTTGTTTAGCTAGGACCAGTGGCACCTTTGCACCAATCCTCACTGTTGGCAGTGGTAGCTAGGTTTTGCCCTAGCCTGAATACCTGAGGGCTGAACACTTCAGGAAAGCACTTTGTCTGATGACAACCAATGTGAAATGCTATAGCTGAGCTTTCACACTTGACTGGAAAACCCTCCTATCAACTCCCCCTTCCACCTGGGGACTGAAGAGGGCTTCGGCACCGGCTGTTAATGGCCCAGTCTCGTGGTCCCCTACCAAGTTTATTGGTGGGGACAGGTAAACCAATGATAAAACCCAGGACTTCTTCAATCACTCCTCACCCAACTTCTAGCAGCTGAACTGGAGTAAAGCCACCCTTCCTCCTCAACAGGAGAAGCAAGTTTGGGATCAGGGATGCTACAGGATCTCGTGACTTTGCTTACCGGAGCAGCACGGTTTCACTTCCAGCACCTGAGGGGGCATAAACTGGCAAAGACTGCACCTACCTATCTCACAGCTGGAGAGGAACACCATCTCTTCTTAACCCACTCTACCACTTCCTTTGGGTTTTAGTTGCATCACTCCTGCTGCTTTGGTTTAAAATCTTCAAACCAGCAAGACGGTCTCCCATTTAACAGGGACCAACATCACTGAGCCACTTTGCAGACACTGTTCTCCGGCCTCAGCTCAGATGGTGCTGGCTGGACTGGGTACAATAAGTATGCTTTAACTAATGTCACTAGCCCTTCCTTTGTAGCTGATGGTACTTGTCACTCCTGTGCTCTAACACTGTCTGCTGATCCTCCTTTTGATGAGCCTTCAGCACTGCCTGCTGGTATCCTTGGCTTTCAGTGTGAGGCAGAGAGCAGTCTGTGACCTTTCAGCTGGAACAGCTTCGAAGTTTGCAGGAGGGTTCCCTTGGATTTTGGTGTTCTTAACTGGCACAACCACTAGAAGCAATGTCTAACAGAAAGTCTTTCTTTTTCACGGGCAGAACTGTAGAACCAGATGAACAGTGGTTTTTCTTATTTTTATGATGTGGAAAGAATAAGATTCAGTTCATGAAGGACCGGTCATTACCTCCAGGAAGGCTATCCCAGTAAAGAGTAATCCCTTTGCCATGCAAAATCCAAGAATGGTACTGTGGGTTCCAGGTGTGACATACTGCTTTGCCCCAAATCCTTCAGCCAGTAGTCACTCCCCTGCCCCCTTTTTCAAGGCTTTGGATGTTTTTGTACAGAAGAAAACATGCTGCTGCTTGTCAATTGCTCACAACTGTAACATCATCATCCTTAGGAGGTTGCAGAGAAAAAATGGGGAAAGAGGTAAAAACAGCTGAGTATCATTTAATGGAAAGACCAGTCTCTTGCTTAAGAAATGGCTTTGTTTTTAAATTGACACCTCAAGCATAAAAGTGACCCACAATCTGCAAGCTTTTGTTCTCTAACTTCCACTTTAGTTTTAACATCTTGCCTGCAGATACAATCCCTGAGGAAACAGAGCTGGCAATGTATTGCTGTCACTTCCACCAAAAAAACCAAACCTGAAACTAGTCTCTAGGAAATTTTCCTCTGACTTTCTTGATGGTTTGCTACATAGTTCAGCTGTGGTCAGCTGTTAATGACTTTCTATTCTCTTTGTCAGTAGTTCTTTTGCTAAACTAAACAGACCACAAACCTTAAACTTGTTGAAATTTTACAGCCACTGCAGTCAGAGGCTTTCCAACACCCCTGCATTAGGGCACCATGTTCACAAGCTGTTAGAACATGAGGTCCAGTACCCAGCACTGCTAGACCCCACTGAGCAGAACCTCCAGAAATTACCATTTGACATTTATTAAACCTGTTTTCCAGAAACTGGGTCTTCAGTTGTTAGCAGTAGTATGGGTGCAGAAGCATCAAAGCAAGCAGATTATCGTAGAACACCCATGCTACATCCAGCTGGATGGCTATAGCTTATCTGCTCTTCCTTGTAATTTTACTTCTCTACCAAGCCTCTTTTGCCAGGTGACTGCTACAGAAGTCAGGAAGTTGCCTGACAGAACACAGAACAAAAAGATTTCTCTCTCCTAACACTTCCTTATTTGAATTGCTGCAAAAGTACTTTCCACCTGCACTCCTTTTCTAAAAGACACTGCTTTTACTGTTGTTGCATGTGGAAAATGCTTGATAAGTGGGTACACTGTACAAACAAATGGTTATGGCTTAGGACATGAAGGCCTGTTCATGAGGCTGGTTTTGCATGGAACCAGTTTAACTGAGTCTTATCATTCCAGGAGATAACATAATTCAAGGTAAAACAGTTAAGTGCAGACATTTAAAATACATTTAAAAAGCAACTCAATAGTTGCTTTGCTGAATGCTAGCAGCTGGATGGGAGAGAATTACCTGGTTATTTTGAATTAAAAGAGGGAGGAAAGTGTGGCATAACTTAGGATATTGCTGATTAGTATGAAATCCTCCATTCAAAGTACTTTGCCTTTACAGTGGTGCCTTTTGTTTCTTTGGTTTAACACCTCTGGTTAGTTGCTGTGATCAGAGCCCAGGCTGAATGGTGGTTACAGTAACCAGGGGTATCCTGTGCCCTGGTAGCCAGTCCCAGTCATTGTACAGCCATTGCAGGTTCTCAGCTGGTACTTGCTTGAGTTTAACCAGGAGAACAAGAGCCTCATAACTGTATCTTAAGTCAAGCTGCACTAGAAATGGATCACTGAGCAATGAATTATTACTACTTTTACTACCTAGATTGAAGGGTAAAGCTTGGGAGAGAAGGAAAAGCTGGATTTGCAATCTGAACAAGGGACACACACCAGACATTTAAATTATCCAAAAGCCTTCTCACTGCAAGGTTAGGCCAAGCTGCATAAAACCAATTAAGAATTATAATGGATACCAGGAGAAAGGCACTTTATGGAATCAGAATTCAGATTTGTCTTACAGACCTTCTTTTCCAGCATACATGAAGGAGTTACTGCAATGTATCTTAGGAGCTAATGGTCATCTGTCTCAGGAGTCCTCGCCTGTCCAGCACCCTTAGGGGCAGAAGAAAGTTGTATCACCTTTTCAAGAGAAAGTACCTTACTGTACAGGTTATTCTGTAAAGCAGAGTTATGGTAATACTTCCTCCTTTTTAAAAACTGTTCAAGTTAATGAGCAAAAAGCTGGGAGTAGCTGTGGTCCTCTTAGTGACAGACTACGCAAGGGACAGGGAAGCTTCACTCTGGGAGGTGGAAAGGCAGGGGTTTCTGGAATAGCAGGGCAAGAGCACTCTGTCCTAACATAAAAGTCTAGGTACAAAGCATGCACACTAACCCAAACTCTTGTCCTAGCCCTTACTTCTAAGTTAGCTGCTGTCTTCTTTCCACCTCCCCAAAGCCAGCGGTGTAGTGATTATAGGAGAAGTCAACATAAATGCCCATTTTGAGGGAGTCAAATGTACTGACTTAACAGTGTGATCTGTCTGTCTAAAACAGGTGGTACTAAATGCCTGTGAACAAGGATTTCAGGTCTTGGCTAATGCAACACACCCATTTAAATGGGAATGTTTAATTGTGGTCAAAATAAACAGGTGCCTTGGGCTGGTCCATCATTAGGTTGTTATCCTTCCTTTTTATTTTTGTTACAGTATTTTAAGCCCTCCTAAAATGGACTGTAGGTTTAAGCCAGAGTAAGTGTTTTCATTAGTGGGACCTAGGATTCTACTCCTCCTTCCTGTCTTGGGAGTTTGTACAAAGAGGTTTTCTGTGTTGCTGTCAGACAGAAACATGAGAACTGAATCCTTTTCTCAACACTGTAGATAGCGGGTTCAGCCCCTGCTTATTTTATGTAATGTTTGCCTCACACCTCCCCTCTGAACGTTGCAGTTTAGAGGTCTAGAACCACCCCATACTGGAAGAACCCTGAACTGCAGAAGGAGGAAAATTACTTGAAGGGTATTTATACAAGCTACTCAACTTATGCTGATATGAATATTTAAATATCAGCCTGTGTCTCAGATGATACTTGGTACTTTAACATCAGAACAGCATTAACAACACCAATTCTGAAGGGAGATCTTGGTTACTCTCAAGCAAGGAATCACATTGCAATGGGAGCTGTGCATCTGATGCTATGGAAGAGAACTAATTGTTTTCCCTGTAAAATGCTACAGATGAACAAGGAGCTAGTTCTTATCATCTCCCCCCTTGCAGCAGGCTGGTTGTAGTTCTAACAGCTCTGAAGTTGTTTGCATCTTGCAGATGTGTGGTTGCTCCCTGTGGCTCTGTAGAGAAACTGCTTACTAAAAACATGGGTATTTTTTAAAACAATTAAAGCTTACCTTTTTGAAATGGCTACTGCCTTGTCTTTCCTGCCACTTGAGAAAAAACATATTGCTGATTTTATTACAGAAATATCAGCTTAAGGAAAAACTCTGTTGGTGGGAATTGCCCCGACTCTGAATGAGCCAGTGGCTGCAGGGCAACATCCCAGGTGTCTCTGTGGCAAGCAAAAAGAGCAGAGCACAGCCAACATGTTCCTTGGAGAGTGACCCAGGGGGTCCACTGGGCACTCTTAATTGCTGCAAACCAAAAGAAAGACAGCACAAAACAGGACCTATCACCAGCATTACTACTGAAAAGAACTAGCAGGCTTCTACTCCCTGAGATCTTAGTCACGAATGGTTAGGGTTGGAAGGGGCTTTAAAGATCATCTAGTTTAGGTAATTAGTTTCTCCACAGAATAGTCCAGGGAAGGAGAGCAATCAGTGTAGTTCCAGCATCATGCAGAAACCCAACCCTGCTTCCCCTTTCAAGGCATTTTTCCTTTATGAAGTCTCCAGCAGAGGATGCCAGTGGAGCAGCGTGTAGCCAAGAATGCAGTCTTTAAAAAAAGCAGCTGGAAGTCAAGTCACTAAAGTTCGTATTTTGATTACAGCAAAGAGTCAGCAGATAACCTTAGACTGGATCACAGTGTAACACAGGGACTACAGACAAGCAAGTCACATCAGAAAAACAAGGGGAATGAATTCTTCTTCTTCCAGTAAGCAAGGCAGAATCATGTGAATTTATAAGCTACAATGAGAAGGGCAACACATAACCTTGCCTAAGTCAATACTTCCTTTCAGCAATTAAAGAAAAGCTATAAACAAAATCTCAGAAAAGCAACAAAACTAATTAAGGTACTGAGGCTCAAGGGGATATAGATTGCATACGGAGTGGTGAGCACTGTTTACATTAGAAGAGAGCAACCAGACACAATGAATAATAAAAATTATTTGGATGCCCTTATTTGTGTTATATTACTACAGGAATAAAAGGAATACTTACAAAAGAAGACTCATTCAGCTTGTTAAAGAGTCTTTCCACATGTTCTTCATACAGCTTTGGGTCAATGATGTTTTCCAATTTGCTTCTGTGTAATATGCCTAAACTTGATCAAAGGAATATATTTCTACTATATTATTACTGGAACTCTGTGCTGTTGAATCTGGCAAGCTGAAAAAGACTGACATAAATATCTTATCCAGATACATATGGAGAATTTTTAAACTTGCTCCAAAGCTTGGTATCACCGATCTCCAATTTATTTTGTGATGGAGCGGATAACAAACCACCTGTTTTAACGTGGCAATTCCAACACTTGATAGAATTCCTTAGCATCACTCCCCCCAAAATAATTTTTTTTCCAGGATCCCAGGTTTTGCCAGATTTATTCATAGGTAAAGCAGTCCTAAACTCTTAGAACACAAGAACAAGTGTGCTTTTGTTTTACTTTAATATACAATTGCATTACAGCAGTAGCATCTGGCACACAGCACTCAGCCTGCAGTGCTGTAAATGGAACACTGATGACTTCTCAGAGGGAGGGGGGAAAAAAAGATGCCATCAAGTTAACATGCATTTCTCAGAATTTTCATTTGCATTTTTAACCCCTTTGAGACCAGTCAAATCATCCACTTGCAATGGAAGTACCTTGTGCGTAAAAGCAGCCAAAAGGCTTATTAGTCTGCTGGGGTTAATCAAGTTAGTGAGGTCTCATGCACCTTGAAGAGACCCTGGTAAGACTGGTAAACACTGGCCCCTCTGACATGGATTCTCATTGTACTGCTGCACGGAGCAACTGCTCTCTCATTCTGGGATCGCAGAAGAACCGGAGTTTCCGGGGTAACAGCTTCACCTCCACAGGCATAGCTTCATACTCCTCGTTATCGATGCCAAAGGATCCCTCAGTGCCCTGTGTGCACACAACAGTTAAACACCAAGCATGTTATTTCAGCAGTGCTGTAACACTGATACCTGATTTTGCCAAAAGACTACAGCTGAATATTTAGCTGAGTCTCAACCAGGATGACCCCCCTCCCTTTGCCTTCCAGCCCATCTGCTCTCCATGACGCAGGGAGAGCTATCCTTCACTATATTAAGAGTCCATTGCATAAGATGTTACCTCACTTAGTTGCTAATTAGTGATAATTAAATGCTAGGAAGCTTTAATGACCCACATTGTTTATACTGAAGGATTCTTTGCTATTGGAACCTCAGTTACACACACTTAGATCTTAGTCTGCCAGTAGTGACAAAAGCTAATCCGAAGAAGTGCCTGTTAAGTAACTCCTATTAAATCCATATTACAAACCCCTTTTGGTATTGTTTCACTATATTGATCTGAAACATGAGATGCAAAGTAATTCACTGTTCAGGAATTACTCAGCAGTAGAATCTTCTTAAGTGTTTTCTTTAACGCTGATAAAGTCACCAGTGATTAAAACCATTCATCAAAATGGCAGGCTGACTTTACCTAAAAACAAAATTCAGTGACTGCTTTGCATGCACTGCACTCAGGGGAGGGCTGTGTTACGTGGATCCTCAGACTAACTCCAGGTGAACTCATACACCAGAACAGCACCGATTACAGAACCCAGTATAGGTTCTGGGAGTCAGAGGTACAGCAAAGCAGTCCAGCTGGATCAACATATTCTGCTTCTCTGCAAAGCTGGTGAGACTCCTCTGAGCTGCCTCCAGTTCCTTCACTGGAGCCGGGTCATGGAGTGGAACAGCACTGCTTTGTGCCGTTCACACACGCTCTGAGCAGCAGCCGCAGGAGGAACAGCTCATTTTAGACCACAACCCTTACTTACGGCTCAGCCATACTTAGCCCAGCTCTCCAGAGTATTCCTTCAGAATCACAAAACTGCCCTGATGTGAATTTGATGCAACTATTTATATTCGATGCTGGCTAATCATGACATCATAATTCATGACTTTCACTTGGTAGCAATAGATTTTTTTTCACCTTCTGGCACATTCTATTCACCCTTAATATAGAATTATTTTGCCAAATAATATATCACTCAGAGATAGAAATTACCTAGGAGATTGATTTCATGTCCTTGTAAAAACAAGAAACTATCCTCCCCAGGGCTGCGATAGCAGCTGCTTCTGTCCCAGAGGCAGAAAAAGACGAATCTAAATTACACAGGCAGGCACAATTTAGTCTTCTTTCTCAGCCTCATCAATTCAAAGTTTTGAGGCACTTCCTTGTTCTGCTCTGAGCCCCACTGCCTTGTCTCATCTTCCTTGGTCTCCATAAAGCCTCTAATTAATTTATCTTCTCTCTACAGCACAATCCCTTTTAGGGCAAAATGTACCTGTCTTCAGTGCTAAGGAGAAGATCTGTGTATCACAGAATCACACAATGGGTCAGGTTGGAAAAGACCACAGTGCATCATCTGGTCCAACCTGCTTGCTCAAGCAGGCTCATCCTAGAGCACAGGATTACATCCTGACAGTTCTTTAGTATCTTCTGTGAGGGAGACTCCACAACCTCTCTGGGCAACCTGTTCCAGTTGTGTGGTCACTCACAGAGCAAAGAAGTTCTTCCTCATATTCAGGTGGAATTTCCTGTGTATATGCAATACTCTCTACAACCATCATCACTGTCTTCATACAAGATGTGCCACTATTTACTGCCAGAATGAAGCTCTCCCTCAGGTTTAAAGAGCAGCTGGGGAACTCCAGTATGTGTTTCCTGGCCAGGGACTCAGTTGCTGCATTGTGGAACTGAGCATCTCACCGGCAGTGTAATCCATCTCCCAGATTTGGAACAGGGATTTCCTAATGTGCAGCAGCATCAAAGGGTACAAGGAAATAAAGTGACAAAGTTTTCTAGCTCTGTTTCTCACCTCTGGAAGTTGCAAGATGCATCTGCTGGCTTGGATGCACTGACTCCCTTCAGGACACGTATGTGGGTCACGCATCTTTTGACTTCTGTTCAATCCAAAAGAGAGGCAAGGTAAGGACACGTTTCACTCGGGAAGAGAGAAAGGAAACAGCCTTCTTTAGGGATGACATTTCATTGTGGGATGATAAAACACTACGCATTTGGTAAACTTAGAGCTTATATATATACAAATATTTGTGAGTTTAACTGTGAGAAAGTAAAATAAACCTTCCCTCTTCTGCTGCAGTCAATACATATCAGTATGCACTGACAGCCTCCACCCAGCTTCTGCTCTGAGCTCACTGAATATATTTGAACATAGTTTTGCATATTTGAACATGGAGCAGAGTTTTGTGCTTGTCACTTACATGCTGAACTGTTCACTTCCTGCAGTGAAAGCTATGTCCTCATATCCCATGCACTCACATAACTTACCAGCAACCTACACAACTCTAAGCCAAAAAAATGAAAGAATTATAGTTATATTGAACCACTAAATTACCATCTAAAACCAAACAAAACCCCCACTCTTCACATCAGCACCAGTCAGAATCACATTTCTTACCAACTGCTTTTATATAATTCTTGTGAAGAAACCCCCAGAAACTCGTAATTTTATCCATTCTAAATAGCATATCCAGTATTGTCAGTGTCTCTCTTATGGTGCCTATAAGATTCTTACTTATGTCCTGTATTTAGAGAAGTGCTGCTTTCTTTCCTACTTCTGTGATGTCAAATGGGAGCACACAGAAGGCAGCTGCTTGTCTTAGAAAGCTGGTGGTGCAAGTGCCACAGGGTCTTTTTCAAGACTTAGGATGCTGTTCTGTCACTGCATCAGCTGTTACAGAACAGGGCGTTGTGATTCCCTGTCCCCACGTGTGCTGCTGCAGAGTGAGCACAAGCTCCTGGGTGTGCTGAGCTGCCTCTGGCCTCCTGACTGACAACACACATCACCTTTTGAGTGACCACTGACAGAGGGTCACTGCACCCCAGGCAGTAACCTCTCAGTTTGGGTACACAAACTCCAGACACACAAATAGCAAAGAGGACAGCAGAGAATAATTCAGTGTTAATACATCACTGCTCTCAAGCATGACAGAATTATCAGGTATTCCTCTGACAGGCAATGCCAGCTGTCCCCAGCTTTTGCATTTATTCGTTGATTGATATGAAAGAAGAGTCTATTTATATATTGCCCAAAGAAAAGAACTCACAAAAACATGTCAGAATCTCCCTATACACCAAGTCTTCTATGCCCAGGGGAATGCAATCGATTCTTAAGATCACAGAAAAATCCCAGAGAAAGAGCATGAGAGGCAAGGGTTGAAATAGGAGATGATAATCAAAGACAAAGGAAGAAAAGCTAAGATACCAAAGGAAAGGGCAGGGAAGGACAGAAGCAATATTAACTGTGGAAAATTTGGTTTTAATCAAATATGTATAGAATAAAAGATTGATGAGTGACTGTGAGGGAATTAAACATCCTCCAGCAATATAAATTATAAATCATTGATGGCATGCAATGCTGTCAGTTTATACAGTGCTGTACAAACAAGCAGCAAGATTACCCACTTAAAGTTTAACCTGCTTGGATTTTAACATATAAGGTCCTAGATGTGGCACTCTGGTGAGCAAGCAGATTTTTCTGGTCAATGAAAGCAAATGAAGCTCTACCGAGATGCAATTATGGGGTCAAGACAAAAGAGCCAAGACATGGAAATAAAGATCAGTCAAAGGAGAACACTGGTAAGAAGCAAATAGACACAAGTCCACCTGCAGTGACTGCCCCTCTAGTGGCCCAGTATAAAAGGGTCAGAATTAATTTCCGTTTGACTCCGCTCCTTACTCAAGATGACAGCAACGTAAAATAGGAACAAGACTGAAAAGTTTAACAGCAACAGTTTCCAATGATTGTTGCATCACACTCCATATGCTGAATCACAAAAATACAGGCAGAGAGAGAACCACAACACGTGGTGCAAATAACACACAACTGTAACCTAGTTTTCACATCCAGTTAAATGATTCAGAGGAAGACCTCTAACAAAAAAAACCATCAACAGTCCAGTCTTCTGCACTGTAGCTGGTAACTGTATTCATGCCCTGGAGTGACAGCTCTCAAAACTTTCATATACAGAATCTAAGCTGGCTAACAAAATGTGGATTTACTGATGCTACTTTTCCATCCCTCCAGCACTTCTTAGTAAGCACCTCATTGTAAACCACCTCTTCTTCCCCCATCTTATCTTAATCAGCTCTACCCTTGCTGCAAATGCTCTTGTTCACACAAATCTGATCCACAGCCAGAGGGCACTTCTATACACCTGGGATGACCTGCTCTTTTCTTTGAAATCCATCAGCTGTTGCCCTCCAGCACTGTGATGCACTCCCACATACACACACTGCCTGAACCTGCATGGCAGTTTCCTGCTGGATGTGTAGTTTCCTCTGTGTGACCCATCAGTTCTCATCAGCTCCTGTCAGTGCCCTCTTCAATATAAAAAACCCTCAATATCTGCACTAATATGGTATTTTCCCTAAAAACCTTTTCACCTCCCCTCTCCCCAAATTCTGGTGGAGTTTAAACTATGCATTAAAAAGAGAAGAAAAACACATTTCCAAAGACAAACCCTGTTGGTGCTGCGCAATGGGGAGCCTCTGATAATGGGCTTGACTCAGAGCACACTGCCAAAGGCACTGTGGGATCTCTGAACACCCTGATTCTACCTTGCACAAACAGGGCACATTTTTTCTGCTCTGACTCCTCTCTGTACAAGTAACCAGTCCCTCCTGCTGCTCCCCCAACCCATACAACCCTCTTTCTTTGCTACCTGTAGACTTTTGGGCCCTATTTAATGAAAAGAGCTTCTTTCTCTGAACTTTGCATGAACAGCAGCTCAAAGCTTTGGTACTGCCTCTAATTAGCTCTAGACAGCAGGGCAATGTTAATGCTCGTGAGAGACTTTTTCTGCATGACACTGTAACTGCAGTCAGAAAATACTGCATGGAGCATGTCCAATCCATGGGAGACATTATTTACAGTGGGAATACACTTGGATAAGCATCCCTTAAATCACACAAATTCATCTGCATTTTTTCCGCTAGCGAAAGTGTTTGAGAACCCAGCATCTCCTTTGTCTCCCTCCTTTAGGAGACCAGATTCCTCTCGTTTCTAATAGGAGAATTTCCTCCTCCTTTCCCTCTATAGCCTTCAAAGCAAAGATTTCAGTGCCAAGCAACCTATGGTCCACATAGCTCGTGTAATTTAAAAGCAGTTGTAGGAGGGTAACCTGACCTACAGTGTACGCATAGGTCAGGAGATTCTATTCCCCCTGAGGCTTGTGGGATGCCCAAATAATGGGCCTGCAGATGCCATTAGTAGCATAAACAAGAGATACAAGCAGGAATTACTAAGGTGATGACAAAACAGGTAAAACTGTGCTGAAATCCTCCCACTGATTTCACTAGAGGGAGCTCTAAGACTTCGAAAACAGCAAATAAAAAGGAAATAGGCAGACGAGCACACTTGGATTTAGCAGGAAAATCTGTTGCTGGTAAAAACTGCACTGAAGACACAATGTATTTGTGAGAAGGACTGTATGAAGGAATTGGAAAAGACAGCTCTGATTTGCATCTGGTGAGAGCAGGAAGAACAAGACAAACATTCACTTTTTCTCTATATGCTGCTTCTTCATATCTGCAGCCTTCTTACTCCACATAAAAGCAGCACCAAGACATGTGCCTAAAGTCCCTGTTTCAATGCACATCTTCCAAAAGTTCTTCCAGCTCAGACCTAATTTCTCACAAGGCTTATTGAGTTAAGGAAGCTTTTCCCTTAGACAGCAGGGCCTGTCTAATCACAGTTCAAAAATTCCAGGTATCACTAGCACAGATGTTGTCAGCTCCGTGACCCACCTCTCAATCCAATGAGCCAGAGCTAAAAGATTCTGAGGATAAATCTGCATGGCTGTCTATAAAACTTGGTTATGACAGCAATGTACAACTAGTACTGACTTGCAGCAGTAGGGGAAAAGATGAAAGGTATAGCAAACTCAGAAGCTAGGAAGAACTCCAGGTCCTGGATACCGACACTCCAGGTTCTGGAGTTCTGCCTTGTTTACAGAAAGAAAAAATGAGGAAGAATTTTAAGGAACAAAATCATTAATCCTCATGAAGCATTACTGACTGGTGTCCTTTGCAGTCCCTCTGCTTCTGAACTTTGCAGCACAAGATTAGAGAAAATCAGCTTTTCAGAATTTGTTCCCACTCACACAGAGATTGCCACCTTTTCACAGCCTTCCCACACTCACCCTCTGTGAACAAACTCTCCCTTGCTGACAGTCTCCGCTTCAATGCAAATGTCCATGAAGTCCTCAGTGCGCTGTGCAAAAAAGGATTCAGAAATCAAGCAGTTAACATTTGAAAATGCCACACCCATGAGACTGCAATATGCTCACACAATGCCCAGTCCTTTGTCCCACAAAAGGACTCAGAAGATGCATTTCTGCATTTCATGCTTTTTTTCTGTCTATAAATTATAGACAGTATTTTCCCACTGATGAATATTCAGATAAACACCACAAGAAGCAAAATAACGAGTCACACATTTGTCTTCTTGTTACATTTAAAGACAATAGCAGACCCCTTAGTTTTACTGATTTATTTCTATTCAATGTGTCTTTCGTGAATTTCAGCGACAGTACAATGACACAACATTTGGCCACCGAACACTACAGTAGGAGAATTTTAAACAACACAAATTGGAAATCAAAGTGGCCTTGGTATCAATCCTTTAAACTCCTTACTTAGCTTCTTTCATATTTATAGCCTGCCCTTAAACTGAGGATACAGTAAAGCTTTTTCCAGGAAAGCAACTTTGATTAAGATGCAATTTATTCTTTTTATTTCTTTTAACATTTGTGTCCTGGCAGAAGTCCTAGTGCAGATGCAATCAAAATGACAAAAGTAAAAATAAATGCATCTATTAGTATAACTTGGTTTATTTGCTGTTCTGCAGAGGTAGTCTTGGCACTGTCTGAGCTGCATCTGTATGGCTTTATCAAGAGGGCAGCCTAGGCATGAATCTGAGGTGAGACAGAGACAGGAGTGGCTGACAGCAGTCAGCAGACATGGCCTGGTATCGATTGGCAAGAGCTGCTGTTCAGCCTTGATGGCTGCAGGGACAATGGCTTCAAGAGTGGGAGTTATAAGCAGTTGTAAGGGGTCCACAGACGTACAAAAAAAAAAGAAAGATGTAACATCGAGATACTTCCAGATCTAGCAACAGAGAAGTACAACTGGCCTAACATAAACTTGTCCACTTTTCTAAACTATGCAAGAGACCTGAGAACTCTCTGTCACTTCTTTTTTTCCATACCAGTGAGTATTAAAGTGTATCTTGAAGGCATAAAGGAGAAAAAACAAACAAATCCAAAACCAACAAAACAACAGAAGAGACATAAGGGCTAGTTTGTGGCAATCAGATACTTTTCAGTTCTTGGAAGGTCTGTTTTTACTTTACATCAGTGACTCCAACCCAGTTCAGCAACCAAATCTCTTGCGTTCAAGTGCCATCTAGAAACCACTAAAACCCCAAATACCAGTCTCTGTCTAGCTTCTGCCATTACTAAGACACTGACAGTCCAAATCGTAAGTCTCTGAGAACTGAGAAACTAAAGTTCATGTGGTACATTCTAAGGAGAAAACAGGAGAAAATTTTAAAGACTATATTTGCCTGCTTCACTTTTTTTTAGTGATCCTATAAGATAACATGTCAATGTAACTCAAATTTTCATGTTCTTAAAGACCCTAAATTCTGAGCAAGAAATATGTAGTGGTAAGTTCAACACCTCCTGTTAATCTGAGTGTAATGGCAGTGGTTTCCTGCAGCCATGAGGAGGACATGAAGGGAAGCTCACCAGTATGGGATCACTGTGTTAGTGTTTTCCGGTAAAATTAAAGACTGACATCTACCCAAACAGCTTTCACAGCACTAAAACTGCACCAAAACACAGGCACAAGCCAAAGACGGGTTTTAAAACAATGAACAAACAGCATGAATAGGCTGAGAAGGTTATGACAGGAACAGTTCCTTTGCTGCTCAGTTCTAGTCTTCCACAACAACCTGCATTTCCTTTCCTTCTAATCAGTGTAGCCCCTGTCCTTTCCCTAGTCCCAGTCCTTTTTAACTCTTTGCTCTGCAAGGCAAAACGAGAGAGAAAAGATGAAACTCCAGCCAGACACTCAGGTTCAACTTCCTTCTAGCACCAGTTGATCAAACAGAATCACTCTCACATGGTGAAGAAGGAATGGAATGCCTGTTTTGATGCTTTGTTTTCTCATGGGCAATCCTAAAACTTGTTTGGCTAGTGAAAACCTTGTACAAATTCCTCCTGATCCCCCTGTATCCCAGTTTTACATCCATCTCCAGAGCTTTTACAATGGCTCTGAAACTTGCCCATTCCTGGATTCAGTCATGGGCCTTCAGTCATGCCTTGCACGAGGCAGTAAGTTTTATTTATGTAGACACAAGAATGGGAGTTTAACAAGAAAGGAAAACTCTGTAAGCAGCCAGCATTTGGAATCCAGTTATATTATGGTCTTACTGTTAGATCAAGCTGCCTGTTCCGAGTTGCAATGGAAAGCTCAATGGTGGATAGCTTCAGTTCTTCCCAGTCCTCAGGGGTTACCTCCCGGGGAACTTCTGCATATCAAGAGGAGAAGACATAAATCATTAAGTGGAATCAACTGCACTGATCACTATGAACAATGAAACATCAATGCCAGACAGAAAAGTCACTCTGAGCCGTTGTAGTCACTAGTTTTGTTTCTTAAAAATGCCAAAATCTTAAAAAAAACCGAAAAGGGAGCTTGGGAGTACTGAAGAAAAAAATAGCATCAGCGTTCACACAGTGACAGAAAAGACTGTCAAGCACAGTACATGACAGCCCTGTGAGTCCTTATGCCCAGGGATTAACAGATCTCCTGGGTAAGTTATAGGAACATTTAGAAAACACATGAAGTGCTGCTACCAAAAGAAACAGGAATCTGATATTCAGGGTGCTGTGGTAACATGTATTTTCTATAGGAGGAAACTCCACGGTTCAGTTCTCACATACAGGTCACCTAATTCATGCTTCTCTATGAATCACCTCTGCCGGCCAAGAAGAAATCAGGTCTTTGCATCACACCAGATTGCACAACATACACACTCTCCTTCCTTCTGTGCTCTGCCACGTGCACTGCCCAGCCAACAGCCCACCCAAGAGAGGCTCACAGAGAAGGAAGTTTATGGTACAGAAAGAAATTCAATGTACTATGAGAAACTTAGGGCTTCTGCATGGCCCAAATTTTACTGTTCTATTTTAAGTAACATTTGTTGCTCTGTGTCAGCAGCTCTCCCCACCCTGGAAAACAAAGGCTGCTCCTCTCTCACCAGCTCACTGAGAAGCCATTCCACTGGAAGATTTCAAGAAGCCCACCCAGAAGTGCCAAGTTTTCCCTAAGGAGGCCTCCACAGCAATGGCAAGCAACTGTGAGTCCAGGGAATGCCCTGGGTTCTTTACAAATGAATCTTTGTTTATGAGACCACAAGCACTGGCAGGACTACTCTGTTCCATTTCTGGCAGATACCAGTGTAACTATCTTCACGAAATCACAGTTTTAATAAATAAATAAATAAACCCACAAAAATAAATTAATAAATAATAGCAATTAAAAAAGAGCACAAAAGTAAAGCAGACACCTCCACCACACACACACTCCCCTCAGTCTATTAGAGGAGTACAGCCTGCCTGTGAGTTTATGGCAAAACAGACACATCTCACCTTTTGGAGGTGACCAGTAGGAGCGAAGTCGTCTGTAAAGCCTCACATACAAAGGAGGTCTCGATGGTTTCTCCTCTGGCTCTTCTGGAGGTCTCTCAGTTGGACCCACATACATGAGAGCAGCTTGATGTTTCTGAGGCCACTCCTTCAGTTTACATGAAAAGTAAAGACAGAAGATAAAAGGCAATTTAGCACCTACCTGTTTAGTGCTGTAGCCTATTTATTCTGTGCTCCCAAGTACTCCTGAGATCTACCCAGGCCCCAACACTGCCTCAGTCTACTTTGTGGTCTCCAGCCTCCAGATCCATATGTGAGATGACATTTTTTTGCAGCTTCCAAAAGATTACCCACAGTCCACCAAGTCCACTAATCTACTCCTTCCCCACACAAAGTGAGGCATTTTTCCCTCTATGAGCAGAGGGTAAAGGGATGTTTGCTGCTGATGTGTGGCAGGGCGACAGAGCTGCTTCTGGCTGGGGGAACAACCAAAAACCAGCAAGGTCAACATTACTGTCTGAAAGTACAGTTGGTCTCTGCACAGCACAAAGGCAACCTCAAAAAGCACAGCGGGATCCAGTGCAAACAAAGACAGTGCTGTGTGCAGCCGGGGGCACTAAAACCTGGCAGGCCTTTGTTCTCCAACAACTCAAACAATCCAGATCTGATCTGATAGCCAGGTGCTTATAGACAGCAATACAATAGGTCTTCAGGCAAGTCACGTGTGGAAAGAAAGTACTAACACGTTATTCTTGGTGATATTTCCTGTTGTTTTGAAAAGAATTTCTGAAACGTTCTAAACATAGGACTAAGGGAGGGAATCATTTAATAGGTTTTTAAACATATATAGTAAAACAAAACGGCCAAGAGCCCACGTGAACTCAATACAATTATTTTTCTATGCACAAAACTTTGGAAGTAGTTTTGGATCATAGAGCACGAGTTGTTAAGCTAATTCACCTCACACCTCTGACAGCAAGGAAGGGCTCCACTATCATACTTACATAATAAAGAGGACAAACAGAGGTTGTATCAGTAGGGCAATACACAAACAATAAATATGAATGATTAAAGGGAGAAGCAGCAATGCTGCGATAATTTAAGCCTGTATATTTTAGAAGAGATGACAACGCCTCACAACAATGCCCCTACCAGTACCAGAGGTGAGCCCTTTCCCATTACACTTTTTTCAGCTGCAGGTCATCCTGTTTCAAAAGACAGCTACAGCAAAACCAGAAAATATGAAGTGTGCAGCAGCAAAGACAAGCCAGGAAGAGATTAAGTTTAACAGGCTGGTGCTGCTTCTTAAAGAAATTAACAAAATGATAACATAAGAAGCACATAAACCAATAAATACCCCAATTAGGAGAGTTCAGGAAGAAACTTTTCTATTGTAATAGCATAAAAAGTGGCCACTTCTGTTCAACTTTCAGCAGGCTAATCAGATCTTTTAAATGTACAATGAATAGCTCACCAGTGAAATCCACTATCACTGCCTATAGCTGAGACTAAGGACTCAACAAAACTTAGAAAAGGGCTGGAGAGAAATCAAGAGGAGGTGCCTACCTAGAATGCCAGCACACATTCATCATCTCCAATTTCCTGGGGATGGGGGGGGGTTGTAAAAAAAACAAACGAACAACCCAACTTTCATGGATACATTACAATTAAACTCCCCTTTACAGGAGTTTCCTATAAAATAATCATTGGCACTATCACAGACAGCATGACAAGACTGCATAGTCTGATCTACTGTACCAGCTCCTGGGTATTTCCACAGCCTTTCATTAGGATCCTTGTATGTTCAGAGAACAGGAAAAGCGTGTGTATGAAACTGCCTCACCTTTCATGCAGATCAAATTTTAATCTTTCCAGGATTTTAAGCGACAGAAAAGTTTAAGGCGAGATATAAGCTATTAATCTTCATGTTCATTTTACCCCACAAGGAAGCCTTGATTATCAATGTGCATGAGCAGCCTAATTATAGACCCTTCTGCTGGCTGAATAAATCAGAGTGAAATGTTATCACAAGAAAGGCTGTTGAGAAAAGGTGACTGAGCACTCAGGTGCAGATCTTCACCACCACTGCTGCTCAGTAGTTTCACAGGGGGTTACTGGCTCCCCCTGGTGATCCTGCAGCAACAGATCTTCAGTAAAGGGAATTTTAAAGAAAAGCCTTTCCCTTCCCCTTCATCTCTTCTGAAGTAAGTCTATCAATTGGTAGGTTTTTTGACAAGTCCAGTTTCACTGCCATTTTATATTGTTACCAGAATCCTTCACAAAAACTTGCAGATAAATTATACAAAGCAAAGTCAGCCTTTTCATTTCCCATACACTTTTCTCACAATTAATTTTTACCTTAACTGTACTGAAAAAGTGAGCTGCTTTGGTTTTCAGAGGCCCAAGGTACCAGTACCTGAAAAGAGAATACAAATAGAACATCTAAGATATCCAGGGGTCAGTACTGGGGAAGGGAGAAACCTTGCATGCAGTCAGAGCACACAGATTTGTCTGCCACTGAGTTAGTGCTCCCTGACAACTTTTAGCTTTTTGATGCTGTAAGATAGTTTCTACACATCACCAGCAGCTTAGCAGTGACATCCCTTTCCTGATTTACAGAGCACCAAAATGCAGTGTATAATCTTCACTGCAGGCAGCAGGACATCTCACTAGCAGAATTTTACCTATTATGTGACACAACTGGGGATGATTTAAAGGCCTGTGGTCCAACAGCTGGTGGTCTGCACCTCCACAATATGCAATAAAGAATTAAGCTGGAGGAAACAAATAAAAATCAAAAGATTCAGTGACAGAAGAACAGAGCCAGAAAACATTCATTTGTCCCAAGGGATTCTCACATCAAAATCAGTGTTTTACAAAATAAAAATCCGACCAGCCACACAGCTGGCAGAATCTACACACTGTCTAGAATCTAAAGATGTGATTATAGTTAGGCAGGCTTGGTGCCCATTTTGATCACTGTCTTCCAGCAAATAGGGTCAGCAAAGCACATTAGACGCCATCAGGTCAAGAGTACTGCAGATCTAAGTTTATCATTAACCAGTAAGGTGTGCAACTGTCCATCACTCCCATCAAGCCATGAAATTTTCTGTAAAATAATGACATAAATCAGCACCAAGTCTCCAGCAGGACAGTGCTTAGCAGAGGGGTAGTCTGACAAATTTCTGGAATTTTGTCTTACAGCTTAACTCCCTTTAAATAGGTGCCTTCTTTCAGATCAGTTGGACTGGAATACACCAAATGTTTATTTTAGCCCAGTAACTCATCCCTCATGGGGACCAAAAGCAGATGAAGTGGAGAAGTATAAAAACAGGACAAGCACACATCGTGGTTATTCCAAGCAGACTCTGAGCAGCCATTTGTGCTGAAGTGCTTTCCAAGCTGGGCACGTTTTCTCTACATCTTCTCTGCATTAGGAAACAGTCATGGAAGGGGATGAGGTTTTGAGGATGTTCATGTTGCCTCACGTACCAGAGGTGCTGTTATGCCGCTAGTACTCTGTCCAAAAGACTCTTATGAAAGGGAACTGCTGCAGGAAAAGATGGGAAGGTTGGCACTAGGAAAAACCAGGGTATGCACAGGAAGCCCAGTAAGAGTGCAGAGCAAAGAGAAGTGCACTTCCCTGTACTTGGGGCTGCAAGTAGCAGGAGAGACTGCAGCAAAGCCAAGTCAGCACCTGCACAGTCTACTAAGAATTTTCCTTGCTTCCCAGGGACAAACCTGACCATTTACTGCATCTCCCCCATCCCACATCACCTCTCAAATCTCTCAGATATTTGCCAGACAGACTCCAGAGGTCTGCTACCTCTTCCTTCCTGAAAAGATAGCTCATTCACAAAGCACATGGTATTTCCTTACAGCTGCACTCCCGAGGTATGTGCTGGGTTCCCTCCACAGGAGTTTGGGAAGGGCGCTGCTTTGGCACTGCTGCTCCTTCACCAGACAGTGCTTGTAATTTGACACACAGACATGGCACGTGAAATGCCCTTTTGGAGAGAGCCCAATAATTATTAGTTTAGCATTCAGAGAACAGCCATCAGACAGCACAGTCCACACCATTTCCAGCAGGAACTTCAGGGCATTTCGACTGCATCTGATGTCCCTTGTTGGAATTGAGTTACAGAGTCCACATGCACCTTTTCATTGGCAGTGATGAAAAACAACGGCCAATTACTTTACTTAGACTTGACTCAAGGGAGAGATTTTCCCCCTGCTACAATCTGAATAAAGTTCCAGATGCGGATACCACAAGGCAAGAAGAAAGTAAATACTTAAAAGAACAGGTCAGCACCAGATAAGTGTTTATTTCAAATTACAAAAATGCTGATACATCTTACACTCCCATGTGTGTAATGCCAGACCTAACAAGAGTGGGTGCTTCTGTCTGTCAAATGCCTACACTCAAAAAAAGACTTACTTAAGAGAGGGGGTTATAACTTTTTGGCAACAGATGCTAAAAAAGGCACAATTTCAAAAATGGTATTTTCTTACTTGCTAGCTTTAACTCCTGCATCTCTGTAAGATCCCCATCTCAAACTAGAGACTGCAAACACAGGCTGTTCCTTTTCTCCCTGCAAAGAAAAACAAGGATTGCAGAATTACTTTCTCCTACCTTGTTTCCAAATTTTTTTCTGAAGTCGGAAAAACAGCATTTCTAAATAAAAACTGGTTTCTGATTAAACCCAAAAGTGACATTTAACAGAAGGGGTATGATAAACACCTAACAGCAAAAAAAGTTTAGCAGAATCTAAGCACTGTACATCTCGTCTGCTCTGGAGAGGAATAAAAGAGGTGAACTTTTGAAGAGGCAGATTGAGTTTGACTGCACACCCTGCAGTGGCCATTTCATTTTGTGGATATTGCCAGCCAAAAGCAAGGAGGTCTGCACAGCAACACTACGCTCTCATTGCAGAAACGTCCATTCTACAACCCAACAGAAAAATAATGTTCAAAAACCACGCAGGGCACAGTCAGAGGTTTTCCCCTTTTACATTTTTCAGCATGTCAAAGAAAGCTTTTAAGTGCACACTACATATGAATGCATCAAATCAGCTCGGACAGCTATTGCTGTCTCTCAACACTGCTACAGAAACATCGCTGTTACTAAGTTTTGTATTCATCAACACTCTCTGAGCCTCAAAGGAGATGATGTTCAGGCATTCTAGTGTTTCCTCCCAGTTAAGACTATCTGACGTCACAGCGGAGAAATGACTGCCATCAGAACTGCTGATATCATAAACCAAAATTCGTAACAGCATTAAACAGAGGAAAAGCAGTCCATGTAAACATAAGAACAGGAAAATTTTATGGATTTAGAGTTCCAAAAAAGCAGATGCTTTTACCTTGATCTGCAAGACATCAAGTGAAACCGTCTCTCCCTTCAAAATGGCCAGTGTAGCATTAGTAATATGTCTGCAAAACAAACAGGGGGGAAAATAGCAAAGAAAAACAAACAGGAAGGAAGAAAATGAGTAAGCTTTAAAATTACATTTTTTTTTCCAGAAAATTCCAGTTCAAGTTCAGGTGGGTTTTTTTTCAGCAAATGTAACAACCCCGAGGGAAAAGTGCTCCACTTCACTGAAATCAGAAAGCAAAAGGGGTGGCTGCAACACATGACAAAACCTGTGTCCTAACAAACAGCAAAACAGACAAAAAGCAAAAGGAAATTCTCAGCCTGAGCTTTTCCAAGACTCCTCCCTCTTCACATAACCTGGCAGACCACATGCCAACTGTTTTACCTGCTGTTTCAGACACTTAACACACAAATCACTGTTTTATTTTAGTGGGTGGGGACAGCACAAGACTGGCCTCAGCTCATGTGTCTGGGACTGAACTGCATTAGCATGCTAATTTGTTTTGAAGTTTTTAATCAACATAAATCTACCTATCAGCAATGCTCCTGTCCTTTTGGGCTCCATTAAGTTGTGGGCAGTAGCAAAGGCACTTTGTCATTTCAAGCTGTAAAGATTTTGTAATCAAAGTGTTTAAGTCCATTAAGTAGTTTATGTTCAAACCTTGAAGCATATACTTGATTAAAACTTCTCCTTTGTTTTCAAAGCTGGGTAAAATTCAGATTCCACACACATTCCAGTGTCTCAGCTGGACAAGAAAAAAATGCAGTTTTCAGATCCAGCCCAATACTCTTGTGAATCAGGGGGACAAATTGCCCTTGGCTCCATTGGGATTACAATACCGAGACAGATAAGGAACCTGTTCTTCCCACAGCCCTTCTTCTCTCCTAACTCTTATCTTTCTGTAAGACCTTTACAATTCCTACACTCCAAAGCAGGAGTGCTGAAGGAACCAAAGCCCAAATACTTCTTTTAAAAATATCACTTCTGCACTTTTTAAGTTAGGTTCCATTAGTGGTATGGATTGTTAAGCAGCCTACTGACCAAATTGCCTTCAACTTCACCAATGTGCTGCAGACTCACCTGCACAGTTCATTACCTTGGGACAAGAAGATCATTCATTTCAAACAGCTTCTTTAGAACCCAAACATAAATTATTATTTTAATCTAAGTTGCTGATTACAGCCTTGTCCATCTTGCTGAGCTTCAAAGCACTCTGGTAATTTTAATGAAAGATGTTATGCCAGTTGACTCGTGGGTTTTATGGATGATGGACACCAGCAAGGGTTCCACAAAGAAAAATGTTAATGAGTTCGTGGGAGAGTGAGAGTGAAGAGATTTCAGCAGCAAGAAAATGATGTATTTATCAGTATGAGAGGAGAGGAAGGGAACAATCGAAAAGAAATGAAGTGTGGGGAAAAGAAAGATTAGTTGACCAGGCTTTTTACTTTGGAAGCGGACAAAACGATCTTGCAAACAACCTGAAATGCCAGCAACAGATACCGCCAGGTTGGATCACATCCAGGATGCTAAACGTAAGAATCAGGTTGTTGGACTGCTGCCAGCATCAGTCCCACCTCAGGGAAAAGCCAGTCCCACTCTGCAAAAGTCAGTAATAGAATCCAGCCTTTCCCATATTCTTGTACTACTCCTTCCTTTGCAGGTGCTAACCAGGTTATATGCAGACTGGTTTCTAGAATTCTTAGACTGCAGAAGGGACAAAAATAGGACTTATTTTTGTCTTACTTTGTCACATCCTTGCTGTTTCCTTGTCATACCCTTTCTGCTATTCCTAAGAGGCTGATCCTTTTAATCCCTTCTTTTTAAAAAAAAACTCTGAGCATCACACCATCACAGAGAAATTAGCCACAGCAAATTGTATCATGTTCTAATAATACATACATTTCCTTCTTTTAATTTTTAGTCAGTTTTTGGAAGTCATTAACACTCAGGCAAGTTCAGAGAATCGTCAGGCTCTGCCCATAGACTGCCAACTTGTACGTAACACAGAAGAAAAAGAAAAGTATCAAGCTACCAAGAAGCACTGCTCCTTGAAAACAAACAAACAAGTTTTTCTGAAACAAGTAATACTTACTGGACCTGGTTCGTGCTCTCAGGGTACAGCGTGTGGCTCAGAGTGCAGGTTTTTCCAAGAGGTATGAATCCTATAGGAATCTTACTGAAGGAAGCCTGGACACACAAGGAGAGTAAATTAACATTTGCATCAGCTGAAGGAAGTTCCTGTGTGGAGATGACAGCTGTGTCTGGTATCACCCCTTTGGCACCGAGCAGCCAGGCACTTCCTTAAACAAGGCAGCAATACATAATGACTCAGAACATGGCATCCAAATCTGTGATTCCACCACTGCCAACTGGGTACAAAGGAGCTCTCTGTAATCATTAAGAGCATTGTTACATGCAGGTTGGCAGCCACATCCCACCTAATGCATGGACTCTGTCAGTAGTCTGCCATCTTTCTTAATACTGACGGTGGCACCACAAGCTCTGAATCTCATTTACTGTCGCAGAAATCCCCCTCTGACAGGGTATCCTTGCACAGCAAAGAGATTTTCTCACTTAAGGAAAGGAAACTAATTGATTCCTCTGGCACTCAAATCATGAAGCAGCAGAAGGTCTAATTTTTGAAAGTCATTGACAATGTTGGGTTTTTGTATCACAGTTCAGCAAAAGGGCTTGTTGAAGGAGCAAGTTATTACACTATGCCTCGTAATAAACTGTGCTTCTTGAAGCGTGTCAGCAAATCACTGTAAACTACCATATACCACAGTGCACCATCTCCCTCCCGGGCACTGCTGGCAGCAGCACCAGGACACTGCCAATCCGCACTGACTCAGTAATTCCCAACCATTCTTCCTTCTATCTCCATGTCACCTGCCAGTCTTAATGCATCTCAAACACCCTCTTCTCATTTTCCTCAGAGCTGTTTCACAGTGTGCTGACCAGAGGCTGTTTGCAGCTCATGCAGTCAAGCTCTGCTCCCCTGGCTGCCAGGAACAAGGTTTCTGGAATACCTTGCACAGGTTCCTCTTATCCAGGCAACAGTGGTATGACATACCCGAGTGGAAAGGGAAGCAGAGCACAGAGAGAGGGGGCTGAAGTACAGATCTCTACTCCTAGGACACAGTGATATGAAGGACAAGAAGAATTCCCTGGCCAAAGACACAGAGTGACACAGCAGCAATACTACAATGCAGTATTCCAACTGTAATTGTGCTGGATGCAGAATTTCCTACACTGCTGCAAAACGACCCAAGCTACATCAAGATAGTAAGTCAAAATACAGAGAAGAGAAACTAGCCAGTAAAGCCTCTAAAACTTTTCTTCCGCTATCTTCAGATTACAGAGGTCTCAGGAGCCAACTATAATAATACTAAACTTAAAAAAACCCGATTTCTCAGAATTGATACAGCCTCCTTTAAAAATACTGGCTTGGTTGCAAAGTTCCTCTTGTCACATTCAAACAAAGCAAATGCCTAAACAGATACAATTCTAGCTGCCAAGGGTATCATCATAATCTCGTCTGGATCATTTAATTGAGTTTTTGCCAGTTCCTGCCAGAAGGTTTTGGGAACAATGATTCCCTCCTTTCTTCAATAACACTGTCCTCCCACTTTAAAAAGAAAAATCTCCCTCATTTCCATTTGGAGCGATCCACCTTGAGAGGTTAAAATTTGCTTAGTGCAGCCATCTGCATAGGTAGATATTCACTGCTTGAAAAAACAGCAGAGCATTCCCAAAGCAGTGGGAGTGTGACCATAACTGAATTCATTTTCAAGCCTGTACAAATACAAGAAAAACATGTACTTTCGCCCGATGCTTGTGCCAAACAAAGTGGCATGCACAGCTGGTCCATGGGTCTCTGAAAGTTGAGCATTTGGCTTCTCCACAATCCCTGCTCTGATGCTGGAAACCTCCCAAAGCCATGGTTTGGGAGCCACTGCATCCCTTAGAAAGAAGAACAACATGCAGCATTGCAGGACACCAGCATGGCTGACTTGGTACGCAGCAAGCTGGCTCCAGATTAGGAAGCAGTGTATCTGCAGAAGACAGCTGAGGCCAAGAGACCACAGTAGATGCACAAGACGCTCTAAGAAATGCACAAAATTTTTAAAAGGACACTTTCTCACCTCATCTGCTCTGCGGAGAAGTCCAGTTATGACCTGAAAAACAAGGGAAATGCTCAGCCCCGAGGATTTTATTTTTCGGTTACAGTAGAAAGCTATGAAATTCTTAACCACCTTTACTCTTTGGAAAGATTTAAGTGGCACCTACTCTTTCATGGAAGGTGCTATGGTTGTTTACATGGGACAGGAGGCATGTTCAGTGTGCAAACATGGTGGAAACAGCAGGGTTATGAGTGTGCCTGACCATATGCTGGCATCATAACCACTGCCAATGTAAATGTTTCAACACTGAATAAGGCTATGTGTAGTGCAAAAATAGCACTGGCCAGTGCAATTAACAATAATCAGCTCTAAGGCCAGGAGGAACTTGCAGATGTACTCTGACCACTTTCTCTTAAGGTCACTGCATTTCATTTAGCCATTGTCTTATGAAGTAGTTAGCATTCCAGGAAATGCTTCAACAAAATACAGTCTTACTTGAAAAATAGAGTATCCCCCAGTTCTGCTGGTAGTTTGCTCCTGTCATTAATCATCTTGACAATAGGCATTTATTAAATACGTACCATGCTTTGCTATCATTCCCACATAACTTTTAAATTATCTGATTCCCACTTAGCAAAATATGCATTCCTCTTGGGGAGCATACAGATAGGAGTGAACTTGGCAAATTAAACCATTACAACTAAATCATGCAGAAAGAAAAAGTTAGAATCGTGTCTTTCCAAACAGTTTGCTCATTCTTGAATAAAATTCTGGAAGACACGTCACACACTCCTTTTGCCCCCACTCCCATCATCACTTTTAGATTAATATCAACTAGCAGAGTGTCCCTGTTCCCAGGAGATTATAACATTGACTGAAAACACAGACATTAAACTTGACAAATCTCTAGTAATATGGTGCTGCTACATTGCACAGACTCAATCTTCTCACTCTCAGCCCAACATGACTCTCAGCAAACCAGGCTCCTGCAGTACCTCTTGTACTGTGCCATCTCCTCCTGCAATAATGATCAGATCCGTGTTTTCCATTAATTCCAGTAGCTTTTTTGCTTGTCCCTCATAATCAGTCTGAAGAAACAGAAATCCAAACGTGAGAACTCAGATGGCTATTTCTAATTTATCTCTCTTAGAGGAAAAAGAATCATCTGTCCACCTGCTTAACAGTTACTGTCATACAGGCACACAGTACTGCACATTACTTACACTCACGGAGATTTCTTCAAAACCAGGCTGCTGCCTAATACAGCATGTGCAAGTAAACACACAGGCACACACACACAAAGGTTAAATGAAATATCAGAGGATATCTTACTCAACAGATCTACAGTATCACAGCAACAACCTTATTTCCAGGTAAATTTACAGTGAAACCACATAGCCAACCATGCTCTTGCAGAAAAACTCCCAACACCTTCAGCAGCCAAAGTGCTCAAGTGCATCTCCTGAAGCAGCATCAGCTACATGACATGCCCAACAGCAAGCTGCTCACCATGGGTTTAACAGTACAGAGAACACTGACTTTCTAAACCATTGAAACTGTTTTCTGCAAAATTATTGTCTTTTACAAAGATATCTCAGCCTCATCTGCTGGCCCAGCCCTGTTTTGCCAACTCATCAGTTGCTACCAGGCATCAGTTTTAACTCTTGCAAAATAATTTTTTTCTCTTAGGGTAGGACTATGTATTTTCAATGATCAGAGAAAGGCATTAATAAAAACAGCATTTTAACACTAAACCTTGTGAAAAGGATTCCAAGATAGAAAAATGCATATTAGAGTACTTCACTGCTGGAACCCTCTGACTATTAAACAATCCTCATGTCACAACTTCAAAAACCTGCAAAAAGATCAGAATCCCTTCATGTTTATTTGTTATTGTCTTTCCAAAGTAAACCTGTCTGTTAATTCACAACATTTAGATCTCAGTGTTCTGCTTTTGTAATGGGAATGTCGAATTATTTGGAGAGACACTGAGATATTTCCATTGCAAAAAGATGAGGTTATTTTTAATTAACCTGAACAGTTCCACTGCACGTCCAAGTTCCTCACTTCTGAATTCTGCAAGTTCAGGCAGAAATGACAATTTCAACAGCACTGGGCACGTACCACGAGGCAGCACTCAAGTATTTGGAGAGTTTTCTCTCAAATGTGAATTACAGAAGGGCTGCTTTAGACAGACAAACAAGCATATGTACTGCTTTAGCTGAAAACTAAAATCTCAGTATACTGTTTGTAAATTAACTGTGAATTAAAAAAGAAAAAGATTAAGTACCAGCTTAATATCTCAGTAATTATTTCTTCCCATTAGATGTCTACAGGACAAATGAGTATTTCAAATGCATACTTTAATTTTAATTCTTCAAGAGGAGAAAGCAGAGCAGACAATGTATCTATATTAGCAGAACCTATCAGTTTCTTACCTTAACCACAGTTACATCCAAGCCAGATAAGTGCAAAATTGGTGCTGCATTCTTTTCAAAAAGGTTCCTGGCTTTGCTAGAAATAACAGAGTAAAAACTATTTAATTAGGCTGGTGGCTAAAAATAAATTAAAAAACAAATAAATGAATAGCAAAAAGAAATTACTTAAAACCAAGCATACAATCTACACAATCAGTCACTCAACCTGCCAGTCAGGAAATATGACATTTCATGTGGTTCAAATGTATTATCTTTCTAGTCTCGTATCTCAGATGTCAGGTTTTTTGTTGCAGTTTTAATAAATGCAGAAAATGTTATCTAGCTTTCTCCAAAAATAATTTAAAAAATCCACTGAAATAAAATAAGATCTCCAAAAATAAATTTATTAGAAAATTAATGACTTAAACAGCACCAGGCTTTACGACCTCAAAGAAGGCCCATGTAGGTTTTCAGAAACATCAAAAAACCCCAACTATTTACTACGACATATTATTAAGTAAGTTTAGAAGCAAACCTGTATCTGACTTTCTTTTGTTACAGGACTGATACATTTTCTGCCTCTAACTGCATAATAAAATAATTATGCCACTAACTATAAATTGCTTACAAGTAGAAACGTGAGGCTTTATTAATACTTGGCATTTTCCAGTCATGTGTGTTTTGAACAAAAGCACCTAATTCCAAGCACTTCCACGCCTGATATATTATTCCTTTCTTCTTGGTACTAACAACTCCCTGCCCCTCCCCAAAATGCAGCTGATACAAAGCTGAGCTGATCAGCAGGAACAGACACACACCATATCCAAGATTACAGGTTTTCTGCTAATGAGCAGGCAAAAAATAGCAGCCGACCTCTTCCAGGAGTCTTGCTCTGAGCCCAAATTTAGCCTCTCAGTTTGTGGGCACATCCCTTTCAAGGACAGGTTCCCACAGAAGTAAGAGCACTGCTGGCTAATGTCAAGTCTTGAAGCAATCAAGGTCATCTCTTGTTTCTAAAGCTTTTGAGGTGGAAATGTATCACATGCAAAAGTCTGGAGGGAATATGGAGGAATGCCACACACGAAAGGAATGACAAAGGCCAAAACATAGGATAAAAGAAAAAAAAAATTCAAAATATACATATGTTTAGAAAACATTCTTTCACCTCAAGCCTCTAATTCTATTTCTCATCCCAATACATTTGGTGAAATAAAGTCTGGCATAGTTATCTAGTGCCAGCTTGGTATCAGAGGGAGGCAAAAATGAGCTTAAGAATCTGGCTGGCTTTTGTAGTGGATGGCAGAGCAAAAATGAAGAAAGAGTGCCTCAAATGAGGGTGTTGGGAAGGGGGAATTTTACCCTTTGCAAGCTGCTGGGTTGAGGAACACTGTTGCTTTCTTCAGTGGCATAGTGGGAGGGATCAGCTCATTGCCAAAAGCCTAAGTAAGAGAAAAAGAGCAGAGCTCAGTTTATCTTTTAAGCACACCGCTAAAACAGGTCAAAATAATGCTCCTCTACAAATGTCAATGGGCTTTCAAGCCTCATGACATTCAAATGACTTCCATCTTCAGCCATTGTACAAGTCTCCTATTCAAAGACCTGCACTCTTAGCATCAGCTCACATCACTGTCATAAGTACTCTTTAGCTCATTTTTACAATTCCACCACCATTTCGTTTTTGTCAACCTCTGGTTTTCTGCCATGGGCAGAGATCCAGGGAGCTATCCTTGACTCCAAGGTTACTTGATTTTCTTTCCTTATGTAATTCTCATACACCTGCCTGCCACCTTCTTTCTGCATCCTTTCTCACTTCTGAACTTCAATTCCTCAGTCTCTTCTACCCACTTTAGTATTTTCTTTCCTTCAGTTTTTGGAGATATGAAAGAATTACCAGAGCAAGTTCACTGTTCCTCTTTTTTTTTTTTTTTCCCTGAATGTCTCTCTATAAAAATCACTTAATTCCTCTTCAATTTTTAATCCAATTCTGAAGAGGTGCCTCTATTTTCAATTCTCTGAGAGTTACTCCATACAGCCTCTTGTACCTATTTCCACAGCTTTTCAGCACAAAAGGGGCAAGAAAAGGCAAAGCTTCCATGCATACATCCCGCTCTGTAAACCTCTTTTAGGTCACTTAAAGGCATCCTCACTAACACACCAAATCAAGCTGGTTTTGAGTACAAGGACAACGACGTATTCAGCAATACTATCCAGAAGCCACAGAAATAAAGCAGGAACAAAAGATTAGTGAGCTGAACATGGCCCAGTCAATTGTCCCTGGCTTCTCTTCCCCTTGAAAGTTAATTCCCCTAGCAGAAATTTTTAACTTGAAGAAGGTGATAGGGAACACAGAGAACAGTAGATTTTAGTGGCTGTTAGCTGTTCAAATTTATAATTAATTCCACTTGCCAACTTTGCTCAGAAAACCTCAATTAAGAGAAGGGTGCAGCCGCTACGCTGCTTAAAACATTCAAATTTCTTCTTCAAGAAAGGAAAAGGATGAGAGAAGTTGCTGAGAGAAAAGAAAGCTTCAAAGAAATGGAAACAAATCAACAGCACTTAAGCTTTACTCAAAGATCAGCTGGAAAACAGACCAACTTATTATATTGCAATTGTTGGGCGGGAATTGGGGAATAGGGGACCTCTAGCATGTTACAGCTGTTAGAAAGAACTAATTGTTTGCTTGGGGGACACAATGTGATGTATTTGCATGCTCTGAACAATCTAACAAGGCTCCAAACAACCTTACAAGACTCATAAAGAATTTATGAGTAACAAAATAATCACTTCTTTATGTAATGCACTTAGACATTTACGTTACGTACAGGGACATTTCTAAAGCAAAGCTGATTTGTAAGACAGGAAATATAAAAATAATAATGCAACCTTCTAGAAGTCTTTCAGAGCAGAACACAACTGAAGATAATTTAAAGTCAGACAATGAAATCGGTTATTAAATATATATGTGAAGGTATAATTTAGGTAAGCCAATGCCTTTTTCACTTTCTTGTCAAATGCACATTCCCAGATATTGTATTTCTGCATTGCTAAGATGACAATCGCTACCTGCAACTACAAAAAACCCTTTATACAAAGCCCTTATAGTGCTTTATGAATACTAACAAAGAAACTACATTCTTTTACACAAAACTATCCTTGAGTGAATTGTTTGCCAGATAAACAACACCTTTAACACAGGCCCCGAGCTCAGCAACAACGTTCAATCAGCAGGACTGATTTGCAAAGCCCAAGTCAGCTGACACTGGTTTATTCTAGAGAAGGAGGTGTAAAATGTTAAAATATGATAAATGAGTTATTTATTATAGAATATTTCTACAATCATTTGCCACACCAAGACTGTCATCCTAAAACTACATTTAAATTCAGACACGCATGGTGGAACCTTTACATGAAGTACTGCTGTAGTGGATACTCTGGCAGAAAGGCAGCTGCCTCATCAATTTGATATTGTAACAGGCTTAAAATCTTAAAAATCCAATGTAAACATAGTAGGAACCCCCCAACACCACTTCATTCAGACTAAACTTTGTCTTGGGTGAGTCTGCCGCTATTTTTTTCCCAATATTTATACAACACTATAAATGCAAGTAGCATTTTTCAAACAATTTCAGATTGTTGTTATTTTGAAGAACATATCAGACACTTAATGCCTCACTGCTGTATTGCTGTGTGTTTTCAAGAACTATTTGGCACTGACACATCAGTAAAAATGATTTTACAGCATGAAATGAAATGAAATTACAGCAAGAATTGATTACTAGGTCTTCTGGTTCATTCCACTCTAATGGAGGAGTCCTCTGCAGGATATTTTCCCAGGCTTTCACCTTTGAAATTGTAGGAAGCTCTACTGACAGTGCTTTTGTATTTTCATTTATAAGAATAAGCCATAATGGAACAGAATCCGTCACTTAATGACTAGAATTAAGAAACAGAAAATTCAGAATTTCCACAACTTAACTATCTTCTTGTACCAGTCTTTCCTTAGCAGTTACACCTTTTTGACAGCATGCACTCACCATTTCCTCAGTGCCTTTTAAAAAATTGTTTTAATTTGGCCAGTATGCTTCAAATAATGAGGTATTAACAGCTATTTTTGGCAATATAAAAAACTTCCATCACTTCATTACTATGCAGTAAAAATGAATATTGAAAACATAAAAATCAAGAACAACTGATACTCTGAATTGGAAATGCATTTGACTCTGAAGCTATACATATCGTTTATGAAAGTAATATTTTCAGGGAAAAATTTTTCTTGTTCTTTCCTGAGACTTGAGCTCCCTTACATCTATTCTGGCATGAAGATCCACTGCACAAGACAAGTTGCTGTGAAACTCTTCCTCTCAACAGCAGGCAGGCTAAAATTGCAATTATTCAGGTGCACCACAGAAGCAGGGTAATCTGAAGAAAAGTTCTCTACTGAGAAAAATAATTTTCCCCATTCTTCTGAGGCCCCAGTATGTAGCAATGATGGAAACAGTGTTACACCCTTCAAAATCGCAAAGATCTGTCATGGAGAAGCAGCTTTAGAGTAAACTTTGTTTGTGGGAGGTGGAAAGACTCTTAAAATCCTCCAGAAGTGATGTCAGGCATGGGCAGCAGCACTTACACCTCTGAAGAACTGTTTATTAAGGACAGGATTTCTTTACAGGAATAGGACAGCATGAGAATTTTTTAAGTGCTGTTTGCCCAGGCAGGCCACAAACTAGGATATGCAATAGTCAGTCCCCTCAGAGATAACTCTCTCCCCCTGAACACTTGTTTTGCTGTCAGTGATCAGCAAACAGGTCGACTCCATTAAGTTCCCAGTGCACCCAGAGCTGGGTCAGTCCCTCATCACAGTCCCTCAGGATTGAGCAGACAAGGGCCAGGGTCTCTCCAGCTGAGCACTGACATGAAGCAGTTTGCGATGCTCCTGCCCAGACTACACCCCTCGCAGTGGGTCTGAGATATCACTCTTATCAACAAATCCTCTTCCTACCAGAACTCCACAGGCACAGAGCAATTCCAGCTGCAGTACTGTGGTCTGGTAGCTACAGCAGGAACTAAGATCACCCCGGCAATAAGGCTGTGCCGTCCCCTGCAGCGGCAGCAGGGAGGGCACGCAAGGTGCAGTGTCCCGGCTGCAGGCAGGGCCTCCCACACCCTTTGGCACTTCAGCAGAGGAGCGCAGATGGCACCATTACAAGGCTTGTCACGCAGAAAGGACCCGCTGGGAAAATCTCAGGAGCCCTGCACAACCAAGATAAGAGGGAGATTTCAATCTAATTTTATGACTTTAAACGGTATTACCTGGGCTTCTTGGCACGCAGCTCTTCGTAGCAGGTTATCGCTATCAGGTGAGACAGAAGAGAGAGCAGGCATTAAGTTGGGTAAGTTTAAAACAATTTGCTCATTTTTAAAATGTAGGCGCAAACCCCTCTTACACACAGTTTGACAACACTGAAACAAACAAACAAAAAATTTATGGATGAAACACACCCATTTAAGCACACAATCGTAACTTTTTTTCTGCCTGTGCACACAAACATTCTTTGTAAAATAAAGAAAAGCAGGAAACAAAGACCAGGATGCCGAGTGTGCCGAGGTTACATAAGCTCTGACACGCTGCAGAACTGTAATTTATTTTTAAATTGCTACATAACTGTACTCCAGAGCTAAGGTGAGGGTTTTTCCAATGTTCATGCTGCCTGTTATTTACACTGAAGGTACTTACCATTCTGGCAGTATAGAAGGGATTTAGAGAAGACTTAAATGTGTAACTTCCATGGACTTAAACCTTTGTGCATTATAATTGTAAACGCCTCTCTCCATCAGTCTGTGAGCTGAACATGTTCATGCAGCACCTACCACCCACTGAGGTCTGAGCACGCCTAAAGCAGTAACTCACAGAGGTGAAAAACACTCAACTCACATAAGTGAAGTTTAAAAACAAAGGAGAAAATATCAGTATTAGATATGTCACAGATATGTTTCAGACATAAATTCCTGACTAATCCTTGTGCTTGTCATTGGTGACAGCATTAGCAAGGTGACAAGCAGGGTATAGTTGGCAAGCACACAGGAGACAGAGCTACTGAGCGAGGAACAGAAGTCTGCTTTTTTCCAGACCAAAATTGCCCTATTTCCCCTTGCAGACAAAATGGGGAGTGCTGTTCTGCAGTGCCCAGTCTCATCTGTCCTCTAGATACCAGACACTGCCCCTCCTTGCTAAAACCAAAACATTCTTCCAGCTTGTCCTTGCCAACACCTGGCAAGACTGTGTATTACTGTCTTAAAATATCAAGTACAGAAAAACCCAGCTACAGTCAGCATACCAAAATGAACACTACATAAAAGGATTAAAGGCCAACCAGAAAAGAACAAGTGACTAAGAAACCAGCACACTTCTGCCCCGAAGTGTGGCTCATCAGGCCAAACCCTGCTATGGAAATGGCAGAAGAGAGGGTGAGGCCCAAACACGAGTGCCATCTATTCGATTCCATGAGCTTACAGTATTTATCTCTCACTGGAGCTCTACGAGGTGCTCTTTTTGGCTTAACAAGAGATGCTGCAATGTCAGAAAAAGGGAGGTAGGGCGACTTCAGGTGAGATATCAAACTGCGCTCTGAGAAAATAACTCTACAGTAAAAAAGCCACATTATTATTCCTGGTAATAATGAAAGGACAAAGGAAGAGTCAAGCATGGAAAAAGAAAATATGTGAGTAATATCTCATCAAGATAACAAGAAACTGAAGTGTCTAAGAAGAAACTTCCCCAGAGGCATGCTGTCATATTTGCTCCTTAAAACTAAAGGAGTAAATACTTTGTATTAAGTACCTGCAATATTACTTAGGGAAGCGACAGACTTGGGTTTGATTGCAGTAACATGATGAAGGCACACCAGTCAAAGTAAGTGCCTCTGAAAAGGTTTGTGTTCCAAGCTAAGCAACGTTGTCACAGCTAATTCCAGCTCAGTCAAGACAGTCCACACTGCACTGCTGGGAGCATGAACCCTCACACGGGGACTTTTTCCCCGCCTCTGTGACTATGTGTGACCGCAGCAAACACAAAGCAACTGCAATTTCTACACATAAAGCTGAAATATTATGGGATATCAAGCAAATCGTGCTATCAAATGATGGCAGCACAGTTGACGTCTTTGAGAGCTGCTGCCCTGACCTCATTACCAAATCCTGGTCAAACTTACATTATCTGTTTACTTCACATTGATGCTATTTTGTTCAGAAGTCAAGCTGTGTCACACCATCAGCCTGCACCTTCTCCTGCTGCCTGCAACCTTATGCTGCAGTTTTAGTTGCCTCTAAAATGGAACCCAGCAATACTTTCCAAATGTAAGCAAAAGGTATTTTGCTTTCTTTCCCAGCCTTCAAAGACCCTCAAAACAACTGTCAAGGATGCAAGCCCGATTCAGCTCAATGGAGTCTCAACCATAAAAATTAAGCTTGACAGTTGAGATGTCCACAGTTATGCTCATTTTCTCCTGCACTGAAGCACTTCCAGAATGAGAAAAAGTCTATTCTGACACTTAACGTTTTGGTGTCAAAGGAGAGATTTAGAGACCAGAAGAACCATTTACCATTTAGCAATTTATATGTTATTTGTCTCACCTCTAGGATTCCCACTGATTCAACTGGGACATATATTTCAGAGTCATCTGAGTCTTAAGGATGCCCCAAGTTTGGCTTAAAGATACCAGGTAACAGGAAATCTTTTATTTCCCTAAAATGTGATGTCAACGCTTAATTGACTTCAAACTCAAGTTTAAAAAGCACAAGTGCACTCACAGTCCTCCTCCTCCATCACAGCACTTTCCTCTACTCACCTCACATCGCTCACACACAGTACCACAAGTGTTCTGGAAGCCCTCTGTAGGTCATACCAACTAATAAATATGGCTAGCAAAACGTTAAAAACAGCAGAAAGGTAATTTCTTAAAGTCTTCTGTCTCCATATGTATTAATTCTCAAAATATGGCTGTGCACCAGCTCCTAGAGAAAAAGAGACTTTAACATCACACACAAGATTCTGTTGATTTTTTTGTACTTTATCATCCACTATTATTAGTTACAAAGCCTTTTCAAGAACCCTCGAACACGAGCAGGTGGAGGCTGAGAGAAAATTGCTGCACTGCCTTAAAGAACATGCAGAGATTTCTTCTGACTTGCACCACATCCACAGCAAACTGAAAATCAATTTTTTACTTTACATTTCCCCTAAGGGCTTATCTACACAATTCGAGCTTAAAGCAAAACAGACAAGCAGCGTTGCATCTGCTGGCCAACTCAGGGCTGTCTTCCTGCTGTGAGAATTAAGCACCGCACAGCTTACAGCTGGGCCAACTTGCTTAAGCAGTAAAAAACTGGGAGACGGAGAGGAACGAACAGAGGCAGTGGGGTATGGAAGAAAGAGGATGTCCTAAGCTGAACCCACAAACAGAACATTCCCAGTCAACCCTCAGGGTCAGCAGCCACTGCAGTGCAGACTCTTTGGAGGACAGAGAGGGCTTACACCAAAGCAAGGAGCCAAGGCAGAGAGAACACAAGAGCAACTGCCCAGAGCTCCCCACACACCAGAGCTGGGAGAGCACAACATCCGTACGACCCCCTTGAACAGGGGCTGTTCTGACTTGTCATCAACATCCCCAGTGCAGGGCTGGCGGCCACTGCTCCTGCCCTGAGTGTTTTCAGCTAGAGTAGGGAATTAGCACTCTTACACATAAGCACACAGATCCACACAATTTAATATGCATGCTCCTCCAGCGGAGAGTGCATCCTCTGCCCCAGTGCCAGCAGAGGCCAGGCAGGAAAGGACAGTTCCCATGATGAAGGGTCAGCCAGGGCAGCCATGAAGGCAACAGGCAGAAGAACAACAAAGTCAAACCTCAAACAAGGCTGTTTGAGGCCCACAGCTGCAGAAGGGTAAGCCTTTGTTTAAGGGCCAACCAAAGCAACTCCCTTAGAAGTGACCACCCTACAGATGCATAAAGAAGCTCAGCTGTGAGACCCCATTTCCCAAAGGGTTATTGTATTAAATCTACGACTGTTAAGTATATAAGAAAGAAGAAGCCTAAAGACTCTCCAGCTCAGTGTCTGCATTAAAACACTAGAGTTTTGTGAGGAGAAACTTGACCAAAGCTGGGAATATTGGATCACTCCTCAGGAGTTATAACAGAACTCCTTAAAGAGATTTTATCTTAGAAGAGAGCTTTTTTGGCTGCTTCTAATACGGCAAGAGCACAGTATCCTCTCTGCTGGATATTAGCATTTACTTCCATCTCAGCTTTGGAAGGGCATGAAAGACAATCTCAGTTTTCATCTGCTTTACCCAAGACTCAGAATTTATACTCTGGGTTTTTTTGACTAAGTTCTGATGAAATAAAGTCAGCCACTCAGGAAGTATATGCAGAAAGGTGACAAAGTGAGTTATCAGTTGGCAAACACGCAGAGACTAACATTCAAATTGTAGATAACAATAACACTGAAGATTACTGGCAGCCAGTCAAAGGCTCAGGTGCTTTGCCAGCATTTTCTAAGGAGAAAGTCAATACTTTAACACATACAGAGTAAAACCAAGTGTCTGATGAGTCCACTGCCTCAGTACAACACCGAGGGTCCCCATCCTGACCAAGTGATGATCACTTATGCGGGGACATCACTGTAACAGTCTGGTCAAATCTGACAGTCAGTTAAGCTGATGTCCATCATGCCAGAGATTAAATTTCTGCTGATTTGGCATAGCTGGGAACTCATTGCACCACCTGGACGTACAAAGAACAGCAGCAGCTCAACTGAGGAAAGGTGACCCAGGACATAAATGTGAGAGGGGCTTCCAAACTTTGTGAAAAGTTTAAAACAATCACATGGTATCTTTGTCTGTAACCAACCTCACGGGTATACATTAAAGAGAAGTATGTTACTGTGTATGAGCACACACCTGACAACGTGAACACCCTCTAAGCTTTGATCTAGGATATTAAATTCAGTGTCCTTTGTACCTGCAGCATGATATGCTATAGATTAAAATAAACCTAATATGTAAATTTATGCAATCCAGAGAAATTAAAGACAACCTCACATGTAGCAACACTGAGTAATCTTCTTAATTCTCCAACACTATGAGAGTATTTGCTATCCTGAATGCAAGACAATGGGTTTTTTAAAAATGTCCTTTTATGAGAACAAAAGGACTTTTAAGACTCACTAAGGTTTTGTAAAAATGGCAACAGGGTTTTAGTTAACAGCAGTTCAACCAGACATAATACCTATCATTTTACACATGAAAAACCTTTGCCACCCCCCAATTGATGCCTCTGCTGAAGAGATACCTTCTGTTGTATCACACACTCAGAAGGGCTGAATCACAAATAGGGGAGGGAGGATCAGCACAAGGTTTCCTCCTCTTCCTGTTCACCCAAAACCCCGTTACTTTTAAATCAGTCAGTATTTGAACAAATGCCCCCAAAGTCGAAAGGCCAATACACTGATCCAGAAACTAAACCCTGCATGAACAAAGCACCACACAAGGCCAGACTAAGCTGCTCCTCGACCTTTACAGTTATGGTCATCCACAGCCTTCAGACTAACTCAGCAATGATCCATCACACTCCAGTGCCCCTCTTCCCTTTACACCCTAAGGAGCACAAGGGCATCCACATCAGACCCACAGCACAGTCATCAGGGTGCAGGAGGGGGACACCCAGGTCCACTTCCAGGCAGGGAAGTGGTACTGAGAACAAGTCTGGAAAAGGTAACATTCTTCTTGTCCAGATTTGTCCATGTAGCACCCTCCAAAGTCTTAAGGAAGTACTCCAGAGCTCTTCTGTCCCTGTGAACTTGTAGAGATTGACTACAGAAGAGTTGCCATTTATTTGCTGGACAGATTGTTATTTACAGTAGCTCCACTAAATGCAGGCATCATAACCACTGCATCCAAAAGAGTAATGAACCTTGAGAAGTCAAAAAAGAAAATGATCTGCTCTTGCAAGAGAAATATTTCAGAAAATCCTCAAGGACGGAAAAAGGGATGCAGGATGGGAAACAAGAATTTTCTTCAGCTGCAAACAAATGAGCAACATCTCAGAGAGCTCCTTCCAAGAAGTCAGAGGCTAATCTGAACTGATCCTGTGCTAAAGCAAAACACCCTGTCATCAGAAACTTGTGATGCCAGAAACCGAAGCATGAGACTTCACTAAACCTTTAATCTGTTCTAAAAGGGCAAATCTAAGTCTAGTCAGGTATGCCTCATGCATAGCAATTCAGCCTCTGATGTTGGTAACAGCAAGCCTCAGGGCCGACACAGCCCATACACGGATCCTTCACCAACCTCTCCCAGTGCTGCCTGTGGCAGTCTGTGCGTGGGGCAAAAGGCACCTCTCACGCTCCCCAGCATAACTGGCACGAAGGCAAAGACACTGGGAAGAGGGAATGCACAAAAAGACACCAAAAGCTACCACATCTGAAAGCAAAACAAGCTGCAGAAAGGGACCCTGGCCTACTCCCTGCTGTCCAGCCGTCCCAAAGTAAGGCACTCACCGTGCACAGAGCACTATGAAAGGGCTGCTGAGACCACTTTGAATACTTTCTTACACTCTTGCCATCAGGTTCTTCTGTTATTCCTCATTTTTCTATTCCCTGGCTAAAACAATCCTCCACAGAGAATAGCACAGAAATGGCTAAACAGTTGTCACTGTTTCCAAACAGTGTTTAAGTCTCTGAGAGCTGTACTTCACAGCTGTGCTTCACCCTGCATCAAAGTCTCACGCAGCTGCTTGTCATCACAGGACTTCCTACCTGGCATTTCCAGTGTCTGGTAAGGAAAATTTTCTCTTTTATTTTCTTTTATAGATAAAAGGGGAGATTGAAGAATTGGATATGTGAACATATTTCCCCCCCCCCAATATATCATTAAAGCGCCATGCCTACACTTAGTGTAAATAACCTCCAAGCACTGAAATTCAGATATCAAAGATTTCCTTTTTGTTTGTTTTCCTTTCATATTTTCCTCTTTATTTGCCTTCTCTGTAACCAGAACATGATTTCACAGTTACCACACAGGAAATCAACGCAGCTGAAACCAACAGCACACGAACAGGCACGTGAACTCCGGGAAACCAGAGACACAAAGGGGAGACTGGTTGTGCCTGTCACCTTTCCCAAGGCCTTCTCAACTCTCCATATGCACAAGGAGCACAGTCTTTTTCTTAATATCTACTCCAGCAGCTCTCTATAGCGTGCACTCTGCTGTCATTAATATCTGTAGCACCAGAAGGCCAGTGAAGAGGCCACTTGCATAAGCTGGGTACCTGGGAAGGTCACAGGCTGCTCTGCCCCACCAGCCAGCCCCTCACAGGAATGCCACCAAGCAATTTCTTCCTCCTCATTTTGTACATTAAGTTTATTCTTTTGGTTAAGAGGTATTTAGAATGATAGAACTTCAAATAATTGCTTGTTTACATTTTGTTATTTCATTGAAATTCAAAGTTCGAGCTGTCAGAGGAGAAAGCTGAATGCAAGGTCACTGACATTACATGGAGGCATCAAAACCCCAACCTGTTTAGTACAAATACTTCTGCTCACAACTTCCTGTTTCTGCCCATTGCCTCTTGTCCTATTGCTTGGTACCACTGAGAAGAGCCTGGTCCATCCTCTTGACACCCTCCCTTCAGATACTTCCAGACACTGACGAGGTTCCACCTCAGTTGTCTCTTCTTGAGAGCGAACAGGCCCAGCTCTCTCGGCCTTTCCTTGTAAGAGAGATGCTCCAGTCCCCTCATCATCCCCCTTACCCTCCACTGAACCTGTTCCAGGAGCTCCACATCTCTCTTGTACTGAGGAGCCCAGAGCTGGACACAGCATTCCACATGTGCCTCACCAGGGTGCCAAGTAGAGGGACAGGATCATCTCCTCGACCTGCTGGCAGCGCTCTTCCTAAGGCATCCCAGGATACCACTGGCCTTCCTGGCCACAAGGACACACTGCTGGCTCATGAACAGCTTCTTGTCCACCAGGACCCCCAGATACTTCTCTGAAAGTCAACTGAGCCTTAGTTGCTTCAGGTGAGAAGCAAGCAACTAAAGCAGATGCACCATGTAAAACAAAGACTGATTTAATGCAAAAGTCCTGAGGCAAAACGATGTGAAGAAGGAAGGTGTAACAAACAACATAAACAGATTTATTTTCCTAACTTTTCCTTTGAGGCTTTCCTTGCTTGCTTCAATGCAAGCAAAAAAGAACACTAATAAAATCCCAACTCAACAACTAAAAAGGCATGAAGACAGGGACAGGATAAACAGCAGCACCAAAAGTAACAATTTTTAAAAATAATTTGGCTGCCCTTGTATTTTAGTCAGAAGCACTAACCGTCATCTTAATGGACAAGAACTAAAATATAAACACAGCTATTTAAAAACCACAAATGAGGATTTTGCTTACCATAAGGGACATTTGCTCCGCAGGTAAACAATGGGAATGACACCATTAGGCACAAATTATGTGAGCAGCAGTGACGGGCTCCTTGCAGCTGGGTGGGCAACAGCAGCAAGGACAGCGCAGGGCTGCTGCCCATGCCCTTTTCCTCAGGAAAGGAACAGGGGTCTGGCATCTCTCACGTGGCGTATGGCACCATTAAAAGTGAAAAGGAGCTGGGAAAAGCCAGGGAACACGACCACCGCGCTGGGATGGCTGTCCCTCGGCACACGGAGGAGGCACCCTGCCAGTCTGGTTCTATTAATCCCTAAAACACGGGCTAAAAGCAGAAAGGGTGATGGCACGCACACGGACGATGACATTTTTTTTAAGTTAGAAGACAGAAAACTCTCTGCTCCCCAGGAGGCCCCAAAATCGCTCACGCCTCCCAGACACCCCCTGCGTTCAAACCTCCCGCCCGAAGCGGCGCCAGGTGCGCCACGCGGCCAAGGTGGGAAGGGCAGAAGCCACGGAGCCTTCCCACGGCTGCTGGAGCTGGAGGGAGACCCAGCCCCGAGGGTGCCGGGGCCCTCCCCGGGGACTCCCCCATTTCAGGAGCTCCCCCTCCCTCCCGCCTCCCTGCCCGGCCCCAGCCGGCATTACCAGTGCCTCCCATAGAGCCAGTGCCCGCCCCAGCCCAGCAGGCAGGCGCCGAACGTGGATTTCTTCCAGTGGTTCCTGAGGGTCGCCACCACTTTCGCCATCCCGCCCTCGGGGAGCGCCGCCCGGCCCGGCTCGGCTGGAAACGGCTCCCGCGGCCCCGGCGTTCCGCGCCGGCACCGATTGGATGAGACAAACAACAAAAAAACCCACACAAACCCCGAGGAAAAGTGTTTTACACAGCCCCGCCGCCGCGACCCGGCTCTCCTGCCCCGAGGTGAGCCACTGCCGCGGGCGCTGGGCTGCCGGCGCTCGGGGAGCAGGAGGTGGTGTGGGCACAGGGAGAAAGGGAACAGGGTTTATTTTCACATGAACAAAAATATACACGGTGACCAACCCCTCCCGAAAACCAAAACCAAACCAACAAACAAAAAACGACAACAACCACAAAACGAGGGGAAAAAAAACACCAAACACCACAAGCACAACAAATCTCAATAATAATAATAATAATAATAACAACCTTAAAGTACTCCAGAATATTCCAGCCAGAATAAATGTCATCCAAGAAGGACCTGGGGTTTGATGTTTAAGCCAAACCAATGGGATGACCACAGGCGCCAGGAGAAATGTCTCCAATCGCGCACGGAAAACATCAGCCTCAGAAGGATGCCCTGCAGCCATGAACAGCATGAACATCCTGCCAGGGAACGGAGGATCTGACCTCAGCATGGAAAATACTTTGGGACAAACTAGTGGTGGTGGCCTGTCACCAGTGGGGTTCACTGGGCTCCATCTTGGGCCCTATGCTCTTCAATATCTTCATAAATATCTTGGACACAGGACTGGAGGGGATTCTGAGCAAGAGAGCTGTCGACTCCTTCCAGGGCAGAGAGGCCCTGCAGAGAGACCTCAACAAATTAGAGAGATGGGCAATCACCAACAGCTAACAAAGACAAGTGCTGGATTCTGCACCTGGGATGGGGCAACCCTGGATGTAAGTACAGACTGAGGAATAAGATCCTGGAAAGCAGTGCCACGGAAAGGGACTTTGGTCGATGACAAATTGAATCTGAGTCAGCAGTGCCCTGGCAGCCAGGAGGGCCAACCATGTCCTGGGGGGCATCAGGCAAAGCATTGCCAGCTGGTTGAGGGAGGGGATTGTCCTGCTGTGCTCTGGGATGGCCTTACCTTGAATATTGTGGCAGTTTTGGGCACTGCAATATAAGAAAGACATTAAGCTATTAGAGAGTGTCCAAAGGAGGGCAACGAAGACAATGAAGGATCTAGAGAGGAAGCCATACAAGGAGTGGCTGAGGTCACTTGGTCTGTTCAGCCTGGAGGAGAGACCTCATTGCAGGTACAACTTCTTTGTGAGGGGAGGAGTAGGGGCAGGCACTGATCAACCCTCTGTGGTGACCAGTGACAGGACCCAAGGGAACGGGCTGAAGTTGTGTCAGGGGAGGTTTAAGTTGGATATTAGGGAAAGGTTTTTCACCCAGAGGGTGGTGGGGCACTGAAACAGGCTCCCCAGGACAGTGGTCACAGCACCGAGCCTGATGGAGTTCAAGAAGTGTTTGGACAATGGTCTCAGGTGCATGGTGTGACTCTTGGAGCTGTCCTATGCAGGGCCAGGAGCTGGACTCAATGATCCTTGTGGGTGTCTACCAACTCAGCATATTCTAACTCAGGCCATGGTCTCTCATGATTCCTGAAAGATTGAGAACAGCCTCAGAGATTTCACAGAAGTGCCAAGAGACCCCATCCTATAAGAAAGCAAGAGAGGTGTTGTCCATTCACAAACAACCATTGGCTAAATGAGTGGTATGAGGAAGCAACGCTGCTTTTGTAGACCACAGCCCTCCTTTTGACAGGGACCTCAGCTTGAGGACTCAGAAGAACAAGGATGCAGTCTGGCAGGGACCAGTGGGTCAGGGTAATGAACCTAACACTGGACACAAATTTTTTTCCACTATGTTTTTTCCCTTTTCCAAAATGCCATTTGCAGCAATACAAACATGTCAAAGTCAATAAAATGGCTTTTTTTTGGTCAAAAGCTTCCCCAAATCCTTCTGCTTAAGAATGTCAGGATGGGATGTGAATAGTAACATAAGGTGGTTGCTTGAGGCCAAATTTGGGATTCTGGGTATGCAAAAGTCTGTTCTGCGAGAAATCACATTGAGGCAGAAGATGGTCCAGAAGACGCACTGCTGTTAGTGATAAGAAAAGCAGATCAAACCCTATGGATCAGTTTCCCTACTATGTTTTGGGTTTTCTTTTCATTTTGTAAAGCAGATGACCTGGGAATTGTTTTTTCTAAGAAAACATTAAATTATCCTCTCCTGATGAATATTTCAGGCATGACATCATCCAGTAGCCATTGCTTCCCACTTCAGTATTCCAGGTTCATCTGTCCAGTGCATCTCAGTGCACTGAATGCATGCACTTGATGCAGTGCTGAGTGTTCCAGGTGGCGTGGAGTGATTAAATGTCCTACTTTTCTTTTTGGGTTGTCCTACTTTTTTTGAGGATTCGGGTGGTATGGCCAACTGCTAACAGCAATGATAGCCACAGATATTAGTACTCTCATCCTGCTTTCCTTCACTTATGAAAAGACTGTGCTGATAAATGCTTTTCAAATTCATAATTCTCATGTGGTGCCACAAATAATTCACAAGCATCTGTAACTTCCTATTTTGCAACCAAGTCTTCTGAGTACAGTTATGTTTATTAACGATGTTTCCAAAACAAGCTTGAATTTTTAAAATAAAGCCTCTTTAGCATGCTAATACACATTCGGAGCAGTTGGAAAAAATGCTTAAATGTATGAAGGACCTGAATATCTCTAAGATGGATGAGTGGAAATTTTTCTGAGTTCATAACCATGAAAACACATCAGGGCTAGCATTAAGTGAGAAATTTTAGCTCAAATCCTAGTTGTCTTCACCATCCCTAACAGAGGGACTTGACCCTGCCTTGGGCAGGGTGGCTGGACTGGGTGAGCGCCAGAGGTCCCATCCCATCCCCATTATTTGGACTATTTGAGAATTTAGGTTGGTGATTTTTGAGATGGGTCTTTTTGAAGAGAACTACCCTTCGAAGAAAGAGGCAGTGCAGGCAACAGCGACAGATTGTGCACTTGTCTTTTTACGTGGCTTTACTTAGAATGCAGCGTCCATTCTGAAATCCCTCCTGGCAAACATGTACGTCCTAGTTTTTCGGCTGTGGCCGTCTGATCACCCGCAAGGTAGATCACACCTGCCACGCTGCTGCATGTACCAGGGACTTCTCTTTTAGCTGTCCTAGTTTTTTGCATGTCAGATCAATAGAAGTAGGTATTAGAGTATGTGCAGAGGATAAAGAGTTGATCTCGAACATCCTTTAGATCGTGTGCTGTAGTAATTTTTTAGGCCAAGTAAAATTCCTGCTCTCTTTTTCAGAAAACTGTTCAAAGGAGGCTGGAATGTGTGTTTTTGTTTTCTTATGATTGCTAGATGGATGGTGTAGAAAAAGAATATTTCAAAAAGCTGCTCTGCAACTCTAATACTTGACTGGGGATATGTCACTTAAAATTATCACACAAGTTGTGTGTGAAGACAGGTGAATGCCTCATCCCAGTTACTTATGTCTAACCCTTTTTTGAAGAGCAGTTTTTTAATACTCCTGTCTCTACCATCAGTTCCAAGCCTGTTAGCAGAAGAAGCTTCAGATATATGATCATGCTTCAGGCACCAACTTGTTTGTAACTTTAGGAAAGTCACATCCACAATCATCTCTGTTCTTAGGCACAGAATGTGGGGGAAACAGTGGAGAGATTTTTCTCTACTACTTGGAAATGCCCTAAAATTGATAAGGGCAGAGAATGATTTTGTATCCATTTCTGTCCAGCACAGTCTGTGCCTATGTTTGCATAAAAAGCCAGTCCGGTGTAGTCATTCTGTCATCCTTGCAGCGATGGAGAATTGAGATCCCTCTGCCTGCTGGTTATCCTGGCATTTGTGACTCACCTATGGATGGTTGGAGGGTGTGGAACAGCAGTGCTGTCAGCCACACCCCGTGCCACCACGGTGCTTCAGGTGCTTCCTTACAAGTAAATTGCAAATAGCTGCTTACATTGCAAAGAGAGCAAATGTACTGCTCTGTAGGAGCTGCGTGGTTACCACAGCGATGCAAGTCCGTGTTCCTGCCAGACCGAGGCAGCGTTGTCTGGTTATAGTCTGCCCACATCCCCCCGTTTTTTACACGTGATTAATATCACTGTGGCCAGAGTGACAGGGAAGAATGTCTTCACACATTTTTCAGTCTTCTGTGCAGCTGATGAGAAAAAACACGGAATCTAAATCTTTCCGTGCCTTTGAGCCAGCGAGGGAGATTATAATTTACTTTGTTTTAATTCCACAACACCTGAGCAGCAAGCATGATTTGAAGTGAGGGAGAGCCCTTTTCCTTGGTGGATGGGAGCGGGACTGACTGGGTGTCTCTCCAGTCAGACCAGGAGCTCCAGCATTTCAGGCACATCCTCCTCCAACTTTTATTTCCCCACAAGCCATGGGCATAGGCTTGGCTGCAGACAGAGCTCTTTCTCTCCCTGTCTGGGGGGGTTCTTGTGCTAGCTGAAATCTCTCGTGGACTTCCCACTCTGTGTTTCTCTGCTTCTGTTCTCCGGGTTTTGCATCCAGGGCCTGAAGTTGTTCTTCCAGTGAGTGTCCCAGGCCCCGCCCTGTTCCACCCCGGCCAATGACCTGAATAAGGGAGAGGAGCACTGCAGCCACTGAAGCTAATCAGAGAAAATTCCGATCTGAGAGAGCAGAGAAAGTTCATGATGGATTCTCTTGCCCTCATTTCCAGCTCTGCCTGGAGGTGTGATTCCCTGGGGTAGTCATGTCTGCAGTCAGTGCCTGCTCCACTGGCTTGGAGAAGGAACTGAATCATACTGGCAGGGTTTTTGGTTGGGTAACTCAAGGAAGCTCTGCACAAAAATAATCTCTCCCCTTGCTTCCCCTCCTCACTCTTCCTTGGCTCTTCTGTAAGCAGAACATGACCTGAGCTTCACCCTCCCTAGAAGGAAATTCAGGAGCATGCCTAGTGTATTTGTACAGCAAACCCCACCACCTTTACACCCTGCCCCCTCTTCCCACAACTAAGCTATTAAACAGAAGTATTCCCTGATTCTCAGAGTTTATTAACCTTTTTTCCAAGGGAATGAATAGAGATATTCACAGCTTTTGAACAGCAGCAGAAACCCATTAAATTGCTCTGTGGCAATCTTGTCGGGAACTTGTTCCTTTAGCAGAGACACATTTCAGAAGGCTCTACACTCACTCCCAAACCATTTGGATTCAACAAATGCAGGTGCCACTGAGGCATTAGGGTGAGCAGGCCTGGACCCTCAGCTCTGAGTGTAGCACCAGTTAGATCTCCTCTGGGTCTCCTCCAAATGAAGGAACAAGGACAGTGCCCTGCGACTGGGATTTATCCATTCACTCAGCAGCACAAACCCCTGCACAGAAAAGTCTGTAGCAGCTCCTGTGCTCATACTATCTGCTTTACACTCTGCTTTTCAGTGAAGGTCTCAGTGAGAGCTACACTGAGGACATCAGTCTAAGGTCACTCCCCTCTGAGCTTATGCTGTTAATATGGTGGTGATGCATATTAGAGGACTCTGCATAGAAAATAGTATGATGCAGGGAGGGAGAGAGGACCAAATGCACAGCGCAGACCTGCTCACAGGATGTGTGTGCCCCTCTAAGCAGTGTCTGTTTGGAAGGGAGGTAGCTGTCACCCATCAGGCTGGGAGTGCATAACCTCTCCTGGGCTTCCATCTGCAGGCAAGTATTGTCACTTCTGCAGACAGAATCTGAGCGAGGGATGTAAACCATGAGACTCTTCACTCAGGCATTTTGCTTTCAGCTGAGATTAAAGCTCATTGTTTAACAAAACAACAAAAACAAAAAGTCATATTCTCTCCTTTTATCCCTGTTGTACAGCTGGATAAGAGAGGGGGTAGGAAATTAAGGCTTTTATGCTGTTTCTTGATTCCAGTGCATCCAGAAATGTTACATACTAGTTACCTATATTCACATTGAGATATTGCCTACCAGAACATCCAGCTGCTGCTATATACCATCCTGGTTATATTCCATAGCCAGATGATCTTGTATTCAGAGGAGCTCCTGAAAACTACTAATACATCTGCAGCAATGATTCATTTTTCACTGAGGCAGTGACATACTAATCTATGGACCAGATGGAGTGGGGCCTTGGGCAATTGTAATCAAAGAGCAACAGCCACACTTTGAAGGAAAGAGATTCCCAGTTGGTTTCCTATTAAATGCTTCTGTTTTCATTTTGTTTTGACTCAATTGTGTGCATCACCATGGCCCACTGAACACATCTGGCTGACATCTTAGATCACATATCCAGCACATTACTGTGTTTGCTCAAAGTTTCACTCCTTCCAAAGTCAGTGGCAGTGCTCTGTGATGACAATTTGTTTTATCCTTGTCCTCAGGTGGAGCTGGGAGAACAACACAATCAGTTGCAGGCAAAGGTGGGCTGAGAAAATCCGTCACTGTAATGGTGAACCACACCCATTCCTCTTCACCAGTAAAGTATTTTTGCCACTGTTGAAGCTAGAAGCTTAATTTGTCTTGGGGCACGAAATATGGCCACTTAGAACAAGCATAATCCCACCAATTTACTATAACGTGGTCCAGTTCAGTCCCTGCCAAAAGACAAATTCTGCATGTGATAGTGGCAAGGACCTTTGCTTAGGAATTGTTACTGGCCATTTCATCAGCGTGTGAAATAAAGGTCTTAATGTTTTCAGGTAAGGTGAATGCATAAGCGTTCTTTGTGGGTTTTTCTTTTCTTTAACCTAATTAGTTAAACTAGAATAAAATCTGATATTCTGCTTTTTCATTGTCTCCCAGCTTTCAACTATTTCAAAGGTAATCAGTTTACTCTTCCTGTGAGAAAAAGTGTTGCTGAAGTTACAGATCTGGTCATACATTCTGCTTCCATAGATTTGGGAAGACATTAGAGAGTTCTTCCAAAAATGTGTTCTCTACAAACTCTGTAGCATTTTCAGCAAATGTATTTCAACAGGCTTTGTGATAAGTTTGCTTTTGTACAGTTTCACATTGCATTTATCTTCCAGAAAGTTGCTAAGTGATATGGTTTTAAAAACTGTTCTTTTTTTTTTTTCATGTTGTTTATTGGCATGCTAATTATGACACAGACGTTGCTTTTAAATCCCATGCCATTTCTTTCACTGCATACAGTCCATTTGCTTTGAATTCCTACCCCATTGTGATCTGGTGTCAGTTCAAAGGCTGGCTTTGCTTTTCAGGCTGTTTAGACCTTCTTAATGTGCTGCTTTAAGGTTCTATGATAAGATGTTGCTGGGGCAGTGTAAGACTCTGGGACTTGACTAGGCTAGATTAGAACAGCCTTCTATTTTAGATTAAATGAAAGTGGTTTGGACCACAGTAACAAGCCAATACTTGTTATCCCCACTCTCCAAATGCACAGGCGCTATTGACTCTATTTATATGACATCTTTGCTTCTTTGTTTTTTTGCTTTCCCTTGCTAAGAACAGATGGGAAGAGTAATTTAAATACTGAATACCATAAGGTACCTGGAGTAAAGTAAGTTGAGGAAACACCATAAGTGAAAGAATGGAGCGTTAAACCGCTAACAGGAGATTTACAATTAAGAATTAACAGAGAAGAAAACCTTTGCCAAGAGACAGAAATCATTTAGTCCAGAAAGAATCTCACAGAGGATGGGTGGGGCTCTGACATGACAAATGCATGGAGAATCCCAGGTCATAGAAAAGAGGAGGCTCAAGATGTCAAACATGTCAAACATGTGAAACAGTTAATGGATTTATGCACACTGCAGCAGGTGACGTAAGTTGAGATAACGTCCATTATATGATGAAAGAGGCAAGGAACACCAAACTTTACTTTGCTTCGCAAAAAGATGTGAATACCAACAGAAGGAATATATAGGATGGGTAGCAAAAATAGGGATAGCACCGCTTGCTTAGATGAAAATTATACATAGTGAAAATGTACAACATAGCAGCCAAAAATGAAATGGTCTAACTGGAAATAAATAGGATATTTATTTTTTAACTGTTATACAGAAGCATTTGTGTTGCCAGAAATACTTCTGGAAGAACACTTGTGGGAGAGTCACACATAGCAGAAAGTAAATATGGAAAACAGAATGGACAGTGATAAGCTTATTAAGCACAAAGAAGTATGTGAACAACACTGGAAAATAAATGGAAAATGTATTGGAAAAGGCATCATTTGTAATGCTGACCCAGAAAAGATCTCAGCTCCCTTAGCATCATGCTACTATGTGCTCCCTGCAATTCCTTCTTAGAAAAGATGCTCTTAAGTCAGAGGCAAAGAGGGAATGTTAGTAGGATCACCGAATGGAGGATGTTAGAACAGGTACCATCACATTCATTTTTGTAGGTAAAAAGCACAGTTTCTTCTAGTGTCAGAACTGCCAGCTTAGCAGCAAACAAAACAGAAAATTCTAGATAATGCAAATAAATGCTTGGATAGATTACATTAACATAAAAAGCTGAATGAGTATGTCACGGGTGAGGTGACAGAGGAGAGCCTGTCCCCACAGACGAGGAAAATATGTAAAGATTCATTGGGAAGGTTGGTAACATTTGCCCCTAATCTAGCTGCTTGCAGCAACCACCTGGAGCACTGCTGCACGGTGATGTTTAATGGATGTGCAGTGTCAATATTAATACAGAGTCTGAGAAACTGAAGGAGTTGATTAGGGGACTCTATTCCAATGGTTCACAGCGCAGGAGTTAAGTAATTCACTTATTTCTCCAAGGACACTATTAATGGTGCTGCAAAGCTATGCTGAAAGCTGCAAAACAATGACTTCTGTGCCACAGACACCAATGAAATGTGATATCCGTGTCTTCTAGTAAATAAAGAGATTTGGGGTTAATTCACAGAAAACAGAGTTTGCTGAAATTGGCCATGTCACGCTACTGAGACTGTCATGCCAGTTCCTCCTGGCAATTCCTTCTTGCAGTTAAATGCACAGCTGGCAGGCATTTTGGGGGCCCAGACTCACTCCCAGATACCTGCGTGAAAATGCAGTGGGTGCAGCTTAGAATTATATTTTATATGTATTGATCTGACTTAGAAACACAACCACCCAATATCCAAAGTGTTGTTCAACCTCGAACGAAAGAAGACTGAGATTGCCACAGATATAGCAGAGAGAAACTATAGAGAAAATAAATAACATTATTAGCAGAATTACTATTAAAAATTATGTAGAAACTCTCACTAGTTAGGATCAAAATAGATGTATGAAAGTCCTTCAGGGACTGAAAAACTTAAGCAAAGGTCCACGAAAATATTCCATAGACCATTAAAGGCCCTGAGGAAGCTGGCGAAACTCACCAGTTATGCTGAAACTGCAACAGATTTAAATGCTTCATCTGTGTGATGGAGGCCAAGCTGCAGAGCTGTATCTGTTTCTCTGTGTTCAGGGGGTTTGTCCCCTGCAGCACACAGCTACTTGTGTGAACATCTCCAGATACAAGAAGGGAGGGAGGAAGGGGACAATGAGCCCGTTGTTTCATCCAGGAGAGGTGGGCAGCCTCAGGATCTGCAGGTTCATGGATATGGGAATGCTTGTCCCAGGTCAGGCTCACAGATCCAAGCAGCAGCAGATTCCTTGCTCTAATGCTGAGCTTGAAATGTCGCCGGGCATCGATTTAGAAAGGAACACGTGGTCTTAATATTAGGACTTTGATGGCCCAGCATCCCTGTCACTGCTGTGCTGTCGGGCTTTTGTTGCTGCCACACAAGAGCAATGGGAGCTGGACAAGGAGTAAGGTAGAGCTCCTGAAAGCCAGGCACAGTTTGATCACTTGGATTGTCAAAACCTCAGAGTTCATAACCCGATATATTTATGGGAGTCCTGCTGAGTCCCGCCTCAGCTGACACATCCTGGGCTGTGAGGAGCCACAGCTGCTTGCCTGCTCACACCCTGATGGGCAGGGCTTTGTCCCACAGCCTCATGAGTGGATGGGAGAGCCTGGACCAAGCACCAGTCAGCAGGAATCTCACTGTAATGAAATGTGCATCCTGGTAATTCGGGAATAATTGTATCTTAGGTTAATAGCATTTGATATCTTCCCTCAACAAGTTTATTTACTCCATGACACAGTTCCTCTGTGTTAAACAGAAATCACCCTCAAGGTATCATCTAATTATCTTCTCATCATTCTGCAAATCTGTTTCATATTACCAATAATCTTATTACTACAACTGCAACATTCATTAAGCAAATGGAGGACAATAAAAATACATACAATAATAGCAATAAAATTAAGTTTGAATCTCACAGTGAGTGATGGATAATTCTGGATCAGATTGTTCTCATAGATTTTTTCCCATTATTTTCTAAAAAAGGTTTAAATAGCGCAAGAAAATCCTGTTTCAATTACCAGGTTCTCCTCTAGAGTCTGACCATTTTATGTGACCCGGTAACAACAAAATGGCACAGTCGGACCAGAAATGGTTTCAGAGCCTTCCCCTTGGGAGCAGGGAGACCTCTCAGCAGAGACAACATTGCTGGGTTGCCATGGAAGACACCAGTCCCTGCACAGGCCGGCAGAACTCTGTGACAGTGACCCATCATCTCTTGGGTACGTCAGATGCTTCCTGGTGACATGCTGAATGGTCTTGCATTGGACTGGAAAGCCACCCCTTCCTCCTTGACATGTAGTGGCTCCTGATGAGCAAAGCAAAACCACAGATTTGTTCTGTGCCATCTGTATTTAAAAGATTTGGGGCTTCATCCTCAGCTCGTGGGAGTAAATGGAAATGCATTCACGAAGCACAGATGGGTAGATTTGGAAGCTGTTCTTGCCTATCAGCTGTGCCAGGTTATATCCAGCTCTGTTACACCTGCACAGAGCCACTTGAACATGTATCAAAACAATTCCCATCCCTAGCTTTGATCCATACTGTCTAGTCCAACAACAGATCATCATTTGTCTCACTGGTAAAATAACTGCTGACGAATGTAAGGGATTTTTTTTCCAGCTGCAAATGCATGAAAATGTATTTACAACATTTTATGGGTACATTGCACACCTGATGGAAACATTTATGACTGCTTCCTCTCTGGGTACATCAGAAATATCCTCAGCCAACTTCACTATTTTTATCAACTCTGCTCTTTAATTTTATGTTCATTCTGGCCTGTTTGTTTTGGGGTTTTTTTTCTCCTGTGTATTGCAGATGAGCTTGTGACCTCTTTGGTATGCTCAGCCAAATGGCCAAAGAAGAAATCCAACCCCTGAAGCACAGTAGGTCCCATTAAATCAGTGAGGGGATGGGATGTTATATACATATGTGTATGTGCAAATTGCTGTGTGACAGAGGCCCAAGGCAGAGAGAGGAGCCTGGATGTAGTTTGGACTCCAAAGAGGCAACTGGTTATTGCCTTTCTGTGCTGGTCCAGCACCTTCCTAGTCTGCATTCCTCCAAATAATTGATATCTCTTTTTGGTTTAATATGCAAGTTTGCATTTACCTCAATAATTCAGTACCACTACTGCAAATATAATAAAAAAGAAATACAGAGACACTGAGGTACTTTTTTTTAGCAAAATAGGCAAAGGGATAACAAATAAGGGGTTTTAAAAACATAAAACTCTCCTAGATCCTTAAAGAAAGAATAAAATGGGAAGTTGAAGGATAATATCCCACCCCTGCTGGTATGACGGCCTGTAAATCTCTGGTCCTCTTCTCATTCATGTTGTGTGACCCTCTTGTCTGGGCTACACTGGCCTATGACTGTGCTCCTGTAGAGAAATACATCACAGAAGATGTATGCTGCCTGTTTTAGGAGAAATGAGGCAGGTCCCAGGCCACAGGTGCTCCCACTTCGCTGTTCAAAGTGAGGCAAGTCTTCTGGTGTGTGAGGAGAAACACAAGGTCAAAGCTCCCCTTCTGTCCTGAATTGCACGCTGACAGTATTTGTTCTGCTGCAATCCTGTCTGGGCTCAGTCAGGAAATGCAAAAATGCAATCAACTTAGGAAAAAAAGGGATGTGTGCCCCTGGTTTAGTGTTTGTGATGTGGGTGGGAGCGATCTGCCAGCCCAGTGCTCTGCCTGGCTGCACATTCCATTCAGGATCCCATTTCTTTCTCCTCCTGTCTCCTAACTCTGCCTGGTGCTGCTGAGAGGGGGCTTCTGGTCTCCAACACCTTCACACTGCTTAATGGGAGCTACCCAGGATGCAGAATTTGTAGGAGATCTCTTTCCAGCCAACCCTCCTCAGGGCTGTAGGAGGGAGCTGGGACAGAGCAATATTTCACCAGCTCTCACTGTGGTTCGCAAAGTTGAAAATGAACCATGAGAAACTGGAAATCAGTAGCATGGCTCCTCCTGGCCATTGTCCTGGTGGGATGGAAGCTAAGCTGCAGACCTTGGGAATCGGGTTTGCCCTCCACCTCCTCTGGTCTCTGCAAGCAAAAGGCGGGTGTTTTCCGAAGTGGCAGGAGCGAATGTGACAGCAAAGGAGAAATGAGAGGAAGGAGAACAAAGGGCTCTGCACAGAGGTGACATCCTTGAGGGCAGAGCTGGCTAGCTGAGACCTTGGTCTGTTTGCTCCAACGTTGCTATTTGTGGCTGGATGCAGACAACAGTGAGGCAGTAAAAGGCCTTTTATTTAAGGTGCTGACACCTCAGGAGAAAATGAGAAAAAGAGAGGTGCTAAAAGAAAAATACATTGCTTTTCATTCTTCTGTCCTCTCACTTCTTCCTTAAATTTTATGGGATGAACTCGCTCAATTTAAGTACTTGTCAGCAAGGGTCTGACAGGACAATCAAAAGCCATCCACAGTGCCAGCTGGGAACATTTCCCAGTGGCCAAGCACTGGCAGCCACCTCGGCTCTGCCTGGGGGTAGAGCACTGCTCCCCTCCTCCTTTTCCCCTCTCCCCAGGCAGGCCAGGCAATGAACCTGGTGCACGACCTCCTGCACTCCCATTATCAACTCCCGTGAGATCCCGGGTCACAGGAGCACACTCTGTGTTCACAAATAGATGAGCCCCTTCCTAATAAATGTGCAGCTCAGATCTAGCTCTGCAGAGAAGTCGTGGGGCTGGTGAAAATTAATTTGTTGTTACTGGTAAAATGGCGAAAAGGGACCCTTTTTATACAGTCTGGGACTATGCCACCTGGCAACATTTGTGCAGCACTACCTCAGTAGATTTCACAATAAGCTCTTGCAGATGTTAGCCTCTATTCCTACTTACTGATGGGCAAAGCAAGGCAGGCAGGTGGGTTGCAAGGTTTCCTGCAAGGCCATTCTGGATGGTGCTGTTACAGCTGGAGGAGGAAGGAAAGCCTGGCTGACTGCCTATCCTGAAATACAGCTTCCCTCAGGGCATCTTCCCCTCTCTGCAGATGTGTTGCAACTTGCCAGGTGTATTTTGGGAGCATTCAGATCCTGCCTCAGATAACGTGGATCTCCATTCCAACCATGAATGTTCCCATATCATCCTCCCTGGTGGGCTCCTCTACGGGACTCAATCCCGGAGCAAAGCTCTCAACAATGACAGAGCCTCCTGGATGAAAGGAAGAGCCAATGCACCTTTGGCAGGAACGGCAATGACAGCTGCGATGGGCAAAGGTGTCACCCAGGACGCAGAGCTGCTGCTGCCACCTGCGTCCCCTGGCTCGGCTGGGCCTCCCGGGACACTGCGCATCTTCAAGGAAAAAGCTGAGCTCTGGACGTAGTATTTTTAGACTGGTTTCCTAAGGAAATGAAGATTCTGTCGCTTCATGTCTGCCCATCTGTCCCCATCAAACCTTGAATCTGCTGGCTATTTGCAAACAAGTTTGATGTGGCACTGGAAGTCTCAAAAACATTTAGATTTCTGTTTGTGAAAGTTGGTAGCTGGGAAGAGACAAAAAGTGCAAGGTAATGCATGAATCTCCTTATGACAGAAGGGAAGGAAGGAAGGAAGGACTCAGCAGTCACCCGTTCTGTTTGAAAGCTCTTCATAAACCTCAGCACATGGTATTTCTTGCTGCAAACATTGTGGGTAGAGAATTCCCAAAGGGAATGAGCGAGGTTAAATGAAGCAGAAGCTGCAGCCTGTCAGAGACACCCCAAATGTGAAACTGAGAAATCAAGGCTTTGTTCACTGCACAGAGCAACACGTTTCACTCTCAGCTTCCTTTTCTCTGACAGGTTTGCAGGAAGCTTGTAAGAAACCATAACAGAAGGAAATCTGCCCCGCTGTGAAGGTGGATATTCGGTTGCATTTGGTGTTTTACCTACCCACTGAGGGCGTGTGTGTGCCTGTGTGTGTGTGTCCTCTATTTATTCAGCCATTAGAAAGCATTGAAGTACTAAGTGGCTTTCTGTGCACAGTGGTTTCAAGTATATATGGCCAACTCCAAGTACTGACTGTAGCTGTGAAGACCTTGCCTTTGTGTTTTATTCCCTTCTCTCCCCCTTTGGCTGTCTCTGCTTTTCCAAATGATCCTTATATCAGGGTTTATTATTTCTCCCTTTATGTTCCTGGCGTGCATTTTGAATGGTGCTGTGAACAGTTAGCAAAAGCCTAAGCAGGATTCTTAGTGCCTTCAGTTCTCCTGTCTAACATGTCCCGAAATACCCACCATCATCTTCGGCTGAAAGGGTTGTCTCTGGGGAGCTGAGCAGTGGAGAGATGATGGCCCAAAGCTTAAACTCTGTGACCTCTTTCTGACCCTATCTGCTGGCAGTAGAGCTCTCACGCCGCTGGGCATGCCCTTGGGCCACCAGCTCATTTCCTGGTAAAGAGCTGAGCTCTGTCAGAGGGCTTTGCTATCACAGCCAGTGCAGGCTTCACTCTGAGCAGCCAGCTCCAGGTGACATCCTTGCTCCCCGTGACATCCACTTTGAATTTCAGAACTGAGAAGACCAAGGGTTTATCTGAGGATGGGAAGAAATAGCAGGGAATTAAGCAGTCACAGGAAAAAGTGCAGTTTTTTACAAAGAAGTGGTCAGTGGTCAACCTTTGCTGGTCAATAGGAGATGCAGGATAGCAGAGAGAGGGTGTTTGAGGCATGCTGGGGATGCTGGGCCAAGCCAGTGGCCTGTGTGGTGGTGACCTCTGAGATGGCAGCAGCCTCTGTCACTCCTGGCTGGAGACAGGCTCACTGCTTCGTTTGGTGTGGGTTAGCAGGCTGATAAAATCGTTGTTGAGCTGGCATAGTTCTTCCACTTCTGTCTCATGAAAATGAATAAGACCATGCTCCCTCTGAGCAGGGAAGGAGCAAAAATTTTAGTAAATGCAGCTTGTTAGGTGGTCTGGTTCTGGTCTCTGCAGGAAAAGAGCTCAGCCATGACTCTTTAGAGGGCCCCTGGGGAAGAGCCCGATAATGTAACAGAATAATGAGTGTCGACCTATGAGAGCATTTCATTACCAGCATCCTCACCCCACGCAGCCCCAGCCTGCTGCAGTCATCATGTGTGTCTGACAAGAAAGGTCACCGTGAGATTATCCTGCCTCTGAGACAGAACAGTGAGGGGGTCCTCGCTCCTGGGTGGGCACAAAACATTAGCAGATACTCAAGGGAAAGCTGCACTTTGGGATGCTGCTCAGTGACACAGCGAGGGATTTCTCTGCTCTGAAGAACTGGAGTTGCTGTCCCCTGTCCCTCTGTTCGACCTGCCAAGGCCCCACTGTGTTGCAGAGGAAGCTGACAAGAGGATTTCTTTCTCCTAAATGTAATTCTCAAAATTTTCACTACTTTCCTTCCTAATTCAGTAGTTACTTCCCTTCCCAACCAGCTGGAATCTTGAATAGATGGTGCTAATTCAAAGTAGGAGCTGGACCATGAGAGATAAGTGCTCCTGCTACACTTCCCAAACTGTGAGCTGCCAAGTCCAGCTGCCCATCGTGGCAGGGGGGCAGTGTCTGTGTAAGGCAACCTCAGCCCTTGTCTTCCTGACTGAGACAGCCTAACAAGGGCACAGCAAGCCCCTGCTCTGCCATGGGCAGCTTGGGTGATGCTGAGTTATTCAAATCCCTCTGTTCTCCAATTCCCGCTGTGGTGAACCTACAGTTAATGAATTTTCCCTTGTCTCACGTTTAGCCACATTTTGCTAAACGTTTTCTCTTGAAATGTGTCTGCTTTGTTTAGCTGGATTGCAGGCTTCTGTGTGATCCTATGGCTCTGCCTGATATACCTTCTCTGGCCAGAGAGCCAGACCCCAAGACGTGAGCAGCAGCCTGCAAAGCACCACAGAGTTGGCAGCAGCAGGGCTGGGCAGCCCAGGCGCTGCAGGGAGTAACTGTGCACTGGGGGGTTAAAATTCAGCCCTCGAGTGGCTTATGCAAACCTGGCGGTTTGTGCACGATTTTTTCTTGAAGTCAGGCCACTCTCTTTCTGCAATGCAGGCCCTTCCACGACAGCATCTCTAGTTCAACTTTGAAGAAGCAGCTGGCTCCTTATATTCATGTTCTTCCTCCCTCTTTCCCGTACAAGCACTGAGCAGCTGAGCCCTCTGCCCCGGCGGCCACGCTCCTGAGGCCTTCCGTGCCATGAGAGAGGGCACCTGCTTTCCCCTTTGCCATGAAGCAAGCTCTGCTGACTTCCATTTTTAGCACTGATGAATCATGTTGCCTCTACTGATGGCAGAGGGCAAAGACCTGAAGCTGGGTGGGCGGCTGTGCCTGCTGGCACAGGCAGGAGTAGGCAAGGAGAGGACACTTTTAATCAAAAAGGGTTTAATACCTCATGGTGCTGGATAAGCCACTATAAGACCTTTGGTCCCTTCATTTGCCTTGTGGGGGTTGCCAGCTTCTGCACCCCCCATCCAGCTCTTCCCCACTCCTGCTCTCCGCTTTGCCCCATGGATTTTATTCAGAGGAGCAGGCAGGTCATGAACACTGGTAATACAAGTGGGTTCTCTTGAAATGTTGCTAAAATAGGCGCATGCTTTGAGTTCTGTGTTTAGTATATCACCAAGATTTCTGCCTTCCTCAGCCATTTCTGGCAGGGAAAAGGTTAAGGAATTTATGCCAGTACTGATGAGGTTTTTGACAGAGAATTTCCTTTTATGCCTCTCCATGCTGACCTGTCATTTGATTCCTTACTGAAGCTGATATTTTTGACAGAACTCTTTTGGAGGCAGGAAGGACTCCATCCTGAGAACTGCGGGATAGTGTTTGCAATTGCTACAACCCAAAGTCTGTCACTAAAAAACCAGTCAGATTGGGAAGAACCATCAGCCACCTGTCAGGATGTTTTAGGTGCCTCCTTATTTTTGACTGTCAGGTCTTGAGAGGTACAATTCCTAAATCAGGTAAAAAGAGCCAACACAGACAGTTTTAATATTTAACACCATAACCCACAAAATAATCATGTTTTAAAAATACCTTGCCATCATTTACTGTAATAGTTTAGTTCTAGGTTAATTCATTTTAAACTCACTGATTAAAAAAAAAAAAATTAAAGTTGTGGTTTTCTCTTCTTTGTACTCTTTTACTTTTCTTCTGCTAGGACAGTTGCGAGCACTTTTGTCTATTTCTTTTCATTTCTTTGTTTATACATTTGAGGTGGTTTTTGTACCTGTCCATTTGTTATGAATACCCTGACCTTTGAGTGTTCAGTCTGGGACACCTGCAGCCCAACTCTAGTTGCACACTCAAAGCCATACAGAAAATGCGTGTCTGATGAGCTGTTGTTGGCCTGAGGATTCAAGTGCAGTGAGGAAGAACTAATATCAGTGCAGAGCTGTGCCTGCCAGGTTTCCCAAAGCCCTTGCAGCTGAGCACTACAAACCCAACAGGCTGTATTCCGTATTTGGGTTTAGTTGTTTATTTACTGGGGGAAGGTGGGAGCTAAACTACTGTGATGTCTCTATAGATTTCAATCAAATCACAGACTTCAACACACACAGAGATTAATGGTGTTAGAGTACATGCAGTGCTCTAACACCAAGGCTCCAGCAGGAATCAATCTTTTCTATGGCAGGCAGAAAACCTTCCTCATAAATAGTCAGGTTGAGACACTGGTTGTGTTTGTGATGTTCCGTTTGCTGTTTCTGATCAGAAGCCGTCTAGTCTTTATTACTGGTGGTTTTAAAAGAGCATTTCCAGTAGCCCATAGGCCACCCACCTTCCAGTTTTGCTCTTTGTCCTCCATCCTTCACCCGAGCATGGGCATGGTGAGAGGTATCCCTCTCTGCTTCTGACACAAGCAGACACAGCCGCTTAAAACACACAACATGATTTTTTTTATTTGTTTAATCAGTTTACATTCCACAACTGACAGTTTACTTATTTATTTTTTAATTTTCCATGAACAAGTTGTTTAGTTAGTTACCAGACAAGATTTTAATTGATGGAAATACAGTATTCTGTGCCAATCTGGATAAAACCAAAACCAAACAAAATCAAAACGAAAGGAAAATTGTAAGATGTAGCCAGGTTTTTTGGCAAAGTCCTGTGATGCTTTCTGCAACTTTTGTCTTTCAAAGTTATGGGGGTTTGTTCATTCCCCCTGTTAGTTCCCTGATCTCAACCCTGCCACTAAAATGTTCCTTCAGGGCCACAGTCCTGCAAACACCGATGCATGTACACAAACACCTGTGTGTCTGCAGATTAGCACCTTGGATTAACAGAACAAGAAATTTGGGGTTGTTCCACGTTTAAACAACTTCTGTTCACCTCTGCTGCAACAGATTACAGGAAGAAATGGAAAAGTACAACACACTTGATAAGATGTCACATTACTTGTGAAATTAGCCACCACACTCACATCTCACCAGAAGGACCTAACGCAGTAGTCAGTGGTTGCTGATGTGTTGTTAGCACCGATAGCCACAGGAGCCACTTTGCCTCTTGCAGCAGCACAAAAGTCCCAACCTTGCAGGACATGTCACTCTCAATTACTTCTGACAAATGGATGTTACTACCCAAAACTCTGCATGTATTGGCTAAAACGTGCTCCACTTGGTTGAGCAGCTGCATACATAGTTCAAATATCCTCGACAGTGCCCAAAACATAATCAGAAATGGACACTGTTTTGGATTTTTCACAATATGCTGAAGTTTAATGTATTTCAGTGTAATTCCCAATCTAGCAAAGCACTGAGGCATGTGCCCAGCTTTGAGCACAGCATCCTTAATGGGACCTTTATGTTTGAAATTAGGCAAGTGCTTTGTGGGATCAAAGCTCTGTAGCAGTGCTCTGAAGAAGTCAGGACCCTGAGTGTCCTAATCCTGGGTTTCATATTTACAGCCACTGCAGATTGGAATAAACCAGCTACAGCATGGATTTTCAAAAGTGCTGAAAACAGAAGGCTCCACCTGCAGCTGGTAGAAGTTGTGAGGGGGCATCAAATCGCTAAACATCTGGTCTTTTCCCAGGCTTTTGGCTTCCCATCTCCAAAATGGCTATAATACCTACCTGCCTCAAGACAGGTCTGATGTGACTCGTACTTGTAAAATTTTCTAAAGAGAAAATATGCCAGATGAATGCAATGTATCACTGCATTTCTCTGAATACGCCTGAGTATTGTGGCATACTAGGTCTTTTCTAATCCAGCTTTGATGTGTGCGTACTGCACTTAGAGGAAACATAAACATCTGGCCAAGACATACCCACATGACAAATGTCTTGTACCAGTCATATTATTTTACTTGGGAATGTCCTAGGAAAGTGCTGACACACTTCAGTTTGCAGGCATTTAAGTGAATTATTATCCTAAGCCTCCCAAGCTGTCAATTAGAGACAGTGATGATTGCTACTTTTCTCATCATCAAAGGATGATTATGGGAGTTGTTTCATTTCTTCTGAGCAAGAAAAAAAAAAATTCATAAAGGAAAAAGGACCAATGAGGAAGTCAGGAGAAGGGAACCCTCCAAAAACTTTTGGCCAGTGTGGTAGCTCATGTTTAAGGTGAATATTACTTGGGGCAGAAGAAATCCTGAAGAGCAAATATCTGCATGAGATGCTCCTGCTGTGGACAGAGGGGAGTACAGTGAGTTTGATTTCTCACTGAGCCTTGTGTGAAATGCTCGTGCCTTCACACAGGAATGTTTTGCCACCTCTGCAGCCATCTGCCATGGGCACAAGTGGAGTCAGACCCACACGCTGAACTGGCCACGTGGCTCATGAGCAGCACGGGGGCTTGCACGGGAAGGTGATGCTGCAGCTCTCTGATGTGGGGTGGCTGTGGGAGCTCCACTTGTCCCCCTGCCTTAGCCCCAGGATCGTCCTGGTGCCAGGCATTGCTGCTGTCCCACAGGAGCCTGTGCATTCCCTCGCTGCAGCAGGGTCACAGGAGTGGTTATGGCTTTCACTAGGAGGTGAGACAGGTTTTTTTAAGAGTAAGTGGAAAATTATCCAAGAAGATAATCCAAGTGCATCAGGGAGCTGAGGAGGTCAGGGCAGGCCTCTCTTGGCAAGATACACTCTTGGCAAAGTGAACCCAGCAGGGAGGAGAATATGCATGGCTGGACACACAGGGCTGTTGTAAAGAATGGGAAAGGAAGATAAACTGGGACAGGATCACCTTTTAGAGCCTCCTCCCACGTGATGTTGGGCATTGACTTCATCACCTTTGAAAAGGAGGTTTTCTTTGTCAGTAAAACTCTGAAAACTCTGCAAAACCCCTTGTGGGATACAGTGAGTCAACAGTTGAAAGAGCAACCTTTGAGAGTCTCACATTCCAGAACCCTCCTTGTCCCTCTCACAGAGAGGGAGGGCAGGAGGGTGATGATGAGAATTTAGGAACATTCTGAAAAGTGTTGCAGAGAACGGTGCTGCAGCCTTAAACTTGATTAATTCTCAAGCTCCTCCTCGTTTCCAGAGTTCACTCTTAAAGCCTTTATTTCTTTTTCACAGACATCTCAAATAACAAAACAGTCACATATGCAAGAGCTGGTATGGAATGGGATTTAGAGAAAAATATCTTTACAGGAAGTATGTCTATATTCTCACACGGTGGGGAGGAAGAAGAAGAGAGGGAGAGAGAGATACGTATCTTACTCCTCAAAAAAGGGAAAGGGAGGACAGGAGAAGAATGTCAGGATGATACACTCCAGCTTGGGCAAGGTGATATCATGCTGAAAGTAACATTTGATCTCTGGAACTCAGCTTTATCTTCCACGTTCTAGCTAAAGTCTTTCCCTAAGCACAGTACTTTACAGGTCCATGCAGACCAGCTGAAGTCCCTCTTGTCTTAACAGTATTTTTAAAAATTAAGTTGATCTGAGAGATGGGTGAAGATTGTCAAGTTGCTGACTTAAATTTAGCTGTAGAAACAAATAGTAGTGACCATACATTGACACAAGATCCAGAGTTCACTCAGCCCTACAGTTTTCAGAAATCAGTTTAATTTTCCCACTTCTCTGTGTTTCTGTTATTTAGGTAAAATATGAGAATATACAAGAGTTCCAAAGTTCTTGTAGTAGATTAAATTGCTGGTCCTTCCAGCCAGACTGGCTATCAATATGCAATTCCAAATTTTGGCTCTGAGAGACTCTCACCATGAGATGGAGACGTATGTTCAGCCTTGTCAGAGCAGCTTTCTGAATAATACAGTCACAGTTCATTCTCTTGTTGAGTCCTCAGTTTGGTTTTCTGAGGACAGCTATAATCCCAACAATAAGGGATGAAATTGCAATCTCTTTAATCTCCATGTAAGCTGTTTGTAAAGCAGTTATTAACATTGAAAGAAAGAATATGAAACTACCCAAACTGTACTTTGGAGGAGAATTTTTTGATTATCACTAGCAGCTAGATGACTTTTTCAGGCCAGTTTGGGGATGGAGCAAGAAATTAACCTTTGAAGAGCTCAGCCATTCAAACTTTTAAGATGTAAATTCACTCTTTGAACTGCTTCAGCAATGCCTATGACTGACAGAGAAAGGTGAAGAGTTCAGACCAAAGATCTCTGACCTTCAGCAACTGGGACCATCCAGTTGTCTGTGCCTGGAGAACAGGACAAGGAACTCGCCTCAAATGCTATTTCCAGGGATTGGGGCAAGCCCTATCCTTTGCAGTCATGTTGCAGTTTGGGAGGGGAAGGCTATAGTGAACACCTCCCTTTGTTCCAGCAGCCTTTCACAGTTAACACCTGTGTCTTACATGGTGAGCCTGGGCCATGCATCTGAAGCACAGGGACATGGCTGATCTCCGTATGGATGCTCTTCTGCTCTAGGTACCTGATTCATCTCACCAGGATTTAGGATCTTTTAAGATTTTGGGACCAGCCAAGAGAGGTGGGTGGTCACTGCATGAAGCAAGAAGGAGCTCCTAAAGCTGTCTGAGATGTGAGTTTTGCTGGGTCACCATCTGTACGTGACTGTGTCTCTTCACCACCTGTACAAGAAACCAAGAGAGATGAGCCCATCAGCACAAAGATGCTCAGTGAAGTGCCCAAGGTTAAGGGGGATGAATTCAGGTCAGAAAATCCTGGCCTTTGTGTGGCTTGAGGTCACCCACAAAAGTGCTCCTCGCAAACATACACCTAGTGCAGAACAGCATCCCTACGAAAGGCCCTCTGAATAAAGGACAAGTGAGTCGATTGAGGGAGCTACTGCTGAACAGAAATTCTGCCATTGCTTTTTCAGTCCATTTCTCTTCCTTAAAAAAGCCCTTGAGACCCAGTCCTTGGACTGGATGTACGTGTGCGGATGTGCGTGCCGCTGACTTGAGCGTGGTACCCCTCCTCAGCTGGTGCAATGGCAAAATGAGGATTTTCCTGGGAAATAGGATCTTTTTCGTTCGTTTTGATTTAAATCTGAGATAAATGAGGATTGTGAAAAAAGAAACAGTCCTTTGCCTGAAATTCTGTACATCAGCCTCAGGTTATTTCAGGCAATCATGAAGCTATGGACATTTTTCAGAAATTTACAAATATATATACAGATATACACATATATACATGTATATGTGTGTGTCAGCCTATGGGCTAGATTTACTACTGCTTTATTCCAGCCACACACAAATATAATGGTTGTTTTTTTACAAAAAGAGATTGGTATATAGTTGGAGTGACTTAGCAGTGACTGTTCCTGTGTTTATGCAAAAGATCCTCAAGTGGGCTGACATTTAAGTACAGTCCCCTTACATAAGTCCCATCATCACATATGCACAAAAAGAGGACCCAGTCTTACAGCTGTTAATGAAGCAAATTTCCCTTTGATTCCAATGACCTGTAATCAAAGGGAATTTTACTTGAGAAAGAACTGAAAGTTCAAGCCCATTTTAGGTACAGTTTACACAGTTTTGAAAGTTGTAACATCTGTCATACTAGGCCTCAAAAAGATTTAGAATAATTAAAGTGACTGCAAAAAAAACCTCCAAAAGTTCCCAAATATGCTTTTCCATGTAAACAGGGGAAATTTTGTTCTGCAAAAGATCAAGCCACATATACATAGCTATAAACACTCTAAGTGATGGAAATTGCCAAGTAAAAATAGTAACAGTTTAAATTAGATATCTGTGATTGCTGTTGGTGCCCAGGAGTTATAAATAATTCAGTACACTCTAACTGAATAGTCTAAGGCTGCACTTTCATTGTTCTGATTACTCAAACCTTTTTCTTATGATCTATATTGTTAATGAATAACCCTTTTGTAAAAAAAATACAGCCTTATGCTCTACAGCCAGAAGAAAATTATTCTTGAGATAAAACATCACAAGAGCTTAAGCAAATTAGAAGCACGTATGATTTTTTAAAAATATATATGTAGGCACCAAAGGCATTTAGCGTTTTATTCACCGTCTAAGGAGGAATTGGATGCTGAGGCTTTTTTGTGTATCTGGCCCCAGGAGACTAAGCCATGTCTGACTCACACTCCTCAGACTCTATATCACTTTGAAACTGGGGCAAAACCTACAGATTTTTGAAGGCTTGACTCTTTTATCTCATCTACTGCAGAATCGGTTACTGGTTGGGTATTTCTGACCAGCTGGCAAAACAACAAGGCCACTTGAAGGAATTGCCTTTACAGAGATGTTCCTGTGCCCTGCTGCCCACAGGTGGAGCTCAGAGCCGTGGGGACATGAAGCTCACTGCTGTGCCGAGCAGCGTTAACCTCGTGCTGCCGACAGCCCGCACAAACCCTCTGGGGACAGAAATAAGACTTGGGTGGTGCCCTGTCACGGCACTGCCTCTGGGCACGGTGGAATTGTTACACCGGGGGATCATAAACGTTTCTGCTTTGGAGGAGACACATTGGCAGCTCTTTCTTAAATTTCCAAATGCTTTTTGATGGAGAAAACCAAATTCATCCCGGTTGTCTTGTGTTTCCCCATGTATCTACAGCAGATGGTTACCATGTGATCTGCACACACAACCTAACACGGACACAGATGGCATCGGAATTGCATTGCAACTCCAGAGTTAAGTATTAAAGAATGGAAAACAATTATGCTGAGTTTTGCTGTGTGTTTTCTCTCTACATAGAACACTTTTACAGGTCACTGGCACCCACATCACGTGGGATGTACATGTGTGTGTGTTTAAGGAAGGAGGCAAGTGAGGCCACCCATGTGTACACACCCTATACAAGAAAATTTTTGAAGTCACTTTCTGCCACTGGGCAGGAGTGTTAATCAGTGAAGGAAACATATAAAAATGCAATCCTAGAAGCAACTGACAATTCCTGCTGCTGATCCTGCAGGTGACATTGGATTGTCCTCACAGAATTCTACCAATGCCCATCAGTTTTTACCTATAGCAACTGCTGTTGGGTTTCCTTTTTTTCACTCCCCCACCTTCCCCTGGAGATAACCTATCTGAGACTGATATCTTCATTTCAAGTCTTCCCTGAACAAGGAAGGACAATTGATCTGTGACTCTGGAGTGCTTTAAAAGAGCTGACCAGCATTTCATTTCCCTCTTGTGACCTATATTGAGGCAGTTGTCTAGGCTCTTTCTCCAAATCTCCTAAACTAGTGCAAGGCACACAGCAGTTGGACTGACATCATTGTATCAGGCTCCAGTTCTCCCACTGGTGTCAACAAGGAGTTTGTCAGAGTCCCCTGGCACCAGCTGCATTTGTTTTAAAAATGTTGCAGTCTCTAACTGTGACTTCAAAGAGGGCTGTAGGATTGGGGTGTTAGTGGGGTAGACAGAATGGAAACCTACATTGGGGAGGAGGAGAAGCAGGGAGAAGGGGGAGGTAACGTCTGACGACTTTCTTTCTAAAGCCAAAAATAGATATTGTGAGTGTGTAAGTGTGCAATTTTCGGTGTTAACTAAGACAGCACTAAAATATTTTCTAAGGCACCTGATCTTTCTATGGACTTCAAGGGACTATGGAACAGATGCATTATATTCCTGGCTAGAACTGGAAACAGTGGGGCTATAAGTTTTGAGCCGAGCCCTGGGTTTTGAGTTTTCAGCTTAGACTGGCCGAATCAAGATTTTATGGATCCGCCCTGGAGTTTGCAATCAAACTTTAGGCTTTTCTGAAATTCGGTTCCTGACCTTGGAAATTCATCCATGGCTAATCTTTACATGCTGTTTGTGCTTCATGCACACTTTTTACTCTTTGCCTCTCAGTGGTACCTGGCAATCGTTCAGAGCTGTCTCAGTTTTTCACCTTGAGTCTTGCCTTGCTGGCTGGATGAGCACAGCGGTTTGGGCCACAAAAGAGTGTGAAACCTGGGGGCAAGGAAATGCAGGCTTAGTTCTTGTGATGTGCCTGAGCATCCCTGTAGCTCTTCCAGGCCTACGTGGAGATACGTAGAAGAAAGAGCCCGAATAATGTATGTCTTTATTTAAGCTATACTTGGTAACATACTATTTTCCCTCCATTTCGCTGCTGGCAGTTAGCTTGGCACTCATGAATTAAGGACAGATTACAGTGATTTTCTTCTGAGCTCTGCTTATCAGTGGGGCTCCAGGGATGAGCCTGATCCGGCGGCGCTGCATGGTGGGTAAATGGACAGCCATGGAGACACAGTTCTTTCAGGAATGCTTTGGAATTTGAGATACCCCCTGCATATCAACCCTCTCCCTCACCAGCGCTGTTTTATTCACCATCCAACGAACTGCTCAGCTAATGTGCCGTAGCTAAAAATGGTCCCAAATGACTTGCATCTACAGGAAAGCAGAATACCTTCACTCTCACGATTCAATCCTGGAAGGATGAGGATCCTCTGTTCAGAGGACTCTGAGGGTGGGGTTTTTTTCCTTTCATTTGTTATTGCAGCCTGAATAACATTTTAAAAAGTAATGGCAACTTTTCAAAAGCAATATTTCAAAGAAATTACTCTGGTCGCTGGTGGTTTGTGATCCACTTGTTACTGTCCCTGGGGTGGAATGAAAGGAAAAAAAGCCCAACTAGAAAAAGGAGTGGAGGGACTGTACTCTTTAGATGAGGGAAGATCAGTTGTGTGTTTGCAGAGAGGGAGAAGGGAGAGATGATATATACAGGCGGCCAATATGAGTCAGGAAATTTAACACACAAACAGCTTTAGTGTGAAGAAGAAGGTGTCCTATACAGTACATAAGACACAGGGCTCATGTTCTCCTGCCATGGAGCCCTCTCTCATATCCAGTGTCCCCGGCAGGGATGGACAGCAGAACCCCTGTAGCTGACTCACTGCGGTCACAGGGCAACATCCCTGTACAATAACTGAGGGTCACCTACACAAAACCTCAGCCTGCAGAGTGCAGTGGGTTGAGACAATTCATCCTTAGGATGGGCCTTGTGTGATATCTGTGTTCACTGCAGTCAAGTGACTCCCCTCTCTCTGGAGCACAGAGAAGTGTTGTCCCAGCACTGCAACATGAAAGGCCACATGCAGGAAAGAACCTGCCAGATATGGACCCTGCCCTTCCACCTCATGGAAAGGGAGGCCAAGCATGTGCTGGTACCTCAGGCTAGGACAAGAGTGTCACTTTATCTGCAGGGGGAGGATAGGAAAAGAAGAGTGGGGGCTGGACTCTGCAGGAAGCTGAATGTCACCCAGGAAAGCACATTCTTAACTTTAAGAGTATGAATAGTCTACCAAAGTTAAGGGGATTAGACACATGCTCCAAATAAAGCACACGCTTAGGCACTTGGCCAGAGCAGTTCTGAGGGATGGGGTCAAGCCCCTTAATGCCGGGATCACAGAAAACAGATTTCTAAATTAGCTACTCCTCCAAATAAGAAACCACACACCAGTCGAACAGCTTGAATCTCTGTTCAGAAGGATATTTCAAAACCTCCCCAAAGTGCAGAAACTCAGACTAGATAAGAGTGTGCTTTGGCTCAGTATAGATGGAGACACTAACCATCACAGATTTGGACCTAGGTGTATTTTGAGTCAGCCCTGCTCTAAAGACGAGTCTGAGCCAACAGCAAGCGTGGTGGGGCTGTGAGCCCCATTCAAGGCTATGGAAGCACGTGGGACTCCTCCCAGTTCTGTGAGTAGCACGGAGGAAAATTCACGATACCCCAAGGGGGGGTTGGCCTTATTTCAAGCACTGATGAGAAAACTGGTGTTTGGACAACCAGTCCAAACTGTCTGGGGGGATCCAGTTGGAGATTAAGGTGATATGATCACCTGCTGCTTCAGACATTCCCATAGCTTTTAAGATGCTTCATAGCCACACAGGCCTTACAGACCCTATGCAATAGCAAGTGGAAAATCACAGAATTGGCCCAATGATCCCGGGTTAACACTTTTCTGTTGACAATAAAAATAATTATAACCCTCTTCCACCACTGCCACACACAGACAGTCACACAGGCTCATATATAGCTTGTAAAACAACACTATCACAGAATACTCCATCAAGGCAAAACTGTTTTTGTGCCAGCTGCAGAAAGAAAGCAAAGCTTTGAAAATCCATGAAACAGCAAAATTACTTCAATTTCTTTAAATCTTACTGCTATACCTCTTTCAAAACTGTATCTGTAGAAAAATACACCCTATGAGCACTCATGAACCACACAAGGATACATCAGCACAGGAGCTGCTGTACTGCTTTCCATGCCACAGGGGCTGATGGTGGACTCCAGCTATGTACCTCTGTGCACTTTGGTTTACCTGGGTCACTCCAGATATCTGTATTCACATGAAACACCTTCCCTATCACACTCAGCCCTGCAGAGGAGGAAGAAAGTCTGCATTCAAAGCTGTTTTAATGAAACAGCTATCATTTTCCTAATAATATCTTAATGGGAAGTTGGTTTTTTTGCAAAATTTTTCACACTTCGAAGAAATGAACAATTTTTTATAGGTCTCTCTTGGTTTCCAGTTATTGGTTTTCTGCTTTCAGTTTTCATTTAGCTTTCCAAGGCTGTTTTTATTTCAAATTTTCTTCTTCTGTCCAATGGTAATTTATTATCCTCCTTACCCAGTAGGCACTTGCACAGTCAAATGGTTTCAAAACTTTTCAAAACCACTCTATTTGAAAACCTTGCCAGAAAAAAAAAAAAATAAACTAATCTACTTATAAAGCAAGTTGTTTCAAGGCTTGTATTTTTAACACGAATAAATAAATAATTTCTCTGGTCACATCTAATGGAAAATGAAATTATGAAACTTCAGTTGACAGGGATGGCACTTCAGTGGCAACACACTGACTTAGCAGCTGGCATTGGCATGTTTGGGGAATTTGTAGACAACAAAAAGCAAAAGCTAGGTAGTTGAGAAAGAAGGAAACAAACCCAAATCTACCCTACTCCAACATGCCCTTCAGAAACTTCACTCCTTGGGGTACTGTTAATAGAGCAACATCATCACACAAGGTGTAACGGGGAAGAGGGGCTGCAAGGAGAATAGCTGGCCATGAAATTGTACTGTGTAAGAATTATTTGTTAGCCAGATTTTTTTAAACCAAACAATACTGTTTCTTGCCAGCTTGTGTAAGTGGCATGACCTGGAAATTAATGCCTGCATTTCTGTTCAGCAGGCACCGCCTCAACAGGTTGCCTCCTTCTCCTAGTGAGATTTTTTAGATGCGGAGGATGACTTTTTATTGACTCATGATGGCATGCAGCTGTCACGTACAAAAGGATTGCTGGTACTATCCCTGAATTAAGAACATGTTGGGTCGGGTTGGTTTAGGGGAGACCTTTCTTCTTTGTCCTGTCTCCCTTTGCCTGTATGTTTGTCAGTGGTGCCCTCTCTCCTGCATATGGCAATTCAGTCATCCTTCTTCAGTCCCTTCGGTTACACCCCTGGCCCTTCTTCCCCACAGTCCCCTCGGCCACCGGTCCCCTGCGAGGACCCAGTGTCCTCATAGCCAAAATGCTTTCCTTCCTTTAATGGCATTCACCCACCTCTCCAGACTTAGCTGTTCATTTAGATCTTCTGGGACCTATGACCTGAACAACGGGAAGAGCAGAGTGAAGGAAAAAAGGAGACAATAGGAAGAGGAGTAGCAGGAAAAAGAGAAAGACCAAAAAAGAGAGAGAGTTCCATTTGCAGATTCACAGTTATATCATACAATGCTTAAGCTCATGGGAAATGGATCTCTGTTCTCTGCATCTGACCCTTTCACGTCCATCTGTACACAGTTCTCCCAGATGGAGAGTGGAGATATCCAGTGATCCGGGGCAGTTTCCAAAGACAAGATGTGGGAAGGTCTTATTTGGCATACATGAACACAATGAGAGGCATCTCTTACTTCTCTCTTACTGAAATTAGCTCCCTTTTCCTCCTCAGCAATGGCTTTTACCCAGTTGTCTTAAACATCCAAAACGGAAACTTGATGAAATCCCATTCCAGCGAATATCTGAGAAGAACAACTGCCAGGGCTCCCCTCACCTCCCTTTTCCTTGGTCGGTTTTCCTCTGTATCCACCATCCTGAACCCTCAGATGCTCCGTGAAAACAAAAAAAATATCCGAAGATCCACCAGACAAGATGTGCTGTCTCAGACCTGACGGATTTCCTTGCGTTTCTGCCGTTGCGGTGCCTCAGTCTTGGGCCACAAACACAGCGTGGATGGTTTGGTGGACAATCACATTGCAATGTTTTAAATTTTTCTTTTTGTTAAAAAAAATAAATAAAGGAAGAGGGAAGAAAAAGTTATACACACATGTATCACAGCATTTTCAAAAGGCCTTCTGCTGCATTTACATTAGCAGTTCAGCCTCAGTTGTAAGCCTGGATGTAAGGCAGCTGGAAGATTAAAACCGCATTGTTGGAAAGTCCGCTGAGATGTCCTCTTGGAGTTTTCTGTTGTTGTTGCTGTTTCTGGTTTTATTTTCTTAGATCTGTGGGGTTTTATTATTATTATTATTTTTACTTGTTTGCTTCTCTCTAAAGTTTGGCAGGCAAAGAGAAAATGCTTGTCTGCTTTTCCTCACATGTTCTGTCCATTTTGTTTTCTGTGTTTTAAGGAAAAAAAAAACCACAACAAAACCCCAAAACCAGTGACAGGACAGGCTTTCTGTCATTTTGTTTTAAGAAAGAAAAAGGAAATGGGTGGGTTTCTGATAGTGGCCTTGAGGAGGTACGTTGTTGAGGTGGCTCAAATGCTTCATTTGCTCCTTTGCTTGCAGTTGGTATTTTCCCTTCTGGCTGCAATGGACACGCTTTTTGTGTCATTCCCCACCCCACGTCCCCACCCCCACCATGTCCTGTACGGATTCTGGTTCCAGATTCCCCACGTGGATCCCCTGTTCCCCTTCCCAAATGGCAGTAGGTAGGTGCAACTGTCGGTTCATTTGACCTCTAAGGTATGATGCCAAAGTTAAGAGTTGGATGGAAGAGCCATGTGAGAGAAAAGCTTTCCCATCGCTGTGAGAAAGAATGAAGCAACACAGAGTCCAGTGGAGATGTGAGTGCCATGTTGGACTCAGCTCTACCTTGGCACTGGCATTAATTTGAGATTTTATATATATTTATAATTATATATACACATATATATGCGTGTATAGGCATACACAGGCAAATATACGTATATATATATGTATGTGTGTGTATGTGTATTTGTTTGCTATTTGTTTTAGCACACTGTCCCATTCTCAGGTCTAGATTTGGGGTGGTTGGTCCTGGGGACAGGTTGGACAGAAGGGGCCAGAGTGCAGAAGAAGCCAGAGATAAGAGTGAGGCCCAGGCCCCCCCACGCACAGAACATGGACCAGCCATAGCCATGGCTGATGTCGTCGGGAAGTCCATACAGGTAGCGGGGGTAGCGGGAGAGCTCAAAGTTGATTCCAGCCACGCACGTGCACAGTGAAATGATGCAGAAGGTTCCTGGAGGAGAGCGGGGAGGGGAGAAGGAGGGAGATAAAAAACAAAGAGAAGTTAGAAGAGTGACAGACATACCACTTTCCAAGCTGCCCGAGAGGAGCTGGTGCAAGCAGAGAGGAAGTGCCTAAAGGAAGATGTCTGTACAGAAAGCGGCTCAGTCTAGTGGCTCCATGGGGAAAGAACTCAGTGCCACCAGAGCCTCGAATATTGATCTGATGATGAACTGAGCTCTGTGGAGAAACTTCAACAGGAATAGTTTTCCATTACTGGCACTCCCTTGCTGAACCAGAACGCTTGATGAAACCATTGATTTTTCTGAAACTCTGCTTTAGACAAACACAGAGTGAATAATCATGTTTCAAATTTTTTGGAGGGGAAAAAAAGCTTGAATTTGTTGTTTAATTCCAATTTTTCAGTGATGCATTTCATAGAATATTACGAAACACTTGACATATTCTGGCTCTGTTGAAATGTACATTTGAAATTACTTGGGAGATTTTCTTCACATGTCTCTTATCAAAATACAGAATTTTTCATTACACAGTCTCCTTTTAAATATCACTGTAAAAATCTCTAAATCCTTCACAAAATTCAGATTCTACCCTCTGCATGACTCCAGTTTCAATCTAGATGCCCTCTGCAGTGTTGGTAAAGTCTTCAAAATATCCTGTTCTTGTTTTCCATCTCTGCAGCAATATTTCATTTCTTATTTCTTCCTGAGAGCACTGCGAGGACAAACTTCATAACTCTGTCAGGTGGTGTTATGGAAAGACAACCCTATCAGATGAGGCTGAACCTTATCCCACCCAGATGAGTCTAATTTTGATCTTTGGCCTCCAGCTTTATCAAAGCTAGACTCTGAGCTCCCGAAATGTCACAATTGCCGCCCACACACCAAATAATGGATAGCTACAGATGCTACACGCTTGCCTCAAGAGATAACAACTCAAGTCAACATAAAGTTGGTAGTTTATTTTTCCTCTCTAATTCCTCCCTTTGTGGGCCTCTCTGGAGAGCCCTGGGCGTGGAAGGCAGCCTACAGGACTGGTGCTGTAGCACACACACGGTCAGTGCCATGTGCCATCCCGCTGTTCACACCCAGATCAGTATCGTGTAATGTGTGCTACCTGCACAGCACGTCCTGCATCTGTGCGCTCTCAGCTGCAGGGGAGGGATCTCCTGTTCTTCCTGGTCCCATCCCTTAGATAGCACAATCTTCCAAAGCAGTCACAGCCAGCCTGGTTTCAGTGACAAGCTCCAGTCTTCTGGTGCCCTTGAGCCCTTCTACTCCTTCCTGCCCCTGCTCCTGCTTCTCTTCTGCAACAGTTTTTCTGTCCTTTCTCTGCTGCTTTTCTCCTTTTAATTGCAGCTGCATTAAAAAAATAGATTTGACACTCCCCACTCTGAAGACAAAGGCAAGATTATTTGGTGAATTCACCTGGGATTTGATTCAGACTTTCCACCATACCCACCTCCCTTACTTAGTAGGAACACCACACAGGTCTAGAATCTACAGGCAAATCTCTATCATGGACCTGCTGTGAGATCATCATCCTGGCCCTCTCTCTCTTCCTTCTTCTGGTCACTGCTGTGTCTATTTGGACTGTCTCTTCTCCAGTGTATTTTTGGAGTGTCACTTGCAGATAGTCTCTTTTGTCAAGGTTGGGGAACACGGGAACTCTGGGTGCCTCCCCTAACACCATAAATAGCTGCCAGATGACCCAGGGTATTCATAAGGAGTCATATTATGATAATGCCATCAGGTACCAGTGTGGGCCAGCAAGCTGCTGCTGCTGTAGGTACTATTCCTGTTTAAATCAATTAGGTTGTCCACGTGTCTTAGGTTATCCAGTGACGTGAAGGTGACTGACAAGAATGAGGTTGTTCCCTGTGTGACACGTCAGCATGTGGGATCAGGCAAAAAAGGATCCATCAGAAGCACTGTGCACTGAACCAAGCTCCATGGCTCATTCCAAATAGTTGTGGTTAGGAAATGATAGGGAAGGCCTTTCTTTGCTAGTAAGAACATGGTAATTTCAGCTCTCTTAAAATAAGAGAGGTGGGTGGGAAAATCTGTGTGGCCAGACTGAAGCCGCATTTGCTAAGTACAAAAGGGAAGGAAATAACTTTGGATTTCAAATACTCCCTGTGCTTTCACGCTTTGTCTTGGCTGTTTTGATCACAAGCTCTTCAGTGCAAAGAATTTTGCTTACTCTTTGTATTTGAACAGTGCCCAATATATTGGCACTCCACCTTGCTTGAGGGTATTCTACCCCTTAACAAAGGAACAATAAAGAGCAAGTGAAAACACTAGAGAACTAAACAAATCACGAGCATGAGACTTCTTTTAAAAAAGGCTGCCCCCATCCTGCCCCTTCGCTGGAGGATGTGCTAACCCCACAATGGCAAATAATGACTGCCAAGCACAATGTCACAGAGTGAACGGTCCTCAGCCAGTCACCGCCCTGTGCTTCTGCAGGATGTCTTGTATAGCACAGGGTTATCAGCCTCTCTAGTGCTATTCATTGCAGACAGAAAAAATGCCATTTTATACTACCTGGAAGAATCTTTATGAGACATTTTATGAGTCCTATGTGTTGCTTGTATTCAGATAAGCCAGGAAGTTCCCACTTATAGCTGATCTGGCCTCTCACCAGGAGGGCTACTGATGAAAACTGGGTCAGGTTACTTCCTCATGACTGTTCAGTAGCTTTTCCTCATGGCAATCACAACACAGAGGATCATCCTCACAAATTGCTTGCTTGTTGGCCACAGTAATGAAAGAGTCACGGATAAAAGGGATGCAGAAACTGAGCTTACACAGGGACATGAAGCCTCTACCAGTCCAGGTAAGACATGGAGCTGAGGTGGCAGGAGGAGGGAGGCTGTTGCTCCTGCCCATGACACTGCACTATGGACATGGTGCTTCAGAGGCAGCAGGACTGCAGGAACTCATGAGCATCCCCATCCCTACAATTCTTTTTCTCCCCAGAAATTAAACTGAACCCTTACTCACTTTCCTGCCAAGTTCTTGCTCTCAGTGAGGTGCCCCCCTACACCGTGCACTAACCCCCCAGAACCCCTGGCAGCCACAGCAATACAAACTGTAATTTCTTTGTGGAAAACACTCCCCATAACTGCAGACCAAGCAAATAACCAGAGCTGAAGGCTGTTGGTCCAGCTGTGGCACAGACACACAGAATGTGAATGGCAGGTGGTAATAAGAGCTCGCTGGTACATGAGCTGGGCAGGAGAGATAAAGACCATCTCCTTCAGCAGCCAGGGGAAGCAGAACACACAAAGCCCTTTGTGCTGGGATTTACACATTTTCATCCTAAGTGAAACACTAATGAATGAGACAAAGCAACAGTGACATTTTTGACAGGTAATTCACGTGTCTCTGCAAAATGCTTCAGTCAGGTGAGAGATGAAATTTCATAAAAAGCTTTGTCTGTGCCACAGAAACTGCTGTTTGACATGTAGTCAAACCTCCATCCTGACTCCTTATCAGGTAGCCTCCCTTCTCCTTGGGCTGGTTTTGACAGTGCCTGTCCTGCTAACGGGCTGATAATCAACTGTGGTTTGAGAACATGAGCTATTAAATACCTCTTGGCCACCTTGCACTTTTCCTTCTTATATATTACAAAAGAATATTAAACATTACATTGAATGTCCCTTCCATTTATATTGGAAGTTTTTTTTAGGACAGAGATGAACTTATTTGCTATATATGTGTATAAGATTGGGGTCCTGCCATCCTTGCTGCAGGGGCAGACACAGTCAGAAGAGGGATGACAGGGGAAGGTAATGTCATTGTTGGTCAAAGCCTAATTCTGAGTGGATTATAAATTAGGGACCTTTGCTGTAGCTGTTTTTAAGCATGATTATACCAAGCAGAGCCACGGGCCTGTGCTGAGAGGAATTAATGTTTTTATAGGTAAATATCCCTTTTCTTTCTGTCAGCCCAGCTCTGGGAGGGGCTGCAATGCCTCTGCAGTTTTTAAAACTCACCTCCAGGGGAGAGCAGAACTGCTCTCTGTGAACCGATTTAAACACAAACAGGCTCAAATCATCCATACCAAATATGTTTTAATTCTCCCTGATGCTAGTGCCCCCCTGAACCACGGGAGGAGCCACATCCTTCACCCACAGACAGGGCTCAACTTCCACAGCAATAGACCTTGAGGAATTTCCCAGGGTCTGTGAGGCAAGAACTGCTGCCTTTCTTAGATGTGCTGCAGCTGAAGGTGAGCCTTCCTGCTGCTGGGGCACAAACAGGCCCTGCTGGCAGGAGCTGCACCTGAACACCCTCGGCTCTAGTATTAGGGGTGAGGTGTCCGACTGAAACCTGAAGGTGACATCACCAATTTGAAGTCAAGGGAAATCCAAAAAGTGAATAATTAAAATTATCAGGGCACCAAGCCTACCTCTGAGACACTCCTCTCCAGAGATCACCTGTCTCATGATTTGGAAAACACTTCTTTTGCATCTGACGAAATGACGCTCGTTCTTTCCCTTCTCCCCACAACAGACAGAAATTACTCACAAACTCTACCACCAGATGTACAAAGTAAATAAACCCAAAAGCTGATTCTTCTCACCTTCTGTTTTTGGGGGCTTTGTTTGATTTTTTTTTAAATAGAGAAATTTGAAGTATTATTTATAAACTATTAGATAAAAAGAGAAACACAAAGGTATGGACTTTAAGATGTCCTTTGAAACCACATAGCTTTCAAATAAATGTAAATCTCTGCCTTTAAAGTATTTCTAGTAGCTTCTTGTGGCCACTAATGTCTTTGGAAGGAGTGCTGTTTATTTAATTATCATCCCTTTCTTTCATTATGGGATTATGAGAGAAAAAAAAATCTCAGAAGTGAAGCAGCATTTTCTTTGCCCTACTTGCTTTCACTGTTTTCAAGGTACATCAAACAAACAAATAAAAGGAGGTCTGATCCTAAAGTGGAATGTGTAGCGTTAACTATTTAAACTATATCACAATCCAATGAAATTATTAAAGAATAAACCAAATTCCCTCCCAACACAGTGATGAGAAAAGCCTTTTGGAGAGAGCAGATTTGCAGTAAACTCCTTCTGTGCACGGATTAAATGCCTCAGCAGCACACAGCTCTTGAGAACACTTTATTGCTTTGTGCATACACGCATAGAATATAAATTATTCATTAATTATGTACTGTTCCAGCAGAAGCAGCTTGCAGCATTGCCAATAGGTTGCAGAATAGCAAGGGGTTTACTGGAAAATTGCCCTTATGAAAAAAGCCGAGATGGAATGATAAGTCTGACTGTGTGATGGAGACTCAGTGAGGTGTCCTTGTGAGAATACATACCCGCCTGGGCCGGGACTTAATGCATTTTTAATTTATACCATGGGCCAGAGTAAACCACGGGGTCTGTCATGGTGCTCTGATATCGCATTATATCCTCTCGGAATGCAGTTTGCATTTGGCCTTTGGCCTCCTGCCTCACAGCGTGCCAGCAGCGCCCACACCACGCAGAGCTCTGTGCCTGCAGCGTGTCACCTCAGCAGCAGAGCCTGCCTATTGCCTGCCGCTGCACAGGCCATCTGTCACGGCACCAGAGCATTCTGTGTCCTCAGTCGTGACTGCAAATACGCACTGGGTGCCATCCTTGGGCGCGGGTAAATCAGTGTCATACACGGAACAACGCTACAGCAGCTGAGGGCTGAGCTCCAGTTTGCTCTGCTGATACGACTGACAGTCAGCCCATATTGCACATCGCGGATTTGCACATGGTGACATTTCTGTGACCGTCTCCCTCGGGGCTTGGGACTGCAGTGCTGTGCACCGCAGCAGCCAGTGAGCTCCAGCTATCAGCAAGCACCCTCTGAAGTTGGGAGTTGGCACTGAGGCAAAGGCAACACTACTTGGCTAAAGGGATGTGATTTTGATAGAACGGACTAGGGAGAAAAGAAAGCTTGCAGATCGAGTTCTGAGTGAATAACCCTCTGATTACTTTAGTGACAGAAATTCCTATGACCAACCCAAAATAACGCAGAAATAATAAAGAGTTGACTACAGCCATTAAGCAAACATAAGGGCTCGTGAACTTGCAGCGAAAACAGAGGAGGCAGCAAAAATTGTGCCAGTTGTAGGAGTGGGATACAATTCCCTATTTTACTGGGAGCAGAAGCAAAAGGAAGAATCTCTAAATATTACAATGAAGAAACATCCTAATCAAAGGTTAGTGAAATTACCCCATACATGTGCTGGCAAGCACCATCCTTGGCAACACACAAAGGCTGCTGGCAAATTTCTTTCACCTATGGCATGGACTCCAAAGGATGACCCAGGCAGAGGCCAAAAGATTAAACAGAAAGCGGCACTGGAGGTCTGAGCAAGCTCCAGTAACTCCAGCAGACCTCAGGTTTGCCAGATGACAAGACATGGGTTTAGTACCAAGCTGTAGTTCAGGCAGGTGCTTCCCAGCCTAGGCATTTGCCAGAGCTGAAATGAAACTTGTGGTGCCAGCTTGAGTTTGCCTTGTCACTGGATCTATTGTGTAGCACAGGGAATCTGTGGACCACATTGCATTTGGTCTTTTAGCAGTGAGGTCATTCCACCTCTCTCCATGCGAGATCTTTGTCTCCCAGTCAAAAAACTGAACCTCTCTCAGGAGGAACCTCAGAAGGCGCCTCAGAGGATTTGTGGAATCTTCCTTTTGTAGGAAACCCTGAACTGCTGAAAAACCTAAGAGACAGATGTTCTTCAGAACAAGTGAGACTGGAGAACAGATACAGCACAAATAAATTCAGTGCAGCCTTCTTCCATGTTGCCTGGTGTGTGACACTAAAAATACTCCCAGAGGGAACACTTTCAGGGCCTCATAATCTCTTGTTGTAGTGTTAATTAAGTGGGAAAGATTTTTAGTGATTTCTTTCATATCACCACATAATTTGGAGTGTGGGGGACTGCCCCCCTCACCCCCCCTCCATCTGAGCTGGATTGGAGAAAAACTGTCCCCAGCATCTCAGCACCTGCCAGAAAGGTGGGTCCCTGAAGTGAAGCATCCCAAGAACTGGGGACACAAGAGAAAAAAGCAGGCACACCCCAGCACTGTGCCAGGTCATCCCAGCCCCACCACTGTCACTCCATATGGTCTGCTATGCCAGGACCCTCTCGGTGGCATAGGAATCCTCTTTGGATGAAATATCCTTCTAGGTTTTGTTCTAAGCTAGAGGAGAGAGGGATGGCTAGATAATATTTTTCTGCTATTGCTGGTTTCAGTTTCTTTCAAATTTTAGTAAAATTGTTATTGTTCCTTCTTCATTCAGAATCCCTGTAATTTTTTACCTTGTCTATATTGGGGGAAGGGAAATAAAAGAAAAGAGAGGCTTCATCTCATTAGAGGTCTCACCCCCCAAACATACTCTCATTAAACCAAGAGATGCCCTAGAAGAGCCAGGTTGGCCAGAAATGAGGATGTTCCTCGTCTAGTTTCTACCAGGTCCGGCTGCTTTTTAAGTGGAATTTCCAGTGTCCAGTTGGGCCATGTCCAGACAGATCAGACCAAGTAAGCATAGCAGTGAGTTGTCCAGGAGGAATGTTGTTTTTCTAAGTTGACAACTTGAGGAGCCAAGAAGGTAAATCTAAACCTTGCTTCATCCTCTGCATTTAACAAAAATATCTACCACACACAGAAATTTGCTCCCCATTCCCTCTGTAAGGATTTCTTTCTGTCCAGCAAATCATGCCAGTATTACTCTTCCTTCTATTACATGTGCAGTTTTCTTTTCTCTTCGATGCCAGGCAAGCAAACTTTTCTTTAAATAAAAACCAGCCCAATAAAAAAATGCCAGTTTTGTTTTCACTGTCTTCCTTTGGCCTTGATGCATCTTGCCATTGGAATTCAGAAGCCAGCAGTAGATCAAAGACCTGGTGACATTATTAAAGCCTAGGGAACAACCACTGAATTTTAAAATACATAGAACTTGTTTTCCAGGGCTGTGGGTGGGAAAGCCTTTTGTATTTCTATGGAATCTGTCTCTCCTACTTTGCTTCTACTTTATTTCACCTTCTGTCAGCCCCCCAAAGACCTACTGACATCCCTGGGAAGCAAACTAGGTTGCATGCCCTTCACTGACTACGCTGGGTTGTCTGTTCTCGTAACTCTGGAAGGTGCTGATGCTTCTGCCAGTACCTCCCATGCTGGTGAGGGAGGAGTTACAAGCCAGGATAGCTGACTTAAAATGAACACACAGAGGAATATGAACAGTTCTTCTGGCTGAAAAGCCAGACTGAGCTGACTCCTAAATTTACTGTACGCCAAGTTCAGGGAGACAGATTTGAGCAAAGACTGAAAAACAATGAGTTTATAGGTGCATGTACATTACTTGCCCTGTCTTTTGCTCCAGACTACAAGATCTCTGCACCTCATTAAAGAAGCCTTTCCTCTCCTCCCAGGTGCCAGCACTCTTCCATGATCAGGTGCAAGGTTGGCAGAATTGCTTGTGTTGGTATTTCTTCCCTCACAGCATGCAAGTACACATCTAGGAGCATCAGAAACAAGCCACAGGAAAAAAAAAAAAAAGCAAACCACATTTGAACGTTGCCTTTGAAGTCAGCTGATAATGTTTCCATGGAGATCAAATGCTTTAGAGTTGACAATGAATTCTCTCCTTGAGCCTTTCTTTCCAAAGGAAAAAAACCCAAAACCAACAACAATACCCCTAAATGACTACACCCTGCAGTACAGTTGTGTTATTGACTTGAAAAAGCATTTCTATATCCCACCCCCCTTTTCTTATGAAGGTATTAGCTCTTAGGCCTCAACATTTCAGTGCTGGGTCTGCCAGTACTGGCCTAGAGAATCAGCTATATTCCTGAGGTATTGGAAAAAAATAGCATCTACTGAAAATAATGCTCTGTGAGAAGAAGGACATAACTCTGCATTTGAACTTATGCTGTAGGAGATGCAGAAATGGGAGTTACGATTCCCCCTGAGGAGTATTATAACATGAAATTATAAAAGAGCATTTCAGTGGCTGATACGCAGTGACATACGGATGTCTCTACTGCGAAAGGAAGTGACCTTTTGTATTTCCAGAGAGTCCGCCATTTCCTTTTCAAAATGAGTGCCAGCGTGAATAAATAAATGCAAAGTATGTTGCCGGTGCATCAGAGAGCAGAGAGAAGTACTAGAAGGAAAGATGTAACACACTCCCCCAGCTGTGCCTTTAAAGCATAACGTACTATGAGCCTTGTGATGCCATCAGCCCAGCAAGTTCCTTCTAGCTTGAAAATGCTACACAGGCCACCTTGGCATTGTATGAACCCCAAAAGATGGCAAAGGGGATGTGTATCTGTATGGATGATTTCCCAAATATTTTTTTTTTTTTGAGTGAAAATAGGAAATTAGCTAACATTCAGAAGGAAAGCTTCTAAAAGCTGACTACTAATGGTCAGCTGGTCTGGATGAAGAAGCACTTCCAGTCCTACCCATGTGTGAGGACTGGACATGTCGATGCAGATATGTCTGGACATGTATCCACCAGTGTCCCTGTTTTGAAATACATGAGAAAAGAAGGGCCACTCTTTATACCTCAGGAACATAACCTAAAATGGGACTAAGAAACTTGACCTGCAAACCAGGTCTGTGAGAGATACCACAAACTGTGTAGGGAAGAGATGTTTTTAATAGAATCATAGAACTGTTTAGGTTGGAAAAAAGCTCTAAGATCATTGAGACCAACCCTTAAACCAGCACTGTCAAATCCAACACTAAACCATGTCCCCAGGGTAATGGCTCTGTCACTTTCCTGGACAGCCTGTTCCAGTGCTTGGCCACCCTTTCAGTGAAGAAATTTTTCCTGATATCCAATCTAAACCTCCCCGGCACAATTTGAGGCCATTTCCTCTTGTCCCATCACTTGTTACTTGGGAGAAGAGACACTGAGCCTCCTTTTTACCAGGGTTAACAAGCCCAGCTCCCTCAGCCACTCCCCATAAAGACAGACTGGTAAATCCTTAAAGTGATGAAAAAGGACATTTTCAGAAACAGGTTGACTCTTCTTTCCTGAATATGCATGTTCTTGGCCTTGTTACAGTACTGCCTGATGGGCACAAAGGCACAGAGCCTGCATGACTGCTCCGAGCTCTGCGTCTCCTCCCAGGTCCATAAAGAGCCTCATCAGCTTGTTTCCTACAATGCCCTTGTAATGTGTTTGAGGGTTTTAAACAATCAAGAGCCTTAGAGAGGTTTAAACATTTAAAGCCTATTAACGCTGTACATTAACTCAAGTTTGTTCTGACTTGAGGCCTTAAATCACTTTAGAGCATAATGCAAAATTTAAACAAAAGCACATGAAGGAGCCAGAGTGTACACGAGTGTGGTGGGGGAGGCCTGGCAGGGGGGCCTGACTTTGTTGTGCTAAGACTTGTCTCAATTCATAACCAATTTATGGGATCTCTTGATACAAACCAGCTTTTGTCTCCATCTGGAGGTCAATCCACATAAATAAGTTCTCCCAATGGTTCTGCAAGGAGTTTTGCAAAATTCTTAAGCCCTTCTGCAGTCTTCACTAATTTAGGGCCTCCCACAGGATGGTTGGTATCTCATTGGTTTTCCAGTGTTCCAACTTTTTTTGAATTACAGATACTCTTTGAAGTGGTCAAAAGTATTATGACATTGTGAAAACTATATTTATGCCAAGCTTCACAGCTCAGATTGTCATGAATTATTGTAGACCTCAGTTTTTGCAAACATCACATGCTGCTGTTTAAGATCTGTATGCATACTCTTGTGCACACACATGTGCATTTACACTTGTCTTTCCATAGGGAAAAAAGTATTTTATGCAAACTTTCTAAAACTATTCCTTTTTGGAAAGAAGCACGAGAAACTGGACTTTCAAAGAATAATGTTGTGGAAAACTGAAAAATAAATGTGAACACAGGAAATACCTTCCATCTTCAGTATTGTAATCGATCATTTCACCACAAGTGAACATTCTGCAGGGTGGGTAGAGACCTTGATTATTAATAAGAAATAGAAACCTTGGTGCTCTGTGAGACCTAACATATTTCCTGATGAACTCCGAAGAATAGCTTTTACTTTCTCTCTTTGTTTATCTTTCTCTTTGTTTCCTTTTGGCAGCTGCTACGAAGGTACTTCATAACTGCCTGGGAGATGTCAGTCACAGAGCTTTCCCTTACACTTGCTGTATTAAATTGCTCCATTTTTGTTTCTTAAATTATTCAGCAGTGGAATGATTATTTTGAGATGGCAGGACCACAGTCTTGTAGAATAAACACTCTTATTTTCTACCGTTATGTGCTATTTTCAAAGTACAGTGAGTTAAATTTGGGACTCAAATGACTCAACAGCTGGTAACGATCCATGGCTGCAAATACACAGATGCCTCAGTTGTCAGCTACTAACACATGCACAGCACAGGAGGAGGAAGCACAGCACAGAGGCTCAGGGATTTGGAAGACAAGACTCTCTGTGGAGGTGGGGAGCGAAAGAGGATCCAGACGTGTGCAGTGCGTGGGTACCAACAGCTGTGCTGCACGGGCTCACAAGCCCTGCTTTGGAACCCCACTTTCTGACAGGGTTTGCATCCCTCAGTATCAGCCTGGTCATCAGCTCCTGGACACAGCTCCTGTGCCAGCTGCTGGGCTCTGGTAGGCACTGGAACAAAGCCCCGAGTGCATCCTTGTCCCCCCTGTGCCGTGCGACAGCGTGGCATGGCTGGGGCAAGAGAGGGTGACTCAGTGTAAATGGTCAGTCCATCCTCTAGCTTCAAGGATAATAAAGCATTTTGTTGACTTATCCCTGGACTGAGAGAAGGAATATTTTGGAAGCACTTCTGAGAAGGGCTGGAAATTACTTATGAAAGATTGTTTTCTCCCTATATTAAAATATAAAAGAAGAATGTGCTCATACATACATAGGTGGTTTTGTGTTTTTTTAAATAGACATCCTTTCTTGCATATCTGAAATAACACATTAAATTGTGCCAACACACTGGTAAACCTTTATTTTTTCATCCCTCTCATACATCTTTCCTGCCTGCTTATCTCTGCTGCTGCAGCCAGCACCGGCAAGAATAGGTGATCACCTCTGCTCTGGGAAAAGATTTGAAGCTTTTTCTAACCCTGATCTAAGTCCTCTGAGTATGGATGGGCTACAAAGAGCAATGTCTCTGCAGCACTCTTAAGAGGGTGAGGAGAAACCCAAATCAGTGGCAGAAGTAGAGCTGGCAAATGGCACTTGAATCCCCCAGACTGGCAGATCATCATTGGAGGGGAGGGAAAAGCAATTGCTAGGACAAAAAAATCAGACAGCAAAACTCCATACCACTATTGTATGTGTACAGCAAGACTTTCAGGCCTTTCAGTGCCAGGAGAAAATGGAATTTCAGGCCCCCAAGCAAAGCCCCAAGCCCAGTATTTCATGCAAAAATGTCACTAGGTAAAGACAAGAAATGAGCTACCATGTGAGACTCCAGATAATTTTATTACAGATCTTCATGGTGAAGTTAAATCATATGAATAAGGGCATTTAACAGCTGGAATAATTTCCAAATAGTCTAATTAGAGACTGAATTTTTAATGGTAAAATTTCTAATTGGCTCAAAGCAAGGTTACAGCAAGAAATACACTTGACTTTGCAAAGAATAATGAACATTTGCAAGGCTAGTAAAATTACATGCTTCTCTAAGGAAATTGTTAGCAAAGGGGGAAAAAACCCTGAAGTGATCCTGAAGTGCATGTCACAAGACAAAACTGGCAGAGTCCTGATAAGAGTGAAGAGAACAGGTAAAACATTAAGCAAGTGCAGAGAGGATTTACTGCGTTTATTTGCAGTAAATTTGGAACAAAATAAGACAACACAGAAGTCTCTCCCTGAAGGGCTGCCTTGTTAGGCGTGCAGTAAAACCCCAAACTGTTTCACTGAAATGTGTTCTCAGAACAAATTACAGACTTACAAAAGGAAAATACATGAATGTGCAGCTGAAGGACAGAGCTCTGATAAGGATGATAAAACGTTATTCTTTGTCAGTCTTCTAATACATTTACAAAGGCAAGTGATGTAGCTTTGGGATAATTGTGTGCTAAAGCAAGTACCAGAAGATGATATTGGAAGTGCCAGCTTGTATTTCCAGCTGGGACAACAAACAGCAGTTCGGCAGGGAGGTGCACAGGGTAAGGGAGGGGAGGATGCAGCCACTGCCAAAATGTTGGACCGTGCCACCATGGGGCAGCTCTACCATCCCACCTTCCCCACAGCAGGCACTGATGAGGAGGAAAAGGGGTTTGGAGCATTTAGGTACAAAGTCAGCCCTACCCTCAAATTAGGAATAATGAAAGCCACGTGATATATCAACACAGCTGACTGAAATCAGCTGGACTGGGAAAACAACAGGCTATCAGAGATTGTCTTTAAAAGATGATTTTATAAAGCAAGTAGAATAACAGAAGGTGTGGTGAGGTTGGCTTTGCATGATTGCAGAAGAACAATCAACCTAGCAGAATCTGAGATGCTGAAGCAAGAAAATCCTATGAATGAATATGATGGAGAGGGGGTAGAAAACCAACAGTTAGATGGATATAAGCTTGTTTGCTTGTCAGGAGGAAGGGATTCCTGACAACGGAATTTGCCTTGGTAGAGTTGCCACTGTGCCAGTTCACAATATCTCAACTCTTTGGAGCTGGAAGTAAAACTGAAATTTGACCTTGACAATATTACTGTTGAGGGACACCAACCAAATCAATTGACAGGTTTGCCATGATGATGGTAAACCCAGACAAGTCCAGGATTTGGATACACCCAAAAGAACTTCTCAAAGCCAGAAATATAAACACCACTTCTTGGGAACTGATGAGGAGGTCACCTCTAGACTTCAAAAAGCAAAGGCATAGTTTTAGTGCAAGTAAATTTACTTTGGTAAAAACACAGCATATAAAATGCCCCACATGCATTTCCTCAGGTAGATATTTAGCTGAATTCCTGTTAGACTACAACTAGGTCCTTGATGAGCATGAAAGCATCAAGTTTGCCACAGGACTCCAACATTTGGAAGTAGCATTACAGATGCTTCTAAGGCTCCAGAAATTATTATAGAATTACAAAATTACTGGATGGAGCTTTTACTGGTGCACAGATTTTCAGTAATTTGCATGAAAAGAAAACACAAGAAGCTGCAGGAGGATGTGCTCGGAGTCATGTATAATTTGAGTGTGACCCACTTCTGTAATAGAATTAAACAGTCTCAAGTAAGATGAATAAAATGAACTGATCAGTGAAATTTAGAAGCACAGTTCCAAATGGAGAAAGTCTCAAAAGGAGAAACTCTCCCACCTTGCAGGGTAAAATGATGCTGACAATACTGAAATGGAACTACAACAGATAGTGCAGTTCTGGGTACAGAAGGCTGTGTAACAACACCATCATGTACAATGAGATAAAAAATAGTAAGCATAATTTGCAGTATCCATCTGGCTCTATACAAGATGAGGGACCAAAAAATCCTACTGTGGTCAGAAAAATGCTGTCGATCAAGATAAGGGATCCAAGTATAAATTCTACAATAAATTCAGAACGTTATGCAAAAAAAAAAAAATTTTTGAAGCCATAAGAGACCTGTGATTGCTGTTGATACAGATACACTTGGACTAAACAGAAAAGATGAATTATTAATAACTTTAACTTGTTACAAAACATGCTGAATAACACTGTAAAACACACTCTAAATCACAGTTTACATGTCCTGGATTCCAGATGAACTAATACCAGATAACGGCCTGCATTTCACAAATGACTTGTTTCAGCAATTTGCTTGAGAAATCAGATCAACCAAACTATAGCAAGTCCTTAGGAGGCACTACCACATGGGCAAGCAAGAAAATTGTTCAGTAAATATAATAAAGAACCAGAGGTCCAAGCAAACCACATCTGGCCCTGTTAGATTATTACAGCACACTTCTTAGTGCTCTGCTGAGATTTCCTGTTCAAAGAATTATGGGCAGTAAGGGACAAACCCCATAGATAAGTTAAGCCAGCAACGTTTAAGCATTAGAAAAGAGCTATTTGTCTGTAACACAAACAGAGCAAATGCTACAAACACAGCCAAGACAAGTGGCATTGCAAATGGTAGGGAAGGTTGGATTTCAGGGTGACTATATAGCTACCAATTGAACACAGTCTCCTCTCAGCTGCAATGAAGTCAGATGGCATAAGCCTTCCAAAGCATTTTTCCCATTATTGGACTTAAGAAAAAGTTAAGTAAAACTGAGAGGCGCTCTGGCTCCCTGCATTTTAAGGACCAACACAATAATATGTTGACAGAATTTAAGTCATGACAGAAGAACCAGCTTGGTATTCAAACACCATCCAGCAATAAAATAGTTTAAGTTAAAAGATTCATTGACTCTAAGAGGAATGACTGTGCAACATATGACAGAGTCTCAGAACGTTGATAGATACTGACTTTTAGATTAAATGGCTCTAGCTGTGTATTTTATTAACTGACTGCTTCAGCTTGTAGATGTTACTTTACGCACATCTGCTGTTAAAAGTAATCAGTATAGCAGTTGCTACTGACTCGTGCAAAACAAGAAAGAGAGTAACCTTTGGGTAACGCTGATCCACGTGTCTGCGCTGAAGCAGAGAACAATTTTGATGTCCTCCCAACACCTCTTTATTTAAAATATTACACATCTTGACAGAATTTGGCAGATAAAATAATCTGGTGCCTCTCATTTCAATTACTTTCAGATTCCAACTGCTGGATCTTGTTATTATTTTGTCTATGCAGAGAGCGTTCTACTATCAGATGGCTTCTCACTGCATAGGTACCTCCACACCGTGTTCAAGTCAATTATAAACCTTCTGTTAAACAGTTTCAAGCAACTGGCTTTTTGTGGCATGCTGTCTTTTTCTTGTTTTTCAAACCTTGAGTCACTCTTATAGCTCTTCTGCAAACCTCTCCCAATTTTTCTAGATCCTTCTTTAGCACTGACACCAGATTAGGATGTCCAGACACAGTTTTGCTTTGCCCAGAGATAACCCCACCTCATACTTTCATCGCACATTCCCATAAAAACTGACACATTTAGCAGCTGCACTGCACTGAGAGCTCCTGTGCAGCTGGATGATCCCAGCAACCATGATGCCAGAGACCTTTTCAGAGCTGCTGCTTTCTGAGGGGGCCTCTTGTTCTGCGAGGATGAGTGACACGTTTTGTTCCCAGCTGCATGACCTTGGATGTGTCTCCACTGAAACGTGTATTGTTTGAGCACACCAAAAGATGGCTTTGTAAGCTATGAGTGACCCCTCCCATTACACAGGGTTACACTGCATCTCCTTTCACCTGAAAACTTTAACAGTCATCGTTCAAATCACTGCCAAATAACACTGAGCCAAAAAGAAATCCCTGCAGCTGCACTAGAAACCACTCCATATATAATAATTTCCAATTAGTAAAGAAGGCACAGCTAGCTTCTAGCAAATTTTTCCGTATTTATGTAATATACTCTTAATGTTTTAATCTGAATGTTGTGCTGTAGCAAGTTATCTAAGATTATCTAAGATTATCTAAGGTATCTAAGCATAGTAAAACAAAATAACCACCCATGCAAACCAGTTAAATGCAAATTAATTACATAAGAAATACCAAGCTAGATCAGCAGGCCCATTACCCATAATACTTTGACACCCACAACAAACCATTTACAGACATCCCCACAAAGACCAGTGTGTGCTTGCACGAGGTGCTAGTGACTTCAAATGTGTTTGTGGGCACAGAGAGAGCTGATGTCTAATGTCAACAGTACAACATGACTGGAACATAAATACTTGTTTCTTGAGCACTTAACTCCTCTTCTGGGACTGCAGAAGCTTTTCTGTATGTCACACACTTATCTGTATCGCACCACAGTACAGATAAACAGATGATAAAATGCACTGAAGTGATGATCTGCCTGGAGGGCAAAAGCCCAGCTAAACAAAAACCATCAGAGAAAATAAGAGAGAACAGAAGGAGTGGTGTTCACTTTGAGACATTCACCCATCACTGTGTTTAGGACTTGACTCTCATACCCTTCATTTCAATTAACTGTGTGCCTTGAAATTTCTGCTAACAGAAAGTTGGATGGCATCTCTAGCAAAGAAGGCTGGAATATGACGTGGCAAATGTTGGGTGACCTTGAGGGCTGGTGTAGAAATGGGAAGAAGCTCAAAAGCACAGTGTGCCAGGGCATGTACTGGGGAGTAATAAACAGAACCTCTGCTGTAAATTGTGATAGGACCAGTAGGAAATCACAAAGGAGGAGATGCATCATCCAACTGAAAGATGACTGTGAGTCTCCAGTGTGATGCAGCATGACAAAAGCAAATACAACCACAAAATACTTCAGGCAAGGAATTTCCATCAGAGAAAGGGAACCATCGCCCCACTTAAACAAGGTATTGATCAGACCTTGTTAGGGAATGGTCCTTCTCATCTGTATGTGAGAAAGGCAAGTACAAACAAGAACAGGCTGCAGAAAGGGCTGCTAGATTGATAACAGGTCTTACACAGAGAAGTCTACAAGAAAGCATATGTAGGGTGGGAAAAAGAAAACAGAGGATACCATTGCTCTTCATATGTACATCAGAGAAAGAAAGGGGCACATAAACTAAAGGTTATATCTGTCTCAAGAACAACTGATGAGTAATAAATACATGTTGTAACTTACAGCACAGTTTCCAGTTATCCAAGTGTCCCACTGTGAAATAGGATAGTGGTGGAAATAACATCTGCATAATCTTCAGATTTTTCTACTGGGCTTATTAAGTTTAGGGGTGACAGTGTTACTTGCAACAATAGAGTATTGGACTAAAAACTCAGAGGGCCCTTTCTGGTCCTGTGAGTTATAGACACTGCTTTGTGATAGAAGTAACATGTAACTATAGTTGGGTGAACCTTAATTGTACTCCAGAAGGCACTCGGAGTGAAATCAAGTCCAGATCGCTCAAAACAACTCTGAAAACATGTTTTCTGTGACTTAGAAAAGGAGGGACATGGGGAAAGAGGGAACACGAAAACAGCAAGACAAATAAATTTCTTCAAACACCAACATCCTTACCTCCCATGAGGAAGAGAAGCCCCGCCACATACTGCATAAGGCCTCGATCCCAACAGCACCCCAGCACCCCGATAATCCATCCAAAGAGGATGATGGCCACAGCCATGCCCATGAAGCCAGCTGTCATCCTGCGCAGATCTGCAGAGGGGAAGACAGGAAAACAACGTGAGTGTGAACAGTGATAAATGAGCATCATCATCGGCTCAAAACAGTCTTAATCCAAAATGCTACTGATCTTGCAAGGTCACCAGTGTGTATTGGCATGAGATGATTTGAGTAAGGATGATTCAGATAGAGGACAAGCCATAAATTAAGATACTAGCTTGGGCTGGGGAGAGAGAGCAGGTGACCATTTCAGCACACAATGAGGCTCAGTACAGGCACACTCAAGTGACTTGTGACAACTTGCTCAGGAGTGAGAAGTTGTAAAATGGCCTCAGTGCAACGTTGTATCTGATAGCTGTAGTCTCTGGGTACTAGCACAACATCTGTTTACATCCTGGCTTCTCATCTCCGTCCATTACTCCGCTGCATTCAGTGGATGCACCTGCTCAAACTGACCGGCTAAGAGGTTTCTATGCTTTGGGCCAGCACGGACGTGACAGGGGATTCACCTCCACTCTGACCCGCTGTGTGATCTTGGGCAAGTCACTGAGCCCCTCTGGGCTGCAGCTTCCCACCTGGGAGTTGGGCCATAGTGCCTTGGTGTCCAGCAGGGGGATGAGTGAAACCCGGGACGTTCAGAACAGGGAGGCACACGGATGTTCTGGTGTCACACACAATAAATGCTCTGCAGATGCACGGCTGGGGCACAGGATGCTTCAGTGCCCTCCCTTGTATCCAGATGGTGACCTTGCCAGATGATTTTTGGTGAGGGCATTTTTGAATGCTGCAGGGGAGCACTAAGAGTAAAAGAAGGGCAGGGGGTTGGAGTGAAATATTTTGTGCTTTTCAAGTGGGGACTGAGTACTACATCTGATACGAGTGCAAGGGATTGACATGTGCTTATTTCATAAATAAAGGAAAAGGACCCCCAACACCTAATGTAAGGAATCCTTAAATTAAGGCCTGGCTATGTTGCATATTTGCCTTCTGCAAAAAGGATGGGACTGCTGGGATCCCCTCCCTGCATGTGCTGGGAAGAAAAATAAGATTCTTCACAGTTGGTTTTGATGTGAAATCTGGGCAGTGAGACCACCTGGCAACCGAAAGAGCAAGGACTATGTGAGCTAAAGAGCACTCTCACACCCTCAAATAATGAAACAGATGGGGTTATCTTCACTAACATTTGATTGTTCCCTGTCCCCCCCTCATGCACACATAAAAAGTATAAGCTCTGATATGTCAAGACTATATGTATAGGGAAAATTCCAGCCAAGTCAGCTCTCCAAACATTTGTTTCTTTCTTGAAACTTTTTTTTTTTTGCATAGCAATGATTTTACTTTTCTTTTTTTTTTTTTTCAAGAAACGGAATGCTTATGACAGAGGAGAAAGATTTGAAAACTGTGAATCATCCTCCAGTCTCTATGGCAGCTTTTCTCCTTGGCTGGCCTTGGACTATTTCTCAATTTCTGTAATTTTTTTATGTTCTTCCCACAGTGGATAAAAGGACCACCAATACCAGCAGTGCAGATTCAATGAAATTTCTGAACAGTGATAAATTCCCATAGTCAGAGATTTATGTATCCAAAATGCTAAGTGTCCACAAGGTCTATAGGTATGTTGGGACTGAATGATTTGATTTAATGGAAGGCAGTTTACTCGGATTCATGTTCATTATAGCCCTTCTTAGGCAGGATCAAGTTGCAGAATGTGACCCCTCCCTTCACACTATAACTGGTTCCTGCAGACTGTCACTGATTTTTCAAGGAGTCTGACAACAGATAACCAGGTCTTCGGGCCACCAGTCATCAGGCCCTTTAAACAAGATACACATCTTAAAATTGGTACTTTTTTCTTAGGTTTTGTCCCACCACATTTGAGTAGGTTCAAGGATTTCTAGTGCAGAAAAAAAAAAAAAAAGCCTTTCCTGCAGCAACTTGTACTTCCCATAGGCAATGGCAGTCTCTGCTCCTCAGGAATTTCTGAGTGCTTTCTAAAACAAGCAGCAAATGCTAGTAAGCATGTTTGACGGCCGAGTGTCTCCCTGCTTTTTCAGCCCGTGAAGGCTCAATTTGAAAGATGAATGAAAACATAAAATGTTTACTGTTTCCTGTGTCATCTTCAATAACAGCACGAGACGCCTGTCGGAGGTGCTGCACGGCTGTCTGTGCCAGCCCTGCAAACCCCTTCCGTGATAACTTGTGACTGCTGACTCTGGGTAACAGCAGCACTTGTTCTTCCTAATGGAAACATACCCGAACAACCTGCTTTTAATGAGCTGAATTTAAATAGCCTTATTCAGCTGCAAGATGTCTATAACTCCTCGACCTACCCCAACGCCTAGCTGATGGAGCCAGTTTTCATAGGTCCCAGAGTGGGTCACAACCATTCCCACATCCTGTACACCAAACTAAGGGATGGTTTTTATCCCACTAAAACCAGTGTGGGTTTTGCCACTGAACAGAAGAGTTAAATGACCGGGACCAAGATTTCTAGGCCAAATTTTAATGTTTGTTTCATTTGACCTCTCCTCCTCAGGGAGCCCAAAACTCTCTTTCTAATAACGCAGCAAAATTCATCATCTTTACTCTGGGCTTACGTTATCTTCTGAACAAAAGCCAGAAAGCTAACTTCTGGCAGACACTTAATACTACATGTTAAAAAAAATTCAAAATTGAACTTCCTTATGAAATCTTAGTTGTCACAAATTCACTGAGCTTAGCTTAAGATTGCCACTGCTTAGGCCAATTGCAAGTCTGTTCCTCACAAGTCCATCGGTTAGGGCTTATCTGAAACAAATAATAAGATAAACTTTCTTCTCTATTTAAAACAATCTTGGCTTTTGCCCTGCCATAACATTCCCCAAGGGGAGCCTCCAGAAAAAGGCAGTGCTGGGAAAGGGGGTTTCCAAGTTGGTTTCAATAATAGCCTGCACTTGTCCAACAGCATCTTCCTGGTGCTCCTCACCTGCCAGAGCCCACAGGAAGCTGAGGTCAGTGCTTGGTTCAACTCTGTTCAAAGTGATTCTTTTCTGGGAAAGTACTTTCTGTATGTAAACAAATCATCACCCTCAGGCTATTTAGTGAAGGCCAGGGAACAGGAGCCTGTATTCCCGGGACTCAATCCCTATTAGTGGTACTTTTTATGATTACTGTTTTGTTGGTGTGGGCTCCACATGGAAAGGACAGAAGAAAAGCGAAGATTTGCATTGTGTACTCGAGGCAATATTTAAATTTGTTCTGCTAATTTAGGATGGAGGGCTGACATACAAATAAACAATAGCTCATCAGTACAAATTGATGGGGTTTTGTCTGAGTTTGATTGGCATTGATAAGACCCTTCCTGAATGCATCCTGCAAAGGTAAAAAGGGTCATGCTGTCATGTAACACCACTTGATGTCATTTGAGCATATCCTGAGTTTGTTTGGCTTTATTTTTCTGAAATTGCTTTTATTTTTAGACTATGAAATGAATAGTTCTCTACATTCTTTCTCTCTTTGAAAACCTCTCTGAGTAACTACAGCATCTCAGGGTCATGGCATGATGATCCCAATCAACTGAATGAGTGGCTGTGCCAGCAAAATGCATTGTTGAATCCTATACAGCCAAGCGGGAGCTGCCACAGCAAACACACCTTATCTCAGTGCACTCATGTGCATTTCTTAGCTGGTTATAGAGCTGATCCTCTGCTGGCTACCCATCCCATGTACTCACACTGCAGCAAAGTGCAGACGCTGCAGGGACACTTTTAATTCCCCTTCTCCTCTATTTAGCAAACCAAACCTTCAAAACTGTAGTTACAAGGTGAAAGTAAGGAAGGTGGTAAATTGCTTTCTCTGTAACACCTACAGTACTGAAGTTGAGTTTTAATGCTTTGCCTATATGACTACTAGTTTCAATTATTTACTGTATGGACATAGATACCACCATCACTTATGGGTGAAAGTGCAGTATTATCTTTCCACACATGTTTTAGAGACACCTTCTTCATCCCTTTTTCTTTCTGATGTTGACTTAAAGCTATGGGTGAATATCTTGTGTTTGGGAGTACTCTTCATGCCTAGCGCTGCCACAGGTGCTGCTGCATGTAACAGGCAGGAAGCTCAATCCTAACTCAAAAACAATGTGGATCATCAGGCAGGGAATACAGGCATCATATTCATGAAGGCTGTAAGCCACGAATTTCTTGACTGGTAACAATGGAGAAGGGACAGGGAATGAAGCAATCCAATTCCTGTGGGTAAAACTGAAATGGTAAATTTGAAAGCCACAAGCTTTGGGAATCGTGATATAAAGAGAAACATTAACATTTTAGACAGCCTCCTTGAAATAGAGACACATTCTCATACAACAACGTGCATTTCCTAAAAGCATTTTAGTTTTCTGCTGGAGAATATTAACTCTAGAGGTTTTCTGAAGATAAATAAAGGCAGAAAAGCTGATTAAGATCTGTTTATTTCCAAGCAACGTGGTGGAAGGTTCTCTCTGTCAGATTGCAAATGCCCCTGCCCTTTCTTTCACCCTGATATCTGTCCATCTGTATTTGTTATGAGCAATAAAGTAATTCATGCTGGTTATCACATCGTGGAAGAAGTTTCACACCCCAGCAGCTGCAAACATAACATGTTCTGAATCAGCTTTGCTTCTTGAAAATTTCAATATGCCTTTTTGACTCCTGGTGTTCTGTCTGCTTTCTGGAAATTGCAAGTCATCTTTCTAAAGCAAGGGCTTGGTCTTCCTCTTGGTATCTTTCTATCTTCCTTTCCACATAGTTTAACAATACTTCCAAAATACTAGAGGTTTCTTTCCTCACAATGCATACAGCAAGGAATATATGATCCTTTTGTGAAAGACGGGAAACCGAGTGGAGAATAGTCAATATGCCCGCAGCTACATGAAAAGTCTGTGGAGGAGTGTATAATTGAATCTGTGTTATCAGGCTTTCTGGCCAGCCCTTGAGCCATACAGCACTGCTTTTGCTTTCAAAATTGCTTGTTCTCAAGCATTTGGTAGCAGATCAAGCTACAGTGCTTGTTATCAGACCATCAGAAAGTGCAAAACTGCTGCAAATAGTATTTCAAATAATCCACCCTTCCTGTCCTCCTTTCTTCTCCCAATACTGAAAGGTCCACAGGGACTAAGGACCCTGAAGTCTCTATGCAGAATATCTAGAACAGCTTAGGAGACATTCTGGGTACAGCACCTTTCTTTCCTGAGGGGTCCCAACAAAAGGAAAGCACAGATGTATTTCTGTGCCACTCTAGGACCAAATGTCAGGGTATAGTAACGTCACAAGCAGGAATAGACTGGCATGACATAATTCTTTAGCATAATCCTTCATTGCAGGTCACTTTGATCTATACCCCCCTGCACTAGATTCCCTCTGATTTGTCTTTAGAAGGGATTAAGAACACTTGTATTTAAAAGGAGTCTAAATCACTCTTTTTCTTTTTCCAACCAAATATGTGTATTGGAAATTGTTGAAGAACAGTACACAGTCCTAGAGCACAGTTTACCAGATTTCACTGAGCTTTAAATTACTTCACTGAGTTTAAATTACTTCTCTTACAAAGAATCAGCAGCACAGAGGTATATTTCCCTGACATTATATCTCACCCCAAAACTTCAGGGGAGCACGATAAAATCAGACAGATATGTGTTTTATTGAAAGCCAGCCCTAGCAGCTCCCAGGTACAACGAACAAGTGAGTGTTAATGCGGGTGATTTTGAGTGGCATCTTCTGGCTCACACTATTCTCTCTGCAGACCTCGAGACTGTATTTTGGATGAGGTTGGCAAATAGAGGGTGAGGCTTTTTTAATCTTTTCTTTCTGCTTCAGGTAGGGAGAGATAAGAAAAGAAATACGTATTAGTCTACCTGAGACTCAGTTAAAATCTCTGAGTGCCTTTTACTGAATCATGTGGCAAACCAACCTTCAGTTTAAAGACTACTCTAATGCAATTGCAACGAGCACAACCCACTCCAACAAAAGCAACAGTAGATTATATTTATATGGAAGTGACTCAGAAATACACACAAACGTACTCTAAAACACAAGCCTCTCAAAGCTGAGAGAAAGAGCAACAGAAAACCCTTACAAAAAGAGAAACTGGTTCTCTCAAGGATATTGGTAAGCCTTCATATCTCAAGAAGTGCAAAGGGGTTTATAAGATAGGTGCATAACATTTCCTAAACCAAAAAATCCCATCACCTTCTCTTGACTGGAGCTTGTTGCTTGTGTGACTGTGTTTGCTGTTTGTGTTTGGTTGCCAGCAGTTTGGTTGCTGACAGGAAGCTTCACAAGCTGGCTGTGGTCTGTGCTAGTCAACAAGTCCCTCGGGATGAGGTCTTTGTAGAATGGACATCCTGACACATGATTTATTCTTGTCAGGACAGGCCCATCTACATAGATTTCCTCTGTCAGAATTGATATGTTTTCTTACAGTTATTTAAACCAGAAAGATTCACAAAAGAAAGGTGCCAGTTATGCACTGCTGGCACTGCAGTCTGGCTTCCTTCATAAGAAACTCCGCAACTTCAGGGTCAGGTGAGCAGCTCACCAGGGAGAAAAGAAGTCCTGTCTTCTACACAGGCTGCCACCTTTAGAGATTCATGCTGACAAACAGCAAACTCCACGTGACGCTGCAATTTCTTGTCCCTGGTGAATTTTCATAAAGCACCAAAGAGGAAAGAGGATGTCCCAGACCAGGCCACACACCGGTGTGTTACTGTCTGATAGCAATTCCTCCAGTATGTGGGAACACTGCAAGGGCCTAAGAAATTCTGCAGTGGCTGAAAGCACTATTTGGAGCTCAGATACCAAGTTCTGATTTTATTCTTGCCTTTTGCTTATGCAGAACAGAGAGGAGACAAAAGAGGACCCCTAGATAATAAGGAAGTGATTTAAAGAGGCACTAGAGAAGGAAGGAAACAAAGATTGTTTAAGTGCATGGCAGAAAAGGGTGAGAAAAAATGTCTCATGAGGTTGAAAAGACAGATTTGTTTTCAAGAGACTTTATGATATGGATATTAGAGAGTTCAATGCATAAAGGAGGCATTTGCACAGCAGAAATTTAACACATCAGAAGCAGTTCTATTGCACAAGGCAGAAGACTTAACGTTATGTCTTGGGAAAAAGATGGCTGTGAATACCATCCCACAGAAGGGTTCAGCCTTTTGCTCCAATCCTACTTCCCCTTCTGCTCAAAAAGAAACTCTGGCCAGAGAAGCAAAAGAATTTTACTATTATCTGCTGGTAACAACAGTTACTCAGCTCTGAGTGACAGCAGGCTAGGAAGGAAAGAAGAGCTTTGCCCTTACAACCCCTGATTTACTGGGCCAGAGTAGCTGAGCCTATGCCAAAGCATCATTTGATTCTACCCTCCTCTCTTCTCCTCCACCTTACCCTATTCCACAATATTTCCTCTCTTTCTTTGGTTCTGGAGAGATTTTTTTTTCTCTCAGAAAGTACCTGAAGCTGATAATTTATATTTCTTTTGTGATGTTCAAGGGCTGATCTTGAAGAGTCTTTCTACAGATTTACTAGTCTTGCTTTTAACACTGCAATGTGTGTTCACCTGTGAACATTTCCCAGCTTCAGTCCCAGCAGAGCACACTTGTAATTTGCCCAGTGAACCCTTTCATCCCTCCTTTCCCTCTCTCATTCCCCAGAAAAAGGGAAGAAAGGCTGAGGCACTTTTATTTTTGGCCATCCTTCTTCATATTCATAGCTTTAATCCTTCCTGCTCCTGCTAGGTGAGGCCACACAAAGCAAACATTTCTCAGCTGTAACCAAGCTAAGAGGCTTCTCCTTACACAGCTTTTGCAGATTATGCAGGTTTTGAAAAATCTGAGGCACATCCAATAAAATGGCTTCTGCTCAATTTCAGTGTGGACTTTGGGACTTTATGACATCAAAGCTGTGGGTTTGGTTTTTTTTCCCTTCCTTTACTTTTGAAAAACTCAGATAATACACACAAACCTTTACAGTAAGGTCACCTCTTACTGTAAGTGATCTCTACTTGGAGCCACCACACCACAGGTAGGATCAGTCCCTCAGCAACACATTAGCCTGACCAGAGGGATCATTCCTAGAGCATATGAGGCATCATCTTCCTGCTCCCAGCACCTCCAGCGCTGGTGGCAGTGGGAGAGGCTGGGTGGAAAGCCCAACTTTCTAAATGGAAAGTGAAGACTCACTCTCCAGTGATCTGGAAGGAATCTGCGATGGGCTCTGGGTTAAGGGCAGAGGTGACACCCTTTGTTGTGAAGCACTCTCAGTGCTGGTGAGGAGCACAGCTCTGACACCAGGGAGACTGAACTACTCCATCTGTGCCCCCACGAGGTACAGTGCACAGGAGGAAATACAGGGCAGGGCATCAGGGCCAGCTCCAGCATACAGCCCTGCTGCCAGGGTATCCTGTTACACCTGGAGATGCCTTGGGGGCAAGGGACTGAGCACCTGGAGTGAGGAGCCCAGCCAGCTCTGCTTTTCCTGAAATCACCAGGAGGGTTGGGTGCTCCAGGGTTTTCCTCTGAAAATCAGACTTCCTCCTGTCTCCCGGAGGTGCCGTGGAAACCAGTTCACCACTTTTTCTCCTGAAGCATTCAGATAATAATGACATACAGTCAGATAATAATGACATACAGTAACAGTTGTATGAAAATAATCTGGATACAGAAAGCCCTATAGCCTATCCTATATAGTAATGTCTTTATTATTCAGTTTACAAAGTTCCCCTTCCATAGTGAGCAGACTCTGCCCTGTTACACTCTGCTTTTTATATGCTGGGCAACACTTCAGTATCTACATATCCACCAAATACATGGAAGTTTATTAAGATTTAATCTTCAGTTAGTATCTCTCGAACTGATTTCTTGCAAAGGTGGTCAGGGCTCATCAGGGTCAGACAGAAACAGAATTAAGAACAGAATGACTTTTTGTCTGTCCTTTTTCTTTCAGTGAGGAAAGAAAGGAGGACAAAACCAGATGGGTAACTGAAGAGAGTGATGAGAAAAATTAAAGAAAAGCTTACATTAAAGAAGACAAGGGAGCAAGAAACATAGCTCGTATGTAAAACTCCAGTATCAGGCAGTGTTAAGTGTCTTTTGTAAAAAGCAGATTTACCCTAAGCTTTTCCCAAAGATAAATGAAGGTGGGGGATATGCAGCAATGGAGCAGATTGAGGAGCCAGGGTAATACAGAAAGTGAAAGACTTGGTAACAGCTCCTTTGTTTTACCTTTCTCCCTCTGCATTTGACTTCCGTCCTCTGCTGCCCATCCCAGCACCAAAGTCTTGCTCATATTCAGGAGCAACTAAAACATTATTGTAAAAGTTTTTATTTCCTTTCAGCCCCTGCCCCAAACACTGCACAAGGCTGAGCATAATCCCAGCACAAAGCATTCCGAGCAGCACGTCTGATAAAGGGCCGGTATGAAAAAAGGCTGGAGGTGGAGGGATGGCGTCTCTGCTTTATCAGTGCCCCAGCACTCTGCTCAAACACACTCATTCCACAGATCTCAGCATCAAACGCTTTCAGTCAGGAACTCTGAAAGGTGTACTCTTGTTTTTTTAAAAAGACCATTTAATGCAAGTGAGGTTGGGCTGAGGTCTAGGAAAAAAAGGAAGAAGGACGGAGGAGAAGGAGGGAGGAAGTACAGAAAGACATTTACAGCTGTGAATAAAACACTGTCCCTTATGGAGAAATTTTGATTTTGAAGTTTACTCTTCTATTAACATTTAAATTGAAAGGCGTTTCTTCCAAGCTCCACATAGGAAACCAGAAAATCTGCATTTAAATAGATACCATTTAAATGTGGGGGAAAATATATATCAGCATTGAATGCTTCCCCATTTGACTGAAAAGAACTTCTCTTATAGATGATTATTAATTTTTTTCCTTTTTTCTTTGTGTATGCTAAAAAGAGAAATTGGAAGTACATTAAAATTCTGCTTGGCACAAGAAAGAGGAGGGGGGATGGTTGCTTAATTGACCAAAACCCTGATTTTGAGCTCGGCTTTTCTGCAGGAAAGCCTCTGAAGCCCGCAGGAGGCAGTCGAGCCTGCTGCCAGGGTCAGGGCCAAGAGGGGCCTCTCCTGCCTGGTCCTGGGGACATGATGCCCCTGCCCAAGGGGCTGCACATTCCCACTGCAATGCCCATCTCGCCAGGTCGCCAATTCCCAGCTGGAGAAGCGGATTTTCTGCAGTTTTGTTAGACCTCCTGTGGCTTCAGGGAACCATCTAGAAAACAGGGACAGGCACCTCCCCGAAAACTACCGTGGCTCTTTCGTGTGGTGCTGAGCAGGGTGTCTGTCACAGGAGGAGAGCTCACAGCTGAGAAGTCTGTGGGGTTTTGGGAGGCTGTGCTCAGAGGGTTTGGAAAGAAGTCCTGGGGCAAAAGGAAATGTTCGCAAGTTGATTCATATTTCACATCATGCTCTCATCACGTGCATTGGCACCTGGGGCTCTGCACAATCCACCACAATCCCAGAAAGCTCATAAGAGATTTGGATCTGGTGTTTTGCACAGTGCTACCTCCTCTCCTGCAACAAAAGCAGTAGGAAAAAAGAGCAGCCTCCTGAGCGGGGGAGAGCTGAAATGCCTAATGAACATACAGGGAGGTGGAAAGCTGGGAATGAATAAAGGCAATATCCCCACATCACCTTTGTGCTCCCTAACTCTTTCCCTCACCTGTCCATCCCTGCCTCCTCTCTGCCCGAAGCGACCAAGCTCATCCTTGCCACGTGCCAGGGTCTCACACCCCACGTGTTACCCTTCAGCTCACATACAGAGGGACAAACAGGAGCAAGGAGGGGAGAAGGGAATGTCCTGCCTCATGACAGGGGCTTTTCACTGGCTGTGTCCCCAGTTCTTGTTTTTGTCACAAGCAGTAAAATGAAATTTCACCTACCAGCAGCATTCAGGGAACAACAACGAGCCAGCTGTGAATGGTGCTCGCTCTAATTCCAGGGTACACTGGGCCTCACCACCACCCAAGAATCCCCAGGACAATCTGATTATTAATATTAATTTTTTTCTCCACCACATCTTAAAGGTCATTCCTACAGAAAAGGTCAGACACATACTACCCCCAGCAGTGCATTATCGGCCACCTCGAGGGCCTTTTCTGCAGTGTCAGTGAGGAGCAAAGGAGGGTTGGTGTCCCAGAGGCTCAGCTGTGGACTCTGGGGACTTTCACCTTTAGGTCACAGGGCTGAATCCAGGTCAGGCTGGTGGTGGCTGTGAGTTACAGTCCAAAAGCCAGGGCAGTGGTTCCTGGGAAGTAGCAGCTTCATATAAACCCAAGGGACAAGTACCTATACTGTGCCTTGGCTCTTTTTAGAGAGTAACTCAGATTTAAACTTTTGGTAGGGTCTGGGCACTTCTCTCCTTCCTCCTTCTCATGACAGATGGCTCCAGTGTTCACAGCTGGAGACTGGGCTGACTTCAAAAAACACCAAGGTGGAAAAACCAAAGCTAAAAAATGAGAGAAGGATAGCTCAGTGATCCAGGTACTAGGAGAGGGTCTGTAAAGATGTAGATACTACTCATTGCCATCTCACAGACATGCATGGCAAGAAAGTCAGTTTTTCTGTGCCTCAGTTCTCATAAACTGGGATAATCTCATCTCACCAGGTTCTTTTGAAGATTAGTACATTAAAGATTGCCATAGGTTCTCTGTAGTGATGGTACCAGCAGCCCTAAAAATGCCTTGAACAGATAAAAACTGCGGTAGGATATGGGAATCTTTTTCAGTGCTGATTCAGAATTCAATTTGATTAAATCTGAAAAAGCAGAGAGATATAAATAAGCAAAACAGTATATCTCATCTGTGTACAACCTGTAAACCTGGGGGAGCAACTGGAAATCTTGACTCTTTTTTGGGCCAAGCAGGTATCATGGAACCCAGACCCACAACCTCCCACTTTGACGCTGGGTTTTCATCAGACCCAATTTTTGCAGCATGATCCTTTCTGTAGTCACTGGGTTGGTGAAGATGAACATCTACTGCCACTCAACACTGGAATTAATTTGGCCAACTCGCTCTCTCTGCCTCTCCATCCCCCTCTCCCAGCTTGCCAGGATCTTACCAAGAACAGCCTCGTTCTTCCTGGGATCTCTAGCTCCTATGCAGATGACAAGCACTTTCTGAAAGTATGTATGTGACAAGAAGAAATGTTCAGTAGAAATAGCAGGTGCCTGGAAAATAGATTCCCATTTGTCCTTCCCTGCCCCTCTCCAAAACCCAATCATTTCTGTGTTAATAAGCTCGCTGACTGTAACGTGGCACTAACCTTTCGCAATTGATGCCAGTGACATTTTGACAGTTCCACATATGGGCCTGCCAAAAGCAGAAGGAACATAAATTTGCAATTTGGTAAAAAGCTGGGTGAGCAGCCAAAGCAGCTTGGGGGAAGGAGGAGAAAACCTCCAACCAGCCAAACAAAAGCCCACTACACAGATGTTAATGCACAGCAAAGAGGAAAAGCGCATCCACAGCTGGAGCACCCCAGCAAATACACGCTTGGAAAAAAAGCCTTAGGCACCTATTAAGGCCAGTCTAGCTTGACATGCCTCCCAGTAGATTCTCCTCATGTGGCAAATTTAGGAGAAGTCCTTCCTAGCAGAAGGGAAATGGGACACAGTGGTCAATCTGTGCAAACTATCTGGTTAACATCAGATGTCACGGGACTCAGCAGTTGCTCCAACAAGGAATCTTCAGTGTTTTTGCCAATGTGATCAGCTGTAGGGAAACAACTATTTTCTGACACTGTTTTGTGGAGTGTTGTTGAAGTTACTTTTCAGAGTATCTCTGCACAAAACATCACTGACAGCTCACAGATTGTATCACACACCATACATCTTCCTCAAATTACATCTATATTGAATCCCATAATATTTGGCTAAAATCTAACTTCTAGAAAGAGGTCCAATCATCATGTGACACAATGAGGAAAAGAAAAATGTTGCACTTAACAGTTTTTTCAGGTGGTTAATTAACCCACACTGCTGGATAGACAATCTGTGCTTTCAGTAGGAAATGTCCAATTTCTGCTTCGAGGCTGTTACTGCTACATGGTGAGGTTAAGAAGTGCTGTGATCCCTTCCCTTCCTTCTGATCTCCATTTTAGCAAGACTGAAATCACTTTTTCCTGAAATTAGAGGACCGTGGCTTTTATGATGGTTTACTGATGCCGCTGTGGAAAGTGTGGAGGTGTGTTTGCTGTATATGTGCATGCAAATAGTCAGGTGTGATAATGGTATAGCTGCTGTACATGGCTAACCAGTGATGCTGGTTAGAGATTACTATTAAAATATAATGGCATATTGAATTTTCTTTATGACAATGTGGATCTTGGGAAGACCAGGCAGAGAAGCATCACAAGGGTCTAGATAAACATAACCCAGCTTGCCATTAAGAGGCAATGGAGCATGCTCTTCCCATATCCAGAAACACAGAGTCAAATATGGAGCCCAAAATACTTCCTAAGCAAGGGCAGTGGAACCCGCTGATTAGTAGTTGCTGATGGAGGTGGGCTGACACTGAAAGCACAAATTCAAGAAAGCCCAGGCTGCGAATGGTAAGCCTGATGAAAAAGTCAGATTTACTATTTTCAAAATATTTTCCTTGGAGTGTTTTTGTGTTGAAGAAATAACAGTAGGGTAGCTGCTGGATCACTGTATGAACCACGCTAGCAGGGAGTGTGAAGTGTAAGACCTTTCTGAAGTAATGTCACTTGATAGGCAGGGGACTGTGGCCAAGGCTGGGCCGTTGCGTGGGTGTTTCACGAGACTGCAGGGTACAGGTGACTGCTTCCAGTGTGACATTTTTAAAGGGTTACACTTGATGAGATTGGGAGGATGACAGAGGTCAGAAGTTCAGTGTCCAGCACAGAGAGCATGCTGGATTTCACTGTGATGTGCTTGATCTGAAGTCACTCACCTGTCAGACTTCAGGAAGCAGCATGAAGGTGCTTCCAAAGCCAGTAAACATTACTTGGCTCTAACTTTTTCTGGCAACACATTCCTTCATCTAAAATAACTGGTAGGATCCAACTTGGCATCTGAGACTACCTGGCCTCATCGAATAAAAAAAGTGGGAACTTAGTCATTATTTGGCCACAGCTCCGCAAGCAGGCAGGGTTTCCACACATGGCATGGGATAGAGTGAGCCACTGCTTTGTTCTAGCAATGCTGGTGACACAGAATAGTCCATAGATGTTTATCCAAAGCTTTCCCCTAAAGTCATTTGCAGTTTTGCAGAGGACTTCCCTATCCCAGCACCCTGTTCCCACTCCCCAGAGGGCCTCATTTGCTTCCTCGACTTCCCGAGCCACTAATGAGCTGTGCTGCTATTCACGCTTTTTCGGGAAAAACCTATCCTCGCACAGGCTCCCCTGATGGCAGCCGCAGTGGAAGCACTGGTTAGTGGCAGATTTTCCTTCAGTGCGTGTTAGCCCTCCTGCTGCTGACATAATTTCATGAGCCTACACCAAACTGGCGCAACTGTGGGAGCTTTTCTGGGAAGTGACCGCATGTGAATGGAAGTCGGCCAGTTTGAGCAGCCCCTGCGCGCTCACCGGCGGGACAGGAGGTTGAACAATCTTGGAGCTGTATGTGGCCTCCTGGGACCTGTTAACTTTTCATGGAAAGCACCATAACACCCCATAAACCAAAGTCTCCGTGCACCTCTGTCTCTGAAGTGTGCAGGCTGCACAGCGACGTGAGGACAAAGGGTGCCTTCCCTCTGACCATACCCCACCTCCCTCATCAATCAGGCAGGAGCAGGGGCTGATTATGTGCCTGGAGACGGGCAAGAAGAGAGACGGGGAGAGCGGTGACAGTTGCAAATGTTTTGCAACCTGAATGTGACATTAATATATGTGTGTGGTGTGTTCACAACATTAGGTATTTGTGCACAACCCCAATAAATACCATGTTTGACAGCAGTTTCACAAAACCACTCAGTGATCCAGAAGAACTTGCTATGAGACTTTCTAGTTTTGCTGAGAAAAAAGAAATATCACTGTACCCAGTCAGATCCTTGACTTAGTAGAAATCTAGGGCAATTTCAACAAGCTCTATATAAAGTTTAATTACTCACAACCACACTGAAATGACCAGATAAGTGATAAAAGCCTGCTCCATAAAACCCAAGCTTTATTTCTGCGGCCCAGAAGAGAGCTTTAGTAAGCTTCCAAGTCTAGAAATACCAGTGTAGGAGTCATGACATCTCCATCTCAGGGTTTTGTGTGGTTTTGGTTTGGTTTTTGTTTGTGAGGTTTTTGTGTTTTTTGCTTGTTTGTTTGGTTTGGTTTGCTTTTTTTTTTTTTTTCATGGAAAGCAGAGTTATCCTGTTTCTTTCCCTGTGTGATGATCCAGTAGCTGCACTCCAAAGTTCCTCATACTATATGACTTGCTTCATGCATTCACCTTAAAGGCAGAGTCTGTGATACTGATGTAGATCAGAGATGTTTTAACACAAGTTGGAAGCTGACTGGCAAACCACCTCGATGTTTTCCTTACACTACCCCGGTGCTCTGGTGCTGCATGTGGACACATGCACATCTGTGGGCCTGACTGGATGCTGTACCCCCTGAGGGGCAGCCTCACATCTTCCTGTCAGCAGAGCACCCCAAAAGCAGCACACCAAAGTGTCTGTGTAGTTATCTGTTTTTCTACTGGTTTTGAGATGTTGCAAAAGAGAAGACCTTAAGTATCACTTAAAAATGTTGGTTGATATGTTCCATATAAAAACTCCAAATATTTCATATGGGCATTTTCTCACAATTAAGTGTCTGACTTTTCACGTTAAACAGCCTTTTTAAAAACTGCACTAACATTTAAAAGAAAAAGGATTTGAAAGGGTTAAGACAGACAATCAAAGCATCTCAATTCAGCCAAAATTCTGCTGGCTGGTCCAAAATAAATTGTTGTTCATTTTGCTGAAGAACTTCTAAAAGCCACCTGCAGCCCTTCCACCATGCTGTTTTATTCACGTTGCCTTTCCAGCCAGAAAGCCTTTTTATTTCAACAGCTCTGTCCATCAGCATGGCACCTGAGCAGTGGCAGAGGGCTAATAACATCACTGGCAAGAATGTGAAGGCTAAACTGGGAAGCCAAGCTTTGACAATGGTGGTAAAACCAGAATTGAATTCTCAAATATTTTGTTTCTGAGATGACATACGGTTCCGTTTTTGTGCCTACGCATAAGTGATACAATCGATTTTGGATCTGAACTCCTTGCAGCCCATCTTCTCACTTTTTAGTTCCCCTGCACTGGCTGATTTGCTCGCTTCCTAATAGGTCTCTCCAGATCTGATCCAGCATTTAAAGCTGTGATGGGTACATATGTGGGAATGGGAACAAATGGAGGGAAAGGCCCTCTGTGCATTGCTAGCAGTCAGTCACTTCCAAAAAGCTGTGGTTAGGAGATCCCTAATTCTGTTAACCTCTTTGATCTCATCAAGCAGTAAGAAATGCTGAAAGAGAATGAAGGGACTGCAGGCAAGCAGGTCTACTACATTTGCATATCAAAACAAAAACCTCGATGGGTAAAAAGCAGGAGACAGATACAGTAAATACTCTTGCACTACATAGAAAAAACCCACCTTTTCATTGGGAAAGCAGAGCTTTTTTCCTGGTTGTGTAGTGCTCATGTATGTGCAATAAGAAAAAAAAAAAAAATCCAGAAAACCCACACTGTATCAGGAAGCAATGCACACTGGGGCCGGGATTCACTTCTGCTGCACTCCCCTAGGCTACAGGTGGGATTTATCTCCCTTTCTCCCTCAGTTATTAGCACTACAGCAGAAGGCAGGCAGCTATGCCTCAGACAGCAATGAAATGTCCTTTAAAAGAGCCTATTCTGCCAAAAGATCAGGCACCAAAAGGTGGGCCACATTTTATCAGAGTCCAGAATCCCATTATCCTTTTCTTTAACTGAGACCTGTCCACCTGGAGAGGAGAAACACCTGTCCAACACATGCAATTATCTGTATTTTAAGAAGAGATACCATCCTTCTCTTCACAGCTGCCAACCTGCCCCCTCTAGCCATCTCCCCACCTTTCCTTCTGTCTGTCCCTCTATCCCTGTCTCTGGAACAAACTCCTGTTTTCCTCTGCCTCCTCTTCTCTGCCTCATACCATCCTGGTTCTCATCGTCTTTCACTCCTCCTTTCTTAATGCACACCTCGCCTCCCTTTCAAGTGTCCCCCTATAATTTCCTCCCATCTCCTTTCTCTCTCTCACTATGTTGACACATCTTAATACCTTCCCAGTGAAAAGCTGTAGTCAGGTATCAGATGCCTTATCAGGTCAAAAGAAAATGCTAGGGAAGTCAGTGGCCAGATGCAATGATTATGGTTCAGTGTGGACAAGAGTGACATCAGTTTCTATGGTCCCAGATGAGATTTAAATTGTTGGTAAAATGCATCATCATGGATTTTCCACTTCTTCCTTTTGTGGTATCTCGCCAAGGCTGAAGTAAGAGAGTTTGGGTGCTTTATCTCCTAATTTCTTATCTCAATGCAGTTGCTTTCTCTTATATATAATTCATCTATGAATATCCTGAATTACTGCAGTTTGATATTGTCCTCTACTGTTTTTACTCCTAAGTTACTGATGCTATTAACTGTAACAGCACTCTATGTTTTGCTTAGCAATTTTCTTGCTGTTCTTTTTTTTTATTGTGTTGTTTGTTGTGGTTTTTTTTTTTAAATCACGCCTAGTGAGCTGTTCAGGAAAGCAACAGGGAATCCTACCTTCTCACCTTTCCAATGGCTTGGTGACCTGGAAGACCAACTTCTCATTCCTAATTTAACTTTTTTAGGACAAGCTCACTGTTGCTGTGGTATCATACCCCCAAAGTACACCAGTGACTTTGGCTTTTCATGTTCTCATCTGCATACGAGCCTGTCGCTGCAGCGAGGGGGCAGAGGATTCTCAAATGAATCCCAGTGTCTCTGTGCTCCAAGCTCCATTCTCCCAGAGGCCGTGCTCCAGCCACGGGGCTGCCATCTCCAAGGCACGGTGGTTTTCTGGGCCCTGGCATACTGAGATCTCTTCCTTCAGGGAAGGGACATCCCCAGTGCCACCGAGTCCCTGCAGTCCACTGCCCTGCTGTGTTCAACAAGCCACAGAGGAAACACGGCAACTGCTTGGGCTCCTTTGTCTGCAACTTCAAGTGACCCGGCTCTGGCACAGACCCTGATAACCACAGCATCTAGACATCATTAACAACTCAGCTTAATTACATCGTAATTTCTTTACACAGAGCCTATGAGCAAGATTTCAATTAACTTTAACTATATGTAAGTTTAACATGTCCCTATCATTCCATTAAGATGATCTGGGACAAGACAAAGATAAACATAGATGTTAACATTCAATAAAGCGTGAGATTTTTAATTAATTTTAACAAAAAATTTAATTAGCAGGTTATTTATAAAGGCTCATAAAATTCGTTTTCTACTCTCAGAATGTACTTTCTGTACATTTGGGATAGGTTTATTCTGCCTCTCAAACAAAACAGAGATTCTGAAACCCTTTTGATCTAATCTGGTCTTACCATGGAGCATAATCAGCAATTCTTATTAAAAAGGGCTTTGGAATCCTCAAATCAAAAATCCGTCTAACTGCAAAGTCCTATTAGTGTTTCCAGTGAACATTTTTATTAGCATGTGAAGAGCAAAATAAGGTTTAGCTCAGGCTGTAGCCTGTTTGACTGAACCAAAACTCTTCTTGCTGGGAGTCACAGCTGGAAATATGCCAGACCCTTAAAATGAAGCTATTTTAAAGTCAAGCTGTGCTCTGGCCCATTACAAAGTCACCACATTCCCAGGACAGGGTTTGAAGTTCTGCTGGCACATGATTTAATAGGCATTTTCAAGTGAAGAATTCCATACGATAAATCTGAAGATGCATCAGTCTGTAGGAGAGGATGTGTCCTGAGTTGAGACTTCAGATTAATTTATTAAGCAGGCAGCTCGGCTTAGGAAATGCTGGGTCAGGGTTTGCTAGCCATTAAAGCTGCCCTGTTTGCTGGCTATTTTTTAATTTTAAGCATGACTGCATAAGCAGCCAACAGCCTCCCATGTGCCACAGTTCAGCCAGCAGCCAGTTGTCCTGTCCTCAGAGCTGTCACTTGTAGGGATGCCCCGAGCCCAGTGGTGGCATCTCGAGGGCGCCACACAGGGACAGCAATTGCCCCCATGTAGGACAGGGTCTGACTGCACCCACCTGCAGATACATTTCTGGGGGCATAGGTGGGCGTGTTTGTTAGGCCATCCAATCTTCCCAAAGGTGATTTTGAAAAAGCCTGAAGGATTTGCTCCAGAGGAGCAGGTGAACAGGCTTCTCTCTCTGGCACATGGCAAACGCACTTGTACGACTGGGATTGGTTCACTGAGAATCCCTATCCCTGAATCTCCTTCAACTCCCCTCAGGGAGCTGACAGAGGGGACTGGCCCCTGCCAGCTGCCATCCCTGTAATCAGTGCCATTAGCAGGCTGCTATGGAAGTTTTCTCTTCCTGGAGAAGGAGTCAGGGCACTGTCCCAGAGAAGACTAGGACATTAAAGACAAGGGAGGGAATATGCAGATGACTGGTGGAAAAACACTGTGGAAACAGCCCCCAGAACATTATTTCTTTGGCCAGCACAGAGCACACACTTTATAGACAGGACTGTGTACTTTGTCTACAGAGAAATGTTTGCCTTGACTGACACAAACCTAGAACAGCAGAAATGTCACCAAAGTCCCTCCTGCACAGCACCTGTGATTACCATAACTGAACACTCTTAACCTGCTTCACCTTTAATAGATAGCTAAGGAAAAATGGGAAGAAGGAGAAAACTATGCTGAATTTTAGCATCTTCTTGACTCTCGGTAAAAACATGGTTTCAGAAAACAGAACAAAAAAAAGCAAGTTCAATTCCCTTTGTACTACTGATTCCCAGCTTCCAAGCACTGGAAAGAAACAGAGCAAATCCCTCACACAACCATATCTCCTGATTCAAAGAAGAGTGCAAACAGGACTGAGGGAGAGATTTAGTTCCCAGCCCACACCGACTGCTCACCACTGGAGAGAAGCAGCTGGGGGAAGAAGCTGGGAATGAAAAGTCTTTAAATGGTTTTTGCTCCTCCAGAGTCGCAGGGGGTGAGAATCCGTAGTCTAGGTAAATCTGGATGTAAAACGAGCAGGGACCCAGCTGGAATCAGTTTAGTGATATAAAGACACATAGTCTTAATTAAGGGAATTGTGATTTGCCAATGAAATCCCAGCAGGGCGTCTGTCTGCCTGATCAAAGACTCGACTTTCTGATGGAATCTTAAGTGCATGAGCCATGAAATTACTTTTTGAAAAGGGAACATGCAGCACAAAGAGGCAGAGCGAGAGGGGAGGAGGTGGAAAGGAGAAAGGAGGGAGGGAGGGATGGGGAGAAGAGCAGAGTTCCAAGTGATGCTACTGGGAGCCTCCATTCCCTCCCTCCAAACAAATCTGGAGAGGGGCACGCTGGAGAAAAAATGATGCCAAACTGCCAGCAGAGTCAGCATCTAAAATCATCACCCAGTCCACTGAACAAAGACACATTCCTGTTTGCCTTTTTGGGTTTTTTACAGCAACACAACATATTTCCCTCCATTTTCTTGCAGAGGAATGAATCAATAAGAATTCAATAAGCTTCAAACTATCTGCTCCAAAACCAAGCTTTTCAGTGTACATGGGAAGAGTTTTGGATCAAGTTCCAAAGTAGGCAAATCCTGCACAAGCTGGAATTATAATTCTGTGGGGTCCTAAAACACTGAAAGCTCTGTAAATCAAGACACAGAGTTGAGAGAAGAAACACAACCTACCAGCTTCATTTATCATGCCTGTGACACATAAAGATTCCCACAGCACTCAATAAGCATTCCAAATCCCATCTCCTCACATAGCAGTCTCAGCACAAAGCTACATGGGATTGGCCCAGGACAGCCTCAGCTCTGTTTCTAATGGTCTAGCAAGGCATCCAGAGGCCATCATGTTTCCAAACATCTTACACAGGATTCTCTCCTCTGACATTTAAATGTGTATTTTTTAAAAGCGCTCTCATTGCCAGACTAAAACCCAGTGTAGTGATTACAGAAACTATTATATCAGAAAAAGCCAACTGTCAGCTTGCCACGCCATCTTCCTCAAAAATGACTGAAGCAAGTGTTTTAAAGGAAGAAATAAACCACCCCATATGCACCTGCTGTGCAGGGCAGGATTCCATTTAATGGAGGAATAATCCCAGGCAAACACACTGGGCTGTATTACTGGTCAGGCAACATGAACCTCATAAATCACAATTGGTGTACTGATGCCATGCCAGGATCTAAAGTAAAAGAGAAAATAAGCAATCAAGCTCTATCAAATTCTGCATTCAAAATATCTGGAAGAAAGCAATGGATGTGGTAAAATAAAAATAGTAAAATAAAGATTAAAACAGTGAGAGGAAATACTCCATTTTCAAGTATTGCCAACAATTTGTGTAGCAAAAAAGCACAAGGGTATCTGACACGTGGCTGCACAGTACGGAATGCAGCTCTTAATCCCAGCCACTGGTGTAAGGAATGTGGTGCCTCCACTGCTCCCCAGTTTGCTTGGTTCTTACTAATGCTGCTAGATCTAAAAGGAAAACACATCTCAGCATCATTCCCTGAGTCAGCTATAAAGCTCTGCTCTGGGACTGTGTAGCCCTTGAGAAAAGCTGCAGGTTGAACAAATAAATAAGTGGGTCAGAGAGCTCAAACATTTAACCTTAATGACGTTCTTTCGATATGTGTCTCCCTTCATGCCCCACTCAGTAATTGTCAGTCACCTCATTTATTCAGCAAGGTATGGTTAGCTGTGCAGTGGCTGTAGAACATCCACTTCTGGAGCCTAGTGGAAAATTGCACAAATCAGAAATGGGCCTCCTAAGCACGGGTGTTTTGCTTGCAGTGGGGGAAGAACTTTAAAACTTGCATTGGTGAAAGAAATATTTCCCTCGCTGCTTTTTCCCCCACAACATGTGCCATCACCAGGCCCCTCTCTGCAGAGCCTCACCACTGTGGGATGAAAGAGCCTCCTTCACCTCAGCTGGGGCCACCAGCTCCCTTTCACTCAGTCACCTTCTCTCTTCACAAACTTCTCAGATTCCAGTGAAATGGATTTTCTCTCTTGCCTCTTTTTCCCTCTCCCCTGCCACTCTTACTGCATGCCAGCTATTCCTGCACTTGAACATTCTGCAGAGCAAGTTTATATAAAAAAACACAGCTCAAAGTATAAAAGGAGGTGTTTTCCAGGAGTCTATATAATAAAAAATGTATTGGTTCTAAGGAGGATTAACAGCTATTTCACATATGTGGCTTCTTCAAAATACTTTCCTTCTCACTGTCAGAACAGGCTTCACAGTGAAGCAGCAATTCACAAGTTCAGCTTTTCCAAGTAGGTTCTGTGCTGTGCTTGAGGGGCTAATTAGAAGCACCAAAATACACTATTAATTTGTGTATCTTCAGTCATAAACTGCTGGCTCTGCTGCTCACCCCCAAGCATGCTTGAGATCTAGAGGAAAGTATCCCAACACAACAACTCCACCAAGTTCTCAGCTGCTCGCACTTTATTTTCTGAGCCAAAGAGCAGCGGGTGGCCACTCAGCATCAGGAGAAAATCTGAGCTTTAGGCTGCCTTGACAGAATTCCCTGTGCCTGGGACTTCATGTTTTCTTAAGGTTTCTGACTTGAGAGTGCCCAGCACCAGCTGCTGAGCAATCACACAAGCCAGGCTGCTGCACGTGGCTGGTTAGCAACACCATGAGTGGTTAGACCCTGCATAAGGGCAGGTCAGCAGAGCTCCACTGACTCAGGGGAGCTGGAGTGATTTACAACACTCACACACCAGACCCATGGCACACAGCTAGATGTGTGGATGTGCCTGTGTATATGACAGCTCTATAGCTATTAATGCTGAAATATGAGACTGCAGACTACCCAGTCTTTCAGAAGTTTCCTTGAAAGGTTTTCTTTGGGATACTCTCCTGTATTTCCCTGAAAACCTAAGTGACCAGAGTCTTGTAATGCCATGCCAAGGGCTCTCCATCACTACAGATCCAGATCAGCTGGAAGATGGTTTTCTAGTTGAGGCAAAAAATGAACACCTGGGAGGGATGAGCCCTGCTTTTGGACTTCAGCCCTCCACCCAGGAAAGTGCACATCCCTCCTTCCTTCCTTCCATCCATCCCTCCTTCTTTCCTTCCTTCCATTCGACACTATGAGTCTTGTCACCTTTTCAGACTCCACAGTTACATCAAACCAAATGAAAACAAGAGGAGTGATGTGTCCCCGCCCTTCACAGACCACATTTTCTGCTCTCCTGGTGATGTATTTCTGAGTGCTTCTGCTTTCTCAGAAGAACCCTACTAGTTCACACAGCAATTCTTCCTCTAAAGAATAGGGGTTCCTTGTAGAGAAGATGTGATCAACAGTCACTCCCTGCTCTCAGCTTCCAGCTCTGCTGGAGTTCATACCTGTTCTGCTCATCTGCAAGGACCTCCTCTGCAGGAAATTCCCCCTCCCCACCGCTTCCTTATATAACGAAAAAGTCCTAATCCCTCCCTCCTCACAAACAACTCTGCTTAAAATCAGTGCTCATTGTACTAAGTCCCCCGATCTCAAAGGGCATTAATTGCTTTGGGCTTCACCTCAGAGCTGTTGAATACTGATAATAACTGGTTTGCCTGGGCTTACTGCCTAAATAGCTGATAATTACAGCCCAAGAACAGCAAGGGGCATGCTGTCTTTCTGCCACAGCCGTCTGTCTATCTGGTTTGCTAGGCATCTGTCCACCGTCTCTAGGCAATTGTTCCTATTTCTACTTGACTTTCTTCTCCTTCTCCATCTCTCATTTATTTTGCTTTTCAGTCTCTCTTTTTTGTGTTTTTTTTTCTTTTCTTTCTCCCCCCAGAGTTCTGACATCTTTGATCTCTTGTCGACAAAGAACACAGCTACACATTCAGAGATCCAAACATTTTATCACCCCCCAGAAGCAGGGGTGATGTGCTCACTCAGGATGTGTCAGGTGAAACGTCAGAAACAATTACAGAAAGAGAGAGACTTTCCAGCCCCACGGGGGAACCATCCGGTCTGGCATTCTGCGCTTCGCCTCCTGACTCTGCGGGAATCAGAGAGCTGAGCTGCTGCAGCACCCACCCAGAGAGACAAGTGGAAAGACATACAAACACGCAGGGAAGATGTCGAAGGTTTGGGGAGGGTAAAGCGGTGTGTGTCCTGCGAGGGAAACCAGTCGGATCCCCATCTCGGCTTCCTCTTTAGGTGTGACAACATGCAGTCATCTCTGTCCATCTGAGACAAATGCGCCCCCAGCAGAGGCAGTTTCCATATAACCTCACTGTGTTGCTGTGACCATCTGCTCCCCCACCCTTGCCAGGCTCCCACAGACCAAGAGGATCTGCCGTACACTGACCAGGGAGGCAGCACTGAAATAGAAGCTCAGCGTTACAAGCCAGAAGGGCGATGAGGAAATTCAGTTTCTGCTGTAGCTCACTGCACTGGAAACACAGAAGGATAAAAACAACACAGAAGCCTACAGGGAAAGTGGGCCAAGACCCAGGGTTGACATACTGGTTTGCAGACCATGGTGGGAATTACTGGACTCTCTGTTATCTCCAGAGGCTCCTGGGTAGAGCTGAGAGAAGAAAAGGTTGCTGTGTCACAGCTCTGTCACAGCACCTGAAGAGTCACAGGCCACCCGGGACTGCTGGGATGTGTTGTTTGTACAAGCAGGAGCTCCTCTACTAGGACTGCCACATGCTGAGGGCTTTTCTAGCTAAGGGGCTCACAGACCTTTTCATTCCCTCCTGCTTGCCAGAACAGTGTAAATGAGCAGCAGAAGGAGCCCTGGATACTGCTGCACACATCTTCCCACAAATCCAAAACAATTGCCATCTAAATCCTCTGCAGAAGTTCAGCTGGTAACTCCCCTCCTGCCTTCACCTCTCTCTGTCATGCACAGCTTCTGAGCAGACAGGTCTTGGAAGGAGCAGCCCACCTCTGCCCTAAGAAATTATCTCACTTAGCTCCTGTCTTTGTCCTGTCAATTGTACAAAATGGTTTTCCTGCAACCTCTTCTTCCTTCTTATCCGGCAAATAATCCTTGTGGTTCCTGACAAATAGCACCATTTACTTCCCGTGTGTGTGCACCCTGCCAGAAGGCAGGGGGAAACAACTATCTGCACGAGGAAGTGTTCTGGCTCTCTATGCACAGGAAACAAGCCAAAGGGAAAAGGAAAAAACCACTTTCAGATGATAGGCTTCCTGACACAGACTGACAAAAATCCAGGAAACTGGTAGTTCAGCCTCTTGCACTTATCCTTCATTTCATTTTTTACCGTGCTTTGATCTGTGGCAATAGAGGACCGCCAATCAATAGAGACTGGAGAGAAGTAAAGGTCCAAGCTCTTCCAGATGCTGAACTAGAGCTAGAGCTCCATGTCTCTGCTGCTGCTTTCCAGCCCATGGCTGTTTTAAAAAATGGATGGAGAGAAAGCGAGTCCTTGCCACTCCAGCTAGACAGGCTTTCCCTGTTAAGTCATGTGCCAACATCCGCAGGTGAGATGGAGGTTGCATTTACCTGAATATTTGTTGCACTGTCATGGAGAGTAATTCCTTATTCCCTAACTTCACTCAGGATATCTGGGACATGAGAGATGTTTGATCACATTCTAGTCACAACACTGTGGTCCTTTACTGCAGCTGTGCTGACATGCATCGTGTCTTCTAGGTCCTCTGGTGAAAACAGCACTAACAGAGCACTAACAGAGCCTGTATCTTCATCCAACTTGACCTTAAAGACTTTACCTCAGATTCAGACCCGGATCCACAGCTTGAGAGAACACGGATCTGAGCTGATGCTGCCGAGTGCATATGCAGCAACATCATTGGTGTGGCCTAAGGCACCTCAACGATACCCTCCAGTATTCTGATTTAACTGGCTCTCAGTCAACCTGTGGAAAATATTCCATATTTGAGAACCACCTTTAAAAATAAAGTTATGGTATGTGTGTGGCTTGTGTGTTCAAATATAACTTTCTCCTATTGCTGCTGAAAGATACTCAGTTTGAAAGTCTCCTTCAATTCACACTGTACCTAAGAGGACAAGGGTGGGTTGCTTGGGAAGCACAGATCTCTGTATTCTTGGGCTGTCTGGGAAAGAAAACAGCCTTGTATCTGAAAATTTTGAATGATTCATCCTTTAACAGCAGTGAATGCAAAACAAAATGAGCCTGACGCCATTTTCCCCAGTGATGTGCCATGGCTTATTAGGATGGGGTTATAAGCTGCTTTCCAGTGAACTTGTTCTCAGACAGATAAGCTGACTAGTGGGAAATCAATCACTATGAATTTTGATAGCAGTGCCTGCTGAAGTAATTACTTCAAACATCAATAATTCTGCTCACCTGCCTGTGCAGTTTTCAGTCATGCTGAAGGTTAGATTAATGCCACGGAGCTCCTGGGGAATTTTGTTTGTTTTATTTTTGTTTTCCCTATCCCTTTTCATCTACTTCCTTAAATATTTTTCTTAAACACTGACTTAATTGAAATGTCACATTGTCTGTTCCTCTCTTTCTCTGTCTTCTCACCCAAGTCATCAACGTGAGTTTGCTCATATCAGTGAAATTGTCTCTGCAATTCTGTGCACACAGGAGCTGCTGCTGATCCTTCCTGGCAGACTTACTAACCATTGAAAGCTCACGTCACATCTCTCCTCAGCTGTTTGTGCCCGTGTTTAAGTTAATATGCACTTAGAGAGAAGGACAAAACACTTTGGGGCCAAACACTCTTAGAATCAGAGAATTGTTTGGGTTGGAAAAGACCTCTCAGATCACTGAGCCCAACTGTTAGCCCAGCACCACCAAGTCCACCACTAAACCATGTTCCTAAATGCTACTTTTAAGTACCTCCAGGAATGGTGACTTCAGTGCTTCCCTGGGCAGCCTCTTCTGATGCTTGACAACTCTTTCAGAAAGAAATTTTTCCTAATATCCAATCTAAACCTCCCCTAGCACAACTTGAGGCCATTTTCTCTCATCAGTTGTTATTTGAGGGAAGAGACTGAACCCCACCTGGCTCTGACCTCCTTTCAGGTAGTTGTAGAGATCAATAAGGTCTCTCCTGAGACTCATACAGTTGGCCTTGGCCCAACAATCCAGCCTGTCCAGATCCCTCTGCAGAGCCCTCCTAACCTCCAGCAGATCAACACACTAACCCATCTTGCTATGACCTGTAAACTGACTGAGGGAGCACTCAATTCCCTCATCCAAATAACTGATAAATGTGTTAAAGGACCAGCCCCAACAATGAGCCTTGGGGAACACCAGTTGTGATTGGCCACCAGCTGGATATAACTCCATTCCCCACCACTCTCTGGGCCCAGCCACACAGCCAGTTCTTTACTCCTCAAAGAGTGCACCCGTCCAAGCCTTAAGCAGGCACTGTCCCCAGAGGAATTCTGTGGGAAATGGTGTCAAAGACTTGACTAAAGCCTAGGTAGTCAAAATTCATAGCCTTTCCCTCATCCACTAATAGAACTGAAGCCCCTCACCCTGGCCCCTGTAGGGTGTGATTTTAGTTCCCATGCAGATAAACTTGTCGGTTCAGGTTTTGCCACACAGTACACAGACTGGATGCACAGATAATTCATAATTTAAAAGCACATCTTACCAAAATTTTAAGGTGGTACAACAACACCTAAAATGTCCTTGGCTCAAAATTAATTCCCCTTGGAGATAGCAAGAGAACGGTTGGTAAAAGATGTGTGTACATGCTTGCGTATTCGCAGATGATAAATTAAAAAGGGTACTACTCCACAGAGAGACCAAATATTTCATCCAGGTACTAAACACGATGATAGAACTATAACATAATCTAAAATGTGTATGATTTTCATTTTAAATCTAATGGATGATCCGAGTTTTGGACTACTGTGCTCCACAGACTGCAACCTCCTCCATTTGCCACATCTCGTAAGCTCCTGGATGTCTCCTGCTGCCCTATGCTAAATATCCTCCAGGTCTCCCACTGCTGCCACTTTTATACCCAAATTTCATGCAACCCCAGTAGCTCTGCTCTCTCTGCTGGAGCAGCAATATATTTATTACTGTATTATTATTGTATTTCAGCTCCTAGCTATAGTAAATTCCATCCTGCTGTAACCCCTACCTCCATCTACCATTAGACAGCCTGGGATTCCCACAGACTTGGCAAATTTGATAGATTTGTTTATCAGCTCATCAGAACTGATGCATGCACGAACTTACTGCCTGGCTGCAATTGAAAGCTGGCAGAGATGTGCCAGGGGGTGCTTTTCTGACTTTCTTCTCCTTATCTTTCTCCACCCAGTGTGGGGAGCAAACAACAGTGATACTCCACAGAGTATTAATGTGCATTCAGGTTTCATTCCCATAAACAGCCCACTCCTCTCAAATTAAACATTTTAAATGTTCCTTTTAATGTCCATTTTACTAAGCTGTGAGGCCTAGCTTATATAGATATCCTTTGTTTATAACAGTGATTGGTTGAGCATTTGTCATGGCTTTCAGCAGTAAAAGTCATCCACAGACCCGATTTCGGATCCAAAAAGTGTCCTGCTGACAAGTGCCCACACAAGTCCAAGCAAGGAAAGAATAAAAACCAAACCCAAGTGCTTTTCTGTCTGAATGACAATTCCCACCTCCAGCAAAAGATGACATCCTTCACTTTAGCTCCACTTAGCCAGTCGCCACAGCCACTGTGGGAAGGGGAGAGTAGGGCAGGGAAGAGCACTCAACACCAAGGATCATCAGGACTTGTTCACATAGGCTCCTTACTCATCACTTAGCTGAAGGCAGCCACATGCAAAAATAAAAACTGCACCTCTGTCTAAATTCTGCTCCTATCACCTTAGTACAGCTTTGCTGCAGTCAGGTGACTGAGAGGTGAATTTGGTCCATATCGTCCATAATGATAAATAGGTATTTGCTGACCTCCTGCGAGAATGTCCCTTCAGTTTATTAACAGGAAACTGCTCGTGGTTGATCCGACATTGTTTATCTCATTGTTATCAAAATTCCTCCAAAATTAACTGTTAGGAGAAAGGAGGACATCTCTCCAGAGCCAAAATGGAGAGAATCTTTCTGTGGCTGAAGAGAAGGGGATTTCAGCACTATCCAGCCAGTGAACAAGAGGTCAGCTGAATGGTTCCTAACTGGATTTTAAAACAGATTTTACACTGCTTCAACATATATTTGGAATCTCAAAAAAATTCTTCTCTCTTTGAAGTAGCAGGAAACTTGCCCAGGAAAAGATCTGAGAGTTGTGGTATTTGTTTATAATAGATAGGTTTAGTAGGGATCTATGAAAATGAGTGAAGAGGAAAGTAATTAAACCTCCAAACAATGCCATTTATTTTGTTTGATCAAGACTGAAGATGATGATTAAGACTTTCATCTGAACCTGGTGAAGGTATGTGAATGAGCACAAAGATGAGAAATAACACTTGGTGCTGATAAATGCAAGGTACCAGAAGGAACCATTTGAACTCATTGCACACATTACTGGCTCCTAAATTATCCACGAACTCCATGGACACTTTACTGTGCAACAAAGGCAATTTCAGGACAAATTAAATATCAAGCTGTATGAAAAAAGAGCAAAGAAGAGCACTGAAATATGATAGCTTCATTATAGTAATCCATGACATCTGAGCCAGGGAAGAATTTAGTTTAAAAAAAAGTTTGAAGGGTATGACTAGAAGCAAAAAAATCAGGGGAGTCAGTTACAGCAGGAGAAATTGTTAGAAGACTGGAAACACTGAGGTAGAAAAAAGGTTATAATGACTGTTCAGAAGAACAAACCCCAGTCCAAGGGGAGGATCAGCATGAAAACAAGGAATGGTGAAGAAAAGTTAAATTGAGAGATTATATTTCTCTTTTTTTTTTTTCCTACGAGAAGAAGATAAATTAATCACTGGCTTGAAAAACGACAGTTGCCTGGAAACCAACTACCATGCCAGATTACAATCAATAAGGGCAACAAAAGTTCAGCACCTGTGAGCAATACTTACACAGACGTACCCACATGCATATGAAGTACACAGATACCAACAGATATTCCTAAGGCTTCAAGAGAAGGTACTTGAAGGTTGAGTGAAACTGAGGGGGACCAAAGATTAGACAGGTAACATGACTGAAAAGTGGAAGTACTTTATATATAAGAGTTAATTAACTAGTCAAAATGCTAGTCTCACAGTCATGAAAGCTTACAACCTTGGATAAGGAAACAATGCTCGGTTTGATGGCAAATAAAGCTGTAATTAGAAATAAAAGCAACATATGGCAAAATGTAAGGCAGCAGTTACAGGTGGCAGTCAATATAAATGAAAGTTATGGGGCGTAAGTAACGGATAAGGGAAGCTGAAGACATCAGGGAAAAATGCCTGCTGACAGAGCTAAGAATAAAATCATAGAATCATTAAGGATGGAAACACCTCCGTGATCACTGAGTTCAACCCTTGATGGAACATCACCACACCAACTAAACAATAGCTCTAATTGCCACATCGAGTTGTTTCTTCAACACTTCCAGGGATGGTGACTCCACCACCTCCTGGGTAGCCCATTCCAATGCTTAAACACCCTTTTAAGTGAAAACACTCTTCCTGATGTCCGACCTGAACCCCTCCTGGTGTAGCTTGAAACTATCTCCTCTTGTGCTGTCACTAGCTGCCTGGAAGAAGAGGTTGACCCCAATATTCCCTAGTCCTGCAGGCCACGCTCCTTCTGATACAGGCCAGGATGCCCTTGGCCTTCTGTGGCCACCTGGGCACACTGCTGGCTCATGTTCCACTGTTGTCAACCAACACCCCCAAGTCCTTTTCCAGTTTTACAGCTGCTCTTCCCCCACCCTGTAGTGCTAGAGGGAGTTGTTGTGACCCAAGTGCAGAACCCAGCACTTGGCCTTGTTGAGCCTCCTACAACTGGCCTTGGCCCGTCTATCCAGATCCCTCTGCAGAGCATTCTTGCCCTCCAGCAGATCAACAGTCCTGCCCAACTTGGTGTCACCTGCCAGCTGCCTGAGGGACCACTCGATCCTCTCATCCACGTCACTGATAAAGGGCAGGGGAAGAAGGAAAGGTTCTTAGCCTGACAATACTCCCAGTGAAGAACACAGAAATGCTGAGTCAGTATTAAATACTTTAACAATATCAATAAAATTCATGCCAAGAAACACAGGATTGTGGGGACAAAGTATTTTTAAAGCAATAGGGTTTCATACTCTAATGAAATTACAAACTCAATTGACACAGGTAAATTAAATCCCACAGAAATTTTGGCTTTTATAGAGTTTGTGACTTATTATCTCATAGCACTGTGATTTAAATTGCATTATACATTAACAACAAAGTACCTATTCAATGGATTGAGGACTGTCTGAGGAATCCCAAAAAGGAACAAAGAATAATCATCATTCAGTAGCAGGATTCAGTGTGAGGTTCTGCATAGATCATGAGTAAACAGAACATGATTTTACATCTCATCACTGATGTGGAAATAAATGCAAAATACTTGAGGTGAAGTTTGCAGAGATTGCTAGACAAGCAGAAATATGAAATAAAGTGGATCCCTTCTAAATTATACTTGTTCAAACCGAATATATTTTAGTTCAGCCAAATAGAGAGTAAGATGTCAAGGACCAAGGAATGCAGACCATATCTACAAAGCAAGACACTGCAACTGGAAAGCAGGGACCTTGAAGGAGATTAAGGTTCACTGTGAAGAAGCAGAACTACAGAAAAAAATGGGTGAATGCAAGCCCGTAAAAGTGAAGCACCTTCAGGTGAGAAATGAGGCACAAATTACACAGAAAGTGTTTAACTACTGGAACAAACTACCAGGAGAAGCAGTAACTTCTCCATCTCTCAGTCTCCTCACTTCAAGAGTTGATGCCTTTTTGGAAGATATGCCTTCACCAAAGACAAATTATCAACCTCCATGCAAGTGGAAGTCAATGAAATGAAATAGCCTGTGTCCTATAGAAGGTCTCTCCATTGCAATGTCTTTAATCTTCTGGCCTTGAGGTCTCTGACTTTGCAAGAGGAGGCTTTTCAATGAACCAGAAGGATAGCAACATAAAAAATGCAAATAGCAGAGGTTTTCAAACTCAGAATTTGGAAACTTTTTTTCCCCCACACTGTTGGCTGACTATGCTATAAGCTCCTGGTCTCAGCAAGGATTCTTCCTGCAAATCAGCGCTGGTCTCTTTCTGGTCTTCCAGAAAAACTGCTGGCTCTCTGCAAATCCTGACCCTCTGTAACCTGCCATGACTCTGGACTCAGGGCTGAGGTAAACTGAGCTTTCTTGCCATATCATAACAGATTACAAACAGGGCTTGGTTGGTTGGTTGGTTTGGGGCAAGAAAGAAGTGTAATGGGAAGGCACAGGAGAAGCACTGCTACTCTGGGGACTGGGTCTGTGCCCTGACAGCTGGCCTTTGGAAATGTGCTGAGACCATGGGCCAGCCCATGCAGATGAGTGGGAAACAGGAGCCATGGGGCTACTGGGAGAGCAGATCTATTCCACAGAAGAATACACAGAAGGATGCTGGACGTAATTCCACAACTAAAGGAACTAATGGACCCTGTCTGTCAGTGGATATACACCTCAGATCAACTTTCCCAAACAGACTGGATGATGTTTGAGAAGGAATGGTCCCTGCAGGGAGTTCTGTAACCAGTTTGGTCAGAGAGGTTCGGGCAAGGAAGAAGAGGCTCTGACTCACTCTCTCTCGTGTTAGTCTGTAAACCCTGTTTCCTTAGAAAACTAGAGTAGAAAAGATTCGGTACTTACAGCCTTGCCCCACACCTATGCCAAGCCCCCAACAAAATTAAGTGGCCCAGGAGTGAGCACAGATATAATTTACTCTTCCTGTAAATGCCTAGAAACAATCTCTGTAAACATACAGTAAATAGAATCACCTCAAAACCAAATTAAGCTATTTACATGCAGTTTTGACATGTAGAATTCAAGGTATAAAGCATTGAGACATGCATGCCTTTAGCACACATGCTAAAAGGATGCCTTGTTTGCCCTCACACCCTACAGCAGAGATAACAGTTATCTCTGTCGTTGGGTGTGAAGGCAAAGAGAGCTTAGAATGAAGAGGGGTGGGCGAGAGGGAGGAGTGGGGCTGCAATGAGTCTCAAGCTGGTTTGGTTCACCATGACAACTTGCACTGCCCTATCCTATTCCACTAGATCCACCTGACAACCTTTAGGTTGGTATTGTTCTCATCAGCATGAGGCAGCTGGGTTTCAGGAGTCCTATCTTATCATGTTAATGCTGAAGTAAACCAAGCCATCCCCATGGCTATATCCTGCCAAGTCATGGGCCATTTCTGGGCACGAAAGGGGTATTGTGAGAAGACACTGGAGAAATGTAATCACATCTTTGAGCCTGAATCATCACATCAAAGCAGGCAGATTGTCAACTACAGTAAGAGTAGCACCCAGGCTTCATCTCACACCCAAATCAAGTAGTTCTGGTTTGAAATATATATATATGCACACATAAAATATATATGTGTATGTGTGCGTGATATAAATATTATATATTACATTATTATGATATACTTATTTATATGTCTGCCTGTGTGTACGGATAAACAAATATGTATATGTATAACATTGGGACCCTTGCTGTGGAGAACACCAAAGCAAGAACCTCTAATAGCTGAACAATGAAGATAAGTCCAGGAAAAGTGCACAAATAGGTAAAAAAGAGAAGGGTGAAAGAAGAAAAAAGGAGTAAAGGAGAAAGGGAGACACTGGTTATGTGTCAGAGAGCCTGAGAAAAGGCAGGAGGGATACATAAGGGGAAAGGCTTTGAAAAAGGGCTTTTGGCTGTTGCAGAACATGGGGAAAGAGAAGCAAAAGGAAAGTACAGAAAGAGCTGAACATAAATATATGTCAGAGAAGTAAAACAACTAACATGAGAAGGAAATTCACTGATTAAAAGATAGGAAGGGAAGAGGACATCTTTCCCTCCCTGCTCACTGGTTACACTTCCCCATTACGTCTCGTGTCTTTTATTCTCTCTCATACACTTTCTTCTATTCTTACCAGTCCCTTATGGATGTTTCTCTTTAGAAGCATTATTCTGCACAGAATCCCTCACTGTGCCCCCTGCCCCTCCGCTTCCCTGCCACCCCAGCACACAAGTGTGATAAGAGAAAAGACCTCTCACCTCTACTTCTCCCCAGCGTGAGCTTTTGTTCGCCTGTGAGCCTCTGTCAGGTACCCGAGCGCAGACAGAACAATTTACCCTCAGACACAAAGCCTCATTCTGACACACCCAAAGTTTGATTCCACCAGAAGATTTTCCCCAGGGGATGGAATTTGACAAATCACATGCAGTGTAATATTAATTTTTGTGTGTTACTTCAAGCTGACATGCTGTCTATTAAATGATTGTTTTTTTCTAACAGGCCTATTCCACTGGGAAGAAAATTAACTCTTAATCAGCATTTTTTCTGCACTCTGTCAATTCCTGTTCTCTCTTTTCTTAAGTTTTCCTCATATACTCCTTCTATCTGCCTTCCTCATCCTTTTTACTCACTGATCTTTATATCCCACTTCTATCTTTCTACCTTTATTCTTTTTCTTCACTAGTTTTTTCCTTTTTCTATCCTGCCTCTTTTCTCTGATTTTCCCATTCTATGCTTCCCTCCTGTTACTTTTTCCTTATTTTTCTATTTTGCCACTTTTGCTTGCTACCTCTCCTGTCCCATTCCCCACAGCCTGCAGCAAGAGAAGTGCATGAGAACAACATTCTGGGCAGTTCTGTAGCCTCAGAGTCATAAGAACAGTCAGCCACCCTATTTAGAAACCCAGCCAGCCAGCCCTTTAGAACCTCCAGCATGGCATGCTCTTCTGTAGGATGGTAATTTCAACTCCCACAGCCATAAGGGAACTGGAATAAAACCCAGCACCCTCTGGAAACAGGTGTTCAACCTCTCTGGGGACCTAATGCATGAATCTGGCTGGGGCTACACAGTGATACAGGCTTTGAAACATGTGCAAAGAAGAGATTGCCCTTAACTTCAGTAGGTGTCTTGTCTAACCCTGCTGTATGTTTGTGCTACAGTCAATGGGAAGAGAGGAAGGGCACTCCCAAAGAATAAATTATTCCATAATATACACTTGTCTCAGGGTGGCTGTCAAGATAACCTCAAAACCAGCTTAAATTAATAGTGTAACTTTCAGAAAGTAAAATATATGTAACATAAACACCTAAGATAGAGGAGAAAATAGAAAGGGATGTCTGCATGAGGGTAGAAAAACTGGAGGAAGTGGAGGACACTCAAGAAAGATGGGAAAGCTACCTTGTTTACTGGTAGACAGACCAAAAAAAAAAGTCTTTGCTAAATCATCAGTACACTGAGGGCCAGATTTGCAGGCAAGCTGGAGCCCCACAGCCCCCATTGACTTCTCCCACATTTTAACTGCTCAGCAACTCTAGAAGCCAGAACCCTAACACCTCTCCTGAGCTGGGAACTAGTCTAAGAGACTTGCCTTTCATGGTTAATGCTCTGGGCATGTCACCCCCCAAATGCTGACTTCATTACATTTTGCACCTAACTGCTGCTGCGGGAAACAGTGGAGTGAAGGAACCGAGAATTAACACCCACGCGTCTCGCAGAAAATTGGTCAATAACTGAGAAATCTGTCTCAGGCTATTTCCCTCACACCACTTTCCACGAGTATAATTTAATCTCCTGACAGCACGGACTGTCAGCTCCCGGGAGGGAGTGCCTGTGTGCACACACGTGCTGGTGCATCTGGCAGCCGAAGCATCGGCGGTTCAGCTCTACGGAGATGTACGCAGCAAACTGCCTCTTGCCAAAACCGGGAAGTGCATGGTCCATTTTTTTTTTTTTTGGAGGGGGGAATAATCAGTGCTGCCTTCTGCAGCTGGTGGGAATTGGCCATGTCATGTGTTTATCCACTGTGTATGAAGACACAGGATTTAAATCATCAAACATGGAGCGAAGCTGAGTGCAGTGCTGCTCTGCCAGGGGTACAGTCTGCTCAGGTTCCTGTTCGAAGCTTCTCTGCCAGGTAGGGTGCATGAGAAGCATGTAGGAGACAGGGTGACAAGTAGGAGATGGAAATTTCAGTGAAATTAAGAAAGGAGGAGGCAAACATAAACCTACAACACAGACTACTGACAATTCTATGAATAATCAATCTATTGTGCAGCACATCCCAAAACATTGCAAAAATTTGGGGGGTTTATAAATGGCTTAGTCTAAAACCAGTGCCTAGGATTTTCACTTGTTTTTTGGAAGTAAGGGACCAAAGGCAGTATAAGGAACATGGTGATAAAAAAAGTTGAGTCCAACTTAGAAACAGCATGTCTGCATGCTGATCATATCAAACCTTTTGGATACACAAAGAAAGCTTGCAGCCTACAGCCTAAAAACCCCAGATCCTGGCTTGAGGATTGCTGGGATGAGAGCTCAAAGGAGAAAACTCCTTCAGCTGTTTTGGTCTACAGAGTATTTGCTGCGCAGTACCTGGGTGTTAAGAATCAAACCTCTTGTGAAGTACAAAATGTATCTACAGAGAGAAAAGCAGACCATTTTCAGAATGTTTTCATGAAGAAAAGGGCCATAAAACGCAAAATGGAATCAATATAGTGGTTTGTTTGTTTTTTTTTTTTAATTTTCTGGGGGGTTTTGTTGCTTGGGATTTTTTTGTTTGTTTGTTTTCTTTTTCTTCACTTCTATAAAGTATCTTCAAAATAGTCTGTGGGCTAATAAATCAATACAGCCCTTTGCTGTATTTGGTTTGGTTCCCATCCTTAGTGGGAGCCAGTCCTGGAGTTCATCTTCTTCCTTGGCCCTGCTCAACCTGAATTTGAAGAATAGTCATTTACATGACCTATAAGGAATTCTGGAAATCTGATTTTACCCTAATGAGATGGTTGTTTCCATTTTCTAATACCATTTAATGTGTATAACTGTGTACTATTCCTACCATTCATCAAATATATGTGACTTTTCTGTAATTGTTTATTAACCCCATCTTGTAACTTTATTATCCTATATTTTTTTCCTGCCATAAAAGAATTTGCATTGGAGATACTTTAGAAAAAAACAAACCACAATTACACTATCTGGGAGGCTTGGATGCCTCTACTCCGTGGTCACATAGAATCTATTAAGTTAACATGTAACCTTTTTGTTCCTGTAAACATATGGAACGTTAATATGACATCTATTTCTTTTAACAGAGTGTTAATAAGTTAGTCTCGGTTAAGAAGAATCAGGGTTTGAAGGAAACGTAGTGTCTGGAAATTCCTTCCAAAGGAAGGAACAAGGATGGGACAGTAAAGATTTGCCTCACAAGCAGTGAGCACGCACAGAAGCACACACATGTGCAAGCCAAGAGACACCTGGAATCACAGAATTTTTTTAGGTTGGAAAAGTCCAACCATTAACCCATCATTGGCAAGTCCACCACTAAACCACGTCCCTAAGTGCCACATCTACACAGCTTTTAAATACCTCCAGGGATGGTGACTCACCGCTTCCCTGGGCAGCCTGTTCCAGTGCTTGACAACCCTTCCTTTCAGTGAAGAAATTTTTGCTAATATCCAATCCAAACCCCCCTTGGTGCAACCCATTTGGCTCTATTCCCTGCTGAGCCTTTCCTTCCAATAAAAATTACTGGTTGTGGGCCAAGCTCTCCAGTCTCCTGTCACAGATGGACTGACATGGCTGAACAAGACCTCTCCCCAGCAATCATTCAGATCAGGGGGAGGAATGCGAGGAGAGAGAAAGGGAAGAGGTGACACAGAAAATAGAGCAGAGATGGGAAAATGGCAGAGACAGGAAACAGGATAATAGAGTGACAAAGCTATTATACTCAGGTGTCGAGCACCTCAGCCTCAGGAAAGTAGGCAATTTGGGGCTTTTCAACAGAATGATTAAGGAAAGATAAGAACTTACCTAATCTAATAGGGAAGACTGAAACAGCTAAATAGGATGGCTAAATAAGGAAAATCAAAAAGATGTGTGCATAAGGTGTCCTTTGTACAGTTGGATCACAGAGGACACTAGTCAGGTACCTGGAGCCCCCTGTGCAATATCATTAAACTAAAAGAGGAGAGATGTAGGTTAGATATTAGGAAGGAATTCTTTACTGTGAGGGTGTTGAGATGCTGGAACTGGTTGTCTGGAGAAGTTGTGGATGCCTCATCTCTGGAAGTGCTAAGGCTGGGTTGGATGGGGCTTTAAGCAACCTGGTCTAGTGCAAGGTGTCTCTGCCCATGGCAGACATGTTAGAACTCGTTGATTTTTAAGATCCCTTCCACCCCAAACCATTCTATGACCATGACTGTGAGACACAGTCCTCAAAGGTGACCACCTAAAAAGCACATAGGGAGTGCAAAGGGCAAAAATGGGTGGTGAAGGATAAGAGAAATTCCACAGATGGACACAAGTGGGTGACATCTATCTACATGATTTTCTTTTTTCTATCCTGGATACTTTAGCAAATATTTAGGAAAAATGGGGTGAAAACTAGCATAACAAAAGAGTGATTTCCATGGAAGCTGTTCTGATTCTGAAGCCTGACTCTGACCCAGGCAAAAGCTCCATTACTTCCACGTGATCATTTAAACTAGACTGAAGACTATATTTGAGGAAACAATAGTGAAACATGTACCACCTAGGGAAAGGACATGGGGTGATAACTGGCCTTTAGAGAGGAACATCCAAGATCTTGCTAGTTCAGCTCTGATTGGCACCATCTCCCTCTCCTCCTTTCATACACAGGCTCATGAATGATGTTGAGGTCATTAATCAGCATCAAGTCCCCAGAGCACCTCCTGCTCTGGAATGTCACTGATGAGCAGATGGGATTTTTGGCAAGAAGTGACCTGGCACGAAAATGAACAGAGGAGGAGAATACTAGAGGGGAGGGGGAACTGCCTGAAGCTTCTCATTTAAAATAATGGAGGAAAAGAGATTTATCTTCTCTGCTGATACCACATTCCAATCTACAGGTCGCATAAGGAATTATCAGAAGCCACCTGTGCACATCAACACGAGCCAATTTCCTTCCTTAAGGGCCTGGTATATCTATATTTGGGTAGATGTACAGAATTTAGCTTGGGTAATGGTAGTACCTACCTACAGTAGTTCAAGACAAGTTAACTAAAAAATGTTGACTCCTGACTGGACTTTGCAGTCCCTCTGAGGTCCAGGCAGGTGCCATGCTAAGAAGAACCTATCTGGCTATTTTAAACTAGCATGGCCACATCTGTCTGAACTGCAGCAGTGTCAGCCTAGAAGAAATGCCTGACCCGAAGTCTTTTGAACCCTACTGCTCACTGCCCTTCCACATATCCTTTTGCTCAGCAGATAACAGACAGGCTTCCCCCAGCACTCAAGAAATTCCCAAACAGGAGGTGTGGGTTCACAAATTCTTTAGCCATGAAATAGGCAAAATACCTGAAGAAGTTTTTCCACGTTAGGAATTACAGGAGCTAGTGTTACTGTGAGTGAAAAGAAGATTCAGTTCCTACAGTTCAATGAACACTCAGTTTTTAACCCTGTAAATCTCACTGGTGCTAGTGGAAGCTGGGGAGACACATCCCAGGTTACAATCTGCACCTTTAGAGCGTTACAATGCTGAAAATCACTGTTACACATCTTGGATTCAAATGTGAATATGATACTTGAAACAGCAACTAAGACTATTTATCTCTGTCATATTTCTTCCTTTTTAAAGTAATCTTAATCTTGTTGCATTTACTAAATTAAAAACACACAGCAGAACAGAGTCCTTCTGTTGACAAAGCTGTGTGTGTGCAGCCTAGGAGATGAGCACCTGCTCAGAGATGATTAGTGAACAGAGATGGAAATACTTCGCTGTCCCACGCTCTCACTTCACATGAACTTTGAAGAGGCATGTGGTGCATCCTTTGGTGGTGCACATGGCACAGTGATGCTTCTTTCTGTAGCTCAAGCCATACAAGGACTGCAAAACGGTTTACAAAGGCTAACAAATGAAGGCCTGTCTCTACAACATCAGGGTTATCATCTCTCTTGATTGTATCACAAGTCTCAAAACTTTACTTAACTACTTTATGTGAAGCCCTAATTCTCAGAAGTCAGATGATATGCAAGATCCATAGCTGTACAATTAGGCAGCAGTCAGCAAAAATCAAGACTTATGATTCACAAATCTGAAGGTAATTGAAAAACAGTTTGTTCTTAAGGAAAAAGAAAGTCTTGCTTATTAAATAATTTCTCTTATTGCATGGCTGGCTTCTGATTTCTAATTCTTGGGCTGGTAAATTGGAACATTTCTCCATTAATGGGCAAGTACTCTTATCCCTAGCTGGCAGATCAGAAAATTAAAAGGCAGCACTAAACCTGGCTACAGTATAAGTAAGTATTCAACACAGCTAAATTCCTATTACATACTGCAGAGTTGAACTGTGCCTGTAAAAAGGGTAAACGATGCATTTCAGAACAAAGCCTGGGCAAAGTCTGAAGTAAAATCCAACTCTCTTACTCCCAGCCCAGTGTTTCAACAGACAAGCATGTTCTTGTCGAAACTTGGAACTGAGAAAAAAATCCTACTGTTTTTACATAAAAATCTTCAAGCCCAACTGCAGAGACATGGGAGGAAAGAAAAGTCTAGTAAAAAACACTGGAGTCTCTCATAAGTAATTAGAGACCTGAAGAAGAAAAGGAGCATATTTTAAAGGACTTTGAAGATATTGCCTCCTATTTGGAGTGCGATAAACTAGGAACAGTTTCTCAGCCCAAGCAGCTGCAAGAACAACAGCAACACATCCACCTACATGCACAAACCATCTCAAAAGACAGGAGCAGATAACAACAGGATGAGAGAGCTTCCCAGGAGCTAAGGAGTAAAGCAGATCTCATTCCCATTCATGACACACCCTTAAAAAGCCATTATAGAAACACCTCTAGCATGGCTGGGACCCAGAGACCTTTTGTTTAGCCTGCAGCCCGTGACAGGAGATGGAGCCCACACGTTGCTGTTGAGTGTCTGCTGGACAGGGTGGTATGAGCTGTGTCATGCAGTGGGGAGGTTGTACGTCCTTCACAGTGAGTAGATGGCCACCAGCTTTTCCTGGACAATACCTTGCTGTACAAACAAAACAAGAATCATACACTCTCCCCTGACTTATCCGGATGTCCACCCCTGTCTCACTTCCCCCTGGATGTGACTGAAAGCTGGAAACCTGGAGGAATAGAGCACTTGGTTTACACCACATGAATGTGAAGGAAAGTAAACAGCAAAACAAAAATCAAGCAAATGCAAAAAATAAATAAGCTCTCCCTAAAAATGCTTCAAAAATAAAGAAGCCTTTGCAGGCAATTTAATTTCAACACCTGACTTAGGATCCAAGGACTGGATGGTGTTAAGGTCCGTAAAGTAGATTATAAATAGTTACACAAGAGCACCACCATATATTGCAACGTGCAATTTTATAGAGGCCTTCAAATGAAAATAAAAACACTGGGTAGTTGGGTCTGTCTTAGGTGCCTGCAAAAAGTCAGGACAAAAGAGATTGTATCAACTGCAGAGGAGAAAGAAGGCACAAGAGAGAAAGAGCTACCGAACATTTTATTTTAAAATATCATTTTATTTGTTTCAAAAATAATTTGGTGGGTTGCTTCAATTTATTTCCTGATTAAACAAATGAGCTCTCTTCAAGGCATAGCTGCTAAATAACAAAAAACACCCCCTTGAGTAATTAGAAATCAAGGCAGCAGAATAGGGAGGGATTTTAGGAACAAAATGCTCCACACAAATTAGTTACTAGTCATCTCTTAGGTGCCTTCTGTTCTCTTTTTAACCCCGGGGAAGAGAAGGGGTGAAAGGGATAAAGGAAATAGAAACAAAATTAGAGTAATGTTTTGCTCTTCCTTGCATCTGTCAGGATGACAGTGAAAGGTTTTTCTTGGAAGGTGAAGGTTGGGGTAGACAGCTATGAGATATGGGTGTGCAAGTCCAGGAAACCAGAGGTCCTTCAGACTTCCCATGGTGGAAGAGCTTGACCTCATGTACTCTACATTGATCCACTGGCTTTTCCACACATAAAAATTGATCACATTGAAACTACTGCAAGCTCATGCAGGGAATTCTGCCTCTAAGTTGCTTCTGTTGGCTCCCAGGTCGACAGACAGCACGAATAAACTTGTCAGAGCAACAACACAAGCACCGTGGCAGAGCTGGATGGCCACAGATCCCACCTCCTCACAAACCTGAGGTGAACCCATGAGAACAAGAACTGACTCTACACCAGATAGGAAGGACCTTCATGGTCTGTAAAAAACTTCACATGTGAGCACAGGGTACCCCTCCCCAACAACCTAGAGCTTCCTGGGATGTCACCATTATCAACAACACAACACATAACTGCACAAAATCCCTGAGGACAGAGGCAGGGACCACCAGATCCCACAAGCACAGCCCGTCGCAAACCGAGCCTAAACAGCTTTCCCCGAGCGAGACCTACAAACCCACAGACAAGCAGTTTAGCATCTCTGCAGTAGTTAGTGGCTCCTACTGGCACTTTATTACACATACGTTACTGGCTGTAAAACGGTGAGAAGCTGAGACAAGCACACCGCTTTATCACCCTGGGCTGCGGGACCTTCCTGTCACCGGCAGCGTCCGAGGGAACTGCAATGAGAGAGCCAAAGGCTGCTGAGGACACAACACGATGGAGAGGCAAACTGTCCCTCATTCCTTCTTGGACTCCGACTGCTCCCCTAGCTGGAGCAGCCACACTCGCTGCGATGTGACACCAGGAGGAGCCCCATCCCCACTGCGCTCTGGGACACGCACTGTTTCACCGGGAGGCTTTGTCTCCTCCGTGGAATCCCCAACGGGGCCACTGCAAGTGCACACCCCTCACAGCTGGGGCCTTCTCTGCTAACTCTGTGAAGTGCCACATGTGGCTCCAGTCCAGTACTGCCGTAACAGCCGCACCGACTCTGGATGACTGAGAAAGGACCGGAGCCATTCAGCCTGTCTCCTCTTTGTCGTGGTGCTTTCTCTCTGATGCAGTTTCATTACCTGCAAATCCTGGTGCTGCTGAGCTCTCCACTGGCATGGGAGTACTCTGCAAAACTTGTCTCGCAGAACTTATTGAGAAACAAGCTGCAGATATAGGAAAAGGGCATTATTTTCTAAGGGAAATGTTACCCCTCAGCTGGCTCTCAATGTAGTGAAGGAACCAAAATACAGGGCGCTGAATATGGCCAACTGGAACATGCGGACCGGGTTAATGAGGGGGCAGAAATCATCCATGCATGTGAGGAATAAAATCTGTCCCTCAACTGAACAATTTCACAGACTGAATCCTGTTTTAAAGAAAGTAAACTTATCGTTCCCCTTTTCCATAATGAGAAACAAGTTTCTTTTCTTTTCTCTTTTCCTTTCCACATTTCTTTTTCTCCCCATCAGTGGCTATTGTGTGTCCGTGTGGACCACATTCTTGTCTACTGTAAAATCCTCTGACTGCAAAACAGAAGGCTGCAGCAGAAATACAACTGGCACTGAGTGCCAATTCCCTCATTTCCTCCTGTTTCTTTCCCTCAGTGAGTCAAGCTCTTGGTCTCTGCTTCCACACATGCACACAGCACGGCACAGCACCCTTTTGTATGAAAGCAGCATTTTGTGAAAGTGGTCTGAATTCTAAGTGAATTCCTACTCCAGCTTTTACTCTAACACTGCTCTTTAGTCCCAAAGCGTGTAGCTTTCATGTAGCTTTTCTCTAGGTATTTCCAAAATAACAATGCTTCTTAACCGTACCATATGGCTGACAAGGGACAGGCAGCCATAGGTCACACCCAGACAAAGGCTTAGTCTCTGCAAAGAAACATTTGAGCACCTTTTATTAACACTGCTGTTTGCATTAAGCTGTAATGTCACAACCTCAAATAACAGGAAACATTTGCCAAGGAGACAAAAGACAGGACCAGCAGCCTAGGTGAGGTCTAAATCCCTGCTGTTTTACTCTGGGTTCTGGTTGTTAATCCTTCATTCCACTTTTTTAACTAACTATTTTTATGCACCTAACACCCCAACAACTAAGATTTCCTTTTTTAATCCTAACCACCCAGATTCCCAAATGCACTTACATAGGAAGAAATAACTATGCAATGACAAATTTGTCCTTTTGTTGTTCATGTCATTCCATATTTCACAAGTCCCAGTCCTTAATATCATACGGAAGATAACTCATCATCTCCCTGGAGTCCATATGAACAGAGCCAAGAAGCTTATTCACTTGAGACCTTGTTTATCTCCAGTTCTGATGATTAACAGAGTGAGCAATGCATAACAAGGAGGGACTGATGCAATCTGGGATAAAAACCAATATTCATTAGGTGACAATAATGACCCTCACACCTTCAATACAGCTGGACAGATGCTGTGGGTCAGGCTGTTGCTTTCCTCGTGTCTTTCATTTCAAATGAGACAATGCTGGTGAAAAGGCTGTGCTGACAGCTTAGAGATGGAAGTCCACCATCTGCACATCACATGTAACATGGGAAAGCAACAGAGGTGACAAAACATCTGAAAAGCATGACCAAGGCGGTCAGAGTTTGAAGGGAATTCAGGGTGTTTAGTCTCCAGGAAGCTGAAAAAAGATACGGCAGTTTTCAGACATGTTAAAGGGAACTGCAAAAAGGCAAACAATAAACAGCTCTCCTGGTTCAGAGGGAACAGGTCAAGAAAAAAGTCTGAATTGACAGTGGTGAGCAAGATACAGGTTAGACCTCAGGAAACTGTCTCCAGTGGGAGCTCACCATAGGAACAGAGAATCTAGGCTGACTGCAGAGCTAGCAGGGCAGAACAAGGTATGCAAACATCTGGCAGAACAGGAGTGAGTGAGGCTGGTTTGGCCTCCATGAAGGCCCATGGTCTGTCTGGCCAGCAGAGATGTGATCCAGGCCTTTTATCTGTGACTCTCAGCATTGCCATTGCCAAGGTACTTGTATTCTCAGCTGGGGATGCCAACACCAAAGTTTATGGGCTATCTCCCTGTCCTTACCATTCACTGGGTGGTCCTACCACTCAAAGTGCTGGCAGAAATGTTACTCAGTGCAATCTGCACTTTGGTGTTGCTGGCATCAGTCTATTTGCTGAGATCAGTTAATGCACAATATTTCAAGTCATCATTAAAAAAAAAAGACTGAAACATACCAGAAAGGAAAGGAATAACTTACCAAAAATGGCTCATGCTGCGACAAGGGAGTATTAAAGCACACCTGCACTCCAGGGGCATTCAATCTACAGTTTGGCCCAACAAAATTGCTGTGCACAGCAGAGAGAGAAACATTCAAAGAACTTCTCTGGACATGTCTATAACCTTATGATAATCCTGGCTAATCCAGACAGCTCTGACCTGCACTTGGTCACTATGGACCATAGTCCTTTTGTTGTGGTTATGTCCCTGGTGCCTAAAATATGAGGTGCAAGTACCTATAAGTCAGCAATTTAACTTTACCCCAGTCACTTTGTTACAAAGACTTGCTGGTCCCCATCCTCTACAATAGTAGTTGGAGATTCGGCAGTGGAAAAATTGGGTACACCTACCCATGCATTGTGGAGTGTTTAATAGAAAGAATAACGAAGAGAACACCAAAACCCCAAATTTGACTCCAGAAAAGCTCCATCAGTCTCAAAAGGGAAAAAATGGCTCTATTTTCACCATAATCCCTGCTGTAATTGTCACTGGGACTCAGTGCTCCTGGAAGCAGAGTGGTAGGAATAATCTCTGTGATCTCTGGCCCAAATTCCTCTGGCTCCCAGACAACATGTTCTGCCTTCTGACCACAATGTGTTGGGTGAAACAGGAGGAAAACAGAAAGATGTTGGTGTAAGTGAAAATGGTCTCCTTGCTGAGAATGATGAAAAATAAAGAAGATGGTACTGACACATCTTGACTGCTGTGATGATTATATTGCCTGGAGTTAAACAAATGAGGGAATAAATAAGTTTTCTGTCACTGACAGGCATGACAAAGGGAGTTTGTAAAGCACGTGTAAGTAGCACTCCGTTTTCCATTTTGTCCATTTCTCCTCTTCCAAGTTTCCCAACCTCTGAAATTGTCTGTGAGTGTGAAGTGTTACTCTCCACTCAAAGATCCGCTGACAAACCTAATTTGCTTTACTTGCTCCCAAATCCCTGATTCATTCACTACGTCTTAAAAGGCAGTTACTAAGCCACTGGTCTAAGGGAGACATAATTGCAGAGTCTTTGGCATTGTGGTGCAAATTAGCATAACGGCATCACACCCTGTGGGGGCATTAAAACAACTGCTTTTATCATTCCAGTTTAGGTCTTCAGAGATTGAAGCCCCTGATTGTGAAACTGCTCTCAAAAGTCTCATTGAAGTTATCCTGCCGTATCTTATTAGGACGAACCAAACTCAAAAGGACCAAGTTTGTGATTTTCTTTAGATAATACTGAAAAGATCTAGCATGTCCTAGCTCTCCTAAAACGTTAACACGTTTACAGCTACCATGGCTTTTCAGTTCTGTAAATACATCCTATCATAAAGTGATAATCTGGTTAGTTACGGTGACTTGCACATGGAAAAAGACAGTATGTAAGTGGTTGGTCCTGCACTTTGTAAACTGCCTGAAGTGCAAACAGAAATTATTCTTGTACACAACTGCAAGAGAGTAAGTTCCAAATCAGCAGTTTTCAGTTGCTGAAAAGCTATATGTTATGCACACACGTTGTCATTAATTTTTTGCAAAGAGTAGGAATTCCCTCACCTCAGTGCATGAATGTCAGGATCCCTCCTACACAGCGTTCCCTGCTTACAGAAGCAACCAGTGCTATGGAAATGCCCTAACTACGTCATACAGTTGGGGAAGGAGTTCCAGGGCCAGTTCTAATGATAAAGTCATTAAAAAGACGTGGTCCACTTTAATTACCCACAAGCAGACTGCTTGGTTTGTGAACACACCAGGCAATGGTGCAGAGACGTGAGTTAGCTCTGTTTAGCTCTGAACAGATCCAACCAGCTCTCCAGCAGGGCTAACCATGACACAAACACACTGTCCTGCTTCCAAACCAAGGCTCAATCTGAGTGCATGCTCAGCACCCATTTGTTATGCATGTAGCTCAAAACAAGGTTTCCTCTGTCCTGTTGTGTAGAGGATTCTCCTTTTCCGTACAGAAGATGTCTCTGCTGGTGGAGCAGTCAAGAAATGTTTAAGCATGGAAGTTTACCCCACAGGATGAAGCCAGCCCTAACTGCCTTCCCAACACTCTTTTTAGGCAACTGTTCCAGCCTGGCTGTTCTGGAAAGTCCTGCCCAGAAATGGGTTCTTAACCCAGAGCATGGTTGGGCACCTGAACAGGCTCCCCAGGTCATGCCACCCAGCCTGACAGAGTTCAAGAAGCATTTGGACAACACTCTTGAGCACATGCTCTGACCATTGGGGATTGTCCTGTGCAAAACAAGGGGCTGGACGCGATGATCCTTGTGGGTCCCTTTCAAGTCAGCATGTTCTGTGTTATCGACCAACAAGCTTCCTGTTTGGCTGGGTCTGTGCGCCTTAAGTACTGGTTCACCCATGAGGAGCAGGTACTGGGCAGGACAGACAACACATGTCATCAAAGACACCCAAGCTAATTCTGCTGCTGGTTTGCTTTTGAGAGTGGAAACTGTAATATGGTACGTGGTTTTCCATATCTGAAATTCACATTAAGTGAGATATCAGGGGCTTTTCAGTATACAGTCAGCATTGATACATCAGTGCAGTTAGCAGAGTAAGCTTTCAGTACTGTTCCCCTGACTATTTTATCTGCATCCATCCCAAAAGAGTTCTTTTTCAGGACAAAACAATTCAAAAGAGAATCAGGCCTTTCAATGTAGGGATTTCTCTTGAAGTCTGGTCCTTGGATCTTGCTGATCTTAAGTGGTTAAAAATAGCAGTTATTGCATTTCTAACTCTGGCCTGGGGACTCCCTTTGCACTGCAGTGCTCCATTTCTCAGTGCTAGAGTGAATATCGCTTCTATTCCTGGCTTTTGAGTGAATCTCCCAAAAACACTGAATTCCAGCTGTGACATGACTGTACAGGGTGGCAAACTCCAGGCACACAGGTTCTCCAGACATGTACCATAAACCACGTGTGTCTTGCTGAGCATCAGCTGTTTGTTTGCAAAGAGCTGCCTGTACACAGTTCTCCATCTAAAAATACATTATGTGCCCTCTTAAAATTATCTTTTCCCTGAGTAGGCAGTTGCTGCTGCTGTCACAGGGATATAGTGTGTTTTTCAACATCTGGGGGAGTTTGTGCAGGACGGTAAATTAGAAGGAGGAGTGCACAAACAACTCTCTTTATATTAAAATACAGTTTGCAGTTGTGAAGGAAACTGAGAAGACCTGTAGTGCAGCAGCTGAGAAAAGGTTGATGTGAATTACACCTGGTCCAAGATTAATAACAAGTCCTACTGTAGTCCAGCTCAAGTGGGCCACAACAGAAGATGCGTCACAAGAGGCTGAATGCCATTTTCACTCTAAGTGTTTGGATGAGAACATAATACTGTGTGCTTTCTAAGCTGGTGGGTAGGCGATACAAAGTCACCTTCGTGTTGCCTTCCCTGCTTTCCTCCTGCCTCGCATTTATGTAACTGAAATACACCATTTTCCTGGTTTGACTTTGCCAAAGAAACCACCAGCAGCTACAGTTTGTGCGTGCATCTTGCAACCCTAACAGTTAGCCCCCCAAAAGACCCAAGGCAAAAGGCAGTCTGTCCTGCTCCTTCCTTCAGCTGTCCTGAAGACATTCTGAGCCCACTTGAGAAGCTTCCTTAAGAAACTGCATCTCACAGACTGGCAGCAGGCCTACTGCCCAGTATTGTTAACATACCTCTGTTACCTAAAATCCACAGTCAGAACAGCAAATACTGGCCCGTGGTGTCAGCTCTCTAGCTACTGAAATGACAGCTCAGAATGAGCTGGCACCACACACAGCCTTGATATGAAGGGAGAATAAAATATGAGGTGGGAAGGGAGGATATCAAAAGGAAACATGAGAGGAGGCTATGCAAGGCAAGGCTCTTTGAAAATATGCTGAAAGATTGAGTGTGAAATAAGAAAAGTTTTCAGCTTCCCACTCTGAGTCCTCTCTGTCTTGCCCTGCGATGGAGGCTCGGTAGGGACCGACCCAAGCTGGGTGATTTCCATCCAATTGCCTGCACAGCTCTCTCCTAGAGTCTGAAAAATGACCTTTATGATAGCCTTGCAAAAATAATGACAAATGAAAAACAACTGCAACCCAGAGGAAGCAGTGAAATGCTAAATTCCTGCAAAGAGTGGTAGGCAGCACTAACAGGGAAAAGGGCTCTGCAAAAGGAAAGCAAAAGAGAAGACCAAGCTCAGAGAGCTGAATGGGGCAGGTGAGTTGGGTGAAAAGAGGGAAGGAAGGCATGGGGCATCTGAGAAGAAATAAGAAAAGAGCTGAGTAGGAGGCAGGAGAAAAAGGGCAGGGTGAATGCAGCCACATAGACTGATTCATTTCAGTGGCAGCTACAGTGGCATAAAACCTGAGCAGTAATGGAGTGGTGAGTCAGTCCTTATAATTAGTCCTAATTGGCAACATAGTGAAAGAAGGAGGTGGATGGAAATAGCAGAGCAAATCTTGTCCTATTTGCACTGATGCAAGTCCATAATACATAGTTTTAAAATTCATCTTATCAACATTTTGTTCAGAAAGACTAAACAAACCAGACACTGTATAGACAAAGGGCTTCTGTAACCACATGGAGGATCCTATAAGTTTACCGTTTTCACTTTGCAGTACAGCCACCTTCAAATCTTCAGGATTAATGCCACAGGGGTTTCCATATTTCTAACAGTATTTCAGGAGGCATTACAAGTGGAGAGGAAGTTATTTCTCATGGCACAACATAGCCACTAAAACCCAGCACCTAACTATTTCCCATTCAATACAACCTATTTATTTGACATGTTAAGTGTTTCAATACAAGTTGAAAACTATATTTCTTTGAAGATGGATAGATTTTAGTGGAGAACTTTGATCAACAGTTACTTTACAGAAAAGCGATGACCCCATGAGTCAGGACACTGTCCTCTGGGAACCTGAATTCACATTTCAACTGAGCACAATGCTTTTGATAATTTATTTCTCAGGTGAAATAAACCATCAATACTTCTCACATCCTTATCCAATGTGAATGGTAACTTCTCCTCAAGACCTAGGAGTGGAGCACAGAAGCAGTTACTGCAAGTGAAATTGCCTGGTAGATTTAAGTACTTTCAACAGGTCCTTCATCTGTCCACCACATGGCAGCATATCAGTGGCATCACCTCTGTTCCCTTGCCAATTTAATGAGAACCAAATACAGTCATGATGTACTTGCCATAGAAGAAATGCCTTTCATCCCTAACTGGTGATGAGGCCATTCCATGTCTATGATCCCTCATGGAAACTGAACTACAGTCAGTGTTCTACAATTAGAAGTAACGGGAGGCAGGCTGGGTTATCCCAGACAGAGACTCTGCACGCCTGCAAGCATTGGCTGCCCGTGGAGCCCCACGGGTTGAGGCTGGAGTGGCTGGAGCTTCTAAAACCAGCTGCATCCACAACTGCTCCATGCAGAATCCCTCTCCTGCCCCTGCACTCTTCCCCACTACCCCCAAATACAAGAACACCCCAGAGGTCCAAGGCATTGCACTCTTGGTGGAGATGATGTGGCCCTGGATGTAAAGCAGCTTCACATGCACAGCACTGTGCCTCACTTAAAACCTTTCTGGGCTCAGGCTGCCCCTACATCCAAACCATGGATAACCATCAAGCCAGGAAACACCCTCCTACATATTCACAGTGCATCATAGAGCAATAGAGGCAAGACTGGGCTCTCTCAGACACTGAACTCACCCAGGGAAACGGGACTTTTCCCGGACTGCTCCATCCATGCTGACAGACCCCAAGCAGCACCCACCAACATGCAAAGCCAAGTCCAGACTTCTCTCAGAAGTGCAAGAGAGGAGTAAAAATGACATTGAAGCAAAGGTGGAATTTATCTCTTGAAAAGGGAAAAAATCAGCACAGTGTGTTCCTTGCTGTCAAACTCATCAGCACTGGAAAGGTATCTGTTCCAGAGCTGCTACCCAAAGACATTTATCTCACAGTTATGAATACAGTCCAGTAGCCTCTCTTTGGATGATAGTTTTTTTGCAAAAAAAATATGCCCCGTTCTACAGAAAGGAAATGAATAGGAGAAACAGAGCGAAAAAGGCAAGTGAAAGTGCAAGGACAGGGAGCAGGGACTCATTTCTCCCCCACACTTCCCATTTGGAAGGACGAAAAGGTGGAGAGAAACTTTTTTTTTAAAGTCTTCTATCAATTATTCTTTCTGACTTAGAGCCTTCAAAAATCAAAAATCGAATGGGCTCAGTGGTGCGGGCCACCTGCTGAGCCAGAGAACTTCATGCCAAACTGACCTCCAAATGTACAGGTTATTTACAAACTAATGGAGGCAGCAAGCAATTCCACTGCTGCAAGGGCTCTTTCCAGCAAGAGGCAGATCAGAAGACATCACAGGCTGATTTAATAGATCATCGAAGGCCGGCGATTGAATTTTCACATCAGACATCAATCTCACTCCTCGGTCAGTCCTTATTACAGAGAAACAGTTATAGAAGGACCTCTGTGAAGAAGCCAGAGAAAGACCTGGGAGTGAGCGAGTCAAGGTGGAGAAATTATACCTGTGATTCACCAGAGAGGAAAACTGCTCACTTCTCTCAGGAGGAATTACCGACTAACCTAGGCAGAAGGAGAGGCAGGAGAGTGGGGTGGCGAGGGGAGCAGTGCTTAACTGCTCTTTGGATTTTTATCGGTGTGGAAAATGATTTCCTTTTTCTTTACTAAAGACTCGTCTGTGCCTTTGGAAGAACTTGTAACAGGGTCTCCTGCTGGAGAAGAAGGAACCTTAATTCCTTGTGAAACCAGTCCTCCTCCTTTCTAATTCTCCTCATTAAAACAAGAACAGATGTCAATAACAAATTCATCTCTATCTTGTAAAAATACTTATTTCCTGCTTGGGCCCCAAGCCTGGGAGCTAACAAATGTTCTCAACTGCTACTGGACTGTGAAGCTCAGAAGAAGGCCTTGGGGAGGATTAGATACCAAATGTCACCAGCTCTGATTATCTCCCCACCACCAACTGCCACAGAGAGTTTTCAGAGAGAAGGTTGGGACTGGGGTTCCCAGGGAAAGGTAAAGGAAAAGGCAACTAGAGAATGCAAAAACAAAAATCCCAAACAGATTAAGGAAATCTTCCCTCAACCCAAATAGAGTATTTTGTCAGGGCTAGGGTTAGTCCCATCAGAAATGGTGAAAATGGAAAATTAGAGTCATTCGAGGGAATGGTAAAACAGAGCAAAACTTTGAATACTTATGTTTCTGACCTTCTCTATTTCACCTTCTTGTACAGAAATTTTCTTGTCTCCTTGATCTTTTAGATCCAGGGCCTACACAGTGATTCAAAAAAAGTGCATTAATGCCGAATTAACTCTTTGTGCTACCAATCAGCTACTTGAAATATCCATTCAGAGATGTGTGGATGTAGAGAGCGAAACAGGGTTTGGAGGATGCATTTGGCTGAAGCTGTGGGTGGGGAGTGTGGGCCTTGGTCTCAGCAGAGTGCAGCTTCAGGAGGGCCAAAGGCTGAAACTAAAAGTCCTTTTCTACAGGATGCTGCATACTGAAGAAATGATGGCAGAGTGTGGTATCTGGGGGACCCTGGTCACAAACCAGTAACTGAGTCTCTCCACCCACCTGTGGCATTCAAGCATCAAAAACCAACCTGGAATATTCTGTGGCAAAAGAGTAAATATAGCAAGATCTAACAGGAGAGAAGCCTAAATGGAAAAATAAAAAAATCCTTTGCACAGAACACTGAAAGGTCACTTTGTCCTTTGGCTTGGTGTTTTTTTTTTTCCAACTCCTAGTTCCTCCTTACCCTGACAGCACAAAATGGAAGAAGTATACCATGTAAAATACCTGTGGCTGAAAAAAACCCCAAACAGCCCCAAACAAACAAAACAAACCACACACCTCTAGAATAATTGGAAATCTAGAGATAAAGGATGAACACACCCTGTTCTGCCTCCCTCCTCTACCCCCAAACACATCCGACAGGAAGACGCAGGTAACAGACTTTGTCAGCAACTGATCCACACACTCATTTTTGATGGAAGTGAGAGAAATTAGAAATTCAGTTCTCACCCACCTCCACCCACCTACTGGAGCTGAAAGCGATAGTTCAAATTAAAATGATGATACTTCCTTTTAGTCTCCATGGGGGTGGAGAGTTTTGAGGGTGGGAAGAGCAATGTTACATAGTCTTTTCATTATTTTTAGAGGGTTTTTTTCTTTTTCTTTCTTTCCTTTTTTCTCTGACCAAGTGTGAGACAACAAAAAAAAAAAAAAAAAAAGGCTGTATTTGTTTTGTTGGGTTGTGAAAGGTGTGAAAATATCCATTCTATGAGATAAGTAAAGAGCTGCCTCCCCCTTCCATCAAAGCTACTACACCCACAGCCCGCGAAAAGCAGAAAGCAGTGGGAATTGGGATACGCGAGTGCGAACGGCAGGAATACCCTGTTTTTAATTCAGAAGTCGTCTCTGGCAGTCTTTTGCCTCTCTTGTCTCTGCTGGTCTCCATAGCAACAGCAGCCAGGCAGAAGCATCCTTCTCTTGCTGGCTCCAACACAGACAAATTCAACCAGGGGTCAAAAGCAGTCCCTGCTTTCAGGGAAGCAAGAAAACGTGCTGCCTTCCCTCCTCTTCCTTTCCCCTGCCGTCCTCTTTTCCAATTGTTTTGTTCTTTTTGGTGCGGTGGGGTGGGGGCTGACCTACCACACTTGTTTTTCTTCAGAAAACAATGGAGAGAAATGTGTGTTCTTTTCAGGCATCTCCCCAGACAGCCGGATCGGCCATATTGCGTGAAAAGTCGGGATATTTGTGGAACACACGTGCCAATGGAAAGCCAGGCCAGGACAGGGGGCTCCAGCCCAGCTGCTGGACACACATGTCATGAGATACACTGTCAGAAGGGCTGCCCAAGCAGCCCTCACACTGCATTTATGAAGTGGAAGCAGGGCGTGCACTGCTGAGCCATTAATAATTGCTGCATTATTATTTGTTGCCTTGTTACTTAGATATCTTCTTTGAAAACCAAGGTAGTTCAATTGACATTGTCTAAATTGACAAGAGAAATTTGTTACTCTCTATTCTGCCTCTGTATTTCTTCTACTCACAATGTTTTAGACATCTAGTTGAAGAGCAAGAGCACCACCAGAAAAACTATTCCAGGGACGAGTCAGTGGTGCAGCAGATAGCAGCAACCTTCACTGAGAGAAAAGTCCCACACTACATGTACAATAGTCAGAAAGTATTAGCCATAATCAGAAGCAGTTTGGTGACAGAAATGAACCAGTTTCATTGAATATTCTATCTGAAGGTAAAAATTCTCCCAGTTCTTTTTTCTGATTTCTTTGGGTTTGACAATAAGCTTTGTGTAAGGCTGCAGAGACATAAAGATAAATTGCTAAATGGCTCGGTGTTTTCTGAACACCTCTGTTACCACAGGGCACTCATGAATATAAATATAAGGGAACAACATTAGTTCTACATCCAAAACATATCACACTGTGCAGTGTGCTGTTCAACATCTTGCTTTATCCGAAAGAGTCCTGGGACAGAGGAGGGTGGATAAATTGCACCCTTGCTCCTCCACTCCTTGCCTCTCACCTTGCCTTTTATAAACTCATCAGCACTCTTCATCCCTACCAAAGCCTTTTGCACATTTTGAGTTGGTGTTACAGAGAAGGCTGGAGTGAGATGATGTGTCCAGGTCTGCCCTGGCTCCAAGGTCAAACTGTTTTCTGTCCCACCCTCGATCCTTGCTTCCATGGCAGGGATGGGCAGGAGGAACTGGTGTTGCTGCTGCGAGTCGGGAGCGTCTCAGGCCAACTAACTGTCACCCATCCACACGATGGGGAACCACCCCTGGGTAGCAGGAGACTGAAAACTGTGAAACAAATGTTTTTAATGCTGCCAACACACGAGACTGTGAGGCTCTGCTGCCAAGTGTGGTACCTGTCGGCATCCTGGTGTCTGGTTCCTTGGTGGAGAGCAAAGTGTTTTAATGCTTCTGAAATGTCTCCTGCCCTCTGGTGCCACCAGCTGCCTCTCTCTGTCCTCTCATTATCTCCAGATGTGCCTCAGAGAAGGACACTGCTCTCCCACACCAAAAAAAAGAAAACTATCAGAAGTATGAATGTGGTCTTTAAGTGGCTGTGGCCTACCCACTCTTGCTCCATTCCCACTCATTCCACCTGCTCCAAAACTTGTTTTCACATGTCAAAACCCCTCCTACTCTACTTCCACAGTCCCATGTAGTCTTCCTTTGCTTTCACCTGCCTCCCTCTTGCTTTCTCTCCATCTCCACTCACCCGACCCACTCCTGTTCCACTTCAGTGCGTCATCCCACTTCTGGCATGGGGAAGGGTTGACAACCTTAATGCTGAGCTATTACAGACTCTCCCCGCTCCCCTCCCTTCTCTCTTTTCAACCTTGAACCTATTTATATTGATGATATACTTTAATCTCCCCTTAAGTACTGTCTTGATGGCCTGTTTCTCTAACAAACATGCATAACTACTGATTCTGATTACCCACCTGGTCTCTGCTCTACAAGCAACCCTCATGGCAGAGACTGTGAGAACATTTCGGGAAAGCTTTAAATGTGCCAGTCTTTTCTTAGTCCAGAGGTCACCGTATGAAGCTCCGGAGGTACCTTCACAGCACTGAAGACAGACAACCCCAGAGCTAGAGCTTGGATTTTCAGGTTTTGGGAAAGGGCAGTGGTACTGCCAGAGAAAGTAAAACATAGCTTTGTTTCCCCAAGACAACCAATATCAAACAATGCCAAGGTGGGATGAAAGGGGACATGAAGGATAAGAAGGACTGTGATGAGCTGACAGGGCATTATTCCTTCTCTATTCGGCTACATTTGTGCTCGCTACGCTGGGGTACACCTTTTCACGAGCGTGGATTTTGACTGACATGTGGCACACCACCTAATAACCTCCAGGATAGGAAAGCCTTGGGTGTTTGGTCAGTAAAGCTTTTGCTCATAGGCATCCTCGAGCCGTAATGGAAACAGATGTCAATTTATCCGGGAAGGTTTTATTGCAAGAGACACTTGAGTTGTCCTGAGAGGGTGTGCTGAAAGACAGGAATGCACACAAACACACGCATTGTCACCTTTTGCTTTCAAATAATCACAGTGGTGTGGTGGAGGTTTTAAATCGTCCTGCTGCTGAAGAGAGAGGTGCACTGACTGGAATGAGCTTGACCCAGGAGATGAATTAGAATTAGAAGCCAAGAATAATATGTCTCTTCTTCTGATTTCCAAAGTAGAAAACAAGGTGGAGAGTGAAGAAAGAGAGAGGCTGGAAGAGAAGTGGAGTATATAATTGCCTAATTAAGAGGATTTTCTCCACTGATTATAATCACTTTCAAATTAAAGAGGGTTTAACTGCATCATAACCAAAATTTTTCTTATGCTTTTTTTGCATTAGAGAAGTGCCAGCAGTGTCAAAAAGACCACTGCAAGGTTGGAGCTCCAGTGACAGAGCTCTCATTAGTGACCTGGGGCCAAATTTTCACAGCTGGCCTAACCTGGCTCGACTCCAGGGAAGTCAACAGATTAAATATGACCTCAAGACTCATTCGCCTACTGTGCTGTGGAAGAGGGAGAGTGGAAACGCAAATCTTATCTGGGTTGTTTGGCAGCATCCAAGAACGTTCAATCAAACTGCGGAACGGATTTCAGCAATTATTTTGGAAAAAGATACTCAGTAAATCGTATCCTCTTGTGCCACGGGATGGGAGAATTGGACATGCTCTTCAAGGCAAACTTCACAAGAGGAAAATTTCATGCTGTGCTCCAAACTGCAGAATTCTCGTGCATGTTCCTTTGCTGCTGCAAACTGGTATTTGGGCATCCAAACTTTGAACTGATTGCATATTCAGGTGTCATTTATTCATGCAGGTGAAATGTGCTACAAATTTGCATTCATTACCTTTGAAGCCTAGTTTGCTTTTGCTCATTTTTCCAACCACAAGCAGGTAATACTGTCACACTCTTCAAAAGCGTGTCTTTGTGAAACTCCACCTTAGTTCTGGCAAAATTAAAAATGTTGCGAAAAGAGTAGGACATTTGTTTGCACCAGATCTCTGAATATACCAAGTGGAGAAGAGTCCCCTTGGAGACACGTGATATCCACAAAAGGGCACTAAAGAAGATGTTTTGCTTGTCCAGGTTAATTTTTTGTCTTATGATAGCTACAAAAAGATCCAATGACATCTCTTTTCCTGCTGAGGACAGGCACTGGGCCCTTTAAATTAAAATCTTTATGAGTGAAACGGACTTTCATCACTTAGACATGAAATGACCTTATACTGCAAAATGAAGAACCATCTTTAAATAATGAAGAGATAGCTCCCTGCAGAGAACATAATACCATACACTGTACTACACCGGATCTTTCTCTTCCTTTGAGAATCTATCACAAACATTATCAACTTCCCAGCAGAAAAGAAAATGAAAATGACCTTAGGAAAATATATGTCTCTGTATTTTACATCGAAAATGCACCTGTACACATAATATCTTTCATAACTCCACAATATGCAGCAGTGCCTAAGCACTTACCTTTGAAAAACAACACACAAAGACACACATGTACACAACACGTGGTGTAAATATGCCTATCTTACATGCAAAATTTTTACCTATAATTCAGACACTTACAAGCACAGACTTGGGCATTTCTCACACGAACAACCACTAAATATGATAGTAAATGTTAGACATGCTTATTCAATAGCATATTTGCACTCCTGCCTAACCCCCCCCCACACACACACCCCTAGAGTACACTGAGTTGCGATCCCACAGCTGTAAGGTGAGTTAGCATCATGCCATGTGCACTGCAGCCATGTGCAGATGTAGCATGATGTTCCAATAATGCTGTGCAAGGATTCTGTGCCCTTTTTGCTAAAACACGCACGTGCAAACAGTCCCCAGGGACTGAAAGAAAGATATTACAAACAAAAAAAAAATCTCTTCAGGTTACCTAACCCCTTCTCTGCTAATATAACATGAATTTCCTCAGCTTACTTCCTACTTATATTGCAGACAACCACCAGGCACATCTGACCTTTCACAGAGATGCAAAGCACTTTTAAGGAGCACTGAGAGCCCAAACACATCAAAAAGCCAAGTGCACCTATCAGCCCTCACAGAGGGCAACATACGGAAGTACACCATGGATTGTCTCACATGAAGCATTCCCCCCTGGAATAAAGAGATCTGATGAACGCCTGACCCTGGTCTCCCTGGGGAGCTGAAATGACGTCTCTAGTTGCCCGTTTATCGCCTCCAGTCCTTGACAGCACTGGCAAGGCCATCCATATTGCTGACACATTTCTCCGCCCTCACCTCACCGCCACCCTCGCTTGCTATGGTCGGGTAGTCCCGCTAATGTTGCCATTTACAAGAACAGCTGAGACAGGAGTGCTGATGAAGCATTCCTGCGTCGCCATTATCGATTCAACAGGCGTACAAAAAGCCGAGGGGTGCTCACAATTTTTCTGTGTACTTGGGAAAAGCAGGGAGAGTTGCAGAGCGCGGAGTTGTCTCCCTCTGTGCCGGTTGTGCCTGGCTCGCTGCGGCTCCCGAGCACGCACCGTACCCAGGCTCGCCCTGGATGCTGAACACGTCTGCCAAACCCATCAGCAGCTTGGCCCCTTGCCATAAATCAATAAGTTCTCTTTAGAATTCTACCTTCCAAAAATATTTACTGTACATAATTTAATATAATACTCTCCTGGATAAAGAGCTGACATGTTTAATTACCTGGCTCCAAGTGTTTTTCTTCTACAGAATACTGCAGAAGAATACTAACCCAGCCAGGAACGTGGACAAACACACAGCAAATTTTTAATCTGTTGGGAGCTTGGAGTGGGAGAAATTTCAGTCTAGAGACTTCTCTGACAGTGGCCTCCCAATCCTAAGGTGAGTTGAGGTTTGACCTGAGGAGGGAGCAGTATCCTACCTACACAGCTTCAATAGGCTCTGTCTTACCAACACCTGAAGGGTTTTCAGGAAAGGAAGAGGTGCCAAAAAGAAAACCCATATCTTAATCAGCTCAGCAGATTCCTGTTGCCATTGATTTGATAGTAGGACTAGTTGTTCTGGAGAGACTTCCTGACCAAAGAGCACTGTCAGAGTTGTATCACCCACTACTGCTTTGTAGCTACAAGCATCCAAGACCTCTGTTCAAAGGGCACCCTAACCACATAGAAGCTACTCACCATTTTTTCCTCATAGCTTTTAGACTGTAGTTATGTATGAAAACCAAATTTTTTGGTATTTAAACCCTTATTTTTTATCTTCCATCTCAGCATGTACATACTGTCATTTGTCAAACGTGGCACCCTTGTCAAATGCAATTCCACCCCTCCTGTGCTTGGGATGCCAACGTAGAGACTACCATCAGCAACTGGGGCTTTAGTTTAGCCATCCTGCAGTCTCCTCATGAACACACAGCCCAGCTGGGAAGTTTTAATTTCAAGGTCAGGTTCTTTGATCACTTATTCCATGCTGGCTGCTCTAAATTGCATAACCTCAGTGAATCCCACTCTGAAGGTGTATCAGGAACCACCGAATACAGATACATGAAGGTCACATGTAGGAGTCTCAACAAGTACAGTTCACACAGACTTGGTGCAGGCTTTGACTTCTGAATATCCAAAAGCTCAAAACCATAGGAAAGCTCACCAATGCACACAGACATAAATTAACATTCAGATTTTGGGGAAGAAAAATATCCCATTTTGCATATGCTGCTGAGAATTTCTTAGTGACCTCTGCCAATTGTTTCCCTTTGATGACCAATGAAACTGCAGCTCTGCAACAAAAGCCAGAAGCAAAGTCAGCTGAAGCTTTGCCTTGGTATGTTGAAAGAAGTTGTCCTTTTTCACCTGCATGACACATATCAGCAAAGATTTCTTGAGAAATAGGAATATTCCAGTTCTACTAGGTTTCTCTCACATTGTCAAGGAACATCACTCCACTAGTTTCATTTACATAAGTTGAAATATTTGTGTATGTGTTAATGACAAAATATTTCTCTAAAGCTTATTGCTATACTGAGTAAAATTTTCTCTATGGTTGCCAGGAACAAGCAATGCAGGGGTACAAGCATTTGAAATGAAAAATTGAGTGTAGATTTTATCAGACCTGTTCTTTTGTATGTTAATGATGCTTGTTCAACAATTCAAAATGGCAAAATATCCTGGATTGTTTTTTTTTTTTGCAAATGCATTCAAACGTATTCCTTCAGCTAACCTGATGTACGTCGCCTATTTAAAACAGAACCCAAATCTCACTTAGTTCTCATAGAAATCCTTTTAACTAACCCTGAGTGACTCCTGATTTCACTCAGTTAAAGCTTCATGATCACTTCCAAAAGCAAATTAAAACGTACTTCTAAAGAGGCAGACGTACTTTGAGCAGCAAGGTACAAATTTAGACCCTAAATGTTTTCACAGGAGGAGTTTCGTCAGATTTGCTGACAAATTTGCTCCCTCTCTCTGTAATGCAGGTGTAGTCTTGGCAACATTTGATTTTTTTTGGGGCGGGCTTGGTTGATTTAGGGGCTCTGTCAGCAAGGCAGGTCTTGGTTGATCAGACTGGTCGTTAGCTGGAACACAGTCTAAATCAAAGTGGTAGTAAAAGTCTCCCTGCCTCCCTCGTCTCCGAGGGGAGCAGAGCGTCTCGCACAGCGCTGTGGTGGCTCTGACACCTCGTGTGCAGAGCTGCTGTGATGCTGCGCTGGGTGTAAGGTTGTCACGCAGGACATCCCATGGTGGCGGCAACACGCGTGCCCACAGCCCACCAAGCTGCGAACAGGAGTCACTACAGAGCTCTTGAAAGGCAAGGAATGCGAAGGAGTTCGGAACCCCTTCTGCTAAAAACACTCTGGAGCCTTCGCAGAGCGGCATAGCCCTGAAATGGGTAGGGAGGGTTACGCTGCACGCTCTCCCCAGTCGTGCACCGTGCAATTTGCCCACACGCAATAACAGATCGCTCTCAAGAGTGAACCTCAGCCTCCATCTGCAGCGCTTTCTGCTATTCTTGTCCCCAGACTGCCTTACGCACAGGCTGCCTATCATGTCAAATTTTCTGCTAGTGACAAAACATCTCGCATGTAAAAATAGCCCTGAACCAAATATCCTTTTTCTGGCCAATTCCACAGGGCAGAGAAAACACAGATTGAGAACAAACGTTTGTATTTTGCAGCTGAAGTTAAAAAAAACCTCCAATCCATGCACTGTAACAATCTAGTACTCTTGTAAGTGAGATTCAAATGTGTTGTCTCCAGATCATCTCCGATGACCAGGTCTACAGAGAAACTACAGATTTGTTTTGCTTGTGACCTAACAACAGTCACTGAAAGCAAAGACTGGTTTTCCGCTGTTTTAAGAGGTCTGAATCAGGCATTATATTAGCTTCTAAAACAGATCTAAGATGTAGCCAGTCTCTTTACACTACTCTGCACTCTTGCATCCTTGTCTCTGGTCTCACTTTAAGAGAAGAGGGCTCTGCTCTTCCACAACATGCTGTGTACCAGCTCCCTTCTTTTCACACAGGCTAACTCCTACTCTCCCCAGGAATAGCTTATCAGAGTCCCCGGCATTGTTTAGCTGGCTATAAACCAGCAAGCAAGTTCTGTCTCCATGGTGAATGATTCTTTGTCATCTTTTCCTCAAAGCTTTCTAATTAGACATCCTGTAATTTGCAGCTTTTCTGTAACGTATTTGCAGTGTGGTGGGTGGGTGTGTGCGTGGAGAATAAAATTTAAAACATGGCAGTGAATCGGCAGTCTGTAAATAATTGCAATAAATAAACTTTTTTTTTCTTTTTTCTTTTTTTAAATGAGACATGAACTGGATACTCCTTTCAGGAAAGCAGCTGCTCATTTTATTGCTCCATCCTTAAATCTCAAAATCAATCTGCTGAAACAAAGAATAACATAATTTTCTACCTATTCTTGACATTATGGGATGACACGTCTGATTTTGAAGATCCATCCCCATAGTCTGGGGACGAAGCAAGGAATAGATCCAGAGAAAGTGAGAGCAGGATAAAATAACATGCCATTTAAAAAACCCTCTAATTTAATGTTTCTTCTCTAGTAAGGAGCTGATAAAAAATTTACCAGTCATCTGGTGTTCTTTGTGAAATGAATTCACAGCTGATCTCATCTGGTTCCTGCTGGACAGGTATTTACCTCACAAAAGCAATCTTTACAGCAGGTATTACTTATCAGGCCAGAGAGACATGCCAAAATAAAAAAAATAAAAAAAAAAAAAAAAGGAGCTAAAATAAACCCACTGAAATGGGTGGAGACAAGGGTAGTGGGGCAAAGGAAAAAAGGGAAAAAGAGCCATTTGAACAACTGCTTTTTCCCACTAGAGATCCAAACAGCTAAAATGCTTATGGCTGTGTCCCTGTCCTTCTCGTGACCACTTGGTCACCCAAAACATGGAACCCTAAGCACTGGTGCAGTCTCCTCTGATAGGGCAGTGAAGACTGCACTGCCTGGCATGTCTCCTTGGGAATCTCCAAGCATGAAGCTACTTCAAAGCCTAGACCTTCCCCACGGCATACTCAATCCTGACAGAAAAACACTTTCTACTACCTATGAATGATTGAGGGGTACTCATCCCTTATTCAAGCAATGAATAATCTCTCTACTTCTTCTATTGCCTTCTGACCTTCCCAATCAAATATTCACATAACAATGATGCATTTTTGCATAGCACGTAGGTTTGCACGTGCATCATATACAGTCTCTCCAAGTTATTTGACATTCCTAAGAATACTGCAAAGAAAAACTGAAATTTCATCAGGGTCTCACTCGTTCCCTGGCTGAAGTTGTAAACCCCTGCTTCTAATAATGCAACCAACTCCACAGAAATATACTGCATGGTCACAAAGAGGGGCTTACCATTTCAATTTAGGAATAATTAGATGGAACAGATGTGAATGTCAAGAGTATCTGTGTCTGCAAATTCCTCCAATAATGCATCTGATGACCACAAAATGTTTTATGAGGTTCAAGCCTCATCCACAGCTAATGGCTCCCACTTAATAGATCCAGTCAAAGGGCAAAGAAAGGAGAGGGGGTGTTCATGAATATTTATGAAGCAAAACAAAAAGCAGAGATATTCCCTTTTTACAGGCTTCATTACTTCTTTCACTCTCCTGATGAAGTAACTGCATTAAAATCCAAGCATTTGAGTGTTTCTCAGCTGCCACTCACAATCAGACTCATAAAGTCATTTGAACATACATATATTTATATCTACAAATGGAAACAGGAAGAATCAGACACACTATTCTTTTTAAACAATTTTGTTGCTTGAGGACAGGACCAGACTGACAGACAGCCCTCTCCTGTGCCTAATTCTACAAGCTGCTGAGTGTCTCCTGAAAACACTCGAGCCTTCTCAGAGCCATGAACGGAAGATGAATGCTGAGCCTTTCTGGAAGGTGTTCAGCAGTTTGCAAGATTGTTCCCTTCATCCTCAAACCTTGACTATCTTCCCTGACTATCAGAGATAATCTAGGAAGGCTTTACCAAAATGACTTGTGTCCATGCTCTCAGTCAGCATGGCCAAATTCTAATAGAAGGGTAATTCATTTGTTGCTCCTTAATGGTTCTGGTGAGAGAACTGATGGGAGTGGGCCTAAAGTCTATAGGCATGTAAGAACTTAGTGAGAACAAGGCCTACCAACCCCTATTACATTTGCCTATCAATAGCAATATTTTGCTACTCTCAGCAGGTTGGAGTTGCCTGGAACCACACCGACCTACTTGTTTGGAGCAGTAGGTTAACACTAACAAGCTGTTCTAGAGTTGGGTTTCCCAACCTTGGCACAGTCTCTGAATGTCACAGGTTACAGGAGGACTGCCTTTACCCAGGAGTGATGCCAGGCAGCCATCAGCACGCTGGGAGGCAGGAAGTGATGGGTACAGCAGTGGACGGGCCCTCTGCGTGTTGCAGTTCACCACAGGCTGTTGGCAGAAACTGCAAGCACATCAAATCAGGCATGAAGCTCTGAGTTCCCAGGTGCTCAAGACTCACCCTGCAGCTCTTGCAGACATGCCACAGGCTGTCAGGCAAGTGTACATGCAGAAAACATATTCCATGCACCACTACAAGACACAGAGAGGTACCTAAATTCAAACTGCAGCACACGGATTTGTTACGATTGTAACTGCGGTGTGCACCTTGCCCTCCCTACTGCTCTCGACAGGAATGGCTCAGGAAAAACAAATTGTTGGGAAACCTCAAAGAATAATACCCAGACACAGTAATCAAAACAATCTAATTGATACAGAGAACATTCCCCTGGCTAAAGTTCAATGCCAAGACCTTGGGAAATGAAGCCTGGTCTTCCAACCAGCCCTTCTCTGCCTCCCAAGCAGCCTTTCACAGTCTTGATCCTGAAAACCTGTTGAAGGAAGAGGGTAACATGAGCTCCATATACCCAGCCATGTCCTTGCAAGCCTCAAGGACATTCAACACAGGACATTCAACAGTACCAAAAGTCTCTGTATCTTGAGCTTTGCAAATAAGTCTTACTTGGGTCTGATTGCAGACTTTTAAATCTGTGGATGAGCCGAGTCAGGAGGCTCTCAAATCAAGCCCCTTGATAGCAAGATGATCGTAGCAGCCATATAAAATCCCTATATCCTGACCTGGCACTGTTAGTCCTACCAACACTATTCTATGAAAAAAATGCAAAAAGGAAGACAGAAAAGGAGGCAAAGACCATAGCATCTTGTCTCTTGGTGTCTTTCAGTGTCTTGGTTACCATGAAGAAGTCCAAAGGGGAATATTTATGCACATTTCCCTAGAGAGTGCTGCCTAGACTGGAGTGTTGGTGATGCAGAAGGTCTGAAAAGGCATCCTGAGAAGATGCTGATTTTTTCACAGCTCAGCAGCACAGGCACACCCAGTCTACTGACACAGCCTGGCAGCTCCCCCATAACCAGGCCTTCAAAAGCCCCCACAACCATTGTGCCCCACAGACACACTGATCAGATCAAGGCAAAGCTCCTCAGTGCGTTCTTTAGTCTCCAAGCTCTACAACGTCGCAGGAGGTTGAAACATGGTTTGCTTGGTTTTTTTTTTTTCCCTATGGATGCTTTTAACTATGAATAAAATATATATTCTTGTCATCAGAAACTTACAAAGTAATGCAAACTTCCATGAGAAAATAAGACTTGAACAAGTTAGGTTTGAATGAAATGCTTGTCTACATGTTCTAGGTTTTTGGCTAATGATTTGTAAACATAGATATGTTCTTGTAAGAAAGCGTTGAAAAGAACAAAAGCACAGTTTAGGCCAAAATCAAATTTGACATCAAAGAAAACCCTTGAGAGGTATTTTGTTACCCAACTCTACCCAAAATTGTACACAACAGATGAGCACTTTTGACACCTCTTCCGAATAGGGATAAAATGGTACATCTTTTTAGCACTTTCCTAGGGCAGTTTCTCAAGCAGATTTCAGCATCCACAGCCATGTACCCTACTGTTCACATGTTCTGTTTGTAAATCTTTCAGTCTTGATTGCTCCCAAATTATCGATGTCTATGCTTTGTCACAAATGTACTCAGCCCTTTCAACAGCTGCTTGATCTCCTGTCTTTACCTGTGCATGTAAAACACATTAATTCTGGAGATTTCTAGCAAAGAGTAGACAGGTAATGAATATTCCAGAATTAAGCATGGATCAGCAAGTCTATGTCATTTTAGTCCTCTGCTAGTTAAAAGTGCAATGCCTCAGCAAGACGCATACCCTCAAAAATCCCATAGGATCCCGTTTGGTAGAACCAAAATTGTCCTTCTTGCAGTAGGAAAACAGTCCTTCTTTCTTTAAAACTCCCTTTAGTACCTCATATTTGCTAAATGTAATTTTTTTTGTGGTTTGAAACAATGAATTTTATCTTTGTCTTGAATTAACAAGCGTGACACTGCTGCGATATCCGTGCAGCTATTTTTAATTCATTCCAACAAAAAAGGCAACTAGGTTCTCATTCTGCACTCATTTCCATACACAAGAGATATTTTTTTCCCCACGTATTCATCACTCCTGAAAGCCAATGCAATCCTGGTAATCAGATTATATCACTTATTTGTCTTAACATGCAACTTCTCGCCAAGACGAGAGGAATGAGCAGCAACCTTTGCTTCAGTATAAATTGGAATAGATTTGGCGTTCGCAGTTCACATCTGTTACACCACACTCAACACTGCAATACTGCAAAGTGTACTCCAGTCATTAGTGGATTCTGAAATATATACACATGGTCTAAACTAGGAGTTGACCCATGAAGTTATGCTCCCAATGGCTAGAAATAATTGGGATCAGGTAAAAGTGAAGGTTATTAGTCACTTCTAAGCTCTCAATTCCAGTTTGCTCCCAGTGACACCCAGGTGGCTTCTCTGGTATTGGTGCAATTGTCTGTATTGATCTCAAAATGCCCAGAACCTTTTAATGCCTTCAATAAAAGTGAAATGTTTTGCTAAATACATTCAGATGGATGCTTTGTAAGTTTTCAATGTACAAAGAAAAAATTTAAGATTTCCTTTTGACTTGTGGTGGCACAACTTTTGGGTTTCATCTACTGGCAGTACTGGAGCTTATTAGGAAACAAATTATTTCCAAGATTAATGGAATACTGGATGTAACACTGCTACAATTTCACTTCTGAATGACTTCTACGATGCTCAAGCCTAACAGAATTGTTTCCATGGGGTTGTATGTTAATTAAAAAACCCCAAAACCATAACAGTGGAGGAATTTTAAATACAAACTAACAGTCTGCTCTGGCTATTGTATCTCGTTGTTGGGGCATAAAATCTAAAATCGAAACTGAGCGGAAAATTACTACAGAGGCAAAAATGAAAATCGCTAACACCTCATTAACAGGGGAAACTGCATTGTGGTCAAAAAATATGAATACTGACAAATGAAAATATCATTTTAATCTTCACTTTTAATCTCCTAAGGTTATTTTAAGTAACAAAGTAAGTACATTTGCTTTATTAGTACTTTTAAATACAGAGACATATTATTTGGTAGAACGGCTATGTGGTGGAATAGCAGCTCCATGATTTTGTCCCTGATCAGACCCTTTTAACTTCTCTGTTTGTAGGGAAATTCTGCCCTAATTTTGACAGAACCCAGTCCCTTTTTAGCCTGAAAGTGTATGTATTTTATTGGGATTCTCCCTAGGACATAATTCAAGAAATAAACTATTTGAAGATACAGAAATTGTCTGTGGGAAATCTAAGGTCAAAAGTTCCTGTCAGAGATTACTAGATGATGCATCAAAGGCACTCCCCAAATAGATGTCTGAATTTCCTTTGAGAACTTCTCAACTTTATCAGAGACTGTTCCTATTAGGTCCTTTAGAAGTCTGTGTAATCTAGACAAAAGTGCAGGAGAAGCATTTCCCTTCTTAGCTTTTTATTCACAAACCCTTCTATAAACCTGACCTGAACCCTTTCAGCTCCAGAAGCTCCAAAGTGCCATTGCCAAGTAGCTGTTGTACTTCACGAAGAGGGTCATGGCACCTGGAAGGGCTTCATGGACCAGTCCAGGGGACAGGGGCTGGTAACCATGGTGACTTCTCCTAGCTGGGTGGGAATGGAGAATGTGTTAGAGGTCTCTCCCAGCAGAGATTATGGATACCTGATTTAGCAGCTGCAGAACCTCATATCAACCATTAGGCAGCTGGGTACCACAGAAACCACAGCCCACACTGGTGACCTCTCAAGTCACCAGCCTCCCTTTTCAAAGCAAGTCAGCTGAGAGCCTGGCACAAACCCACACTCAGGGCAGGGTGCTGGATGCTGTTTGGTCACCTTTGGACCAATGTACAGCTGAAGACAGGACCTGCTGCACACTGGGATGAAGGACAGGCATAGTGTATCTCTGTTCTGGTTTTATTGTCCTGTGAGAGGTTGCAGTGCTGTCCTTGAAGCAAGGCCTACAGAGACAGATAATATCTTTTATTAGACCAACTGATACCTTCTTTTGTTTTGTTTTCCAGCTCTGATAATTGATCTAATAAAAGATATTTTCTCCCAACAAAACTTGCCTTACTTATGTGGTTTAGATGATCATGAGTACAGGAATCCTACCACTGTTTATTTTAACCACTCTAAAATGGTCTTCCTCTTAGACCAAAAATTGACTATGGTTACTTTTTTCTTCAACCTCCACAGCCCATCTGGGTCTATTCCTCCTACCCAGGCTGTTGGTGTTAGGGATAAAACTATACAGCAGGTAGATAATTCCAGTGTTTGTCTCCCTTAAACCCCAAATAAATAACCTTTCTCCCAGCTTTTTCAACTAAGGTTTGAAGAATGAAGGAAACACATCAAAGACCTTCTGCTAACACTGCAAGCCTTCTACCAACATGTTAAACTCACATGATCTTGCAACCCAACTCCACTAGCGGTAGCCTTCCTGTCCCCCAGCCATTCGTCCCCTTCACTGTCCTCTCCCTCGGTGGCAGAAGACAAGATGGAGAACCAAACCCACATGCATTTCGTGTGTCTTAGGGTCACTGAATACCACAATAATGAAGTTAGAAAAAATGGAACCTGTATCCTCTTGTCACTATAAGGGTTACATCCCATCTCATCACACATACCTGACTATTACAGTGCATTTATCCATGATATCTGTATTTGCACGTGTGGTGGTTTAGCCCCAGCCAGCAGCCAAGCCCCACGCAGCCTCTCACTCACTCCCCCACCAGTGGGATCAGGGAGAAAATCGCAAGGGTAAAAGCTCGAAAACTTGTGGGTTGAGATAATGACAGTTCGATAGGGAAAGGAAAAGCCATGCATACAAGCAAAGCAAAACAAGGAATTAATTTCTGGCTTCCCATGGGCAGGCAGGCGTTCAGCCATCCCCAGGAAAGAGAGTCCCATCCTGCGTATCAGTTACTTAGGAAGACAAATGCCATCACTCCAAACATCTCCTCTCTTCCTCCTTCTTCCCTCCACTTTATATACTGAGCACATCATTTGGTATGGAACACCCCTTTGGTCAGTTTGGGTCACCTGTCCCAGCTGTGTTTCCTCCCAGCCACCGAATCCCTCAGCAGCATGGCAGCAAGAAAAGCAGAAAAGGCCTTGGCTCTGTGTAAGCCCTGCTCAGCAATAACAAAAACATCTCTCCATTACCAACCCTGTGTTCAGCACAAATCCAAAACACAGTCCCATACTAGCCATTGTGAAGAAAATTAACCCTATTCCAGCCAAAACCAGCACAGCCTGTGACAACTAGTGGCACTAAGTTAACCAGTCACATAACTAGAATAAGCTTCAGTGCAGGTAAAATGAACCTACTCACTTATTACTAGCCATATCAGGTCATTGTACACGTTGAAGACTCCTCATTAAGTTTGAGGCCATTTCAAGTTCTCTGTCCTCTGCTCAAGTCTGGGGTTTTTTTCACAATACTGACAGCAGCTACTCAAGGGACCTCACTGTGATCTCCAAGATAACAGCACCGCACCCACGCAATTACACCACTGAGTAGCAGTGGGAGGCTCACAGGATGCAACTTTTACACACCAGAGCCATCACTCACATATCCCTTACAAGTGCAGGTCTACACATATTTAGAGCTGAACATAAGACACATCTCTGTTACTGCCTTTCTCTCTATGGAATTGCAAGTCATGCTTTTATTACATATGCATATCCATGCACAGCCTGTGGAACAGGAAATGGGATTATTAATATTATTTCACTTTTAATACCTCAGCAGAAGTTCACACGCTTTATCCATGAGGTCATATAAGCATTCATGTGATAGCTTGATCGATCAACAGATCAATAGCTCTCCTGATGGTCTGTCACCTTTAATTCTTTCAGGATTATATCTCTTAGGACAAAAGGCAGATAGATATTTCCAATACCTTACAAAAAAAAGCAGACGTATCAGCTGTTTCTCTGGACTAAATCAGTATTAATGATCACAGGATCCTTGTAAGCCTCTACTTGTCTTCTGCATCTTGTGATTTCTAGCAGCACATTCAGACGCTGTATGGAAATATTTGTATTCACATTGTTCACTGCAGATACCAAGGATTGGAATAAAGCCACACTTAAGGTCTGTGAATGATGCTCAACTCATGTCTCATTCCTTGTTATTGTAGTTCTTGTGGTAAACAGAGTTCTTTAGCTGGGTTATTTGACCAGAAAGCAATCATCAAACACTGATGCTTCCTAAACTATCTCATATCTCTTCAACCATGAGTCAGCCCAGTAATTACAAAACAAGGTCTAGATTCTCATGTCCTTCTCTTTTTCATGCAATTGATTGCCATACAACTTTGGGAAAAGAATCCAGCCTTACTCTCTCCCAGTCACTCATCTTACAGAATGGATGTGTTAAAGCACACTGGGCATGGCAGGCAGTGCTAACCAGAACCAGTGAAATGCAGGATGCAGCAACCTGCACGTGAAAGCCTCACATCCTGCTTAGAGCAGAAACTGAACACAGGTCTTGCAAGTACTGAAGGAATTAATCCTTCCAACTTCAGGAAGACAAGAGGTCACCTGTACTGCCGTCTCACCCAAAGTAGGCACAGAGACAGAACACATCCCACATGTGCTGCCCATGGATCACCCTGGCACGAAAAAGTCAAAGCTCCTGTAGTCTTCTGTAGCTATGAAGGGTCCTGATCCTGGAGAACTGCAACACGGGGATAACAAAGCAAAGGCAGGATTTGAAGACCCCTTTCCAAAGGCAAGTCATGCTCTGGGGAAGCTCACAGAGGCAGGAAACTGTAGGATCTGCAAAGGGCAAGGGTGCAGAGCAGCAGGAGCTGTTATCACAGACAGTGATATAAGATCCTTAATTCACAGCGAAAGAAGAGCACTTGGGACAGAGGCTGGCACTTCTCCAATGCCAAAAGAAAAATGAAACATAGAGAAGTGATGGCAGGTTCATCCATCATATTTGGATTTCTAACCACCTCACTCCGAGTAGAAGGCCCATGGTGAAAGAGACTTACCATGTTTCAGGTGAAAACCTTTAATGACAAAGTTCCTTACAACAGAAACTGCTGATTCTTTAAGCTGGTGGTAAGATCAGTGAGGAGAGACACCACAGGAAAGAGTTTAAGCAGCGTGGCTCATTTCTAGGAAAACTGTATAATAAACAAGGACAGCAAGGGAGTCCTCTCCAATAAAACTTTCCTACCCCTGCCAAAACAGCTACAGAGGTTGTGTTTTCCAGGAATTCATTTAGTCTGAATAAATTTAATAGAGAATTGGCCAGATGCTTGGGGCAACGTAAATTGTTGCAGCTCCCCTGACTTCTGGGTAGCCAAAACTCAGCACAGGGTACACCCAAAGTGCCAGACATTCATCATTACTGACATAACACACCACTGCTCACTGAAGTAAAGGTGTTAGTGCTGCTTCAAGACCCACCCAACTACAGTACATTTATCTTTCCTGCTGTTCGGTCGTTCTCTGTCTCCCTGAAACTAATGTGCAGATTTGTTGAGCTATTGTTGCAGTAACGTACCTCACCTTTTCTTACTTTTGGAAAAAGTCACACTTTTTTCATTTATCTCATAATACCCACACAGACACTCAGGGTGCATACAATCAGCCTGTACAACGTCACGTGGCCTAGCTGGCTGAAAGGTGCTCTGTGAGTATCATAAATCATTCTTTATCTGCCTTGGCTCTTTTTATAAATAGCACATCTTGGCTTTGTATGCCTTAAATGCTTTGGACCATTTCTTTTGTTTAGAGGGTAAAAACCAGCGATATGAATTTGTTTATGAACAGGGAAAGAAAGACAGGTATTAATATTTTTGTGCTGTGGCTGAAAGCGCAGCCCCCACAGGAACTGAATTTCCAATCTTTGGTATAACAGCCATCGACACGGCTACCTGGGACGTTGTTTAAAGCTCAAGGCACACGAGAAATTTCATGTAAATTAGCCACCTGAGGGTACCAACGTGGACCCATGGTTGTAATAAAAACATATTGACGCCATCATAAAAAAGGCTAATTAACTGCTTCCTTTCTGCCACTTGCACACTCGATGCAAGCCCGTACTTAGCAACTCCTGGGCTCTGTAGACATGCCGGGAAATACTCTCATTCCGTGGAGCTCAGCACAACAGCTGCTTAAAAGGCCTGCACAGAAGCATGGGGGAACAGCAGTATGAAGGGATGAGAGCTCCACAGCTAAGGGATAGAGAGTTCAAAGCATATCCCTTTCCTTCATGTGGAGCAAAGCTCTCTTCATGCCTGCACCATTTCTGGAAAATCAGTCTCGACTTCATATGTTTTTCTTCCTTGGTATAAAGCACCACTGAACTGCTGTAGTCCTGTGCAGCATGTTTGGGGCTGATAAGAATAGCAGCATGTGGGGAATTCAGTCCCTCGTTTCTCACAGAGGAAAACAGACTTTGTGCCGTATTCTCACTGAAAGACAACCCCAAAGAAGGATGTGAACTCACAGCATCTAGAGGGTAAAGTCAGACAACTCATCCAGGAAGCTGCACACTCTGATTAGAGGATCTTAAGGTGTTGAGTAAAGACCTGTACACTTCCATGAATGCGGCTGAAATAAACTGTGAATTACTGAAGAAATTCTCAAGCTGTACAGGGCTTGATTGCCTTGTATAGTGATTTGCACTCACACACTGTGAGTATCAAGCAGGTGTAAAATGCCTGCAGTGGAGGAATAGGGAATGCTGATTTAAGGGCATTTTATACACACACTACCCTGAACTCAATAGGTATTAAAGCATCCTACAAGGTAAAGTGGAAAAAATTCAGTCCCCAGAACTCAAAATACGCGTTCTTTGTGGATATTGAGCCCTTCTTCTTTGCAGTTGTCCTGATATTAATGCTTATTCTTAAAACGCAGTAGAGAAAAGTTCATAACAAAACCCTGTTCTAAGTCCCACAGGGATCTGGAATACCCAAAACCCATTCCCAGGCTTTCCTGTTCACCCCCATTTTTTTACGTTTATAGCCTTTACAGTGTTTTGACTTGCCTTTTTTCTCTGTTATACACAGCAGAAGATGAGCTCACCCTCAGTGTTTTCCCTGTAACTGTTCTGCCTCCACAGCATCACTTTACACAAAGAAAACCTCTGTGTAGCCACAAAGATGATGTAAGAACGAGAGGCTGCATGGGTAAGGTGAGTGGCAATGGGACAGTAAGCATTTCATCTGAGGCCACAGGCAAGAATCCAAATCATCTCAACACAAAATGAAAGTAAAATGAAAGCTGTTCCACTTTAATGACTTTTTGGTCAACTGTGAAGAAGGAGTTAGTTTCACAACCATCTGAAATGTCACAGAGGAAATAAATAAGTACAATACATAAAGAGAAAACAGAGTGCTCACGTGATGCCAGTGCTACCACACAGTAATGAAATCAGGACTGAAAACCAAACTAGCTCCTCACCTTTTATCTTCTAGTTAAGGATGCAGGTGCCCTGGTGGGAGGCAGAAACACTCATTTCCACTGCCTGTGCTGTCCTCATTCAGAAGTAAAGCACAGGACTCGGTGTCTAGGAATGTAAAGCCCACCACAAAACAAGGGAAGAGGTGATGGGAATGCAGGGTACCAGCAAGAGAGGTTATCTGTTTGCTCCTTACGCAGCTGCAGCCCAAGGAGGAGCAGATCACACTTCCCTGTAACATCAGCTCCTGCCGACTTAGTATTGTCTCATTACCAGATGGACGCACACACTTCTAGGGCAAAGCTCCTTACGTGCCAAAAGGCACCAGAACCAAAAGGTGTAATTTATAAGCACCCAGCACCCCTACAAAGCTAGCCCATTTCACATTTTTATGTCCTCCAAACTCATTTGAGAGATAACACTTTCCCCTCTGACTACAAATTAAATCATCTTTTTAATCTTTTTTTCTTTTTGTTTTTATTTCGCGGCTCTGAAAACAAGCATTGCAGGGAAAATGAATGCTGTGACAAATGCACACCGAAAATGTTAAGAGTTAACAAAAAAACCCTGGTTAGAAATAGGAGATAAGGTTAAGGGCAATGACCTTCTTTTTGCTCCTAAAAATGTAGAACAAAGGTTAGCTGTTCCACTAACCCTGCTCGCTGTTATTTTCTGACTCCTCATGGCCTAAGGAAGGCCTTGAAGCAAAAATATTGCCTCAAATCTCACAGCCTATTTGAGGTGTGCATTCTTTGAGAACCTCTTCCTTTCACCAGATACAAAACAGCCAACAAATGAAGCCAGCTATCCCCGAAGAAATGAGAGCACTCAGGCACACACTGTGTTCTGGGTGCTCAGAGCACTCTGGCAGCCATCAGCAAAAATTAGGCAATTTATTTCTCCTGTTACATCCCATCATATTAACCACTACATGCCCAGTTGGACTGCTCCAAAGAAAAGGGCCAGTGCTTGATTTCATTAGCCATCACTGACTAAAATTCCAATAAAACAGGACAGGAGAATAATGCTGGAAGGCACACTGATCCGCCACTACCCTTAAAAAATCCCCACTCTGTAGCTGACTCTAAACCAGAAAAAACTCTCACATAGCACCTCCCCTGGGCCTCCAGACTCATTCAGACTGGTGTGGCCTCTCTGAATTGTTTTCTTATCTTATTAACAGCAGCAATGATATCTGTTTCCTCTGTCTCAGAGCTCTGCTTGATATTGGAGACTTGCTTTCAAACTCCAAACAGCTTTTGTGCAAGAAGCTTGCTTGCTTCTTTTCTTCTAGATGTCTGTCTTTAAATAAAATTGTAAGGCTGGCAGGACTGGACTCAAAAAAAGAACCATTAAACCTTGGTAATTTTCTGCTAGAAGAAACAATTTAAGCCAAAATGACAGTCGAATCAGGAAAAAAACATGCACTTTGATAAGCTGGTAATTAAACAGAAGCTGGTGAGGCAATGTGATCAGTGAACCATGCTGGCCAAGATGTTACTGTCAAGTTGGACAGCAAGTTTTAAAGGCAAATTTTGCTTATCACCTACTTAAAAGAAAGACAGAAGATGTTACAGATACTCCACTGCCAAGGAGAGGTCACATACAGAGAAACAGGAAGGATCCTGGTCTTATACAAGAGAATCCAAAACACCGGGAACATACCAGAGGAAGGAAAAAGTGAAGCAGAGAAATGTTTTTAGTATTTTATTGATTTTTGTCACACCTTGTGATGTGTGAGCTCAAGGGTAACCGGCTTGGAATCCCTCAGCCACTGTATTAAGTATTTCAAACAGGGCAATAAACCATCAGTTGGAGCAATCATAAAGCTAAAGATTTGGGAAAAGATGGGTTTACATGATATATTTGTGAGGACCCGAACTGGTCCTGAAGGCCTAGGAATCTTGGAAGTGATTATGTGCCAGAGGAGTCAAAGGAAGGGACGGTACAGAAATCTATGCAGAGGAAAGGGTTTAAAATCTCATCAGCTCAGCCTGTGGAAACAGAGCAGAGGCAGGTGGGAGAATTCACAAGATTCAGGCCTGTGAAAAGAACCAACTCACGTTAATTAAGTTGTTAAGCTTTGCAGAGCTCCCCCACCCCACTGTGCTTGCTACTGCTGCCGAAGCTGTTGCTGCCAGTCCCTTGGCCTACGTTCCTCAAAGCCAGTCCCCAGCAGGAACAAGAGACATCTCAGGGCCCCTTTAGTTCAGGGCTGAATCCCTCACCTGGGAATGATGGTCTGCTGGCCACCTCACAGGCCCTCATGTGCACCAGAGAGGAGTGTGGGGCTGAGAGGTGCCACTCACTGGGGGTGTTTTGCACATCACATGTTCAACCACGAAAGAAGCAACCACAAAGCTCTAGTCGTACAATGGACAAAGAATGTTAAAATCCAGCCTTTCTCCATTTTTAACTCTTTCCCTGCATGCCCAGCCCTTCCCTGCCACCCAACAGAGATATGGCATTCAAGTCACCCATCAGCAGGCACACCAAAGATTCCCCAGGCTTGGTAGGTCTGAATGAAAAATGGATGTGTGGCATCTGCAACTCTCACGACTTCACAGGTTCAGTATGTGGCTGCCCAGGCACCTCAGCTATCACCTTTCAGACTGATAGAAAGATAAAAAATATTAAAGACAATTTTAAATGGCACCAGCTAAAAATACAGAAACTCTATTCCTTGTAACAATAAGTAACAGTAAGGCTTGTAACAGTAAGGCTTACAAAGTCTATATATGCAACAAACACCATCACAACTGGTCTATTCCCTATTTACTAAAGGACACAGAAGTTCCAGAACAGGTTTTTCATAAAGCCCAAACAATGGAAAAAATACAAAAAAATCCACTGAAATCACTAACAAGGTTAACCAATGATCTTTGACATCACTGGACATTTGCATTGCCTCCAATGTATGCTTGATTAGATTTTTAGAGTTATGTGAATTAGTGAAAGTAAATAATTTATTCAGAGGTTCACATTCTGAGTTTTTCCTTTATTTTGTGAACAGATTAACTCCTACAAATATGTTTCCTAGTCAATAGTGAAGACCAAAGGTTTAGTGCCAACAAATCTGACCTCTGCTTATTAAATGCTTTTCCTGGACAATTGTTGCACTTAAGATGACTGATTGCTTTAGCCCCACAAGCTGCCTCAGTTCTGTGAACATGATGAACGTAAATGCTAAGAAGAAACAACAGAGTTTCACTGACAGAGACTGAAGAGAGCAGGAAGTCTGCCATTCTAGAAGTTCATCTACTCACAGATTGCATTGTCTTTCAACATAAACCAGATTTTGTCAACCAGTACCAACATCATACTTACAAGTTAAAAAATCAAAAAAATGTGTAAAGGATGGAAGGGGAATAAATATGAACTAAAATTCAATCTGTCAAATTGTTTCTGAATACTTTTTACTACTACTCAACTACTTATGATCATTTATTAGTAGCAGTACAATTCCCAGACCAATTCAAAAAAGAACAAAATATTTTGAAGAGTATCCTTAAAAGGTATCACCACCACATGCAGCATGAATTTAGAGAAAGAGCATTTTAAACTCTTTGAATATTAATATAGCATGTTTTGATTCCTGTCATTTTAGATTATAATAAATTTTCATAATAATCATCCAGACCAGCCATTGGAATTGCAAGGCATTAAACAGCATCCCCCCAGGTGCAGTGGTCTTTCAATGAGGGTTCAGAACTGTAGAGAGAAGGACAAATTGGAGACAGCCTCTGAAGGGAAAATCACTGACAGAAGTAAGGATGATCAGGAAAATGAAGATGCATGACTAATAAAACCAAGCTGTCACTGTTCTCAGTTATTAGCACAGGAATGAAATGAGTCCGCCTTCATGATTTGGTGTCTCTGAGGTCACTGATTCTCTGAGCCTTGAACCCCACTGCTGATCAGTGCTCCAGAAGGTAATAGTGTACAGGCCAACCAAATAACAAGCTGTGGTATGGAATGGGGTAAAATGACACCTGAGCTTCTGCACGTGATCCAAGTTCACATATTGAAAACATTTGTTTTGGAGCCTTCTAACATGGTTGGGTAAGATTCACATATTGAAAAAAATCTCAGTGGGGAACGAGGATGGACCTATAAATCTGGTTTTGGTGTCAGTGCTCCTTTACCTTGAATTCACACACACATCATCACTAGTGTATTCTGCTGTAATAACAGTAATTCTGACTAAGCCAATGCCCATCTCCACTGCCTTCATAACTTCTGTTGTCCCACTGTAGCTTTTAAGTGGGGAAAGTCCAATGAGCTCTCTCTTAATATACCATCAAGTTCTTTTCCAGAGCTATCGTAGTCCAGAATGTTATTCTGCCTTACAGCAAACACAGTGCAAAGCATGCAGCAGAGCCTGCTGCAGAGCCATACCAAAGAAAAAGAATTACTGGCAGATCACAGGGGATGAAAAATGAGGGTGGAAGGGGCAGAAACAGGAAAAAAAATTTAGCAAGTGTGTAAGGAATCTTCAAAGCTACAAGGTTCAGTCCAAGTTTTGGACCCTTTCAAATGCAGAGGGATTTGAATCTGTAAAATTTAGCTTCAAGTTCATAATCTAAACTTCTCCAAAACCTCCAAGGACTTTATTTTAGATTTAATGTTTGTACTCAGGTATATGAACTTCAAAAGTGGTGGAAGTTTCCTTGTCGCTCCGAATAGTCTGAAACATTAACAGCCAATAACATTTTCGTCATCACAACCACAGTTTCTCCACGAGCAGGGAGCAGTTTCTCATTCCTTGCTCTTAGATAAGCCACAGAGCTTCTTGAGCGGTGGCTGCTAAACAATTGATTATTATCCTGTGGGCTTTTCCTCATCTTCTCTTTTATGCACGCTCCCTGTGTGTCTGCACGAAGACAGGATGTGTATTTTGCAGCATGGTGTTTTGGCACATGGCTCAGCATGCAGAACACATTCTCTAGTCTGTCTGTCAGTGTTCCCAGCATCAGGACATAGACAAATGGCTCTCAGGATAGGGCTTATTAGGCTCCACTGAATAGCCAAGAGGAGCAATAGATTTCATAAAGTGAAAACATTCACCAGGTGGAAAATACTTGTCACTGGATTTGAGCAAGGACACATGTTGCTCTTAAAAACACTTCCTAGTAGCTATACAAAAGAAAGAAAAAAATAAAGCTAGAAATCCACATTTGAACTAGTTCTCTCTGGCTTTATCTTCCCTGCAGGGAAGGTGCACTCTGCAGCACACCTCTGGGTCCTGGGGTCCATCTAAGCAGACTCACTACAGCCCTCTCATTCCCACCTGCCCAGGTTTACTGCCCAAGGAAACAGGAATAAGTTGGGAAATTACACCTGCTCAGGCCCTACCTTGACAGACAGTTTTAATACCAACGAGTACTCACTGCAAACAGCTATGAAGGATTCCCACTGTTTAAATATATGGGACCAAATCTTATTATTTTTATATTGAGTTCTTCATCTGCACCCTAGAGGCCTGAAATTGGCCATTCCAAACTGTCAGCTGCACATCTTGACTCCTAAGATGCACAACCAAACACCTGAATCCACTGAGTACATTGAAAGCATAGGTGTAAAACAAAGATGGTGACTGGGACACACTGTGGCTGTAGAGCTCAGATCTGCTTCCTGATATAAAACTATTCCCAGGTCTTTATTAATAAAGAGGAGTTCTCTGGTACTTACCCTAAATTTGGGAGTCTTTCACGTTCCACTAAGTAAATTTGCATGACACAGAGCTAACTTACTACTGGCAGAATGATCCTATAGAATGGGTTTTCCTTGAGGTTTTTTGTTTGGTTTGGTTGTTTTGTTTTAAAACTTCTTAGGACTGCTTTAGCACAAAAACACATTATTTTCTAGACCATGAGGTTGTTAAACTGAATTTCCATTTATTGCCATGTGAGCACTGGGACAAACATCAACAGGGGGAGGAAAGTTGTAGAGATTTTTTTCATGGCATCTAGTGCAACTAAATTGAGAGGAAGCTTCTGCATAAGACAGTTCCCAGGACAGCCCATGTTTGCAGGGCGAGTGAGAGGCTGGAAAATTCATGCTGGAAGCACCTGCAGGAGGACATGGGGGTTCAAGGAATTTGCCTTCAGAGAAACCTCTACCCAAAGAGAGCAGAGAGCAGCCAGAGGAAAGAGCTGACAGTGGTTTCATGTCAGGATTTATTAAGCATGTTTAAACACTAAATAATCAATAAATGCCAAATCAAGAAAAATATTCATTTAAAATGTATAAAAAAAAAAAAAAAAGGCTTCAAGTCAACAAAAGGCAATGATACACAAGCTTCCACTCAGGAGATTGCACTGGCCTGACAGTACCAGAACAGATGTCCCATCCTAGGAGCATTGTTTCAACTTCTCTTAGTGTTTTAGGATTTCTTTATGGTTTTTATTTTGATTGCAGTCCCAAGTTTGCCTTCTTTTAGGAAAAAAAATAAATAGCAAGAGAACGGCACACATATCAAATGCATTTCACCCTCCAGGTCCTGAGGGGGTTTAGAAATAGCATATAAATCATCTCAAGCCAACATCTTTGAATGTCTAGTACTCCATGGATGCACAGGATGCAGCAGGGGTCCACTGTAATGGACAGGTTTTGCCCTACCCCTGCCAGCCCCAGATGTGATGTGGCATGGCAGGGGGCTGCCTGCAGGCTCTGCTCAGCCTCTGCCACCTCGTGATGGAGGCGGTCGATACCAGGCAGCACTGAACACCCCACAGCTGATGTGGAAATGTTGCTGAGCACAATGTTCATCGCTGAAAGACAAAATTAACGCTTCCTGTATTACTTTGCCTGTAGTGGCAGGCTCGTGGTAGCTGCTCTCCCCGTTGTTGCACTCTTTGGTGTGGTAAAGCTACGAGACCCTTTAAATTGCAACCATGATTGTTCATGCCATACCTAGCACTCACCTGCAGATAACATTTCCTTGGGAAGGTAAGGGAGGCCTAAAAGGGAAAGGTGCTGTACAGAAAGGTTTCATACCAGAGGAAGAACCTTCTATGAAGTCAGTCTTTCTGGAAGAGGAGTTAGCATGTAGCCTGAACAAATTGCTGAACAAATTGCTGGAGATCTATGGTGAGACTCAAGTTCCTTTCTGCAGTTGGAATTAGAACACAACATCAGGGTTGTGTTCCTCCTCCTGAGGAGAAGGAAAAACACATGCAGGGTCTGACTGAAACCCCAGAGGATTGAATTCAGAGGTCTTAGGCTCAGGGTCTTGCTTAACATATCTCCCAGGCTTGATTTCCACGCCAGTGAGGTCTGCATGATTCTACTTCATTATGCTGAGTAGTGTATGAGTCAGAACGTGTGCAGAAGCTTCCTAGAGGTCCTCTCTTAGGTGTCTGCAAAGCACGTATTTAAAGTGCATTTCTGAAATCATAAGCAAATATGCAAGGGTTCCTGATTTACATTCAAGGTGGGGTCTTTTAATGTGAAGGTCACCTTGAAAGCTGCAGTGCAAAGAGTGAACTCACTTTAGCATCACAGTCCTGCCCCTGCCTGCAGAAGGCAGAAGATCCTCACCACAGGAAAAACTCATTTTTAACTCTTTTGCAGAATAGACCTGCCACAGATTTTAAATATACAGCCGTGATCAAAGAACACCTGCCTGGCCACGTCAAAGAGCTGGTTGGGTAGAAAAGTGCAAGATCCCTTGGCACTTTGCATACTTCTGAAAAACCTTTGAAGAAGCAATATGGTTTTGGAGATATGGTGGTGGCCCCGGCAATCAGAAGGCCTGGATTCTATATCTGGCTCTGCCACTGACCCAGTGAATGACTCAAGAGAAGTGGTTTCAACACATCTGGCAGTTTCAGAGAGCAAGTGCGAGCCTCACACCATCCAACTGCCCCCAAGCCGTCCCTTCACAGCCCCAGCACCCCACACACTTGCAGCAGGGTCGTGGCCTCCATTGTGCCTCATGATACCTTATACAAAGCACAACTTATCAGCCCCCTCCTGACATGCCAGCCTGCTGTCTGGTGTATAGAATCCCAAAGCAGAAGGGGGAGTTCAGTGCTACCAGATACATTTGTCAAAAGCACCTCCCTCGGCTTTCTCTCCATGTTTCAAAGCCAGATGTGTCCAGGAAGGCTTCCTTCATGGAACACAACTCATGGACTACCATCAGCAGTGCACACTCAGTGCTCACCTGCATACATCTCATAGAGATGTGGGAAGTCAAGAGGTCCAATTCCAATTATGTGCTTCTATTTTTCCTTCTGCCACTTCCACTAAGATGAAAAATTGTTTGGCACAAGGATAACACTTCTATTTCCCACGGTCTGCACAGCACAAAGAGGCTCCAGCTCTCCCAAGGAAACCAGGTGCTTCTGTGCCTTCCTGACTACAGATTAATTTTTCCACTCAGAAGAACCTTCCTGCACAAAACCAGCTCTGTAACCTCTGAAGTACATCACTAGTGATCCCATGTCCCAGGGCTGGCACTGATTATCTGCAGGATGACATTTGGAAAGAATTTTACTCTCCTGGGCTTATGTGTCTTCTAAACACAAATAAATCAGTAAGAAGCGAGTGCTGTAATCTTTGACCGAAGAAAACCTACATGTGAACCACCTATTATCATTATTGTTCAATTTTATGATTATTTCCTTAGTTACACCAACTAAGGAGCAGGAAAGGAATATATGAATACTCTGAATAGGAGTCACCAGGGGATTCTCTGCCCAGCCTGATATCAGCCTCTTCTCTGTAAACACGGACTGCCTACAGCATGTTGATTTTTGTTTACCTTTCTCAGTTGAGAGGTAGAACTCTAATGCATCAGTTTCATGATTTTTTTTCTACCAGAAAGCGCTATGAGGAAATGTAGCTACCTGTACAATTTAAATTAGACTTCTGTGCATAAATTTGTTTATGTTGCTTTGCACTTAGTATCACTTGTAATCATCAAAATTCCTAGTAGAGAGGGGATGGAGATTCTATCCTTTTCTGGGGGAACAAGAAGCCAGCAGAAAGCAACAGGATGACCAACCCTTTCTGAAAGCAATTTTAGTCTCTGCGTGCGTGATACAATAACAAGGGTTACCCCTGCTTCTTAAAAATACACTTCAGTTTAAATTACTTTACTCAAAGTGTCTCCCCACAGCCCCTGGATGGTAACAAGAGAGAAAATAACATTGCATCAGGTCATCAGCACTATAAATGGCAAATACACACGGGGAGAGAGGGGATAACAGAACACAGAACAGGGGAAGAAAATCTCCAAGGGAACATCAGCTGTCAGTGGAAACACCCTCACAGGCTTCTCCCAGCAGTACTTTTGTTCTACATGTAATAATGGAAATGCCAGCAAAGAAAAGGATGTCATTGAATGGGCACCCTACTTAGAAGGACAGTGAGCCTGAAAAGTCTGAAAACTACACAGTGAAGAGACAAAGAGGAAACAGAAGGAAGGAGCCACCTGACAGAAGAAAAACTGGAGTCGAGATAACAAGCTCAAGATTACAGAGGAAGCCTCTTTCAGAGACAGGAGTTTGAGTCCCAGGACAGTGCCCTCACCTGGACAGTGCCCTAACAATGGAGAAGCTGATTGTCTCTGGGTGTCCTTCAGCAGTGAGGAACAAGTGGGAAGATGGAACAGACTGAGGAAAAGAGTTCACCTGGCTTTGTCCAAGAATGTCTGCATCCAGAAAACAAAGAAAGTGAGAGTTTTCTTTTCTTTTAATGAAGGACATAACTTCAAGCAAAAGCTCAAAGGCTTCACAGGAAAGAGCCAGAACACTCTAATTGAAAGGTTGGATTAATCACTCACACAGGCTTCTCTTAAGTTCTGGTTATGTGATTCTTATCTCTGAGAGGATAGTAAAATTTTTCCACAGTTTTTAGCAACCTACATAATCTTTGTTATTTGATAAGTGTGAAACGTACTTCCTCCACCTCGGTTTTAAAGGAGTGTCCATGAGTATAGAATAGAGACCATTCATCCCACTGATCTTCATTCACAGGGATTCCAATAGCAAGAAAATATTCACTCCAGCCCAAGCCTTATTCCATAAGATTTCATGCACAATCCTGTGGGACGATTACTCAGTCGATGCCCATGACAGCCCAAGGAGCCAGGAGTTCCTCTCGATGTTGGAGCTTTAGCTCCTCCTCAAGCTTACTCTGTGCAGGGAGAAGTTTGTGCCTCTGCCTGCAAAGTGTGTGTCAGCAAGGATCCAGCAGCCCTGTTTAACTATTTCCTATTTCATGATCTTCTATTTTGTAATGCTGCCAGTCCCCCCTCACTGCAGACTACCCTTGGTGGATTTGCAGATTTATCTGGAGAAGCTTCTGGCAGCTTCGTGCATGAGTCTTAAGCCCTGACCTTGGGAATGCAAAATAGTCCAGTGGTAACTGTCAATATTTCAGGTCAATAACATAACAAGGACTGTAGTCTTCCTCTAGGGAACACAGCCACGGAGCAGTGAGCAAGGGCTCCCATGGTTGGGTAATTTTGGAGGGTCAGGATACGATTATCTAACAGTTTACAGATAAAGACCAAGTTAGCCACACGTGCCAAGGAGAAGAGGCTCTAAGGTCCCCGAGAAGTGAGAGTGCTGTGAGTCTTCCCTGGGCAAGGCAGCATTCCCCTCCAGTGAGTTCAAGGCTTCAGATTCCTTACTCAAAGGCGACCAAGTAAAGCACAAGCTCTGAAGAGATGGGCATGACAGAAAGGAGAATGGAGGATTACATGGCTCTTGCAAAGCCACAGGGAACCCATCCACTTGAAATGTGAAATGAACAGTTCACCAAAAAAATGTGCTGTGGATATAGGATCTTGTTGTCAGCCCCTTCACTGCTAGCTATTGATTTTACAGTATTTGTAAGATTTATTCCCTTTTATTTTCACCAGGGGAAATTAGGCTGTCAGGATCTATTAACCCGAAACAAGCCATTATCCCCTCTCATGATTATCGCCTTCTAGGGCTGGCTGCAAAGTGCTCCCAGGCTCCACCAGGCAGGGAAGGAGGCTGCTGGCTTTTACATGCCCCTCAGAGCTGCCATGCCTGCCCCACTCAGGGTGCAGGTGGATCCAGCTGACCAACGTGCAGAGGACAAGAGCAGCACTCTGTGCTGAAGTGACACACGTCCCCCTTTGCCACTCTCACCGAAGGGCCAGCAATGGCACCTTACAGCTCCTAAAAAGCATTCCCCTCTCACATCCCATGGTAACAAACCATGACACTCCCAGGGCAGTGAGGACCAGAGGTACAAGGGTGTGCATGACTCAAGACAATGTACACATTCATACTCAAATTCGGTGAGTTTCTCTATTTTCTTACAGTGTTATATCTATTTTATGAGAAAAAAGCAGAATGCCAAGAGATAACACCTTAAAGCCATAAGGAGATAAAGCATCCAAAAATACAGAAACTAATTGGCTAAACACCAGAATGGTGCTATTTCTCTCCAAATTTTGGTTGAAAAATGTGTGCAGACTCTTCAGTTGGACTTTGAGGAGATCAGGGACTTCAGTCTGCATCTGACCTCGATTAAGGCACTTCTGTGGAGCACAACCATCCTCAGCATCTGTAAACGTGCCTACTAAAATCCCTGCTCTACACATTCAGTGTGGGCTTTTTAAAACCCCTTAAAAAGTGGTTGAATAAAAACAGGTTGCCATTGGAGCAGGGCCCTATCCTGTTCCCCAGTGGCAACGGTTTCCATAACAAACTGCATCTCTCAAATTTCAGCCAGCTCAGCACCAGTCAGACACACTACATAGGAGTTGAGGAGCATAGAAAGTTTTGAAGCACAGACCTGGAAAGAGGATTCACGCTCTCTCAACTTCTAGAGTTGAGTGCATTTCCCCAGGCAACCAGGGCATTTTGACTGGTGGAACGGTAGGCACTGTGGAACACACTTTTCTTACCCTAAGTTTTTCAAGCCATGTGAAAAACAGCCTGTGCTTTTAAAGCCCTTTTGAGGCCTACCCAGTTGACTGCAGAGTGAAGTTAATTCACTCACGTACAGTGCCTCATTTCTGAGATGCACACTTAAGCCCAGGAAAACCACTCTACAGTGCAGGCTCAGTATGTGATTTTCAGTGCTAATAGTGTGGTAAAATCAAACCCAATTTCCTCTGGAAAAAGGCCACACATCACTCTCCAGTGAGGAGCATTACCACCTTAAATCACAGCTTTCAAACATCTGCCATTCCTGCTGAAAAACAGCTTAAGAAAACCATCACTGCCTAAAAGGCGTATCCCCAGCTTTTATTTTTCTCAGGAATAAATACATTTTTGAATTTTGAAAGGATGGGATAGGAAGGAAAAAATAAAAACAGAATAGGATTTCAAAATTTAGAGTACCTTGATAATCTTTAGTGCAATACTAGCTGCACCAGCCCCTACTTAAAATGTTACTTCTCCAGCATTTCTGTCACTTAAAACTCCTGGTGGATATGGGAAGGGTGAATGTGGGAAGTACATCAAGGCATATGTGTGTTGGTCACCTCTCTGCTAAGCCAAGAACCAGCTTCCTCCTAACAGCTGGTTACCAGGCCTGGCGTTGCAGGCAAGTGCAGATCCAACTTGGGACTCAACCACTGCAGCCAGGCCATAATTCCTTGGGAAAAGCTGAGCTGCACCAGCTGGGGTTGGCTCAAACCTTCCCATGGTATCTGCACTCCTCTGGTGTTCAGCCCGACTCTGCAGACACACACACAGGCAGCAAAAATAGAGACTGCACATCCCGTGGATGAGGTTTGGGTTTTCCCTCCTGCCAGCAACCAGGGATCAGCCCTGTACGTTCTGTCCAGGGGCAGGTACGTCGGCAAGCAGGCTGCCAAGATACTGTGTTCCCATGCATGGGATACCAAGCAGCAGGGAGACTGGATTAACCATCTAACTTGTGGAGCAAGCTCTCACCACGCATTTGAGGCTCTACGAGCTGTGAGCATTATAGCCATGCTCACGATCAAATTTGACTGCTTTTGCAAAGAAAATGGTGTCCTGGAGTCACTTGTAATGAGGCACTCCCAGGGCAGCCCTGATGGCACGTGGAATGTGTAAAAGCCCAGCTGGGAACCTCAGGGGTAGCCACCACCCCAAAGCCACTTTGTCTGGGGGATGTTTGATCTAGGCCTAATGTGTTGTGGAGCTTGTAACACTGAAGTGCTCTGGGGAGAAGGGAAAGGAACAGTCTCTGACACACCATTCCTCATTTAATTCCCTCAGGAGTGGGATGGTGCCAGAGCTGGCCAGAGTAATTAAGCACACCATCTGGGCCTCTGAATCTCATGTACGAATAGACTAAGCCTGCATCCAGTTAACCCTTCTGCAACCACAGTCATACACTGAGGGAAGTTACGCACTAGGATGAACAAAAATTTGGAGTAGGCATCAGGGGCACAGCTGCAGAGCCTTACACAGGTGCACCCAGCACCGCCAGGCTGAATTAGACACTCTTCAATTCAGTCATGGGAAGGAGCAAATGATCCAGGGATGGACAGGTTACCATCTGAAAATGATCAGTCACAATCTAAAAACAATGGTTGTGATCTTCCAGATTTGTCAGCAGAGGCAGTCAACCCTTTCCATAGAGTGAAATTAAACAAAAAAAACAACAGAAGGGACCGCATCAGCAAGAGCTGGGGACTGGCCAGATCACAGCTGCCCCTACTGAAGGGTTTCCCAGGTTCAAATGTTGAAAGTCAGGAGATGAGCCAGTGTCCAGATGGTGTACTGCAGACAGAAAGCAGCAGAAGTCCTCACAAGAGAAACCCTGAAAGAAGGCAGCAAATGGGCCTCCTTGGACACAGAGCTCATCAAAAGAAAAAATTTAGGGGCTTCTGAAAAAGCATTGAAAACTCTCACTGTATTTTGTTTCACTCTAGTCAGAAAAGCAGAATTTGATTTAGTCATCTAAAGTAGAAATGAGGTTATACCAAGCCTCCTCTTGATTTACTCCACTGACTTCCCATCCTACTAGAAATAAAGTCCTAAAGGGCCAAACTTCAGTTAGCCACAGAAGCAGCAGCATAGCATCACCCAGACAATACAGGTGGTTGTCAGTAAAACCTCAGCTAGAGAGAAGGTCAGAGGTACTGAAAGATTTTTTTACTAAAACATATGCATTTTTTCACACAAAAATGTCTCATTTACAGAATGACTGGATTCAAGAAAGTGGAGAAGGCAATCAGAGGTGCTGTACTTAGATTATGCAGAGATTCAGGACTGAGGATATGACATAGGTCATGTTAAGAGACTGCAGAAAGACTAAACCATATATAGGTAACATTCAGGATTGAGATGATGATTAAATTCTGGCAGAAAACTCTACAAAGTCCAATTTGTGATGTGAACCGTCCTTAAATGTGCAAATTCCACAGTTTGTTCCAGCAGTAACAGACGAACCCACTTAAGAAAAATATCTCTTAAGCCCTGCCTGAATCAGAACAGTGTTAAGGCTTAAAGAACAACCCTCTGCTTCACCCTCCAAAATGGTTCACTGAAAAGTAAGTAGGAGCACCTGGGCACTGCACAAAAACACAGGTATCCCTGTGGAAAATGGGACGTATGAAAAGCACAAAGAGCTCTGAACCAGGTGACAGAACCCACTGCCCTCTCTGCAGCAGCTTAGGAAGTCAGGCAGCAGCTTCCTCCAAGGGTCCTGTGGAACACAGCCTACATATGCAAAGGAGGGAGAGCAAGAGCACTACCTTGCTTGCTTCTTCCACTGCCAGACATGCAATAATTGCATTCCTTTATGTTAATAAGCCATGAAGCTGCATCTTATTCCCTTACAGTCTTGTTCCTTAATATGTGCTCTGAAGTCTTCGACATGCTTGAGTGCCTCGATGAAAGCGAAGAGCAAAGAAGGGAAACATGGAGCTGTGAGCAAGGGAACCAATAACTGATGTGCAGTGGCAGACACTGCTGAGGTTGCAAGGAAAAAGTACAGCCTTGTGGATAAAGCAAACAAGGTCAGAAGTGTGCATTCTTCTCTGCTTTGCCACTGGCTTACAAAGTTGTTACGGAGCATCCCACTTTCTTGGCTTATTAAAGGAGAACAATAATGCTGACTTATCACAAGGCAGAATAAAGACGGGGTCTGATCTCTCTTTGGAGAGTGCTTTGAGATCTTGAAATGAAGTTATTATGAAACACAATGTCACCATTTCCCACAGAGGATCATACAGATTAATTTGAATGGGAACAGGTAGGTACTTGTCTTCCTGTGGTACATCCCTAGCATGCCAGGATCTGTTTAGATCTGTATTTTATTTCAGTAACATGAGAAGGGAGATTTAAGTGGTAGCACGGTAGGAACACATGAAATCCCCAAGACCTTTCCTCATGGTCAGATCTTTCTCTGAAATTCCTATTTATTGCATTTTCCCTGCAGCAACAAAACCACAGGAGCAGTAGCTATTACTGTTCCCATATACAAACCATATTTGACAGCATTTACAATATTAGCTGTCAAATAATATCCTTCCCTCTACCACCCACTCTTTAATATACAGTCACTGATGTGAGAAAATGAAGATTTGGGTATTGGGAAGGGGGGCGTCTCTCCAGGTAGGGATACTATCTGCAGGGCATGTGGGAAAGAAACTCAACTGAAAAGGAGAGATAAAAGGGCAAAGACTGCAGGATTTTCTGTGGAGATGACTATGCTTGAATTTTCTAAAGTATTTCTTCTGTCACGCTGCTACCAACTGCCTTTTTCAAATGATGTTAAAAACTGTGATCTTTATTTGTACTCCTGTAAGAAACTGATTGCTCAAACAACACACAATTAGAAACAATTTCTTTTGTTTTTCAACACAACATAATGTATTTTACACTTACGTAAGAGCTTTCAGCCTGGCCTCTCAAAGCCATTTGCAAATAGTAAGAAGAATTTGGTATCAGCACAATACAGCAAAAAGCTGCAGTCCCTTTTCATCAACAGGACAACTGAGGCACAAAAAGGTGTTGTGCCACCAGGTTATGGTCATAGAGGACAGTTAGGAGGATTAGGAGTGGAATCCCAGAGCCATGAAAAAACAGGACATCATGTTCCATGTGTTTAGCCCAAATCGATCCCATCCCCCAGCTCAGTCTGCTGCCACAAATACGCCACTTCCAGTGCAAGGCCAGCTCGCCTTGGACACTCACATACTTCAAAACAGCGTATTGTGCAAGTACTCATCCGCCTTCCCTTGTGCACAACCACTTGCTGAGAACTTCCCCAGGACAGGTGAAAGCACCAAGCAGCTACACCATCATCAACAGCAAAGGGAGGGGGACAGGACCACTCCTGGCCTCTCAGACCACACAACAAAGGCGTCCTGTACCATGTGCCAAAAGGCAGACCAAGCTGAACCCGTGGCCCCAGCAATCCTGGTGAAGCTCTTTGTTGTACAGCACAAGGGTAATGCAGTTTATTCCAAAAGAAAAACCAGACAGTTTCCTGGCACCATGGACACTGCAGAATGCCACCAGATCAGAAGAGTAGCCCTTGGAAGTTCCTTTTGCAGTGTTGTACAGGACCATACATGGCACAAGGCAGCAAGGGATCAGAATCTATCCCCCAGCCAATTTCCTGAAGGAGATAAATCTGCTGTCAGCCACTGAGAATCCCCACACTTTAAGCTACCAAAAAAAAATATAGTCTGGATAGTGGTTTGCAATCACTCCTTGCAGTCCTGTACGGATCCATCCTTTCCCATATACCAGATCACATGGACTAAAGTGCTCAGGAAAAAGCTGATACCTTTAAAAGACAAAGCTTCTGCATGTGAACACCCATACTGAAAGACACCTCTAGTTGTGCTGACAGCTTTGATGTTCTCCCAAATTGTTTCTGCGAATGCAATTGTTCATCTTCTGTCAAAACACAAGGAAATAAGTTTGCTCTTTGGTGGCAGTTTCTTAATGGGGAAGAGGAATTAGCATCAGCCTTTAATACAAAATGAAGGTCCACTTCATCATCACAGTCAGTTCCACCCAGGACTAGGGGACCTAAGCGTTCACCTGCTCTCAGCCCACTGTCCAGCCCCTACATCCTAATGAAAAACTGGACTGAGGAGGAGGAGGAAGGAAGGAAGGAAAGCAACAGCATAAAGTCAGAAATTATGACAAGCAGACATTATTTCAGGGGCCTTCCCACTGTACTGGGATTTTTTTTTTTAATTTTAACTGTTTCACTGCTGGTATTTCTACAGCAAACTGGACCACTGTTCTACAGTGGGAATAAAATAGGATGGTGTGAACTAAAAAGGACAATCTAATATTTGTTATCTTAACCACCCATCCAGATAACATTAGTGCCATCATTATTTTCATCTCAGGAATATTAAACTGGAAGGAATTTCAGTCACTACATTCAGCTTCATGAAAGGTAAATACGTGACACCCTGTATTAAAGTTGCAAATGTACACAGAAATTAGTATTTTAGAACTCGATGAAGTTTACACCTAATTTTATTGATAGTTCTAACATCAAAGTTTAAAATCATTCCAAAAAGAGGTATAAAGTTTTAAAAGGAACTTTTCATTTAGCAATGATGTTTCCTTCAATATTTCTTTGAGAAAAAAAAAAAATAAAACCTTGTAATTTATAAAGTTACGGTTGCAGGAATTCCCACCAATGTATGGTGATATTAAATTGTTTAATTTGCTCACCAGGGCATCTTTTTATGGAGACTTTTTTTGGGGGTTTTTTTGTTTGTTTTTTCCCTGAAAAAGCTGACAGCCAAATGCCCAGGACAAGACTGCAGGATGCTGTGGCATGGGTAGAAGCAGGAGCTTTGGTGACTGGAAAGCCGCTGCCTGTCCATAATGCCTTTGCACGAGCCAGCCATCACAGGGGAGTACTTTGCTTTGGGTTCAGAAGCTGAAATTGCACCCTGAGCTGCTGACCCTGTTCTCTAGCCCTGTCCTGGGCTGCAGATCTCGAACTCGCTACTGGTGCAACCACTGTCTTATCAAAAACTGGACTTGAACTCGCTTGTTAAAAAACCCAGAACACTTCAGGAAGTTCTGTTACAAACAACAGGAGTTTTTTATCATACCTAAGTTAAAGCACAGCCCTGTACCACGTCCCACCACTGGGACTTGATCTCATTGAAGGGACCACCAGTGTAACCACTGCCCACTTCTTCCCCAGGAAGTCCTTTCCTGATGGTGTAATTTTGGGAGAAGGCACACTCTGGTTTGTAAGAAACAGAAAATACTAAAGCCTCCCAGTTGCAAAGAAACCACCCCAAGCTGAGGTGAGTGACAGACACCCCTGCCTGCAGACACCCAACGGGCACCAGCTGGGAGGTGTGTGGCTGCCACTGCTCTCAGCCCTCTCAGGGGACGACACAGCATCCAGCCACAGTGCAGGAGGAGGAACACAGCACAGCCTGGGCCAGCCAAGTGGTTATTCTCCTAAGTAATAAAATAAGCCCTTTTTCTCCATGTTGGAGATGACAGCAGTACTTTCACTTGAAGGAGAAAAGGATCCAGCACTGCCATGCTCATCTCTGCAAAGCAGATGGGGATACCTGTCAGGGATACATGAAATGGGGGCAGAGGGAATTAAGACATGAGGGCACAGCTATAAGTCACAGCACTACCTGGTGTGGTTTCAGCCCTAAGTTGCTCAGTTTTAAGTAGCTATATTTTACATCTTCCTGCAAAGAATTTTTTTGATTACTTGGGTCCATTCTCCACAGTTATACAGCATTACATGTCCAACATAACAAGTCACACCAACTCCTTCAAGATAGATTTCCTGGCTGTTTTTTAATCCATATACATTCCATGAATAAAAGTGTTTTTTAAAGGGCAGTAAATAGAACCTACAGATTTTGACACCTGCTAGTGTAACAGGCACTTTTCGAGGATAAGGAACAGCAAAATGTTCAGCAAATCACCAGTGTCTAAAACCCAACATAGTTCTCTAAAACTGAGCCTGATGTAAGAAAGACAAGGCATAAATTTTTGAGAGCCATTATCACTCACAAATCCCTTCTTCAGACCAAGAGAAAAGTACTGAGCTAATGTATCTTTTACAAAACATGCTTTCACTAAAAGGTTGTTTTCTTGTGACAATTTCAAAGCCACTGCAGATGCAAAGTCCACTCCAGAAATTACTAGTTTAGACTGAAAAACTCAATTCTTAAACTGAATAATTATTTCATAATTTTTAAAGCACCAGTGTCTCTTTATTTACGTACTGACAAAAATGACATTAAATGCTTTATAAAATATTTAAAGCCTTGTCAAATCACACAAAAAAGACATTTTGACTTAAGCAACAGTTAACATTGCTAAGTGACAACAAAGTGTATATTCATCCATAAAACATGAATAACAGAGGCTGAGCTTGGGACAAACAAGCAGCGATATTTTCTCAGGCATCAGTCACAAAGTACAATACTCATCTAACTTGGAACTAAGTACTAATGTACTTGACACAACAAATCAAAACATCACCCACAAATTCTGCAGCTGTTGTAATTGCTTTTATCCACGTTCTGTCAGGCATCGCTTGGGAGAGTTTCAGAGACAGGACAGAAATTAAGGAATATTTAAAGCTGGCCTATGTGCAGGAAAATTCCTCCCCAGGGTGCCAGGTGATCCTGATATGCCAGTTGAAATAAACAACTTCCAATCCTCATTGCAGAGGAAAAAAATAACAATGACAAAAAAAGCATCTGTTTGTAATATGTTCACCCCCCTGCTGCACCACTTGCTGATCAGCAGCGCAGCAACTCATGATATTACCACTGAAATTTTAGTAACCAGGCATCAGACTTGCATGTCACCAAGACAGCTCCTGACACATCCACTAGCTATGGTTTCAGGATGCCTGCACACTCAGGTGGAAGCTGATGACTCATGTGCATAATTTTCTTCACAGATAGGAAGATCAGTGATTTCCTTTGAAAAAAAATGAGAGTGTGAAACTGGAGAACAAATACGACCCAGCTCGACTCAAATCCCAGGAAATAAATAGTTAAGGAGTTCATAAACTGTATTCTCCCCATGCAATAAACACATGGTTCTTGTTAACAGGGAAGAAGTCCCTTTCATTATAGCTCAGCAACCCTGAAGGCAACATCCACCTTGGGTTTGAGCTCCGTTTTTATTTCTTTATGAATTATGACTTTTTTAATGCATTTACATTTTGCAAGGTATTTTTCAGCTGGTATCTTACATGTGAAGTCTGGGTATTTTCTGTTACATGTTATATATTACAATGGCTTGAAAAAATGTGAAATGTTATTTATCACCAGTCTAAAGCCAGGGAAATTGTAAGGGTGATTAATGGATGGGATTGTAATCAGGTTATTTAAAAGTTTGGAGATCTGAGGGGTTGTGATTGTGATATGTGGGTTCAGCTGCATGAAGAAGGTTGCTTATTATCTTACCTTCTAATATCAGTTATGTAGCATTTGAAGTAGATTAATCTATTTTTAGAAGTTCTGCACTCAGTTGTATAAAGCAGCTAATGTTCTGCTGTCCCACCAGATCATGTACTTGACACAGGCTGAGCTCTGAACATGCACCACTGTCCTTCAAGCAGATCAGAAATTACATTTCTCATATTTTCACAACTGCTCTGAACTATGACAGGTAAGCTTGAACACTCTCCATTGCCAGCAGACCCAAAAGGTTAGTAGGACAGTCAAAAAGCAGCACTGCACAGGAAAGACACAGTAACATCCCATAAACATTTACCTTAACATTGCCAACATAATGTGTGCACAAAAGGTGCCAAAAGGCTAATGTCACCCAAGATAACAGATATTACATTTCCTGGTGCAAAACTTGATCAGGTGGTAACAAGAAGCATCTATGCTACAGCATGGGATTTAGGCCATCACTGCTTTTCAAAATCTTAATAATTGCTTCCTTCTGAATGCCTGCATTTTGCCTGCAATGCAGGAAACACATTTTCTCCAGTCTTAAACCAATTGAAGGAAGCTTTTTGGTTTGGATCTGTCTTGCTTCGCCAGCATTACAACCTTAGGCCCTTGCAAGGCACAGGTTTAAATAAACTTTATCTTTTCTAAATAGCAGTTTGCTACCAACCTTGCTTTCCCCACCAGAGACCTTACACAAGGCTCAGCATTTAGTGGAGGAAGCAAGTCCATGAGTACAACTTTGTAAAAAGCACAGCTCTGTGATGCAGCACAGGTGCACAACCTAGAATAGAACAGAAAGAATGATGTTTGGATACACAACAGAACAGAGTTTGTTAAAAGCTTTTTGCCTTTGCAGGTAGAATGTACATTTGAGCAGCAACAGAACAAATTCTGGGCTGGGGAATGAGAAGCCATGGATACTAGAGGGGTGAAGAAGGCTGGGAATGAGCTGAAGGCTCTTTGGAGGTGGTAGACCTAGGCAGGGACCAAGAGAGAGGAAAAGAGTTTTAGGAAACCCTTTTATTTGAACACAGTCTTTCCCTTGGCTCTCTCCCCCTGTCCCCATCCTCTGGGACACAGCACTTCTTTAAGTCTAACCTCAGACCCCTAACCTGCTGCTTCCAATCCACTTCTGCCATAAAGTCTCTTCCTCCAACCTTTTTCCCCTCACACAAATCTCTTCACTCTCTCCTGGTTCCCCACTGCAGGGAATCTACTCCTTTCACACCAGGAGTGGGGCAGGAGCGGAGGTGGGGACTGGGATTTTTTTTGCTACTAGGATATGTGACATGTCACAGCAATTATCATCCCAGCTCCCACTGTCCCTTCCCCTGGCTTCCTGAACAGCCTGCCTGAATCAGCACAGCTCCGCTTATGGGGTGGCTGCTTAGGGTCTGCTCTGCTTTGGGGCTGGAGCAGACTGCCAGGAAGGGGACCAGCCTGGTGACAGGGAGGGCTAGAAGCTATTGCTGGAATGAAGTATGGCAAGGCAGGGACTGGAGGCACAGAGCCAGGAGGATCTCCTGAAAGGTATTGCAAAGCAGAGGCAGGAACAGAATGGAAGAGTTCCTCACCATTTCTCCAGGAAACCAGGCCAGCTACCATCTCAGCCAGTTTGTCCTTCGCCCTGGGTCGGCTCTGGACAGGCTGACTCTGGACAGCCTGGTTCAATATGGATTTCACAGCACTCTGGTTTTGAGGGAAATGCTGCCTCTGGAAAGCACCCCATGGGGTTGGGTGGGCCAAATGCCAAGCACAGATTGGCATGCAAATTCCAACCACCGGGCTCAAGAAGTAACAAATCGTGAGTGCCAAACCAGAGGCATCTCCACAGTGGGGACTGCACAGTGCAGGAGATAAATGGGCAACACACTGAAACAGAATAAATCCAACAAACTGCAGCTGGACTACCAGGAACCTATTGGAAAACAGCTATCAGCTGCTCTGAACGAGCCTGGTCAAACAGTGCTGTGAAGAAAGTGCTTGAAAAAAAGATACGTAAGCAGACAGAGCTTGCTGTGAGAAATGAAAAAACAAGAAAGGGTAGAAAGAAGGTAGGCAACTTTTCCAGAAGCTCTTCCAAGTTTTTTAGTGGCTAGAGAGAAAATATCAAGTGCCATTTCCAGAGCTGGGGGCTAGGGGTCAACTGCCATCTTGCCATAGCCATAGAGTAGCTGGCACCAGCCGTGCTGTCACACATTAGCTTTTAGCTGTTTCTTCTTAGTCTATAACTGATCTGTTTTGTGAGATTATGGAAAATGTCTAAACTATATGTGACTCAGTTTCCCTGGCTCCAAAATACAACTTTTGTTTCCCTTCTTCATTGAGACTTTTGAATTAGTGTTTGCAAACTGCTTTGAAAACGTAACTGCTAACTGTTGGTACTATCTGCAAACATACTAAAGAGAAAAACATTCCCACTGATGGTGAAATTTCAACCAAGGGACCAGGCAGAGAGAACCGTGTGGCATGTTCATCACAACTTTTTCTTCATTGTTTAGCAGGCCTTTCTCTCCTTGGCTAAAGCCACTAACCCGGGGGAAAGGTTTCTTTTCTGTCCAGAACAATGAGCTGTTAAAAGGGCTTCTTTGCCATACATCCTTTTGCTAAGGTACGCAGAGGCCAACTTGGGGTTGCAAAGGCATAGTTCTTGAAAAATCTTAAGAGGAAGGTTGTAAGGTCAGGTACATTGTGAACTACTCTGCAAAATCCACAGTCTCTGGATGTTTGTTTAAAAAATGCCTGGGAAACAAAAAATACCTGGTTTTGTTTGAGTTCATATAACATAGGAGAGGCTCCTACATCCCTGGCCTTTATTTAAACCATATGAGTTGGAAGGGGAATGCAATGTGGCTGGAAAGCTCCCAGCAGGTCTGGGAGGTGCTTTCTTGGAAGGGCCCACAATCTATTTCTAAATCAGCAAAACCCCTTCCCAATCCCTTCCACTTGATTAATCTGCCTTTTTTTCCTGCAACTGACTTTGCTGAGAAAGAGAAAGGCTTCCTATGGCCTTTAAAGCTCAGGGCACAAAGTGCAAAAAACACCCTGTGGGTCCCCCAAAGGGAAGCAGTGGCTTAAAAAGCAGAGCACAGGAAACCAAAGCACAGGCTGGGGGGCAGCCCGTGGACATGGTGGCTATCACTGTACTAGATCAGCTTCCTGGAGCCAGCCTGCCCACGGCTGGGGGAGTAGAGAGAGGCTAAGTGAAGAAGAGGGTATGAACCTGATGAAGGTTCAGACTTCTGTCCGTGCTGCTATTGCCAAAAAGGGAAGAGAAGGTGGAAAAAATGAGAAAGCAGATGCTTGCAAAGTGAGCCAGTCTGGGAGATATTCCCACTGCTCCTGGCCCATGGGTGACCACTTTCAAGGAGGGAGAAAATAAGTAGTGGAAGAGGAGAAGGAAACCAAAGAAAAAGAGGAGAGAAGATTTAAGACGGGTATCAAAAGACAAAAGAACCATAAAGAAGATGAGCAAAAAGAGAAAAAAGAGAGAATGAAGAAAGGGAGTTATCTATTGAATTGAAAGAATCAGTGGCTGTCCTGCTCCCTGTGTCAGTACATTTACCAGTGAACATCTGTGGAGTGTGTGCAGGTCATTTTTAACATGGATGGTATTCCCCTTAAAGGGACACATGTCTTAGAGGACTGAGAACAAGACCAAAAAGGATTCACAGTCTCAGTACTGGTTCTTTGGATGCCCCTGAGCTAATCATGTAACTTTTGTACCTCAATGTTTGCATCCTTTGCAGGACATGGAGAAAATTCCATTATCCTCACAAGGGAGTGGGGAGACCAGATTCAACTTTTTGTTTCCCAGGAACCTGGAGGCCAGTTCTTGACTTTAAGCTTCTTTCAGAGCAGTGAAAATGACTTGACCTGTGCTAAAAACCAAGGGACCTACATTTCTCAGACCTAATACAGTCTTACCATTAGATGGCCTGAAAATTTATCAGATTAGCCCTGGGTAATGCTAACAGATGGCATGGCAGGGCACACACATGGCAGAGCAGGCAGGCACCACTTGGTCATCTCCCTGCTCTGCTGTTAAATTTGTGGTGCTCCAAAGTTGTGTTCAGCAATGGGCACCGTCCCCAGTTTGTTCCACTGGCAAAGTCATCTTTGCCTGGGAATAGGACAAAGACTGAAGCCCTGTGCTGTCAAGCAAAATAACACGTCTCAAAAGCCACTCTGGGACGCCTTGTTATGGTTTCTGCTAAAGGGACCGTAAAGTGAAATCAATTAATACCAGAAGCAGCAAAGAAACTTAAAGAGACAAGGAGCAATTAAAAAGGCCAGTGAGAAACAGGCAAGGAATAAGAGAACAACTTCAGTCGTTGTTGAAGGGTTGCAACCACACGAAGATAAGAGCACAAAACCCCTTAGAAAGGGGACTGCAGACAATTTTCCAAAACATCTGTTGAGGAGACCCTGTCTGTATGTTGTTGAGGCAGCCCTGGAAGGGAAGGGAGCACCTTCTCCCTAGCCAGGATGGCACGGTGGCCTGGCAGTACAATAAACAAATATTTTAAACAGCCTTTGCCACTTCTCAGTTTCCCTCTGCAAAGCCTCCCCTCCTCTCTACCTGTGCTCCAGCAGAAGAGCTGAGCACGAGAAGCCCTGCCAGGAGGCAAATTCATTACCAGCTTCCAAGGGAGGCAAGAAGAGTTTGCACTTGGCTCTGAAGGAGTATTACTGTGAACGTGGGGTACATAGGTAGTCCCCGTGAGCGAAGTGCACTGATTTTCCCTTCGGAAGAGGTTTTGTATCGTTGCCTGCAGCAGAGCTAGTGCACTGCCATCTCGTGGTACTTTTGAATGACTCACGCTAGGTGAAAAGCCAGTCTAATCAACAAATGCCAAAACGGGGCTCATCACACTGTGGTTGTCCTGGGGCCTAAGCAGTCACACCAAGGATGCAAAATCCCCCACTGTGGGTGAACAGCAAGACAACCCCTGCCATTCTCATAATCACTGGCTCAAGGCTCTGGAGAAAACTGGTTTCAAAAAGATCTTGTTCCCCTGTTCAGACAATTCACCAGACATGCACCCAAGCAAACACAGCTTCCATTTCACACAGATCCCACAAGGAGCAGGACAAATGACGTGAATTTGGGCAGCAACATGAGGTGGAAATATCTGGCAGCATAGGGCAGGCTGTATTTATCCCAGATAGCAAGCAGTGCACTTCTCACTGCCCACCTACTACCCCAGAACTGCATACATAATGTGAAGATTTTTTTTTTCTTTTTTTGACCATCAACTTCCTTATCTGAAATTCTGAAGATTCAGGGAGTTAGTATAAACCAGCAGCAAACAGGGAACAAAGACCTTGCATATAAATATCTCATCAGTAGGTAGAAAAGACAGCTATGCAACAGCAAAAGTAAGCAGTCTTATATATCTCATTAAATTGAATTCAGCAAAAAGTAGTTTTAGGATAAAGTGGTGATTCCAAATTTTTCCTAGAACTACTTCTCCTCCTCAAGTTCAAGACTGGATGAATGGATACACATCCACTTTGGTTATAATCCATTCTTTTAGGCTACTAGAATGATATTAAATCCCAAATCAACATGGCCTTAGAGACTCCTTTTCATTTCCATACAGCAACTTGAATTCTGAATCCCAAAACTAGCAGATGGAGCTCACTGCTGCCCCTGAAGGGAAAGCCTCATAGACCTTTACTGCCTGCACAGTGTCCCATTCTGGTTCTGTGAAAACACACCCGCCTTCTCAGCACCTTCTCAGCCTTCCAGCCCTTCTGCAGGCCAGCAGACCTCCCTACCAAGGAGCAAAGGTAACATTAACTCCAGTTCTATGATCAGTGAAGGTAGACAGCAAAGCCAGAAAAGCAGGAAAAGATTTCTTCAGTTATCTGCAACTGCTATTAATTCTCCAGAAAACAAGAAACAAATTTATGTCCCCACATGTCCTCCTCTTCCTGTATATGCCTAAATAATCTTTCCTAGGTAGATACTACTTCCCCCTCCAAGCTCAGCACAAATACGGTTCCAAGCAAGCTTTAGGGATAGGAAGAGTGAGTCCACTTGACTCTACAAAAAGCTGTACAGATGCACTATTTGTCTCTTCACCCTCTCACACGTTCTTCACTCTTCACTCTCTTGTTAATATATTCCTATTGCTTTGATATCATAAATATCAACGTGCTAGTGAAACAGTCACCAGACAAGATTTATGTACGGAACTCAGATTTGAAAGATCTCAAAAAGATAATAAACATGAAATAATGGCAGTGGCACAGGTGTGTGGTTAAAAAGAAAAATCCTAAACTAACATTTTAAAGGACCTTCTAGAGAAAATGTCAAATAGCTCATGAGCCATAAATTTTTTGTCCCTTTTATAAAAGAGACAGAGATGAGAGAGAGAAAACGAGAACCTCAAAATTGATGGAGGAATGGGATTAACCAAATTACTGCAATGCACACAGGAACACACCTGCACTCCCTTACACGCTGTGTGAGGGGTCTCCACGTGATCTTGAGCTTACCAGACAGAAAATCCTACACCAGCCCTCATGTACAACAGGCTTCAAAGACAAGGATTTCCCAGATTTTGTGGGAATTCTGCTGGGAAGAGATGCAAAGCCTCATGTACCTCAAGGGTGCAAGCAATCAGGAACAGGTTAGAAAAAAAGTCCATACAGTCTCTGTGCCTAAGCAGGTTTGCAGAGAGAGGAGGGAAAAGAGAAATCTGTAATTACTTCCATTACAGTTATTCTCTTCCTTATTGAAAGGTATAAAAAGAACACCAAAGGCAGGATGAGGATGGGGCAAAGACTGCAAAAGTTTACAGCAGTTTTAGAAGGTGCCTAAATCAGGCTCAGGGCTCCAGCACCTCTCAGCAATAGCTTAAAAATCTACAGAGTGCAATAAAGTGCAAAAAATAAAGAAAACCTGCACAACCTGATCTTTCATTACATTATTCCTTGTCCCTCTACTTACATTAGTATACACACATGCTATATTAACAAATACTTATGTATGCGTAAAGGTTTAATAGACACTTGTACATACTCCTGAAATTATTTCAAAGCTTTAGAGAGAAGCACTGGAAACAGTGAGAACACCATGAAGTTAGCTCAGGTAGAGCTTATTTCAATATCTCCCACCAGAGAAAAATAGTTCAGATGACTCCCTACAGAAAACAGGCAGTATGGAATATCTACAGGTTTTGCCAGAAGTTTATCCTAAAAATGACTCAGACTTACAGACCAAGTCTCTTGAGTCCTACAAGACGCCGATTAGCCACCAACAACCCAGACATGTGCAAGATCTACAGAATGCTGTTCCTCTTCTGCAGTTTGCCACAGCCTTTACCTCACGTCACAGAGGAAGGATGTGCTGCTGGGGAGGGCACTGCCTCGCCCTAGCAGGCTCTGCAGCTTTGCCCCTCGTGAAGGTTGGAGGATATGAACTGGAAAACACCTCAAGGAAATATGTCCCTTTGTATTTAATAGACACAAAGAAAAGTGTAGAACAGACAGCTTCAAGAAGATTAAATGAATTTATTGTCTGCCTGGCAGAGGTTACATGGAAGGCTAAACTGAATTTTTTGTGTCCTACTGGCTCATAGGCATGAAACTAAATGTCTTGGTTTAGGGGCAGTAAGTGGTTGTAATCCTTTACTGAAAGTGGTTCCATTATGTGGGTTCAACATTTCATTTAATTTAAAACTGTCACATTCTGGTTTGGGTGTTTATATCTTCTCCCTTGTTCATCTGATTATATATCCCAGTGAAAACCTGTGTGCAGACATGGCAAAACAATGCCAGCTCAGAGGCCCGTGTGTGTGAGCCCCCCTGCCTCAACACCGGTCCCAGCCCTCAGCCCACTGCACGTCACACTGGGGGCCTCCGCAGTAACCAGGGCTGGGAAACTGATTCCCAAGGAAAATAAGAGTTTTCCCCTCCATGGATCCTTAGGAAGGGGAATGGATTCCCTGATCCAGCCCACTGTACGGACACCCAAGGTTTTGCTCTGGCACCATCGAGGAGATGGCACAGAAGTGGGAACAAGCGGCAGGAAGCAGCACACTACAGATGGAAATGTGCACCTCACAGGAGTTCTTCAGTGACGAACCCACGAACTGCACAGTGTCTGTTCCATATCAAGTTGACTTCATAGCCTACTTCCAAAACTTTATACTATCATATATTCTCTATATGCTACACGATAAAAAAGGTCCTTTTAGAATACAAAGAGCTTTCTAAAGTACTGCTAGGACTGTGTTACTCATTTTTTCAGCTTAAGCACCAGGTGCCTTAGTTACAGCAACCCCAACCACAGAGGGCTCAGAGGGAGCCATTAAAACTAGGGGGAAAAGAAAAAAAAGAAATGGACTTATAAATACATTTCTTACATCTAAAAATACCTTAAATCTTATCTCAGACCTTCTGAAACCTGCAGGAGAGAGTTTGTCCCACTGGGAAAAGAGGGTGGCTTTCCAGTGGCACAGAACTCCCATCTCAAGCTCTGCACAGCTGCAAGTTACCTGACTTGCACCATTTCATATCGTTATGTCCAAAGGATCAAACACAAAACAATGACCATTCTAGGCCATGTTAGCAACCCAGCAGGAAAAATATAAGATCATGGTAGGAGAGAAAGCATTACTCTGCCAGGTTGATAATTTTTTTATTTAGTGTCAGACATTAATTTTTTTTTTTAAAGATGCTAGAATACACTCAGGAAAAATAAATTACTGAACAGAAGCCAGCTGACATACGTATTTAATTGCTATCACATGACTTCTCAGTTTAATATCACCTCTACATCTGTGAGGGGACGTTCATGTGTATCTAATCCACAACTGCTGCCAAGAAACGTTGAAAGAGTAATTTTCTCTGTTTATGTAGGTCCTATGTTGTGTTATCTCGTCTAGCTCCAAAACAAGCAGAGGGAGCATCTGTTAACTGAAAAAAAAAAAACCCAACCAATTCCCAGGGCAGAGGAGATGTTATCCAACATCGTGCAGGTGTTTCAATAATGCACTAAAGCCAGGTTAATTTTACACCTATTGGAAACAAAGGATTATGGAATAGACTTTAAATGACACTCCTATAATGTGTCTCTATCCCACATATACCTCATGGCATAATGGCAAAGGATGGAAACGTTACTTATATCCCCTGAGAAAGTTCACAAACATGAGAAAATATTAAAACCACAAAATAAAAAGCAAAGTGAAATCTTAATTTTCATGCCAGAAATCTGGCTCCACTTCATATATTAGTTCTTTCACAGTTAGTTATACAGGTGTTTCAAAGCTCCCTTTACATCCACGAGCCAGAATTTCACTGGGGCCCATAAAACTGCTCTTTAGAGCTTTTCTCTCCAGCTGTCCAGCCATAATCCAAAATTCAGTCTCAAGTGCTGCATTTTTACCATCACTGTGTATTACATTCATGTAGGTAAGAAATCAGACTGGAGAATATGCTAGCAATTTACCACTGGGATTAAACTGACTCTTTTATTTTTGTTCTTTCAAGATTGTGCCGCTTGCAGGGGAAAAAAAAGAAACAGTGTTCCTGCCTCTATTGGTTTTTCCCTTTGAACAGTTGATAAACACAGCTCCATTTCCCTGGTCTCCCAAAGCCTTAGATGATAATGTAATTCCAGTTTGGTTTCTGCTACACCCAAACATAAGTATTACTGATCTATCTAGCTGTTCCCTAGACTTTCTGAAGCACCTGTGACAGTAAAAGAGCAACAGAAACTTTGAAGGAAGAGGCAGGGTTTTTTGTTAGAGCAACAGATAAAAACACCACAGTGCAGTCAAGCCCACAAGCCTTTCTCCAAGGGGGGAGAATTTACCTCTTCCTAAAGATGTTACCTCTTCTTGCAAGACTTAATACAATTATATTATGAAATCATCATGTCTAAAACAACACTATCAAGACCATTTGGGTGCTGTTCATAGATTATAGTCAGATCATGTTCACATAAGACTGCCCACGGTTAAGCACTTACTTCTGCCTTTATATTCGCAGCTAGATTTTTCCAGCTTCCCTTTAGGGAAGTTTTCAATGAAATGGCAAGTCCTGCAGTGAAACATGAAAGCAGCAAAACTTGGATCTCTTCTTGCTGTACCACTGGAAGCTTTCCACAGAGGATGCTTCCCACTGTCACGCTTCATGTACTGCATCTACATGATGGACTATGTTTACCTCTCGCGAGTTTATAACTGGGCTCTGTCTGCTGCAAAACGCTGAACAACTGTGAGTGCTTTGCCAAGTCCTGGCAGGCTCTGAGATCATACAGCTCCCCCTTCCACACAGGACAAGGCTCCTCACACAACCCCCATCCAGCTCAGGAACAGAGCCACAGCTTCAGCTTGAAGTTGGTGCAGTCCTGGGAGCTACAGAGTATTGAAGTTCTTTGAGTTCCCTCAGCAGAAAAGAGTGCATTATCACCAGAGACTGTTTCCATTCAATAAAGTAAGAACAGACTATTTAAATGTTATTTTTACAAGTCTGCCACTGCGAAAAATACACTGAGTAGCAAATTTAGCTCTCCAGCCCGTTCTCACCAACATCCCAGAGAGTTGTGCTTATGCATCTGACAGCAGAATTTAGTCCCAAAAATTTAAAAGCAAGCCTACACCAAAATATAGGGTTTGAACCTAAAGTATACTCTTAGAGATGTGTTTCTGTGGTAATAAATCAAATGTCAGAAAATTAAACTGAAGCAACTAAATAAATATTTTAAATTATTTAGTGTTAGAGATTTATGTCTAATCAACTAGCTCTACTCAGAAAATAAGTACAGTTTAAGGACTTCCCCATATATATTCACTCAGCAGACTGGAATTCTGCTTCAGGTTGAACTTCTTTTCATTCCACTCACCTTTCCCCAGTTATGCTCATCTAAACTTCTGCATTATTTACAGGACCTTCATTTACACAGTATTTAAGTACCTTATAATTTATAACACCAATGAGGGAAGCAGTATTTTTCCCAACTCTACAGGTAACAGCTGAGGTGCTGCAGTTATACAGCTTGCACGTGGCCAAATCACCAGGCATCAGTGATGAAATCTGGAACTGGAGGCTAAAATCAAACCTGCACACTGCCTCTCCTTCATTTTGAAGGTAATTCTTTTTAATGCTCCTGGTTACCTAGTTTCTATCTTGATTGTCAGCAAGGTATCTTATCAGCATGGTTAAAAATGCAGTGGATCTGATAGCAACGATATCTGTCCAGATTATCAAGTGGTAGTGGCTGACACCCATTACCTCAGGGCTGGACATAAGCTAAAGACTTAGAGATGGAAGTTCCTCATCCTTGAAAATTAAATAAAATGATGGAATCAGCAGCTGACCCTATACTTCTACTACACCGCTATCTCCATTCAATAAATGTCAAAGCCTATCCCACTGAAGAAAAAGGAACAGGGACACACTTTCAGAATGCCCAGCTGCTGCACTGGTTTGCTGGAGCCATAGATGAGAAATGAAGGAGCCAGAGGCTGATTGCCCAGTGCTAGACCAGTGGGTTGGCAGAGGAATCAACTCTTTCTAGTCCCATCATAAGGAATGCACCAGGGACACAAGGAACTGTGCTGGAAGTGGTTTCTGGGGTGAAAGAAATACAGTAGGCCCTGAGCAGTTTCTAAGGCTACCCTAATTCCTGCCAGGCTACAAAGTCATCTTTCTCTGCTGTTTCCCGGTTGAAGCTTGGGTGCTGCATCCTTCCAAGTCACCAGTGACTTTGGTAGGAATGGAGGTGGTCGCTGGCACTGCTTTGCCTCCTCACAGCAGTGGCAAACACAAGGAGCACAGATGACTGTGGTAGCTCCAGCAGGGACATGGCAGTGCCAGGAACCCCTTGCAGAGAGTGTTAATGAGCGTGACAGGGAGCGTGACTGCAGCAGAGCAAAACGAGAGTTTGTCCAGAGAAATCCCTCACGGTCCACAGGTGTCAGCGTGGAAGGAAGTAGCTTGGAGGCATGAACACAATAGCTCAGGCCTCCAGATGTTGCCTGAAAGAGATGTGATATGCAGCATGTAGTTTTTTGAGGGTTGTTAATGAACAAAATCAATTAATCCAAGCAACCCACTCCTAGGTGCTTCCTAGGAGCGTTTCCAGTGCTTGCTGTGCTGCCCTTTTTGGCATGGATGAGACCCCCTCTAACCATTGTATGATTGGCATGGATGAGATCCCCTCTAACCCTAGCAGGCAGCTGATGGGCACGCAGGCAGCTCAGCTGGGAGAGTAGAGAACCAGCAGAGAAGCAGGAACTGCTCCAAGCACACAAATCATGGCAGAACAGAGGGCTATCTCTCATCAGAAATCAGGTTCATTTCCTTACCATTTTTTAGGGAGAGACTTGCATGGAGCAAGGTAATTGCTGTTTTACACGACTTTCAGTACTGTCAGATAAAGAGATAATAAAGGCATTTTCTTTCTCTTCTCTTTATTCCCTGACTCACTCTTCCTTGCTGTCTCCTGCACTTTGACATTCCATCCTTTGCAACCAATTTGCACTCCTTTCACTGATTATTTTTAGCCTGTGCTACTGAATCTGCCTTTACTGCTCTTATTTGCACTCTCCTTTCTCCTCTGTTTCACTCCACACACTCACTGGCTCCTTTTCTGTCCTTTGACATCCTTCCCTCCTCTTAGCTCTGCTTACCCCTGTACTGCACAGAGATAGAGGTCTTTTCCTCTCTCATGCTTCCACTGGCCCTAATAGGGGATACTGTTAAAAGTGAAGGAGCAAAATCTTGACAGGCTAAATTAAAGAAACAACCTGGCAACCTTTTGGCAGTTGCATCTCATGGGCAGGAGTCTAATAGTCATTCACTAACGTGCTGAACAGCACAGAGTGACCCAGGCGTGGGAGACACTTCAAGGCCTGCCACTCTCCCACTATTTCATGTACATTTGTAACACCATAAGACATCAGCTGATCCACTTGACTAGAAAGCAGGGTCTTCATGGTGTTCTGGTAAACCCATCCTTTGAAGCAAAAAGTAAGAATTTCGTTTCTGTTTCAGAAAGTTTCTTGCTTTGCATTATTAATAACGTTTGGCACGCTAGAACCCTTAGCTAACTACTCCTTACAACCACTTTTCGCCTCCAGCCTGCCAGGTAGGAAAGCGTTATCATTTCAATTTCAACGTTACAGACACTCAGAGACAGCAACTGAGCTGGTAAAAACCACTGGAAGAGCAGAGTCAGAGCCAGGGAAGAAGCCAGAAATGCCTACTTCCCCAAACCATTATTCCATCCTACTCTCTGGGGAAGAAGGTGGCACTAATAGCATCTTATTAGCATACGTGTAGGAAAGCTCAGTGGGAGGTATGGTTTGCCACACTCCCCTGGGGAAAGGCAAGGAGGTGACCTAGAAGAGGGATTTAAAGGCTCTGACAGGCCTGATATATGGCAATCTAGAAACAGCCTAATTGGAGGAGAAGGCTTAGGGGTAAATCCATCCCAGGGATAGGGAGAAGCTGAGACTCACCATTAAACTCAGAAATAGGAACACTGTGGAACATCACACAGGGGGAGCAAAGGCAGCAGGACACAGGCTAGCTCAGGTCCTGGTGTCTGTGAGCTCTTTAGCACAGGCACAGTGCCACATGGAGGCAAGTTCTGCTGCTTCCAGGTGCAAAGCAATGCATCCACTGGGGTTTTCCTCACTCTGTAGCACATGGAATAAACATCACTGGTACTGCTCAGGGGATCCTGCACTGTGCACTGCTGCACAAAGCACACGTGATCTTGGATTCAGGTTGGTGCTGTAATATCTTGACCACCTCAATATCAAGTCCCCCAAAAAGGTACAAAAATAAATCCTAAGACAAAAATCCATGCACCCTCCCCCCGTTAGCTCCTCAGAGCATTCAGTTGTTTATACATGCCATTACAGCTTGCTGGAAAGTACTGTCAAAAAATCATTATGTTTTAAAATGGGAGCCTTTTAACATTACTCAGATTGTCAGAAATTTTCTGTTGAAACATCTTTTTAAATAGATAATCAGATTTTTGGAGCAATGTGGAAAGAATTCTTGTTCCTTGAAAAAAAAAAAAAAGGTTTTTGTTGGAGAAATAAATGCTGAAGGCTTTTCATCATTTATCTTAAGTTTGGGAGGTTTCAGGAATCTGTAGTTATAAAAGATTAAGACCCAAAAGAGTTTTGCCTGAACACTATAAAAGGAATTGCTGGGAAACACCAATATTCTCCTCTCAAAACAAGCACCTTTTTTTTTTTTCCAGGACTTTTAATGAAGAAACATTATCCAATCACTCTTATCATTCATTGCTGGAGCAGTTATAACTTGATTCATTTAAACAAGAAGCCCCAGTTCATATTTTCTCTTGTACATGATGTTATACTACCCACTTGTTTTATTCATGCAAACAAGTTCTGTTCTACTACACTAACACAAAAATGAATAAACTGAACTGTATTCTGCCTTACACATCAAAGCAACTATGAGCTAATCTATTTCTGATAACTTTCCTTCACATCTTTCTGCAAAAAGCACCCATTTTTTATTACAGAACAAAGGTTTGTTTTAAAGGATTGTGCAACTGGATTGTATTTTAAATAAATTCAATAGGAAAACCAAAGCAGGTAGGAAACACTGCTCCTACTTCCACAGATACTTTTCTGTCTGCAGATTCTCTCTTTACAGCTCTTTCATCCCCTATCTCATTGCCAATAACCTGTGTGGAACTGAGGAACAAAAACATGGTATCAGAATTTTATGAATAATAAGCATTTCTTTTTTTAAAACAAAGGTAATCTTAGAGGTGCATTTCACACAAAATCAGCTTAAATATGGAATTCAGAAAGCTGTGACAGGAAACTTTTTCTGTTCAAATGTATTTATTAATAATAGTTTTCTTCTCCTTGCTCATGCAGTGCTACTGGAAGTTGCCAGATTGAAAGCTCTAGAGGCGCAAGTCCTATTTATTCACGAAATAGGTCAAAAATAGTCATTGAAGCAAACACTTTCCCACACACACATCTCAGCCAAGAAGGCACTGTAGCTTGTACAGATTCAGTGATGCCAGTTTTCTGTGCTCAGCTGCTAGCAAAGATGTCTGTTTAATTGCGCTATGGACATCTAACTCCTGTGAACTGTACTTGCACGTCAGATCTTTCAAGAGGCATCACGCTGTAAAGGCTTTCATTAATTTTTGGCCTGATGATTTACCTTGAGGCTCAACCTCCCCGTGAAGACAGAAGTATCAGTCTTTCACTCTTCACAATTCCAAAGCTGTGTGCAGTTCCTGAGTTGCTGGGGTTTTTATAAAAGCAGGTGTACATACAAAACAAGAAGATACCCTACTGCCCTTTCTGGTGTACTCACCTTAAACAAGCAGAAGAAGCACTATGATTATCTAGGATCCCAAGTTTCTCCATAAGAATTCCCAAGCATTAGCAACATTCTAAGTCTGCAGTTGACAACAGGGACTCAAGCCTTCATTAGAAGATATTCACTTCCCTTGGTCCTCAAAACAAATCTGATTCAACATAAAATCACCACTCATCTAGCATTTCTACACTCACCTGCTCTGTCTCTGTGTATTTTTTATATGTATGTACTGACATTTAACAACTGTAAACTAGGCTTGGCTGTGAATTCACAGCAGGAAACATTAAAGTCCAGAGGGAAAGAATGCAGCTCTATGTTAAAAAAGCCCATTTTCAAAAAAAAAAAAAAAAAAAAAAAGCAATAATCAGTTGGGAAGTGATAACATACCAGAAACTGGTATCCTCAATCAAAGAGTACGTGTGTCAAAACTGAAGGCACCTTCTCTACAAATACCATGTCAGTAACAAACACCCTCATCTGTACCATGACAAAAATGCAAGGCAGTTTTCTGCCTTCCATGAGACAACCTGGGTCTCAGTAAGCTTGCAGAGAGCGAGGCAGGGCTTACAGAGCAGCAGGAGACCATGCTATGTTGCTTTCCTCCCCTCCTTGGTGACCCTGTGTCTGTTTTCAATGGCTGGGGAAAGGTAGCAATGATCTCTCATGTTATTATAAAGGCCCAGAAACAGTTCACAATCAATAGGCTTGAACGAAAAACATAATTTTACCTTTTAAAGTCATTCCTTGCACGTGTCTTTTTCAACAGCACTAACCAGAACACCTGCCAAAAAACTATCAGACAGATGAGACGCCTTCTAGTTGCAAACAAGTAGAAAGATGGATGATGCCTTCATAACATGACACTTTTATCCCTTAAGTAGTTTCTCCAGTACTGCTGACTCATAATTCAAGTCTCAAAAAGTGCAGCCATTCCAGGATCCTGCATACAAGTACTCATGAGCCAAATCCAATATGCATGGCATACACATGCTCAAGCCTGTTTTTACCAGTCAAACTGTATTTTAAGAGATTTTAAAAAGAAAGTGAAAAAAAAAAATCTGATTTGCACAAAACATCCTTTAGATACTCATACGTGATGGGTGCCTTATGACTCAGGCAGCACAGTTTTATTACCAGTTCTCCTTCCCAACTTGCTCAAAAACACTGTGTAAAGTCACTCTTCCCTCCTGAAATCTGCTGAGGAGGGGGGATAAAATTTCAGCATCACATAAAAGTTCCACTTAAGCCTCCTCTCTGCATTTCAGGAGAAGGTTTGGGAACCATCTTCAGAAAAACAGTTTCTGGCGTTCCAGAATCATCAACTCCTAGCCAACCTTGAAACTGTGTGGGACCTACTGCCCCAGCTCCCAAATCTATGGGGCCTGATGGGATTAATCCCAGAATCCTCAATGAGCTGCTGATGTCGTCACAAAACCTCTCTCAATGGTTTTTGAGCAGTCTTGGGACTCTGGAGAGGTCCCAGCTGACTGGAAGCTGGTGAATGTTGTCCCAGTAGTCAAGAAGGGCAAGAAGGCCAACCCAAAAACCACAGGGAAGCAGTCATGGCACCAAGCCTGATGGAGTTCAAGTTTTTGGATGATACTCTTGGGCACATGGTGTGACACTTGGGAATGGGTGCAGGGTTAAGGGTTGGACTCGATGATCCTTGTGGGTCCCTTCCAACTCAGCATATTCTGTGATCCCAGGTAAAGTTATCCCAAGACTGCTCTCTGTAATTATATTAAAAGTCTCCCCCTTTCACAAGTCAGTAGAATCAAGATAACCTCTCCTAGCAGTGTAAATACCTGCAAAAAGTACAGGATGATGGCAAAGAACATTGTCAAGTAACTGCTGATTGTAAAGTTCAGTGTGGGTGAAAATTTGCTGTACTCAAGTCCCCAGTTTATCTGCACAGCAGAAACAGCTCCCGGAGTGGCAGTTTGCAAGCACAGTCAAGATGAACAAAAACTCATCTCAGCTGTGACCAGGAGGGAGCTTACCTGCCAGACTGAGACCAGCACAGTCTTCTGATTGATTCAGCTCTCAGTCTCTCTTCTCAGTGTGCTACAAGGTGCCAACTGCATAGGTAGCTGTGTGAAACAGTTGGGAAGCTCTTGGAAAGAGAAGGGAGAGCGCCTGTCGCTCCACACTGAGGCACTTGTTCTTCCTGTTCTGGGCACAGGGTAAAACTCAGATGTATTCTCACTGACAGCATTTGTGTATCAGTGTTAAGACACCCATTTAAGGGCACTAAACCTTGAGAAGGCATAGAGAAAACGTGCGAGGTGTCAGCACACACCTAGTAAAAGTTACAGATACTGTCAAAGCTCTCAAAATATCCAGCTGCATTGACTTCCACGGTTTTTCAGTGCAGAAAACAGTGTCCATAGTTAGCATTAATAATTGCATAACAACCAAATGTTTATATTCACCTCTTGCACACGTGGGACTTGAAGGCAACATGGTGAGTTCACCCTCAGCCCCAAATATATGCAAATGTATGTGCCACAGATATAAGGGAGACAGTAATCATGGATAACTGCAAAGAGACGGATTCTATCAGGAAGGAAAACAGAAGGCTGTAGTCCTTCGAGCAGAGGGAACATTTATTTTCTACATTTCAACTCAGGCAATCAGAGCACATAGGAGGAAAAGTTGGTACATTTTGAATTATTGTTTGGAACAACAAAATACCAGCAACGGTCCTGTGATGAGCAGAGCACTGAGCATCAAACATCAAGAATCCTCTTGGTATGACTGTCGTTCCTCAGACTAGAAGAGGTTTAGGACTCAAGAGGATCTGATACAGCAGAAATGCAGGAAGAGAGGCAGCCTCATTCTGCATCAACTAGTTTAGGTAAGTTCAGCAGGAATGACAAACCCCTCCTCTGGAGAAATAGGACATGAAATGTGAGCAGAAGAACCCAAGTTAATATGTTTAGATGTCAGTACTGTTGTGCTGTCACTGCCCTGTGAAAAATTGTATTCAAATACTTGTAGGATAAAAAGGGAGTATGAAAACAAAAAAAGAGAAGGAAGTTCTCCTGTAGAATATATGGAATAGCAGACAATTGCAACATAAGGAGATCACTGGAAATTGAAGAAGAGCTTATCCAGATATTATAAGGCTCTTGTCACTGTGAAAGGGGCAACATCAGTCTGTGCCCAGAACTCCTGAGATGGTAGCTAACAATTTCTGCCTGAATAGACCAGAAATGCCTCAGCCAGACTGTTTTTTAAGAACACTCAACCCCCACACACACTTCCGAACTTGAACTGATGTCTGTGGATAAGGAGTTATACTTCTAAATTTATCTCTAGCCACTTAACTAATTCCAAATAAAACACCTCTGATATTTTGTGCAAGCAGCCTGTTTAAATCAAGTGTCCTGAAGAAACCCCTGACTATAGATTAATCCCTTGGGTGCTTCCTGGCTATGAGTTGTTGGGTTTTATGCTTATGCATTCTTCATGGAATTTTAGTGTAAAAGAAGGTCTGTCTTTGTTTACCAAAGGGTTAACAAAAACTCTAATAATTAAAATTCACAGTAATCAGCTAAGGAGCTCCCCAGTGCTAAGTCTAGTACACATCAATTCCTTTTCTCCTGCAGGATAATGGACCAGTCAAGTAAACTTCCAACTGCCCCCTGCAGGGCTGTGGCTAACAGGCTAACAAGTGGGTACTTGTACTGCCCCATCTCTCTCCTTCCTCCAACAGCACGATTCCAGCTCCATGTGGCAGATATGACATTTTATAGAATGGGCCAACTCACTCCTGTTGTTCCTGCTTTCTCCAAAGCTGAATCTGGTCTAATATGACAATAGCAGCAAGTGAGACTTAAGGTGTTTTAAAAGATCCAAAATACATACTGGTCCCAAAAAATTAGAACTTACAGGTGAGGTCAGGAGAGCACCAAGAACAGCTTTCAAAAATACTCATGCCCCCTGACAAATGCTTTCTTTTCAGCGTTCCCTACAAGTCAGATTGCTGGGACAGTCTCTCTCAAATGATCACTGTTTTTTCTAACCAAGCAGAGAACATCCCTCCCTTCTCCACATGTTAAAATGCCACTTAAGACCCTCGAGGTGGCAATAACCACCACAAGGTTAAGTCAGTCACAGAAACTTCTCTTACACTCTTTGGATGATGATGTGTCTTGTTCTGATTCTCCTTAAAGGAATGCCCTGAGGTGAGAAACAGAGCTTTCAAGAGAGTCACATCTGTGTTAGGGTGTTGGGGAGGCATCCATGACAAGAATCCAGTACAGCATTAAGTGAGCAACACCACCAAGATGTTCTTTATCAACAATTAAGGGAACTGCGCTGCATCCTGAGCAACCACAATGCCAGTCAAATGTGTCAGGCTATTTAGGACAGAGCAGGATGCAGTCCCAGAGGAGGAGGGCAGCTGCTTCTCTCCCCAGAGAAAGCAAACATGTGGGGCTTTTTTCAACCAGAGATCCATGGCTCACTCCTGCTGAGGGCTTCCCAAAGACATACTGCATCAGCAAATTCACCCATCAGTTTGCTTCTGCTGCTGCCCACGATAGTCTTGTTTATTTGTGAGCAGCCACAGCTGGAACCAGGGGTATTTGCATGGTTTGTGCCATTATGTCATAATCCTGGTGGTGGATAAAATCCATGGTGATTAAGAAAATAATTTGGTCCTGTGATGTAAATTTATAAAACACAGCACACGCTATTTACTTTGCACTAGGGAGTGCCTATTTGCTACTGAAACTGTGAAGGTGAAAAACCTTTCATTGAATTTAGCATTTACAAGTCGATTTAAATTTTATATCAAATGTTTACTACAGAGATTTTGAAATTTGCAACAATTAACAGTGATGATCAATACTAGCTGAGAACATCCACCTTGTCACATACTTAAAGGATGCTAAGAAAGTGAAGCCTTAAATTTGTCCCTAAGGGAGTCTGAGGTGGCACATGACACGGTAACAGCAAACTAACTCGATCTTTATCATCAATATTTTCAACGTAAACTGAAAAATACAAGCTTTTTTTCAATATTAACTACATCAAAACAGAAGTGCAAGCACATAAAGAGTGAATTATCTGTGCATTACTGTTAATAAATTCTATGCACTGTTAATAATAAATATGCTAATAGCATTCAGCTCATAATGCTGATATTCCTCAGATACTAGAACTGTGTGACAGCTGTGTCTGAATTTTATTCTGTGATTCAACCAGAATAATAACTAACTAGGTATTTTCTTCTCTTTTGTAAGTAGAATGTAACAAAAGATATCCCTGTGATAAAACCAGCACAAGGTTAAGGAAATGACATCAAAATATTACAAAAGTAATTCCATCATGCAGACAGCCTCCTCCACTGCTAGATTTTGCAGCAAGTACATGTCAAAAGCTCTCTACAGTTAATATACCTCTAAAACTGAGGTTCATGAACTCAGACAAATTTTCCTAAGTGAGAAATAATTTGAAAAAAAAAAAAATTAAAATTCCAACCATGGCTTGCTGTAGCACCTGCTCTGTAGGATGTGGTGTCACTGCGGTACTGGAGTTTCTGCAGCTCTAAAGATAGAGCTGTGCAGTCAGAGCCTGAGAGCTGCCAAAGCAGCACGTGAGGGACCTGAGCAGCCCTGGGCACGAGCATGGGCAGAGCAACTTCCTGAGGATGGAAGCACGGGGATGGGGCAGGATGTTGGCATTATGTTGTGTGCAACATTCCAAATAAGTTATTGAACAAGATCTAATCAAACTGTTGAAGAACAAACTTATCGTATGTGTGCTCTGGAGCTGGGCTGCTAAGCAAACAGAAGCCAAATTCTGCTGGGTTTGGCTTGGATAGAGCTCATTTTCTCCATAGTAGTTATTATGGGGCTCTGTTTTGGATTTGTGCTGGAAGTGTTTTAGTTATTGCAGTGCTTACACAGAGCCTTTTCTATTCCTCACACCACCCCACCAAAAAAGTTGGGGGTGCACAAGAAGCTGGGAGGGGACACAGCCAGGACAGCTGAACCCAACTGACCAGACAGGTCCTGCTCCCTCCCAGAGATGGCCGGGGCTCATCCTGGGCAAATGACAGCACCTCCTAGAAAATGCCCCAGCCCACGTGCTGCAATTCCTATCAGCAAAGTGCTGGCCTGCCCTTCCACAGCAGAAATGGACATGGAGAGAGGATAAAAGGGAAACAGAGCAAAGGTGAGGTGTACAGATATGTTTCATGCACATAATACGAACAGTGCACAAGAACTGCCCTATGACTATTTCTAGGAGCAAATTGCTGACTGTTTCCCTTAGGGAAACTTGTTCAGTCAAATTATACCCTTATCTGATGGATAAATACCCAATGCCTGAATGACAGTGGATGATGGAGACAACGAAAGTACAGGAACAGGCATGTCAGGAAGCAATATGAGAATTTAATAACTGTATGGACTCTTATAGGAGTGATTCACAATGACTTTTTAAGGGAAGGATTTGAGAGTCTGGCTGCTGTGACTTTTGCAAGGTACCTTCTAAATCCTATCAAGGAGTTAGAGAGGAATTTGTTTGTTTCTTTAATTGCTATGGATTAGAAGTCAATAATGGAAAAAAACAAACTCTGTGTGCTAGCTCATGCCACAGTTTAGAGAAAAGACAACAGATGAGTATAATTTCCTTTTAAATGTATAAATTTGAAAATTCAACTCATTGCAAGTATATGCTATTTTCTGTAATTACAGTCCTCAATCTTCTCCTGAAAGACAAGCTGTTTTTCCTATGTTTGGTCTACAGGGAGTTCTGAAAATAAGCAGTCATCTTTTTCTAAAAATTCTGGATTACTCCAGATTTTTCTAAAGTGCTCATAAAAATGAAACTCCAGAAAAATATTTTTGTACAGTAATGGTGTGACTTGATGGTAACGCTGTCAAACATTTTGCTAGGGCACATAAAACATCCATGTGAACTCAACACGACAGTAAAGTCTATGTTGCCTGAATAAACAAGACTTTGCCTGCAGTATAATCATTTTCCATTTGTAGCTAAACCAGAGTTTTGTATTACTAACTCAGTTTGAAACAGGCCTTGTTAGTCAACATGGTGGACTGAGGGAGGTTGTTTCAGGACTGAAAATGGGGAAAGGAGACAAAAGGATATTTTATGGCCCAACAGGAAATATTACAGACTGTCAGTCCTCCCACGCTGGCCAAGAGCAGATACCAGGCAGGCTGTTACCTGGAGCAGCAGTCACACTCTCCAGCAGCAACTGCTGCCACCAAATGTTGCTCCAGATCTCTCTGTCAGCCCCACAATACTGCAGATTCTTAGAATCATAGAATAGTTTGGGCTGGAAGGTCAAAACTATCTTTAAAGGTAATCCACACACCCTTCAACTATGTCAGGTTGCTCAGAGCCCTGTCCAACCCAGCCTGGAATGTTTCCAGGGATGGGGCACCCACCACCTCTCTGGGCAACACATGCCAGTGTTTTACCATCCTCACTGGAAAAAACTTCTTCCTAATATCTCATCTAAATGAACCTTCTTTTCATTTAAAACCGTTACCCCTCTCCTGTCACAACACGACCTGCTAAAAAGTTTGTCACCATTCTGCTAACCCCTCTTTAAGTACCTCAAGGCCACAACAAGGTCTCCCAAAAGCCTTCTCTTGTCCAGGCTGAATAACCCCAACTCTCTTAGCCTGTCTTCATAGAAAAGCCATCTCTCTAATCATCTTGGTGGCTCTCCTCTGGACTCACTCCAATAGATCCAAGTCCTTTGTGTGCTGAGGAATCTGGAGCTGGACGCAGTATTTCAGATTGTCCCCCATCTTCCTCTGTCAGACATGCTAGCAAGTGAATAAAGAAGGGTCTCTGTGCTTCTGTTTGAACACGGTCTACCCAATCAGCTGGTAGTTTAAATGGTTCATATCAAGAATTATCTAGAGCTTTTTGCCCATTCATCTTGCCAAGAAGTCATTTGCCACCTCTCACCTCCCTCAGATCCATGGAAACTATCCCTACTCTATTATCGGTTTACTGTCACCACAGGCAAAAGCAGAGAAATGAATCCTCAATCTGAGATACCATTATTCAAATAACTTAAAACTCTCATATGTAGAGGTACCTGGCACCAGCCTCACTGCTGCAAAAAAAAAAAAAAAAACCAAAACAAAAAAACAAAACCAAAACAAAACAACCCAAAAAAAAATCAGGCAAAGAGAAATCAGCTGGGAAATCATCCCACAGCCCACAGTTACATGCAGGAACAACAGGGGTATGCATATGGATACTAGATAATTTAAAGTGAGAAAGAATACAAAATTTATGCATTTGGGAATGATGGTAAACAAGCAGAAAAGGTGGAGAAGCACAATTCAAAATATTTATTGGAAGGTGGGAGGGAAAGGGAATTCTAACTAATGAACGACCCACTCCTCCAGACTGACACTCAGGTTCCTGCTGCAAGATCATTATTTCAAATGGCATTCCTGAAGGATTCAAGTTTTCCAATACAAAATATAGATATAGCTGTAATTATGACTACTCATCTCAAGACAGAAACTTAGGACTCAGGAGATCCTTGGGCTTATGCTGCCATTTGCCACACACCTCCCAAAGCCCGTTCACACCAGGACTGCCAAGACAGTTTGCGTCCCTCACGTTTTGTACTGGTTCATCTGCCCTGGGAACAAAATGTGCTTCTCAAGGTTCATTTGTAGCTTTTAGAGTTATTTGGGATCCCAAGTAGTCCAATTGCTTTTAGAAATCAACACAGTGTGGTAATTTATTTCAGAATTGTAGTTCTCTTGCTTTTGGAACACCAGCATTCACTCTATGTGTGGAAGAAACTCTCCACACACAGCAAAAAATACCCACTATGTATCCAGCACTATGGTGCAATTTTGCACACAGCCTATTCTCCATGAGTTGGTTCCTAGCCAAAACTCTTTCCTCCAGTCAGAAAGCAGCAGCATCACTAGAAATCTCAGATCTAACTAACACAGAAATAACAAATACAACCAAATCTGCCAGAGGAACACCTTTGCTGGGTGACTACCTATACTAGGAGGTAATGCAGCACATAGCCATATCCAGATGCTGACAATCTTCCTCAGTCTACTGAGGAATGCTGAGCCCTTCCCACTGACCATCAGGATCTTTCAAATGCACTTCATATTCAGACACCTCAAAGTCGTGTACCCCAAATTACTTCCCTCTGAAAAAGCACATGCTTTTATAAGTAACTATCTCACTGGTGTCACAACTGTGCTCCAGACAGTAGTGCTTTCTATCAAGCTAACAGGGCAGCTTTCTCCATGTGCTTCTCAGTGGCTGCCTAAAGGTCACGCTTTACTGATTTTGCATGTACAACAGAGGGTATAAAATATGCTTATGAGGTTTTCGTCTCTTCTTTGTAAATATAGCCTGGAACTCCAGTATGTGCACGAGCTCTTGGCATCAAAGAGTTCAAGGACATGTCAGAAATACCATCCTGCTTTCTTCCTGCTTCAAGGCCCTGGGCTCACCAAAATGTGATGACTTAGAAATGGATGGAAAGCAATGCCAGTGCCATAGACAAAAGGCTTTACAAAAGAATTAATAAATGACTATCACTTCTCTTGCCTCAGGACTTTTCTGGGTAAATTATTACTCTTTAAAGCAGTGCACTGTGAGTAAGCTGCCTGACTCCCATTAACATTAGTAGCAGTGGCATAGCATAAGCTTTATGTGCCAGTTCTGACGATTAATCACAGAGTTGTATCTGTAGGGCACTCGCTTTGAACTCAGCAAATCTGCAACAGAAAAACTTCTCTGTCAGAATTCTTTGAAGAAAAATCACAAGGAAGCGGGTGGGCTGCTGGCTAAGCCTCCTCTTAACCCACCAGCACTTCCCCCCTAACTCTAACAGTAAAGCAACAAGTGAAAATGTTAAATAGCTCTCTTGCTGCATTTCCAGTAATATTGGACAAAGTAGGAGACAAAGAAAGGGGCATATTTTTTTGAGCAGGAAGAAGAAAGGATAAAAGTAATCACACAGAATTTATGCACTGAATGTGCCATCAAAATGACACTGGGTTTGGGGTTTTTTGTTGCTTTGATTTGTTTTTTATGTAGGGTGAAAGCTGGAACACTTGAGAATGATTTCCATGTATGGATTTGGAAATCTAAAAATAGCACTTCATTTAACATAAAAAAAAGACAACAACTGACCCTAAAATAGATGGTGATGAATACATTCAATATCAAATTTTCTCTCTTTTCTCTTCCCTTCTGCTTGCTGGCACCTTTTCCACAGCCCACCCCTTGTCATTTCCCTGAAGAGGGAGGAGAGGTAATCATTTCTGAGCAGCCTCAGAGCAGCTTTAGCAGAGCAGGACAGCCACGATGGATAAGGCTTCACAGGAGGGTGGCTCCGTCAACTCGGGGCTTTTTATTGTTTGCCTGAGGTGCTGGGATTTTGTCTCACTTCATGCTACAGTGAAAAATATCCACCTCCTCTGGTTTCCACCTGATGTTCCTCCCTAGGCTTTTAGACCTCCGTTTCTGCAGCTCTTTTGTTCTGTACTCAGCAGCAATAAACCTCCCTGGCACAGGCTTTCAGTTTGGTAAAACCCCCAAAGTGACCCACACAGGGGCACCATCAGGGAAAAGCAGAATACAGGGATGCAGCCAGCCCTCAAACCTCTGCTTTCCCTCCCAGGGGCTGGAGGAAGGCCCATGATCCCTCTGTACCGCTCCAGCTGCAGCTTCAGCCCACTCCTTGGGCAGGACGTATGCCTTCAGCTCACAGAAACCAACTTCACTGACTCTATACTAACTCCATTTCTCCCTCTTCAAAACTGAATAAGAGCTCCCTTCAGAAAGTTCTGGTTCTCCAGTAAAATCTACTGGTGCAACAGGTTCTTGGGGCCATGTCTGTCAGGCCCAGTTGCAACACACTTGCATCAGGGGCCAAAGTGCTTCTAGACAGGTCTGTGATGAGAGGCATATAAATGAAGCACACAGACACTCTCTGCCCCAAAAACAGTAACTAGATAAAGCCAAGAACCTAAAGATCAGGGCCATACATTGAACTCATACCCTCCTTATGGATGCTAGCTTACAGGATCTGAACTCCTCCAGCAAAGTACGACACTGAAGCAAGACACATTCTGACCTGAGTGCAGCCCTGGGAGCAGAAGTGCATGGCTGCAGCTGTGACAGGGCTACACTTTGGGAAAAGCAGGACAACACCGCAGGGGAAGGTTTGAGACAGCAGGAAAGCTGCCTGAAGTCCAGAGAGAGCACTGCACCAACAGGGGATCAACTCTTGCTAGAGCAACAGTTTGTACATGGTGATTAAGCACACTGGCATGGCTGTCACTGGGAAAAGTGCCCAGTGCTTGCCTGCAGTATGCCTGGTTTTAGCTGGTGCTGTCAAGTCTCTTGCTTTCACAAGCAATACGTTATTTCATCCTTCCCCCACACACAGAGCCCCAAATAAAGAGAAAACTCATCTTCTTGCAGGAGCCAATGTTCTGGTTCCTTCTGCCTGTTCACTCTCACCAGAGACCCACCAGAGCAGTAACGTCCAAACACGTCTCATTTACTTTTACTGATGATGCCAGCATTGTAGCAAGAGGAACAAAACAACACATTGAATTCAGGACAACTGAAAAATCTGTTTTCCACTTCTTCATAAAGGAAAGAAAGGATTCAAGTACTGGGTATTGATATGTACAAGCAGTAATATTTCACCTACACTGCTTACTGTCCTGTGTCACCTGTTTTATATCCACCCCAGACATTCACATAGAGGTGGATATATGAGCTGGGTATGTGCAGCACTGCCTACAGTAAAGTTTTTGTAACTTGATGCTCTAAGTAACCAGAACAACTACCAGAACAACTATTTTCTTGACAATATTGTGTGCTGACAGACCTTTTAAAACTACTTCACCAAGACCTGTTTTAATACTTGAATGCAACAGTGAGCGAGATTTCCAGTGCACAGTACTCAGTCAGGAAACCAAGTCCAGTGAACCTCCTACTCTGCCTACTCAGGCTGCCCTCAAACTACACCTGTAAGGCTTGTTGGGGTTCAGTGCACTGGTGTGGCTGTGTCCCACATAGCCATCCCACATTAGATTGGATGATCTAATGACACCTAAATGAACTAATCATCCCACAGCAAGACGTGTGTGGAAGTCAGCGCAGTGGATGTGCTGTACTACTGGACAGTTGCATGTGATCTCGTTCCAATGGACACGAAATGTTGACTAACACCAAGTGCAGTGCCATCTCCATGTCACCTGCAGCTCTACCCTGGATGCTGCGGTCTAGCACGTACATATGCTCAAAGCTGCGTGGCACTGCAGCCAGTGTCATGGACAAATGGTCAACAGCAAAACAACAAACCTAGCCCTAGCCAAACATTCTGGTCAGGATTCTCCACGCATATACCTCAAGTCATCTCTACCTATTGTGTGATTCCCTGCGCTCACATCATCCCTCTGAAGGTGTCAGCATAAATAATGTGCAGGCAAGAGCTCTCCTGTATGTCCCTTGGTGCTTTGGTTTTGGGAGATGCCTACTAGCTGTCAGCTAAAAGGTGTTAAGGAAAGGTAAGGACATACTTTTAATAGCCGGTTTTGTTTTGTCATTTGGTCAAAATTAAGAGATTGATCTCTATTGATCTGTGGAAAGGTTCAACCTTTCTGTTGCTTATCAGAGTTGTGCCAAGAGTTTGACAAACACAAACAGCAGTAAACTTCGAAAAGTAACGAGTGAGTGATGGCAAAGGCATGCCAGCCTCATTCACCATCAGACTTGGCTGCAAAAGCAAAGTGACAGAGGCAGCAGCTTCTGGTTATTGTCTCAGCACTGCCAGCAATGTCAGGAATTTGTTTGATTTTCACATGAACCTAATGCATCCACATCAGTGAATAATAAACAGAGGAGAGAAGTTCTCTCTATACACAGAAGAGCATCTAGGCATTGCATTTTTATTTCCCCTGGCAGATTTTCCATTATGCTCTGTTTTCTTTTTAGCTTCTCCCCAGGTGTTTACACACATCACCCTGGACTCCTAATTCATATTCTTTAAGGCACCACTAAAAGCTCATCCACTTGCATTCTCAAATCTTGGAAGAAAAAGCAAAACAAAAAACCACACAGCCTCCCAGGCATACAAAGCAGTCGTCTCTGCACTCCCCACTTCCCAAGACTGTAAGATTCCTGCTCCCACACCTGGGAGCGTTTCCTCTACTCATGCCTACAGCACAGGAATAAGAGATTTGGAAAGCAGCAGTGTTCCTCCAGCTGCCAACCACACCACTAAACAACCACCACCAGATGTTCTTCCCTTTTTATCAACATCAAAATAAAGGCAGATGTCAATGCAGATGGCCTTCTGTGCCAAACTAGTTCCCCCCAATTCCACCGCGATGAGATTGTCGTGTGGGTCAGAGCCCTCTGCAGCCAACTTGGGGCCACACCAGCATCCTATCTATATCCTTTCCTTGACTGAAGCTCCTGGTGCCAACTTCACAGACAAGTTTTCAATTCTTATAGGCCATCACTGCCTGGGAATTAGCTCTCCAGGGTCCCCCACTCAGGTGGAACCCTTTTAGCTAATGCATCTCTTCTAAGGACTGCACCGTCAGTTTTAGGGACCTCCCAGACTTTAGTAACAGGTCTTAGCCCCCACAACAGTATCTACTATGTCTTCTCCAAGCATTGCTTTGGTACAGCAACAGATCAACTCCTCTGCTCTACGAGAAAAGGACAGCAAAACACTCATCATGAATCCAATAAGCTGGTGACAAATGGCCTCTCTTTTCCAGCCAGTAAAATACTGAGGCTCCCCTAGTTGTGATTAAAAAAAAAAATCCTTAAATTTAACTTGTTGGCATCTGACTGCCATAAAATGGGGATTCTTTTACCTCTAGAACTCTGCTCTCTTACTTGCATAGAGGATGGCTTCCCACTGGAAGCCAATGCCAGAATTGTTAATCAGAGAGTCCTAGGAGCTAGCAGCCAGAGAGATACATCAAGTCATCTAATCCATCCATGTATCACACAGATCTGCAAAGTGCTCCTGCCTGTCCAACACTTTGTCTTGTCAAAAAGCTTCACCTAGCAGAGCTGTCAGTTCAGCTTTTCAGAGAAGCATTGATTCCTCCTGGAAAACTGGGAGGACTACTCTGAAAAGCTCATCCAATTGCCACATCAAGTGGGATTTTTGCGTTTCTCTGCCCAGTTCCTTGTTACAAAAGCCTTTAATTCTCAACTCCTTCCACATGAAAAATCTGGTCCTCCTGGAAGTGATGTCAGCACAGAGATTTCTGCTTCATCAGCTGAAGTCAGTACAGAGAGCTGGTGTTAAGGGTTAAGTGCCAGAGCCAAGGTTTATTTGCTGAATAAAAATCCTGCTTTCATGCAAAGACCTAAACAGCAATGACACACAGCAGAAATAATCAACATATAGGTCCTGGTAAGCTGAGTTCCATGAGGGATGAAGACATTTTTGAAACAAGCTGAAGACCGGTTCAGCCTAGGGTTTTGTGGAATGCATCACAGGTAAGCTCTAATACACCCTGGCAGCTGATGGTTCACAGCTAGGAATCGTGGTGCAGGTCTATACCTGTCAATAAATTTTTTATTTCCTGACCCCTGCCGTTTTGGGATGAGGTGCAGAGTTGGCTATGGCCAAGCTACTGGCCAGGAAGGATTCACCATACACAGCAGGTTCTCCCCAGGCCATATCAGGAATGCCATTTTGAAATTATGGGCCTACAGTTTTCCATTCAGCGTGCATTTCTTCCAGGTTATTTTATGGTTCTGTAATAGGACTGGCAATTATTATTTCTCAAAATGTAGTAATTTGATTACTTTTCAAATAAAATGACAGTTAAGATTCTTGCAGGAAAAGCTGAGTACCAATGCCACTTGTGTTGTATGAGTCATTCTGATAATCAGCAAGGACACTGGCTTAGAGTCCAATTCATACACTGCAGAAATTCCACAGCACCTACACATGTTTTTGTGGAAATAGTTTTTGAAAATTATCTGTTCTAGCTTCTCATTCTTAGGTATCTCCAAGGACCTGGTTTTCAGCAGGTGCTGAGGAATCCCCATTTTGTCATACCTTACTTCACTAGCAGTCTTTGAAGGCTGTTTTGCTATTATTTCTAAGACAAAATCGACACCAATTTATCTAATGTGTTTTGGCCAGTAAGTTTTCATTTGAAAATTCTAATTATTTTTTAGTAAATATCTTCCAAAAAACCCCCATTATTCTTGATATATGGTGTTGCAAGTCTTTTCCAGGAGATATGCTGCATAATCCCTGGCACTACAGGAGACAGCATTGTCTGGCTCTTACAGCAGTGGGAGTCCAAAGACCTGAGTTCGGTTTCTGGCTCTCCCACTCACTCTCTGCATGACATTTAGCAGGTCAATTAACTTCTCTGTAACTCTTTCTGTGAAATGGGTGTACTTGGGTCATATTCCTCCTTCAGCACCCTGTTTAAGTCAGAAGGATACTGAGTGAAAGCCGTTGCCCAAGTGTTTCATATGTTGGGATGGAAAGTGCCCTACACACTGTCAGCAGCAGCATTAACAGAGAAGTTTAACTGTGGAATCTCTTCATTTTCACTGAAATACCAGAAAGTCCCAGATCCCTAGGAGCCCTTTTCTTCTTCTGAAATCCACTGAGTATTTAGCACCCAGATGCTGATTTCACACTATTTTTATTCTCCGAATATCTATTCTTGTTTCAGGAGAATTATTATTTTGGTATGAATACAAGCAAACCCAAACTCTTAGTCCCCAGGCTGTTGCTCCCTTCTGATTAGGCTCTTTATCTATATGGATTCATGCCACTACTGACTTCCTCCCGATACTGGAAGAGAAAAGATTAAGCCTTGCCTTGGCAGTTTAACACTTTTCTTCCCATGGTAACACAATCAGGCACGAGAAAAAGTTCTAAGGAATGGCACTACATCATGCTCAAATACATGATTATAACATGCTGCAAAATGAATTCTACAAGGAAGACTGATTTAGTGTGTGCCTATGATGAGTAAAGAGCAGCTAGTGCTGAGCTAATGCATTGCTAAAGGTTGTACCAGATTAAACCAGTAATTCAGCCACCTCCATGTCCTCTGCCATAAAATTTTAATAAACCCAATCTCATAGGAGGAAAGAAAAGACAGGGACCCTACTGAATTATTTATAGCCTTAGTTGTGTATGGCAAAGAAGCCCCTCTTAGGTGAGCAACTGATATTCTCCCATTGATTTTCGTCTCTCAGAATATCTAGGTGAGAATCAAGTTGGGGAGGGGGGGAACCAAAATATACAAGGTTGCAAAAGGGCAAGCCAGGAAAGACAAAGTTGATGGAGGCAGAGATGAGAGAGAGTTTGTATTTACGAAAGAGATATCGATCAACCCACACGCTAGCGGCAGATAGACTCAAATTAGCTGTCATAATTCCAGTGATGCAGAGGGACATGCAGGCTCAAGCTCCATTAAATATAACCTACATCCAGAGCAGCCAGATGAGATTTGTGAGACTGAACTCGGAATGCCCATAGGAAATACCTGCAGTTGATTTATATTCCTGATTTCTTATTCCCTCACCAACTGTGCAATCAGTTCCCGGAGGTGGGCAGGGAATAATTGAACAGCTAAACTGTGATTCACCCAGCCAATTAAGGAGTCTTGGGATGGGCCCTAAGACAAATCCTTTAATTTCATCCAGTCTTTGTGGTCCAGAACTACGCTGACCTCTGACAAAGTGGCCAAAATCATCATGGCCCAGTTAATACTAAGAATCTGAGGATGTAAAGCTGCATTATGCTTTTCTCACATTAATACTGACATATTTTAGACCTTTTCAAAGCAGCAAGCAGGAGGATGTTCTGGTTGTACATGAGGACAGGGTCTTATCTGTAATTCAATGTATAAAGAGCATCACTGCAAAACAGTAATTAAAATGGCAACCACCGCCTAGTAGCTCTTAACATATCAAAATCACCTACACGTTTCAGCCTGGAGCTTCGTCGGGTCAGAGCCAGATTGTTCGATTCAAAGTTTGTTGGCATCTATCTGATCCTGGCTGCTGTGATGTTTCCTTGTGGATGGTGAATGGCTTTGTGAACAAATCACAGTAAGTTCAATTCCAAAGTGTTCCACTTATGTCTTTCTTCTTGCACTGAAGTAAGGAAGCCCTCAACACCTCATTACTAACTCTGTGTGTGGCATGTGGCTGGTAATCACCTTGAAATGTTTAACCACCTGGATTTCATCTCACTAACAACGTGGGGTGGGGCATCAGACTGGGGTGTAAACTAACTAGGACATAAATCATCATAAACCAGGCATTAAATTGGTATATAAATCAAAAACCTATGGAAGTCAGATGGATGAGACCCATTAGATCATCCTATTTGTTCTTTTCTCTGTTTCCACCCTAAGAACGCACGAGGCATCATTCTTGATTAGCCAAGAGACAGAAATACGCCCATCTCTCCCCCTCTGTGTCTCTCCAGAGGGAGAGAAGGGAAACAGAGAGCTCTGTATGCATATTAATAAAGCTATATTTTGACTGGCTGAATGACTGGAAATGATTAGCAACGGTATGTTTTACCTGTCAACATCTCCACGCTGCAACAGGCAAAGAGTTTTAATACTCCTTTTGCAAAAATCACTAGTAAGGCTGGAGAGTACTTTTTGTTCTCCTGCCCTTAGAACAGCTCCACAAATACCTTAAGACTCTTTCTTATGGTGAAGATAAAATGTCATTTTTTTTCCTATATAACCCACCACAAGGTGTTATTAGATATTAATATAATTATCTTTACATGCCATGCTTCAGTACAATAAACGGAAATATTACAAAGTTCATGAAGTGGTTAAATCTGTCATAGGATCAGCAGTTGTGTAACCTGCAATTAAAAAGGCCAGCAACCATACATTAAGCAATGAAAAAGAAACCAAACATTGAAGACATCATTGAGTGGAAACAGAATATCCCAAATGTATGGAACAAGGCAGGGATATGTGATTACAGTTATTAAGGACTTGATAATGAGTGTGCTCAGAGGAGATAAATTAAGACCAAGTATGCAGCCTAAATTGTGTCATCCCCTAAGTTTGCATGCCTCTGTTTGCAACCTTAAAAATGCTCATGAGATTTTAAGGGAATTTTAAAACAAACAACAAACTGCAAAACCAGAAATTCTAGTGTGGGGTTTCTTACTGATTCAGAATACTGGTAAGTGGTTTGTCAGCAGAATAAGCCCTATGGTAAGTGAGCCAGAGGAAGAACCTGCTGGCTGAGAGAGTAGGATGAAACCTCTCCTCTGTCAGTGTTTCACAGTTGCTTTAGCAGTGGATGCACAGTAAGACTTCTGACTTTGCCCTTTCAACATGGCTTTGTAGGGGATCCTTTCCACTTTGTTCCCTGCTTCACTCCAACACCAAGAACTTGGCCATTTTTACACCTTCCCTCCCCAATTGTTCCAGTCCACCACTCCAACCATTATCCCAGTTGCAATGCTCAGCAGTTCCTCATCACAACCTCTCCCAACTCTCCAGCACTAAGTTTTACCTCTTTACTTGTCCTAATTTCCTTCCTTACTACATCTTGGCCATGTTTTCTATTAAGGCACTCCTGTCAGCTCAGGACTGGAGGGTCTATTGACCTTCTCCTTTACTCGTGCTCAGCTCTTCTGTCTAAGAGGCAAAAGAGTAGCACGCAGCTGGGAAAGTTATTCATCAGTGTAAGTATTAAGGTCACTGCCATATTAGCAGATCCTGAGATGAAGCCTAGCAGAAGGCGATAAAATCCCTTACAGATTTCAAAATAGGTCTTAAGCTTTGATGCCAAAAAAAAAAAAAAAAAAAATCTGTCTTAGCTTGAAATAGCAGGATAGGAAGAAAACCCTACAGCAGAGAGAGGGAAATGAGAAGGTCTGTCACTACCACCTGGTCATTAGCTGTGGGAACAATGAGCTCAGTGAAGATCCAACAACGTTGGACCTCCAGGCATGTGAGCACCTGCCACCTGAGTGACCTCCGGGATGGCTGCCCCGGCTCTTTCAGTAACCAGTGCATTAAGGAATGACATCATGTCATCAGCCAAATGGCACTGTCAGGCCAGCAGGACAGTGCCATACTTCAGGGTGTGCCTCCATCTGGGGGTCAAGGTAGCTAATTAAAAATGAAACAGCTTTTCCTTGTAGAGGAAGATAGGAATGGAAGGAGACCCAAGAGAATATGGGAGAGAGTGGAAGCAAGGAGCAACAAAAGTGGGATGCTGCCTATTTATTTCAAACACTGCTTTCAGTAGTACCCAGGAAAAAAAACCAAAACCAAACCAAACCAAAAATTCTCTGGGGTCAGCACTTAATACAGATACAACAATGAAATATTTATTATTGCTTATAAAAGCAGAGAGGGTCAAGCCCATGAGCCTACTGGTGTTACTAATGCATTGTCAAGCTATCAACTGAGCTGCTATGCAAACCTCAACATCTTGTTCCATGGAATGAGAAGGCTTGGGAAATCTGTAGAAATTAATAAATATAGACATTGCAGTCTTTTTCAGAGTGTTAATTGTTGCCAACAGTTTCCACAACTGTTGCTGGATATTTTCCATCTACCTCACCAGTAGTTTTACTGGTAGTTTAAAAGGAGTTACGAGTGCTTTGTAGGCCTAAATGAGGAAGCCTTAATCTCCTGCAAAGTTTGGAGCATTAAGGCTGATAAAATCCACTCAGCTTTCAGCATAGATGCTGTATGAATTAAAATACCACCATTCGCTACATCCTGTAAAAATCCTTCATTTCCTCCAATACTTGCTCCACTCAGAATGTGCCAGGCTATTACTTTTGACTTTAGAGTTCATTTTTTATGCAAATGGCTTTCAGACCATCACAAACATAGGATTATTGCAGCTTTTCAAGAGTGCAGATGAACATTATCATTCTGATTAATACAAGGCATTAAGACTGTTGTTCTTACAACGCAGCTCCCCACGCTGATGCTCTAAATTCAGAGCCCATATCCTGGGGTCAGTCCTGCAGTAAAAATGCAGGGGCAGGTGACAGGCAAAGGAGATCCCGCAGTGCCAGGCAAGAAGCATTCTCAGAAAGCCCAGGAAATTCTAAACCCTTCTTCAGAAGCATCTCTTTATGAACTGGTTCTCTCTAAAGCGGTCTGGTGACACAGTTTCTGAGCTGTGCAGGAAAAGATCAGTTTCCATAGCAATTCCAGCCACTCTCTGCCCAGATACAGCACTCTCCACATTCCCGGACACAAAACACAGCTGCTGTGGAAGGTAGGCCTAGCTGGCAATGGCAGGTTGGAGAAGAGCAAATAGACAAATTCCCTCTTTCACTACCATGTTTAATCTGATTTGTGACATATAGGGAGGAAGGAAAAGTAACAGACTTAAAGGTCCAGCTATCTACCTCACATGATAGGCTCTGTGAGTCAGCAAAACAAAAGCTTTTGGAGAGAAGGAAGAATTTTTCATCTCTCTTCTGATGTGGAAACTTTCACGCAAGCCACTGGGAGGTCTGCCAGAGGCTCTGAGTGCCATGCAGCAATTGTCCCCTTTTCAGCTACCAAGGCAGGAAAAAGGGAAGAGGGAGTGGTTCCACTTATTCTCCAAGAGAAACAGATCTTACTCTTCAAGAAATCACATCAGTAACTTGTTTTCAGTGCTTGTTTGCAGCACTTGAAATCCACAATAATTTCTTCACCTGCCTTGGAGAGAAGGTGGCTCTGGAAAAGCCTCCTTTTAATCTTCCATTGCCAAGACCATAGTGAGCAAGACTATAGAGACATCCATGAGCATCAGCCCTGTGAGGTTCCAGGCAGATCTGAGCCCACTGCAGGCTAATCCACAATCCTGTAGTACCTACACAGTTTTCTTGTAGAAATAGTTCAAGGACACAAAGAAGACTCACGGCAAATACAAGTATCTTCAAAGGTAAAAATAAGCAAGGAAGCATAAGGTCTAAATAGAAGCTAGAGGCAAAAATAAGACATCATCATGCTAGACTGGCTCTAAGAATGTATGAAGACAATCTCTCTTATCTGCATCTTCTTCCCTTTTCTGCACTATTTGGCTTCCTCAAAATAAGTTTCTAATCCTGACTCTCCCATCAAGACAATGAAGTGTAGACACAGTTGGCATAAACATACTTAGAAATTCCTCTCTGTACCCATCTTCTATGCTTTTACACAAAACAGTTGATTCTTAAAGACTGCAGCATAAGATGAATATAGAGCCTGGGTTGTCTACAGTTTATGTAAAAAAAACAAAAACAAACACACCCACACCAAACCAAACAGGAATGAAACAGAATTGACCTTACTGCAATCCTTCTGATGATAAAAAAATAACTCAACATCACCCCAACAGGTGCTTGCTGTGCTCCAAAGAGTAAGTAAGCAGAGAGTAATACTCCCTGGGCTTTGAGTGCCTTTTCCTTCACAGGGACTTAGGGAACAGCACTGTTGGCTCCTGGACAATGCCAAACCGAATATAACACTTGCCTTGGTGGTACTACCATTTTCAAAGCAAACACAGCCTTTCATCTGCTGCACCATAATATACACCAGATAATGGTTTCATGAAGATTTTGGGGCAAGAAAAAAGATTTAATATGGACATGGCCTCTTTTTTATGGTGAACTTTCTTAAAGTACAAGTCATCCATCTTGAAGTGCTTATTCCGTCACCTGAAAACGCCTCTTCCCCTTCCCAATGCCTGCACCATATTCTACAGCTCAAACCTCTGCCACAAGCACTTCCCTGTGTTTTGTGAACACAGACCTGCAGTATAATGAACATGAACTTAAAAGTACAGTATAAAACACATAGAACAATGTGTGAATAAATATAGATGCTCAGATTTTCTCCAGTTTTTACTGTGATAATATACCTCCATTTCTAAGAGCATCAATGACGCTGTTACAGTTTTTCAGATGACAGAAGCTGTGGATCAAGTTTTGAGCACAAGCCTAGGGCCAAAAAGTGACAGGGTAAACGCCTAATAGCAAATCAGTCATATTACACTGGCATGTTCCATAAAGAGACAGTTATTCAAGCTCAAAGTTGTCGGACACATTTTCTTTTCCTCTCCCTTCCCCTCCCAGCTCATATAGATACTTGTTTTGTCTAATTAGATGAACATTTATCTCCTGACAGGCAAGAGCTGGCAATACTACAATCATCCCTCCCTCCATCCCTTTTTAACCAGAGATGGTTGAGAGGAAGTGATTGCGGAGGAGACAAGTCCTATTTCCCCGGCTCATGCTGCCATAGGCAATCAATTTGGAGCAAAGGTTCCATCTTGAAAGTGTCAAACAGAATGAAAGAAGATAAAATCAAAAATGGTCAAGTCAGCTCCAACCATTCCTCTAGGACCAGCTGCTCTCCCGGGTTCTTCCAGCATAGCTGAGAGCACAGCTAGAGGAGTATCTGCTTTCTGTGCTGACTGGTGCCGTGAGGTTCTCAGCCTCAAATGAGTTGTCCCTCACCCGCTACCGCAATTCAAGAGAAACTGCTGGAGTCAGTCCTGCCTGCCAGTCTGAAAAAAGCAGCCTGTGGGGCATGGCTGGAGCCCTCTTCCCTCTCATTCCCAATCCAGTAAACATGAAAAACAACAGATTTCCTTCCCAGGAACCACAGTTTGTTGCCCATACACTAGGGAAGGAAAATAATCACTACTGAAATAGAAATATGGCAAAGGACAACAGTGGCTTCAAGCCTGGTAGAGGCAATTTTTTTTTTTTTTTTTTTTTTAGCAGGGTGACCAGACATCCTGGTTTCACTTTTCCAGTTCCTCTGAAATTCTCTAGGATGCTGTTTTGCCCCAGTGCTTCATGGGAATAGGGTTTTTCTATCTCATCCTATAGATCTGAAAAATTATTCATGGCAAGAGAAGGGAGATCACCAGTCTTCCTGCTCCTTTTGCTGTTTGTCACAACACTCACTGAAAGGAAAATTTTGAACAGGAAATTGTTCAGAGGAAAATAATGGGCAGCTTGACTTGGATGTATCAGGATGAGCAGTGGTCAGAAATGAAGTAGCTGTGACCTGGATTAAACTAGTCCTGGAGCATAGAACAGGGTCAGCTGCTAAAGCAGGGACTAAAATCACTGGGACTTTCTGAAGGGTCTAAGTGTCTACTGTACTGCAAAGGGACAACATTCCCCTCAAACAAATCACAACTTGCAAAGATTGGTATTGCCCTAGTTCTTTAAAACAGGTTGTTGTTGTTCCTACACAGGAACTATTCATATAGAATCAGTTCATTCTGAAATGCAGTGACCTCCAGAACCTTCAGGGTCTAACTCCATGTATCAAGCACTCTCCACTTGCACATAACTGCTCTGGAAAAGCAAGAGTGTCAGCAAAATATTTCTCTTCTTCTCTGTCTCTAGATAAGTAGATTCAAACTTCAGCTCTATCTACATCTACCTACACTTATCTGAATCATGCACTGGCAAGAAAATTTGGGTCAGAAATATACAGGAACGCCCACACACTCGATGTACCCTCCCCAGAGAGGGCACAAGCAGCCTCGTCCTGCAAGTGCCTCAGACCAAATCAGATATGCAAATGTGTGAGCACAGTGTCTAGACTGCCACTCTGGAGACTGACGAATGCCCTACTGAACACTCCCATCAGCTGCCAACACAGCAGGCTCAGGAACTTGCTGATGGCACCAAGGGATGCACGCACACCAAGGTGCACGTGACCAGATACATGAGCCTTTACCTGAGGCATTGCTGAGACAAAGATTAATTTTAGGTAATAATTCTTACATTAAACTATGAGATTCCCAGTGGATGGCTGCAGAAAAGTCATTGTTGCTCACAGCAGTGGCAAAAACATCCAAACACCAAAAAAACCCCCATAAACCAAAGCCCCTCCCTACAGCCCTATGAACCCTAACAGATGTCTGGAGGAGGGGGTGCATATTTTTTGTCCACAGATGAGCAATGTTAACATAAAACTAACACCAGCAGAGAAGGCAGGTGGTAGAAGGAAACCTGAAGGGAACTGAACCACCTGATCTTCTGATTTCAGGGTCCAGTGAGCACAGAACAGTATTTTGCAATACCAGCATCTTACAACCTTTTGACAGGCATGAGGTCAGTTATTCCTTTCTTTGTCACATCATCATCAGAACATGTATTTACCCACACAAACACGATTAAAAGTAAAGTAAAATAAAAAAATAGGCATTTAGCAAGACCTTCTAGAGCATTCTTAATTGTTTACCAGATTTGACCAGGCAGGCCTACCGGCACCTCAGTGAATCTCAAACCGTGCCTGACCTCACCAATGCAGGAAATCAATTATAACATTGCACCTTCTCCTCCCCAGAGCTTAAAAGGACCCTTCCAAAGCAACAGCCACATTAGGCAGGAGTGAAACAGGAGTGAATCTCTGGGAACAACAGAGGTCTAGCACAGTTCTCAAGCTGACACAGTCCAGACAGTAGAAGCTCACTACGACCTTTCAAGGTTTTCATCAGAATCAGCATTTCCTTAACCCCCTGCCACCTTCAAGGAGTTGTTCACTGCTTCCATCAAAACAAAGCTGCTCAGGACGTTCATCAGTCCCCATGACTACATAGTGACAAAAGCAAGTTGCAGTGGCCTCTTTCCTTGTGAAATCCTACCTCTTGCATTTTATCAGTGAAAACCCTTTTCCATCTCCAAGATGAGAGCGAGACAAGATTTAAGGTCAGCCAATACATCCCAAGGCAATTCCATCCCTGTCAGATGTTGTTGCTTCAGCAAATGTTACGAGTTGGTGACCACTGGCTACAATTATCACTGAGGACTAAGCTGCTTCCCTGTGCCTTAAAGGGTGCAGCAGTTCTCTTTCTAGATCTTCAAAGCAGAGTGTTGCCACCCAGGAGCTGCTGGCAGCAGCACATATTCTACAATAAAAGCCAGCAATGAATTCTCCTGGAAGCAGGAAACTCGGCATGAGAATTCACTCACGTACAGAGCATTCTACTGAATTAAAAAATAGGGCATTGATTTTGTTATTCATTTTTGTATTTAACTCAATATTAATCCCCGCATACAAATGCCTTTTCCCCGCTGCCACTTTCTCATGCCTCAGCAGAATCCCTAGTCAGCAGCAGAAACAGAGATGTAGGTCCTGAGAACAAATCGATTCGTCTGCTACGAAGACAAACTGTATGTGAGATGAGGGCTCTGAGCGGGCTGTCAGTCAAAGCCTCTGCTCTCATTTATCAGCGAGCACCTCCCTCAGCCCACGCGCGAGGAGAACGGAGAAGAAAGCCGGCAACACTTACGCAAGGCGTGCCACTCATCCTGGCGGATTGTCTTGGTGATGTTGTAGGTAAGGTTCTTGGGAATGGTCGCTGAGGAGTAGTGGTACTTGATGTACGAGCACCGCTCAATTGCTCCTGGGAAAGGCAAAATGCAGAAAGTGCTGTTAAGTGAGTGCAACCGCGTCCTGCCAGTTGTAGACCAGACAGGTTTGACAACCCAAAAGCAACTGGTACCCACTGTGACAACCAGTGTTATCTGTGGCCCATGAGAAGCTCATCTGTAGGGTAAGCTGGCTACCTGTACTGTCAGTTTGGATGTGATCTTCCACACATTCCAGGAACACCCCAGACTGGCCCTATAGTAACTGCTGGAGTGTCTACTTTCACCATCAGATATCTGTTGGGCAAATGACCCCTTCTTTCATGTCTTTTCTCTGAAACATGAGTGAGCAGCAGTAATACAGTTACTGCGACAAACTGTAAATTCATGTCTTAGCTTATTGTATAGTCATGGCTCTCAGTGCCCATACTCCAGGAGATACACAGAGCAAACACCTTTGATCTTTCCTTAAGTAATAAAAAGCAACACAGAAAAAAATAATACATACAGATAGTAAACAGTTTTCCTGACCCCTTTCCACCCCATAGCAGGATACATGACAATATGTCTCTTGACAGTGTGACACTCAGACACTTTCATAGAAGGTTCAGAAACAGAATTTATTGGCATGCCTGAACAATGAGCCTCAGATGCCAATATGAAGGGTTGAAATGGGCAATTTTTTTCTCCTGTAGTCAGGATTCCATCTACGTTCCACGGGAAAAAGCATCACATGCTGCTTCTGGTACCTTTCGGTCACATTATTACATTCTCCTTTTACAGAAGCTTTCCTTCCTGTACAAGAATCACACCTCCAGGCCCTGATCTCCTGGCACCTCTCTGCGTAGTGAGTGTCCTTAGAGGAATGGGCTGCTGTAGTCTGAGGCTTTCCACGATTTATAGCCAGCCAAACTCCACCCATGATCAGAAACCACAGGATAGTGTAACTGTTCTTGTATTGATGAAAGCCAGTCAGGTTTCCTGCATTCCTTTTGCCAGCATTCTCAGCTAACACTGGCTTTATTAGACCTTCTCACTGTGCAGTCAGATTCAAAGCTCATGAAAGCCATTTTTCTACTAATATTGTGGTATTTTGGATCAGGCCTTTGATAACTAAATAGGTATCCCTAATGTGGTTGGCCACTGTTCGTTGTCAGCTACCACTGGTCAGAGAAGCAGCTATGCTGGAAATGCTTTTATGTATTAAAAATACATTAAGACAAGCACTCAATAGAATAAATTAAATGAAGCAATGAATTATATAAATAATAAAGAGCACTATACACAAAGAGGCAGGTAGAGAACACTTACTGTCAGCCTGAACCGAAAAGGCAGACCCATTAGCCTTATACTGACAGTTCCATGGGGTAAAATATGCTTTTATACCACTAGAAATTCGGGTTTCTACTTCAGGTTGCAAGACAGTACTTGGCATAAACTTAGATAATAGACCATGAACTCACAGCATGAATAAGAAAACCCATGGAACAAATTATTAGTTGCATCACAGTCTACCAGCATCTTCCAGAGTTAGTGCAATATAAACATTTGAGGTCCTCATTGTTTGCTTCTCTTAAGCATTCTTCACATTCTGCCTTTGACAGCAATTAGATTAGACAAAGCCAAATATTATAGGGGGAAAAGGCAAAATATTTACATATGTATCCGCCTGCCCTGACAGCGTGATGGGCTTCTGTGTGAGTCTGCACCATCTGGGCACCAAATGTACGCCCAGAATTAAAGTTTCAAACTAAGAATAGTATTTAAAAAAAAGATAGCTAGTGTGCAAAGAGCTTTTAAAAAAAGTCCCCAAATCACAACCTTGCCTTCCTATAGGTTTTCATATCCCCTTTTGTTCAGTTGCTTTCCTGGACCAGAAGCATCAGCAAGAAAAATGAAAAATACTCATTTTTCAGGAAATAATCTGTAAGTTATCAGATACCTGCCCAGACAAGAGATTTATATAGAACAGCAGAAATGGACACAGAGCCAAGATTCGAAATAAAAGCTTACAGAAGGAAGGAAGAAAAAAATACTGTTCCATTTGCTATAATTTCTAAAAGTAATCAGCAGAAACAGCTCCTCTGAAACCAAAGAGGCTAATTTCTAGCAAGGTTCATCAGACTTTTAATTCTGCAAACAGTGTGAGGAGTAATGCAGTGAGCTGTTCAATATCTTTTATCACCAAAGCCTAAAGCAGGAAGAAATTACAGTCTGAATTCAGGTCATCACTTGACCATATCTTTAATTTTGGGCTTATGCTTACTTCCCCATGTTGTTTACGAGACTTAAGTACATCTAAAAAGACCTTCAGGAGCGCTGTCAACCAGGGTGGGCAAACAGTGTTGCAGTTCACAAAGGCTGTGCAGGAATGGCACTGGAGCCCTGCCAGCTCCACCAGGGAGCAATGGTGTCCACCCAGCAGAAAACCACGGCAGAAGCAGGCAATATCTTACTGGGAAACTCAAGCTCTTCATGATCCAAAATGACAGTGTTTGAGACTGCTTCACGTTTAAACATGAACCATTTATTCAAACCCACTCTCACAAGTGTAGGAGAGTGACTGTGCTGAGTCAACGCAGCTATATCAGCATATATCTAACTAGAGGTGAGAATTAGCTTTTGAAACTTAGAAAAAGGCTTTCATTTGCCTGGACCTGCCAATAATAAGAGAGAGTTTATGGGCAGTGATAATTTCATACTTGTGGTGTTTCCCTACTTGTCCCACTGAGAAGAGAACAAGGTTCAAAACTCCCGAACATCCAGTTCCTGGAAGACCCTGGGAGAGCAGAAGCAATGAGCGCAGCAAGGATCAGAATGACTGCTCTCCTGCAAAGTCTTCTTAGAAAAATGTTGTGAAATGCTTACCCTTCAGGAGAATTAATAGCTATGCTCACTGCAGTCTTTGGGATAGGAAGCAAAGCAAACTTTCCCTTCCATACCCTCACTAGGGTAACTGCAATTTATGGAGCACCTCCAGCCTTCAGCACTAACTCAGGAAGACCAAATGCAACTGCAGCTGAGCTCTGCACTTTGCTCAAATAACTGGGGACAGTATTTATAGACCAAACCAGTGAGTGGGTTTTTTCACATATGCAGCTGCCATAGCAAGAGTTATAGCTGGCCACAAGAAACACAAAACCACCACAAAGCTGCTCCACTGACAGATGCAGTATATTCCAGGTTTCTCTGACCAAAAGGGAAATGTCTGCTGAAAATCCTAAAGAAAAGTAGCTGACATCTTCCAATAGAGTGCTAAGAAAAGGATCAGCAGGAAGATGCAACTAGAATCAGGCAGAGCAAATCTCTGTCATGCTACACATAAGCACAGATGCTCAGGGGATTCAGCAGCTGTTAACTGTGGCTGGAAACCCCCTGTTCCTGCAAAGGACAGATTACAAACAAAACTGAGATAAGGAAACTAGAGATAGCTTCATCCTGAGTAGCTAAGTATTCACAGCATCAAACATGCCACTCCTCTCACTGATCCACTTACCTTCTCAGTTCCCTTCCCTTATCTGTTGATCACCAGTCCAAACTAACATCTTATTGTTACATAATATTTCCTCTTCTCGCCATTACAAGGAAAATGTTTAACCTGTGCTATAGTAGAAATATCACCTGAAAACACTGATTTTTTTCTATTCAATTTTCAAAACCATGGACAACCTGATGTTAGTTCAACTGCAAAGGAAACTCAGCTCCCACTGCATTAATAGGGCTGTAAACACTATTCTGGTTGGAGGCCTCAAACCTTTCGGTGATGCAGAGGGTGACTGAACCATTATCCCACTCTAAACTGAAGAGGGTTGAGAGTTTACATTGCAGGGTGTCCATACTCTGTCTGGTGGATAAGTTTTTTTCATAACTTTTGGACCAGCCTTTCTTCAACACCATGGGCCAACCACCCCCCTCCCTCTCTTTAAGTATAATATTTAAATTCTTTCAAACTGCTTCAAGGAAGAGTCTTTAACATGGTTAATTTAAGAAATAGAATGAAAATTCAAAAAGTGCCATCAGGATACTGGTCACCTCCATCCTAAATTTTGGATCCCAAAGCACCCAGAGGCATTTGCTTGGCAAGGTCATTTGACTTCTGCAAAGGTGGTTGCCAAGTTTCATGAATTTACACTGTCAGTATGATCATAATAGTTAGTCTTCTGCATAATACAGACCAATTCATCTACGAGCTGGCAGCAGAGACTAATCCTTGTGACAGTCTTTCATCAAACTGGTAATCTCTGGGAGTAGTTAGGTAAATCTCAGTAATGTTACTTCAGATCCAGCCCAAGATGGCACACAGAAGTGTCACTTGCATGGGTTATCTGATTATATTCCCCTCCTGTCAATGAGGATTAAAAGATTTCACACTTTCCCCCCCAGTTTTCAGGGCTGCAGATTGTGGAACCATCCTTAAGGTTCAGGTACAGATAAACCCAGCACCTGTGAATAAATTCTCTTTGGTAGCTGGAGGACTTGAAGGTACAGGTAAGAATTTCTCCCACTCTAAGATCCCTGGGTAAGAGCAATGGGGAATCTCAGATGCAGGGAGCCAGCAGTTCACTTGCTCGGGATGAACTGTGGTGTAGCCATTCCAGACTCCACCAGCCAGCACTGACACAACTGTCACCTTCCATTCTGTAACATGCACAGATCCGAAACCAGGAGACATCCATTCTTCTCTTATAGCATGCATGCTGATTTCTAGGAAGGATCCAGCTGTACAACTAAGTATTTGTTTTATGATATTTCCTGCCTAAGCTGTTGATATGATCAGCTTCCCTGAAAAGACTGGCGTGGATGATCTGAGCTACCTCCAGGTAGCTTTTCCTTCTTCTGTGTTGCAGATACCCCTGGATGAACTGTTTATAGCAAGCAATTTATTCCACAAAATTCACCCTTTGTGCTAGCTCTAATTTTTACAAATCTGTTAGAGAATTACTACACAAAAATTTCCTAGGAAAAGGAATCTTAGCCTCTGGCTTGCAAACTGCACTCACTTCATATATTTGCTATTCATTATGAGAAACTGCCTTCTGTATGAGAGATTCCCTTAATCCTATGGTTTGGTTAGTGTTCCCTCATATACCAAGAAGACAGAAGATGTAGATTGGTCATTTAGTCCCTAATTGTTTCACATTATCTTCAAAAATCTGTAGAGCAGAGGAAGTTTATAGTGTTTGGTTTTGGTTTTTTTCCTCTAACATAACACTTCAGTAATGCTTCCAGGGGCCATAATCATAGTTAGGGCTAGGATTGGGTGACAGAAAGCAATTTCATGTGGCATAAGTTCCTGTTAATGTCTTAAAAGTCTTGTCACTCCTGGAAAAGTTCACTGTTTAATTGTGTCAGCATTTTATGCAGCCTCCAAACTAGACCTGGCCATTCAGGTCAGTGCAATTTCAGAATTATTACACTCAGGTGTAAGTGCTGCCTTTAATTTCTTGCGTCATTTCCTATGAATCAACAAAACCTCACCTGGAGGTACCTTAATAAAGGCAAAGTTGTTGCAGTTTCAGCATGAACTATCTGGTCAAACTAAACCTTGGAAGAAGATAGGAGGGGAAATTAAGTCCTACCTTGACCAGGTGCTATGACAAAACTGCAATCAGATATACTGAGTTGTTAATGAACTCGGGATGAGTATCTTCTTAATGAAGGCAGATACTTCATTAGCAAGTATTGCAACACACTTAACAGGATTATTTTATTAGTTCTGGAGTAATGCTGACCATGAAAATACTGGTTACATACTTTTTCCTGACCTATAAATATATTAATACCTAAAATGTAGGCACACCATTCTTCTGCAATAATTACAGAATTATTTATATTTAAAGGGTCCTCTAAATGTCAACCAGCCCAATACTCTGCTCAAAGGGGGCACAATCTCAAAGTTAAAATCAAAGTCAAAAATAGTTTATGGTGCTCAGGGCCTTGTCCATCCAAGTTTTAAATACCTCCAAGAACAGAGGTGCACATCTTTGAACACCTGTTCCAACATCCAACCATCTTCATTATGAATTTTTTCCCCCAATACCTAATCAGAATTTCCTTTGGTGCCACATGAATATTTTGAATACTAGAATACCTAAGGGTAAAGGCCTAAAAATCTAGGCAGCATATGCAAATAACATCACCTTAATCAACATGTCTGGTGAATATTCATTAACTTAGACGCATAAATAGAAGCCAATGTTCTAATTAATGGAGCTCAAGATAGATTTTCAGTTGCAGCATGGGCCAAATTATTAGAATAAGAGATCATGTTTCTTCCTGTCTGGCTCTGGCACCATCCTGAATTGAGGTTCAGCTTGCTCTGCCAGCAGGACTTGTTGGTACTTTCCCTAGATGAAGAGAGACAACTCCTGGTACTAGTTGTTGCTGTGGGCTTCAAGGAACCCAGGCTGATGCCTCCCCTCAGTTGATGGGTTGGGGTGTCTGTCTTTTGGGTTTAAGACTCAGTTGCTAGCCCCTAGCTGCTACCCCTACCAGTGAGTCAAGGTGCACTGTATCAGCTCCTACTCACCTCCTGGATGGAAAGTCGGAGAGAGAGATCTGACACAGTGCCCTTCCCCACACACAGACAGACACAAGGGTCACCAACTGGGAGAGACAGTGACTGTGTCTATGGTAACACTTATCATCGATCACAAGTGCACTTTTGAAAGTGATTACCTGATCATATCTAGTTACCTGGCTTTGGTTCATAACACAACGTGCTGTGACACCATGCCAACGAGATTTTTCACATTGGAAGATGTGCTAAGTGTAGGTCTAGCTCCATCCCTGGAGTTACAATCATCCTAGTAAGGACAGCCAGAGGAGACTTGGCCCTGAGTGACTGGAGCTCCAGGAAAGCCTCCTAGATGGTTGACCTCCAAGACTGGAGAAGCACACGGAGCAGCCACAGCATGAGCAGCACCACAGCAAGAGGCACAGCTCTGCAGCCCAGTCATCACTGCTGTGCCAACACTGCCATGCTCACAACCACAGGCAGGCAAACAGCCTGCATTCTGGGCTCAGAGGGCAACTTGAAAAACTAGGGGGGATGGCAGAGGGGAGATTGACACAACCAGGCACAAAGCAACAAGAATTTCAGATTAACAGAGAAGCTTTTTACAGCCACAAAACTGTATTTGTCTGTAACTTATTCTAACACCTCCAAAGTATAATTTAAAAACTGTTTTCAACTGAAAGTCTAAAAAATGTAATTTGAAAATGCTAAAACATTCATTTTTCTTAATTTCAAAGGGGTTTTTTTCCAGCTGAAACCAGTAGCCATACTAGATCAAGTTTCACAAATGGTTCTGCTCCCTTGAATGCTCTTTGCTTCGGAGTCAATTTTCTGCATTAAGATAAATAATGAATTCCTAACTATTTAAATGTAACTATAAATGTACTTAAAAGCACATTAGGCACCTGTATATTACTCCCTATTGGGTAAAATGCAGAAAGCCTGCAGTGCAACCTGCTAGGCTGCCAGTGGCAAAGGGATGTGTAGATGTCTTTACTGACCATCAGAAAATGCAATGGGGAAACAGAAGACAGGAGCATCTTCTGTTTTACCTGAAGGAAAAGCCTGCTTGTATTCACTGAGTTGAGAGTCACTGAAAGGATGAGACATTTATAAAATAAATATTATTTTGTCCACGAAATGGCATATACCCAGCAAATACATTAACAGAATGTACAGCTTAAAGGTTTTTATTAGGAAAGTGAGCAAATGATTTTTCAGAGTGAGAAGCAGAACCTTCCTGTTCTTTTTTTCCTCCCATTTTTCTTTTACAGCTCATCTCACTTGACTTCCTAATAAAGACTCTCTCAGAGCCTCCAGCTTAGTAAAACTTGTTAGACAATGCTCAGCTTGTAAAAACATAGCAGGGGGGATGGCTGAAAGGATCCAACATACTGTAACTATACTGTACTATCCATACAGAAATGGGGGAATATACAAAAGTGTGCCATTCCCATTCTTCCCAGGTTATCTGTGATGAGAACCTGGCAGCTCACTGTCAGTACTAACCCAATAGATCTCTAGAGATACAGAAGAATTCAGATACAAAGCCCACATGAAAAGGAAGCATTCCATGAGTATAATGGATCTCCAGACACATACAACAGCTTTGTCACGTGTGGGCTACATGGTGACCACATTCCACAGAGGGACTTCACATACTTCAGACTATCACACCTACATTTCAATTTCAGTTTCTGTTTCCACACCAAAATATCTAAGTTTTCAACCATTGTGTGAAGGATGACAGAGGTGCAGACGTGTGTGCATGTACTGAGCAGACAGCAACATTTTCAGAGCAGAGAAAAAAATAAAGTGCTTGAACAGCTTTTGCCAGGTCTATTCCTCACATGCTCTCTGGATATCCCAGCAAAGAGCAGCTTGCTTAAAGCAACCAGCTGGCAGAACATAAATATTCCACCCATGATAAGAAAAGAATCCAAGTATGAGACCAAAAGCTGAATTTGCATTGGAAAGTGATGAGCTCACACTTTCTCTCCAGGGACCAAGACAAGGGGGTTGGCAAGGAAGCTGGAGCAAGAGGATAGTTATGAAACACTTTTTTACTTCAGCTATTAATAACAGTCTCCAAGCCACAGGGCACTTGAGAGGAGGAAGGCATCTCCTTGCTTCTATTAATCTTTTTGTCCACCTATTTGCTTTGGGCTGGCCACAGGGGAGAGGGAAGCAGAGCAGGAATGAAAAGTTAAGGAGGTTAAAAGGGCTGAAAAATATTTGCTCCTACATGTTTGGAGGCAGAAATTAAATGATCAATAAAAAGTCACTGAGACAGCAATTACCAGTAAAAACCCACTGATGACCCAGTAGATCATGGAACAAAGCAATATCTCAGCAGTGCTGTCAAGGTAAAGAAAAAGCCCAGCAATGGCTATTCCACGGACAGGTTTCTTTTATATCATGGATATCTAATGATTCTCATTGTAAGGTGCTCCCACAAAGCCTGGTCTTCAATGAACAAGCTTTGAAACCTATTTCAAAGAGATGTCTAGGAAGCAGGGTCCCAGACTGCCAAGAAGAAAATAAGGATGGGTCCACCAGTGTCACTAATTCTGCTGAGGACCTGTCATCACATGCAGTGAAGTCTAAGCATGCCCATCTCTGTACCTTGAAAAGCTATTTTATTTGCTGCTTTGCAATGTAAATGTAGTTTTCTAGACACATTTAGTCCTCTTTACTTCTTAAAGTGAGAGGAACATAAGCCCTTCTCTGTCCCCTGATAGTTTACAGTTAGCTCCACAAATTGCTGAGCTAAAGAAGGCACTCAGCTTTCTTGTAGCACTTCAAGCTCGTGTTTAAACAGCAGAAATCACAACATGACAATCATTCATATGCTTGCATGCCACATGAGGGAACTAAGGTTGAGACCTAACATATAACAAATTTCCCAGAAGATCCCACTTTCCAGGGATCTTACACTTACTTACATTCAGCACCTACAGCAGTCTCTTAAGAGCAGCCCTTAAATGAAAGGATTTACTGGGGCTAAGTAACAATCTATATGATTTATTTTCATGTAAGTTTTGTCCTGCAACAATTAATTCTAAAAAATTGTGGGTTTACCCTATCTTAAGGATTGGTTTAAATTTGGGAAGTACAACACCATTAGCATGAACACTCTTTTGCACATTTTAAATTAAAGGTAACTAGGAGAAATCACAGGATTTGAAATTATTGCACTTTCAAAATATTGAAATGCCAGCAGGCAACTAGCCTATCAAAGAAATAAGTGTGGAACAAAATCCAGCATCAGCTTTTCAGCCAGGTTGGGTTTTCCCCCCATGAGTAGACTACAGCATGGATAGACCAGAAAGAAAACACCCTGCTATTCTCATAAACTCTTCTCTCAATATACTGTGCACCAAGCTTGTAACATTCTGTGCTGATAAGACAGGCTACCTCCATCTATCAAGGACTCCTCTGAGACTTTAAAACTGTGCAAACAGAAGATTTTGGACATATTCTTTCTTTGGTGGAAAAATTCCTTTCTTCAGTACATCCTTATACTCTGGATTCTCTAAGATTCATTAGTCTTCTTTTATGCTGTCCCTATTCAATTTATTTAAAAAAAAAAATTAGGGCACTGTGGTTGGAATAAAGACACTTTCAAGACATCACTTCATACACAAAAAAGTATTTCCCAGACAAAGATCCCCTGCAGTTATTAAATGTATGTGCAGCGTAAAGCTAACAGATGAGATCATCCCTAAGTGAGCAGAGCTTGCCCCTTCAAGCTCAAGTCTCTTGCCTCAGACTCTACCAACCGAGTATCTACTTAGGTCACACAGCATGATGAACGAAAGCTACTGAAACTGCCTTGAAATGAACCTTGAGATTGCTTCCTGGTAAGCAGAGACCATTAAATTATACAGTTAGTATGTATAGTGGTTCTCCAAAGTAAGGAGCAGTTTTGTGTTTGAGCGTGCTCCTTCCCTTTAAAGTCATTCCCTGCATTGTCCTTGCTCAAATTATTACCTGGTGAGTTGCCATCACTAAATTACAAGGATACTCCATCTTCCTTTGCAAAGGGTTATGCATTCAGGGGGACAAAAGACTTCACAGCTGACTGTCCTTTACTCGCAAGGCTGTTTGCTGCACTATTGTAACTGAACTTACTGTTGTACATGAAGGATTGAATCAAACAGAGGCCTGAAGAAATTAAATGCTATGTAGATATTTTAAAAGTTGCCCTTGAATAGTCAAACAAAGTGAAAAACTCAACTAGAGGGAAAAGGAAAGGAAGATAAAGATGATGGTAAGAAGATCAGACAACTGTACTGTGAAATCCAAGCTGAGCTAAAGCACAATTTGGTCATTCTAAAACCTATGAACCACAGATATTGTTAATCTCTCTGCAGCTGTCTGAAATCATAAATGGTTTCTCCCTTCAGAAGGAAATGATTCTTGAAGAAGTATTTGAAATAGGAAAGGTTGGTGGATGTGATCAAAAAATATTTTTCCAATTGACTGGACTGTGCCCTTACTTATCCAGTGAGGAGTTTTGCAATACCATTCTAAGCCCTTATGTCCAGAAGGCTTAGACACTGAGCACCTCTCCACAAAGGCTACAGTAATTCATTTCTGGTGCATCAGGTTCTGGTTGCACTCAAATGTACTTCAGTCAACAACTTTGGGCTAGAATCTCAACATTGTTGCAGACACTGTGCAACAGATGAGCAACACATATTTCAGAGCAGCCGAAAATATTGAAAGGATAAATGCCCTTGCATGGGGGTAGAGGGAAACAGAAATTCAGTAGCAAGCAACTTATCTCCAGCCCCAACCTTCCCTCTGCTTATCCCCAGTACAAACCTGCAAGGACCAGGGCATGCCAACAGCTGCCAGCTACAGGAATGGTGGTAGAGAGAAGACTTATTGCCAGCATGATCTTGAACAGGGAATTAAGTTGTTCCAACCAAATCCCAAAGGCATCTAGTCTCCAAGCATTTTAGTTAAGATTCACAGTATTTGTTTTAAGACATGTATGATGTGCTGTTTAATGCAGAAATAAAAAATGGCAAAAGCCAACCCACCTTATACAACAGGGCACAGAACAGAGTAGGGAAAAACCAAGTAGGTCTAAAAGCATCTATTACTTCTTTTACATGCCAAATAAAGTTACAGTTAAAAGTTACAGATTGTTCTAAAATCATGTGACCTTAGCTTAGACCCAAAGCTGGTTTATATTTAAATGTAGTAAAATATGGGATGAAAATTTTTCATCCAGTCCGATGGGTCAGTGAAAATTGGGGAGCCGACTGGAATTTGCTCTGGGAGGATATTGTGACATGATGTTCCTTTGCCTATAACACCCTTTTGTCATTCAGTAAATGTCATCTACCACTTCTTGCACCTTCCCATCTGAAATGTCACATCAAATTAGAGGCTTGCAGAATGAAAATATCCCACTTCACTCACTGCAGTGTAAGATGTTCTGGCTGGTGCAAGCTGGACTTAATACATTGTCTGCTGCCTGTCAAGAGGGATGCACAGACGGAAAGACAATTCCAAGTGCACAGAGCAGCATTAGTTAATATAAAACTATGGATGGCAGCAATAAGCACTGCCTGAAAGGTGAGCATTGCATATCTGATGACCTTTGTCACTATCCACTGCATTCCACCACTCCTGTGTCTAAAATCCTACAGAATACCACTGAGGTTTACAGCCCTAAGTGTTACTCAGTCCTTTACAATTCAAGAGCCTGCTTTCTGATCTTCCTTCTGACAGAGGTAGGGGTCAACTATATCCCAAAAGACCCATCACCATAAATGGGCCCAAAAAAAGGGTACATTCCTGAGCACCACTTGCAAGGTACAGAACAGCCTTTAACACCACACTGGAATTTCACCAGTTCCAATATGGCTTCAGATCTGGAGAGAAGAGACTATGCAAACAGGCACTGTCAGCTCAGGATTTATTTTCTTTTAGTCTTTATTCATAGTCTGAGCTCTAACCAAAGCCTGTGTCTCAGCAGCCTCTGATAACACCCAAGGGGACAAATGCTGTACAAATACAGTGAATAGAATCTGGGCCCTAAAAGACTTTTGCTGATCCTCTTTCGTACCACCCCTCCCCATCTAGTTGTTTGTTTTTTAATAATATGTAAAGATAAGTCTTGAAATGTAATGTTTGATTTTAGAAATTATTAACTCCATGATTCAGCATCCTATGTGCTTCTGGACACATTTTTATCTGTGCCATTAATTCTAAATCCCAGTGTTATTATAGACTGTTGCATTCTATGAATGCTTTACTTTCTATTCTAATTACTGCTCTAAAAATACCTTGCACAGTATATTTCTCAATAATAGCTGAAAGTGTTTATTAAAGACAGTATTATTGCCAAGCACTAATTTATATACTATTCCCAACCCAAAGGTCAGGCCTTCTGTCTCCTACCTCTGTACACCAATGTGTGGACACTAATTCATGGTCAGTGCAATCAATCCCCTTTGCCACAGGTCTAAATGCAGACTTTAATCCATCATTCTTTTAACTCTTAAGTTATTTAATACAGTATATCTCTACTCCACCCCTCCAAGCACACCAATTAAAAAGTAAGGCAATACAAGTATGGATAGTAAGTAATCACTGCTTGTCCCAAGTTAGGGACTAATATCTTATTACAATATGGAACTCCCTACATGGAATTTCCACATGGCTTAGGAGTGGACAAATGCTAACATAACCTCTCTTAGTTTTCTTTCCTCTTATTTTTTCAGGGATGTGTTCAGCCTCTCATGAGGCTTCAGTATACTGACTTGCAGGATCAGGTGAAGAAGATCCAGAGTGATTCTTAACATGCCTCCACCGGACCATCAGCCACTCTGATGAAGAGTATGAAGACAACATGCCAACCTAGCAGAAAACACATTCTTTGGAGAACATCCAAACCTTTAAGAAAGGATGTCATTAGCTTTATTCTTATCCCCTAGGGTTCTGCAATATCAGGCTTAATTACAACAATTGTGACAAAAATCATAGTAAAGAGAGACAGCTGAAAGCTTAGCTTGCCCAGAGATTCCCCCCACCAGGGTAAGAGCCAAATGCAGCACTAGGAAGGGACTGCAGTACAAACTCCGTGAGCAAACTACATGCAAATCAATTCCAGCAAAAATATTTCTAAGTACAGCCCAACTCAAAGGGAACAAGAGATTAAGGTGTCATGCACATGGCTGAGATTCAGGGAAGCACTCCCAGGACAATGAGACATAGGAAGGAGAAGCAAAACACTAGTTTCATACTGCAGTAAAAATGCAGGTGCCAGGCTCACTGGCACAGCAGTCAGTGCCCCAAACTGAAAACCAAGTCTATCATATGATGACGCTGCAATCAGTTAAACAAACACTAACATGTCCTCCCCCTGCAACTGATAGGCATGATCATGCCTAGAGCAAAGAACACCCAAGCCTACACGGTTAACAGGAAGGGTTACAGCACTTACACTTGTAGTTACACAGCTGTGCAACAGGAGAGGAAAAAAAAACAGGAGCTAGCAGCACAGAGATCTAAAAGGAGAAATAAAAGACAAAACAGCCCCATTTCTGGAATTGATAACATCTTTGTATAACTCCATTACAAAGCTGGTGGATTTTACACCTCAAGGATTAAACAGCTTTTCTTTAGACAGCCACAGCACATTCAGGGCACAGGGAGAACGATTCTCAGTGCAGGGACACAGCTTTGGTAAAATACTCCAATCCTGGAATATCAGAAAATGAACAGCTTAAATGTGCATGAATGTGACTTCATCCATACAAAAGAGAAGCCTTTGCCGGGAGCACACACAGGGGCCAGACTGGATGTCAACACTTCATAATGGACTGCATTAAAGAAAAGATAGCTGAGCAATATAAAATCATCAAATGGTTTGGGTTCCAAGGGACCTTCAAGATTACCTAATTCTAACCCCCTGCAGAGACACCTTCCACTGGATCAGGTTGCTCAAAGCCCTATCCAACCTCTCCTTTAACTCTTCCAGGATTTCTAAGGTTTAATCATCTTTCTAAAATGAGTGATCAAGTGGCCTAGAAGTGGAGAATTTTTCAGGAGGTAGAAACCAGAAATTTCCAGGTATTATTTCCCACCTTCCAGCAACAATCTTTCTTACAGGGAAATAACCAAGTTATCTTAAGGAGTGGGAAAATAAGAGTATTCATCCATTACTCTACAGACTATGGAATAAAGACTTGGCTGTGAAATTGCACAACAATAAGTTACTTTAAAGAAAAACATAAAGTACTCATAGTACATATTGATGAAAATAGTTAAGAACACTCAGGTTGTCATGAAAATGAGGGAACAAGAAAAAATACTTGGGTTATCTATTTAGATTTCCTTCAGACTTGGTCATATCTGTTGTATTTCAGCAGTCCTGTGGCAATGCTTAGGAACTTCAGTCTTGGACCAGGTGCCCATGAGGCCAGGTACTGTGTGACCTTATAATTAATAGTGTCCCAGATGCAATTCCTCTTTATAAAGAGGAATTTTATAAACATTTCATGTGCTTCTGAATGTCTCCAGCATCACACCTAATAATATCATTTTGTGCTGAGGTAGGGAGATGTACTTAAAAATTGCAAGAAAATAGCTGCATATACTACTAATTTTCAAGATCCAAGAGAAGACATAACCAAGTAGAATGATCTCATGATGCTCAACCACACGTCTCACCTACCCACGGGAGCTGTTCCTTGAAGACAAGTCTGTAGTTTTATTATTCATATTACACCAGGGTAGAAAACAGAGTGTGAAATAGTCCTGGTCATTTAGAAGACTCAGAATCCTGTACCCCAAAAGGAAGAAAGAACATGTAGACTCCTGAGGTCCCATGGGGAAGTATCACACAGTCATGTAAGATGCAGAGTGCCTCTGTGGCCTTCTTTGAACCTCAACACGCTCCTCTCTGATTTAATTAGATGCCTTTTGCCCAATTAGGTTAAATTAGGTCTGAGGTTTTGATCATTCTGCAGCCCTGATTCCACACCACAGGGTACAAAATCAGTAAGGGGGGTTACTTCAAATGGATGCACAGGACCCATGGCAGTAACATAATACATGAAGCATTTCAGCACTAGACAGCTCTGCAACTTCTCACCACTGACACTGCACAACCAGAGACCCAAATATGCTCCCCTGGACATCAAGCTGAGCATGTTTTCCCCTCAGCTATTACTCCTAATCCTATAAAGTGAATCTGAGTAATACCATGTGGCCTTTGTGCACAGTAGTTGAAGAATGCCAGTCTCACTTCTCATAGGAGAAGAGCAGACTTGCGTCACCACAGATACTCCTATTACAAAAATATTTATGAGGAGATTTTTTTTAATTATTTTTTAAGCTGTGCTATATATAGTCTGTTGCTTATCTGGAAAATGTTGGTGCCTGCTGGATCTTCAGCCTAGAGTTAGAAAGGACAGGAATAATCACTTGAGAGCCTTTTCAGAAATAGGTACCCTCATACTTGCGGGGATATGCAGCTGTGCTGCATCAGGGATGCAGTCAGGCAGGGAGATGAGACATTCACACATGAGCTGTATTGCTCTGCCACATCACTTAAAAGCATGATGGAAGGTTCTGACAGTATCTTTCATTAGGGTTAGGGCTATATGCTGTTCCCATTACTCAGAAGGAGAACAACAAGAAAAGTCAAAAGTCCAAGTACAACCCTGTCAGAGTCCACAGAGTATCTTGGCAAGGAGGCCCAGACTCCTGTGTCATGAATGATGCAACTGGAAGAACTGCAGCTTGTTGCAAGATGTAAAACAAGTCTCTCTTTCACATGTTTAGCCTTTGGTTCCTTAGCCCTGCACTTCACCTCCCTGAACGACAAACAACAATCATAAGCCGTGAGTATTTAGGAAGGGACAATAGCTCTTCCCTGTTCCAGAAAAGGAAGAATGAACTGCACCAAGAAGCATGAACCCACACCAGATGATAATGAAATGAATTAGCAATAAAAATTTATTTCATGTATAAAAGCCTTTTAAAAGAGAAATAAGCCAGGCTCCAAATAACCGTTAAAATTAACTTCCATCGACGCTCTGCCAATGCTGCTGCACTAATGTTCTTTGTAGAAGCCAAATGGACTGATGACGGAGAGGTATCAATCAACGTGAACTATTGTGTTAGTTGCTTCATCTGGTTTTAAGGAAACCAGAAAAATGCAGCACCACGAAGGTTTACCCCTTCTGCATCTCTCTCTCCATTTCCAACACCTCTCTGGCATGACTAGCACTCTTCCCCAAGCTGAACTCTCTGCATTTAAGTAACCATCAACCATAAAGTCAAAACAAAAATTGCATTCTCTGAGAATTAAAGCTCTGAGTAGAACAGTTCACAGACCACAGGCAACTGAAGTGTTATATTGCAAAGCTATCACACAACTAACCTTGGCTGAGTGATGTTCAGGTGACTGGACGTAGCCTGTGCTGGTTTCCTTCCCTGTGGCTCCCTGGCAAGACAACAAATCTCTTTTCAAGGTGGCTGCCTGTTTCTTCCATACATTTACAAGCAGCACTACTGAGCCTTTTTCAGCTCTCTTCCTTGTCAAATGTCAATTTGAGAGTGTGATGCTTGTATTTTTCTCAGCTTACAAACCACCCAATTTTTTGATCCGTGCCAGTGAGCTGCAGCTGGAGGCAGTTAAGCAGTGAGTGAGTTGTGACAATGGTGAAGGAGCATCAAGAAGGGAAAAACTACACATGAAAGAATTCTGACTGCCCCAGAAATTCACACATACTCTGTCAGGTCACCCAAAACACTCCCATAAGCAGTTTAAACTGAAGCAAGTGTCTGGACAAACAGTGCAGAAACTATTCTAGCCTTTGTGATTTGTGCCCAGATATCTCAGTATTTTGCCTTTGACTCACAAAGGGTAGGATAGAGACACAGGCTCCATCTCATGGCATCACCAGAGCTTCTCTGTACCAACTCTGAGTCACACTGTAGTAACCAAATTCAACTAAGTGGTCTACTTTGATTTCAAAGTAGGCAAATTCACTACAACACAATCCAAATGTGGGATGTTAGCAAACACACCTGCTAAAGCCACAGGAGACAGATTCATGAGATTTGTTAATATTAGCATCTTAATTAGCACAAGAGTTATGCCTAAAAGGAATGGACAACTTAATACCTAAAGGACATCCATCGCTTCTCTTTGCTCTTTAAGGGCAAAGAAAGATCCAGCAGCTGAAGAAAAATATTACTTCATTTGACTATAGCATGTACTCCATGCTAAATCCCAAAATACCCTGTAGAGGCAACTAAATAATGGCAGGTAAGGAAAGGAGTTAAGGGACAGACAAAGGGCACAACCTCTTCCATGTTTTGAGATGAGGTGGAAAGTTGGTTAGGGAGTAAAAGCTCGTACAGATGGCAAGAGCTGCAACAAAGACTCACATCAACAGGGCAAGGCCATCAGCTATAAGAAGACAGGTTAAGGCTGAAGCCAAACTTAAAAAAAAAAAAAAACCAAAGTCCCACATTTTGGTGGAAACCAAAGAAAAAGAGCAAAAACTGTACTTTTTCACATGTATCTTAAGACATTTGTGGCTGGGATTATACATAGCAGTTGCTTGCGAAAAGACTACACTGATTCAGCAACTCTCCCTAGTCCTCCTACACAGAGGTGTTGGGAGAACACGGAAAGAATGATCTGAATTTCTTGGATGAGAACAGGGAAAAAAACCATATGAGTAATTAAATATTTTAATTCTCCTCTATACTCTGCCACTACCACCACACTACATTATTTGAAGTACTCTCTACTCAGCTAACATTTTTAATATGGATCAACCACCTCTAGCCTCCATTCCACTTACAGCCACCATTCCCCACTCATAAGATTTGCTCAGCACAGCCTTTCCAAGCTTTCTGAAGAGCATTGGAGCTATGCTGCCTTCTACAACAGAGCAGCAGGGAATACTTTTAATTAGTATTTTCTCCTGAAGGGTAAAAAAAAATACACTGAAATTACTTTGCCTGGTAACAAACTGCATCTTCTTTCACTCTACTCTAGATATGAAAATTATCCCTGATTCACACACTTGCCTCAGCTTCATTTTTCTACTGTTGTTTTGTTTGTTTTAACAGATTTTTTTTCTATAATGATAAAATCTACACAAAATACTACAAAAGAGCAGTGGAGAACAGAATGTCAATATTAAGGGAAATTGTGTTTCAGCTTACCTTGCTAAAGCAAGTTAGTCAAGATGGGTGGAAACAAAAAGCCTGCAAACTACTTTATTTTGGGGAAAACAAAATCCATTGGTATGATTAGAAAGTACTAGGGTAAAAAAAAAAATCAATATATGTCACTAGTTGAAATGCTCCCTGCTCCCTCACATTAAACATCAGTACTTGTAAGACTGGAGCAACAACTGATTTTTGGAGTGGCAACAGTTGTTTTTAAAAACCCCTTCTTACGTCTGATAGGTGGATAGTGCAGGTGAAATCTGGGCAACACTGAGGACCTGACTCAGACTGTGTACTCTCCATGCCCAACTCACCCCCAGTAACAAGTAAAGATCCAAGTTTTGTGCTCATCTGCTTTATTTCCCTGACAGGCAAGAAGCATTTGGCAGGTGGGGAGCTGCTCAAGTTTATGTCCTCAATCTCTGAGTGCCTCCATTACATTTTAGGAGGCAGAATTCGTGCACTTTGATCATTAAAGCCAACTTCTCTTTCTTGTTTTCCCTATACACATCTCTACCACATTGACCTTTCTCAATATTTCCATTGCCTCCTTCACGGGATGAGTTGATTCATTGGCTCTGGACTACAAGTGAAGCAGAGGTCACTTCTACCTTTCAAAGCAGGTGTGGTCCACACACATATGCCAACACCAGAAGTCTTGACACGAGTCAGGTTTTGAAGACGTTCCCTTGCCAGGCTGGTTATCCATTCACCAGCAATTACAGGAACAATCAAATACATCTTTCCCTGCTATGCAGTGAAGTGCATTTCAATAACACTCCTATGTGCTTATTAAACATTTTCCACTGGAAGATCTCAGTAATCACCACAAGGTACCTCTAAAGTACCAAACTGCATGAGAACTACATCAAACAGGCAATCAGAGTCAGAGTGAGAGGCCATTTTATATTAGGACAACTTCATGCTGCTCTGCTGGCACACAGCCAACTTGCTGTGAGCCATCCCAGCCCCAGAATTACTTTTCTTGCAAGAAAACATACTTTAGCCAACAGCATTCCTGCATTTGTCAATCACCCCAAAAGCTTCGGCCAAGAGAAGAGAGGGGAGATCCAGGCATCCATGAAGTGATAATCCTCAACTATCCCAGCAGCTAAGCCAGAACACAGACTGTCAGCACCAGTGACCTTCAGGCACCTCTAATGAGTTCTCACGGGCCAGGGGTGAGGAAGGAAGGACACAGCCAGATCCCACACTGTCCCACAGGCCAGAGGATCACAGAATTAGTTTGCTTAGCCAACAGTTCAGGCAAAGAGGACAGAGACCCTTACCACTGTAGCACGTGGCTCCCACTACCCACACCTCACACTAAAGGTTCTTCAGTGAACAGCCCATAGCATAAAGACATTCCTGGAATTAACAAAATCCCAAGAACACAGACTCAATGGATAGTCCATATTAGAAAAAAGGTTTTTGACATTATTTTTGTAATAAAGGTAGGATTGTCCCTGAAAAAGTCATACTGTGTTGGAGGCAAACCACTCAGTACTAATATAGCTTATTTTTGTTCCAGAACTAGAACAAGCTATTCTATTGGAAAAGCTAGAGCTTAAATAAGAAAACTCAGACACCGACATTTTTTACAATTAGAGAAATTGCTAACACATCACCAGGCTGTTTGAATGCTGTACCAATGTAGGAAAAAGAAAGACTTGAAACACAGTTTACAGAGAACTTGCACAGCAGAGTACTACTGAGTCTGATGCTCAATCAGGAGAACACAGAAGTTTTGGTACTTCCAGTTGTATATACATGAGTATTTGTACATATACATGTTTTAATTACGCCTTATTAACGTACTTGATTTTCTCACTGTAATTATACAGTTATACAGAAAAACATTCAAAAGTCTAGATGACTCAGGAATTTGACAGCAAGATGTGAACTGCCAAATTTAGTCAATAGCACAAACCCAGCTACTCAGCTTAAGTCAGTAATCTGGAGCAGACGGAGTAATTTAAATATAACTCTGACAAGTCTTATCCTTTTTTCTTTGTTAATTGTCTGCTAACAGGCTGCAAATAAAATCTGAAATTTATTCATTATTCAAAATGATTCACAAATGTCTTCACTGACTAACTCTCGGCCTACAAATATCTTAAGCTACGGCTGTCACAACTAAGTAAACAATTTGCAATTCATGGTGTAACTTATGTAATGAATTTCTTCACCTTATGTAACCAGCTTGAGCAGTTTAAACAGCTGACAAACACAGCATACATTTTTAATTGCACTCTCACAGTTAACAGTTGGGTAGTTGCAGGAATCACCCTCCCAGGAAACACACAATGCCATGTTATTTGTGTTGCAAATATCAAATCTTTCACTTGAGAACACGCTCTGAAACTCACTTTCTCTGCCCACACCCAATGAAGTAGGCAAGCCTTCAAGCTATAGATGCTTTTCCACATATCCTTATGCTCTAGGAGTGGTATTAAACTTCTAATTTAAGCATAATTTTCTGAAATTCGAAAAATGACAATTTATTCTATCTTCACTATAGTATTCCCAATATTTGGAAAATGCATACTTAGCAGGGAGCTACTACCTTCTTCCTAATACCATAAACTGTGTACCATAAAGCTCTGCATCAAGTGTTGAGGTTACGTTAAGATGGGCCATGTGTTCCTCTTCTCCCTTCCTGATGCTGTACTCCACTTCAGGAATTAAAAATAAATATATGAAACTACACTGCAGAAGATGGTTTTAAGCAGTTCTTCAAACAAATTAAAAGCTTCATGCAACCACAGTTTACCATTTGTCTCAGAACCCAATTCCACAGCTTATCACCACACAATTCTGTCTTGGACTGAACTAAAATATTACATTTCAGCTCATTAGGAATAATTTCCTCTATGTCTGTCTCTAAACTTTGTTCTTACTAGAGCCATAGAGAGTTTGATGATCTGTCTTTCCTTCCATTTTTTCTGTCGAGGTAAAAGCCAGATTTTGATACCATTGATCTGGCTCTCAGAAGTGGCCCTTTTAATTGCACCTAAAGTCAGGAGAAGGAAGATGTCTTTAAAGGGGCTACTACTGAACATGAATAAAGCTCTGAAATCTGGCCCTACCAATTTAGCTTGAGGAAAAAAAAAAAAAAAAAACTCCTAAGCCAATCATCCCAGTGTCCCAGTTTTTAGTGTTCTTTGATTTCCCTCAGTATTACTCTGATAGCAAAGTGAAATGTTGCTCTGCAGCCAGGCAACAGCTATCCACAGTTCTAGGTTACTCTTATGCTTGGCCTTCTTCTACACTTATAACATACTTGAACATTCTGTCAGTTTAATATCCGTTCTCACAGAGGTTACAACTCCTATTTTTCACTAAAAGGAACTATTCCTAGACAGGACTGCCCAACAGTAACAGAGTCCAGGCTTGAAACAGCAAGGTCCTCCCATGAGGGCATTGACATCACATCTGTGAAGCATCTCTTGACAATGAGTAGAGGGCAGTGGTGAACTGGATCCCAGAACACTGACCTTAAAGAAAAAACCTTTCATAACCAAACTATCTAAATCTTCCATGTTGGTTTGGGTTTTGTTTGGTTTTGTTTGTTTGTTTTTCTTTTTTGTTTGTTTGTTTTTTATTTCTATTTCCTTTCCTGTAGATACACTTCCATGAATGAGTACTGAAAATTTCAATACAACTGTCATTAGAAATGTCAAATTTCATTATAACAATGTGAAAGATTTTATGAAGATGTCACTGAAACTTCATGGAGGAAAGACAACAGAAAATAAGCCTGCCTTGAGCTGCCAAACAAACCCCTACTTAAAAAGTCTGGTACTACCTTTCCACAGTTGCCTTATTTTTCTGACAGCTCTCACCCCTGGGACTCTGTCTGTCCTCAAGACTTTCCTTTACCAGTGGTAACATGCTCCTGATGATTTGCCCTGAAGGTATAAGCAGCCCTGTGTACTCCCCCTGCCAACACACACACTTGTATTTCGTTCCTTCCTGCCCATGTTCCATGGCTATTTTAGTCTCTCTCTTCTTCTGTCTAGACAAATTTTACAGCTATTCGTATTACTGCGCTTTCCTAATAAAAATACCCCTGTGCAATCTGCCATCACAGTGCCTATGTGCCACTTAAGATAAATGTGGACACACAAAATAAAGTTGAAAAGGCTCGTGGGCCTCATATCTCTTGGATATACAAGAGTCACACACATGAAATCCAAAAGCAAGTATTGCAGTTCTTCAGAGGAGGATTTATCAGATTATTTTCTGAAGAAAAACCCCACAGTGTAGATGATGGTCCCACCAACTCCAACTTTAGCAGTATTTCCCAGGCAAATGATCTTTTTAGACAAGACTATATCACTTACGAAGCATAGCATCAAATTCTGCACTATGCTCCAACTGCAAAGCAGTAACCTTTTATATTTTACCAATACTTCCCATGGTATTTTGACTTTTAAGGCTCAGCTCCAGGAATAAAGCAATTATACTCTTGAAGGACAGCTGAAAATCTACCCTGAATATCTGGCTGTTGATCAATAACCAGGAGAAAATAAAAATTAAGCTGATATTTGTCAATCATGTATGGTTTTTATATCTCAATTATTTTTTTATAGCTAGATTGACTTTTTTTCACATTTGGAGCGGATGTTGTCAAGTAATGAACAAATGAAATTCAGATATCAATGAAAGTATTACATTATAGACCTTAGACATAAATCCTTCATGAAAGAGATGGCCTTTCTAATACTTTTGCCATTTATAATATTCCATTCAGCAACATCTGGCACAAAGTAGCAGTTATCCCCTAAAATCTCAGGCAATGTGATACATACCATAACAGAGTTCATTAAATATAATCACTTATAATACATAAAACATCAATTCAATTAGACTGCTATCATTATAGCTTCCTCATGATAGTTTGCTCTACAAAAGTGTAACCTAATACTCTTGCCATTTGTAACTCTGGGTGAAAAAAGAAGTGTTGCTATTGCACTGTGTAAGGGACTATCAGAAGGTAAGAAAGCTGTTAGAGCCATGGGTTTCATCCTATTTAAACTCACAGACCTATAAAGCATCTCAAAAAGAGGTATGGTCCCCTGAATAACAAATTTAAGCCTAATGACAACAGCCTCACTTTTCTCATTATCTTCACAAACCCTTGGAAATGGTTCCTGGACCACTGGTCGAAGACCATTTACTTTAGGGCAGTGAAGAATTACATGCTGACACATACAGTACTGCTGACTGAGTCATAAGCTGAATAATTACATCTATTGCAGCAAAGCACAAACTCCTGTGGCTGGCCAGTCCAAGGCTCTGTGCCAGCACACAGGGACCTGTGTGAGCAGCTGCCCCCATAGGCAGTGTCAGTACAATAGAGGAAACTACACACAGGAGGTAAATTGAGCACAGCAGTATTTGCTGGGTAAATATCTAAACAAGGATGCAGCATGAGAGCTTTTAACTCCCATCCCCCCTTGCAAGTCACCAATTCCACATTCAAAAATACCAGACTGAAAACACAACACTAAAGTACGTGATCGGTCCCGTTAACTCAATTGAACCCATTTTTCCCGAGCCATTTGGCTCCTGAACTAAGACCTTTTCTTAGGAAAGTGTTGATAAACTCTTTGCTTGTTTAAATCTACTTCCAGTTACTCATAAGTAAACACAGACCAGACATACATGAAGAGCTTTTCCCTCACTGCTCCTTCAGGAACTCCACTGGCCCAGTAACGCCAGGCGCTGCTCCCCTTCAGGCCCACAGGCTGAGAGCCATCACACCCTGCCAGCCCTGGGACAGCTTCAGGGGGAGCTCTCGGGCAGATGGAGACCCCAGGCTACAGCCTCCTCATACTGGGAATAAAGAACTTGAACAGCCAGCCTGCCCAGGGACAACTTCAGAGGCAGCTGGTTTTGTTACCAGGATCACCCACAGCTGCTTTACAAGCCAGGTCTGCCTCAGGTGCATCACGGGCACTCCCCAGGGGGGGCATCACCACCTGAGGGGGCTCGTGCAAGAAACACGCCCAGCTACTCCTAAGAGGTGATGATCCCACAAACCAACAGGAAAATCTCCCCAGGCCAAGGGAAAAGTCAAGAAAGAAAAAGATGCCAGGTCATCCCCAAGGTAATGTAGTGTTTCATTTTCTCGGGCTGCACAGCTGACATGCAGGCACGTGGGAGGTTCCTGCAGCACCAGCACATCCCATACCACGTTCTAGACCAGGAGAGCTCCCCACCTCAGGGAGATGCCCCCTCAGAGTACCCACAGAGCCTCACTCCAAGGCTCATGAGGGGTCACAGCCAGATGATGCTTTTCTTCACACAGTCTGCCAGCAAGGAGAGCTGCACCCAGTCCAGAGGAGCACCAAAGCCCACACGGCTGGTTTGGTCTGCAGAGGCCACAGCCACCTTGGTCCCTGACCCACACTGACAGCCCAGCGACAGCTCCCACCAGCCTTAGGGAACTCCAGGCACACAAAATCAGGCCCTAAATGTACCCACCACACACATACCTTGTTCAAATGCCAGGCAGTGCCTCACAAGGGGTGCAGCCCCACACGACTGATCACAGGGCACTGGTAAGAGAGCTCCTCAGGACAGGGAGGGAGCCAGGCCCATGGCACCCCTCAGAGACAGGGCTGCAGACGACACCCCCAGCAGAGCTCAGAAAAGGCCCCCTAATCCCAGGCTGAGCTTAAATGCCAGGTTTGGGGGAGCCCCAGGTGGTGCCAATGATGGTCATGAGGGCCTGTAATTGCCCACAGCTGGCACTGCCTCTGCTGAGGGGGAGCTACACCTGCCACGCTGCCACCAGCCCCATGTGGAGCTTGTTTTCCCCTTGGAGACGTGGAGGACTGTTGCCCAGGGTGGAGCTCCCCCTCACTGCCTCCGTGGCTGCCCACAGCAGGGATCACTGGGCTGAGGGACTGCAGCTACTACAAGTGGCTCTGCCAGTGTCCAGTCAGGATCTGGCCCTGTGACGGCCAGCCCTGAGTGAAATGTGACTCTTTTTTCCCTCAAGAAAACTTCTAACTGATAAAAGGCAAACAAATCCCCCCATAAATGTTCCCAGGATTATTTACAGTGTTCTTTTGACAGAAGCAATTAACAACTTAGGGGCCTTATGCATGTCCCCCTCCAGCAGTAAACAGCCACTGAAATAAATGAGTTGTCAAGCAAACAACAAGAGAAAAGCGACCAAAATTTCCACCCCTGCACCAGCCCTTGGAAGATGTTTGTGCCTTCTGTCTCTCATTTGCCTCACTCCTCCAGAAACCATCAGCACATGCAGCCAACATGAGCATCATCCTGCTCATCTCCTTGGCTTCTTGTCCGCTCACTGAAAATGCCCTCTGGAAATATTTAGCAAGCAAAGACCAAAGGTCTGATCCAGAACTGCTTCTTTGGATCCAAACAGTCCGCTGTGCTGAAGATGAACAAAATCTAAGCAGTCTGAAGATTATTTGGGGAAGAAACCCGACTTTAACAGTAAGACAGATCTCACCCCTGAGCTCAGGGGGGCTCCTGCTAGAGGCTACACCACAGGCAGAGAAGACCTGGGCCTCTGGCAATGAAGAGATTTGTGAAGCAGCTCAATGGAAGAACAAAGAAAGCAACTTTCATTCTTCTTAACTGTGTAGCAAGGCACCTGACAGCCAGATTTTAATGTGTTTAGACTAGATGTTTATCTAAACCATTTGCAAGATTGGGCTAAGTTAACAAGATTCCTGAAATTTGTACACTTACTGGGAACATAACAGGGAAGTCATAACCATGTAGCAATAAATTAATATGCAAAATTAGATGTGTTTGGTTAGAAGAGGACAGGTTGAACGAATAGTGCATTCGCAGAGATGGTATTTTTAATATTTATTGATCATCATGTTCTGTCAGGCTAGAAGTTCACAAGTACAAAGGAATAACAAGCCCCTAACAAGGTTTGTGGCACTAGAGGGCTTCTTTTGAGGATGCTAACGAAGCAGATGACTGTTACCTTCACAACTTTCCATAATATTCATTTTTGCGAATGTAACTAGAATTGATCAGTATCTATGAACTTCCAGTCAACACTCTGGGATATTGCCAGAATATATGGACAAGAAACTGATAGTGTGGAAGGAACAAAATGTGTTATAGAGGGAAGCTGTCTCAGATAAGTGAACAGGTAATCTCCAGTTCACCTCTCCTCCAGTGCAGGTTGACTTCATGCAGTACAGCATCCCAAATTTTGCCTCCAGGGCCTGTTACCTAACTCCACTTACAACAAAGTACTATGTGTTTTGACAGCAGAAAGTTCTTTGTAGTTTTCAAACTAATTTTTCACTTCCTTCTCTGTCATTTCTTATGATATACCCCTTTGAATCACACAAAGTAGCTCTTCTCGTCTTAGCATTAACACCCACCAAATATTTGTAGTCTCTTAGTGCATCCCCGCCTTCATCATCTCATACCCGCATTTAGCACTCCTAATCTTTCCACCTAAATCAATCCTGAAGCCATCCTGATAATTTTTGTTGCTTTTCTTTGAACTCCTCTCAGTTTGTAGAGACACTGCTATTCAAGTTTTGTGTCATGCTGGATGTGATGCTTTTAGGTGTGTATGCATCAAAACTGTGTAGAATTAATCTATTACCACCCTGAGCTGCAATACGGTGCTTCTGTATATGCAGTGCAAACATTGCTTTGCAAATTATTGTGTAATGTTCTATCCTGAGTTTCTGAGCTGATCTGCAGGCTTTTACTTCTTTTTGAAAGTCACAAGTTCCAGATTATTTTAATATCTTGCTTTTTCACTTAGTAGAGATATAGAGATCATTAAAAAATTATCAGAAAAATCTCAATAGGAGGAGCATCAGAATACACTATAATAATCAGAAAAGAAGGCTCCAACATATTTTCTGAAGTCTCTATGGCATTTTGCTCCAAAGAAAAGACTGGTTTGCATAAATCCTTGTTTAGTCTCTGTGTGCACAGAGATTACTGCTGTGACAGCAAAGGACCACCAAATCCCACAGTCACACAGTCCTGAGACCACCGCGGAGCAGCATCCATCACCATATATCACAGAATCACAGAATCAGCCAGGTTGGAAAAGACCTCTGAGATTATCGAGTCCAACCCATGATCCAACACCACCCTGTCAACATATAGAACTTTTATAGCCTTGGATTATGTATAGCTGCATTCACATGGTAGAGGAATCTGTGACAGGATCACAGGGAGACATGTGGTACAAAGTCTTGTTGACAGATGGACAGGAGATTCAGAAGACAGTGAGAAAACAGTACTGGAGCAAGGGACTCAAAGTCACCCAACTCATACATGGGACAAATGAACAAGTACACAGAGAAGGATACCCCCAGCCCTCTTAAAAAGCCCCAACCTTGCCTTGTTGGTAAAGTGTACTTCTCCTCTCTTACCCTGGACTGACTGCCGCCCACTCGCTGTCCTGAGGCTCCCTGAGAAACCAGTTACCTGTGTGTTCCTGATGTGAGAGGCCAGGACTGCTGTGTGCTGCCCATCTCTGGTTCTTCAAAGACAGGGAACCTTATGAGTTACGCTACAATTTGAGTGGGAAGACAGAGGGTCAATGCAAAAGAGGCAGGAGATGAAGACTAGGTTAAATAACAGGCTAACTTGAAAGGACAAGACTAATAATAAAATGGGACAAGGGACAGGGACAGAAAGAAAGGGAGCAGAGAAGAGCAGGGATCAAAGGAGCAGGAAGAATAGCAGCGTGGAGATTGAGAAGAAAGGTTGTGACAGCCCCAGACTGTCACACCACAGGGCAGCAGCCTGTGTCAGGCCATTAGGAGAATGATTTCGTGGCACACACAAATGTGATCAAAAGGAAGCCCTGACAGCTTCCAAAGGGACACCCTCTGCATTTCAAACACTGTTGACGTAACACAGAGGGGCCCCAGGCTGAGGTGCTGGTAGGTGAGTAGGTGTTTGAAGGCAGTAGCCAACAGCCATTTCTGCTGAGACAAAACCTAGCCACACATCTGTTAGAGAAGTCAATGAAAATCTCTTCTTTCTCCAGACAGAAACTGAGTAACGCTGATAGTATTGTGACAGTAATTTTCTTCCCTTTAATAGCGCACTCTTTGCTAACACATTTCAAATGCCCTACAAAGGAGCCATCTCCACCGCCACTAACAGGTGAACAGGCTGAGGTTCAGGGGGTGAGGTTGCTTCCTAAGGTGGCCTAGCACAAATCAGGAAATAAAGATCAGCCATTGCTCTCCTGCTCTAGTGCACTAGTTGCAAAGCAGTGCTTCACATTAGCATGATCTGTTCCCCCCTCTGCTTAATGGGGAACACTACTTCAAACCAGCTTCCTCTGGTTTCTTACAGCTACCCTGGTGACAGGATAAAATCCAGGTTACATCCACTCTTCCCTTCAGCATTTATCATCAGACATGAGATAGGTATGGTTAAGGGAAAGGACCAGAGCTCTCCTAAGCAGAGATATCCTGTTCACCCTGCACCCTGTCCAGCTCCCTCCTCCTCGCCTGACTGCTCAGCATGCTAAGTACATGACAAGTGGACTAAAGTAACATTTAAGACAAGACCTAACACTCATTAAAAATAGGTGAGATCTCAAAGCAAGCTCAAACTGCATCCTCACCTCAAGCTGAAGAGATGGAAGACGGCAACTTCCTGCATAGATCACTGGCAGTTTCTGTCACAGCTCGTGTCAGGCTGCCACACGTGCATTAAATACAGGAATGCACGTATCAAGGAGCTTGGGAGGGTGCTCAGTATCATGTGCCAAACCCCATGAGGAAACAAGCTCTCCCAACAAGGAGAGCTACAGGGCTGGAAACCCCAAATTTGTCTGCATCTTCCATTGGCCAGCTGATGACTTTGCAGAGCAGAGCCCCACATATTCCTTTCTTGCCCCACCCACACCCTCCTTCCCCTTTTTGATCCCAGAAACACATTTTGCTTTGCAAGCTAGAGGATGGGTAAAAGTTGTGAGGAAGGAAGGCAAAAGAGATTTCTCCCAGGCTTAGTATCTCAGGGGCTCACCAGAGGCTTTGTCTGAGAAATACTTTGCTAAAATTAAACGCATTTGTGATGGGGAAAAGCATTACATAAAACCAACTCCATCTTAGGAGATCTGCTCTTTGGATCATCCTGTTCTGGCCTGCTTTACAGATAGCACATATTAACCAATTAATGATGAAGAGTCAGCCTAGCTATGGATGAATGGCTTGGATTAATCTCTTTTGTCTTGTGTATGATAAACACCAACTTGTCAGCTAAATCCTGTCTGTAGAAACTTTATTAGAGATGATTATGCATGAGTCAGAAAGGACACAGCTTGACTTTCAGATCCCAATTTGAGTTTAAGGGCTGGCTGGTTAGAAACATCACCTTGAAAACCGAGTAAATTTGATCTGGATGTCAGTGAAGAGAACAAATATGGAGTCCGGTGATGTAATTTTTCTCCAAAGTCACTTTTATGTCTGCAGCAGGATTTCACCTTTATTTGAATGAAGACCTTTCTTTTGACTTTTCTTGTCTTTGCACTTCATAAACGATGTAAGAAGAAAAAGAAAGCAAAACAAAAAATTAGAAAAGATAATTGTCAGTTTGGGGCAACGACATTCTTAGATGTGACACTACAGATAGCTCAGAGGACAGAAACCAATAAAAGTTATTTATAGGGTTTCTAAGTTGAGTAGATAAAGGTCAAGGTGTTTACCTGACCCATTGCTAGAGTTAATGGGCTGGAGGTTGTTTTAAAGGAACCAAAGAGGGATGAAATATTTACGTATCCATAATAAAGTTACACATTATGAAAATTTAATGCATTTAATTTTCAAATAATTTTTGTCTGTTTTTGCATTCAAGTGTGCAAGATCAAACTAGCAAAAATAAAGATGCTGTTTTAGTAAAAAATGATCCATCAGATACAGTTGGCTAAATGGAAAAATCAGGAAAAATTAAATTTGAACCAAGCTGCATAATTTTTTTAAAGCTTTTTAGTGAAATTATAAGTCAGGAAATTCATTTTAGGTCAACTCAGAATGTTTTGGTCAAACCATAATGAAATGCTCTAGTTTTTAATATTTTTAACTGGATCAATTTTTCCTGGAGAAATATTCCCTAAAAAATTAAAGTCCATTTTAAGAATACTAAAAATTGTCACAATTTCCACAATTATATTTGTAGTGCTGAAAAAAAAAAAAATAGTTTTTCACCTCTAAATTTCCCTTCACTCTTCCTTACCCTCTAACTCTGTAGTGACTATTTTGTCACTATACATGACAAAAATTCACAAGTCTCTGATTTGGCCCCAAATTGATAAGCTTACTGTTTATGGAAAAAACAAACAAACCAACCAAACAAACAAACCCCAAAACAAACCAACAAACAAACAAAAAACTGGACCAGCTCTGCAATGCCAGTAATTCAACCATGTCACAGAGACATCATCCTCCTTTTTTCTGTCTGATCACATTGACCTGAGGTTTTATTTGGAATTATAATACTGGAGATGAGAGACTTCATTTCTCTTCATTCCCTGGGTAGACCATTGTGCTATTTAGGAAGGAAGGATGCTTTTATAGCTAAAGCATAAGACTAAGGGTCAAGATATTTGGACACACTTCCAGCTCTAGCTCAGATTTTTGTGCGATTGCAGACAAGGCAACCTGAGTTTCTTGGCAAAATAAGGAAAACAGAATACCTCCATAATTCTTTCACTGTTTAAATTTTATGCTTTGAGGCAGAATTTCTCCTTACCCCAGCAGTCACTCAAAATTAAATACACTGTCTGTAATAGGGACTATGCTTTCTGCTGGGACCCTTGGTAGAAATCTCATGCTGGAGTTCAGTTTTAATGTTTTGAGATGAATTTTAATGTACCCGTGACTGTAGTACTACACACAGCTGCAGGAGCAGCCAGCGTGCAGGCACGCAGCAAAGCTCTCTCCCAGTGGAAGGAAAGCCATAAAGTCATGACGAAGGAATGGCAAAGAGTTGGCCTCCAAGAAGGCACTTCACAGTGCTGTGCATGGTTCAGCCGGGGAGAGGAAGTGGTAGAAGAGAGGAGGCTCTGGGGGTTTAGCAGCAGGCAGTAGTCAATACCTGCTTACCAAGATAAATGAATAAATAAATCAAAATCAAAATTGAATATCTCAGTTACCAAACAGGGGCTTTCAGCTGATTCAAACTGAATGTCTGCTCTGGTGTTTCGGTTCTAAGAACTGCTCTCCCTCCTCCTAGGCCAAAGCTCCAGCTCTGCATCTCACCCCATCCGTACCCCAACAAATCCAAGTACCTCTGGGTAGTCACAGTGAGTCTGATGGTGCTCTGTGGCTCAGAAAGACCTGGCAGACATCATCCCTATTTGTCCACTGTGCGGACCAAAAACCGATGTGCTGAGCACAGCCTGGGCTGCCAGTCTCTGCTCTGCCTCAGCAGAGGTGGGGCAGAGGCTGCCAGAGAGGCTTTTTGCCACCTTGGTGTCTTCCAAAGATGGAGGCTGTCTGGGGACTGCAACCAGGCCCCAGAGACTGCTCTAATTTATGCAGACCTGAAATAGCTTTTACAGCTATTTTACAGATTGTGTTATTTCCACTCTATTGAAAGCGAATAAGCACAAAACTCAAAGCCTGTTCTCCTTGCACTTTTGCTGAGGTTTCAGTCCAGCCATACTGACCCTGACTATGCTTAAGATTTCCCAAAAAAAAGCCCCATTTGTGATGATGGTTTGGTAGTGCAGACAACTGTCTGCTAATAATTGACTGAGACCAATACATTTCACGTAAGCCACTTATGGTAATGACTTTTGGTCACCAGTGATGCAAGCAAGGTCAAGTTAAAACCCATGGGTGAGAGACTGCATCGTCCGTTCTGAGTCCCTTAGGACACCCGTTCTCCAGTGATGATAACTGAAGTAGCAGGGTGTCTTGCTGGGAAAACTTAATTTGCAAGCAAGGAAATATCTTGGAGCTTGTGCAGGGCTGTCAGCAGCGTGACTCTGCTGGGCTGGAAACATTCTGAGCAAATATGATAAGGTGAAACTGGCCAGCACCAAGGCCTATGTGCCATGTCACTTCCAGAGCTCTATTTTAAGGATTTAAGAGAGATTAAAGTTGTTTAGAAAAGTGAATTTCTCCCCAGGAGAGAAACTGCCCATCCCAAAAGCAAAGCAAACACCAAGTAATTTTAATTTCTTTTTCCCTTTTACCTGTGTCCTCTCCTTTCAACAATTTACATAACCTTGTTCACTCTTCCAAAATGAAACAAGGTCTGAATTGCATGTCCCATAATGTCAGTACAATAGGAGACAAAACCTGACAAAAAACATGACCTGAATAATAACTAAACAACTCCAATCATAAAGCAAAAAGTTCAGCTAATCTATTTTTAAGGGATTCTTCCCTTCCCTTCGCTTCTTGCAACCATGGCACTATCTCCTCCAGAGGCCACCAGCTCCTCATGCAGCAGCTCAGAACCTGCTTCTGCAAAGGAGGTGCCAGGGGCAGGAGATGCAGGAGCTCAGGAACAGAATTCCAGGCCCAAAAGGGCTCGTTCTCTTACATGGGTCACTTGAGAGGGGCTGGGCAGTGAATACTTAGTGAAGGTTTGGCCAGTAAGGGCAGATTCCCTGCAAATTGTACCCAGCCTTTCTGCAAACTACAGAAAAACAAAACAAAACAAAAAACAAACAAACAAAAACCCCCCAAATGAAAACAAAAACAAACAAACAAAACAAAAAATTAAGTTCTTGCTTTTTAATTGAAATACAGCAAATCTGGTTTTTTAATAGGTTGTTTTCCCATGTGGTATAACATCTGCGTAGAAATTTTTAAGTGACGTGATGCAGCATGTCTGTGTTTAAAACAATAATAATACTAATCTTATCTCAAGCCCACAGGACACTGAGGGGTTCAGTGTTGGGTGAAATGTCACCCTTGCAGAGGACAGGCTGAGGAGTTTGTGTGCAGTGGAAGCTTGTGATCTGAGCACAGGGGTTTAGAAGAGGGCTGCATTTCATGACCTACAAAAGAGAAAAAAATGAGATTTACATTCCAAATGTGCTGAGCAGCCCTTTCCCTTCAGTTATTAGAGGCACTCGGCATATAATTCATAATCGCCTAATGGCAGGGTGGTGGGGGAGGTGCCCATTGCTGTTCAACGTCAAAATCCCTCCAGAAACAGCAGTAACAGGGCTCTGCTCACATTTATATCGTGACAAAATAAATGGCTGCCAGGAAGATACCAGCAAATATCAGAATAAATAATTCAGCAAGTAACAGAAGATCATGAAGACTAACAAATATGTTTCTGTTTCCTCTCCTTTTCTCTCTCCCCATCCTTTATATACATACTCTTTCTCTTCTGATTTCCCCTTCCCAAATTTCCCTGCTTTTCTGCAGCACTTCTCCTGCTTCTTTTTCTTATGTACACAAAATTATGGCTTAAAATCCAGCTTTCCTGTTCCTCTGCTTTCTAGTCTCTTTTGTACTTCTAATGGTTTTCTTGCATTTATCCTTCCTCTCTAACTTTCCCTTAAATTCTTTCCTTCTTGTAGTGCCTGCTCCTGTCATCACCCAACACATCCCTTCTTCTGGGAAGACTGGCAGTGCTGACTTGCCAGGGTAAACTCAGTTCTGAGTTACATCACAGTAAAATGCTGCTGAAGTTGATAAAATCCTCTTGGCTTGATCTTGGAGCAGCAGCAGAATATGGCCCTGCATTAAGAGCATTCCTAGGTTACTGCATTGCTGTGACACCAGATCCACCAGGTTACCCAAAGTATGGAAGGGATGTGTGCTTTCAAGTGGATTTGTTTATGGCTTTGCATACTTAGACACATAAAATACTCCAAGTCTTGCTCTACATTCAGGAAAGGCAGAAGACCCTTTGGCTGACACATGAGGAGTGTCAGGCACTCCTTGTCAAATGTCCACAACTTCCATGTGATGTTAAATCATAAATTATGAGCCCAGAAGGCAGCTCTGTGATCATTCATTCGGGTGTCCAGTAGAGCTAGAGGCCATGGGACTGTCCTGAATTGAATTCTGTTCAGAAGATACAATCTGAGTTTTCGAAGTGTTTTCAGTGGAGAATTTCTCACCTATTGAGAGCAAGCTGTTCCTGGGGTCAATGCCTTCCCCACTAACTGAGGAAAGCATTAACCACTGTTGGTCTTATATTTCATTCAAATTCAGCTGTTCTAACCTCACCCTTCCACTCATGATGAACTCAGTAACTGCCTGCTAGACACAGAGTCCTCTCCGAGCAGGTTGCCTTTCCACATGCAGTTTTATAGCCTATGATAAAGCCATCCCTCTATCTTCTCTTCGTTGAGCTTGGCTGGCTGAGCTCCATAAGCCTTGCATTACCAAGCATGCTCTCCTCAACCACTTCTACAGAGCTACCTGGTTTGCATTATTATTTATCACTCCCCAAACTATTATTACTATACTTTATGGACCACTTTCTCATTTTTTTTTTCTAGTTCTTTAATAAAAATGATGACTAGCCTAATGCAAAAAGCTGTTACCTGTAACACACTGTGAAATCTGGTTTATGTCTATAGAAAATTTCATTTTAAACTACATAATTTATCCAACTTTTAAATCCATTTAATGTGCATCATGTTGATTTCTGTAGCATATTAATCAAAATTTCATCTGGTGCCCAGTCAAGTGCCTAAAAGAAGAGAAGGAATATTCAATCAACACTAGCACCTTTATCAATAAAAATTAGTTTAATGAGATCTATTGTTATAAATCCATGTAGACTAGCATTAGTTAGCATATCTGTATTTAATTCTTTATTAATTTATTCATTAATTACATTATCTGCTACATTACTTATTCCAGTATTGTTATATTTACACTTTTCAAGAGTTTGAATAATATCAACTTTCTTCTAGGTCTTTGATATTTCACCAATATCCTGACAAATTCTAAAAGTCACCATTTGTATGAATTAAGTCTGGACATTTCCTTAACCAACTCTTTTAAAATGCTTGGTATCAAATTATTCAGATCAATTAAATAAAAATTATTGAATTTATTATCTCCTCTGTCAGTCTAAGTTACTGCTGGAGAAAAAAGTATTTTTGTTGTCATCACATGGCAAGAATATCTCATCTAGTTTTTTCCCAAAAGAAGAATAAAAGTTATTATTAATTAAACATTATCAAATATATCCTTGATTTCCACAGGTTTTTGAATCATTTCCATTTGGCAAAAGACAAATACTATTATTAGCATTTCTATCACTAATATGCTTTGCTATTACAGAATACATAATAATAATTTACTTGAAGAGTCTGGTTTTTAATAGCTTTTGGAGCTTTGCTTCCTGTATTGACACAGCAACACACAGCTTGCCCTTCTTGTACTTCTTTTCCTATACAGCTTTTATTGTTCCAGGTTTCTGATTTCCAGATATTTCACTGTGTTTGCTTTACTTCTTCTTGTATGTGAGAAAAGGCCCATTCACAGATTTTATTTCCTGCCTGTTTTACTTCCCCTCACAGCAAAGTTATTGCATTTTTTAACAAGATAGTCTTCTTCCTCATATACAGCACCATGGTTTTTTGCAGACACGTATAGAATCTTGTCAGTAAGTTCCCAATTACCTGTTAAGATTGTTCAGATTTTACTTCAGATTTAATTTGGTCCTTCATTATTTTCAGCTTTGTGAAACGTTACACAATTCTTTCTCCTTTTGCCTTCAACCTTCAGGGCTTTATTTTGGATAACACACCTTTGCAGTTCAATGGGATCCGTTTCTCAACAGGCAAATATTTACAACTCTTTGATATTTACCTGTCTCTGAATATGCAGTTGCAGACATGCAGAGCAGGGAGATGCTCATGCAGAAGGGATAGGAAACGTGCTGGATCTACTCTTCCAATGCCAGACCAGCAAGAAAAGACTTCACAGGCCTGAACACGCCGTTGTGTCACCATGTGGTCTGACACCCCCTGTGCTGTTAGAACCGTGCTGACCCCGACAGTCAGGCAGCCTGGCTTGAACTTAAACCACCCATACACAACTACAGAGTCATCAAAGTGTACCGAAAGCTATGAATCTGTGCTGAAAGGAACAATTTAACGGAGTTAAGCAGCATGATTTAAGTCACCCCCAGCTATGCAGTCCTCTGTCACCCATGGGTAAAGCAGGCAAGTTTTCTAAGCAAAGCCTTTCCCAGCACGAGGGCTTAGTCATCAGTGAAAGCTGCTGGCTCGCTCCCATCCCAACTGTGGTTCAGCTGCTGCTCAGAGGTCAGCTCTGCAGGCACTTGATAAAGCTTCAATTAAGTGCTCTTCTTGCAGCACTCGCTGATTTACACATCTCCTGCCCGCACCGGCCATTTTGCTGAATAAGCCCGCACGGTGGCAGGGACCGCACACGCACGAGAGCCCAGCTGCCCCTGCCCACAGCAGAATTAAGCTCCTCAAACTCGGGCATCAGCAGGCAGCTTAAAATAAATGACAATATTCAAACGAAGCGCTTAAAAGGGTGGGGAATAGAGCTGCAGAGCCCATAGTACAAATATTACTACAGATGCTTCAGCTGGGTAATTAATAATACATGGTGTATCTATTCCAGACAGTTTCTGAGCTGTTATTTCCTTCTGGAGTTGAGCACATCAGAGTTTGGATGCTACTATGACGGGATGGTATAAAAATTTGGGTGATGTGGACGTCGTGGTGTGCTTCTCCAGCCTGTGTAACAGCCTGGAAGATCAGCCCCCATGAGAGGTTAAAATCAAAAGGCCCGACCTTACCTGCTCATTAATGGGGGTCACACTTAACTGCAGTGAGCAGCTTTTATCAAAGCCTCACACTCGTGTTCAACCGCTTAGGCTACGAGTCAAAATGGAAAGTGACTCGTAATGATTACAAATCCCTCTGGGAAAAATGAAAAAGTAACAAGCATAAAAGGATGGAAATTGTTTTCTTGACACAAACGTGCATCAAGGAAGATCTGTGTTATTTATTTGTGAGTGACACTGGTTGAAAGGGAACATTTACATTTGCAGTTTTCACAAAAGAAATGAGTTCTGCAGAGATAGTGATATTAGAGGCATATTGGATTATTCTAGGAAAGGCCTACCGTATTTATTTGTAAAAGTAGTTATAAGAATTGACAGGAAATCTCAGATTATTTTCCCTTGAACTTTTTTTAGGCAGCAGTTCAGAATAACAACCTCAAAAAATTCACTCAAACATTTATCAGCCCAGGCACAAAATCTTCCTCCTTGCCAGGAGCGCAGTAAAGAAACAAATGAACATAATTTTACTCTCTCCTCAGGAAAAAAAATACAGATCCCAGCCAAAGAGGCAAATGGAATTTGGCATGACTGAATTGTTGACATGCTTTTATTATACTAACAAATAAAACGTTAACTGCAAGTGTTACATGGCACTTGCCTTGTATGTAGGTCATTTTCTCTAGGCAAACCTCCTGCTCCACTCAAGGTAATATTTCAGGGGACTCACATGGCAGTGAACCTGTGCAAGAAGGAGTGATTAGTAAGTCCCTGGGAGGTTTGGTTTAGGCAGCCTTTCTCCATTTCTTCCTCAAGACATTTCACAAGCAAAAATTAATGCTGGGCAAAAGCTGTGTCCCGCTGAAGTCAAAGGCATGTTTGCTTCTGACTTCAGCAAGGCTGACTTTGCTCCCCTGGACTTAAAAGCAGTTTTGCTTGAGCAAGAACAGAGTAAAAGCTACGTGTGATCTTCAGCACGTTGCCCTGGGCTAACTCCAGGGAACATGATCCTCTCAAAGCCCAGCTGCAGACATGAGAACTTATTTAAGACCACTTTAAAATGCAAATTACAGTGGTATGCTCATCATATGCCTATGGATCGACTAGCATGAAAATATGCACAGTTCAGAAATATCCATGATATAAGGAGACTCATCAGCACCAGGACACAGAGAGTTAAAGGTAAAAATCCCATGTATGGGTCCATCCTGAACTTACGCAATGAAGAATGGACTATCAGCCTGGATTTGCTCTGATTTTTCATGCTTTTCTTGGTTTAAGTCTGAACCCTTAACCTCATTTTAATATGGATTTTCTACAGGCTCACTGCAAGAACAACAGATACAAGCAGCTGTGGATTGCAAGGATATAAATTCATCCGAGGGCTGCAGTGGCCAGAGCTGATACAGTAAGTGATTACTATCACCCATTACTTCCTGGTGCTGCATTTTGTAGAAGCAATCTGATCACTGATTATTCCAGGTAGCATGGAAAAAAAATGAAACGGCATCACAGTTACTCTCACTTAATGATTTTGGCAACCCAAGCCTGTTTTGTCGTGGTGCCACCACGGTACCAGACCCATGGCAACGTTCCAGGGCTTACAGGCAGTTACCCACGTCCTGTGGAAATGGCCATCAGCAAAGCACGAGCAGTTCCCCACGGGCAGCAAGAGCCCACACAGGTGTAGCAGTGCAGGGGCTCACAGTCTGCACAAGGAGGGGACGTGTGGCTGCTTTCCCACCACGTGCCACGGAGCACAGGAGGCACCGGGCAGAGCAAGGGGGAGCTGTCAAACCAGTCTTCTTCCATAAATTGCCTCACAGTGATGGCGGTGGAAGACCTGCATTGCCAAGCACGAGCCTCCATGGACAAGGCCAACAAGGTGGCTTTGCCAGGCAGTGGTATTGCCTGGGGGCTACAACCTGTCTGCATTGCTCTGTAACCCCCTCTCCTCCTCCCCTTCCCACGCTTCTTGGTGCAAGGCAAAGCTGCAAAGACCACAGACTCCTGTAGGGTTTGTCCCTGGACTGAACTTGTTTGAAAGGGTGAATTCCAAAAGGCTCCTGCATCCTCTCACATACTCCTCTGTTCACATGCTCTGTGCCAGTCACAGCCTCCTAGCAAAGCTGCATGCTTTGATACAGGCTACACTCTGCCCATGAGGGCAGAAGGGACATGTTCAGTTATCTGTCCTCACCCCGATGGAAACAAGCTAATGCCTGTTGTATTTTTCACGAGAGCTGTGTCCCATCTAATTTTAAATGTCACTTGCAATAGCTGTTTTTTCTTCCCCAAATAACTTTTGCAGCCGTGCAGTTGAAGTCATCTGAAACCACAAGATTGGAGTTTGAACGGCACTTGATGTTATCAGTGAGCCGAGCCACTGCTCTGCACCTCAGCCACCATTTTCCCCCTCCATCCTTCACTGAGATGTACGTGTGAATCCAAAGGAACCCGTCAGTCAAATGTGGTGAAGCTATCAAACACTCTGCTTCTCTTCCCCAGCAGAAGAAGCCTCACTAAAGCCGGAGGGAACATCTGGGAAACTGCAGCCAGTAGAGGGATTTAGGCCTTCCACAAGGCGTGACAAAGCTGTCATTAAAGCAACAGAGCAGTCCTGGGATCTTGAAAAAATGCAAAGATAATAGTGTAAACAATGAGGAGGACTTTTTTGAGGATAAAATATTCCCAGCATACCACAGCATGCTCTTGAGCCTCCTGAATTCACTGTCGCCTGCAATGCTCCTATCCCCTTGGAGAAATTGCTGCACTATCCAAAAGCTCAATCAGACAAACTTATTCCAAATCCCTTATGGTGTTTGGGTTATAAGGCTCATGCTGTATATTGATTTGTCTTCTCCTCCTCCCTGCCCACCTCAGGGCCTCATTTCCCATTTCGTCTACATCGGTTTCCTGGATTGCAGAGGGAATTGTCTCAAGGTCATACCAAGATGCTTCAGTATGGCTCAGCAATGAAAAATGTATGTAGCCCAAAATATTGTCTAAAAGCAATAGACTGAATATATAATGCCTGTGCCCCAAAAGAGCCCTGATGTATTTAAGACACAGGGATATAGATGCACACTTTTAAAAACTGCCCGTACTTCGCCAGTTAAAACGATGAGAACAAATGAGGCTGTGATCTGTCAAGTGATCCTTCATCACTCCCAGCACAGGCCCATAATCCTTCAGTTGTGATTATGCAAAGGAATATTACATTGATCCTGTAAAATATCTCTGATTGGATCAATGTTATTTTCTCTCGCATTGACAAGGTCTTACCAGAGAATGACTATAATTCCACTGCTAACACTGTCTTAGTGAAATCCCCCAATAAATCCTCCAAGCAGCACTGTTAGTAATACCTTTATTAGACTAACTAAACAAGATATTTATATGTAGGGCTTTCCAAAGGACTCTGGCTCCTGCTTCAGTTTCTGGAGGAAAACTTGATCAACAGTGCTCTGCTGGAAGACTTGCCCCCAAGGAAGCTCTGCAAGGACGTCAGTGGCAGATGAAATTACCCTTTTGAGGTTCAAAAGATTGGTCACAAATATGCCCTTGTCCTGCCCCTACTACAGCAAGGACCCAAATGCATCTTTGGCAGAAAAATTTCACATTGAGTCTGTGATTGGATTGGAGTTCAGGGTCTCCCCATACATTTCACAAACAGGCTGTCAGTGAACAGTTTGCTAACAGCCAAAGGGGAAACACGGTCTTTATGTACCTTCTGTCATTTCAATATTTGTTCAAGGCCTGGCCTTCACACTCAACAAGACCTGATCCCCTTCTAGCCACTGCTGTCTCTCCCTACCAGTGCTTCCATTCTTTTCCTCTCTTGTCCTTCTCTCTTTGTGTAAATTTCCTCTAATTTTGCCACCATTTTCTTTTCTCCACAGCTCCAAGCTTTCAGCCCCGGTAGTTTCAATCTCACACTGACCTCTCCTTCATCACTGATGTTGAGTTGTCACCTCCTGGCTTGAGATGTGATGCTCCAGTGAAATGAACGGCGGATGCCAGTGATCACATTGTCTAGTTCATTTTTTCAGGCTGCCTGAGTGCTCAGGCACCCACTGCATCTCTGCTTTCCCCTGGTTCCCTTCAGTAAAGTTACCTTAAGCTGTGAGAGCTGCAAACATACTTCTGACTGATCTTCCTAAACCTTTAAATACAACTGTGAGAATCGTGAAAAAACAAAGTACTGCATCTAACGTAAAGCTCAAGAGCAGCTGAAAGACCAGTATAAACAGCCACACATCAATTAGCAGATGAAAAAGCTACAAAGGCAATATATCAACAGAAAAATATCAAACAAAACACCGTGACAGACACTAGGCCTTTTTAAATCCTTTGAAACCAGGTTGGCATCTGTGATGGGTAAACTCTGGCTCTTACATGTTTCGTGTGAAAACTTTCTTCATATTCTTTACAGCAATATACTGAAATGTCAGAGGAGTCACTTCTCAGCTCCCAGGCCCTTAGAAACAAAGGAAAATAATTGATATTAGCCTTTGAAACCGAACAGCCTGACAGTAAAAGAAACTGTTAAGGATTATAGGGAGGACTCCTGACGTATTTCCTCTATTCACATCCATATTTTTACATGTTGCCTCTACCTTCTGGTTCAAATATCTGTGCACCAGATGCCAATACTGTGATGTTAGCTTTGAAGGTTATTGCCATAGCTGTGAGAGAGCGAAAATTTCTCACTCAAATTAAAACTTAGACTCAGGAGCACTGACCTGCCTGACAGGCTGGGTTCTGTGATAAATGTTATGGATGTGAAATTGCATCATTATAGGCAGCCCAGTCTGCGGACCCCGATGGCCCTGGTTAATTCATTGCCACATTGACAGGGTCCTGGGTGCATGAGCCTTACACCCATTCACCAACCAGGTTCCACCAAATCTACCATAAAGTTTCTGTGGCCTCTTCCAAAGCCACGCAGAATGGCTGCTCTGCTCTGGAGGAGTGGTGCAGGTCAAAATGCGCTTAGCACAGACCAAAACCCTGGAAAGAAAGTGCTGAAATGAATGGAGAAGTGCTCATATCTGACCCCTAAGTGTTAGGACCAAGTCCTGTTGTGGTGTAAATTGCCACCAGGGCAGATAGAAATGGGGCGATTTGTGCCCTCTGAGAGCTGGACAGTTGGATCTCATTTCAAAACATGGACCCAAAAGACAGGCAGTGAAGCATTATCTCAAGCAGCCTGAAAAGTCTTAGTCCTCAGAGGAGGTATTTCAGTGCCTAACTCCTGTGCTCAAGATGAACATTCAAACAACCTAATTTTCTAGGTGACAGGTACAAAATGTACCACCCAACTACAGCAATCAAGTGCAGGTAACCTCAGATTTCAGACTCTGGAACTCCAAAAAGGCCATGAGCTACATTCAAAGGAAGAAGAATCATTAAGGCAGGCATGTTATTCCAGTCATCCTAATGCCACCTGCCAAAAACTACACCTTGGTAACACCATCAAATGGACACCATGACCCCTCCGGTAGAAGAAATGATGGCAGCAGGTGAAGCAGAGCCTGGGTCTGAAGACCTGCCCATGCCTCAACACTGCAGGCAACTTTCCACTAAGTCCTGCCTCTTTCCCCTTCTCTTTTTACTTGTACTCTTGGAGTGACGCACAGGCAAAGATGGCTTTGGTGCTGAAGAGTTCATCTGCCCCTGCTGCTGCTTCTTCATTTGAAGGCACTGACAATGCAATTAGTTGCTGTGCCACAGGCAGGATGCCAACAATAACTGATGAACAAGTGGGGGAAAGATGTGCCACAAGTTCTGGTGTGGCACAGAGTGCAGGGGACACCAGTAAGGACAGAACAGGATTCCTAACTGCAGGGACAAGACGGAAAGATTGGGGAAGAAGCAGATGGCCCTGGAATGCCATCACTGTCAGTGTGAGGCCAGACCTTACAAAGACATACACCTTTCCTCCCTCCAACCATTCAAGTAGCCTCTCCCTCCTTCCCCTGAAGACACTTGTTGCCACACTTTTCCCCATGAAACCTCCTGTTTAAAAACCTGTGTGAAACAAGTCCCCCTGCTTTCTCCACACAGAAGTTTCCAAGTCCTGAGGTCAAGGCAGTGCACAACCCCACTCTGCAGTCACTTCATTACTGAGAAACACGGACCTTGTGGAGTAGTCAGTGAGACGGTTTTGTCCTGCTGTTATCCCCACCAAGCTGATGCCACTGCCAGGAGTCTGTGACTATCTTTCCCACCACAATCAGTGAATTAAAAGGAATAGCCTTTGAAAACTGGAGGCTCCTCAGGACACCAGGTGAAACGGATGCCTTTTTCCTCTTAGACACAAAATATTATTTCATGGAAAAAGGATGGCTCAGGTCTACATAAAGAAGTAAAGAACATCACTTTTCTCTGCCCTTGTTCTAAACCCTCAGCAGTGTATAGTGGCTTACTGTAGAGTCCCTCTGCCATAGATACATGTCTTCTAAAAAGCAGCTGTCTCACAGTCACACAGCTCAGCACACAGGCAGAGGACCTCACATCCAGCTGCTCCCACATATGTGACACCCACAGAGGCAATGCCATCAGTGTCCAGTCTCCCTACCTTAGTCTCTGCCACCACCCTTTACAGTTCACTTGAAGCAGAAGGGGGAATGCTTTCATAAGACTGTGGTCATTCCTCAGTAGAAGTAAAAAACAAAAATTCCTTCTCTGATCTACTTTAGATACAGCCGTCCTTCTCCAGGTACCAAGGCACAGAGCTGGGTAACAGTTTCTTCCAGTAATGCAGAAGGCAGTTTTGCTGCTTTGACTCTCAGGTAAAGTTCTCTAAACTTCCAGACAGGCAGAGATCGCAGCTTCTCTTGCTCCACAGTGATGCAACTGGGCTTCCACCTTTTCTGAGAGCTTAACTATAGCCCAAAAAGACCATCTCAGGTGATGTTTTCCTACCTTTAGTGCTGTAAGACTTCTCTCAACAAGCTTTTGAGAACTGTGGTCTCCTGCTGCCCACACAACTGAACAAAGCCCAGAGTAGGTGCCTTTAGTCTTCATAAGCCGGTGGATCCTGGGACAAAATCCTTCCCGCTGTACAAAAACTTCACCCAGCATCAGCAGCCAAATGGCTGAACATTTTGTGAACTGAAACACATATCGCATGGTAATTTAAATATGTGCAAATAAGAGTTTAATTCCGCTGCTGCCAGCCATTCCGAACGTTTAAATATAGTACGCTAATTCTCTTTTATTTTATATAAACCATTTTAATGAAGAATCTGAAGGCTCTGCGTTCTCCTGGCTTACGAATACAAATAGCTGAGACTCTAACAGGCCTTTGCTGTGGCTGAGCTAAGGCAATCTGAAACAGAAAGCAGATGAGGGAGCCAGGAAACAAAGTCCCTATTAACTACATTATCTAAAGGAAAGCTGGGTGAAGTGTGCATTAAGTGCACAGAGTCCACATCCCCAGTCCTTCCTGGATTGCGGGGGTGGATGTCACAGGGAGGAAACAAAGTGAAGCTCAGATCTGAATGAAAGAGACAAAGTAGCTGGGATGGTGCAGCTGGATTTGCCTCAGGTCTCTTCCCTCTCACCAGACACCTTTGGCTGATATCAGGCAGGCCGGTGATAAACACTCTTCCATCATGTCCTTCTTGATACAGAGCTGAATATGCTCTTCCTTCAGTAAGAAAAAAGATGAATTAACAGTAATAATAAATTAATCCTTCACCATCCTGTGGCACTTTTCATAAGGACATAGCACTACAGAGGACTGTGTTCATTTTTCTTGCATAGCATTGCAAGGCAAGTGTGTCACAGAATCATAGAAATGTTTAGATTGGTAAAGACCTTTAAGATCATCAAGTCATTCTAGCTGGACTTTGGCCCTTCTAATTTCCTCCCTGCATAACTCACGACATCCTTGTAGTCCTAATGAGTTGCCTGACCCTTTTTTCAAAAGATATAATCTCTCTTTCTAAGACATCACTAGCCCTTGTGTCAACTGGAAGGATAGAGAAGAACACTACTTGTGCTCCCATCCCTTAATCGGTTATTCCAAGGCCCTGAAGTCTCTCTTGGTTGCCTTTGGATTTCTCGTTGCAATTTCTTTGCTGCCCACCTGAAAAATCCAGAATGGATAATCATGTGAGGGCTGTAACAGGGCAGGAAGCTTCGTCTTCACATCCTTAACATGTGCCCCAGGGAGGCAGCAGGCTTTCCTAAGAATTTGACCCAGTCTACATACGGGGATTTCTGTGTCCCTCAGGAGAGAGTCTCCTATGACAATAACCCATTTTTTTTTCTTTCCGGAAGCAGTTCTGACACAGGGAGTAGGCTGACTTAACCTTGGTGATACCTCCAAACCTGATGAACCACTGGCACGTGTAATGGTTCCAAAAGCCTGTTTAAAGTGCTACGGCCTCATTGCTCTTTTCAGAGACCCACTTCAGCACATCTTCTAGCCTACCTGAATTCATGGCTCTCACACACACCATTCTCCCTTGTCGTCCTTAGCTTAAGCACATCTTCCCCCTCTCCTGTGTTTAACTCCTTTTCTTCTGGATAACAATTCTACTTGTAAAATAAATCTTCCATTACTCTCCTCACACTGGTAATCCCGCTCCAGCCCTGCTTTGAATTCATCTTTATCACAGGTGGTTGACAAGAATAGCAAAGATTATAACAGAGAAGGCTTGATTTACACCTTGCCCATGACTTTAACATTTCTCTTCTTGAAATACCCAGCTAGCTCTGTTCTTCAATCACATCCACCTTTCTCCTGGCCATGGTTCTGCTGCTCTCTGTCTGCACTTCAAGATATGTGCACCTTAATGAACCCCTTGTAGCCACTAAGGTGCGGCTGCGTCCCAACTGAGCTAAGGAAGAGATTCAGGTATGCGCCTTTCCCACCCAGAAAGTAAACCCTGTGCAGTATGTGGCCAGGGAGGAAGGCAGCTGAGCCCAAATCTCCTCATAGCCTGGATGCCTGGAGGACCAGAATTCCAATCTGCAACACAGAAGGTATTTACTCAGCAATGCAAACACGTTCTGCAGGACCAAAAGTTCACACTGAAAGAAATTTAACATCTTTCCTGTCACCCAGTCCTCAACATTACCCAGGTCTTTGTACATAATATTCCAGGCCTTCTTTCTCTTAGCAATGTCTCATTCTTGTGGCAGCAGCAAATGTCTTAAGTTCATTTCTTTGTGCCCAGCCCAGTGAGAGCTGTCACCTTGCCTTACAGACCCTGCTCCAGCACCACTAATGATATTAAATAAGGTTGGTCCCCTACTTCAGGAACTCTACTGTTGACCTTTATCTTTATACTCCCTCTCTCAGCACTTTTTGCTTTCCTTTGGTCAGTTCCTTAAATACACTGTAAATTGTGGACTAATTGCTTTAACATTGCAATAACCCAGTTCCTTAGGGGCAGAATATAAAATCCTTTACCAAAATCCTGATAACTTAGGTCTAAGGCATTTCCTTATCTCAAACCCCAGCTATCTTCCTAGCAAAATATAGCACGGTAGTTTGGCACAGTTCAAATAGGAAAACATACATTGCATGTTGATTTGATTTTTCCCCTGTGCATTTAATTAATCTTTCCTTTAGAACTTACTTTAAACAGTATTATTGGTATTATTATGATCAAACTAAAAGGTCCGCTGTGGCCCAGGCAACTTTTGCTCCTTTCTTTAAATATAGATTTGCTACTTTTCATTCCTAATGTACCACCCTAATTAGACAGATTTATTGAAAATCCTTTTTACTGGACTTGCAATGTCACATCTTTCAGAAGTCTGAGATGGAAATTATCCAACTTCCCAATTTGAGCCCATTAAGCTATTTGAGTTTTTCCATTTGCCCTGTTCCTGTTGGCTGCCTCCTTTGTCTCTCTGATCACCGTAACATTCCTCCCCATCTCTTTAACCTTTATGGAATATCATGTGAGCAGAACTGGGCAACCTTGAGGACTAGTGAATACAAAAGGGACGAAATTTAACACAAAACACCAGCTCATGTGGTTAGGGACTAACAAGGAGAAATTTTTTTCCAATGTGAACTTTTGTCCTGCAGGATATTTGGATCATTGAGCAACGGTTCTCTGTGTAAAACAGGGATAATTCCACTCTTCAAAATCCTTTATGGTTAAAGATCAAGAAGCACAGTACTCGAATACTCTCTTAATGGGAACCACTGAAGTACCCAACACAAAGCAATGCAATTGCAGCATCAGCTACCATAAATCAGCATCATCTCTTCAAAGTCAGTCTCGTGACCCTAATCTATACCCTTACTATCTGAAAAATGTTTTTATTTCTTTGGTTTGTTTGGTTTTGTTATCATTAAATGACCGGTGGGCAGAAAGAAAAAATATCTACATTATAAAGTCTCTTTTGCTTATTCCAAGACATGCACTGATTAATGGAGACACAAAGACACAGAGACAAGAATCATACACTCATATTGAGGCAGAAAGATCTTTTCAAATAGCTTTTGTTATCCAATAAAATTAGCATAACTGTTTCATCCTATTAGAAAGTCTAGAAATACACTTAGGAAGCTCAAAACCAACAAAAGGTCTCAGAACTAAATAAGGGCTGTGACAAGAGATTTTCAGTGTCTTTCACTCGATCTGGTGGGATATCTTAACAGGATCCACACCACTGTATACATGGGACATCCTTGAAACCTCCATTCCTTTATGGTGTTTCAGCTTGCATGCTTATAGTAATAAACAAAAGAATCACAGGGCACAAGGGGGATGAAGCAGTTTCAGAGCCTGAGTGCATTTCCTGCTATCTGACAAGAGATGCTGATAATCACCCACATAATAGTTTCCTTCTCAACACTGAGTGCAGAGCTCCTCCAGAGATGACTGAGGTAGAGCTGCTGAAAAAAAGCAGGTGGGGATACTGGAAAGATCCTCCCAGCTCTGCTTTAAGGGGACATGAGTGATGGTTTTCCTGCTTCTCTGTCAACCCCAAAGCACTTCAGGTTACTGCAGCTTGTTCTGATGTTACATCTTCACTGAAGTCAGAAACAGAAATGGGCACAGACCATAGCAGGCCACTCAGTAAGGAGAAATCTGACCATGAGCTCAGCAGAGCAGTACCTGGTATGTGCCAGATTGCCACAGGGTCTAAGTTATTTCTGACCTAAGGTTTCCTAGCTGGCCTAGCATTTATTTGAGAGGCTGGGACACTTATACCTGCAAATTGTAAATGGAATGGAGGGAATTGGAATGGAGGTAAAACAGGATGTAAAAACCTTTTCCCAAAAAGCCCCCAGCTGTGCAAATACCTTCCTACATATGTACACACATACACACCACTTTGTGAAAAATATCCTGAATTAATGCTTAATATTTTATTTGTTTATCTTCACTGTAGGTTCAAGCTGAGACTGGAGAACAGTTGTTCCAAACATTGGACAAACTTACTGAATTCTTCTGGGGAGAGCCATGCTGACACCTCTGTAAGATTTCCCAGGATAAACCTGCATCATGAAGGCAAGGCAAATTATAGAAAAGTCACTGGTAGTGACCTCTCTGCCCTTTAAGCTTTATGGTTTAATGTCTCCTCTGTTCTACCTAAAACTCTGATCCTATCAGTCACCAAAAAGGCAGGGCTTCATGTTGGGCCCTGTGCTTCCCCCCCATCCTTCTGCTCCACCGCCTGGATCATCCCCAGGATTCTTTCTCCAACAACCACTGGCCACCTCCTTCATGCTAAGCTTTCTTGGTATTTTTGTCACCTCAGATGATCAGTATTAAGCGCTTCTTGCCTGCTCTTGGTCTTTGATCACTCTCTTTATCTTTCCTTTCTTTTTCCACATGCTGATGTTATCCACACTGCGTCCTTTCATTCACAGCCCTCCTGCCCTTCGTTCCTTAGCTGTTCCTGCCCCACTACCCCAAATCCCACCTGATCCATACCAGTTGGTCTCTGCTACGTCTCACACAGTAGAGCATCCCTAATGGGAACCCTCCTGCCTGGTTAACTTTCTCCACTACAAACACATTGTTTCCCCATTCAGTTCTGTTCGTGTCCTAAACTTACTACTCCAGCTCAGCAGAGTTAAATCTCAGACTCACAGTCACAATCACCTCTTTGCCACATTTGGCTCATTCCTCAGACCCTCCCGCCTCCTCAGTTGCCACTTCAGCTGTTATGCAGGATTTCACCCAGTTTTTCCAGGAGAAAAATGACAAAATATGATTTTCTTCTTTCAGCAGCTTTGCCTTCTGTTTTCTCTTCCCCTCCTACAACTCCTTCTTCATTCTTCTCTCCTACAGATGAAAAATCTCCTACATGGCTCTCTTCCTTTCTTTTATTTGCCACTTAGCCAGTCTCACCCTACCTCCTGCCTTTCCTTATAGACACTGTTGTGCTGTCTTCGCCTTGACCTCTCACACCACTCTGTCTCTTTACTCTTATAACAGAAATACCACTCAATCTCCTTCCTCTTAAAATATTCTCATCTTAAAACATTTATTTTCCTCTATAAATACCACGTCTTTTCCTACCCCCCCCCTTTCATCTCCAAACTCTCTGAATATGCCAGCTACAAACACTGCCTGGAGTCCTCCCCGCTAGTTCAGTGCAGCTTCCTCTCCCTTGCAACTGCTGCTGCCAAAATCTCTAGTTAATGAACTGGGCAACTTTCAGCATAGTCTGAATACTCTGTTCTTATCTGCTGCAATATATTAGCTACCTGCAGTAGTCTCCTGTGCTGTTTTAACTGGAAGTGGTGTCTTTCATCAGTTACCATGACATTACTCACTTCTCTTGCACCACTTTTGAATCTGTTCCTTTTGCGTGCCCTCCAGAAGATACTTTTCTTCTCCCAGCTCTGCTGGAAGTTCATGGGGTTTTTCCCTTTCCGTATTTCATCCCTTGATAATTTCTATCACAAACATAGATTTCCCTATGAACTCCATATAGCGATTTCCAGGCTCACTCCTCTAAGACAAACTTGTCTCTCTAGGTCCATACCCACAGTACCTCTAATACTCCCTCATAGACATACATATATCAAACTCAGCTTATCATAACTAAAACAGAGTTCCTAGTGCTCTTCTTTCTTCTTTAATATATGTTCTCCTTAGAAATCCCCTTCTTGATCATCACAGGCAATTCTATTACTTTCCTTGTTGTTCTGGTCAAGAACTGAAGCAACATCTTCATCTCGTCTCTCTCATTACGTACATAGATCCAGGGGATGTCTAAGGTTTGCATGTTCTTTCACCACCCAGGCCCTCATCATCTCATGCCTTTATTACTTCAATATTTCTTTTCCTGACCTTTACAAATGTGATCTTACCCTCCCTACATCCATTTAGGAAGCTGCTAGAAATATCATTTTGCTAACACATCACTCTGGCCATGCCATTTCTCTTAGCAACTGTTGACTGCTGTCCCCATATCTATCTCATTAGTGTAATCTACTTGTCTTCATTAAGGAAATGTCAACTTCCTCCTACAGTCAACCAAAGGGGTAAGTTCCCATCACCTACTTACCAATTTTTCAAGCAGACATGACCCGTGATTTTTCTGGTGCCATCCCTCACTGTTTGGAAGACCATACTGTAAACATCCGCGCTTTTTATTCATTATCCCCCTTTACAACTCCTGTAGGGATCCCACGCTGTGTGGTGCTTACAGAAATGTGGTTTGTCTCCCGGTGTTCTAAAACCACTACCGCTCACGTGAACGTAATCACTTTGTAGTCTCCACGTGCTCCCCCATGGGGCTGCGTTACTCGCCAGTATTTAAGGTGCAGCCACATGTCAGAAGGACAGGGACGCATTTTCTGATCCATGATTTCTGATCCATGATTAAGGCTCATAAATCCGAGGGTAGGACGCTAACTGGTATTAATAACAGTGAACGAAATCCCCATTATACTGCTACTGAGCTGAGGTATGGGAGATTTAGTACTTGCCTCAGGTCATGAAGAAAGACTGTGGCAGAGCTTGGACTGAATTCTGGCTTTGTAAGCCCCGGCCCTAACTGCAGTACTACCTTCCTTTCATCTATTTTGGTAGTTATCTACAAAGGATTATGATTTCAGCAGGCTCAGCTGGGCAGTTCTGAATATTTATTTATGGAAGAATTAGGCTTCATGAGAAAGAAAATGGGGAAATTTTCATTTTTTCAGTCTGATTCCTCTCCTGCAGAGAAAGTGTGTTAGAGTATATTCTTTTCTTTTATATGGATCCTACTCCAAATGATCTGTTAAGGGCACTTAACAGATTCCAGAATCCACATTATTTATCTATTTATTCCTTAAATATTAAGAAACATCATCTCATTTCTTTCTTTTGCTCTTAAAGAGGTGAATGTGTAGCCAAGGGTTCCAGCAACAGTTTGTGAGCAATGAGCCATTAAGTAACTCACATTATAAAGGATCATCATTATTTTTGCAAAACCTACACAGTATAAAGGCTTCTTCTTTACTGGTTCTGCAATAGTTAATGAACTCCTTCCCCTCTTAAAGCTTTTCTGAATGCACAGAAATACTTTTTCAATACAAAAAAGCAATATTAATATGGATTTTTTTTATTGTGGGAGACAACAAAATAGTTCAGGCCGTTTCATCTCTATTTAGGTAAAATAATCCTCCACATTTTTACTTTTACAGTGAACAGAACACATCCTCACTCTTACTAAACCTTTCCTCCACACTTGTAGAAAATTTTTTAGCAATAGTTAGAAAGGATAAAAATGCTGAGATTTCTCAAAGGGATCTGGATGTCCAATTAAATGAACAGGAATTAAGCATGCAGTCCTGAAGGCAGCTCTGCAAATATCAGTTTCTCTTGAGAAGGGCATGATCCCATCATTTTTACTCAGGCAAAATTTCCATTTGTCTTCACTGGCAATTTTGCTTGAAAGCCAACAGCTTGATTGAAATTTGCCCTTTAAAAAAGCATGATTAAAACCAGTAGTGGCTCTGCTAAATTACATATATGTTCCTAGTATTTTTAGCAGATATATATCATCAAACTAATTATCTCAGATGTGTCAGAGGAATGTGTCAGGTTCTCATTACTTGTGGTAAAGAAATTTTTTTAAGGGTTGCTATTTAAATTTGACGCAATTAAAATATTAAAGTTGCTTATTCAAAATACAAGCGGTCAAATCCTCCTGGAACTCACATGTGTGAACCAGTGGTTTCATCCACTGAATGATTTTAGAAAATCTCTGAACGAGAGGATGGGTTTGCCATATCTCAGTAATTTGACTTCCAGTCTTACATCAACAGACTAAGAAATATTGTGGTATCAAAAACTGCAAAGGCTGAATACCTAGACAGCCTGAGATTCAACTCCAATGCTGTCTACTGCTTAAATTTCACTGAATGCCTCCAGCAGAACTCCAGCTGTGACAGGAGGGAGCATGGACCTGGCTCTGGCCTTCCTACCCAGGGACAATTTTAACCTCAAAGGAAACACTAAAGGCCTGAACTTGCTGCATCACCACGTTCAATAAAACATTTACTATTGACTTCACTGGGATCAGAATCGAGACTTCAATAAAGACCCTGTTATAATGAGATCATTTGGAAAACTATTGGGATTTCAAGCACAGATTTTAAACAAAGCATTTGGATTCTTTAATATATGAAGGATACATGAAAAAATGGCTGTCCTCATTTACCTGGCAAAAACCATTTCATTTTAGGAGTCCAACCCAGAGCATCACAAACTACTGCAAGCAGTTTTACAAAAATAAATCATTTTACTCCTAGAGATAGCTGCAAGTAGCCTCTCTTCAGGCTTTTCCATTTGTGTATAAATAATCCCTAGTGACGGCTGGAGTAGTCCTGTTAAGCCTTTCTTCCTCAGTTGTGCCGTGCATCTGACAAACCAAAACAGAGAATGCTTTCATCCTAGAAATCTTGCATATTATTTGAGGTGGAGGTAGGCTCCACAGGAATTACTTAGGGTTTTTTTTTTTCCAGTGGTGGCATGGGTTAAGTATACTCACAATAAAATGTTTTAAAAATAGGATTTACTATGAGTTCCGCGGATCTTGGGAGAAGAAGGAAGGTAAAAGGAGGGTTGAAATAATAAGGTCCTTGTAAATTCTATTTTTTTTTTAAATAAAATTGGATTCCAATGGCAGGCAGCAGAGCCTCATCCAGTCAGGTTTAACTGGCAGCCTTCCAAAGGCAAGATGAAAGGTCCTCTGAGTAGTAATTGTCTAAATGGAACAGACTCTGGTTACTGTGCAACTTCTTCATCTACTTTATTGTACCTTTATAATTAAATGATGCAATTCCTTTTTTTGTTTTCTTGTTCTCCTCTCAACTACTGCAGGAAAGCATCTGAGCAACACTGCCATAGGATGCAGACAGGATCCCTGTGGCTTCCCTGTTTTTTTTCTGGTCACTACAAGCCGTATACAAGGAGCGGTGAGCTGCTGGTTGCCAAAGCAGGACATAAACCCTGCCTTCTCCCAGCCACGAATGGACACTTACCTGCATTCCAGCTCTCTGCTTGCTCAGTGGTGGAGGTGGTTGGTTCCCTGGGAGTGGTTGCTAGGATGAGGGATTGCTGCTTTTGCTAGAAATCCCGTGGTTAACAGGCAAACAGTGGACCTAACAGGATATAGTGAGCACTGTGCTCAAAGAGGCGTTAAGCAGGAGGGCTATTTGGTTTGTGGAGAAGCCTGGACAAACACCTGAGAACTGAAAGCAGCTTAAAGTATTGTGCTGAACAATCCCAGAGCCAGCATTTCCTGACTCTGCAAGGCTTCAGGGATCAGGAGAGAAACTCTGGTCCTGAGATGCTAAAAATCGTGATGAGATGCGAAAGCAGAATCAGAGGAACAGCTCTGTTAGCTCTTTCTTTTGACTGGTTCTTCTGTACCAGAGTGCTTTCCCTCAGTCCAAGTAGTCCATTCCCAGAAATTAAGATTATTCAGGTGAGGAAGAACATCAGTTTGCATGTTCAACTCCAATAATTTCTTTATTGACTGTAATTTCTATTGTTTCTGGTTTGATTTTTTTCCCCCCATGATGACAAAGAGAAGAAATTAACTGCTTAATTTTGATGCAGCTTTAGAATATTCTTCAGGCCTTTGGTCTCATGCTTGCCTGCCTCTCCCTGATTATGTTTACTTGTGACAATCTCTTTTAATTCACTGCTTATTTACCTAATTTATTATTTTGAAGTGTGCACATGGGTTCTATGAAAATATAAAAAAAGGACAGGAGAAATATAAAAAGGACTAACTATTTTTATATGCAGTAGTGTCTATTATATCTATTTATAAGAAACCTAAAGCAGCAGATCTCCAGTTGTTCTAGCCAAATCCAACCTAAAGGCCTTGATTTATTTCCCAGAAAGTAAAACTTAAAAAATGCAGAATACATTTACAGAAGTGGCACAGCCTATTAGGAACAGAACTGGTTTTTAAAATCACTGGTATCAGAATACTACCAAGTACCAGAGTGCCTGATCCTACCACAAGCCATTGCCTATAGCTTGTATTAATTTCAGCAGAGTTCATAAGCAGAATAACTGCAGGGTATTTGCAAAGCTAGTTAGGCTCTTAATGACCATTTTTTGTTATCCTTTGATAGACAAATCTACCATTCTCAATACTGGAAGTTTTGCCTAGGGAAAAATGTAGGATCGGTTTTAAAATAAATGGATCATGGATTCTGTCCAGCTTTAAAAACAAATAAACAAACAACCCCCAAAACACTTAATAAAATTTATATTCACTTACCTATAGCATTACACACAATATTTTGGGCCAGAACCTGCATTAGTTTATCTAGTTCTGGAAGAGGTGTGCCAGATTAAATTAACAGAGGAAGGACAGTTAAACATCCTGTTTTATAAGGTATTTGCCCTGGAGCTCAGAGAGAGAGAGTGAAAGGGAGAGAGAGAGAGAAAGAGAGCTTTTATCTGTGCAGAAATACTGTACCCCAGTCAGGTTATTTGATTACTACAGGTAGAGAATATCTGCAGCCCTTTTCACCTGCACAGGGCATACTCTCCCCCAGCACCCACCCCTGCAACCTTTAACTCCCAGGCAAGTATCTGTCATGGAAGTAAAAACTACTTATAGTTTTTACTTCCATGACTGATGATGCTGGGATGAACCTGGAATACCTGCTTTGTTTTGAACTCACAGCTGTTCTCAGCATTGGACAGCAACAACACTTACTTCACTTTCATCATGCAAGTGAGGATTGTAAAAGAAAAAAAAATCTGCATTTTTATTTCTGAGCAAGTCAAACACTTTATTTTATCAAACTGCCATTTTACTTGCTTTTCTATGTTTTAATCTGGAGGTGCCAAAGGAACAGACACCTCTATAGCATTTGCATGTGGCTCTTCATCATGGCTGAGAGCTATAGTATAGGAGAACCTCACTGCAGAAAGGCCATCAAATGAACTAAAATTTTGGTGTTCAGAGTCCCCCTCCTTCAACATTTCTCTCAGTGCGCAATGAACTTTGTGAAATGTGTAACAAAGGATCTTTAAAGAAGGCAAGGAGTGACACATGCCTGTATTTGCACATACCTCCCTCTTGTGCACAAGCTGCACTTCTGACCTTGGGGCAGCGACTCTCCGGAGTGGCTCCCTGGCCATCTGCAGACACGTATGTCCAGGAGAGTGTGTGCAGGAACTCTCACTGCACCTGAGCCCGGGAATCCCTCGCTGAACGCTGGATATTTAGAGCTGGTTCACTGAACACACACACAGACTCATTCACACGCTCATACACGCACAGGAACACGCCAATTACAGCAGGATCTTTCAAAGACCACCTTCTCCTGCATTTAACCACCTCGGCTTGGTTTGTCACATTTTCTCTACAGTTAACACTTAGCACAGCTGCCATTACAGATAACCCAGTACCAGGCAGTTTCAGCTGTTTCTGGCAAGAGAAACGGACATTCCAGAACCCAGGACAAGGCAAGTGGGGAAAGAGGAACGAGTCTCACTTATTTCAAGATGAAAAACCTCTCTAATAACTGCAACTCCATTTGCCAAAGGTGAGCTCTGCTGACATGTTCGCCCGCTGTCAAGGTTGAATTTGTTTATGCCCCGAGCACAGCAAGCACACGTGGCAGAGCGATCCAGTCCTCCACGGCAGCCCAGCACATCCACATCCTCACCTAGACAGGGAATAGGAATGACTCCCTTGGCACTGTAACCAGCAGCAGGGTGTCTGGAGTGTCTGGGTGCTGACAGGCTTTGGACATGTTCACTCACCCACTGCAAATGGGGCTGAAGACACCAATCTATTCCATAGGAGTTGTTAAGCAGCAGATAGATAGATATTAAGGGTCCCTAGAACACAGACAGGATCCCAACCAGTGATCCAGGCTCCCAAACAGTGATCCAGGCTCCCTGTTTGTACTGATTTGGTGCAAACCTGTAACATGCTGCTCACCTCCAGTGCTCGCTTGCAAAAGATAACAAAACATATACATGGGCAAACACGTGTGAAAGATCACCCCTCATGAACAGTTAGCTTTAAGCAATAATTCCACTTGTAATGTTTGAAAAGAGGGAATTAACATAGGCTACCAAGGGAGTTTGGGACAGAGAACACACTTAGCAGGCAAGTATTTTGAAAGATTGCAAGATTGCACTGTGTAAGAAACAGTGATTTCAACACGATGGAAATAAACCAATGGGGAATCTTCTGAATGCAACAGAAGAACCATGGGAGGGAAATGTTATCCTGTAGTACAGAGTAACCATGCTGTGGGTAGCAAAGATGCCGTCATCCTTCACTGAAACCCTCATCACCCTGCAAAAACATGCATCTTCTGTAAGCAGGATGTTTAGGCTGGGTTTTATGCCTGTGTCCCCTTCCTATGCTTTGGATCAAAGAAATGTTTGGGACCATCACCTTGAACCACTTCCTTGGGGAAAAAATTAAGACGAAGGACCAAAAGACAAAAAAAAAAAAAAAGACAGCACAAAAATGCTACAGGCAAACAGATGCATCTCCTCCCCAAGAGAAAATTATTCCTCTCTAATAAATTCACGTAAGGTTTTGTAGATATTGAAAATATTCCAAAACATAGCTCAGTGTAAACAGCAAGCTGGGTTTCCTCATGCTCTTTAGAATTTTTCTTTGTTTACTCTCCATTTGAGAATAAAAAAACCCTACATGTGAGCACTGCAAATGGTGTATTTCAGGACTGATTTGGGGTATTTGGCAAGGGAATCATAAAATATAGATATATGTAGCCTCCAATAAAATACTCTGTGCTTTGCCTGAGCCACCAGGGTCAAACAAAATTAAAAAAAAAAATATAATTAAAATAAAATCCAGTGTCTGCTTTATTAATATTTTTATTTGTGTTTGGAAAATAATCTGATACCATGGTGATAGGCAGACTGTATCAAGCATAGAGAGAAAGACATGAAAGAGACATTCTGGGGTGTGTCTACTCTCACCCCCACTGCCTTCTTGCTCCCAAACCCCATGTCTCAACAGCGGAGACCCCATGGGAATCTGCCCTGGCAGGGCTTCTGGAAGCAATGGCCAGCCTGGCCAGTTCACTCAGTGCAAGGAGAGGCATTTGGCTGGAGACACCAGCTCCCATCTGTGAGCCCAAACGGCTCTGCTCAGCCCCTGCTCACCTCAGGAGGGCCTGGCACGTTCATCTGGTAAAAAAACAGCCCTTACCTTTGGCAATCAGCTCCTCCAGCTCCTGGTCGAATCCCTGTCGGTGGCATTTCCTCCAGAGCCCCATGTTGGTCGAGTTGTACTGTCTGTTGCACTCGTCTACTGCGCTCATAGCAAAGATCTGCCTCCTGTTTCTTGCCAAGAGGAGTTTCCCTTCCCAGCGGTCCAACCTAGACCTGCTGGCCCTGAGAGGCAGGTTGTTGTTGGAGTTATAAATGAAGCCAGGATCATTTCTCTTAGTGGTGATGCTCTTGCACCTCTCTCTGTGCTTCCTGGCATCAGTCTCATACCAATGGTCAGAGCAGATTGCCACAGCCAGCATGCCCAGGGCACACAGAGCTAAAGACAGGCCAGCATACAGCAGTAACCTTCCAGCAGCCATACCTCAGCTTCACAGAAACACCATGGACATCCTCACGACAGGCAAAGCCCTCGGGTGTGAGACCACGCAAAAACCTCCAGAGCAGCTGTTAGGTGTCACTTGGCAGAGTCTGCCTCAAACATCCCCAACTCCCGTGGCTCACATCCACACTGCAGAGGGATGCTGAGAGCGCTACAAAGTTCTGCCCTGGAGGCAGTCCTGGAGTCTCATCTGCCTCTGCTCCTCTACAGAGGAGACCTGGCGAGGAGAAACACAGCAACACAGCCTTGCACCTCCAATGGGAGCGAGCCAGTGACCCACCTACACAAAGATGTCCTGCTCCCCTCACCACGAGCACCCGAGTGACAGGGGCTGAAGGGATGTATCCCCCTGAAGAAACCTGATGGTTGATCAGTCCATTAATCTCTTTCAATCCGGCCAGCTCAGAAACCCAGAAGAGATGGCTTTTAGATCGGCAACCTCACCACGGCATCGTCACAGGGCAGGAAAGTTCAACAGCCTGACATCTCCCACTTGCAAGCAGCCAGTTGTCCCGTTTACAGGAATGGGTGACTTGCCTTTCCTTTGTCAGCGGCTCAGCAAGAGCATCATCGTCTGGACGGTCGCTCGCTTGCTTGGGTTTAAAGCGGGGTCGAAGGGGAGGGAGCAAGAGCGGGGAGCAATCTGTTGTTGTTGCCGGCTGCTGCTGCTGCTGCTGTTTGAAATCGTGGTTAAAACATACCCTCCCCGGCTGGCTCTGGAACCGCGGGCACGCACGGCTCTCTCCCTCAGCAGACTTCGCTGACAGTCACTGGCATCTCGGCTTCGGAAACATCTCGGCTTCTCTCTGCCAGCCTTGCCATTCGCTCGCCTGCTTTATTCGCCGGCGCCTTCATCCAGGCAGCCTAACGCCGCGCTCCTTTCCTGCCCCGGCGCTCCCGGACAGCGCTCCGGCAGCCTCCCGGCTCCCGGGCCGGGGAGAGGCGGCGGGAGCAGCCGCAGCCCGGCAGGACCCGGCGCCGGCCGCGCTCCGCCCGCTAGGCAGCACGGGGGGCTGCCCTCGGCCCCGGCATCCTTCGTCCACACACACACAACACACACGCTGCTGCCCCCCCTTCCGCTGGGATCGGAAAAGCTTCCTCCGTCCCCGGAGCCGGGATGTGTTGTGCACAGTTTTCCTAACACGGCGGCACGTTAGCCATCTGCAAGATGAAGGCAGGCGGGCAGGGCTACGGCTGGCGGAGAGGATGCTGAGGAGCGGGGAGGGGAGGGAGGTCGGGGGAAACCGAACCAAAACAAACCGGGGCGGAGGGGCGGAGGGGAGGGGTGGGGGAGCTACACACCTTACACGGGGAGAGGAAAGCAGCCCCTAACTGTTGTCAACAGCTTTCGGTCTGCACCATTTCTCTGCCATATGGCCCGGTCTCCACGTCGGAGCTGAGATTTTTTAGCTCAGCAGCTTCATACGAATCGTATCCCCAGCATCAGCGGTTATATTTTCAGACATATTTTTTTTCTCCTTAAATTTTCACTCCCTTTCTCTTTAATGGGAATAACTCACCCATTTTGTAGAGATCAAGTGCAACAGAAGGCGAGCTGGAGTCCCCAAGCTTTAGAAATCTCATTTCACCGTTTTTAACCCAAATAAAAGCGAATCCAATCTTCTGTACACCTGGGAATCTTTCCTTGTTCAAACACCGAGCCCTGCAGCCTTGGCCGAAGCCTACAGACCGAGCATACAGAGCGCTGAGCCAAAAGCCAGTGATGTCACCCGTGCAACGTGAGACTCATTTCTTATTTCTCTATCCTCCTTAAAGATAAACTGCACCACTTCCCAGGCAGGAAATGTCGAAGCCTTACTTTCTTAAGAGGGGAAAAAGTAAAACCTGGATTTAACTGGATCCTGCTCGTTCTTGGTCACAAGCCCTTACATTGTGTCAACCAAGCCCAAGACAAGCGGGGCTGTTTCTCACTGCACCAAAAAAATCCCAACCTACTACATAATACAGAGCACAAGCTTGAAAAAAACCTCTGGATTCGAGACCTTCTGTGTGATCCAGAAAACTGAGGCCTTCATAGCCTGAACTGTACTGTTTAAAAAGGAAATAGAGATGGTAATTTCCCTTGCGTCAAAAAGCTCTGGATCCTGGCATATCCTGATTTGCAAGTACCACAGCATCCTGGAGCTGGCAGAGGAACCTAGTTAGCCCCATCCAATATTTGGCTCCCACACAGCAGGGACTCCACAGCATGAACAGCAAACAATGCAGATGCTCCTACTGCACCAAGAAGTCCACAGCCTGATGCCCCTCCACAGATGTGTGCTGTAAAAATCTACATCCAGGATGGATCCTACCAACTTTTGGCCCCTGGATCCCAAGCTGTGTCATCTGAATTGAAAATAAGCACAGCCTTTATTGGAGCCCTGGAGCTGGTGAGAACCATCAGCCCCAAGAGGGGAGTCCTTGGATTTTGCTGGCTTTTTTTAACCTTAGCCACACAAATTAGACTTGCTCCAGTGGGGAGAGCAGAGGTGGAATGTAGTAGCTCTTTGAGTATCCGAAATGCATACCTGGATTTTCTTGTGGAATACAGCTGCAACAGGGAAAAAAAAAAAAAGGAAAAAAAAAGCCACGCATGACTGGATCATAACAGGTTTTGGCCCCAAACCAAATTGTATTATCAAAAAAGGCAAAACAACTCCTTCCATTTTACCTGGCAAAGCCAGGTCCCAAATCAACTGGGATTTTCAGCTACGGAAGGATATCTATCCCATTAAACCACTTTTGGTTTGAAATGCGCCATATTCTCTAACCCCCTGCATGATTATGAAACTGGCAAAGTCAATCATGCAAACCATAGATGTTACAATAATCTGTATCTTCTGAAACAGCTCTACTGCAAGATTTCAGTGTTATGAATATGGACTGTATCTGGAAAGCTCTTGATAAAGTTAATTGTTTTATTGAAACAAGGCCCTGGTTTAAATTTTTTTGCAGAAACTTCCCTTTGTTGTTAATAATAAAGACAAATATTTAAGGATCTAAGGTTTCCTTAAAAATAGTTCAGCACAGATGGATCCACTTCTATAACTGGATTCTTCAAGCAACTACATGTCAGTAGATAAAAGGAACTTGATTTTATAGTGGGAATGGAGCAGCCATACTTTTTGTCTGTTCAGAGATAAAATTTAGAGGTTTGTGGTCACAAAGCTTCTGGCTCCTCTAAGAAGATGACAAACAGGCTTCTGGTATTGCACCCACACAGAGATGAGAGTGCACCTGGATTTCTTTGTCAATTTTTAGCATCAAGTCTCAAGCTGAAGGATGAGAACGGGGAACAAACCTAATTTTACCAACCGTATTTTTTGGTTGATTGTTGGTTTTTCCATTTAAGCACCAAACTCTGCTATATTTACTCTCTATTTAGAGTGAACAGGAAAACAAAACTGTTTTCTGTCTAAATATCCAGTTTACACAGGACTGGGAGACTGGGGCTAGGAGCAAAATGGAGGATCCAGCTACTAGAGCTGTTTTTCTCATGATACTGGCCAAAGATACATTCAGGGATGGGAAAATAATATCATGTAATCACACCTACATTTCTTTTCTAATTAAACATTAGGATTACAGCCCAAAGAGCCAAGATTTGGTTGGACCCAGGGAGGTCCAGGTGCCAGGTTTTCCCATCACACCCCAAGGCAGTAAGACAGTTTGGGGCAGGGGGACTTTGTACCTGGAGGAGCCAAACTTGTTCCCTCTTCTCATTCTTTAACAGGGATTTGAAAGCCAAAAATTGGCATGTAGTTCCAGGTTTTATCTTTTCCTCTGAAAATGAATTTCAATGGCAGTTTCTACGCCTTTTTTTTTTTTTTTGCTTGCATATGTAGCTTTATCAGATGGCAGTCTACATCCTCCTGCAAGTCACCTTAAATATTTAACTGTAGGAGAAATTGTTGGATTTCAGGTGAACTCCACTTTAAATCTAAAAAATAAATTTTTTCTCCCTTATCATCATTATTCCCTTCTTTTCAGGAGGGGCAGAATATTGCTTGCCGTAGGCATTGGGAACCTTTCCTCTGTCTTTTCCCAGGATTATTGCAGGCAGCCCCTTCTCAGCACAAACAGATCATTATTAAATTCTCTTCCTCCCACCCCACCTCCGCCTCACCAAAGGGTGGGGGAAAAAAACAATCCTTGTCGATCTTCAGATGAATGTAAGCTGAAAGAAAGACATTAAAAAAAAAAAAAAAAATCCCTGCATGCACACTTGAGCTACACGGAAACCGCTCCCGACAGTGAATTAAGGGCATCTCGGCAAAGGGAGCTAATTCATTGGTCTTAAATCAATCAGGGAGTGAAAATGCAGTTTTGGTAAAAGCTGAGGCTTTCTTTTCTGCAGGTTACGGTTTCAGTGATCCAGAGGCAAAGCTGAAGCACAGCAAAACGTGCACAGAAAAATGTCTGAAGGCGTGGGGCAGAGAACCGGCGCCCAGTGAGTCTGTTCAGAGCCAATTCCTTGTGACAAGCCCTGCGCTGCCTGCTACACCTCACTACGGACGTTATCTTACAGATGGGGCCAGTCTCCTCTCCACTCCCTCCCGGGATTGTTTCCGCGCTCCTCAGCATCCTCCAGCGACCAGCGCCCGCCGCCTCTCAGGAAAGCTCCAGACACAAAAGCAAAGCGAGCGCCTGTACCAAGCTACACAGAGGTGGGGTCTTGGGCTAGAAGGGGGGAAGGGCAAAGTTAATGGACAACCAATTGCAATTTGCTCTTCTTCACGGTTTTTTTGTGGTGTTTTGTTTTGTTTTGTTGTGTTGTGTTTTTTTGTTGATGGTTTGTGGGGTTTTTTAAACATCAAAATGACCTCCACCATATTCTTCTTCTTCCTCCTTTTTTTTTTTTTTTTTTTTTTTTAAAGAAAAAGAATTCAGTGCCATCTAGTGGGGGAGGGGATTGAGCTGCCCATTCCCCGGGATCTGTACTGCCAGTTCAGTTATTCAACAGGGAGAGAGGATCCTCAGTATTTCCCTGCTCTCTCTGTCATCTTCACCTCTTGGAAGGTGACGTTTAATTTACATGGGCTCCAGCCTTCATCCTTTGTAATGAACCACCTACTGAAGACATAGGAACTCGTACTAGTGTTGCATTACCTGGAGCAGCACTGGCTCTGGAGGCAGTTTGCAGCTCTAATTACAGGATTTCAAATACAAGACAGTAATCAAACCAAACACAGATATAACAAATTATATCTACTAATATTTTTTATCATTCCAATGCACCTTGGCTACTGGTGTAGGGGAATTCTCAGCATGCCTGCCCTTCTATTAACATAGACGTAAAAGATGCTGCCATGGAAGCATCTTATGATAACTCCCACAAGCACTTGACCCACCAGTCAAACAGATTTTGGGTGTTCAGGTGACTTGGAGCCAAGCAGAGGCTCTATAAAGGCAGATAAGAACCAAAAAAAACACCAACATATAAAAACTTTGTCATCTAACCCCCCGTGAGTTAACCACCTATTAATGTCCCTTCTATTTTTATTTTTTTTTAATGGAAAAAGACATTTGCAGAGGTAAACATCAGCCAGCTGCATAAACACTGGCTGGCCATACACACACACACACACACACACATACACAGAGATTAGGCAGACAGCTGTCTACACACTCGTGTTTATCTGTATCACATTAGGATCTAGCTGCCCACACCAGCACCTAGCTGGACACCTTCCGCTCTCCCTACTGGTAACTCCCAAAAGAGATTTGTTTTGATCTCTTAAAAAAAAAAAAAAAAAAAAAAAAAAAACACACAAAAAACCCCCAAAACAAAACAAACAAACAAAACAAAAAAAAAACAAAACAAAAAAACACCCAAAAAACAAACATTTGGATTTCAAAGTTAAACAAGTTAGTGAATATCAGATTTAAGATCACCCATGCAACATTAATTCGCCTCGCATGCAAACACATTAAGATACAATCTTTAATAACATGATTTTTGTTTCCATGGGTCTCCTGCTTTTTGCAGTGCAAAGGATGGATGCTGCTCACTTAATGAACACTATTCACATTTTCTCATATCCTTATCATCCAATGTTTGGTGCATGCACTGTTTACTGCAGAGCATCCAGATCTCGCTTTGCATACAGAATGATTAATTTCCTCACGGGCTTTTCTATAGTGGTGCTCTAATCGTAGTGTTGGAGAGTTGGGGTTTTTTTACAATCATCAGTGAGTTTATCTTCACAGCTCTCTGCTGAGGAACAGAGATAAAAGCCAATATTTCCAAACGTGTCAGTGTATTTTGGGCGTTCCATTAAAGGAGCTTAGAATCAAACTTCCAGAGTACTTAGCACCTTCCTTCCTCAGAGAACAGCTCCCAGTCACCTTGGCTCTAGACACAGTGGGCAGTATTTTCACAGAGTAATGCATGGGTGACTGAAACTGGATTCACCTGGACAGAAGTTGGGAAGAATGTAATTTTTTTAGTCACCTGGCTTCATAACAGCAACTCTTACGAAGGGTGAAACAAAATCCAATTTTCAAGTTCAATTCAAATGCATACACACCATGTGACCATGATTTTTCCTACCTGTATTCATCTCCTAGACTCACTACACAGCCTCCAAACTCTCTGCCAAACAGCCACCATTTCAGGACCACAAAGTCCTGGTTCATCTGTCATCTACCATGAATGGAAACAGAATCTGGGCAGAAAGTAGGATGTGCTCATGTATCTTACTTCATGACCACAGGACACAAGTGAATGGCAATCCATGGGCAATCTTTATTCTGGTGTTTTCTAAGAGTCTTGATTTCGTGACCTGAAGTTGTGATGAACAGAGGAAGTGCACACGAGGTGAGACAGAATTGATCAGGGGGTCAGGAGCTGAATGGAGTGTAGCATCAAAAGAACAGATTTATTTTGGGAGGAAGCAAAAACGAATTGCTGAGCAGAAAGCAGGAAGACAGGAAGGTGAGCAGTCCTATATCATCTTTTTCAATAAAGCTGAGGGAATGGCCAACACTAAATGGCCTCACACAGAGACTGGTAAAAGAGTAACCAGCTAAGAAGAACCACAGTATAATATGGTTTTTTTTTCCAAAGACAAAATGAAACAAAAGACTGGTGGCTTTCCACTAAAATTGCTTCCCCCTGTGAAAACTTACCCTATTATTTAGCTGTCAGCTGTCAAAACTGCATCATTGTTAACAACCTAAGGCTACACTGTGCACACAGCTATGTATGATAACCTCTGCTTCTCACGAGAACCTCTCCAAGAATAGTTTTAAGCTCAGGCAAAACAAGGATGAAATAACTTTAAACTCGACCTTTGCCCCAGCTGCCCAACATGGACATCATGGCTGGAAAACATCAGTCCAAGCAGTTAAAGTTCAGCAGAGCTAGAAGCTACTGAAAACAAGGCCTGTTAGGCAAACTTAGTCTGCTGAAGGCATTGTCCCTGCACGGCTGCACTGCCTCCACACAGACCCTGTGTTCATGGGCACTGTGGTAATCTGCAGAGTGACTTGGCAGCTATTGCTCCACCTTTGAAGGTGGTGCCACCAGTTCTAGTTTTTTCGACAGGTTGGTAGAATGTAAATCATGCTGCATTTAACATGTTGAGTACTAAAACAAGAAACTCGGGAAAGCCAGCCCTGTCCCTGTCCTGAGTAAACACTCAAGTGCCTCCAATGCCAGAGGAGCAACAAGAAGATATTTAAGAAAAAGAAAAGGCCTAAGCTGTGCATGTGTAAGCCTCCAATGAAGGAGAAAGTTCTGCTTGGAGACAACCCAACCAAAGCACAAGGGCAATATTCAGCCCTCGGGGCTCTTTCAAATTCATCTCCCTACAGTAGAGAAGACATCTTAGCCCTGGCTCTCACAAGCAGAGATTCAGCTCCAACCTGGTGCACTCTGTGGTCACAGCAGCCACTCTGTTGTGTCCTGTTTATTGTCTTGACAGCTTGGTGGTCAACATCTTCATATTCTACAGCTTCTCCTCTGAGCTGGACGAGGTTTCACAGGAACAGACCTGTTTTCCCCAAAGCTTTGCTAAGAGGACTGCTATTTCACACAAGCCCCTCTGTGCTCCCCCAGTTTTACCTTACAGATGCATCAAGCCCAGCCTCCTACCTAAATCCTGCTGCAGGAAAAACCCGTTGCCTGCTGCAGTGATGAAGGTGACATTGCTCTGAATGCAGGAGTTGCACAGCGAGGTTTCTTGCTGCCTAAAGCCCGCTACAAAAGGAAGATGGCTCTCCGACATCACCGTCACTGGGCTCAGCTGAAAACAGGAGATATTACTTCATTAAAATTCATAGATCTTGTGACTTTTATAGAAATAGCAAGTAGAATCCAGGATGGCAGAGATGAGATATCAGGGCCAAAGAGTAATGCCTGAGAGCAAAAACTCAGACTTCTGGCTGCCAATAATAAACATATTTGGTAAGAAGTGACTTTTATTCTAAAAGCTACATCTAACACATTGATCTTCAATATATTAAAGCCTGAATAATTCTGATTTTGCTGTACTGCATCAATATGGAGTTCATATAGGCAGTCTAATATCTGCAGCACTGCCACTTTGCTTGACATGGCAAGTCACACTATACAACCTTACCTAAACTTCTGACAGATTCCAGAACACGTCGTTCATTCCCTGAAAGACTTTTGGACATGGTTTCTATCAGCAGTGCTTTGTGAACTAATCCACTGAAAGACAGAGCCACAGCCTCTGTAGACCGATAACATGGTGTTTTGTAGCGAGTGTATCACATCCATGACTGGATCTCAGCTGCCAGTTCAATTTGTTGCTTCTTTTAGTCACAAAAGAAGAGCAAGGATTAGTTAAAAATCATAATGCATAGATGATAAGAAATCACGATGTAAGGAACTGGAAAGAAAACCAATAAGCAAAATCAAAAATAGCACCTGCTTAGAAAAACTGTGTTCTCTAAAAGCACTGCTTCATTTTGGAGCATGACTCAGAAGACCTCAGTCTTCATCTATTTCATTTGGCTGTGAAGTCCCAGCAGAGTAGATTCATTTAAATTTAAAAAAAAAAATAAAAAAAATTGTATACATATATATTGTGTGCCTCTGTAATAGCAGCTGACATCTAGGATGATAAACTGTCTATTTAGACACAAGTATGCTTCTACCCTCAACAGTTTTGCATTTACTTCTCTTCATTATTTGCATCCAAATAAAGTAGTTGGTTCTTCAGAATTCATCCATTTGTGCAGTTCATTTCCCCACCTCAAGCTTTATCACTGTGCAATCACAATTGGTTGTTGAGGATTTGATTATATCACAAAAAGAGGATTAGAGCTCCAGATGGGGCACACACAGCAGGAAGAACTGAATGCCTAAGCAAGAAGACCTGGTTTCCATGCAATTGCCATTGGTTTGTCAGTCTTAACCAAGAATGAAAGAAAGAGAAGGAAAGAAAATCTGTACATTTCATGCTACTGGTGCTCATTTTGTAAGAGAAGGGAGCAGCTGCTTAAAGATTGCTCTTCTTCTGTCAACACTGAAAGGGATGCTAAGCAATTTTGCAGACTACACAAAACTGGGAGGAGTTGTTGACTCCCTGGAAGGCAGGGAGGCCCTGCAGAGAGACCTCCACAAACTAGAGGACTGGGCAGTCACCAAGCATATGAAGTTCAATGAGGGGAAATGCTGGATTCTGCACCTGGATGTAAGCACAGATTGGGCTACCCTGACATAATTGCCAGCACCTTCATGTCACCCACCAGGACTGGAGCGAAGAACTCCAAACTAAAACCAAAAAAATTACCTGTTTCCATGACTCTGCCTTCAAAAGACTATAATATGAGGGGGAAAGGTTGATCAGTGATGGTTAGGTCTACAAAGAGCACCGCTGAAATGACTGGGAACCTGGGAGTTCAGCCAGAGCTCGGAAAATCTGCTGACTTACAAATCGACACGGTCAGAGTGGCTATCCAGAGTGCTCCCAAAGGTTTTATGATTTATCCTGTGCTCAGCATTGGTTAAGATTTCCTAAACCAGGAAAACGTGGAGAGAAATCTCCATTGGAATGCACCACAGAGATCAACTCAAGGGAGCCAACAGCTCACAAACCCAAGAGGTCTGTATCCAAGACAGCATCTTGAAAAGAGTTCAGCTGGATGAAACAGGAATGTGAACTCAAACAGACCCAACGAGTCTCCTTGGATTTTCTGTTTAAGAGATTGATGTTGGTCTGAAAATTCTATTGCTGGAACATTTTTATTTGTACTTCGTTTTTACACCTGGTCATGTAGAGTTAGAGATAAACAGCTGTTTTGACCCCATTTGAAAACCTTGGTGGATGTCCTTTCAGACAATTGCTGCAAGGAATGATGGAAGAGAAACTACAGGAGCTTTTATCAGCAGTGAGACAGATGTCTCCATTATTTCTTCTCTTTTCGCTGACTCCATTATTTTAATATTTTTCCTTTCTTTCCTCCCCCTTCATCCCCCAGCAATACTTTTTTCCAGCCAAGACAGATGCGTCTTTGTTACTGTTGCCTTTAAAAGTTTTATGTGCATGTTGCTGGTAAAGTAACAACAATACTTGACTTCTGTAACATGTTTTTCACTAGGGGAAGCTGAAGCATTTTCTAAGAATCAATTATTCTTCACAAAGCATTTCTGAAGCAGACGTTATTATCCCCAGTTTACAGAGGGATGAAATGGCAGATAGGTTAATTAACTTGCTTAAGGTCATCCAGTGAGTTAGTAATGGAGCTGCAAAAAAACCCAAGATTCAACAATTCTCATTCCCAGTCCCTTGATCTAACCACTAAGAAATATTCCTTCTCTTCAGTCTTAAGTACTTCATTTAAATCTATCACTGATCATTTATTCTGACATCTTGTTGAACTACAAATTAGTCAGTCTCAATGACAAACATGTAAATGTGGGGAGATTTACAGCATCCTCCATCACTTGCCTGTTCAGCTTCGTGCACCCCCTGCTATGCTGAACAGCTCATCGTCCATTAAAAATGGAGAACTGTCAATATCGTTTCAGGCATCAGTCCGAGGGTATCGTGTGAAAGAGGAAAAGCACTTTCTCCCTTTCCCCAGGAGGCAGGAAGGCTGCCTCAACAGCCTGGCTGTTGGGGAAAGCAATAAACTCAAGATGCCAACTGGCTTTGAAAAATAATTTCTACTTTTCTTTAATGCTGCATCTCCCTCCCAAGTGTTTCCAGTGTTAGATAGCTGGAGCGGCAGTATTTAATAGCTACATCTTGGTAGATTTCACTCTGTGGCATGAGTTTGACGAGTCATTTTAAAGTCAAAATATCCTTCAAATGCCCACCCAAAGCCTGTCAGCCTCTTAATACTACACATTCTCTCCAGAGGGTTTTGCATTGCAGTTGTCTCCATGGCTCAACATGAATCGCTGCACAACAATATACAGCTGACGTTTGCCAATTAATCATGATCACATAAAGAATTAATAACAAATGATTTCTAAACACATCTTTAGCCAATGCCGTTTTACCAAATGCTCAGAGGGTCCTTCTGCTTCACTCAGTTGAAGATGATTTTATTCCCTCATGTCAATATTTATAACAAGAAAATGTTATAACAAGAGATCATCTTACAGCTTGATAGTTCTCAGAATAAACTTTGGAGTGAAGTCGATCATTGTGTCATAGAGGAACCTCATTTCCAAGATCAACTGATACAAGTTCAGACTCTTTTTTCCTTGTAAATGTCAATAAACAAGCACCAACGAGCAAGCTGGCACCCTGATCTTTTTTTTATTTCTTGGGTATACCTTTGCCTTCTCAGGACAAACTCACAGTGGCTCAAGTGTCGCATTTTGTCAAAATTTTGCCTTAAAGCTGTTTAACATTCAGTTAAAACTAAAATACATACACAAGAGGAATTAACCAGATAATTAATTCCAGATCATTGTTGATCGAATAAAATAATTCCAGACCAAATTACTGCCAACTGTTTGTGAAAAGATCTTTCTTGTAGTTTATCAAGAGGTCTCTTTCTCTTTTTTCTTGCTGCTTTGCATTCATGTGCTTCATGAATGTCTCTCCATTCCGCTCATGTCTTTCCTTCACAACAGTCCCTGTGCAGAGAATGCCCATGTTGTCTTCTAGCATCATGTCAATTCACTGTCTTTTGACTTCTTTTTCAGGGTTTCACCTTTTTCACTCACCTGTCTGTCACTGATTTTCTTCTAAATAATTGCTAAAAAGTCCAAACACTTTGCTCTGTTTACAACAAAAAGCTCAGGAGGATCTAACAACATGTCCATAGAATTCAGCTCATCACAAACCCATTCCTGTTGTCAGCTTCTGCTGTTTCCTTCTATTCCCTGGAAGAAGAAGAGAGAGCAGTTCAGCTGCTGACCTGAATGTTAAGCACTAGCAAACTAAACCAGGAGTGCAGCCACCAGTACACACATCTCTGATGGTAATTGCTCCCAGGGGTGCATGTTACAGCACTGCCAGGCAGCCAGACTGGCCTGTCTAACCTGTTCTCACCACAAGCATCATCTCAGAGAGAGTGACTTGGACAGTGTCCTCCATGATGAACCCCATCACCCAGTGAGCTTGAACTCCCCAGCAGAATACAGGGAGACACTGGTCCATACGAGGGAAGAAAGACCATTTTGGCCATGTGGATTGCAAAGCAGACCATGCTCTGCCTCTGCAGATTTGCAGATGTGTTGAGTTGTCACTTTGTTGACTGTTGCGACCTCGATATTCCATCCTGAGTGTCTGTACGCTGCCTTACTGGCACGCTAACCCTGGCTGAGTGCTCTGCAAGCAATTCTCCTCATAACCACAGCAACAACAGTGATACAGTGACATAAATAGGTTCTTGTGAGTGCACTTTTTTACTTTGATTTAGTAATAGCAATGTCTGACAGCAGAAACAACTGATTTCAGATTAAAAACTGCAGAAGAAACTAACCAGTGTAGACTTGTTCACGTGTGTGCTTTCATCACTCTGAAAGAGCCATGCTGGAGCCTGAAGGTATAGGCAGCAACACTGGGTCTCTGAAGGGAAAACATTTGTATTGTGGCTTAGAGATCTTTTACAACCTAAATGATTCCGTGATTCTGTGACTCCTTCCTACTGATCCTGACCTGTGATGTGTAACTATGAGGGAGAAAGTCGGTTTGCCCACTGTCCTAATCAGGAACAGCTGTAATTCTTACACCAACCTAAGCCACTAAATGTCTCTGCGCTGACACTCAGCAGAGATAACTTCGACCATCAGATCCCGGGGTGACAAAGCTGAAAAACCTCAAACAAACAAAAACCCACACCAAAGCAAAACAAAGAAAAACAAAACCAAAACCACAAACCACAAACAAAACAAAACAAACAAAAACCAAAACAAAAAACACCAAAAAACCTGAAATGGAACCAGAATCCTACTTTGAGAGAAAGAGGAAAATGCTCTTCAGTGGTCTATATGCCAGTTTTCAGAGTTTGGGTAACATGCAAGAAGAACTGGATATTTTCACTGATGAGGAGAAACAAGATCAAACCGATGTAATTACTGGAAAAGGCAAAATGGAATCTTATAATATTTTACCCCAATCCTTTTGAACAAACAAAGAAATTTGAAGATTGAGAAGGTAACTATGTATGAAACCATCAGCAGTCTTTTAGAGATGCAGGTAGTAACTTGTTCCAATTAATGCTATTGAGGAGGGGTGGAAGGGAGCAGAGATGGCTGCAGAGAATCAGGCTGATCCCTCCAATGTACAAGAAGTGTTTGGAACTGTGTGAGGAAAATGCCCCAAATAGCCGGCAGCCATGTCTCATCAGATTTTCTAAAACTTATTTTCCATGACAGAAGTTATTCCAGTCTATATGGAAGAAGTATTTTTGAACTCAAAATGTTTAAACTACTTAATCATGGAACAAAAAAGTGGTGGTTGCTTAGGAGTCAGCTATCACAATTTGATTATAACAAGGACAGTTGGTATAACAAGGAAAAAGGACAGTCCCAGTCAGGGACTGATACACACACAGAGATGCTTCAGAAAGATTATCCCCATCAAGATGGGAGGAATGATGCGAAAATTACGATTCAAAAATAGAGATAGAAATGTAAATGAGAGTACATATGATCTCACTCCGTAAAGTCATGATTGCTTATTTAACAAAATGGCCAAATTTGGCTGAAGGACAATTTTGTCTCAGCAGTAGGGTGAAGGAAACGCTCAGAAGCTAAAAGCATAGTATAGAACAACATGGAAACGCCAAAATATAGGGGGAAAAATGTTCTGTTCCTACAGAAAATGAAGACTACAGAAAAGTGATTACAGACAGTAAAATGGGGAGTGCAACAGTGTCAAGGTGTGTCTAAATAGAGATGGTAGAACAGCATAGAAGTGGTAGAAATGTTAAAAACATACATTCCCTTCTTAGAAAAAGGCACTTTTCTTATCTAGTGGGGAAAAAAAAAAAAGGAAAGAAGAACTTTTCAGTCCATTAGTCAGTAATGAAAATAGAAAGCAATTTCTACTAGAGCTAACATTTTAAAATTAGGATATCTAGAGAACTTTTATATGACAGTCTTTGAATAACTGGCTAAAGAAATCCCATAAATGATAATTCTTAATAATTATAGAAAGGCTTGGGTTGAAAGGGACCTTAAAGATCACCTAGTTCTAACCCCTCCCTCCCATGGGCAGGGACATCTTCCACTAGATCAGGAATATAAAGGAAATTGCAGAGGATCGTGCCAATATTCAAAAAGGACAAGAAAGGTGACTGGGGTGCCCAGGCCATGAGGCTGCTCTGCTCGTGACGAGCATGGAAAAGGTGACCGAAAATTAATCAAGGAAGGACGACGGAATAACAATGTCTTCAATGCTGAGCAGAATCTGCTCTTCTAGAAAACAGGCCCAGCCAGACAAACCCGGCTTCCTCCTTCAATGGCATTACACGTTTAAATGCAATCACATAATTGTCATTTACTCAGGTGTTTGCACAGGGTCTGATTTAGCACCTCCTGGCACTGATTAAAAATTAGCATAAACCGAGCACAGGGAAAGCTCACGTGATGTGGGACTGGCAGTGGCCGAAGGGGCGGCGGGGGGAAGCGTTAGCAGGGTCAGGTGCCCAGCCCCAAGTCTCAGGGGCTACCCTGGGCACACACCTGCTCCACTCCAGGTTTGGGGTCACGAGGGTCAGTGACCAGAGACCAAGACGACACTTGTGCTGAAAGACTGAGATTGTGCAGGTGGATTTGCCAAAGCAGATATATTTAAGCAGCTGAATATCCATCCTTGAAAAAAAAGAAGGCAGAGGGAAGCAAATGTTATGAGTCTAAGGACTGGCAAGGAGCACAGGAGACAGGTACCCTAATTTTGGAGTAGAGAAACAATTTCTCTGTGTGGTTTGGAGCCACAATGAATGACAGAGAGACATTTGTGGCTCCCAAACTCTTTCTTTCACCACCTTTCAGTGAAGCTGGATTTTGACAACGGTTGTCCCAGTTTGCAGCCTGGTCAAGGCTGTGAGTGAAGACACCTGGCTTTCAGCCCTTCGTGTAAACCCATACCTTCTCCCGAGAGTAAAACCAACTTGTTTTTGTTATATTAACCCAGACAGACATTCTCACTGCTGACTGCTGACTGCGTGGACATCTCACACCAACCTTCCCTGGCAAAAGGAAAGAATAAGGCTGTATGTAGATTTGTCATCAGCATCTAATGAGAATATCTGCTGATTTCATGATTAGATTTAAGCATATAACTCCAAAGCTGCTTATAACAGGAAAAAGAAAAAGAGAGAAAGACACAATGGAAATGTTCCTGACAATATCTGCAGACGTCTGTTAACATAGGAGGGCGTATCCCTCTTATGGGGTGATGCTTTGGGTTGTCCTGTGCGGAGCCAGGAGTTGGACTCGACGACCCTTGAAAGTCTCTTCCAACTCAGGATATTCTATGATTCTATGACGATGGGGCTCAGCACCTGACACGCCGTCACTCATTGCGGGGAAAGAGGAGGCGGATCGGCCCCGGCAGGCGGGACCGGAGCGGGGACGATCCCGCCTCTCCCCGCACGTCACCCTCCCGCACCGCCCCTCGGCATCACGGACCGCCCCTCGGCATCACGGACCGCCCCCTTAGCATCACCGACCGCCCCTCGGCATCACGGACCGCCCCTCGGCATCACCGACCGCCCCCTCGGCATCACGGACCGCCCCTCGGCATCACGGACCGCCCCTCGGCATCATCGCTCCGCGCCGGCCGCGGGTCCGCCCGGGCGCTGCCGGGTGAGCGGGGCCGGGGCCGGGGAAGGGTGAAATGGGCCCCGGGGTGCGGGGGCTGTGTCCCCGGGAGCTGCCCTGCCGGAGGGAAGCGGGACCGGCTCGGGCTGGAGGATGCTCCGCGCCCGCCTCCGGTGACCTCCGTGCCCCGGGGCGGCCTCCTCTTCCCGGCGGGCTCGTGGTTCAAATCAGGAGTCACTCTGGAAACAGAAAGTTTTCCCCATGTGTTCCGAGCGAGAAGGAAGCTGTGTGAGACAGGCTGGTGGATTGGGAATTCAAAACAAGCAGCCTAGGGCGGGAAAGCTTGCTTTGGGTGGGAGGAAGGAGCAGGGAGGAGGTGGAGCGGCGGCGCTGGGGGCTGGTTTTGGTTTCGGTGTGTTAATTACCACTGGGCGATCCTGAAATTGTCCTCGCTGGAAGTGGCGATAACAAAACTGTTCTGTCACATCTCACATAATCAGAGATCGCCCTAAAACAAGCTTTGGATGGCTCTGGCTCTTGGGAGTTTGTAGTCTTCACCTTTCTTCTCTCTCAAACATTCTTAGTCTGATGAGGATTAGTGGAGTTCTCCATCGTTGGCTTGGGCCGTTTAGATTCCTTTAGCGATTCTGAAGTGAAGGTCGGTTTCATCAGACCACAGGTTTGCATCGTTTAGGAGCTAAAGGTGCTTTCACTTTAAGGCTGCAGTAAGAAGAGATTAAGCAAGCTCTGTTGTTTGACTTGGGTCTAATGATACTTCCAGAGTGATGTGATGAAGATTTTGGGGGAAAATTTGTTGCTTTGTCTCTGGATGTAGGAATTAGGGCTGGCTGTTCTGAAATGGATGGTTTAGCACGACTTAGTGATCACTGCCCCATGTAATAGATGCTCAGGTGGAAGTGCTGCCCTGCAGTCATTGAAGAGCTTCTGCCTCCTCACAGTAGGCCTGCTGCCTTAGCTTGAGGCCTGTGATGCTTAGCCTTCCTTTTTGTTGATTTTTCCATTTCTCTCTCAGACACAGATTACTTGTAATTACGTGCTTCATATTTTTCCTGCTTCCTTTTATAGATCTGTACTAACAGGAGTAAATCAAAGCACGCAGTTGTACATCAGGTCCTGCCGTGGGCAAGTGTATGTAAGGGAGGTTATGAATACTTCAAATTTGCATTATTAAACAATAGGCTCCATTTAATCATACTGAAGTGGACTTAGCACTGTCCTGCTGATTACTCTTATCCACGCTCTTTAATTTCTTGTGCTCATCTGCAGTCAGCTGTGCAATACTTCTTAAAACAAGAATTTTAAACTTCAACCTCAGTGTAGTCCACTTGAACAAACCTCACTTTTTTCCTCTGGAGACTTATGTCGTCACTTATTCAAAAAGGCACAGTACAAGCAACATACAGCTTAAAATACAGGATTATGGGGTTCTCATTCTTGTTTATTACAATCCATGTTGCAAAGAAAGAATGAAGATGTAAAGAAATGGAAAAGTGGGAAGGATTAGAAAAGCTGAGAGAAAACCCTTCTTCACGCTCCTTTAAGAGAGTGGTTGTTGTCTCTGGTGGCCTGATAACAATTAACAATGGTTTTGTCTTCAGGGCATTTTTGTTGCAGAGGTCTTTAGGTGGGAGATGGCTGAAAGAGAATGGGAAGCTGTTGGTGGATTTTCTTGGAAAAAAGAATCTAGAACAGGGAAATTTTTTTCCTCTCAAAAAGAACGGCTATTGTGAGAGACTGAAAAGAGAATGAAGAAAAAGGTGATGTAGATGATTAAGGGAAGAGAATTGAGATGGGAAAGATCTCTGTGATTCATATAGAGAAACATGATTTATTTAGGTTGGCCATTCTTGTTAGACAGATTATAACAGTGTTTTAAGTTGGGTGAGAAATTTTGATGAGCAAAACTTCCAGGTTGCTTCCTCAATATGTTCAGATGGTGTCTTACCTTGTGCTTGTGTAGAAGTCAGCAGTACTGCAGCAGGTGCTATTTTTGGCAGAGCTCACACTGTAATTGTTCCTGTGATGGCAGTTTAGAGGTAGTCTTGAGCAAGCCGAGTGGCATCTGCTCATAAATTAGCCATGGTAAATTGTGGTTCAGCGGAGGTACTTTTATAGCCAGTATTGCTGTCTGTAGTGTCCTAGTTAGGCTGGTAATTGTACCTGAATTGGTGTTGATGTTCTTTGTGTGCAAAACCATGTACTAAGGATTAGACTGATTTCATGCGAGGAAGGTGACACTTCAAACGTGTGATCAGTGTACGACGCGTCGTTTCGCTTGCCTTAATTCTGGGATAGCCTGTGATGCTCAGCCATCTTAGAGTCGTGGCTCTCTTGTGCTTCCTTTCGCAGGAAGGTCTGTCTGTCTGCCTATGTGTGCCCACTCTTCCTGGAGACATGTCCAATGTTTCCAGTTACGCCCTGCGAATGGCCCGGCTGAGCGCGCAGATATTCGGAGACGTTGTCAGGCCGACTGACTCAAAATCTATGAAGGTGGTGAAGTTGTTCAGTGAGCAGCCCTTGGCCAAGCGGAAGGAGGTGTACAGCTGGTACCCTCCTCACAACACCTACTACGCCCTCATGAAGAAACTCCGCTACTTTGGTCTCTACAGGTACTCTCTGGGCTTACAGGGTTGGGAGCAGGACTGGAGATGGGAAGGGGGTGGCTGTGAGTCCGCTTACAGTTGTTTTCCTCAAGGGGAAAGAGAAAAAAGTTTTAGTTCTCAATGTGGTGCATATGGAAATGCACACTTGATTGTTGCACTGAGGGCAAGGAGCATAAAATAAGTGACTGCTGTCTAACTTTTGCCATAATTGGAACCTTTTGTGCAGAAGACTTTAGGTATAGTTTTGGGCAAGCAGTTACGTAAGAAATAGTTCCTGCTTTGGCTTTGTGGGGAAGGGAAGAGAGCTTTCTCATAGACAGGAGATGGGGCTGTAGTTCTGAATATGGCAAATGAATGTGCTACGAAGAGGTGATGTTAACACCAAAATTGCACTGAGTCAGTCTTATGATATATTCCTCAATCATTCAACAGCTAATAAGTGAAATGTAGAAGAGAAGGAAGGTCTATGTTAGGCCAGAGGGCCTTTTTATCCTTTAAAATAAATAAAGTTAAATTAAATTCAAGTGTTGTTTAAATAGCCTTGTTAATTCCAGCTTCATCCAAACCAGTTGTCTAATTTCCACATGAATTTCCACAGTCTCTAGCAGAAAAAATTTGCACCACTAAAGAACATCAGCAGGAGTCAAATGCATTTCTTTGACTTCAATCAGGTAGCACTAAAGAAATCCTTTAAAAAGGGAGGCTGCCAACCCTATGAGGTCAAACTAGAGTAATTTCTATTGCTAGTATCACAGCACTAGCCATCAAGGATTGTGTCCAGGATGCTCCTGGTTTAGGTGGGTGTGCAAACATTTTCTAGAGTAGATGTTTGCTTACACAGAAAGCCCCAGAGACACGTCCATGTTCCTTACTCTTCCCTTGTTAATCTCAGGTTCCTTCTCTAGCTGCTCTCTACAGAGAGAGCTTGTAGAGGGTCAGGCTTGCAGCTCAGAAATATGTAATGAAGAGTTATGGACTAACAGGGCCCAATAATAAATCACAAGCTTTTTGTTACTATTTAGAGAAGTTGTGTAGAAAAATAGCAGTGCAGCAATCTTAGGCCACGTAGGATGCAGTTAGGACTTTTGAAAATTGCTTTGCACTGAAGAATACAGGGACAGAGATTAATAGAATTTATTAGATCGTTACTGAGGATTAATTATCTCTGCCGGCCCCTTCATCCTCCTTCCTGTTTTATTCTCCTGTTAAGATCCTACCAGTACTCAAGCTTTCTTCATAACTCATTCTTGAAGTCTCCTGAGAGCAGTGTCACAGGCTGTAATTACTGCTCAGCATGCCCCTGTTTCCTTAGAAGCTGATGACCTGAACTTAGTATCTAGCACAGGAACACAATGTGCTATTTGTAGACTGCTGGGCCAAACGAGAAGGGGGGAATCTCATTCTTGTCTCTTGCTGATTTTTGCATTTTACTGCTCATTTAAGCACAGTGGATCAATAAATGCAATTGAAATAATACAAATATGCACACACCTTTTTTTGCTGAAAAGGGAAGCCTTGTCAGTTTTGAAAGTACCAGAGAAAATCATTCAGTGGTACTGTCGCAGTAACAAGGAATTACATTGCAGTGAGTTTCAGTATAGATTTCATGGTTAAAAAAGTTTTGATGGTTTTTTTTTCCATTATCACATACTTCAAAGAAGCTTTCACACCTCAGTATTCCTAGAAACAGAGTAAACTTCTTTACTTTCCTCCTCGTCTAGGGATGAACATCAAGACTTTAAGGAGGAGATGAGGCGACTGAAAAAGCTCCGTGGGAAGGAAAAACCAAAGAAGGGGGAAGGAAAGAGAGCTCTCAAGAAGAAATAGTTCTATTTGAACAATATAATTAACTACTCTGGAAATGCTGGAGAACAGCTGGAGAGGGTTTGGCGTGTGAGCTGCATGCGGGGCACAAGAAACACACTGTGAAATAGTGGAATCCACCCTGGAAATGAGGTTGGGTCTTTGAAGTTTTATTGGGTTTGAATTTCTGTGCTTTAAATATACTGTATATTGTAGCACATTATTTTGTCAGAACCCTCTGTTACCCAAGTAATAAAAACAGTAATAAAAAAAGAAGTGCTCGGTGTTTTTCTTTACACCACCTGTAGCTGCTTCAGTTTTTCTTGATCTGGAAGTCTGTTTGCTTTTCATTGTCTGTTTTACTTTCTTGTATCAGTGTCAACACTATGGCCACAAAAAAATAAGTATTCCTGCTTCTACTACTCCTTGTCAAACTTGCCTGTTTTAATGAGTCTCACTTCAGGTAGCTTTAGCAATTTTATATTTTTTTAAGTTGCTGTTAGAATTTGTTATTCTGCATTTTTCACTGGGCAATACTTATCACTCCATTGACTGCCCACAGCATTTACATTGTACCCTGAGTGATTAGACACTGCAACAGAAGAGGCTGAAATATTAATTAATAATTAAATAACTAAATCCATAAATAATGAAATTATTACATGCAATAATGAAATTTAAAATAGTTTTATTACAGGAAACTTACTTTGCCTGGAAGACATGCATGAAATACTACCTAAGATGATGAACACTTTCATTAGCATTCACTATGGGGTTTTATCACTAGGCTTCTTTGGTGTTGCTAATGTTAATGATTGCTTACATCTGCAATTCTTACCTGTCAGCTCCTGTCAGGGAACAGAAAGTACAGAACGCAGCTGTGCTGCTCTGCCTGGCTGTGTGTGCACCTTGCCTGTGTGTGCCCTGAAACAGCATCTTTTGATTTCCAGACCACATAAGTGTAGAGGAACATCCTAGAGGCAGTAAAGGAGAGCTACTGAAGATATGGAGTGACTGAAGCAGAAGGTTGGAGCACAGTTAGCTTGGGATATGCTTGGGTTTGTGCAGAGGCATTCTGAAATAGGGCGCAGTACTAAACCTACTGACACTTCTAAACCAAATTGTTTAATTTGTTGTTTAGTTGTTCAGATTTAAGTGTATTTGAAGGGATCTGTCTGAGCACTGAAATTGGTGGATCTACATAAATTTGTAACACCTCAACAACTCGACCTCACCAAGGTCTTTAATTGAAGTGCTGATTGTGTTAAAGGTGTTTCTAGTGAGCTATGTAGTTCTTGTTCAATGTCCTTACTGAGTATTACCTGCTTTTCTAACCTCTAAGACAAGCTGATATTAGGAAATCTGCAGTGTTGAGGAAGCAGCACCTGTGTTCCTACCAGACAACAAAATGCTCTTGAAGTTAATACAAAATACGTATCTGCTCTGTACTGTAGTGGTGAGTTTCTCCCTTATTTGAATTTAAAATTATTTTAGTAACTTGGACCTTTTGCTCAACTGTAATGTGCTTGTGGCATTTTGGTATTACGTGTTTTGTGTGGGTAGTGACCTGTCTGGTAGTGAAGTATCCAGAGCCTGTGCTGGGCCCTCTGAGAAGTTCTTGGTTCCTGGGACACGTGCGTGCAGCTGAGGGGAAGCTGCCTGGTTCCACTGAATTTCCCTTCAGAAAGAAGAGCAGCATGGAGTCACTTACTAGGTAGGAAAGGGAATGATCCAAGTAGAAAGGTTGCTGCTGCCTGACACTCTTTCTGGCTATAGGTGTGAGGGGTGAAGTTGCTTAGTTGGCTGTTTTGGTGGAGAGAAAGACCAGTTCTGAACCTCTTCAGCAGAGCTACTGTAGCAGCTCTGCACAGCTCTTGATGTCCTCTAAAATTAACTCTCAGATCAATGAAAATGTTTTCCCTGCTATTTAACTCTGATGAAAAATCAACAGCATCTCTTTTGTTCCTGCGAAACACTTGAAGCTCTCATGGTATAAACATGCAAGAGATGAAAAGCGGTGCATGCATCAAAAATGGGAATTATGGTTGTACTCTGGTAAAGGAAGTATGCATGGTCTTAAACTCTGTGCGTGGGGGGAGACCTGGTTACGAGTATACATACAACAATATATAAAATACTTAGTGTGATTGGCCGTGGTTGTGCTTTGGAATCTGCATTTAGCCTGCTAAAGGGATGAGCATCTCCTGGGAGCAGTCAGTCTTACTGCTATTATGCACCTTAGTGTGTCATCTTGCAGGACACAGCCATGGACTCAGCAGTGCAGTATTAGATAATTAGGCTTGGGAGGTGAATCCGTTCTTCCTTGCTGACTCCAAGCCACGCAGCTATTTACGGGTATCATGAACAGGAAAGTGAACGGCTTGCTTGGCTACTCAGCTATGATGATCCCACTTTCTCTGCAACCTGCCAGAGCAAGCCTGCTCTAGAGACAAAGCATTGCTCTGGGAACATACTTTGGGAAGTTATTTCCCACAGTGTTTGCAAAAAGGCAGAGAAAGTGCCTGTGAAGTAAGCAGCTGTGAAACAAATGGACTGGATTGTTGATTTTCGTCTTTTCTCTGCAGCTTAACAAAAGCAAAGTGGATGGAGTAAAAAAATAAACCACAGCCTTTCTGGAAGAGCAGCGTAAAGTACAAGGGAGGTTCCCCTGCCTGATTTTTCATATCTTTTTTCTGTAGTACTCATCTGCTAGAATTTGGTCATCTCAAAAATGGCTGTTTTCCTTTGCCTGAAACTTCACCATAAAATAACAATGACTCAGCCATTATTGGAGTATATCCTAGTATTAGGATAATCCATTGCTTGCTGGTAGCATTAGCATAACTATTTTGTTCCAGAAAATACACCCTTCTGCTCTCCAGAGCTGGGATAGAAATAGGCACTTTCCTACCTCCTTTCTAACCTGTGCTTTGTCATTTAGGAATAGACATTGCCTGACGAAGACTACTTTTTGTGCATCAGAATCAGAGTCTAGACAAATTTGGAGTCAATCCTGAAACATCACACCAGGGATTAACCAGGTATTAACACAGTATGTGTATTTAGGAGAGAAAGTAGAGTTCCAGCCATGTTCTGAAGGGCAAGGATAGGAACACTTACACTTTGTACAGCTACTGGTATAGTGGCATATCCATTTTATGTACAAATGACCAAGCTCAATTAGATTTTTATTTTTGGCTTTCCCCTAACAACTATTCTTCTCACCATTCAAACTGCTGTGTCTTGTTAAAAAATTCACACTTTTCCCGAGGGTATGAGCTGACTGTCTTCAGCAGACGTTTAGCTGGATGTTTTAATTCTTGATCGGAATAAACCTGGTTAGCTGACCTGCAAAGTACTGAGAGTAAAAACCCCGGCCTCCTCCCAGTCCTGAGCACCTTTATTAAGTGCCACTGCTTCCTTATTTTGCAGTGCTTTAATTAGACTCTGGTATGATATATTCATAGCTGCTGAGAGCTGCCGTGATGATCACAAGCTGTTTTGTAAACAGGCTGACCCAGTTGCTGTATATATCCTATAGGGAACGCAGCTATTGCCAGAACCTCTTAGTATTGAAAGTCCTGCAGACAGGCAGAAGTTCCCTTCCATGTGGCCACACTTCATAATGATGGAAGGTAAAAAACCCACAGTCTTGCTTTCTGCCAAAGGTACCGGTGTATTAAAATATATGTGCTCCGCTCAGAAAAGTGACAACTTGAAAAAAGTTTCCCCTAATGTGGAAAGAGTTTTTTCTACTTGTTAAAACAACATTCCGAGTTTACAGAGGTCATATGAAATGCACCTGAGTTACTCTTTGGTTTTAGACAAATGCTTTGTCTTACTTGCCTTTGTTTCCCCAAGAGTAAAATTAGAATAATGATCACTTAGTGAATAGCGTCATGAATTTAAGCTGCTTCCAGGGTGGGAATTTACCCCAGGAGAACCTTGTGTAAAGAGCAGCTTAATCTGGCTGTGGTTCTGTGTATTTCAGAGCTTTATTTCAGAGGGATGATTGTATGCAACAATGATGAAATTTTTAATACATAAGATAAGCTGCGATGTGTTAGTGGTTTTGCTGTTCTGCTTTACATGTTAGAGACTTCAATTGCTGAAAAAAATTATGATTTGGTCAGATTGTAAAAATTAAAAAAAAGGTGACATATTTCTTAAACTGTAAATATTTTTGAAATGCTAAAGTGTCTGTACATGTTCCTCTACCACTTTGAGTTTGAAGTCCATTTTAGGGTAATTTTAAAAAACAGCAATCAACCAAGTCTCTGTGTTTTGGAAAAGCTTCACAAATCTGCAAGGCAGCTTTGATGAGGGAATGACTGTGTTTTGTATGGGTTTTTTCCTTTCTTTTGAAGCAGAAAGGATAGTATGCAAAGAAAACAAATGTAATCTGTAAATGATTGTGGCACTTTTTGTACAATCCCTTGGGAGTAGATCCTGGAAACAAAATCCTTCAGGGGAGTTTTCTGTTTGTTATCTTGATATTGAGATGTGTGAGAGCAGAAACTTTTCCTGTTTAACCTCTTCTAGGTGCAGCATCATTTTTCTGAACTGTCCAAACCACAATGGAAAACTCAAAATCTTCTAATAATAATTTTTTTTAAAAAAGGATTTATGAGGCATGGAAGTGTAAGCAAAAATGAAAACAATACCCTCATCATAAATCCTAGAAGTAAAACTTAAATTATATGTGGGCCATCCATTTAGGATGAATCTTTTTGTGCCTGCACAGCTGGGGGAGCACAAAAAAAAAGCATTTTTGCCTTTCCATTCAACATCTTTCTCCTTTCTTTTCCTTGTCGTTTTTCTCGAGTGTAATAATAGTAATGTCTTGACTACAGAGAGGAAAGAACAGACAGGAAAACATCTGAAAGGATTTGCTTGTGAAGTCTCAGTCACAGCAGAGCACAGCTATAATGTGTTCCAAACAGGGAGGAGCATGACTGATATTAGAGGGACATCACCACCACACTGGCTGAGAAATTATTTAGGGTTGCCTAAGGCGATAAGTATGAAATCAACAGGATAACAACTGTGACATCGCAGTGTCTTTATACGTGTTGTGCTGAATTGTTCTGGGTGGAATACTGGGGGAAATTCCACAAAGTCAAATATTTATAAAAAATTCGAAGATTCCCAAGAAGTGGGTTTGGCTTATGTTGTCTGAGTCAGGCAGAGCTAGGCTGAGCCAAATGTTATAAGAAGTAGTGCTGGGACCACTTCTCTCCTGGAAGAGGAGGAGGCAGACTGGATGACCTAATACATTTTCTCATATCATAGCTAGGTCTGCGAAAACAAATCTCACCAAGAGCTAAAAAAGGATTTTTATATCCATTAGGTTTTCTGTCTATGCTTGAAAGTACTTCACTTCATCCCAGGGTCTCCTAAAGCTGTTTGTGAATATTTCATAGAGTTCAGAGGGTCTCTCCCACTTCAGTTGTTGTTTCTGTGGGTCTGATGTTTGCTTCATGGGCTGCTTCAGTAAATAGGCTTTTAATGGTATTAGGAGCAGAAACCACCTGAGGTCCAGAAAGTCTAAAAGCCATCCTACTGCCACACACAGTGGTGTGTTACTGCAAATATATAATTGTAAATGCATCCCATTCCTCAATTTCCACTACAGTCTTACCTGAATAAAAGTGAATGGCATCACTTGACCCCCCCACCTTTCAAAAGCAGATGTCTAAAATGTGATTCCAGAGTCCTACATCTCCAGAAGTGGTCCAGAAGCTGTGTGAATGCTGAATATCTCCAGCTGGTATCAGTGGGATTTACCTCTGCATAACAGGTAGTTAAATCCTATGCCAGCATACAGAGTCCCTTTTAGCCTTTGACAGCGGTCTCTTCAGGGCAGGGCTGATGAAACAGCATCTCTCCAGAGACTCTGTCATGTCTGTGCATGCAGGAGCTGTTCCCCAGTGATATTCAGTGTTGATCAGAATAATGTAAGTCTGTCTGGGTGCCATGCGTTGGTTTCTGCAGAGAGCTTCAGGTGGCTTAAGGAGTGCCTCATCCTCTGAGAGAGTGGAGCAGCACAGCTAGGGTGGGCTGTGCTGGCCCCTGGGTGATGCTGCCTTATTTACAACCAGCAACCACTCTGGACAAGGTGTGACTGTTCCAATTTCTCCTGCAAAGGAGCCTGTGTGTGTGACAGGCAGCATCATGCTGCTGCTCAGAATATTTCTGGAGAAGCAACAGGCAATGTCAGGTGATCTGGAAGGTGTGAGGGTATTGCATTCAGTAGTGAACTGGCTAGTTAGCTGAAAATGTTATTGTATTTTTTTTAATTATTTCTAAGATGTCAGAATTTATGCAGTTGTGGTTTTGTGTGTTTTTTTTATTTAAGCAAATGAGGTATGACTTACATTTCAGCTGATGTCACTTAGTGCTGTGTTTAGTTTGTAGGCACAGGAACATTTAAGTGGAGGCTCCAACCTCGAGTGGTCTCAGCTGGCTTGTCCCAGCTGGCACATTTATATAGGATAGAAACCCCTGAGTAAGGCAGTGCAGATGCCACCCAGCCAGACAATATTTCTGGAGTGGATGGGAGATGATTGGAACACAGGCTGCGTGTGAGGCAGCACGTGGTGTTGTTTGCCTGTTTGTCCTGGGTCTGTTTGGTGCAACAGATGTGCAGCTAAGTGTTGCTCACAAGCTCTGAACTTCACAAGCATTTCTTTAATAAACAGCACAAACCAGAAAGTAAAAATTAGGCTACAGAATCAGAGTTGTTACTGGCAACTGGAAAGTAATGCTGCAGCCTCTTTATTTTTCTGCTTTTGCACTTACTCGTTCTGCTTGTATGCTGTGATGTTTGCCAAAATATTGCTCTGCTGCCTGACACCAATACAGCCAACAGTGTGTTATGTCTCTGTATTTTCAGACTCAAGTTGTTTGATAGCATCTTCAAGTTTATTAATAAACATTATTGCCCTCTGAGGACAGATAGTAGGGTACTGACTAGGCATGCAAACCACTTAAAAATAAGATAAAACGAAGATCTGAGCTGGAGTCATGTAGAATTCCCCCAGAGGGGGGTAACAGAAATTGTGTTCATTTACCAAAATGAATGTATCTTCTGCAGAGAGAGGTCTCATTATATCAAAAAGGAATACCCACATCCAAGGGCCTTCAGCATATCTGCAAGCTGCAAGCAATCCACAGCATCAGAAACATTGAGAAGCCGTTGACCACTGCACCAGAAATCTTGCCTTTGGCCAAGTGCATACTCCCAGGTATGATGAGAACATAGCAACAGGGCTGGGAGACTGTCCCAATTCCTACTTGCTTGGCAGGCAGCTTGCCTTTATGGGAGAGACTAAATGTCCGTGAGGCTTGTGTTGTCTCGGTGGTAGTGGGGGTTAAAAGACAAAGATGGATGATGAACTGCGACGCTGACTCTGTCATTGAAAAGCACTTATGTTTAAATACATAAGACGTGCCTATGCATATTACAATATAAGAATTCATTTTAAAAGGTTACCCATACTACTTGACCTATCATTGAAGAACAGTAACTCTCAAAAATCCAGCTATGTGGGGTATTGCCCTGAAAAACCATGATAGGTCACCATGTTCTCTCTCTTCCACGTCAAAGCTGCAGATTCTGTATTTGATTCCTATTATTGATTTAGCTTTTTTGGACTCTTAAAGTTTCCTTACTCCAGGGCAATACCAACCCTAATGGACTTTTTCTGCTCAGAGAAGAGGCTAGAAACTGCAAGGTGCAGTTACTATCTACACTTTTATTAGATCAGAGATGTAGATAGTCACCAACATGTCTGTAAAGTGCTGGAGAATCAAATTACAGCAGGTATTCAGGCCAGGAGACGCTCACCTAGCCTGGATATTCTGAAGAAAAATCTCAAGACTGAAACATAATTGAACAGTCATTTTCTGAACAGCAAAATGATTGAGGTGGTATCCTTTCCTGCCCTTTCTTGGAACACACTCAATCACATTAGGGGGGTTTTTTAATGCTTGAATGGAATGGTTTTGAGTTATAAAATGTGATTATTCACGCTGGAATAATAATGTGAGGAATCTAAAACTATTTAGTCCTTAAAGCTGATCAGCTTATCAGTATCCAACACAAAGGACTCAGAAATCAGATATCTGAACAAGCTGAATGTGTTAAAGCAATGACCAGGGATGCTACAGGAACAGATAGGTCTTGACTAATCTTCTCAAACATGAGATTTGGTCCTGGTTTTAGTTAAGTATGTCAGGCAGGAAAACCAGTGTTTCTTAATCCTTTGTTTCCCTATTTTCATCTGCTTCTCATTTCCTAGGAGAGCTGCACCTTCTTCTCCAGCGTCTACTTCTACTGCATTCTCTCTCCATCTAATCTTTTACCCCAACTTTCCCCTCCTTTTCCACTGGCTGCTGCTTCTCTTTAGTAGTGGTTTTGGGGCTCATGCACTCTCCTGATGGTCCCTTGTGCCACATCTGTTGGTATTTATGTACAGCTGCAAGCTCAAATCATCACAATATTACCTAATTTCTCACAGTATTTATGAATTTTTCAGGTCTGGCAGAGTCACAGGTCGGTAAATGTCCTGAACTAGTTCTCAGGAAGTTCCAAAGGAAACAATACATATGATCTGCACAGAAACAGTTTAAAAAAGAAAATAGCAGCCTTGTTTTCTCTATTACCTCACATTGCATCAATCAGACAGCAAGCAATTCTTAGAAATATAAAAATATGTATAGTACATCTTAAACTGAGTGAGATGTAGGGGATAAAGAGAGGGGAAAAAATATGGGTTATTTCCTCACAAAATATCTTCAGCATTCTTTTCCTGGAGAGGGAAGTAATTTTCTTAAGTGTGTATTATTCTGACTACTAATCAGAAAATGGTTGAACTCTGGACAACAGCCTAATATTTGTTCTGCTTCACGTTTTCTGTCTAATATAACAGGGAACATGACCAGTGTCATTTCAAGCTGTGTTTTCACAAATCATGCAGACCTGTATATCCTCTGTTAAGACTGAGAATTTAACCCAGCACTTTCAAACATGCATGGGCCAAGCACAAATGCCACCATGTATGGGACAAATAACTGTCTTTTCAGTGCGTGAAAAGGCTAAGCAGTTATTTGAAACTCGGGTAAATTTTAAGGGCACTTCAGATATCCAATGTGTATCAAGTTTTCACACCACTTTAAAAAATCATACCAATTATCATATCAATATGCAAATTTTGTAAGTCTTTGATTAAGAAAATGGAAGGCTAGGATTTTTTGAGATACTGTCTTCTATCGAAAGAATGTAGTAAATGAGACCAATTAGATGAGATTTCATCTAATATCTCTTTTGGACATTCATATTTTGGAGTATCTCACTATTTCTGGGCGGGGGAAGAGATAAAGATCACAAAAGATGTGTCCAAATGCTCACAGTGAGGTAGTCCTATAATTTTTTTACTGGTTCATTAAAACATTGTTCTCTGAAAGTGCAAGCGTTGATTAGATCAGGCAAGAGTTCTAGTGGTGGGCAGTCTAGCTGAAGAGTCTTTATGGTTTAACAGCTGGACCTGTTTTCTGATCCGAGTTAAAATTAACAAATTCCGAGGAGGATCAAACCCCAATGCATTAACCAAGAGTTTGATGGGAGGTGGCAGGCTTTACATTTACAAGTATGCACTACACTACCTGCTGCACTACCAGATAAACTGGCTGTGCTGCATTGTAGGAGTCAACCAGCCAGCAGCCCACAGATTTGATAGCAGAAACCTGCCTTTCACATCTAGGCTGTAAGTTTGATTTTGACCTATGTTGGTAATGAAAGCTGGTCTCTGTGAAAGATGTTGATGCTGTCAGTTATCAGTAGATAGGATTTCATACTGCCAAGAAAGTTCCGGTTATCAATGATTTATGTTTCATCATGATGGATTAGGCAGGGAGCCAAATGGCCACCATGTGAAGCAATAGGGAATTCCATTTATTACTAGGTGTGGATTCCCTTAATCAAAAGCAAAGGATAGCATAAATAGTAGATTTTCTGTCTCCTTCCACCACAACAATATTTTAAAATAGTTCTTTAGGTGTTTCTTTTTTTATCTCATGGATTGCAGGTGGTAATTCTGCTGTGTTTCTAGTTCTCAGAATTATGGTTTAAAATTGCAGCTCTTCAGTGGTACATCGAATGTAATAAGAAAGTCTAGTATTTTATGTGAATGAAAATATTCTGAAAAAAAATCAGAAGCTCAGAAGGAAGGCACCCAAGAGTACTAAAAGCATTGGGAAAGGTATTACAAGTTAAAAGATTGCTAGTCTACTAATTCCACTGCTAGGGCTATGCCCTGGACATAAATTGCTTGGGGAATAAAACAAAGGCTATGACTACATTCTGTGCCTTGAGACTAAATTATCCCTTGGTATAAATTTCGTGGAAATGAATGGACCCGCTCTGTCAGTTAACCTATATTACTCTGCTGGCCTTTCCACAACAGGCTGTGTGCCTGGAGAGCCATCTCCTATTACCTCTGTTGTCTTTTCCTTCAGAGATCAGAGAGATTTGTCCCAGTGTTTAGTCCTCAGCATGGGTGTTATTTTCCAGGGCCTGCGTGCATTTTTCACTGCCATCACACATTCCCATCACATAACAGGAATTGCTGATAATTATCCCTTTCATTAATGTGGCTATTAGAGAGAAATTTCTAAACTTGGCAAACTGCTTAGTCTATGTACTTGTGCAGCCTTTTTGTTGACTGCACTGCAGGCCACCAGTCACAGGAAAACCCCTCCTCTCTTAGGAAAGTGTAGCCTGTTAGAAGATCCATCAAAATCCATTGAAATGTTAACTAATATTAACCAGATTATTTTGCTTATTTCTGTGTTCGGGTGGTGGTTAATACTGCATAGCTCTCTACAGGAGAGACCCTCAGTTAAATTCATGCCCAAAGTTACTTTCCCCAATAACGTCAGAGTCTGGTAATTCCGACTCCATCGTATTTTTCCTGTGTCTGCACAGTAAATTGAAGTTGTGTTTATTTACCAGTTGCAGTACTGCCGGTATTGAACTGAACTTGAAAGACTTTTCCACGCCGATGGCCCCAGCATGAAAGGTGAAATATAAATCTCAAATCTATCACCAGGATTATTATGTTAAGAGGCTGTGTGTTTACACATTCACAGCTGAAGCGAAACAAAGATAAGGATGTTTGCACTTGCGTATTTCAACTTAGTATATTGTAATTGGCCACAATAAAATGCATCAGGTTGTGTTACAACAGCCTTTGTGCTCTCTGAAGTCCCGCTGCTGTTCTGGTATACAGTGGCTTTTCTTTGCAATGCATTAAAATACTGCTACCATTTCGGTGTCTGTAACAACGACCTTTTCAGCAGGACGGCAGCTGAAACCCCCTGGTTTAGCGAACGCCTTGCGTGTGTGTAAGCAGCATTTCAGTGGGTGTGGCACACAAGGACACGACACGGGTCCAGGTTTTACTTTACCTGGGAGCCCAGTGGCACTTTGGGGAAAGATGGTCCCAGGCACGGGGTACAAGGCGGGAGCATCTTTGGGGGCAGCAGTAAGGGCCGAGTCCAGCTCGCTCTCGCTCCTGAGCTGGAGGGAGCGGCACTTCCCGAAGCGCCGCTTCGGTCCCTCTGTCACTCGCACCAGGGGGCGGGAGGCCACGGCAGGTCCCGCTGTGTGAGCCCACCCGTTATCCCTGGCAAGCCGGGCTGTCGGGAGAATTGCTGCACGTCCCGTCATCAGGGAAGACGAGATGCACACTCGGCCACAGGGATCTGCTCCCAGACCTCCAGACTGGACAAAGCCAGCCGGAGAACGGGAGAGAGTTATTAGGAGGGGTCCTGATTCCTGCTGAGCCAGACCCGACCTTTCCCTCGCTTGGAGCGCCCTTTGTGAACAGAGCGCCAGCTCGGGCAGCCCACGGCCCGCTGCTGTCAATGGGAAAAATATGGATGTTTTATCGATCCTGGCAATCGATTATTTCAGTTCTAACCCGAGTTACAGCCAGCAGGTTAACGCCTGCTTTTTGGGAGTGCGGCTCGCGTTTGCCAGGATTCTCCCTAGAGCCGCCGCGCCGCTGTTCGCCGAGGGATGCCCGGCATCCCACTCCTTCCTCGGTTTAATCCCGTGGGCACCGCTCTCCCGCATTTGTCCGGGGTTTCCCCGCTGCCGCTGAGGCCGCGGCTGGGGAGGACGCGCAGTCCCCCCTGCAATGGTCCCAACCCTTTTCCCCGGCGCTCCCGATTCCCGCTCCCGGGCACCGGACCGCACCGGCGGGGGCCGCCAGGGGGCGCTGCGGGGCCGGGGGGCGGGGCCTCGGCGGGGGCGGGGCGCGCGCCCACGTCCGAGCTCCCGGGGCGGCCGCGCTGTGACGTCACGGTGCTTTCCCGGTGACGTCAGGCGGGCCGGCGCGCGGCGGTGCCGCGTGTGACGTCACGGTGCCGGGCCGTGACGCGGCGGCGCTGGGAGCGGGCCGGGGCCGCGCGCGCCGCCCGCCCCTCGCGCTACGGGTCGCGGCTGGGGCCGCCCCGGCGGGGACGCGGCCGCCCCCGGCCCCGCCCTCGGCCCGGCGCTCCGGCCCAAGATGGCGGCGCTGAGCAGCGGCGGCAGCGCCGAGGGGGCCTCGCTCTTCAACGGGGACATGGAGCCCGAGCCGCCCGCGCTGGGCTCCGGATACGCGGGGGGCGGCGGCGGCGACCCGGCCATCCCGGAGGAGGTGAGGCCGTTGCACGGCGGCGGCTGCAGCCCCCGCCCGCGGGGCACGGGGCCCGGGCCCAGCCGTGCCGTGCCGTGCCGTGCCGTGCCGTGCCGTGCCGGGGGCGGCCCGAGCCGGCGGGGGCAGGAGCAGGAGCGGGGCCGCGCTGGGCAGGGCGCGGGGAGCCCCGGCCCGGTGCCCCCGCGGGGGTTGCGGCCGGCGGGGCTTTGGTGCGGGGGCTTGGCCATCGGTTCACCCCGGTGGGTTGGAAACACGGGGAATGCATTTCGAGCCCCCCAAGGTTGGGTTCGGTTCCCTCTGTGGACGCGCCCCGGCTTTGCACAAGGGGTCTGAAGAAATGTTGGCGGCTGTGGGGGCACGGAGGATGTCGGGCCTCTGGTTTGTGCCTTTCTTACATACTTCCTGTGTTTTTGGGGCTTATTACTTAACTTCCCAATCCCACGGAGGGCGAGCGGCACTACCTGTTTTGCCGGGGCTGCAGCGTGAGTTGCGAACGCTCCTGAGATGTTTTTTCGGCAGGGGGAAGGAACACGCTGCGCCCTCACAACGCGAGGCGCTTTGCAAACCCAGGCACTGTAGGCATCCGAGCCAGCCGTGCACCGGCTCTGCTCTGCTCTGGGGGGAAATACAGGCGCCAGGAGCTCTGCCGGCTTGTCCTGAACTCGCTGGGGATTATTTCAGCTCAGCTTTCGCCGGTGTGTCTGTGCAAGCCGCACAGGACCTCTCACCTGTGAGCAGTCCTGTGGCCCTGTGAGGGACCAAGCCCACCTGGTGACCTCTTCTTTCTGCCTCTAGCAGGGAAAATGAGCTGGCTTTGATCAGCAGCTCTCAGAGGCGTGCAGTTTGATTCCCAGCTCACCAAAGACAAGTTTTTTTAATCCGTTTTATTTATTAATAGCATAGTGGATTATAGTGGAGTTAATGAGTGGAGAAGTTTGACAACTACTAGAGCTCGTGCTGGGGCGATGGTCAGAAGGGAGAAATGGGGAAGGATTCTGCCCCTGTGGATGTTCAGGAGAAGTGAGATTGATTCCCTCATTCTAAGGAGGTACTTGCTGAGGGCAGGCAAAACTGAGCAGGGCACCCTCTATTTTACACCCACCCAGCAGGGTGATTAAATGCCTTGAGTAATGCGAGTCCAGTCCCAACTTCCCTGAGTAAGGAGAAACTCTCAACTGGTTGAGAAACTGAAATACCTGAAGAGTGGGGTTTAACAAACACCTTCAGCAGCAAAGTGAGGTTAAGAAGCTTCTCGTTGACTTCTCTTGCCCGGTTTGTGCTGGTGCAGCTGTGCACGAAATTTAATTTCTCAGTTATTTTCTGCCATAAAAACCAAATCTCTATGGAGTTACTCCAATAACTAGTTTATATTGTGGCCCTTGGAACAATAGCATCAATACAGCTGAGCTGGTTAGATAAACTGCAAAATAAGAGAGAAGAGAGGGAAAAGCAGTGGCAGGAGGCAGGAATTTTTTTAAAAATCAATTTTCATACCAAGGGGGGAGGTGTTTGTTAAACTGCTGTAAGTCACTTAAACTTGAAAAATGTTTTAGCCTGTGTCAGTAATTAGGTTTGATTCCAAATGGTAAATTACACAGTGTGGCTGCTTTTGCCCCCATCCTGAATACCTTTCCTATGTGAGGGAGAGGGAACACCTGCCAACCAGAAAGGTTGGGACTTTGCCAGTATGGGTGCAAGTATTTAGGAAGTGTGTGGGGATATTCTCGTGTTATTTAAAAGCAAACTTCTTATACATTGGAAATACTGAACCACACAGGTCTTAAGGCAGAGCTTGTTCTAGAGTTTTTATTTTCTGATGTGATTTTGTTCTTTAGCTAGCTAGTTCTTCCTTGAGTTGTAAGTAATTAAGTTTTGTTTACTGTATAAGTACACCTATTACTTCATCTAGACCTGTACCTTTAATAAAGGTCAAGCCCAAAAAATTGCTGACACAGTGAAAATGGAAATTATCCTTAATACTAAACCAAGTCAACATACAGAATAATGCAAATTCAAAGTGGCATAAGTCAGAAAAATAGTGTAGTGCTTCTAACTGACTCATGGCTCTAATGCAAATCCATGTTCTAATGTTTTGTCTCAGTCCTTCCAGACAAGGTAAATCTAAGCTTTAGAAGTAACCTTGCTGTGGAAATCTGTCAAGGAGCATAACCTTATTGATTTTGAGGAGATACCTGGAAAAGTTTCAGTTCCTGTAAGTCCTTAGGGAAATGCAGTCCTGATTCCCAGAAGGTAAGCCTTCAGTTCCACACTCAGTTTCTAGTTTTAAAAGGGGTGGACAGCAATAATTTCTGCACAGATGTTGAAGTCATCTTACACTCACTTGTAAGTTGGAGCCCTCTGGTTAAGGGGGTGTTCCATATTGAGGTTGTAATGGAGTGCTCTGTGTTGGTTACAGCTACATCAGCATCCCTTATGAATTCTCTGGGGCTTTGAAAAACAAATTTAAGCCATATTGTTCAACTCATGACCAGTTTTTAATCAAATAGTGAATTTGGGACTTTAGAAATTGCTTCGGAAGCCTAATTGCCGATACTGAAAATCCTCTAATAATCAGTATAATAATTCTTATAATAAAGTAATTGCTAAAGCTTTTCCCCCCCCATGTTACAATTCAAGGTTGGCAAGAGTAGTTGCTTGTGCACTCATATGGACAACTAGGAAATGGGTACTTCCTGGAGACAGAAGGATCTGAAAGGAGTAGGGGCAAGTGGATTTACAGAAATTTCCCTCTTCCATCCACTGTTTTTGGTTGCTGGTGCTCGGAGGCCTGGATGTGAGCTGGCGTCCAGAGGCACACTGGTTGGCTTCTTCCCCGGGATGAATTCATGGGACAAGGGATTGTTTGGATGGAAGGTTTTCAGAGTATTACAGGGTTGTTGATATAGTAAGGAGTGTGTGACAGCTGGGAGGAAAGGTTCTGCTCTTGTTGCTCGAGATTATTTACACCAATATTAAATAATTCAAATGGGATTTTCTGTGCTCGGAGCTTTGTGCCCTGAACTGCTCTTTGTAAGACCAAAATTACTTTGAAGGCTGTGAAGTGAGGGCCTGAGCTGCTGGATGGTCGGTCATTTTCTAGGCAGCAATGCTGGAATTTATCCTGCATGAATATTAGTTATAAATTTAGAAACCTTAATCCTATGAAACAGATTTAAGAAGAAGAGTAGAATGGAGAGTGGGTGAAAAGATATGTAAAACGAAGATAGAATGAAAAGGTACCTCTAACCTTACAATATGAAGTAAGTTGTGGGTTCTCATAAAATAATATAGATACACCAAGTAAAACTGGGGCTAGTTTTGTTACAGTAATGTTTAGGGAACCTATTGTGTTGGGTATTAGAACAACTTTCCTTTAAATTTTTTAGTTCTCAGAGAGTTTGGAAAGTTAAAACCATATGAGTGGTTTTTTACATCACTGTGTTATGTTCGATCTCAATTACGTTTCCTTACATTTGTGTTCAGTGACTGAGATAACTCCACAGACTTTGAATGACATCCTGTTTAACTGTGAGGACAAGTTAAACTTGAGTGGGATGTAAAGCATCTTGCAGCTAATATTCTGCAGTAGTGTATCTCAAAGGATAAGTGAAAGAATTCTTTTGTTTTGCATAGCATGGGAAAGGCTGTAGCTAAATACTCTGTCTGACTTTGGGTCCCAGCCTCAAGAAATGCTTGGTCTAGCTGAGGAGAGTCTAGGGAAGAATAATAAGTGATCTAAAGTCTAGAAGGTCAGATCTTTGAAGAAAGACTGAAAAAACCCCTGAGATTAAAAAAGAAATGGAAATTGTCAAATCTATTGCAAAGAAGAATCCAAATAAGTCATTCACCAGCTTGTGGCCATTACTACCAGAAGTAGTGAGTTTGAATGGTAGCAGAGGAGATGGTTTCATGTTACTCTGAGATAATTTTCCTTATGGCTAGGTACAGGGAAGCATTAAAATAGACTTTCTTAACTTATTTATAAAATGCCCATTAATAGATTATCACCTCCACAGACAAACATATGTCAGGAATGATGGGGGAAAGTTGATCCAGGTGTAGAAAAGACGATGGCTTGATAACCTCTCATCTTTTTTTCCTTAGGCCTTTTTATGATTTTTTTGTGGCAAGGTAGATAGAATGTTAGCACACAACTTTGAAATACCTGAGTTTATTTGGGATATTAAAGAGATTTCTGCTTATGATGTTTTTCCCAAAAGGCAATAGGATTAACAGCTCTGTCCTGTGGAAGCTTGTTTGATTACACAGAAGTTGCTTAATAGAGTAGTGGCTTCTGAAAAGTTTTGATGTCTTGGGAGGCTTGTTTCTTGTCTCTGTGGATATCCACAAAGTGTTTGGGTACAGAATGTTTAGTACTGATATTTTTTTGTTGTTGTTAATTTATGTTGTTGCTTAAGCCACTAATGCTATTCCCGTTTGTGTTTTGTTGTGTATTTTGTTTTAAACTCAATGACTTTTTATTTTTCAAGCTGTTCTAATAATATCCTTCTTGACGCTTGTTTAGCCAGGAATGGCAGTTCTGTTGTTCCATGAAGTTAAAAATACTGTAGAACAAATAAGATTTGGGTTTTGGTTGATTTTTTTTTTCTTTTTTAAATAATGAAGGTACCTTTTGATGGCAGGTATTTTTTAGAACAAACTGATAAACCCCATAGGTTTCCTTAAGGCTGCAATATTCCACTTTGTTAACTCGTCACAAATCTGTAGTTCAGGTTAATTAATTGTTACATCTATAGAAAAATTTGACTGCATGAAATATTTTGGAGGGAATTTGATTTAGAAGGAAGTCTAATTTTATTTGTACTTAGAAGAGAAACAAAACAAGGCTTGAATTGATCATGAAATTTCTAACTGTTTTCCAGTCCAGCCTCTCATAAAAACTGTTTCAGGTGTAGCAGGTTTTTTTCTTTTTCTTTCTGAGATGCACTCTGACCAAGTGCAAGTTTTATTTTCAGTTTGAACCACTCGCCTCTGGAGGGTGGTGAAATGCACAGTAGAGTAGAAATCCCTGCAGTTAGACCCAAGTCACCACGTGGTGCTCTGACACCCAGAGCTGGAGGTTTTGCCATTTTCTGGGCCTGTCTCACACGGCTTAGCCAGGTCTGCTCCCTTGGGCCACCTTGGTACCAAGCAGGTCCTGTCCTCATTTGGTTCAACTCAGTAATGCTGTAGGAAATTGCCATCACTTCTGCTGGATTAGTTTTCCACAGACTTAGTGAATGGAATCTCTCCAACATGGGAAGCGCTCAGTGGGCCCCTAAACGCTTGTCAGGGGGGAGTAGTGGTAGTATGGTGTGTCTGTGTCCCCTTTTCTGATTTGATTTTATAAATCATCTTTTCCCCATGAAACTGCACTAGCCTTCGTTTTTTATATTTGAATGAGAAGTCATGTTCAGCTGAGATTTCCTTCACTGGACTTGCCAGGTTTAAGTCTTAACACCTTGGACCTGATGCTCTTGAGCTTCCCGTGCTGGGTTGTAACAACCTGACTTGGTGTCTCTGGAGCCCTTCTGAGCAAGCCGTGCCTTTCCCAGAAATAGGATTGCAGCCATGGCTTTGCCAGGGACGGGAAGGTGTCTGGGAGCTTCTTGTGTGGCAAGTGTAGGTTTCCAGCAGCTTTGACCACGTGAGAGTTCTGGGTACAGTGTTTCGTTTTTCGAGGTGTGAGGTGGTTTTCGTAATTTTCAACTGTTCACACATCTGTGTGTGAACACAGCTACTTTCTCATAGCTGGTGCAGGATACAGAAGTCAGCATGCAAGATACATGTTTCTTTGCTTCAGCTTTTTTCTTCCAGTTGCTCTTGAGCTTTTTGAGTGTATAATGGAATCATCCAAATCTTTCCTCCTGTGCACAGCTTCTTTCCAGAATGATAAAATATGTACTCATTCAACTGATTCCCTCTTCTATGGCCAGTGTTACAGAAGGCTGGTTGATGCAGAATCTTTTTTTCTTTTTTTTTCTGCTTTTTTCCCACTGTTTCTTTTTTTCCTGCTTAAACCCCTTACTGCAAGTATTTGTCTTGTTACTCTACCTGTTTAGCATTTGTGAGTCTTGGAGGAGCAGCAACAGTGCCTTTCTTTGTTCTGTTTCTGATGATATCTTATGAAAGTGGACCCTAGCAAAGAAGGGTGAAGCAGGCAAGGGTCTAATTTGTAACCCTTCCCAGAGACTGAAGGTGCTGTCAGTTCAGGCAGGAGTTTTGAGGGAGCAGTGCTAGTTATTGTCCTGCCATGGCACTCCCCAACCAACACAAGCGTTTAAGTTCAGTGAACAGAACCTGTGCTCTCTTAAAAATGCAGCCTGTTCTGCAGTGCTCAACAAGTGCTCAGCATCAAATGGATTTTCCACACTATCTGTATTAAATTCAGGAGATCGCAGGAGTGTGTTTGAGCAGGTGAAATAATTTTGTGGTTTCTCCCAAGGGTACCTACACAAAGCTCGGCATGAAGGGGCAATTCAGTTTCTATGTGGAAGGTACCAACTTTGTTTAAAATCTTTTTTCTAGGAGACAAGTAAGAAAGGTTGTTAATAAACAAAATGAACTTAGTTTAAAAATGTGTTGCATAACTACGTGGCTAGGAATTATTTTTTTTGACCTCAAAAAGGGAGATGCCAGCTCTGATATCTTCATCTGTTCCATAGTGAGGCCCCTTGAACAGTATCATTATTAGTAAAGCTGTTGTTAAATGCCCCGATAAGTAGTAAATACTTTTCAAATACAGTTACGTTGTGTTCAGTCAACGTTTTCTGACCCTGGGAGCACAGACTTGGTAACTTAATTTTTTCCCCCTCTTTATCTCAGATAAAGGGTTTGCTTTGAAGGTAGACATTTCTGAAGCCTGAGTACTGTGTCTAGTTTTTTTATCTCTCAAGTACAAGTTATTTACTAGTGGTGTGTGAAAAGCACTATAAAATCAACCTGAAGTAAAATACATCACTGTGGCTAAGAAGTTGGTAGTATCTAGGTGTTTGGAACTGGGTGGTTGTATATTGGTACCTCAGTCTTTGATCTGGTTTTGTAAATTTATTCATCAAACTTGATAGGTCAAACATTCCCTCTAATTGGTTTAAGTAATGTAGATTTAAATGTGTCTTTTAGTATCACCTAAGGTGTCTTCAGAAGGGATTTCTTTAAGTGTTCTCGTAATTGTGCTAGAATGCTGTTTGTATTGTCTCTTGTGACATTTTTAAGCCTATGTCCATCGTTCAGAATTAACTTTTTCCAGACTGTAGGTTAAGTAGTTAGAGAGTATAAAGTTTTTCTTTAACTCTTCTCATTCTGTGATGGGTGGCAAGGAGCCAATTCTGCCTTTTAAATGAGTTCATTTTTGAAGTTGATACGAGGGTTACTAAGGCAGGATGGTCTGCTGAGTAGAACGTAGAGTGCTGTTTAGGAGAATGTGGTTTCTGTGGCAGTTCCTATTTGAGTGTTTTCTGTGACTGGGAGCAAGTTACTTGTGTTTTAAAAAGAAAAAAAATAGTATATTTGCTCTGTTCCAGCTTTTGAGACCTGTTTGTGATAAAATGGGGTACATTAGTTGCTTTATTGTATCACAGATATTTCTAAACAAGCAGAATATATTTGTACTTGACCAAACAATTACAGCTGTCTTTTACACTTTCTAATCAGTTGGTAGGAAACACATGCATAGTGTAGTAATAGTTTAGTGGTGGAATATTGCAAAGTGTATAACAAATTATTTTATGGATTGATAAAACGAACTTTTAAATAGATGCTGATTATCTTTTCTGGATAGTCTAATTAATTGTGTGCTCTGGCAAGGAGAGAGAAGAATTAAGTTCTGTAGTTCAGCTGAGACTTGAGTTTATTTGTTTTGTCATTTTAATTAATATGACCCAAGCTGTGTAAGAGCTCTGCTCGACTACCACTTGCTTCTTATAGGCAATTATTGTAATTAGCTGGCTGGCTGCTTGCTTTCCATCACAAACATAACTTGTGTTCAGCTTAAGGTGTGCAGAGAAATAGTCTGGTGTATTCATGATAATCTTTTTTAAATGTCACCTCTGCATGGGTTTAACACTATTGAGATTCTGTGGTAGTTACCTGTATAAAGGAAAATTGCATTCTTAAATGAGTTAGAAAATCTGGATAGTTGTTTTGGGGGTTTTTTTCCCCCTCTCTTTTTTTTTTTTTTTTTTTTTTTTTTTTTTAAAAAAACCTTTGACTGTTAGGGAGAAGTTGTTAAATTAATGGATGTAAATACAGTGAATTGTACCAGAACTGAGTCTGTGCGTGATCTTCGTGACTACTGAATTAATACCAAAGTGAATAAAAGGGACTACTAGTACTGCAGCACAAAAGCCGTGAGGAATATGGAATTAAAGATTTAGCTGTGCAACTGGTGGTTAATGATTTAAATGAAGGATGCAGACAGCTCTTATTTTTCCACACACTGCTGTTCTACTGTGGTAAGAGAACATTTGTTAACTTTCCTTTTTATAGTGCTTGGAGGCATATTCTACTTAGCAGCAAGCAGCAAAGATGGCAGGTGATGGAAAAAGTGGGGGAATGAAAGAGAATTGAAACCCAGACAGAAGGGCTGCTGCTTCATGGTAGCCCAAATCCACCTAACTGTGGGCTATAGAGAGGAAAGGTGACTTTTCACCGGCTCAGGTGATCACTGGGTCCTTTGCCAAGCTGTTTCAGCACAGTAGGCTGGCAGAAGGCTAACCTTGACAAAGAGAACAATTTTTTGCTTGTTCAGCATCTGAAATGGTTCATCCAAAGGTTTATGTGCTGGAGAAAAGAGCAAGGAAGGGTGCAGGAGTAAATAGCCAAGGACAATGTGATAATTGCACCCACCATCTAGGCTGGTGTGAGCTGCAGAGGAGACAGTGCCAAAGGCTCCTGGTGGCTTTGTTCTCACAGAAAAACTGCTTGGTTATGTTACAGGATAGACTTCACTGAGCTTTCTCCTTTAAAGTTTTTCCATGTATTTGAAAATATATTTTTAAACACTTACAAGGTGTAATGAACATTTGAAGTGTCAATTCCTTTGTTAAAGAGGAGGCAAGTTAAGGGGCAAAGGCCTGACAGACTGAAAGACTATTCTGCTTTAAGAGTAGAGTTGAATGATGAGCGATTCAGTTTGTGTTTAGAATTAATGAAAGGAAAAGATATAGATATCTTTCACTTAATGTTCTTGTATCTCTCGTTTCTTTGCAAACCATCAGTTGCAACTGAGAGTAAGGTAACACCCAGATTTGGGGTGGTGGAAGGCCCCCAGTTAAAGAAAGCAAGTTTTTATTGAATGCGTTTGTCTTAGAATTACGCAATTAGTCTGCTACTGATTTTTTTTCCATAGAGTTTCTGCAGTGAACTCCTGAAAGATGGTACTCTCATACTTGAGTGTTACCTTAGCAAAATGCTTCCTAGTTTTTTGGAGAAGGGTGGAAGTTGTTGGGTGTTTGGTTTTGGTGGGGTGGTGGTGTTTAACAGGCACAGTGTCAGAACAGATGTAGTTGAAACCTGTGTTGCTGGTTCCGAGTTAGTCTTTCCTTCCTAAAAAGTGTTACCTGTTAAATGGAAAATAGCTTTTCATCTTGAAGCCTTTTTAATATTTTATTAACTGCTGTGCTTACAGCAGGTGCTTGCTGATCACATTACTGTATTAGTTGACCTACTTATGATCTTTGTCGTCAGGCAGGATGGTACAAAAAGTGCTTTACCCCTTCTGGAGGGTTTTCCTTCCTGAATATAATTTTCTGTATCTTCACCAGGGCCATTCTTTGTTAGTCTAAAAAGATATGTTCATAGACTTTTGTGGAAAAAGAGATAAGGGATCCTTTTTCTCTTGGCTACAGTAACTTCTATAGATATTGTTGTCTGTAACTTATCCACTCGTCTGTGGTTGTAAATTTTATCAGACTCGTTTTTAACTGCCTAGGTACAAACTTTGATAGTGTATTTCCATTACTGGCTGTCTCAGACATTTTGAAGGACCTATAAATAAAAATGATAAAAACAATTCACCAAGATTAATAAAAAGCTGGGAAATGAGGTAGGAAAGACAGCCTTGATGCTGATGTTCTTGTCACTTGTGTAAATTCTCATGTGAAACCCACTGCAAGCTGGTTTTCAATTCATTAAAATTTTTCTGCTGTTAGTATTTTTCACACTTGTTCAATAAAAAGTTTAATTACACTCTTGAAAACGTGGTAAGCGCGAAGAGCCAGCAGATAGTAGGGAAAATGGAAAAATGAGCACAGCGGATGTGCAAGTTGCGAGAAACTTCCACTGAGTGATGGAGAAGAGGTGGAGTCTGGAGTATCGGAAGAAGGAAAGGACTGTCCTTCCCACTGTATGCGCATGTTCCAGCAGGTGCCTGCAGAAAATGAAAAGCAAGCTTTGTAATAATTAAGAAGAGGAATAGGACCATTCAGGATGGATAAGGGGGAAAGTACCTGAAGGAATGTTACCAAAATGTGAGAAATAGGTAACAGTGATTTTCAGTGTAGAAACTCAAAAACGCAACCTCTGCACGTTGATATGCACATGGTGAGGTGGAGTACTGTGTTATTAACCCCATGCCTGTGTCCTCTTGCCTCTCTTGCACCCAAGCACTTTGCTTTCCAGTTAGTCAATACATTAGTCCAGCTAAGGATGATCTTGTACATGACATTTTCTGATAAAGTGGATCCTGGCTCAGTGGACCAAACCATTGAATTGATTGTGTAAGAAAGAAGCCTGAAAGGACTGATTAGAATAATATTGGATATGTATTGATGATTTTAAACAGTTTCCAAGTAAAATGCCTAATTTTTTTATTTGTTATTACATTGTTGGTTCTGACAGAGTATTCTCTATCATCACCAAATGTGATAATCCAAATTCAGGACATCCCATGCTTGGACAAATAATGGCCTTTTTTTTTTTTTTTTGTCTTCTACAAAATATGAATCATACAGACTTAGAGGTGGGATGTGCTGCGAGATCTGAGTGCTGATGCCAGGGTCAAAAAGTATGAAAGATTAGTTTGCTTTGTATTGTCTCGGGTACTGCACCTTTTGACAGGCAGCAAAGGATGTGAAATAACTTTGGCTTAGAGCCTCACATTTGTGGAGCCACAGTCCTCCCTGAACAGAATGGATTTAGGCTTCTTCTGTATCTGACTTGCCTCTGGCTTGAAATAGGTCATCATCTTTATTGCATTGCAAGGGAGTGCTTATTTGCAAAATTAATGCACAATTATCCACAATCGGCAGATTCAAGTTGATATATTCCAGTATATCTGGAATATTTCCAGTCGTCTGGCTGCCTGTGTCTGTTAGCCTGCGTCAGCTTCCTTGTGTCAGCAGCACTAAAAGGAGAATCAAATCTAATCTCTTGTGATAGAGAATAACCTTAACCTAATGCTACCAGATAGGACAGAAACATTTATTTGATGCTTTTTTTGGAAAAATGATAAGGTTATCCAAGCTGTAAAGCATTCATTACTTTTTCATGGAACTACAACGAAACAGGGTGTCTCACATCCCAGTGCCGTTTCCTGTGGAAGGGGACTGTTCTTGCATGTGGGCAGTACTAGATGCACTGCAGATTTCCTTCAGAATGCGTTAAGATTTCTAGCAACTGTCTCTTAGGCTGGCATCGATTTTTGTGTTTCTGTGAGATACTTGGCAGTTGTGGGTTTACGGTTTCCTATAGGTGTGGAGCTTCATAAATGCAGTGGAGTACCCGTAAGAGTAAGAAAAAATAAGTCTGTTCTTTCTTAATAACCATCAGACTTCTGCAGTTTTCTTTTATTTCTAGAGAATAGTGTGAATAAAGAGTGGATAAAGGGATTACTTTAATCTTTAAAAACTTGGGTTTATTCTGTTGTGTAGGAACAAGCTCTTTGGTCCAGAACTGATTGATAAAAGGATTCCGTATGTCATTTTTTGCTGTCTCTGTTGTTAGGTAGTTCTTTGCTGCTTTCCTGGAATGGATTTGCTTATGGGGAATGGGACACTTGCTATTGTACAATTTTTGTACATTTAGGTTTTATCTGGACAGTTTGAACAAACCTGTATGTGTGTGAATGCTGCTGAATTCCAGAGGTGTCATTCTTAAGAACCGAGTGTTTCAGGTTTTTTTCCACAGCAGAGATGGGGATGTATCTTGGCTCGAGGTTGGTAAGGCTGGGCTGTGCACGTGGTGTAAACTTAGAGCTGAGTTGTCTGAACAAGCAGGTCTGTGAGGAGGAAAGACAGGCTGAAGTTGCTGGCTCTGCTGACTGTTGTGAGTGCAACAGGTGTGGTGTAGTGTTTGTGAGGCAGAAGCTGTACTGTGGTGGGCAGAGACAGACTTCTTGGAGTCAGGTGAGGTCGCTTGTTCTGAGTTCTGGTTAGGAGAAGACTTGAGTTCCTTCACTTGAATTGAAGTAACCGTAGGTCCTGCATGGTAGGATGCAATATACCTGTACATGGGTTGATTCTCACAAGGAGCTGGTTACTTAAGGATTGCTCTGGTTTACAAAAAACCTGTGTCTAAGCTTATTCACTGATGTAGAAAGCCAGAAGGTAAGTTCTCTGTAAGTTAAGTACAGGTTGCCACTTAAAAGGGAATTGTGAAGCTCGGAAATTTGTCATGGCATACGTGTTCTTGTGCGTTCTTGGTTAGGACTAGAATATGCTAGTCAATACTAGATTTGTGAAACTTTTCTCATCTTGTCAGAGGACTTCTGATGAATATGGGACACAAAATAGCTTTTCCATTTCTGTGTGCAACAGTAATTATTTGTTGCTATGGTTGACTTTGATAAATTTCTTTCTGCCTTCAACGTACTTTAAACTGTGTGAGAAGCCTTTCTAAGATTATAGAAATATAAAGTTTGCCTGCAAGATTCACTTGTGGAAAGGCTCTTGGTTTACTGCACAGATGTATAGTAGGTAATTCAGGGAAATGTTTTTGGTTCCTCTGAGAAATTTTGTCTTCCATTAGACTTTAATTTCAGCTTCTTCAGGTGAAGATATTTTTACGTAGCCTGGCAGCTGACAGTAAGCTTAAGGGTTTTTTCTTCAATCATAGAATTACAGATTGGTCTGGGTTGGAAGGAACCTTGAAGAATATCCAGTTCCAACCCCCATCCATGGACAGGGACACCTTCCATTAGACCAGGTTGCTCAAAGCCCCATCCAAACTGACCTTGAACACTGTCAGAGATGGGGCATCCATAACCTTGCTGGGCCACCTAAAATAGTCACGCAGTTTTCACACTTGTCATGATATTATTAAGTTAGGAGGAAGATCCCTGCCCTTACTAGACACTCTTTGATCTCTTGCCAGCACATCCTAAATATCGTGCTTCCATTATGCATATTGCTCAGTGTTGCTCAGTTATATTTGTTATTTAGTATCTTCACTGTAAGAGAAGAAAGAAGCAAGTTTGTGGTTATAGACACAAAATAGAAAATAACATACAAGCAAGGAAGTTACTCATTATCAATCCTTTAAAAAAAAAAAAAAGTATTTGGAAACTGTTCTGGTAGGGCCTCCTCCTGCTGGGCACTGGTGAGGCCTCACCCCATGTGCTGTGTCCAGTTTGGGACACTTCCCAATACAAGAGAGACGTAAGAGGGAATCCAGTGAAGAGCCATGAAGATTATTAAGGGCTGGTGAATGGAAAATGGAGCCAGGCTGTCTTCAGCAGTGCCCAGTGACAGGGCCAGGGGCAGTGGACACAAACAGAAACAGGAGGTTCCTTCTGAACATCAGGAAACATTTTTATTGTGAGGGTGAGTGAACACTGGCACAGGTTGCTCATGTAGGCTGTGGAGCTTCCATCCTTGGAGATACTCAAAAACTGTCTAGACATGGTCCTGGGCAGCCTGCTTGAGGAGGGGTTTGGACCAGATGACCTCCAGAGTTCCCTTCCAACCTCAGTCCTTCTGCAATTCTTTATCATTTGTCAGTGGAGAATCTTCCCTCCTCACCTTCCCCACTGCCAGACATTTAAGTAGAGTGAGTTGTTGATGTGGCACAGCAGGTGTTGAGGAAAACCTTTGCTAGGGAAAATTGCCAGAATGACCAAATAAGAGAAGTTTCATTAAATACTAATAAACCTGTTTCTTAAGATAATCCTGAGGTGATACCTAAGATTACAAGAAATTTTCAGTGTTGACAGCATATTGCCAGTTATATAGGAAGTAAACATCCTAATATATTGACACCTTTGTATTGGACAGTTTAGTTGAAATGATGTTGATTCAAGCTTGTTCTTTTCACCAAGCATGCAACTAGCCCTTGCCATCTTGGGAAAAACTAGCAAAACACAGAAATCTTTCTTTTTGCTGCTGGTTGACAGTTTCAGTTTTAATGTGATAAATTGATTGCAAGTTGAGAAGCAAATTGACTTCCACAGTTGCCTCAAGACAACTTGTGTGCAGAATACCTGAGTAGCATACCCTTTGGTGTCCCCCCACATTCCTCACTCTTTATAGTTTGGTTTGCTTGTTCCTGAGCAAACTATTTTTGCTCAACTGCAGCTTTTGATGAAATCATTGTTCTGGTGTCTGTTCTAAAAATTGGTCTAGAAGTGAATCAATCATTAGTTTCCTTCAGGAAATTGCTGCAGATAACTGATATATAGAATTACAATTAGAATGGGTAAATAAGGTGGTGTGCAAAATGCAAGATAGTATTTTAGAGGGGTTTTATTCATTAACTTCTAAATTTAATTAATAAAGCTTGTTTTGATCCAACTTGGATCAGATCCTATTGTTGGTGTCTGCTTTAGAAAATAAAGTTATTTACCTCTTTTTTTGTTCTTGTTTTTTTAAGAGGTAGGTTGTTGCAGTTTGTACATCCAGACTGATCTTGAGGCTGTATATATTTTAATCTGGGAAGTAGAAAAGAGTTAAACTGAAAAAGGCAACAGGAGTCTTTGAACTACCTTTGGAAGAAGCATTCTTTATATTGCCTTCATTTCTTCCATCCCGGGTCTAAAAACTGATGGAATAATTTTTTCGGATAAGTAGTCTGAATAACAGTGCAGATGAAGAATGATTCTCCTTTCTTCCTCCCTTGTCCTCAGCTATAAATTTCTGCATTTGGTTTGACTCAAGTAGCTTCTTACATCAGAGTAGCATTATTGCTTTAGAGGTTTGGGTTTGTGCTTTGCTGCCTTTTTTAGGTATAAATTTGAACTCATGATGCTGTTCACCTACAGTAGTCTCCAAGTCCTAAAGTTAACTCTTTCAGGTTGTGCAGAATGAGTAACAACATGAGTTGCTTCACGATACAATGCCCCAAGTTGTCTCTGTGCACTAGAGGTAAATGTCTTCTCTAGACCGTGTCCAAGGTCTGAAACTTGCAGGGTAGACTTCAGTATAGAAGTCAAGGTGTAGAAGGTACTCTTCAAGATCAAAACATCCCATTCCCATGTAAATAGAACACTAGGTCTAGGTTTTGTGAGTGTTGTTTACACAGATTATTAAGGTTTGATAAAAGAACTCCTTCACTGAACATTATGGTACTGTAGAAATAGGGTTGCAGAGTCTTGCAAGGAAAATACCTGATATGATCCTGATAAACAAGAGAAATAAACCATTCTTAGAAGTTGTTTCAGGGTCCTGAATTTTAAAACCAAATTTGATTTTTCTTTGTTTATCTCAGAAGCAAGCTATTACTGACACTGGATGAACAGGATAGCCTGTTGCACTCCTTTATTGATAACTAAAATTTTTATTATGGATGTATTAAATATCAAGAAAATTTGGGGGGGTTGTTTTAGGACAGATTCTGCAGGGTCCTTTTGATGACTAAAATCTTAATTTTCTGTTTCAGGTGTGGAATATCAAACAGATGATTAAGTTGACTCAAGAACATATAGAAGCACTGCTAGACAAATTTGGAGGAGAGCATAACCCACCATCAATATATTTAGAGGTAAGTTTATGTGGTTCAGTTAATGGTGTGTTATCTTAATCTTATATGAAGCATCTTATGTTAAGACTGAGAATACCTGGAGTAAAAAAGAATATTCTCCTTGCGTATTACAAACTTAACTCTTGGAGGTAGAAAGGAGCTGTATGGGTTTCCTGATACACATCAGTAGGGGAATATCAGTGGTGTGGTCTAATAATTATGTTGGTGCAACTGAAATGTCAAGCGTCCTTTTTAGAGGCCAGGGAGGATAAGATTGTGTGTATGTAATACAGTCATGCTCAAGCAAATATACACATACACATGAAAACATTTCATGAGAGTAACTTTGCCTTTAAAGCAGTTGACTTCACTTTTTTCCCTTTGAAAAATGATCATGCATAATCCAAAAATTGCTGTTACTAGAAGGTAACTTGTTAAATACATAAAATTGTGTGTGTAGTAATATTTTTAAGCCATGTTTAATTAGTCAACTAACTACAAATTAAATGTCTTCTTTCATCATTCTAGATTCATAAAGTTGCGTTGATGTAGGGCCATTAAGAGCTTAAAGAACTGCATGCAAAAGTTACCTCTGTTAGGAGTTAAATGGACATCACTTCCTTCAAACCTGCCCTTTTCTTGCTTCTCTCAAGTATTGAAATAACTGGAGGTCAATCAGATCTCTTTTGTAGTCTTTGTAGCTGCTGCCTAAAGGTACTGGGTAATTAAAAATAAAGATCTCATTATTGGAGGTACTTCTAGCTTTAATCTTAATATGTCAGAGCAGGGCATTAGCTTGATTGTACAAATGTTGATGTTACGTCCTTAACAGTTAAGGTCAAGTGAGGCCCTCCCTAGTTGCTTTACTTACTGCTGATGTGAAATGGGAGTATTGAATCACTGAGTATTGAGTATTGAATCACTGCTAATCACTATTTTAACCACTCGGTGCTATGTATAAGCACACCTCTGTTTTCACATGAACTGGTTCATTCCATATGTCTGGATTTATTATTGCCACATGTATGTGGGTTTCATAAGAGTGTGTATCAAATTGCAGTGATAGTGAGCTTAGTCTGTAGTAAGTGTGGACTACAGGTACTGAAATTGTTGGTTCATTGCAGCCATTTGTCACTTGCTCGTATCTAAATTAAAACTGAGATTCAACACTGGAAGCTCTGTGATTGTTCTGTCGGTCATTGATAGGGGAGAGAGCATTTGCAGTCATAAATATGTACTGGGAGATGATTATGGCAGCATAAAGGGTAAGGTAAGTCTGAAATAGTTGGTGACCACAAACTGGGAAGCTTAAAGTAGATCTGCAAGTTCAGTGGATCCATGTGCCACTGATATGAAACTGCAGCTCTGGCTCATCAGCATGGTAGGGAAGCCCTGCAAGGCAGAGCAGGATGTTCCTCTGCTGCAGTGAGTTCTGCTGGATCGTGGAGACGGGTCTTGTGACAAGTGGTGCTGGTACTGAGTAGGGAGCCATGGCAGGGAAGGTGAAAGTGGCTGACATTCTGCTTTTTCAGTTGAGTTATCCCGTGAGACAGTGAGTCCTGTGAAAAGAGCCCATCATGGTTAAAATGAAAAGCCTTGTTCTTACCAGCTGTTTGGTGTGAGGCTCCTCCACTTCCTCTATTTAGGTGCCTACAGTACTGGCAGCGACTAAACCACTCCCAATTTTCTGGTTTTGTTGGATTAGTTTGCCATCCAGTTAGCAGACTGAACTCGATCATGATGAAGTCCAGGGAGCTGCAAAGCTGTGGCTGAGATTAGGGAAGAGGAAGAACTGGCAGCTTTTAGCCAAGAACCTAGAAAATAGTGTGAGAGAGGAAAGGAACTTCTATTTGGATGGTCATTAGCATGGATTAGATCATCCTTAGATGGATTTATTGAGGTGAACAGGATTAAATGCTGCAATTTGACCTGTAGTTTGTCTAGTGTGTGGATTTCCTGTGATAGAACTCAAATGTGAAAGAAAGAAAGAAAAGAAGTGGATTACTCAGTGCCAGATACTGTCAGAAGCAAGATTACTCTCTACCACTGACTTTTCATTTCATCCGAGCAGCACTTGTCTAGTGTGTTCTTTCTGTGCCTTTTCCACCTTTTTGGCTACTTTTGCCTTGGTCAAGGCAGGGGTTCCATTCTATTATCAGCATTTACTTGGCAGCAGTTTGCCTGAATCTAACCTGTCATTGCTACAGTTTATGTTTTGACTTACTGTATTCCTTCACCTGTCAGAAGAACTGTGATTGCAGCATAGAAGGACAAAGCTATATGTAAAAAGCTCTGATTGTAGTGTGATTAAGTGTGAAAGAACACGTTTGCCTCTAGGAAATGCAGAACTAAGGAAATACAGTAGTTTTGATATGAAGAAAACAGGAGAGTATGTAGAATATACATACAAAGTTTAAGTGGTTCAGTAGATTACTTGTCTATCTCACATCTCTTAAAAATAGCAAACTTCTCATGTACAGAGCTGCTGTGAGATATCAGGCCTGTGACTTCCATGAAGGAGCTTCTTTCCCCATTTATGTCTAGTCTGTTGGTAATTTTCCTGGTGTGTAACTTGAACTGCATCCCCCCTTCCTTTTGTTTCCTTAAATTCATAGAATGGGTTGGGTTAATGGGAAGGGACCTTTAAGGTCATTCAGTTCAGACCCCTCTGCAATGAGAAGGAACATCTTCAGCTATGTCAGATTGCTCAGAGCCCCATCCATCCTGACCTTGAATGTTTCTGGGGATGGGGCATCCACCACCTCTCTGGGCAACCTGTGCCAGTGTTTTACCACCACCATTGTAAGAGTTTTCTTCCTTATGTCTGGTCTGAATCTACCCTCTTTTAGTTTAAAATCATCACCTCTTGTCCTGTCACAACAAGCCCTGCTAAGAAGTCTGTCCCCATCTTTCTTATAGACTCACTTTAAGTATCGAAAGGTCCTTTAGTTATTGGTCAGGTCTTGCTGGAGGGTTTTTATCTCCAGGCTGAACAACCCCAGCTCTCTCAGCCTTTCTTCATAGGAGAAGTGCTTCAGCCCTCTGATCTTCTTCATGGCCCTCCTCTGGACCTGCTCCAACAGGCTGTGTCCTTATGTTGGGGCCCCAGAGCTGGATGCAGCACTCCAGGTGGGGTCTCACAAGAATAGAGTAAAAGGGCAGAATCACCTCCCTTGACCTGCTTCTTTTCATGCAGCCCAGATTGGTTTTCTGGACCATGAGTGCACTTTGCCAGCTCATGTCCACCGTGTCATCCACCAGTACCTACTCTGCAGTGATTGCTCTCAGTCTCTTTGTCCTCCATCATCCTGTATTGATATTGATTTTAAAGTCCTACTGCTGCTCTGATCTCTTTGCATCTCCCTAACATGTGAGCAACTCTTAAGGTCTTTACTGTAGATTGTGACAGTTGATCATCTTTTGAGTGCTATCAGCAAGCATATTGTCTTCTTCTTTTGGAAAAAATTGGAATTAGCCAAAGCTAATTGCTAGGTAAGTACCTGCAAATGAACACTTTTGCTTTCATCCATGCTGCCTTTCACTGTTGCAAACATCTGGTTTTATTGTAAAGCTTTCACCAAAACCATGTTTTTTTGTATGCTTGTGACAAGTTTGACAGCTATCCATCCATCTTCTAGTGCATGGAGTTTCAGTACCAGGGGGTTTGTTTGGTTCTTTTGTACTCCTGTCTGGCTTTTATATCCTTCATTTCTTACACATATAAGTGTTCATGTTAGAGAACTTGCTGCAATCCATGCATTGGCTCCTGACCCTGTGCTGGAGCTACCTCTGTAGGCCTGTCAAGTGGAGTTGTGGTTCAACCTGGCAACAAAATTACTTTTCAATTAAAAGTGAAAGGAAGGGGTGGAGGGGAAACAGAAGCACGTGGGAAAGCTGAAGAATTCAACAAAAAAAAATTCTGAAAATTGAGCATTCAAAGGGTATAGTAAAATTATTTGTGCATGGAATATAACACATACACCTCATTTAAAAATAAGAAGGAATTTATGCCTTAGTTACAGTTGCTCAAGAAATAGAAGCTTTTGTTTCTCTGCTCATCTGAGAGTGAAAAGACAAAATTCTTTTTTCCCCCAGATCTTTTTTTTTTTTTTTTTTTTAAATTCAGCAGAGGGTGTCAATGCATTTTACATCAAAAGAACTTTAAAACTGACAGCTGTTGTTGCAGCCATCATTTCAGGTTTCATCAACTGACTATAAAAGAGGAATGGTTTTATTGAAATATTGAAAGTGATTGACATGTGCTATGTTGAGTTCAACATATATTTAATTATTCCTGCAAGCAGGGGTACTTGGATTCAGGACTATCTCCCTGTCTTGGTCCATCACTCATCGGTGATGGTCTTACAAAGGTGACTGTGGAGCAGGAGGAGAGAGCAGAACCTGCAAGCCTGGGGTGGAAAATTTAAAGTGAAGCTGGGGACAGTGAGTCCCCTTGGCTTGGTCCTCCCACAGCAAGAAAATAGGGACTGAGGAAAGAGAACAAAGCTGAGACACTTTTGAGTGTGTCTGTAAGGTACATGGGTAGGAAACAAAATGAGCAGAAGAAAGAACATTTGTCATTAACCACACAATTTTTATTCTAATCGTTATAATTACTAATAGCTTTGGGAATCTTGTCGATGTTCTCTAATATGATTGTGAGGAAAACTTTTCTGTTTGTCCTGTCTGGAAGAAATAATAAATCTAGCAAACAAAGGCTGTATTTAAATCCAGAAATGGCTTCTAGCTAAATTTCTTTCTTGGATAATCCTAGTTCTTAACTTCTTCTATTCCCTGTGTGTGAGCATGGATCTCAGATCTAACAGAGCCCCAGAAATCACTGTCAAACCATAGAATGGCTCGGGTTAGAAAGGACCTTAAAGATCTTCCAGTTCCAACCCCTCTGACGTGGGCACTGACACCTTATCACTACACCAGGTTGCTCGGGGGTCCATCCAGCCTGGATTTGAGCACTTCATGGATAGGGCTTGCAGAGTTTCTCTGGACAACCTGTTCCACGCCTCACCACCCTCACAGTGAAGAATTTCTTCCTAATATCTAATCTAATATCTAATGTCTCAGTTTAAAGCCATTCCCCCTTGTCCTGTTACTACGTGCCCTTGTAAAGAGTTCCTCTCCAGCTTTCCTGTAGACTTCCTTTAGGTACTGGAAGGTGCTGTAAGGTCTCCCTGGAGCCTTTTCCAGACTGAGGAACCCCAAATCTCTCAGCCTATGTTCATAGGAGAGGTGCTCCAAATATTGGAAATAACTTCTTGACTCAGTAGATGTAGAGATATCAATAATAGCATTTTTATTTTGTTCTGGAAAAGAGGCTGCAGGAGTTTGAGTAGGTTTTACCACACTTTTGGAAGCACTCTCTATCTCAGCAGCTGAAAACATCAATGATTTTTGTCTTCCCACATAATTTCTTAGTGCGTTATATCAGTCCTTGAAATGCTGTTTCCCAAAATACACAGTTTGTGACTCACCATGGAAAAACCCTTTTCTTAAGGGTTTGTCTAAGCATTGTAAATATTGGAAACCTTTACTGCAAAGAAGGCTGCTATTATGATATTGGGAAAACCTGGGATTCACATAGGAAAACTGATTACAATACACAGTTGCATGTTCTTTGTGTCCATCAAAATTTGTGTTTCTTTTGTCTCTACCAACAGAAATACTGATGACAAGGATAACCTGAGTTAGGGAAAGGAGAGTAAAGACCTGTGCATTGGCAACAAATGCAGTGTACCAATCAAAATGGGTTGTGCAGATCCAGTCTGGCCAAAAGCAGCCAGCTCAAACTTAGAAGGAGGGATCGTGCATAAATGACTTAATCAGATTTGTTAGCCTTTGTAGACTCTTAGTGACTGTTCAGGGAGGCTGTACCTATTTAAAATTCCCAGTTGCACTGTGTGCCCTTTTTACCTCGGAGTCATGTGTACAGTATTACCTCTGAACACTCACCTGTGAGAACTTAATCGAACAGTATCGACCCATTCACACGTTAACAGTTCTTTGTGTGGTGTGAAGTTGCATCCTGAACCTGTAGACTACTCCAGGTAGTGGTCCAAGAGTAAGCTGAGAGGTCTTTAGTTTTGTTTTTGGTGGGGTTTATTGGTGGTTTTTGGTTTTTTGTTGTTGTTGTTTTTGGTTTTTTGTTGTTGTTGTTGTTTTTTAATTTGGACTCCACACAAAATAAGACCATATACAAATGCAGAGAATGATAGTGGTGTCAAAATAAGTTTTAAAGCTCAGTCAACTTTGTCTTGAAGGAATCAACCTCTTTCCTACTCATACTCCTGGAAGCAATTTAAAATGAGAACCATGGAGATAGAGGTATGGTTGTCCCAACTACTGTGATTTTTATTTTTTTTCCCCTAACTTTCTCTTTTCCTGGACATGTTTTGTTCAGAGTTGTTGTTGTTGTTCCCATTTTTGAGAGTTTGGCTGTTGAATGTCAGGAGAGTATTTAATTCCTTATTCCTGTATATCTGAAGAATCCACTCAGGGGGTCAAATTAGTTAATTAAAGAAGATTTCCTCTCCGCTGATCTGAAGTATGCTCATTGCAACAGCAGGCAGATACAGTCAGAAACAAATGTTAGTGGGGAATCTCAGGTTGTTTCAGACTGTGGTATTCCAGGAAAATGCTAACACTGCATACAGGCACTGGGAAACCTGGCGGCCCTCTGGGGAAATTCAAAGTGGTTTTTACCAGGCTCCTAACAGATGCTGTTCAAATATGTTAGACCAAAACTGGAGTGTCTAAAGTTAGACTAAGTACAGATTTAGGAGTCTTACTAAATGAAGAAATTGTGACGTATGTTACTGTCTATCTTCAGCTCCCGTTTAGGTTAGTGGGATTTGCATTTAATCAACAGCCTAAAAGGTCAGTCATCTTTTAAATAGAAACACAGTCTCAGTCTCAAAGACCAGGAACCTGTAGTTTAGGCTTTTAAGAGTCTTGCAGTGTGTGAGTATTATCTAAAATTGATTGAGGAAGAGAGAGAGCATGGTAAAGCCATTGGTCTGCTTGAGCTGAGACTGGCTTTCTAACCTGATGTGGTAGAGAGCAGAGAGAAGGAGAAATCATATTTTGCTACTTGGGTTTCTCCCAGATTATTAAGGGAAAAAGTTAACTTGTTGCTTTTCATATCCCTAGATGATGTTATTAGAGTGTATAGCCTGGTCATGCCCCAAGAAAGCAAATTTCAAATATAATTACATGCAAGAGAAAAAAAACCACATACTTTTGAGAAAATCCCTTGTCCTCATCTTGTCAAGAGAACTCTGTTGGCACATCTATATAACATCTTCTGAATTCTGTTGACTTCTGAGGTCAGTTTTTATTTTGTCAATAGGTTGCAACTTTTAAGAAGTAACTTTAAGGCTGCTGCTCCTGAATATATGCAACAGTTACAACTGCAGAATATATACAGCAGGATACAACAGCAGTTGTATTTTGGCATGTATACATATTGTATATAAACATGCCATCTTGAAATGCTTTAGTTGGACTTGGCAGCTTATCAGGCCTTTATGCGTTTTACTTAAATGAAGTCTCAGGAGTATTCTCGCCTGTGTGAGACTATCATATGATGTGCATATATAGTGATATGCAATATAATTTAAATTAACTTTTTGCTCTGTTTTTAATAGCCATTGAATTATGTGTAGATCGACGGGTTGTGCCAATTTGCATCTAATGTTCAGCTTTTCAGATATTTCACTTAACTTTATGAAAGACTGTACCTTTGAAATTCGGACTAAGCTGGGAGCAAGCTGAGCTGTCAGTGACCCTCCCTCATGATCCCCGCACCAAACTGCACACTGGGCCCAGCGTGAAGAGGGACCCATCTGCTTGTTACTTGTGGGGCTGCACTGGAGTGGTGTTTAGCAGGGAGAAGAGAAAGTTAAGGAGGATTCTGCAGGCTCTTTGAACCTGAAGAGAGGGCCACCCTCTTCCCAGACATTGACAGCAAAAGGGGAAGAGGCAACGTCACAGCATCAAGTGAATTTCATAAGAGAAGATTCTTCACCATGAGAGTGAGTTTTGAGCTCTGTATCTGGTGGCCCAGAGGCTGTGGGCTCTCCCTCCTTTGAGACTTTCAAAACTTGCTTTGGCAAGGCCCTGAGGAACCTGATTAAACTTAAAAATATTTTCTGTGCTAAACAAGTGTTTGGACCAGATGATTTGCAGTGATACCTTCTAACATTTTTTTCTTTTTTTTTTTTTCTTGTATGATTCTTTATCAAGGTGAAAGCAAGTTTTAAGTTTTATGTTGAACATTACTCACTTCTTAATGGGAATGTGTAAACTGATGCGTTTGCAGTCCAGATTTCATACATCCTTCTGGAACACCTTTAAATCCTTGATTTAATGATCTGTTCGAATGTTCATCTTAATCTCTTTCATGCTGTAGATGCTGCATAAACTTCATTTTAATTTATTTTTTTAGTTTGTTTTTGAAAAACACTGTCAGAAATAAACCTCATAGTTGACTCAGAAGGCCTTGACTGACCTGAACGTTTATGTAGGGGTTGATATCTGTCTGCTAAGGTGGCCGTGCTGCTGCAGGTCTGTTTTGCACACAGGCCAATGCTGCAACATCATCTTTCTTTTAGCTAGAAATACTTGCCATAGGTCAGCTTTGCTGTTGCAGTACTTTTTGAATTTAACTCCATGGGATAATTCTGTCTTGACTTGGTGCTCTTGGCTGTGTAAGGTCTATTGATGCCGGCGACCAGATGAAACCACTGTTTCTCCAAAGTAATTAATTCTTGTGAAATGAGATTTTATTGGAGCTATTGTGTTTCTGCTGCATGCACTGCTTCTCCTTCTGTATAGAAAGAGGTATTGTTTTTGTTTTTGTTTTTTTTTAAGAGGAAAATATATTTAAAGTCTACTAACATATTTTGTTATGTTTTGCTGTGGGATCTTCTGCTATGACACCAAGTAACAGTATAATACCTGAGAGCTTTTGTCCTCATAAAAAGTGGAGAGCCTTTTGCAGAAATTAGTGGTATAAAACTCAAAGCAGCAGCAGCTCCCAGCTTTCCATACTCGCTGTTTATTCTCTTAAGATAAATCATTTGACTTTGAGTTTGCATTACTGACAGATCAAGCTGCCAGTGTAAACATCGTAGGATTGAGTATTTTGAAAGATGTGTGCAGTTTTGTGAAGGAACTAAACCCGCAAGTATCCGGAACCAATGCAATGTTGCGTGTGCTCAAATAATATTTTGCAATGTTCATGAGAAAAGGAAGTAAGTATTTAGAAAACTATTGGTGAAATAGTAACAGTTTATGTTTCTTAATTTTTGTTTACTGAAAATTGGAGCTTTTACTTGAATTTCCATGGAAAGTTGATCCTGGAAGTAGGAGAGACACACTTGTGTTACTGTACAGCCAAAAAATGCCATTATTTATAGTTGGGTAACCTTTCAGTTTACTTTTGACAGTAGAATTGGTGCTAGAGTGAAAATGTTTTGGTCTTTAGTCTCAGAGTTTGGGGTCTACTTGTGAAATACCCAACATCCTTAGTTTTTAAAGGAAATAGTTAAGTAGTTTTCAGCTTCTGAACATATGTCCATTTATTAAAGATGGAACTTGTAAAATTTAGAATCTTAAACTGATCTTGACCACCCTTCGTTAAAGTGCTTTTCCTTTCTTAGTCCTCACTGTCAAATTACCATTTTCTTTGTTAACATTGTGGGGTTGATGATACATTTTGAGCAGATGTCCTACTGGGAGGATGCTAAACTTTCATAAAAAGTGAGGGACCAGCTGCTTTTATACTCAACAAAACCAGTTTGGTTTAGGTGAGAATCCTGCACATCCAATCCAGACCAATAAATTCCTAGTAAAATGTTGTACTTGTGCCTGCACTACAGAGTGCTGGTTATTCTTTCTCTTGATTTGAATTTTTTTTCTCCTCATGTAGACCTTTGCAGACAATTGTTGGTCAGTTCAGTTCTCCTGTAACTTTAATTAGCAACATATTGTGCACAGAGAACTTTAGGAGAGCAAATAAATAACAAAAGAACCAAAAGGTATCTTTCTTTTATGTAAATATACTTGAAAATATCATTGAAAAATTTATGCGACTTTGTGTAGATCTTACTATAGAGAAAAGTAGAAGATTGTATTCCCTACTACTTAAATGTTAGGTTTGGAAGATCTTTGTTTCTTGTTTCCTGTAAAGATCTAAACATGTGCTTGGCTAACACTGCCCAATAGCCAGCATCTGTAGGGTGAAACACGTTTCTTAACTGATTCAGGTTTTTGGAGATACTCTGTACTAATTTATGTGCTGAAGGAATTGTTCTGATAATTGGATACAGATCAAAATTTACGTATTACAAAGCTGTGGGAAACAAAATTTAAAGAAAAATATATACTGATTATGTGTTTGTATTATAGGTCTTGGCAATAATGTTTAACTTTACTACATTTAATAAAGACAGTGGGAAAATTTAATAATACTGATTTTTTTTGTTTGTTTAAAAAACTTGATCACTATGTAATCAGATTTTACATAAAATTGCGGAAAATCAAAAGGTGTTAAAAAATTCTTTCAAAGCATCACTTTTACGTGTTTATGGATAACTTTTAAACAGGGCAAACTGTGATGTTTTGTAGCTGAAGTTTTTTGTACTATTTGGTGTGAAAGGACAGTGCTAGAGGGGGAGGATGGTGAACAGTGAGCTGGGTGAGTTATCAGATACAGATGGTAAAAAGCAGATTTGAGCTTTCTCTTAATTATTGCATTAGATGTATTTAGCTGTCTTTCCACCAGGATGAAAAATTTATCGGGAGCACAGTAATTCAGCAACGCAGCTGACAACATTTGTGAAAGATTTCTGTCTTATTTTTAAAGTGGTTGTGAATTAGACTCTGTAGAGTAGGTGCTTTGAAGCTGTAACTTACAATTTCTTTTATCCATTGATTCATTTAATTTATTAAAACATTAGTTGTTGCTTCATAAGGTTTAACATAATGTATTGGGAACTGTTTCTTCATTGTGTCCTACTGAAACATTTAAACAGGCTATTTTGTTCATATTCCTGAGAAATTTGAATAGGTTTAGAAAATGTTACATTTCATGTTTGTTGTGAATTTAGATTTCTGATTTTGTCTGGGGCTACTACATGATTACAACAGCTGCTCTTCCTCCACAGGCCTATGAAGAGTACACCAGCAAGCTTGATGCTCTACAGCAGAGAGAACAGCAGTTACTGGAGTCCATGGGGAATGGAACTGATTTCTCTGTCTCCAGTTCAGCTTCAACAGACACAGTTGCATCATCTTCCTCCTCTAGCCTCTCTGTAGCACCTTCATCCCTTTCAGTTTATCAAAACCCTGCTGATATGTCACGGAATAACCCCAAGTCTCCACAGAAGCCTATTGTTAGAGTCTTCCTGCCCAACAAGCAAAGGACTGTGGTGAGTCAGTTTCTATTCACATACTCTTTAAGCTCAGTATTTCCTGTGTCTCTCTCCCTCTGTATGCAAAAGTTAAGAGCTGAAAAAATACCGGTGTGGAGGTCAGAGAGGTGTCACGATCACTGTGCTCTGCCACACTCCGTTGCTTTGATCTGTTGAATGTTTTTGACAGGATTAACACAGAGAAGTCCATTATAGCAGTAATGCAGAGTAGAAAACTTTCAGGAGTTTTATAGCAATGAAGATAACTCCAGAAATATTTTTCTCAAGTCAGCTTTCTTGGTTAAATAGTAATTACCATTTTACAATTGTTGGGAAGGGGCAGGAAACTCTGTTTCCTGTATTGTACAGAAGTATTGATTAGTTAAACAGGCCAAGACTGGGGAAGTGTTTTCTATGTTGTCAAAGTTACTGCAAGCCCTGAATGCTTTAGAGCAAGAAGGAGCCTCCTGCAGCTGAGGAGGTCTGTGCAGAATCACAGTGTTTGTTTGTTTTGTTTTCCTCCCCACTCACTGTGGTGTGTTTCGTGTGGGGACCCTGATGGCATCAGGCCCCAGCCCAGTGTAGAGAACTGGCATGGGGAGGGACATAGTTGCTATTGGGAGGGTCAAGAAGTGTTGCATGCAAACTGCTCAAAACCTGATGTTTATCAGTTTTGACAATGTGATTATTGAAGTCTTGGAAGAGCAGTTGATTTTTTGCTGGCTATTCAGTTATCTGCTGTAGGAGGGACTTCTTTATCGGTTAAGAGCTGCCAACCAAAGAGCCTTGAAATGTGTTTTAGGGTAATACACTAAAAACTGTGATACATGACATTGCTGACAAGCCCTAGTATCGGCTCTGTTTTGCAAGGCGGGCCATACTCTGAACTTAGCAGGGAACTGTGTTTCCAGAGAAGGGGGAGATAAATGGGCAACCACTGTCCATGCCAAAACAGTGCTTTTTGCAGCAGTCAGACAGGTATCAGCTGTCTCTGGGCTCTGACTTCCATCCTTCCCCCACCCCACTAAACAAAAGACTCACAGTGAGGCCTGTTGTTTTCACCTGATTTTTTTTTTAATATTGTTTATTTGTTAAAGATTGAAAGTACTATTTGGTTTTGGACCTAGAGAATGGGAGTTTAATGTAAACTGTGACCACTGTGCAGATGTGTAGTGTTAAGCTGGGTGATTTTGTTGTCTCATGTTGAAGTATGTCTAGGCACATAGTACTAATCTGGAGAGAAGGTATTGGATTTTGGTATCTTCATGTGTTCTGTCCCACCCTGTCTGGCTGTTGGAGCTGCAGCCCTTGTCATGGGGCTCACAAGTTGGTTTTGTTTGTCTCCTACATTGGGTAACAGGATATCGCTTCCTGTGTTGTTTCTGCATTGCCTTTGCTATCTCTCCTGTGTGTTCTCTTGTCCTCCTCTCTGAGCCACATAATATAATTCTACTCATATGCTTTTTCCCCCATCTACAATATTCTCTTTCTGCTTTATCTGTCCTCATTTCTGCCTTCTTCTCAATCCTGTTTTTTTTTTCCTGCACTGAATCTAGGTGTGCTTTCCCAAGTAGGGGAAGCAAATGTTGTTTAACTTGGGTGTAGTCAGAGAGGCTCTTGCTTCTGTCCTCAGCTTTCTACTGGAGGCTAAACACTATTTCCCTTACAAGTCTAACCCTGTATCTTGTTTCCAGCTTGATAACTGTGGAGCACTAAGCGTGAAGCTTCAGGAAAATCTGTAGTCTTGGGCTGTGATTTTAAAAAAAAAAAAAAAGGACCAAAAAAAGGAGGAGACAGGCTACTGGTGTAGTCAGTTCCTTTCATGTCGGATGTGGTATGTCTGTAGATACATGTGGATAAAGGAACATCTGCTTGCAGATGAAGGGAGGTGTGAGCTTACTTGTGGGATCACTGGAAGCTCAAGTTGACAGGATTCAGCTTTGTATGTTGTATAGCAAGGTACAAGTCAACTCCAGTTCTGCTGGGACCGGATTTGGGTTGAAAATGTTATTCTAAATAAGTAGTTGGACATATATCACTGAGGATATATTGTTGGGAGGGACACACAAGGATCATCAAGTCCAACCCTTAGCCATGCAAGGACCCTCCCAAGAGTCACCCCATGTGCCTGAGAGTATCATCCAAATGCTTCTTGAACTCTGTCAGGCTTGGTGCTGTGACCACTTCCCTGGGAAGCCTGTTCCAGTGCCCAACCACTCTTTGGGGGAAGAACCTTTTCCTAAGACCCAACCTAAACCTCCCCTAACACAACTTCAGGCCATTTTCTCAGTTTCTGTCACTGGTCACCACAGAGAAGAGATCAGTGCCTACCCCTCCTTTTCCCCTCACAAGAAAGGTGTAGACTGCAATGAGGTAAGGTCTGGTCAGCAGATACTGCAGATTAATGGTTTGGCTTTGGTTCAGGGAGAGAACTGACTTCTTTTTACTTCAGTTTTACACACTGCTTGGATCTAGGTGCATTACTAAGTTGAACTCTTTTTTTAATACACTAGTAAATTAACTATGTTTTATAGCTGGGAAATGGTTCTTATAGGAAGTCTGAGTGTTGGGGTTATTTGCCTTGGAGCTGAAGTTCATTTCTCTGAAATTTGAGACAGTGCTCATGTTATTGAGAAAGTCAAGAATTTCTTGTATGGCGACTCTTAATGTAATTACTTTGTTTTCGATATTTATTGATCCTACATGTGGTCTGTTGAAAATTAAGGATATGCCAGAAGCAAACACAGTTCAGAAGGAATTGCAGTGGCTCACTGTATCGTGGGGTGCATCAGGTACAGATCAGTAGCTGGTCGAGAGAGGTGATTCTCCCTCTCTACTCTGTGCAGCCTCACCTCGAGTGCTGTGTGCGTTTTTGGGTGCCACAACATAAGATTCCATGATTTACAGTGCAGTTTTAATGGCCAGTAGTCAGATGATGGGTTACCAGCCTAAAAAAGCACCCAGTATTTTTCAGTGAACACTGAGATTCTGTGCCCTAGTAACTTCCTTCATTCTCACAATGGACAGGGAAGTGTTGCACACATCTTAGTCTTCCTTCATAATCGCTGGCTTTAAAAGCAGACCTGTTGTGTCTCACTTGTGCCCATTAACTGAGCCATTCGCTATGATGGTAGTTCAGGGTGTTCAGATACACAGAGTAGTTTGGGAGAGGTTGAAGTGGGAAGGAGATTCCTTGTGAAAATATATGCTATCTGCCATTAAAGCCTTCCCCAAGTCCCCATTCCATGTGTCTGTGAAAGAAGGGTAACGGGTTTGATAATCAAAATTGTAGCCAGGAGATGAGAGATACTGTTAAAGTTGCAGTGTTGCAGTAATCTTCTCCCCACCCTGACCTTTACTGCTTTTAATACCCACTTCTGACAGAAAACCTTGTTAATATCCCAATAATATTTTCAGTCTCTACTTTCAATCACAGCTTCACTTCAGGAGGGGAGAAATGTTGTCAGATCGTAAAGAGTCTATATTTATTTTTGTCTGGAAATGCCATGACAGTTCTTAAACTGACCTAAAGTCACTGGAGTTGAGTTGGTAATGGAGAGCCAACCTCATTATTTATCTTTGATCATACTCTGAAGCAGTCCAAAGTACTACAACAGCCTTCTGCTATTTGTTTAGCGTGTTAAAAATGCAGGAAATGGGGGGGAGTTGCTTACATATCTTACATTTTTGACTAGCAACTGCCTTGTTACTTGAGAGTTGTCTACGTGTTTTGTTTATTAGTAGTATTGTTTGTGTGTAGGGTCAAGCAAATACATCTGCTGGAGTGGACTCCAGTTAGAAAAATAGTTTGGGGGAGCTGATGGAGTAAAGAGAAATGAGACCATGTTGTTCAGTGTAAGTGTTTTTGGTGCAGAGGCAGTGTAGCTGATGGGAAGTTTCTTCATGTGTACCATAAGGCAGAGCACTGGACAAACCTTTTCCTAGTGTAGGAAAGCCTAACCAGTTCTGTGGTAGAGCCTATGGATGATGATCAATTAGCAGTTTGAAGTCAGCATTTTGATTCAGCTGGCTACAGGGCAGAGTTCAAATGTAACATTTCTGAAAGGAAAACCAAATAACTGGTTAGCTGGAGGGGAATCAAGGAATGAGTAGTGTCAGAAGATTTTTTTTTTTTTTTTCCCCTTGTAGTTGGCCTGGAAAGGGATGAAGAGAAGTTTTTCTCTGAACAACCTCTTAGAATAAACAACAGATTGTGTGTTCTTCTCTGGGGGCAAGGGGATGTTCCCACCCCTGTAATGCAGAGAGATATATATGTGTACTTCATCCTTCCTCAGTGGCTTGGGTCAACTGACATGTCCTTTGGAGAAGCATTCCACACAGATGTGACCAGGGAAAGTCAGTGCAACTGGGTTTGTTCTGTTTTGTTCTAGGCCAGAGAGGATGGTGTTGAAATAATAAAAGTGAAAGATGATGAAAGTCTACCTGAGATGAAAAGTTGTTTTGCAGAACAAGTTGATGAAACTTATCCAAATTGTGGCAGAATTTACAGAGATATTAGTTCAAAACTTGTTTGGGCTAAGAATATAAATGGCAGTGGTGTGGAAAGTAATGAATCTGCTAATTGAGAAAGAGCTTTTGGGTGTGGAAGGAAAGTAAGAACTCTGATCTCCAGCTGGCTGCTAGAAGTCTGAGAGATTGTTAGATGCTGAGAGTTGGTGGAAGGGAGGTAGTCTTGAATGAAAGTAGATGAGATTCTGATGTCATAAAAGCATGTTATATTATTTACTGATGAGACTTTTGAAAGAATGTATGGAGAATGTAGGAGGCAGAATACAGTGAAGAAGTTTTTAAAATGAACTGAAGGAGTTCCAGGCAATGAGCATAAAAAGCTGTCTATAAGTGTGAAGATAACAGGAATATGGTATTTGCATATAGGGTAGGATTTAAGCATTTTGTGGGATTGCTTCTAGTTGTGTGATTTTTATTTTTTTCTTCTCTTTTTCTTTGAGGGTTTGTGGGGAGTGTTTTCTGAGGACTTGGTTAAAGTATCTTTTGTATGTCTTTGGGATTACCAATTCTCAACTGATAGGTTTGGGATAAGGAAAAATCCCTGCTCCCAATTGTAAAAATGGTTTCAATTTTTGCTCTCCTGTATGAAAGTTGACAAAACAGTATTATTTAGGGATTTCTTCTGTTAGATTGCTTGCTCACTGCAGACATTAAAGCATTAGTAAGAATTTTTAGACAGTTTTCTTGTGGCTCATCAATTCTGGCTGCAGGGAAGTGTTTTGAAACCTGGAATGGAATAAACATTTTGTGGACATATCTGGAGTATCTCTTTGTCACAGTGAAAGAGCACAAGAACAAGGCAGGCATGTATGATATTCTCCCTGCGTTGTCTTCCAAATTTGAGCTATTTGTCACTCAGGAATTTTATGAATTTAAGTGTTTTCTATTTGGAAAGCCTCTGTTCAGTCTCCATTAAAGATGTGCTAGGGGTACTAGGAATTTGTTTCTTGTGGTGAGGCATTCCATGGGCATGGTTATATGTGGTGTGAGTGATCATACTCTCTGTTGGTCTTTAAGTCTGCCACATGCTACTTTATACTGAAGGAAATAAAGGCTTCTGAGAAAAGCCACTTAATATAAGGTATAGAAACAAGTAGCTAAAACTGGTCATAACTGCACAGAGGACCAATATTAGGAGATTTCTTATGCTGTAGTGAGGTCTGGTAGGAAAGAAGAGAATACAGTAGGGGGGCTTCAAACTCAAGTACTCTTGTGAACAAGATCATATAAGTTGCTTATATTAGCCAAGAAATCCCTTCTGGCCAAGTACTTACATTTGGGGAAAAAAACAGTCTGAAAGCAAATGAGCAGTACTGAATAATGGTATGAGTCCTGGAGTGTGGGAAGTTACAGAAAAACAGTGTTCAGGTGTTAAAAGTGATGGGCAGTTGAAAGGCATCAGGTGGGGATGGCTCTTGCTTTCCATTTCGGTGTTGTCTGTTGGTGTCTGCTGTGCATTACCAGCTTCCAGGGGAGATGTCTGCTTCGTGTCTTCTGGTGGAGTGGCTGTGAGAGTGGGAAGGAGCCTCCACTGCTCTGCCTCATGAGTTTATAAGGGATCCTCTCGCAGCCCCACTGCCTGTTCTCTTTCTATCAGTGTGGGCAAGGAGTGGATTTGGTCACTTTGAATTGTATTTCTGTCCATAGTGGTCTGAATAGTGACAGTGAATCAAGGGGGAACAACAACAAAGAAAAAAAGAACAGTTGGTGCTGTTCATGCTTTGGGAAAGCCTGGTGGCCTCCAGGTACTTCAGCTGCCTGCAGATTCTTGAGGTCTAAAAACTTCCTATGGCAGCTTCTAAACCAAGAATAATACTTTGGGTAAAAAAGAATTTTCCCGTTCTTCTGTGTTCAACTATAGAAGATTGTGTGGGTTTTGGTTGTTCCTTGTTTTGCCTTTTTTTTTTTGAAGTTTAGAGTAATTAGAGGCGATGCATATAAAAACTCTGCATAAATTTGGGCCAGTAAAGCCTTTCCACTTTGTGTTGACGTGGTTCACATCCGTTTCATAGTTACATATGTATCGCCAAGTTAATGAAAGTTCTCAAAACGCAAGTGTGAGACTGACTTTTTAAATGGGAGAATTTGTACTCTTAAGAGTTACAGAACCTAAACAGGACTGTGAATGCTGTGCATGGGGACAGTTCTTATTTCAAGTGTCTTACTCTTGTCACACCTTGGTTTATTACTACATCTGCCTTTTAATTAGGCAAGCAATCATGTGATCTTCTCTGCAGTCATGAAGACTGGAAGAATCAGCTATTTTTGTCCTATGTAAATTCTTAGCATAAATTAATTCATCATGCACGCACAACTGGGATCCTTCAAATGTTCTGCTTTTAAATCTGGTACTCAGAGCATTTCTTTTGACTTTAGATTTGCATCTTGCTTTCTGCAGTTTATAACCGTGAGTTTGTGCCTCAAGCTGGCTGAGTAGAAGCACTGGATTTCTGTAGGCATCCAAGCTGTCCTACCAGTTTCACCTGTCAAGTATAAGGAAAATTCAGAGATGGGATGTTCAGACAACTGAGTAAACTAGTTTCTTGTATTTAATTACAACCTGGTTTGACATGATTAGGTTTTTTAATCAAAAAATACAAAACCTCCTGTGTTATACCAAACATGCACCAGAAATTGAGTTTATTTTTAGCCTATGCCAATGGGTGGCTGCTGAATGTGTCTGAATGCTTTGGAATTTTATGCATCATATTTGGTGCTGGTAGCATGAAGTAAATAGCAGTTTACTTTCACGTAAATTTTACTTTCAAGTAAACTTCACTTGACACTTTTTTTAAATACTTGGATCATCTGGGAGAGCTATCGGCCTACTGTGGAATTGCTGAAAGGCAAAATCAAATTAGAGACTTAGTTACCAGTTTTCATTGCAAAGAAATTTAACTTAATGGAAGGCTGTCAGTAAGCAAGAAAATCTCACTGCATCACAGAAGTTGTACAATGAAATGGACTCTGCAGCTGTGATGAGCAAGTCCTTCGTGTCCAGGGAAGCCTGCAGAGTGCGTCCTTGGGAGGTGTTTAGTGAAGCAAGGGGAGCAGCAGTGTTGCAGCAAACTGTGCTGCAGCCTGGCTTGGGTGGACTTCACTCTCTTCACCACAGCTCCTGTGGTGATGTGTTTGAGAGCAGTCAGTGAGAGAGTTCTGACGGCACAGCAGTGTTTTGGCTGTTGCTGAGCAGGGTGTGCACAGGGTCAAGGCTTTCCCAGTTTCCCACTGCCCCCCAGCCAGTAGGCTGAGGTGGGGACACAGCAGGGACAGCTGACTGCAGCTGACCAAAGGGATCATTCCATGCTAGACAATGTCATCCTCTGCAGTAAAATGGAGGGGAGTTCTTCCAAAGTTGCTGTTGCTCGGGGATTGACCGGCCATCAGTTTGCCAGTGGTGTTTGATTGCTTCTATATCACTAGAAAAAGTTGTTCCTTCATTTATTAAATTGTCTTTTATCTCAGCTCAGGAGTCTTCTTGCTTTTGTCTTTCCAATATCTCTTCCTCCATCCCACTGTGGGGGGGAGTGAGCAAGCAGCTGGTGGTGCTTAGCTGCCTGCCAGGGATAACTCACTCCAGGCTAAACTCAATATTGGATAAATTCAAAGGCATGTGTGTTTAAAAGAAAATAATTAAATCTACTTCAGTTTTATTGACACACTGTCTTAGATTGCAAAGTCAAACAATATTGAAGAGTTGCCATTATAAAATTGATGACTTGTCATCTGGAATGCCTCGTGCAACATTGATCGCTGTTTTTTAATAGTATTCCTCAAGTAAGGAGTGCTTAGTTACTCCTTAAGAGATGGAAAGTCTGACGGTAAAAAGTAATGAATGATAGAAGAAAATATTGTTTGTAGTATGCTTCCTTTACATCATAATGTGTTAGGCAGGTGCTCAGTGAAATGGAATGCAAGTCACAAATCTGAAAATAATTGTAATAAATGTTTTAATTCCATGTCTAGTAAGTCATACTTAAATTCATGGCTTCATATGTTGTTTAAGCAAACTAGCCAACCAAGGCTTTAATATTTGTAGAGAATGTATATATTACCTGGACATGAAAGTATTCATTTGTTTTTAGGATCTGTTGCAATAGTTGAGAGAAGGATGTGAATTTTAGCCCTTTTGCAGTAGTTTCTTGCCCACACCCTGCCTTTAAAGCATTTGGAGTGCGATCATCTGAGACAGGAATCTATGCAAGTGGAGTCTGGGTCTGACTTATTACAAAGATTTATTTGAACTATTTAATACCTTAAATTTCTAATGCATTTGGGGTTTGGTTTGGAGAGCAGCCAACAGACTTTTTTGTCACTTCAACAGAAACCTTCGAGTCCTGGGATTGATGTCCATAGAATGACTACAGATATTTATCTAGATGAGCATTTCTCTCAAGTCTGAAGGCTTAAGCCATCTCTTCCAAACTTTATTTTATTAGTAGGTCACTGTCAGTCTTCACAACTTCTACCATTGGTATTCACCCTAACTAAAATTGTAAAATGGTGATGCTGCTCTCTCCTGTCACCTTAGAAATGATCACTGTTCTTCTGAACAGTTTTTGGGAGCTGTCCCTCAAAAGCGTGGAAAATGGTAGTGTGGAGGCTGATGTTGACTGGGCACAACCAGCTTGATCCGGTGTGGTTTAGTGATGGTAAACTCTTGCAAAAATATTTCTGCACTGACATAAGTCAGTCCCATTGTGTTCTGCAAGTGAGTACAGTTACTTGCATTGGAGTTGCAAATGGGTGTCTTTGCAAGTTAAATGGGATGCGTTTGTTGGAATGGGAATGGCTTTGTAAAATGGGTAAATTCTGTTCGACTTCCCTTGGAAACAAGGTTTAATGCAATGGAATCACATGTCATTTTCTTACACTCTTAATAGAACATGTTAGTATTTTATTAAATGCTGCTTTCTCCTGGAAGTTGGACAGAGCTTCATGCTCTGAAATCCAGAACAGCTATGTCTAAAAACCATGTTCTTTATTTTATAGAGGATGTGATGTTCAGTATCATCTTAGGTTTTTTTACCACAAAGGAGGTTAATCTTAGTGCTGTAAGAAGTGGCTGAGTGGTTTGGTTAAATGTTTGTCCTTCATATTTAAGATGAGAAGTTAAATGTGGATATTGTGTTTGGATTTTACAAGAAAACCTGAAATGTTGGAAGACCAAACTAGTTATCTGGCAAAAAGATGGCTTAGCCTGTTTTTCTCCCAACACATTGAATTCTGTGAGCGTGTGGCTGTCATGTTTTAGTCATGTAGGTATCAAAGGGGTAAAAGCGTGATCTTTCAGCGTGTATATGTTGTGGTGAGCAAATAAATACTTTGAAATGATATTTCAAATCCATGCTACTTGGAATATTTCCACTACTGTACCCAGTAGTCTGCTTAATTGTTTTGAATTACTCTGAAGCTCTAAGGTATGTTATACATACCTTACATGCCTTACATACACAACACTTGGCTAAAGTGAGCTGGACTACAGTACAAGGCTGAGGAAAAAATAGAGCCAGCTAACCAGTTTTGAGAAGTATAATACTAGATACTCACAGCTGACCAGCCTCTCCACTTTCAGAGAATACCTTTACATTGATTTTTTTTTGTGTGTTTCTCAGTCTCTTCAGTCTCTTTATTGCTCTAAAATATTGGAAACTGCGCTGGTGTAAGGAAGCATTTTTAACTTACACTATGCCAGTTTCTGCTCTGATGTTAGAAGAGTGATGTAAGAGTTATTTAGGGACATAGCCCTGAATTTCTTACTGAATTGGGAATGACCTGATTTACAGAAATAAGTGATTTATTATGCATTGCTTAAATGCTTGTAGCTCCAGTACTAAATATATATCAACAATGTTGTTATGAAGACTTGCTGTCCTTAGAAACAGTTCACATGAGTGAAAGAAATGAGGAAATTAAGGTCTATAATTCTGTTTAATCTGTTTAGGTAGTAAGACTGCTTTGAGAATTTTTGGAATCTGGAATAATTTTCATTTGTTTCCTTGGGACTTAACATTTGCAAACTTGAGCATGTGTTTTGGTGTCTTCCTGAATCACCACTTGCCCAATTCAGGATGCACAGGTAAACTACTTTGTCCAGTATGTTATTAAGCTACACACTGAACACACCTCACAGGCTGTGTTGGCAGCTTCTGTACCATTCCTTAGTATTGTATAGCCCACACTGTTGCATAGTCTTCACTTTTGAAAGTTTTTTAATCAACTTTCGAATTGCTATAAAAACCTAAACCTTTTCTGATCTGCACATCTTAGGTGTATAAGTATGCTAAAAAGAAAGGCCTTAGCAATCACAATTTGGAAGTGCATCCCCTAGTTCAGTAACGTGAGTTTCTAGGTGGTAACTGTTGGGAAATGTATTTAGATTCTCTTAGTTATAAAGCAGATAAAAAGATAACGGATGACACAAAATGGATTTGAAATAAAATTAAGCACTCCATGTTTCAACAAAGTGCAAACTTTGTTCAGTTTACTGGATTGCAGTCCTAAGAGTGCGTATTTTGGAGCAGATAAGAAACATTCTCGTGGGGAACCGATTTTGTCAAAAAACGCTGATGTGATTCAGCTCAAATGCTGTGTGGGAATGCTGACAAAAGTCTGGATGGAATGGATAAACCGGCCATGGTGCCCGCCTGCCGTGCGGGAGCTGCCGGCTCCTGTGTGTGGGGCTGCAGGGCTCCGGCTCTCTGAACCGCCAGGCTGGGGGGCTGCACACCTTCCTTCTGGCTGGGGGGGAGCGAGAAGCTCTTCTGAAATTCCTGCTTCAGGGTCTGTTAGCTGGGGAAAAAAAATAGTGGGTGGTTTGGGGTTTTTTTGTTAATTCTGAGTTGCTCTCCAAATCGCTTTCTTGGAGCGGGGTTTTTCTTTAACTATGCCGTGTTTTAGGGGTAAAAAGGGGATGGGGCAGGAACAGATTTCAGGGGGAATGCTTTGTAGGGTGGCATTTCTGCTTTACAGCAGGTGCTGGTAGGGACTGAAGGAGGGGGCTGAAGGGCTACATGCACAGATGGTGATAGGCCGTGCTGTACCAGTCTGGGAAAATGATTAATCAATACCACAGGGATTTATTCTAGCACTAAATTCTTTTAATTTAGCCTTATGTTTCTCTGCTCAGGAGTTCTGTAAGAGAATGTTCTAAATGTGATGCTGATTCAGGATCGTGGTGATTTTTGAAAGTAATCAAAACAAGTCTCTGTTTTTTAGCTGGATCTTGTTGCAAATGGCAGTGAAGAGAACAAATGTTCTACCCATGTCTCTAATTGGAAGTTGCATAAATATGGCTTGGATTTTAATGAAGGGGACTTGGGAAAGTAATACTGAGAAATAGCAAATGATGAGTGAGCAAGATGCTTCATGCACATTTTCCATAATCCTATTGCACTTACATTGCTGTAGGCAACCTTCATTCTGTTACTTCCCAAGTTTTGAAAGTTTGCATTTCTGACTTTATTGATCTCTTAAAAGAAATCCTGTAACTTCGTACATTTTGATTTTTGGCAAAATAAAGAGGGGGGAAAAAATTAGAAATCACCTGAAAGGGCATCATTTACACCAGTGTAATTCATTAATAGCATTGGAACTTCTAAGTTCCTGATGCAGATCTTTGCTTCATGAGTTACTGGAGGATGTTGTCATTATTTATGGAGTGCTGGAGGAAGAAAATGTCTTCCACTGAGCACAAGACTCCTTATCTCTTGTTTAATGTTAGTCACCTTCCCTCTGCTTGACTTTTCCTCCTTGTCTTGTTCTATTCTCTCACCTAGGTCAAGATTTTACTAACCTGGTTTCTTTTAATACTTATTGCCTTGGAGTTTTCTGCCTGAGCTAGAACCTCTTCCCTCTCTGTGCTGGATTGTAAGGCTTCTTTTAGGCACTTCCTTCCCTCTGATGCTCCTTATCCAAAACAAGCCACCTTTTCTCCTAATCACAGCATGAAAGCTTCCTGTTCAGGATGTGCTTCCAGTACTTCCCCAACTGTTGGCAACCAGTTCTCCCCTACAAGGTAGTTCATCACATCTTTGGTTCCTGTCCTCTGCCTCATTTAGCTCTTCAGACCGTCTTCCCCCCGTCCTGGTTGTTTGTTTCCCACCAGCTTGCTGATAGCAATTCCCTCTCCCAATAGACACGTGCTTTCTCTGGTCAGCTCTTAAGTTTGTCCTGACTCTCTTCTCCCATTTCTGCTTCATGCCCAACCACTTTGCTGGTTCTCTTCATTTCCCTATTCGTCCCCATTGTCTGTCTGTCACCTTGTCAGTATTTCACTTTCTTCTTCCACTGCGGTGGAGTGACTGAGGTTGCTGGAAAGGTAGACCTGAATTGTCTGTGGGGACTCAACCTTAATCCAGCAGGAGCTATACTTAGAGGAAAAATAGCCTTGAGCCAAAGAACACTTGCTTGTTCCGTCAAAATGGCTCCTGATTGGACCTAATGTGTGTGGGAGGTTGGAGCACACCTCTGAAATCCTCAGAGATTTTAGTCAGATCCTTAAAAATACTTACACTGTATTTGTAAATATGTGTATGTTGTAGGCAAGGAGAACTTGTCACCCGACACTGAGGGCACAGACAGGTTCTTTCAGGGATCCTTGGCAGAATGATGATGATGGCACTAATCATAGGTACAATTAAATAATTATTTTCGTAACAAGATATTAGCACAGAATTTATTATTAGAACGGCACGTGATTTTTACAAGCAGAATCAGTATTGTACAATTTATAAGTAGCATAATACAGAATTTATAATACAACCTCATTTATTTCTGGACCCTTTGCACATCAATACAAATCTTTCATGCATCATATCAATATAACAATCATAATCTAGACTCACTGTTCATATAAAAGAATATGAGTCACTCCTTCAATCCTTGGAGGAGGGAGAGGACATCCCTGGGCACTGGTGCATCCCAGATCTCACTGTGCAGCACCAGCTCCGGTCCAAGTTCCCCCCTTAGGACTGGGGGCTGCTTGATTTATAGACAGTGTTGTGGGAGCTCTGAGACTCCCATGTTCTGTGGCCAGGCCATTGCCACCACCTGGTGGCCCTGGGTGCCTGGGGCCTTGAGGGCTGGCAAGGGAGGGAGCAGCCAGCATAGCACCCAGGAACCGAGGGGAAGAAGAAATCTCTTCATTTTGTCTCCTTGGTTGACAGGACCTTCAGGGGTTGATAATGAGGGGAAAGAGAGCACGGGGAATGGTTTCTTGCCTCATAAAAGGGTGCTAGTTATAGTGACCATGTTTCCAGGTGTTGGGAGCAGGGAATACCAGTCACAGAACGGCCCTATGAACAGTTGGTTTTGCTGTAAACAATTACTTTGGAAGAGACCTAAGCAACAGACAGCTGAATTTTACAACAGAATGTTGTTGACGTTATTAATGATAACAGGGGCTCCCAGGTTCCCTGTTAGTATCAGTGATGGGTGTGATGGGTGTTAGTAACACTTAAGGACATTTTATGCTGCAGAAATGACCTACAAGTGACTGAGAGCTGTGGTGCTAACTTCTGGGATGGGAAGAAGTTACTTAGAGTAATAAAAAGATGCATTAAACAGGAATGTAATGTGTAAAACCAAAGTCACTTAAGGCTGAGTATCAAGTTTGTAAAGCAGTATGCTATAGGATGGGTTTTTTTTCAAGGAATTAAGAGAAATTCTCTTCTTTAAATGTTTGCATTTACCAGATGAAATGCATAAATATCTTATAAGGAGCACTTTGATGTTAATGGGAGGAAGATGGTGAAGCAAAATATTTTTTATTTTGTCTCTTCTGAAAGAGCATATGTTTGAGTTCTATAGATGCAATATATAGCATATCCTCAAGTGGTGTTCACAAAGGTACTTTCCACTGTCATCCTTAAGTAGGACATAGAGCCCCTAAATACCCATGGAAAGTTAAATGCAAGGAGCAGAAACTAGGCTCTGATCCAAAACCAGTTGAAGCTGATTAAAAGACTGCATTTGGCTACCGAGAGCTCTGGCTTAAGCCACTAACAAACTAGAATTGAGTTTCAGGTGTTCAGGCAGGCTTCTTGTGTTTGTTGAGTTTGTGGGTTTTTCTTCTGATTTGTGTTTGAGATTCTGTCCATGATCATAGGATATGTCCCAATATGTACAGCACCTGAAGTCTTGCCTATTTTCACTATTGAGTTCTAGAAATAGTAATTAGATAATATTCAACACCTTAATTACACTTAACCACAGAATATGTGTTGGGGGTTTATGGCTTGACACTATATAGGTATTACCTAGATTGTGTACAGTTGTATACCTACACCACAGGTGTACATAGGGATGATGTACTCACTCATATAAGATACGCCTACAGCTGGAATAGAGTAGAGGCAAGGAAAATATCTTTCCTTTGCATAGTTTGCAATTCTTGGTTTGGCTAGTGTTAGTGTGCTTCCCCATTCTTCCCATTCTGTTACATATCTAAACTTTTCAAACAGTGAAACAGAAGAGTTTTTCATATAAGAAGTATCTGTAGAGTTGCAAATATAGGTTAAAGGGAGAGGTGATGGTCTTGCCTGACTCAGATGACTGTTTTGTTTTACTTGTTTGCATGCTTATCTTCTGTTTTACAAATAGAAAATAAAATATTTACATTTTATAGTAATGTTTTTTGAGTGCAGTCCAAGTTAGTTCCTTCACTTAATTTCACTTGGCATGTTTCCCCAGTGAAGTTCAGGCCGGGCTGTAAAATTATAGCTGTAATGTAGCTACTAACTATCCATGTGCTGTGTCTCCGGTTTCTTCCAGTTGAGAAAAGTTGGAAAATCACTTTTGGAATTGAGTGAAGATTTCATTCCAAATGTTAGTAGAAGTGTAGAGCTTGTTCTCTCTTCTATCTGAGCTCCATTTCACATATACTGTTCAACAGTAAAGTTTGCCACGCTACAGAAAAGGTTTTGAAAAACTCTGACCTACTGATCTGTAATGTATCATGAGGAGTGCGTTGTAGCACTTGAGGGTCAAAATGTTTGCGTCAGTTTGGGGAGATAAATTGGAAATTGTTTTAAAGAATTTCTTTCCTATTTGACCTCTAGGTTCCAGCAAGATGTGGAGTGACAGTCCGAGACAGCCTGAAGAAAGCTCTGATGATGAGAGGTCTTATTCCAGAATGCTGTGCCGTTTACAGAATACAAGATGGGTATGGTTTGTGTGGGATGGCCTTTTGTTCTTAGAATCCCTTACTGGAGCTGCCCAGTATGGCCAGTTCTATCCATCATTGTGGAAGTTGTTTTCAAAGTTGAGAATTATATGATACTTTTCACTAGAACAATTTGTACCTCGAAGACATGTTGGAAAGAATGGCAAACTCCTAGAAAAAGGCTCAGGCATAATATTGAGTAATATGAGCTTATAGACTGCTGGCAAAACACCCATTAATCAAACTTGTGCTAACCAAACAAGTATTTAATAGATTGTGTTAACTTCTTGGTTTTATTTCACCTGGTTGTAATGCATTCTTAACTAAAAACAAAAATTCCCTTGGGGGGAAAAAAAGAGTTTTCAGGCCTAAAAATTTCGTAGATTATTTTAGTGCATACAATTAGCCATCTCTGTGGAACTCTTACGCAACAGGTACTTTATTTGATCAAAAAGGCATCTGTCACCTTGGAACCAAGGAATCGGCTACTACTGGAGCTGACTGGAAAAAGGTGCATTTCCTTCATGCAGTTTGTCCAGGGAAGCTGTGCCTTATTTGCTGTGTGCCTCTGTCTTGCCTTTAAAATTTCCGGCATTTAGAGCCCGAGTAGTAACCCCCCCCCCAGTGCAACGTTTTAGCTGATCTCACAACGTTGGCAAGAGACGTGCAAGGGCTTGTGCTCCGATGCTAATGAGAGGCTTATTTGCACTTTAGAGAGAAGAAGCCAATTGGCTGGGACACAGACATTTCCTGGCTCACGGGAGAGGAGCTGCATGTGGAAGTCTTGGAGAATGTGCCACTCACGACACACAATTTCGTATGTTCGTTTTGTGAGATACTGAGGAGGGTTACATTAACTTTGTACTTTCAAATTCAAATCAGCAACTTGGAATATTTTCTATCTGTGGCATGTGGTGGGAGTTGCAAAAGAAGTTTTTAATCACAGTAGCTTAAGTGAATTAGTTAGAATTGTATTTGAAGTAAGTGATGTTAGAGTACTTGATCGCCCTTAAAACTTTAAGGTTTGGATGGAATACACCCTCTAAAATCTATAAATGTAGGGGGTTTAAATCAGCACTGCATTGCAGAGCTGTAATAACTATCTACTATTTTAGTATTGCTGTATCTATGAAATGTATTCTGGGCCTCCCTGCTGGCTCTGCAGCAGCAATTAACTAATGAACTAACTATTCCCAGAGCAGTGCTGACATCATCAATGATGCTAGTGCACAAATATGTTTTGACCTGATAAGGCACCAAGTAAATGGAAGCTGCTAAACAAAATCCATCTAAATGGTACCAACTACATACACAATCCTGGAAATAGTTTGTCGTATTGGGAAGAAAGACCTTCTATTTCAATTTTAAAAATACCAAAATTTTATCAGCAAACTGCTTAAAATATTTTACTCAATCTAGTTGGGCTATGGCTAGTTAGATGAAATGTAGTAGGCTTAACATTTTTTAATATCTTTCTGAAATTTTGATCATTACATGTAGTAACAGAACTAGAACGTATTTCTATGCAAGGTTTATCTATATTAGGAAATTAACTAGATCATTTCTCCCCCCTGTAATTTGGGGATGATCACCCTTTTGTGATTCTAAATGATCACCCTTTTGTGATTCTAAATATTTGAGTTTCAGTAATCAAAATTAAAACTATATGTGTAAATATACATTGAAGCCTTATATATAAGCCATATGTGTATTTCCAGTCCTGTGAGTGTTGGACAGAATTGTTATTTGGCTCCTGGAAAAATTAGAAGATAATATTTCAGCAGCTTTTGTTTTTATAGGTTGTGTCCCATTAACTTCTGTATGTTTGTCCCTAGCATGATAATAGTGCAGTTTTGCTTCAGATTTGCTGCCGTATCTGTTTGGTACATAAAACTGTGGCTCTAGCATCAAAAAAGAGGCTCGTTGAGCGCATTTGAGGGAGACAAAAGCAAATAACCTGTCTCAGGTTTACAGAAGGGCTCTGTGTAATTGTGACCGTCTCTTCCATCGTAGGTACGAAAAACATTCTTCACGTTAGCGTTCTGTGACTTCTGTCGGAAGCTGCTTTTCCAGGGGTTCCGGTGCCAGACGTGTGGCTACAAATTTCACCAGCGCTGCAGCACAGAAGTGCCACTGATGTGTGTTAATTATGACCAACTTGAGTAAGTAATCACAATTGGTTTTCCAGTTGAACTTTTTAATAAGTGTACAGCTGTCAGTGGTTTCTTGCGTTAAATCTGGAATTCAGGAAGTCCGAGGAGGTGCCTGAAAAAAAAAATATAGGGGTTCAACTGTTCTTGTGAGACTACTTAATTCATATTCTTTCTTTGCTAGCTCAGACAACTAGTTCATATTTCTTTGCTGGACTATGAAGTGCTTTCTTTGAAGCATGAGTAGGGTTTTTGAGCACTTGATTGTATCAGACAGACTTCTCATTGTTCACAGTTGTTATTATTAATCAAAACTGGTTCTTTATTATGTGATGGCTAGGGCCCCTGTTTAAATTTTTAACTCTGTGTTTATTTTCTTCAACCTGAAAAAATGTTAAGAGACACCAATTGAATATAGTGAAATTGCAGTTGGTTTTACAGGGATTGAAAACAAATCTATTAGCAAGATAAATGCCTAGGTAAGAAACAAAAGAAAACGTCCCAGTCAGTCTTGTTCTTCAGTTGAATTTCTGATCTATTTGTGTAAGTCTTTGATGTAGGTTAAGGATCTGGTGTAAAATGGCTCTGTGTTCTATTTCATCAGTTTTAAAAGAGGCTATTAAGCTTTTAAATAGATTTTCATATAATGAATAATTTAAAATGCTAGTTTTTCCCCCAAGAACTAATTGAGTTTCATCTTATGTTTGTAACTGTTTACATGGGCTTCTCTGGAGTTTGTGCTCAGGGTTTATGGATTATGTAGTTGTATCCATTTTTTGGCATTACATCAGTGCAAATGTTAAAATAAGTTGATGTACTCAACATATAGGTATAGGTTGTGCATTCTTGAGGAACCAGATGTTTGCAATCCAACTAAAAGATTAGAAAATTACTTTCCACAAAGGTTGTGTTTAAGGCATGATCTTGTGATCCTCTCTGAAGTAAATAATATTTTTAACAAATCTTACAGATTTAATGTCTAAATATAATATTTATTTTAAGATTTAGATTCTGATCAGTGGGCTTTTGGGGGTGTCTTGTAGTCTTTGAGTGTTATATTGTGAAGCTTCTGGGTTTTGCACAAGTTAGGTTGTTTTTGTTTTGTTCTTGCCTCACAGTTTGCTGTTTGTCTCCAAGTTCTTTGAACATCACCCCATACCACCGGAGGAGGCCTCCATAGGAGAGACCACCCCAGCATCTGGATCGTACCCCTCAGTGCCCCCCTCAGAGTCTGTTGGGTATGACCTTATTCCTGCTGTTTAATAAGATAACATTTCAGTACTATGCTTAAAAACACTCAAAATACTGCTTTGCAGCTCTTACGTTTTTGTAATCTGACTTGTCATACAAATATATCCACCTATGTTTAACTTAAAAGAAGTGAATGTTTTCATTCACAGGAATGATATAAATTAGTAATGAACAAAAGTTAAATGTGTATGTAACTGCAGAATTGAGGCCTTCCCTGTTAAACTGATTTCTTCTACATGCTGGCTTAGACCTGGTCTAAACTGGAAAGATTTTATACTTAAAATTATTACAAACCTAAACTATATCCTCACAAATTCTTTTAGTTGGTTATCAAACTACAGTTTATTTGCCTTGAAGTGACATACCTCAGTTTCAGAATAAACCACACCACACAGGTTGGTGTGAACATGTGCCAAGTCCAGGTTCCTAATACTGCTTTAGTAGCTTTTCCACATACACATTGCTTTAGTATCCTCCAGACCAGCTGTCTTCTTCCTGTTCATGTTGGGATATACCAGTAGCATCTGTTTGCTGCAGCTCCAGGTTTTGCAAAATTAGACTTCTAAAACTGACCATCCCCTCTGTATTTCCAACAAGATTCTGGACCCTTTCTCCTTGAAGAGATAAGTGACCATATTTAGGTGAAACCCAGTAGCAAAGATATCAATGCCACCATCCAGCTCTAGGTAGCTGAACAAATCTTCGGGAAAGAGTAACTTAGGGATGTGTATCACAGTCAAGAAACCTGATGCAGATTTATTAAGAACACCAAATACAAAAACCTTCAGAAAACTATCCCCAGGACATGTGTGCTGCATGGAATGGAGCTGCATTTGTCAGAGAGGCTCTTCTGGATTAGTGAGCCTTGTGCCCAGACTAAAGCAGAAACAAGCTGGAAGCTACACAGGCACCTATGGACTCTTAACTAGAAGATAAATTCTCTGGGCAACCAAGACTCTTTTATGGAAGATCAAATACGATGCCTCCCAGGAAAATAGATTGATAGTCCTGCAGAGGGAACCTCGTTTGGTAAGTACAGAGATTATCTTCTTATTTGTACTATATAGTACCTGCAGATTCAAGTAAATTCAAAAGTGCTTCTCCCAGGTAGCTGATGTTGCCTTTATATCCCATGAATGTTAATATAGGAGATTGTGGACAAGGCTGTTATGGTTCTCTTAAGTGCAGCAGGCTCTGCCTTTCTCATGGTACAGCTGAAATTATAACCAGACTAGAACTATTAATCCATGAAAAACTTGTTCATACCAATTGTGTTAAACAGCAGCAGATGCCAAAGGCACTATATAACCCTAATCCTAATACTCTCAATTTCCCTGCTTTTTAATTGTCTTTGCCTCACATTAGTCCATTCTTACCAGTTTATGAGGACACAACAGTATGAGTTATCTTAATTGATAAGACTTCAGTCGGTCTTAGTTTTGTGAAGTGAAAATGGAAAGGAAAAGCTGAAGCCAAAACTGGTTAATGCCTTAAGGTTTTTAACTTGACATATATAAAAATATTAACATTTAAATATACTTGCCAATTGGTGTTAAGACACTTTTCCCAAGTGTTGAATCTGTAAATGTTTGTAATTGCAGAAGCTGTAAAAAGTGTCTGGCTTCCTCCTTTTTGCTTTCTTGCTTTGCCATACACTTCATTGTTAAACAAGCAAATAAAAAAAAGGCATACATCATGTCTGCAATGTTAATTTTGAAAATGGTTTATGATTATCAGCTGGTGTTCATAAGTAATATGCATGTTAGTCAGGAAGTTTTCCCCAAGCATCTGTGTGTGGAGTTCTTTCCTTTCCAGAACTAGCTCAGATGTTATTATATGAGCAAATAGCGCTGACCATACCTTTTTCCAGGTATCTTTTTGCCTTTCTTTAGTAATACTTCTCTGCTTTTAAAAAACATAATTGTGGAAACGTTCATTTGTCTGAACTTAAAAAGCTGGCCTTTTCCATAAAAGCATATTCTTACCTGTGGTTTTGTTAAAGGGTATTGCAACAATTTGGGACAACAGGTCAACTGGAACAAAAAAAAAGGCTGACGTTTGAGGTTATCTTGTCTGGGAGGAGAATAAGTGATTGAAATTTGAGAGTTGGGCAATGGGATGTAAAATATGAGGAATTTTCACTTGAATAACACTGAATAGATTAATAATTGTTCCTTTGATTTCTCTGTTCTCCTAGCATCTTGCATGGCACAGCCCCCAGAGGAAGGGATGTTACTAATCGTTTGGTAAACCCGAGGAAAGAGAAGGCAAACATCCTTCCCTTGTGAAGGGGTTCCAGCAGCAGGCAAAGTGCCCAAAGAAAGGAAGTTTGTGTTGCAAGACAAGCTCGAGAGCAAAGGCGTGTGTGACATGCTGAGACATTGTCAAGGGATCAAATGGAAAAGTGTGGAAGAGAAAGGGACGTAAAGGAAAAGACCATTGGACGTGATACAAAAGCTGCTAAACGTGCTGGAGAACTGTTTCACTGTGGTCATGTGTAACATCCTAAAGCAATCCAGTCCTGTAGCCCTTCGTTCTTCCAACTGAAAGCCTTAGGCAGTCCCTCCAGGTGTTCCACCCAAAGATGAGGGAGCACATATTGTCCCACTTGCACATCTCTGAACCCCTTATAAAGGTGTGTCCAGCCTCCACATGAGGTCTTGTGTCCCATTTTAGTTTCTTTCCGTTTGCACACTCCTCTTGAGCTAAAGCAGCCATCCTAGTGGAAAGAAATACAAGAAGTGTAGGTCTTCCTAGAGAGCCATTTGTAATAAAATCAAAGTAAGCAAACTGTATATGATACATTGTATTCATTTTGTTCATTGCACTGTCATAAAGTTTCTTCTGTATCTTTGCTCGGAAAGCGCAGAATTTCTGTGAACCCAGTTCCCTCCATCTCAGACACCTGAATAAGGGAGAGATTAACCCTTCAGAATATTCCAAACTTGTCTTTTTCAACTCTGATCTGTTCTCTTAGATGTTGTGATGTTGGACAAAACTCAGCACACACATGAGGCAGGTGTTATGGCAGGGTAAGTAACCTGTGGAGTGGGTGTAAGAAGGGCACGTCGGTCAGACTTGAAACAGCACAGGGGCAGGCATTTGGAAAAACCCAAAAAGGTCTACTTTGCTCAGGCAGAACACTGCTGGTAGGGAAGTTGGCAGCATCTTGGCTCTTGGAAAAACAACATTTCCCAATATGCTTCATCTTCTAAGTTGGAGGAAGAAAGAGGGAATGTCTGGTGCACCATTCTTGGAAGCTTGCCAGTCCCTGCCTTTGAGCAGGCTCCAGCCTGTGATTAAACACCTCTGCTTTCCTTTCTGTCTTCCAAATGTTCACTGATCATTCTGCCTCAACTGAAGATATTTAAATGTCTAGAAAAGCTTCTGAAAAGCCAAGGAAGGAAAGACACAGTCTTACAATATTGTATTTAGTACTACAATGTCATTTAGATCCATTTAGATGGTGTTTAAGTGAGCAAAAGCTTTGTGTTTTATTTCATAAAACAATGACATTTTCCCCTAAAAATGCCGGCAGAATCCTTTCCAGGCCTCTCCATGTAAATGTTCTCAAAGTTCCTACAGAATGCAACTTGATACGCGTTCTTGCCAAGCAGAAAAGGTCTGGTACTAGAATCTATAGAAAAATCATTTTTAGCCCATACAACAGGTGGGGGAAACCTCTTGCTCTCCAAAACTTTATTAGAAGAACACGCTAGTGAACTGACACCTGGTTTGGAGGACTAATTACAGCAGCATGATTCTCTTGATAGCCCCTGGTGTATGAAGCTTTTGGAAATTTTAGGCTTATCAGCTCCAATCTGGTCCCAAAGGCCAGTATAAAGAAATGCACACTGTTGTGATAATCCTGGCCGTTGTTTTTCACCTACAAACCAGCATGGATGAAAACAAGTTATCATGGTATAGAAAACTGCACTGATTTTTATGAGGTAATGACTGTTACAGATCTGTCTCATGTTACTTTTAGACTGACTTCAAAGGGTGCTGCAAGAGTGATCTTCACATTGTAGTTACAAACTGATACTGCTGTCCTTTTCTCCAAAGCACCATTTCATTTGAGGTTATTCAATATTTCCAGGCTGCAGAGTTGGGGAAAAAAAAATATTATGTTTTCTGGCAATATCTGTGCAGTACCATGATAATTAAATCAGAACCTGTTTGACCTCAGCAATTTACAGTGCTAGTGTAGCTGAAATACCCTTGTATCCCAGATTCTTAGCAGTCCTTAGAAGCTGCTTGAAAATGGAAGTGCACTGTGTTTTTCATTAACAGCAGTAACAAAAACTCAAATCCAGTCATACTCTGGTGTAAACAAAAGTAATCAAAAAAAGCACCTTAATACGCATTTTAGGTGTGGCCTACGTATGAGTGTGCAACCTACAGGTGAATAGTGTGTACAGTACTGAGCCCTGTGGCTAAACCGAGATGTACTTGTTCAGGCTGGAAGGGGGATAGGGAAAATCTCACAGTCCATTCAAGAAGGAACTGGCACACACCTCAATTGGAGCTAGGTGAATGTGAATTTTCAGTTTAAGCATTTGCCCAACTGCAGCAAAATAAAAGTACAAGCAAAAAAACTCGAAGTCCAAACTAACATATTTTAAGAAAAATCTTTCCTGAGTAGACCAGCTCTTAATTATGAAACATCACATTGGTGAGTTAAAAGAGATTGCACAAAGTCTGTATAAAAATCTTCTTTCATTTTTGTAAAGTAAACTAACTTATATCATTACAATTTCTAAAATCTGGTGGAGGTACTGTCTATGATTTTATAAAATTGCGTGTTCATATATAACATACCATGTGTGGACACTTCTCTGAGTTACCTTACTCTTTCCTGTGGATCCAGTTTTGTGGACTAGTAAATCTCTGGACATATTGGCATTTACTGTGCTTGCTAAAAGGCTATCAAAATTTTACATCTTATATTCAGTTATTCTTGTCTCCTGACAAAACCTCTTTCTGCTCTGTCTTGATAAAAAGGGAGGGAACAATGTACAGATACATGGTCCAAGGTAAAAAGCATGCTCAGTCATATTGCCAGCCAAGGTTATAACATTAAGCTGAGATTTGGCAACTGTCAGCTTGTTGTCTCAGAAGCTGAGAATCATTGTTGAAGGAATGCCCACATCTAAGATGGGAGAAAGTGGTCAAGATGAGGTAGTGTAATTACTCCAATATTGATCTTTTTTGTAGCAGGTCTCCTTTAGCCAGGTGGCTGTAAACAGCTCACAAAGTCCACAGGAGCAACAGAAACTCAGATCCTGGTATTCAGACTGCTACTCCTTGAAGCCTCAGCCTGCTGTATGTGTATGTCACAGTAAACAGTTCTTTGTAGGAGTTTTTCTGGTCCTCTTGATTTTTTTTTCTTTTTTTCCCCCCAATGTGTTTCCGTAGCCTACAGAACAAGTTTTGGGACTGGCCTGGAATAGGCAATGTCACCCTTTTCCCAAATGGTGATGGCTGGTCATTTTAGCTCCAGTGTCACTTCTGCTCCTGTAGAGCAATTAATATGCAAGACTACTTTAAGAACAGGCTTTTGGTAGCTCAGAGGATTGCCACATTCTTTGGGGTGACGTGCTTTTAGTCCCAAGGACACCCAGTAATAAAATTCTGATGGAGTACACAGCTAAGTGCTTATGAGGTTCCTATCTCTGGATTCTTGGTGTCTGAAGCCCAGAGATCCTCACAATAATAGTTCAGAGACTCCAAAAAAAAAAAAAAAAAGGCAAACTGTATTCTTTATTAGCCTGTAGTTATTTACTAAAGAACTGGACTTCCCTCAGTTAGAATTTAATGAGTGGAAAAAGCTATTCAAATTGTTTTCAAATATTTGTGACATAGCACGCTATCTGTGCTAGCAACATGATGGACATGGTGACCTGTGCCCAGAAATACAGAAGCAGCAGATGACCATTTATGACTCAAAGGAGGATGTAATTGAAACAGTGTTTTTTTCAATCTGGTTTTCTCTCTGTTGTCTTACTGATGATCACAGAAAATCTGGTTGCTTCTGTCCTCATTGTGTGGCAGAGCTCAGACAGTGTCGCACGCTCACTCCTACTGCAGTGATCTGATGGGTGTTCTTACACATCTCCCTTAATTTCCTTATTATCAGAGAACTCTCAGGAAGTTTGAGCAGGAATTAGCTATCCAGACAATGCCAGTACTGGCCAGCCTGAGACACTTTTTAGACCTCTTGTATTTTTTTGTGCAACATCTGACACACTTGCCTAAACATGAAAATAGAATGCCCTAAAATGTCAACTGAGTGCATTCCTAATATTTATATTCTGTCATGCTACAATAGGTAACTGATTTTTTGAAAATCAACATGGCTAAACCCCTTACCTCTTTCCTGCCACACTTCCCAAACATATGTATTTTACTGCAAGACTTACTAGGCTGTCGCTTGCATTAATTCGCAAGCGCTTTGTTTTACCAATCTCAATTTTGTGAGATTGTTGGCCAGAAAGGAAAAGATGACAGGTCCTTAGGATACAGGTAGCTCTGAGTTCTGGGACCGGTGCCAAACTGTATAAACTCCTCAATGAAAGGTAAGATAGTAGTGTTTAAAGCAGACCTGATTCTTAAGAACTGCCAGGAGATCCTGTTGAAAATGTTTGTTGCCTCTGAATACTTTTGGAGAGGCCAAGGAATGTTTACTTACAGGAGGTGGCTCCAGGACCTGTTGCTGCTCTATGCTGCTGTACGTTCTATTTCTGAAGCTTCTCCCTGTGGGCATTGCCTTTGTGGGCATAGTAATTCATCCCTGAGTCATTGAATGGGTAGAGGACTCCACTCCTCTCTTAGAACTTGCAAGAAAAACCCCAATTTCTAAAAACCTTGTTGTCAGATACCATGTGTACTTTAACACAAAGTTTTCTTTGACAAAGCTGGCAAATGTTTTCATTGACCTTTTGCCTTATATCCATTAGATTGAATCATTAGACTTAACAGGGACTGACCTTGACTAGAGTAAGAGATAATTGCCAGTTTATTGTACTTCAACAAAATTAGTGGATAACCAAAGAAGTGACATTCTGCCTTTCTATAGAAAAAAACCCAAGTGTTTAGATGTTTTGTCTTTTAAATATTCAATTAATTATACCATAAATTAAAGACTTTATCTACATTTATGACTGCCAGTGTTTAAATTTCTTTAAGAATCTTTTCTGTGTAGTCTGAACGCTTATCATTCAAGTCAAACGTATTGCAATGCCTAACTAGCACTGTAAATAACATTTGAAATGTTGCACTATTCAAAGTTATTACTTACAGATTGAGGTTAAAAGGTGATATGTTTATTTTTATTATCAATAGTACATTGGCCATGTTATTTTTAGTATCAGTAATAATTGGCCATATTATTAATCAATTAGTTTGAATGACCAGATGTAATTTTCACTCTGTATTTACTGATCAATGATCCTATCCATGCAATTTGTTTTGTGACGTTTTCTGACTGTAAAATTGATGTGAGATGTTAAGCTTTTTTAGTTCTCAGTGGGCTACCATTTAAAAGAGTGTATTGTATTGCATTGACTCAGGAAACTGCAGAGTATCTTTCTATCTGCAGTGCATGTTGGGCTACATGAGTTTTTCAGATCAGGATTTATTGTTACTAGTTTAGTATGGCATGGTAGAGTTTTTTGTTTTGTTTCAACTCAGAACACTTCACAGCCATGTAATTAGGTAGTTTATACAGCAGAGAGTTGTTGTAATTGATCATAGGGGAGTAGAGATCGTTCATTATAAATTGTTTTTATTCAGGCCTTTAGATCAGTTTTTTTAATGTATGTATTATTATAGTTGAAAAGGACTTACCACACCCACTATGCAGTGTTTGAAGCCATTTGTAGACCTAAATCCTCTTTTTCCTTGACTTTGTTTCTCAGACCACCAATTCTCCCTAGTCCTTCTCCTTCAAAATCCATTCCAATCCCACAGCCCCTCCGACCAGCAGATGAAGACCATCGGAATCAGTTTGGGCAACGCGACCGATCCTCTTCAGCTCCCAACGTCCACATCAATACAATTGAGCCAGTCAATATTGATGTAAGTGTTAATAACAATTAGATCAAGAATAGTAGATTTGATGGGTTCATTTTGAGTATCAGTGCATTAAGTTTATCATGTGTACACAAGTGTGTTTCTAAGCTAATCCTCAGTGGTCTATCAGAGTCTTCAAGGATCATTCATTTTTCATTTTTTCATAGATTCATTTTTGCTGTTGAGAGCTGTAAGAATACAAATAACCCATTCTCCAAAAGGAGAACTGCCTTTTGACAGTCCTGTCCTTTTCATTTTCATAGAAACACTTTGCCCCAAACCACTGCTTTTTTTTTTCTGTCATTAGTCCCAAGGCTTGTGCTCCTAACTGTAGCCAGTAATGCTCTTAATGTGTGTTAAACACATTTTTATGCAAGATGGAGATTTTTACTATTTGTATTCCAAGTAACATTTCTGGCAATGAAGAAAATTGAATTATTAAATTAAACTGAGTTCAGATATACTGATAGTACCCTAGGATTTCAAGAGCCTAGTATTTGTTGTTCTGAGCATTCTTTCAGTGTTCAGAAACAGCTACACTTAGCCTGTTTTCCACGCTTTTGAAATCTCTCAGTGGTGAAATATAACTAATAACAGTGGTTGATATTAGTATAAGGACAGCTAATACCTTTCAAAATGTTGGTCACAACAACCGCTTTCTAATTTTGCTAAAATATGCAGCTTGTATTTTACCCTTAAGTCTGCTCTCTAGAAATTATTCATTTGTCAGATGAGTAGTCTTGAAGTCTACTTGGACACTGAGGCACAAAATCTGTTTTGCAAATGAGCGGATGGAAAGGTGAAATGTTAGTTTTGAGACTATGTCTGTGTAGACATTTACATATGGAATATGGCACTGGTGCAGCTGAGGCATAACCAGCGCCTTCAGCAGCAGCGTAGGTGTATAAGGGAACAAATATAATTGTGTAACAAAAAAGGGAACAAAGGTAATTGTGTAACAAAAGGAAAAAAAGCTCTGTAATGAAAATGTTGGAATACAGATGGAAACTTAGAATTTTCTACTTTTCTTCGGTTTAGAAAATCCTTAGTGTAGTTTGCTTTTAGTTGCAAAAGATCCTCTCGGTTCACCGTGTATTGCAAGCAAATATTTTGCAAGCAAACCTTTTGCAGTTAGTCATTTCTGAGGAGAACAGAGTGCACCTAGCTATGCAAATCAGGTGTGTTGTTACAAGAAAAAATGGAGCAGGATTCATCTGACTGATGTACCTCAGTACAGGAAATTGATGTCCCAGCTTCTAATATGACACTTCAAATCGTTTGTGCCACAAACGGGGTAACTAGAACATTTGGTTCAATATTTCTTCATACATTTTGGCCAGCTGCGTTTTTAAATCAATATTTTCATGTCAAGCATCTGTTTTGGGTAGTGTACATTCCATTTTACTACTGAGAGATGCTGCTTTAAAGCAACTGATTTTGAGAAGTTTAGTAGTTGTTATAAATAGTTTTTTGGAGTCGCTCCTAGTCGGGATAGGAAACCACTTTTCTTTCATGGGCAACAGATGACATTATGGGTTCTCAAATTGATCAATATCAATTGCTTTCAGAATCTAAATGTTATACCTAAATTAAATACAGATTTATTTTTTTTTTAATTTTTGTAGGAATTGATTAGAGACCAGGGTTTACGAGGCGAGGGAGGTAAGTAATGTTTAAACTAACTACTGTGTTACACTTAATTACACAACTGCTCTGTCCCTTCCCATTACCCTACTTCCTTCTACAAAACACAGGGACAAAGGAAAATATGACTAGAACAAGAAGTGAATTACATTTGCTTGTCCATGAACTTAGTATTTGTCTCACAAAGATTTGAGTCATTTGCTGGTCATTCTGGGAGCGGGGGAGATGGAAGGAGAAAACGTTTTGAAACAGAATCTAGTTCTTTTTAGCTTTAAAATTAATTTGCATTGTCACTTCTTTACCCTCTCTCTCTCACACACACACACACACACACACACACACATTCACTCACATGGCTGCACACAGATACACTGTAACTTCCCAAGTCTCTCTCAAAGATTTTTACACCTGTTCTTACATTTTCACCCATGGAAACAAGAGGGTTTTTTATTGAAAAGCACCAACACGGTAGATGGGCCTTCCATATGAACTGCTGCATCCTAAAGCAGTGTGAAATACTCCGGTTCTTCTCCCCCTCTGCCCCGCTGAAGTTGCTGCTTTGCTGTACTGCATGCCTGTGCTACTCTTGGAAGCAGGTTGCTAGGACCTTTCACTAAAGCCAGATTTTTTTATGTTTCCTTCAGTAACATAACAGCCCTAATTCACAGTTCAGTCAGAACTAGTACCAGAAAGTTTATTTTTCGTCACATGTTGAGCACAGGTCTGTTAAGTCACGTCTCCCACTGGCCTTTGAAGTCCTGAGAGGGCTTCTTATGTGCTGTATTATATTCCTATGAATATAATAATAAAATAGAAATATTGGAAATAGAGAAGTAGTAAGTAGGGCAGGCATATGACAGTTTTTCCAGCTCTAGATCAGTAACGACAGTTGTCTCGTTCTAATTACAACTTGCTTGAGCCATAAGTTAGGTCTGAATTACCTTAGTGCACTCTTTCCTGATCTCTAAGATTTGGTTCTGTGGGCTGTCACTGATTTTCTTTGTCCCATGCAAATCTGGTATTTGGTAGAATGCTACCTGCCTACTGCGTTTTGTTTGATGGAGCTGTCTTTAGTTATGCCAGCGATAGAACACTTTTGAAAAAAGAAAATTTCCTTTAAACCTACAAGCTTACTAATTGAAAGTTACCAATTCTAACTATTTCTGTATGTGTTGATAGGTGTGGCTCTCCACAGTTTTGCCCGTTTTGTCCAGCATTTAAATGTTGTGCGATCATGTTGGTTTAACTTTTGATCATAAACTGTCTGTTTGGCATCTGAAAACAATTGGCTATTCCCGCTCCTGAAACAGTGTTATTAGTAATTGACTTTTTTTTTTTTTCCCCCTTCAAAGTTCAGAAGCAATCTATGAATAGGAGTCAAAGCATCCTAGTTATTTCCCATGACTTCTTTCATTTCTTCTATGTGTCTGTCTTTCTGTCTCTGCCTGCCCGTCTCTTTCTCTCTAACAGCCCCTTTGAACCAGCTGATGCGCTGTCTTCGGAAATACCAATCCCGGACTCCCAGTCCCCTCCTTCATTCTGTCCCCAGTGAAATAGTGTTTGATTTTGAGCCTGGCCCAGTGTTCAGAGGTAGTTGGGCTCTTCTTTCTTGTTTTCACCCAAACAAAATAAGTAAAACCACAGATGCTGTTTGTGCCTCACCCTCACACCGTGTGTATGTAAGTGTGTGAGTTTATCAAAACACCTCTGTTTTTTGCTTGGCCTGGCTGGAATGCTTTGAATGTGCTTTTCACACATACTCACTTTCACCTTTACACGCTTGAAAATTACTATAAATAAAGTCTGACTTAAATCTTCAAAAGCAAGGAATTTCATAGTTGAGGTTTTTCTGTGGACCTTAGCATAATTTTTCTAACCAAAGGTCCTTGGATTGCATTGCAGTGATTTTAAAGATAAAATTATGTCCTTAACTTAGAATTTCCTTGACTGTTCAGTTTAAGTCAGTTCAGTGCTATAACAGTTTTCTATATTTAATAGTTTTGTTTTGAGAAGTGATCTAGGAAATCAAATGTGAATTGCAAACATTTCCATTGATATCTTGTTAGGTCACAAGCTTTTCAAGTAATGTGTTTTGTCAACTTTGAACAAATACTTCATTTTGAGAATGTGCTGTTGACATCACATTGGTGTCCTAGATGCTTTAGACCATGTAGTTTTTATTTAGTGAGTAGATTTCCACTGAAACAGTATTTGTATCCTGTACTGTGTAAAATAAGACACTTAGATTTTCACATCATTGACCCTGGGGGTAATTCAGGCCTTAAGCTGTCAATGGATCTGTTGTATTGCACAAAATCCCCCAAAAATTCGGTGGGATTTTATATGCTGGAGAAACCAACTACTGAGTAACAGCATGAAATGTAAATTCTTGTGTTTATACATATACATGTCGAAATGGTCAGCTCAGTGCATGTAGTGTGGTTTTCAAATGCTACCATCTTGGCTGTTTCAAAGACTTTTGTTTCAGAATGTATCAAGAGCAGTTCACCTTATGAACTTGTAAAGTTCTTCCAGAAGTCTTTGTAAGAAGACAGGTGTTCCCAACAAGCAGACTGGCTACAGAATGGAATACGTTACATACAGCTTCAGAGTCCAAGCTGTTGACTTAAGTCCAACATTATCTGAAGTATTCTACTCTAATAACTTGGAAAACAGGCCATCTGGTATTATTATGAACAGATTAACTACAATGTTCTGCCATGTGCTGTAAGCATTTTTGGTGAAGGGTGAATATTGCGCTAGTGTTTCTATATTGTGGTATTTAAAATCAAGTAGGAGACTTTAGTTACGTCGAAAGAAAATGCATTCTAGTAGAGCTTTGCTATTGCAGAGAAAGTCTGTAACCCAGTAAACTTTTGGAAAGTTACTCATGTTCTGGAAACATCATACCCTTAATTTCATGTATGTGTGATGAATTACATAATAAATTTATGACAGTCTAGTGGCTGTAACATAAACACAAGTCCTTCCTTCAGGTCTTGTTAGGATGGACTTCCAACTGGTTATAATTGTAGTTAGGATGTCTAATATGCATCATTATTGTTGCTTTATCATATGGGACAGAGTTTACAGATGCTGAGTCCCATTTCTGATGTCTTTGTATGTCATTATTTTGTGCTTCCACTTCTAAAGTTATAAATTTTAGCTCAGTGAGGACAGTGGTGGATATGTTTAGTCTGATAAATTAGCGTGCACTGAATGGCTGAACTTGAGCAACAGTTTTAAAAGCCACAAAGTCAGTTTTTTAGCTCAAGTTGGTATTAGGAGGCACTTCTTGGTTAAGAAGGGGGTTGCTGAAAGAATATGAGGAGGAGTATTGTCTTCCACCACTTTCCAGAGCACTAATGTGAGAGAAAGCATTGTAATGTTAGAGGTCTTGTACAATGACATACATTGTTTAGCAGAGCAGCATGAATTTAATTAACAGTTGACCCTATTTCATGTCCTTTGCATTGGAAGGGTCAGCATAACCTTGTTACGAATAATTGTGGTGTATTTTAAAAAGCAGTGTCTAGCTGAAGTGCTCCATTTGTAAAGGGCCATTGGGGCTCTGAAACAACTCTCTTAGTGACATTTTCCTGCACAGATTTGTTTAGATAACATACAGGCTACAGATATACTGTTCTTTTTGTGTTTCATAGAATATGCTTCAAATAGCTAACTAAAGTACTTGTTATTTTTTAATCCTTTCTACAGTCTAATATTTATTTTTAAATAAGAGCTCTCTGCTAACAGATAGCTTTAAAACAGCCAAATGGTTTTCAGGTGGCACTTGGAGACTGAACTAGAAAACATTTCAATTATTTGCATTTAGTCTGTCTTGATTCCAAAATATAGTATTTCAGCTATTTGCTGGGTTTCTAAAAGCACAGCTACAAGAAATCTCTGAGGTAGATGCTGCTAACTAAAATGCTACTACTTTTCTGCTCAAAGAAACTGATGGAATTAAAAAAATACATTTTAAAATATTTTTTCTTACTTAAAAAGACATTGTCCTTCTGATAATTCATGAACAAGAGACTGGGGACTATCCATATAGGGATGTTTGCTATAGACTTGTCTCTTCCTGAGCTCTGAGACTTGAGTGCTAATCTAGTGTTAGGACAATATTCCTAGGATGTGTTTGTTCCCTCTTAACATTTGCATTGATGTTTGGAGATACTGCATCTTAAACACAGTTCTTGCACCTGATAATCAGTGCATTCTTGTAAACTGGACTCTTACAGATAAAATTATCCTGTTTCTGAAATTTAGGCTCAACCGCAGGTTTGTCTGCAACACCTCCCGCCTCTTTGCCTGGGTCACTAACCAATGTGAAAGCGTTACAGAAATCACCAGGACCCCAGCGGGAAAGGAAGTCATCCTCATCCTCAGAAGACAGAAATAGAATGGTAAGGAAAAGATCAGCTATTCTCATTTGTAGTGTGGGATATTCATAGTACAGAAATACTACACAGTTGTGGTCCTCTCACTTTTCTTTCATCCCAGCAATCTGAATTATTTTGAAGATGACTATGGTGATGATCAAGGACTTTAAACTAGAAATAATTGAGTGGGAGAACCACTTTAAAACCACTTTGAACCAATAAGTAATTGTGGGACTGAAATATAAATCACTTAATTAATTGACTAGACTCACTTTTACTCGCGTGCACCCAAATGTTTGGTGTGCTTCATATTGTAATGCCAGTTTCCCTTCACATAACAGCTTAACTTTTCCCACCATGATTCATAAACTTTGAAAGTAACAAATGTATGTAACACATTTTTATGTAACAATGCATAAAAATATCTGCATTTTTAAATTCACAATTTAACATTATGATTGAATAAGAATTGAAAAATAAATGTTACTTTCTTTTTGGGAATAGTTCCTTAATATTTTCTGGTTTTAATGCTGCCAGAAAGCTGTGGGAAATATTTAATGCCAGGAAATAATTTGGTATAGCTGTGTCCTGAGGTTTTATGTATGGCTGATTGGAAAAGTCAAAAACAATACCTGAAAAAAAAAGGCTTTTTAGAACTTTAATGATATGAAATGCTGATGCCAAATCTTTAACAAAGGAGCTGTTTTCACAGGCATTAATGCACTTGTTGTTTTTTTTCTACTCTTTATTGTTTTTGCACATATATAAAGAAAACTCTTGGTCGGCGAGATTCAAGTGACGATTGGGAGATACCAGATGGACAGATCACAGTTGGACAAAGAATAGGATCTGGATCATTTGGAACAGTCTACAAAGGAAAGTGGCATGGTATGTGGCCATCATGGCAAACAGTTGTTCTTCAGCAAGTCACGCTGCCTGCCAGGGGTCACCCAACTGGAATGTAATAGGGAGAGTCACTGAAGGGCCATAAATGTGGTTTTTTAATTAATAAGTAGTGTAAGGATTTCATATTGTTTAGAGACTCAACTCTTGCATGTAATTCTGAATTAAGGGATTGTTAGGCTAAACACAAAACAGTTATTAGGTCGAAATATCCATCCTGATGAATGAGGATTTCAGATGTGTATTTTAATAGCTTTGGCTTGGATAGGATTTCTCAGAGTAAAGTAAGAATAGTGTTTTTACATTTTACTGAGTATTTACTTATTTAAATATTGTAGTGATTTATTTCATGCAAGCTAGAAAACAGGGTACCTCACTATTTCTGATGCTCTATATAGCATTTTCTCATTAGAGGAATATGTATCAGTGGCACCTACTAAAAATTGCTGTTTTAAAGGTGATGTGGCAGTGAAGATGTTGAATGTTACGGCACCCACACCTCAACAGTTACAGGCTTTCAAAAATGAAGTAGGAGTGCTCAGGTAAGATTATTTTTAATGGCATAAAATAATGTGTGTAAATTTGTGCCTCATTAATCACTGAATTTTAGATTTCCATTAGAACACATTGGTCCTACTCCTCCGTGATGATACTTCAGGCAGAAAAAGTAACTATTTCTTTGTATCCCCTGCTAGTTCTTCCCTCCCTTGTAGGTGTTTGTCTGCACACCTGTGTTGTCAATATGTGTATGTCCAAACACTCAAGACAGAACTGGGTTTTGTTATTATCCTGCCCCCAGGGCACAGTCAAGCCTGAGTGTGAACTGTAGGCCTGACTTTCCTCTCATTCGCATTTTGAGATTGAAGGAGAGCACGCCAATTGTTGGTTTTCAGCTGCAGCACTGCCCATATGACTGTTGTTTAATAATTTCTATTTAGTAGCACTGATTTTTCTTTGAGATTTTTTTTAGTTATATTTCTCATAAAGTCACTTCTTGATTTTCTTTTCTCGTGTCTGCTGCTTGTAGTTTCTCAGAGGAGGTATTTGTTTTGAGTTCTACTCTTAAAAGAGGATCCATTAACACGATATGGTAGAATATTTATTGGGAAAGAACATTGCAACCAGGGACAATCTTGAGCATTGTCGAGCCTAATTCTGTTTTAAGAAACAAAATAGCAAGAAGGTTTTGGCCTCTGGCAACCTGATGTGTTGAGCTGGGTGCCTGTGCTGCAGAAACATCCCCAATAAGTTACATGGTGAAAAGGGGATGGTCAGCCTTTTTCCCAAGGAAAATGTTAGTTCCAAAAACTCTAAACTCTTAGCTGTGGAAGTAGAGGCTTTCTATGGTATGGTACTTTGGATATCTCTTCATTTTTTTGGACATAATTTTGACAGAACTTTGTGAAATCAAAAATCTTATATTTCATAGCTTGTCCAGATTTGTGGCAGCATTCCCATAGCTGGAGTCCAGCCTTTTCGGTTGTTGATCGTTTCAGCACTTAACGTAGTCAGTTGTTCTATCCTTTGACCCAGACAAGGCAGATTTACCTGTAGCTGTGCCTTTTCCATTATGCTGCATCATTTTTTGCAAGAATTTTTTGCCAAATTTGCAGGAAACTGCATATTTTTTGTTCCCTCAGGAGTTACTCTCAGCATCACTCAACAAATCCTCGAACCTGAAAAAGGCACAGTCACGTGGAGTAGAACTGTCCTATTCCGCATTGCTGTGAGGGCAAAGGTTCACACTCTGCGCTCCCATGTTAGTGTTTCATTGTAAGAAAACATAAAAGGGGTCTGCCATCTTCCACCACAGCATAGACTTCACAAGCTACCACAGGTTTTAAGCTTGGTCTGTCAGGTTTCACCAGCAGAGGGTTGACTGCCTTCGATAGTGTTGGAAGAAGACTGCCTTTATTTTTCCCCAGCCCCTGGGAAAGCTAGGAAATATTCCATAATTCCTAGGTGCCTCATCTTTGTAAAATCTCACTGGTATGTTTGGAGGTATGTGGTTCTTCCTGTCTGTCTGATGGCAGTAAGAACATGATTGACTTGTCCTAGAGGGTGAGGAAATCATTTCAGATTCCACAGTGGATTCTTCCAGGCCCTGAATCCACTGCGATATCTACCGAGCTAATCCTTTCTGCATTTGTTCATTGGCAAGTTTTTCTTTATGGAGTTGCTCCATCTTTGGAATAGGTTTGATTTAATCTGGTCAAATCTCTGTGATGAACTCCAGTTTCTCCCAAGTGCTGTTTGGAAACAAGTTCACATCATAACCTTGCTGAGGTACAGTTTTCATACCTATTTCCATCCTTTCTTATATGCTGGCTTCATAGAAAGTACAAATTCTTGTCAAAAAAAGCCCTAAATAAAACTGAAGACTTGTCAAGGAGATGTGTTGATGGTATCCAAACAAAAAAGTTGTCCTGAGACTAGAGCTTCATTTTGGATGTCTTCCTTATGGGCAGCAATGTCGTAGCTGGACTAAAGTCACACAAAAGCAGACCTGCCTGCAAACCATTTCTGTCCTTGGGGACATAGTGGAAACAGTATCTTCTGAGCAGTCCTGTGCTAAGGTGCTTGCTTGAGGGAAGCAAGTGCCTACCCCAGAGCAGTTGTTCCATGTTATTATGATCAGAAAGGCAATGTCTGGAATAATTCATTAAAATGAATCTAACAAGAGGTTACCATGTTATCTTAGTAAAACTTGAGATTGACCCAACTTCTGTTTGGAAATATATGTGTAAACTCTGGTAGATCTGCCTGGCTTTTGCCTGATTTCCTATTCATTTTTGTTCGTTTTTAAACAGGAAAACACGACATGTGAATATCCTGCTTTTCATGGGTTATTCGACAAAACCCCAGTTGGCTATTGTTACACAATGGTGTGAAGGGTCCAGCTTGTATCACCATCTACACATCATTGAGACCAAATTTGAAATGATCAAGCTAATTGATATTGCACGACAGACTGCACAAGGCATGGAGTGAGTATTGTGTTACTTGTCTGAAAATGAGCTCTGGGGCAATGTTTTCTTATCCCCTTCCCACTGTGGCTGACATTGGCAAATAAGGCCAGTTATCCGCTCGCTTTGTTGAGCCCAGGGTCCTGTCTCGATCATCAAAGCATTTGGTCAAGTGTTAATTATTCTGATGAGTAAAATAGACTTTGTGAGCTTTTTTTGGAACATAGCAAAATACAGTCTTAAATAGTAGAGTCTTTACAAACTTCACAATGCAGATAAGCTCGTGGTAGGAGGTAGAACGCAGTTTAAAAAGAAACACCCTGTGAATGAAAGGGCAGAATTCTGTAAGATATGCACAAGGCAGACAGCTCAACCCTGTTAGCTAAAAGAATCAGGAGGTTTTTTCCTTTAAATAACAGATTTCAATATTTGGAGAAAACATACCTGTATTGTTCTAAGGATTGTAAATAGTCTTTACTCACATAGAGGACCATTGAGTTAGAATTTACAAAACTAACCTAATAATGTGTGTCAAAATCAGGGCACTGCTGTAAGATCAGAGAGATACCCTCCAGCTGAAAAACCACTATGATGATTGCAGTTCATTGTGCCGTTTTTCTACTAAGTATTCCATTACATTTTCAGTCAAGAGGTGGGGAGGTGTTTGCAGCAACCAGCCTTAACCTTCTGTTAGCCTGCTCATCTCCCCAGGCCCCATCTGTAGGTAGTGGAGATGCAAAAGCTGTTTTATGAGCATGATTCAAAGCAGAGACATAAATTGGGGCCTTTCCAGGAGTTCTGTGCCAATCTCATTGACTAAACAAAGAGCCATGGGAGACTAGTTGCCTAATTTAGGCTGTATCTGTGCTGTGGGGCAAGTACTTTTCCTCTGTGTTCCCTGCCATCTCTTTATCCAGTCTGCAAAGGATCCACTTTTTTCCATTTCTGTAGTAAAAAGCAGTCAGCATACCTGAGTACACACTGAGACTGGGAAGCACATTTAAAAACACCTTACCTAAAGCTTTGAGTAGCCTGCAAAAGGTCTTGACAGTCACCATTAGGGCTGGGACATGGAACTTTCAGCACTGAATGTGAAAAAACTACTGAAGTTGGTTTTATTGTGGTTATTGAGTTAGAGTTGAAAAGCAGAAGTTGGAGCATAATTGTTCTTTCATTCAGCAGCAGCATCAGATTTGAGCTGGAAATCTAAGCTTTATTTTGTTTTTGGGGTTTTTTTTCCTCTGAATGTTGCAGGAACTCTCATGGGTAACTGAAGTTTTGCTACCTTGCAGTTTGAATATCTGCAGAATTTGTGTTTCAGTAATACAGTGAATTTTGAGTTGCTGATTAGTGAAATATTATTTAACCCACCTAATCTATGATATTCCTTTTCAGTTATTTGCATGCCAAATCAATCATCCACAGAGACCTCAAGAGTAATAGTATCCTTTCCCAGAGATGTAATTCTGGAATGTGACAACATTCCTGGTTTCTTTTTTATTTCTACCAAAGATTAACTTAATGATGTGAAAAGCTGTTCATGTGTGAATATTTGCCAAGTAGAAATTTCACTGAGTAATAGGGGTATTATCAATAATAAAAGGGGTAATATCAGTAACAGCAAAATAAGGGATACCTACGGCATCTGTTGATTTCATGGCAATAACACAGAAGGTTTTGGGGTTTTTTTGCATCCTTTGGTTTCTACATGTAATGAAATATTGTGCCAGTTCACTCATGAAATATTTTCAGCTTTTCTCATACTTGGCATTTCAAGAAAGTACTTGGCACTTCAAGAAAGCCACCTGGCCATGGTCTGTTCAGCACTGGCCCAGTCATTACTTATGTAACCCTTCAGTAGCATAATTCCTTATGCTGGCTGCTTAGAACACAAACATCTTCTTCAGTGGTGGTCAGTGGTAAAAACTGCCATGTGTATGTTGCAAAATTATAGCTGTTTTTTGTTGGTGTAGAAAGGACAGGACCAGCACTGCTTGTCTGTTTTCCCTTAACATTCCCTCCTTAGATATTTTTCTTCATGAAGACCTCACAGTAAAAATAGGTGATTTTGGTCTAGCTACAGTGAAATCACGATGGAGTGGATCCCAACAGTTTGAACAGTTGTCTGGATCTATTCTATGGATGGTATGTAAAGGGGAAGTGGTGAGTGGTGAGTTTATTTCAACAAATTTATTTGCCTTTGGCCTCAGTTTCTACAACCATCCCTCCAGCACACTGATGTGCACAAGCTATCTTAAGCTGGAAAAGACAAGCAGTAGTATGAAGTACTAAATGAATACTTTTCAATTGTACTTTAAGCATATGTTTTCCAGTAGTCAGCAAAAAAAAACGTTAGTGTCTTTGTCCTTTATTCTGAGGTTTAAACTGAAAAGAAAATGGGGGCTAAGGAAAAAGAGTGTAATTAGTCCAGTATTGAGGAGAAGGTGAGGAAAGCCATGCAAAACATCCTGCAAAGGAGTAGAGGAACTAGCTCAGCCAAAAGTAAGATGCTTTTAAGTCTTAAGGATTTGAGCATGGTTATTCCATACTACAGGCTCCTGTACAACTCCACTTTCTCCTTTTCTGCCTGGAAAAACCTAAAGCTCTGTTAGTTGGCATTATTTTCAGTGTTGTTATAGTCCTAGTTTCCAAATGTCTTCTGAGCCTGGACAAGGTCATTTTGTTCTGTCATAGAGGAATAAAGAGATCACCGAGCTAAAATAAAGCAATAGGTTTTGAGATTCATGTCAGCATCCACTCTGTATTAGCACCCAGTAACCTGTGAAGGCAAGAGTGGGCTTTGCACTTGTGCTCTGGACAGGTCCATGTTTTGTTCCTGGTATGTGAGGTGCAGTGTGATGGAAGGAAATGAAAACTAATTCTTCCCTTTTATGATACAGGCACCAGAAGTTATTAGGATGCAAGATAAAAACCCATATAGCTTTCAATCAGATGTGTATGCATTTGGGATTGTTCTTTATGAATTGATGACTGGACAGTTACCATACTCGAACATCAACAACAGGGACCAGGTAAGGAAAGGGATTGACTTCAGTCAGCTGTGGCCTGAAACAGAGATCGGGTTCAGCCTTGGGTAGTGCACTTTCTGATGTGTTGTGTGATTGATGTTTCCAGTTCTGATGTTGTGAGACATTTCTGTCTCAGCCACATAGCACCAATTTACTTCTCTAGAGGTAATTTTTGTGTTCTTTTTTACTTTAAGTATAGATTCTCAGCTTCTGAACTGGTTGCCAGGATACTTACTAGGGAGAGAGCAGGTTACTTAATAGTAATCTAGAATAGTTCTGCAAAGGCGAAATGGTCCTCTATGTATGTGTTCCATTATTCCTCTTTATTTCCTCCCCACCTCACACCTCCACTTGCTGCATGGAATAATAGTGCAGCTACAAGACAAACCAGAACAACAATCATCTCGCTGAATGTTTTATATTCATTTGGATCTTGAGAAATGCATGCACCATCTAACTGAAATTTGGAGATCAGCATTTCTCAAACCCTGCTTGATGGAGTATATGACTTTCCAGAGTGTGTGAATCCTGTAAGAAGATTACTTAATTGTGAACAAAAATTCCTTAAATCTTAATGATACCACACGCCTGTAATGTATCTCCGTGGGATAGGTGCTTTGGGAAGGCATACCTGGTTCATTATTTCTGTCTAATCTGAAAATAGTATCTGTCATCAAGGCCTTTGGTGTAAACTACTCTGTGTCTAAGCAGTGATGTATTTATGTTGCTTCTGTGTCCTCATCTCTTGTTTTTTCACTGTCAGTACTTGAGAACTGCAACCATAGCAACGTTCATCTGTGAATGCCATTTTATAAGGCTGCTTCCATATCTGCCAGAACACATCATCCCAATTCATCAAATTTGGAGTGACTCCTTCTTGTTAATTTTTTTTTTTTTTGTAATTTTGTTTTTGCCTTTTGAAAGAAGGGAGATGTCTGGATTCCTGGCCAGATGGATTCATCCTTCTAAAAACAGTATTTGACATTGTCTTGTCTTTACCTTCTGAGATTTGAAGGATGAACCCAGTGATGTAGGTGCTTACAATTAAGCGCTGAAACAAATTTTAAAATGCAGGTGAAACCACCATATACGATGTGATCTAATGTCTTGAGTTTTGGCACTCCTTGTCTGTTACGTCCAAAGTTGCAAATATTCAGCTACTACGACACAAGTAAGATTCTTAGTGAGCAAAGCATCATTCTTGTTACACCTCAGAGTTTCTCTCACCCTAACAGATTTTTCTAGACTGTTCTTGTAGTGATAAGCTCTTTTCTCTAGTTCAGAGTAAAAGCTTAATCCCTATGTTATTTGTAGAGAGAATACTTGAAACATAAATAATGAATTTTGAATGATTTCAGCTTGTGCAATTATTTAGAAAACATTAACACAGATCATGGTAAGTCTCATTGCAGCAGAGATAAGGGACAGAGTACATAAGTCTCTACTATGAAATGCTGCTCTGGCATGTGGGGATTTCTAAAGAAACCATATGGGAGTTTTATATTCCTCCTTGATGCCAGCACAGATGTGACTGAAGCAGAAAGCTGAAAAGGGACCAGGATTGTGTTAGTATAAATAACACGTATGGCATGCTTGAGATGTGAGGGGTTTCTGATGTTTTTTTTTCCCCCAGTGTCAAGATATGAAATAGTTACACTTCATTAGATAGAAGGTATGACACACCTGCTGGGTCTGCCTGAGTGTTCAGCAAAGGCAGTGATTACCTGCTGCAGCATGAATGACTCTTTGATTTGCTAGTTTGGAAGGGCTTTTTAGTGTCAGTGCAACTGCAGTACTCAAACCACATTGCATTTGACTTTGGCTTGACATGATGATGTTTGATGGAGTTTTTTATATATACAAGACACCATTAACCATATTTATGTTTTGTTTTCCTGCTTCCTGTGAGTTTGCTTTGGTTTATGCTTAAGTTTTATCCTTAGGCAAAATATAAGCCTTCCATGTTCAAAGAATTACTGTAAAAATACAAAACCTGTCTGTCTCCTCTTCTACAGAGGAGAGACAGTTTCTCTTCTTCTTTTGTGATTTTCTTGGGGGTGGAGAAGGTGATCAGATGTCAAGAATAAGCTTTTGTGTTGGAAAAGTATATGACAGAATTTATTCTTAAAAGCTAAAGGGTTTTAATATCCAAAGTCCGTGTATTTCTTAAAATACCTTTCTGAGTGAACTTGCTGTTGACTTATAAAACAGAATATTTCCTTTTACAGAATATTTATTTTTAGACATTCTGTTCCTGCCAAAGTTGCTTATTCTTGTTTTTGTCACAGTTTTTGACACTGAAGAACCATTCCTTGGATGGTTATTGCTATAAATGGTAACCATTTACTAGTGTTCAGGTTTCACAGAAATCTCTCCAAGGAGAAGGAGGAGGAGGAAAGATCTAATTTTTTCTCTGTACTGAATAGGTTAGCAAGCATTGCTCTAAGAAATCTGGCATTTTCAATACCAGATAATGTTTCCTGGGAGCAGAAAACTTTCTGCTGGAACTAAAATGTTCTTTCAAAATGTTCACATTTTTTTACTGTTTGTTTTATGGACTCATCTTCTTCCCCTTTCATCTTTTTTCCCCTTTAATAAAGATAATTTTTATGGTGGGACGAGGATATCTATCTCCAGACCTCAGCAAAGTACGGAGCAACTGTCCAAAAGCTATGAAGAGACTAATGGCAGAATGCTTAAAAAAGAAGAGAGATGAGAGACCCCTTTTTCCACAGGTGAGAAATGCTCCTCTTTAACTCTCAATAGACTTCAGAATTCAAAGTTACAAACTCACTGGCCAGTTCCAGATTTTTTTGATTAGTGTTACAGCATGACTTCCTGAGAGCGTCGGCTCAGTACCTGGTTAGTGCTGTTTAATTAGAAATGCTTATTTTAATTTTGAAACACAGGTATTAAAATGACCTGTGTATTTGCAAAAGCATTTATATATTGGAGAAAGTTTCAACTAGGAGATAGTGAAATTGATAATTATAGTTAGACACACAAATTAGAACTTCGTATATGTGCTCAGAAATCTTTATACCCCCCTTCTCGCTCTCCCCTGAGCTTTATGAAGGGAAACTGATAGTTTTGCCACAAAACTTGATTTTTATCGTGCCTGCTGAGGACAGTTTGGGTTCTAAAAGCTTGAGGGAGAGGGGGTGGGAATCTGACTTTTTCTGGTTTGAATGTAACCAAATAATTTTCAAAAAATAAGGAGCTCCCCCTGCTGACTTTTCAGTAAATGGTATTAAGCAAACTGCTGCCAGAGCTGGGTTTGTTTGCAGCGATGGCAGTACAGGTACTAGTGCTTGGGCAAGGAGCCAAATAAAAAGTGGCTGTATACACTGTACTTACAGAGGGAAATTAGTATGCCTTTGTAATGGGGGAAATTCCCAAACTGTCCTTTCCAACTTTTTCAGGATACAAACATCAAGCATGCAATGCAGTAATCAGTATTTTAAAAATTCTGTTTTAATTTGAGTTTAAGTATTTTTCTGTAGTTAATTGATGTTGTGCCTTTGGTTTTAAGAGGGAGGTGCAGTTTTGGAACAACAGGTTTGATCGTTTATTTTCTACCTGTTTTAGATTCTTGCCTCCATTGAGCTTCTGGCCCGGTCATTGCCAAAAATTCACCGCAGTGCATCTGAGCCCTCATTAAACCGGGCTGGCTTCCAGACAGAGGATTTTAGTCTATATGCTTGTGCTTCTCCAAAAACGCCCATCCAAGCAGGGGGATACGGTGGGTTTCCAGTGCACTGAAAGGAAATGTGAAAGCATGTGCCTGTGTGTCTGTGTGCTGGTGTGTTCCTGGGAGTGCAGCTCGGGTACCAGCTGTGTTTTTAAGGTTTACTGAGGGAAGGAAGACTCACTTGCCAACACCGGGCATTGAATGAATGTCCCAAGCACAAAGTCTGTGTTGGTAACGAGTGCCCTGGGAACAGCTGGCACGAGAGGAATTGTAACGTCACGTAAGAGACATGGGAAAAGTCACTTCAAAACAAGCAAAAATCTTCTTGAGGTCATGGGGTGTCGTTTCTGCCTAGTATATTGATTGGAATTAGTTACTCAGGAGTGTATTCGATTTTAATTACACGAGCTATGGTGGTGTGTTGTTTTGGTTGTAGTTTTTTTACTTCAGTTGAGGTCATTATATTTGAGCAATAAGTTTTAGATTCTTCAGTTAGTAATGCTGTTCATATGTGGGGAACAACTGAAAAAATAAACTGAGCTTCAAGGCTGAACACAGTCAAAACTTCTTGTGGTCAGCAGAAGTGAGCAGATACAACACAGAATCCAAAGAAAGCCCTGAATTACATGTGGCTCTTATTTTGAAACCTAAAGTTTAAAATAGTCCTGTTTAGAGAACATCTCTTCCTACAAAAGAGTGATGACAAGGGTTGTTATTTTTTACTTTTTTTTTTCCCCTAAATACTCTGACCTGCTATAGTTTAGACCATCTCAAAATGTTCTATTACAATGCAACACAGAAGAAATTCTGAATCTGCTTTTGCCAAACTGCAAGACTATTACTGGTAATGGTGCCTGTATCCTTCAATTAGCACGGATTTCAAATTTTTAAAAAAAAAAAAAATTTAAATCTCAAGCATGACCAAATACTTTGAAGAAAATGCTGCTTTACACCCATAATAGGAAAAGAAGATTTGAAAAAGCAGTTGTTTTCATGGAAATCAGTGTTATATCATGAATTCTGTTAAGATGAAAGGTTTTAATTATTTTAATATTGTTAAGAATACCACTGAACATGACAAATTGATTTTTTCACTTCCATATAGAAGCTGCTAGTTTGACTACAAGTAAATCAGCTAGACTGGGTGTCTAACTGAGGAAGCTAGACACCTTACTAAAATCCTACCAGCTCACTTTGGAGATTTTATTTTTCTCTGGAGCAGGTGAATCAGAGCAGTGGTTCGGGTTATATCAGTCTTTGATGTCAGATATGAAAACAAGATGTATTGACAGTGTTCTTGCGTATTTTTAGATGAATTACATGGTTTTACTTGGTTTAAAGAACTAAGCTGTTAATTTTCACAGATTCTTGCATCGGAATAAGCTATTGCTGCTCTTGTTAGGACTTCAGGGGCCAGGACTGTTCCTAGTGACTTTTTATTTACATACTTATGGAGAAGTTGCTACCAATAAGTTTTTGAAATAGATCAGGAATTCCAAAAAGTTGGTCTTTCAGATGTCTGACAACTGAGCCTTTTAAAATCGGAAGCAGATGTAGAGAACTGGAAGAGATATAGGCAGTTTCTACATTTTATGGCTGGATTCTAATAGGCTTTTTGGCTTCTGCTGTTGGAAAAATTGTTCTCATTTTCTTAGTCAAGAAAATTTAGCTGTTGAAATCTCCCTCTATGGAAATAGTTATATTGAATGAAAATCGTTACTGTTTTAGAAAATCTGTTTCCCATCTTTCTGGTGGCTTTACCTCATTTTGGCAGGCTTATCTTAAAATGCAAACAGGACTTAAGTGTTTTTCTCTCTCATTCTTTATTTTATATATTTACTCTAGACAATGAGGAGGAATGCTTCCTAAGCTTTGGGGTATTCAGTATAGGCTACAATGCCCATCTCATAGCAAGGGGATGCTACTGGGTCTCCTGCAGAGTCTAGAAATGTGCCATTCCACACAGAAAAGTCTTAACTACGTGAGGAGTTGCAGAGAGTACAGAACCATCATCACTGCCCCGCCCAGGCTTACTCTTTTTCAGATCTGCCAGATCAGTTCAAACAAGTTACTCCTTGCAGTGGTGTTATCCTCCTTGTTGTTAAGATTGTTCATCTGTGCTCTAGGAACTACAGTTATGGGGGAAAAATGCTGCCAACCTTAGACACACTTGGCTCCATTTCCTGCTGTGTGGCCAGTGCTTTCTTCCTGTGTCACCTGTTCTGACACAGTGAGCACCGTTTGAGCTCCATGGCCATAATGTGATTTTAGCTTTTCATTAAACCTTTTATGAAGCCGAAAAGGAGGCTGGGTTTTGTGGCTTATTAACTTTATCTGACATAAAAGCATTTAGAGTTTTAACTCATGTAATTTGTAATTGCTGCTTCAGTGAGATTTGGGACCGTCTGTAGGATGAAGATAACTAACTACACCTATGGGTTTGGGTCAGAGTTCTCAAAGGTGCGACTCTGCTATGTTGTTCAGAGACAGATACCTCTTGGTCCAGAAAACAGGTCTGTAAGAGCTCAGATTTTTCTGCAGGAGTAGTTTACAGTAGATGAGGTTCCTTTTCTCTTTACTTTCCTACAGCTTGGTATAGAAACAAAATCTGTCTTGGTAACTCCTAGAAGATACTCCAGATTTTTATTTAACCCCATGGATGGTATCTGTACAGAAGATCAGCAAAATATCCAACAGAAAACTACCTCTTTATCCTACTTTTTCTGTGTCCGTGAATGTAATACAGGCAAGGTGTTGGAATCTGGTGTTCCTCTTTGATAAGTCAGTTACTCTCTACTTCCAGGCACGAGCCTGGAAGGGAACCATTACTCTCCTTACGATTCTCCTGAGAAACATGGCATCTACCCCAGCATAAGGAGGACAGTTACAGTGTTGTGTATATACCTTAGTAACCTCGTGAATGCAGGTAACTTAGAAATTTGTGAGAGCAGAGAATGGTAGCTGCATCTTGAATCCCTCCAGGAATCAGGGGCAGCAGGTTCACTCAAAACATGCCCTTGTTTAGAGGCAACATGAAAGATCTTGATCATCTTTTTAGTACAAATTTTTTGAAAGTGTGCATTTAAAATAGCTTCCACTTGCTCTGCATAATACAAGCATGAAAGGACTGTAGCAGCTAACTTGAAAGAGCTTTGTAAGAAGTGTGTGTTTTCAGATGCTATCCATCCTTTGGAAAGGAATTGCTTTGTTACCAGTCAAAGCAAGTATCTGAAGTTCTGCTTGCTCAGAAGTACCTGAGATGTCTGGCTCACAGTGAATATAAATGTCTGGGGTTTTTTTTCACATAACAAGTGGCTAAGTACGTGGTTTCACAGTTTCATGGTAAACTGATCTCATTTGGAGCAGCCATGGCCTGCCTCCTTACCCTTGCACTGGCAGATGCTCTCCAATTCCATCAGTCTGTTCTGTGCAGTTGTGTGTGGGTTCCCCGAACAAAGCAGCTCTCCAAAAAGTGGTTAGAAAACTCTCCTTCCCCAACAGCCTGAGGTAGCATTTCCTACATCAGCTCCTTGAGCCATCCTGCCTTAAGGACAGATAGTGCTGGTGTGGCACAGCGGGCAGGTGACTGCTCTACAGCCCAGGTCAAGAGGGAGCGTGGGACCTCAATAGTCCCAGTTTGGATTAGCATTGCCCATTGCAGAACTGTGTCCAAAGGACTTAGCAAGGCAGTCAGGACAGGGCACACTGGGTCGTGTTCCTAAAGCTGTCTTCACTCTGCCCGTTCATTGCTCTCAGGTAAGGCCTTCCTGGCCTGCTAGAAAATTATGAATTCACATTTCGCATTACTTCATTTATCTGTCTGCATTTTAGCCTCAGGAAGAGTTTGCCTGGGTTCTCTCCCCTGCTTCTGCAGGTGGGTTTTCTTCTGGGAGCTAAAAGAACCAGCTGCAGATATTTTATGTCTTCAGAATAGAAAGGGTGACATAGAATACTTCAGCTATTCCTCAGAAAGTCCTATTGACACCTAGATGAAGGATTCCTTTACATGGATAGGTATAACCATTTACATTCCTCATCTAGGGAAAGCTGCTATTGGCATCCGCATTTTATGCACGTTCAATCAACATAATCCTGTTATTAGATGAACATGTTACTTTTTTTGGCCTCCTATTGATTTGAGATCAGATTAACACCAGAATTTTGAAAGGCAAGATTTAGCATTAGCTTGTCAAAGAAAATGTGTTTTGCTAAGGTTTTATTTAAAAGGCAGGAAAGTCTGAAAACTACCTTTTTAAAGGTACCATACTGTCTGAAATACTTCTTGACTTCTGATCCCATTTTTCCATTGCCCTTTTCCAATTAAAGGTTTATCTTTTATCTTCTGAAATCCCCATATGACTATTAAAATCTGAATTATAACTGGAAATGGGCAGAAGGACAAGATGAGTAATGAGGGAGCCATCTCTTGTGTATAAATTGATCTTTAAGCAGCAATTTAGAAAGGCAGAATGAAAAATAAATTAAGTAGAGCATGTTTTGAAGGTGTAGCTAGGCATGAATGTCATTCTTAAAAATTGGCCTCACAAGCAATACTTGATGACTTTTTTGTCCTCTTAAAAGAAAAAATATACAAAACTTGGGATGTTTCTAGAAGATACTGTGAAGAGAGTTGGGAGATCAGTGAAATGTAGCAGAAAGCAGCAAGAAAAAAAGGATCAAATACTTAGAGTATTTTAGAGCAAGAGTTTTATCTGTTGGTGGAACTTGTAAAATAGGCAATTAGATCCATCGTGAAGCTTTTATTCCTTTGCTGTTGTAACTTTAAACCTGCCACCACAGTCCATAAAGACACATAGAGGTTCAGGTCTTTCACTGCCTTCTGTGCCAGCCCCTTTACTTTAGACCTTGGGTGTACTCCCTTCTCATTTCTTAGGACACACGGAGCACTCTCCCTGCTTTCTTCAAGTTCCCATAGAACTGGATCAGCTGCTCCTCCCAGGCCTTTTAGATGCCTTTTCTTTTCCCTCCTCATGCAGACTGCTGATGACTCTTGTGGTTCTCTTCCTTATAGAGCAAGACATTCCATGATAAGCCTAAAATTTTGGTTACAGGGATGTTTCTGTTTTGTTTCCAATATTCAGAATAAGAATCTTATGGCAAAACAAAGTCGACAATACATTCACTCTTGAAAAGATGGAAGAACACCAAGATAGGGAGCAGTTGTTTGGATGTAGTGGCAGTCAACATGCTCCTGTTGAACAAAACAAAGGGTCTCTTATGCCTGCTTATCACTCCTTCATTATTAGAAAAGCTCTGAGAAGTACTGTCAAGAAAGTGGCATAAACTAACCCAAAATTCATAAAGAACCCAACACAGGGAAGTTACGTGTCTGCTGCTTTTTCTCTTCCTCCTGAGTCCTTTTGATTCTGCAGAGTTGGACGCTCCTCACTAAAAATCCTAAAGTATACAATTTCTTTGTGGGTGGCAGGAAATTCTTTTTGCTAAATTATAAGATTGGGAGGATTAGTGGTAGATACAACTTCTATTCAATCTTCTGGGAAACTCCTTAAAGACTTTGGGCAGCAGTTTTACTCTGTGCCATAGTTCCTTTCAGAAATGGGACTACTGGTCTGTCTCACAGTATGGTGACACTGAATAAATTATGGAGAATTTCAGGAGGTCATCACATATGAAAGCACTGCATATAATTATTTTTTATTCAGTAATTCTGAAGGAAGCACGTAGTTGCTTTATTTGTTGCGCTCCCTGTTAGTGAGGTCTAATTTCTGCTCTGGGATTGAGTAGATAATCTCCCCTTTCTTATTTTTCTCTCAGTAGGTTGCTATGTTGGTCTCTAAACCAGATCGTAGCATTCTTCAATACTGTTTTATATTCAGGTACTTTACTGTATATAGTCTTAAAATAGGTTAATGGGTGTGTCAAATAGTTCTTTGTTATTAAACCAGTTTTACACCAGAATAGAAACTAGTTTGCAGTCAGATGCATTTACTGAAATTGCTGCTTCTCAGGAAGATCTATGTGCAATAAGGAGTTTAAAGTAAAATCAAGCTGACGCATTTTATTTTCAAATGCATGATGATTTAGACTTTGCTTGAACTCTCACAGTTCTTGGGAAGAATGGGTACAGCTTGCTTTCAAGAAATTCTATGTTGGTTAAATATGCTGGGTCTGTATTCAATGTTCTCTCACTATGTATTCTCTTGTGCTTTAATTTTAACAGTTTGCATTTTTTAACATCTTTTATATTCAGCCTGATGTTCAGCTAGTCTAGAGAAAATCTCTTGACTGCCTAGTAACTGAAATCACCTTTTTAAACCAAGCTCTTGTCCTCCCTCTACAGGAGAATTTGCAGCGTTCAAGTAGCCACAGCACCATGGCAGCACCCACTCTGTTATTTAAGTCTTGTGTTCCTACAGTTTCTTAACATCAAAACTCCATTCTGCTCCGCAAAACCTAAAATAATTTAGAAAAGATATCCATAAGCTTTTAAAAGTGGAGCAGAATGGAACTGCCAGTCCAACACAATGGGAAAAAGTACCTTTTTGGGAACCAGAGTCCTCTGCTGCCAGTGTTTCTCCTTCAACACAAACCACCACGTGCATTCGGAGACCCGCAGTGGCTGCCTGTGCCGTTGGCATCATTCCCAGGAGAGAGGAGAGGGCGCTCGTGGTTTGACTGTGGTGCTCGGGCATGAGGGGATGGAACTGCTGCTGCAACTTAGGAGACTTGCTTTGGATGGTCTGCCGGTCGGCTTTCTCCCTCTAACAGTGTAACCATCAGAGGCTGAAAATCTGTTGAGTGCTAATTTAAAAGAACCATTCTCCATTCTGATCCTTTTTTTTTCCTGGTGTACTTACTGATTTATGGACAATGCAGTATCCCCTTTTCACTGTATTACAGCGTCAAACACCTCAATCTGTCTCTATTATTGGGGTTTATTCCTTTAAATTTGAAGTGTGGGGCAGTGGGAGCTGGAGAAGATGTTATTCTGAAGGCAAAGAGGTTCAGCTGAAGGAAAAGGGGATGCTGCTGCACCTTTTCTCAGATTTACTTTACCACTTCTTAAAAAGAACAACAACCACCATCCTTAACCTTTTTCCTTTTCCCGTGTTTTCTTGGTGTGTGCATATACAACATCTTTTAGAAGGATTAGGTAGATCCTTCTTTTGTTGGTCCAGCAACAAACTGAAGTTTTAAAAAAAAAAATGTAGCGAGATTGTCCTCTCTGTTATTTTTTCTTTGTATCATGTGATACAATGTATTTATCAAAGATGCTACTGCAGCATCTGAAGTCTGTAGAGTTCCCGATACAGACTGTGAATGGTGTATGTACCTATTTTAAAAGTTTTATTTTAAATGAGGGTGCAGGTTAATGCCAGGTACCTTACCAATATGTAATGTTTTAGTAAATGGGGAAAAAAGTTCTCAGGTTGAATTGAATACAAATACAAAACCCCCTAGAATTAGACATTCCAAAAATTATGTTTTGGTACTTTCAAGAGCTTTTTTTAAAGGATTTTTATCCTGTTAACTAAATGTCCTCCGATAAGTGTGTGTGTAAATGTGGAGCATCTTGTCCTAATGGCAAGTTGTTGGATCAAAACAAAACGGTACTTGCTGGATCCACGCTGACTACTTCTCTTCTCATTGCTTTCCTCCCTCTCATCTCTTCCCTTCCATTTGTCTTTCCCTTTTGTACACTTTGCAAACTAGGATGAAGGTGGCGGTATCTCCATCAGACTGCTTTGTTTTCCTGTCCTCCAATCCTGGTTTTCAAGTGGTTGGTAGCTTTTTGACTACCCAGTCAGGGAAAAAAACAACTCATAAAGTTCTGCACATCGTTTACCTCTAGTGGAATATCTTGTGATGTGAGCTGTTTGCAGAGTTCTCTGGTATGTGGTATTACCTGTAAATTATTTGTACAGAGGCAAGGCAGACCACATTGGAAAGAAACTCAAGCTCAGACAGAAGTTTTCAGAATTTGGTTCGTATTGGCCCTGTACCACTGCAGGTGAGGCAGGAGAACTGACCCCCAACCCCAGCCTCCGGCAGGGACATTCCTGCTTAGAGGTGGTGGGGGATGTGAAACAAAATCATGACAAATAAATGAAGGAGTTAAATGTGTGTGAATGTGGTGTCCGTGCTAAAGATGGATGTACTGAGTGAGGATGCTGTCCTTCACTCCCTGTGGAGGGTTGGACTGTTTCTGTCTGCAGAAGGTTGCTCCCAGGTGAAGGGGGAAATGCACATCGGTAGTGGAAGGCGCTTTTAATACCCTGGAATTCTGCGGTGTTGCTGGTAGTCGGTTATGTTTGTCAGTAAATATTTACTGGGGTTGTAGGGACCGGACTAATCTGAAGTGGGAATTATAACTGAAATACTGTGTATTCATATTATTTCCACAAACATTAGCAAGACAGCAATAGTGAATGACTTAATAGTCACTACAAGAATGAAGTGATTCATGTTGGTACATGAATAGAATTGATTTTGTGTACAGGACGCATTTTAAAAACAAACAAAAAAAAGCACAAATTTTTTCTTGTCTGCCATGGATCTTCAGATGCTGTAAGGCTTTTTCCTTATTGAGATTGGCAGGAATTTAAAAAGTAGCAATAGCCACTTTCCAGTGTGGAGAAGCCAGTGTGCAAGTGGTGGTGAAGACTGGTGAAGTCCGAGTTCTCCCTGGTGATCATCTGAGGCCAGTACTGAAGAGGTGGAGGGAGCCTGGGGCCAGCTGGTGTCAGCAGGCAGGTGAGAGCATTCACCAGATACAGGCTCCCAGAGGGTGAAGTAGTCACTGCTTCTCCTTTCATCCTGTGTTTGGCTCCAGCCCTTCTGTGGGCCCTGGCCTCATTTGTACATGTCAGGCATACTGGAAATTATTGTTCTCTTGGAAGAAACTGTTAACGGAGCAATTATGGACAGGTGGTTCAACAGTCATTTGTTTCACAGAGCTTGGTAAAAGCCCTAGTTTCCTTCCACAAAGTCATGCTGGCAGAAGATTGTCTGTTAGGAACTTCGTTCTATCTTTGCTTAAAATGAACTTACTTTGGTGGAGATTCATTACCCATTAGTCTACTATATGCTTCTTGAGCCCATAGGAAAAGCACAAGGAAAATTGCTATCCTTGTCCATGCAAAGCACTTTATAAGTAACACATGATCTCTGGGTTGTTTTTGGTTTTTTAATGGGGGTTTGTTTGTAGTTTTGTTTTTCTTTTTTGTTTCTGGTTTTGGTTTGATTTTTTTTTTTTCCCTGAGGAATGTGCAAGTTGTTTGGCTGCTGTTTAGATAAGTCCTTTCAGGATGCATTTCTACTGGTTTTCACGTTTGTTTGTTTCCCTTCAGATAAGTGTAGTGATATATGTTTGTCTGTAAGAGGTCCCACATAATGTTCATGCAAAACTTTGGAAGAAATGTGGTTTGTAAATAATTGGGATTATTTTTGGTTTTATCTTTTCCTTCAGGAGTTTTTCTGGATGTCTTGCATGCCATCATAACCAGTCTTAAAGGTGCCCTGTAGATGTTTAGTGAATGGGGAAACAAGAGTAGATGAGAAATGAGTGCCCTGCATAGCAGTGGGATGAAGGAAGTAAACTGAAATGACCAATTCATTCATGCCCATTACCCCAAATTCCTTAAGCTTCTTCATGTTATTACATATTTTGCGTGCACATGTTGGGACAAACGTCAGTCACACAGCTTCTCCAGGCTCTGCGGTATCCAGTATTTAATAATTATTTGCAAAAGTACCAGTATCCAGTCCCAGCTATTCATGTCTTTATCAACCACACGTAGACCTTCCCCTCTGCCTTTCCTTTTCCATACAGTTAGATGAGGCCTGTTATCTGTTACATCTTCCCTGTCAGTACATGATTGTTTCCTGTGTCGGATTTGCTGGAACTGGAACATTGTAGTGGAGCTTAAACCTGATGGTAGGAGTATAGAGGGTGGGGTACTTTGAAAGTAATTTCTGCATGAATTAAGTCATACATGGCCCCAGATAAATTAGCCCAGTCATTTCTTCTTTGCTAAACTCACACAGGTCATTGAACGAATCTACTTCTGCATTTTATGTTTACCTAAAATTATCTCTTCTTGTACTTGAATATTCTAGCAGCTAATGATGATGCAGAATGCTTGAGGCCAAGTACTGCTATCTTACCATGGCCTCTCAGCATCACTTGGATTAGTATGTGCTCATTAGAGGCAGAATTTGGCCTTTGTGACATAAAATGAGTAAAATGCTGACTGTTGATAAATACCATGTCTTTCCACAATGCCCGAACTGGGGAAGAAGTACACTGAAGATCACATATAAATAGGTTTTCTTCTGTGTTTGCCTGGTGATGTGAGTGCATCCAGCATTTTACAGAAGGTTTAAGGAAGTCAGAATCTCAGACAGCTCACAAACAAGTTCAAACTGAAGCTTTGATAGCTGGAGGGGCTACATTTAGGGAAGAAGCATGTAGACATTTCACACTTTTGCAGCCTCTAGGTTTCATTGCCTTCTTGTCTATGAGTACAGCATGTGTAGCACAAACCCTTCATAGTACTGTATACAGTGTGTCTTTTCTCTATTGAAAAAATGTATCACCGATAGCACAGTGTGACAGGAGAGCTTTCTAGGTACAGTCACGTTAAAGAGCAGTTGTGTGATTTGACTCTTAGGGCATCACTCTGAAGGTGCTGGGTGTTCTTTTCTGTTATGCATTTTACACAGAAGTTTATGAAACAAACCTTCTGTTTGCTGCAGCCTTGTTACTGTGTGTTTGTACTTAGTATTTGTTTTGATATGCATTTTAAATACCTTTCTTCACTGCTTCATTACTCCATACCCACTGTGTGAAGTTTAACAAGGGCAAGTGCCAGATTCTGCACCTGGAGTGGGGCAACCCTGGATGTACACACAGACTGGGGAATGAGAGGCTGGAGAGCAGCACTGCAGAAAGGGACCTGGGAGTCCTGGTCAATGGCAAGTTGAATGTGAGTCAGCAGTGCCCTGACAGCCAGGAAGGCCAACCTGTCCTAGGGGGCATCAGGTGAAGCATCACCGGATCACCCCTCGAGGGAGGGGATTGTCCTGCCCTGCTCTGGTGTGGCCTCACCTTGAGTACTGTGAGCATTTTGGGGGCACCTCAGTGTAAAAAAGACATTAAGCTGTAAGGCAACATCCAAAAGAGGGCCATGAAAATGGTGAAGGGCCTTGAGGGAAAGCCATATGAGGAGTGACTGAGGTCACTGGGCTTGTTCAGGCTGGAGAAGACTCATTGCAGTCTTCAGTATCCTCACTGGGGAAGAGGAGGGGCAGGCACTGATCTCTTCACTCTCATGACCACTGACAGGACTCGAGGAAACAGCATGAAGCTGAGTCAGGGGAGATTGAGGTTGGATATGAGGAAAAGGTTCTTCACCCAGAGGGTGGTTGGGCACTGGAAGAGGCTCCCCAGGGAAGTGAGCCTGACAGAAGTGAGCTCAGCACCGAGGCTGACATTGTTCACGAAGCATTTGGACAATGCTCTCAGGCACATGGTGTGACTCTTGGGGTGTCCCGCACAAGGCCGGGAGTTGGATTCAGTGATCCTGATGGGTCCCTTCCAACTCAGCATATTCTGTGATTCTTGCCTAGTAAATAAAACTATCAGCAGAGCAGAGCAAAGTTGTTAAAACTCTTTCTTTGCACTTAAGTTTCAAGGATGCTAATACAGAAGCTACTAAGTCAGCACTGTGACAGCAGCAAATAACTATGAACCTGTGGAAGGAGGAAACTTTACAAGCTGCAGAATATAGAGTACCCTGAGAGTGAATTCAGATGAAAACTGGCATATCTCTTTCCTTTAGAAAAGAGAGCTACCAAGACCATCTGTTAAAGGGTTTACATAGGGACCCCCAAACCAGTTTTTGGAGTTTGCCAAATGATCATGTGCCTTTGCAACCTTAAAAAGTACAACAGAATGTAAACCAGGTGCTTTGTAACTAGAGCAGTGTCTTTGGTTTACTTCTGCTGCAGTAGTTTTGTATATAGCTATCACTATAGGTGGGTAGTTTCAAGTTGGTAAACTTCTGTAAACGAGGAAGGAGGGCAGAGCATTCCCTAGGATACCTCTTAGCTTTTCAGAGGTAGGAATTGAAGGATACCTAATTCAGTTACAGTAAACCTGCTGCTTGAAATCTGCTCTATCAAGAGTTAAATGAGGTTCATTCAATTTAAAAACAAGTAAGCCCTCCTCCCCCTCCAAAGACACAGAGACTTTGTTAAAGAAAAGTAATAGAAAGCTCCAAAGAGACCCAAAGTTACAGTGTCATAGCATCTTGGAATGAGATGGTAGATGAAAAATGAGAGCTAGATGAGGAGAAACTGATGGCTAGTACTCATGTAATGAAAGTCCACATATATCATATAACCAGTTTCCTGTTCCAGAAAGCGCAGTAAGTTTTGTTTTCTGGAATATCAGCAGGTGTCCTCAGTTCTTCCTTGGGCTTCTTGCAGTTGCTTTTCAGTGATCACATCCTGTTATTGCACAATTAACTGTGGGACATGGTATGTGTTGTGTCAGCTGAGGGACAGCCAATATGTGTGAATTTGATCAGTTCAAATTTCGAACTGGTTACATAGACTTCTGGCAGTACTTACATACCAGTGTCATATTTAACCCACTTGTCCATAAAGGACAAAATAATGGTTTGGGTATTAGTGCTTTTTCAGATCTTTTCATTTTCTTTGGGGCAAGACTTTGGGCATCATTGTAAATTATAAAATTATGTCTAAATGCACAGTTCATCTGAAATAGCAGACTGATTTTAATTAGAGTTTGTTCCTTTTAGAAAGCAAAGTGTAAAAATGTTTTAATCGTGTTCCAGGAACTATCTGGAATACTTCTACCTACCCCAGATTCTGTACTAAAAGTACATGTGAGAAGGTGGTTATTTTCTTAGTTTGGTTTATTTAAGAAAATATCAAAGAAACTCTTTCCCTAAGAGAAGGGAGCTGATGGGAAGGTTCAGAAACTTCTAAACTACCTAGGTATTTGCTTCATAGCATCCAGCAGCAGTGTGTTTAGTTCATCCAGTCTCCTTAAGAGAGGCCAACAGTGGCCTGTCCATCGTTTTGTCTGGTTTGTCATGTTTGCAAGCAGCTGTACTTTGAATAAGCCTTGTGTGACATTTACTTTTGAGCAAGTAAACCACAAAAAATAATTATGTTTTCTTTTTGTTTATTTTTTTCTTTTTTTTTTTTTTTTTGGTTTGCATTTGGGAAATGGTCAGGTTTTGTTTTGATAAATGTCATTCTGTGTTGCATTTGTGTATTCACTCCAGTTGAAAAGAAAATCCATCTGAGTGTTTGGGAGTTCAGTGGAAAATTAGGAGAAGAAATGAAGCCCATCATCTGGGCATGGATGTTGGGTCTAGGGGGGAAAAATGGACCAAACTTGGGTGTTGGGTTATTTTGGGATGGTGGGGGGTTCCGAGGGCATAATTTAAATTAACTCTGTCTAAAATGTGTAAGTGCAATAAATGTGCTTTTTTATTCAAAGCTGTGAACCTTTAGGGGAAAAAAAAAACAAACAAAAAAATCAACCAAAAAAAAAAGCACATCATTCCTTCATGAGCCTTGTGTCCTATCTGCCTCCCCTTCCTACCCCCTTCTCCACACTTCTCAATTGACAGAAACCTGACAGTGGCCAACTTGCATGTGTTGGCAACCCAAATTAACGTTGCTGTTCTTCTGATCTCATTTGTTGGGATTGGGGAGAGTCCTGCCTTGTATTTCTTGCCACCCTTGAAAACCCTTTGGGATCCAGTGCTGACCCTGCCTCTAGAGCAGGGTCTGCCACAATCTGGGATGCAGGAGCCAGCCCGCCTTTGCCGTGGTCATCCTGACTCCCAGTGCAATGTTCCTCCTGGCCCTCTCTCCTCCAGTTGTAACTCCCCTCCCCGCCTCATTCTGGGTGTTAGTGACACATCTCCCAGGGCTGGGCAGGTGACATTATTCCTAAGCAATTGCAAAAGTCATCAGCCATCACGCCTAATGGGATCCCTTTTCCCCTGTCCAAACACACATGCAGGCTGGCCACTGTTGCCTTCTGTGACTCTGCCTTGTTCTGCAGGAGCAGGTGTGGGGGGGGTGTGATCTGTGGTGCGTTACTTGCACTGTCTCTCTGTCTCACTTGAGCACAGGCTGCTTTTCCTAGATTAGGAAAGGGGCACGGGTCTCTTGGGGGTTCCCAGGAGAGGCACGATGCACTGAGCAATGACAGAAGGTGTAGCACTCAGTAGCTGGACCCTATGGGGGAGTAAGAGAGGACTGGCTTGTTTAAAGTTTATAGATATCCAGATCTATATCCTTTAAACTTTATTATTTTTATATATAGTCAAGACAATGGCATTACCTCATAATACAGAGGCTTGTTTATGAGAGGCAAAGTATGTAGTAAGGAGAGGAAAGGGAAATTTATATACAGATTTAATTTCTTCTGTTTGTTTGTTCCTTAGTGCAATGAAATGTTTGACCCACCACTTTAAACTCTGTGCTAACACATTCCTTTCAGCTGTATTTTTTTTTGACCACCAGAGGTTTGCAAGGGGCTTATGACTGCAAAGTAAGAAGGTCCAGTCTGGTTACTTAAAAAAAAAAAACCAATTGTGTTAGTAGATTTCCATAGCTGCTTTTTAAAAATCTACAATGGAGTAATTGTTTTGAAACTTGTATTTATTTTTTAATTCGTAACAAAACGTTTATTTTCGGTTTCCTGTTACGTAGGTCATGACAACTCCCTTTTGTTCCTTCTCAAGTTTCCCCTGTAATTGCCAATACAACTTCTTTTTCTTGTTTGTTCCTTCCCCCTTTACTTTTGTTGTCCCTTCATTTGTATTTTGGAGTTTTTCTCATGTAAATTTGTACAATGGGAAATATTGTCCAGTTTGGTTAGAGAGCATGGAGACTTAAAACATATTAAAATTTGATAGCTGAATTCAGATTGAAGAAAACTATTTCTGTGTAAAGTTATTTAAAGAACTCTGTATTATATGAAAGGCAAAAAGTTCTATGTACTTGATGTGAATATGAGAATACTGCTATAATAAAGATTGACTGCATGGAAAAGTCTGAAGGAGATTGTTTATTGTGTAATGTTCGACCCCTCCTCTCCATGAAGTTGGAGAAGTGCAACTAAGGTAGTTAAGGGTAGTGAAAAAGTTACTCTAGGATGTAACTCCGGAAAGGAAAGAGAAGGAAAAAAGTAAAATTAAGGAATGCCTGTAGAGGCCTCCCTTCAGCTTCCTTAAGCTGGACCACTGCCTCCTTGGCTGCTGTGCTGAGCCCTAAGTAATTTTTACTTTTGCACAGGGTTTTGCTTCACAAGGATTATTCTGGACCTTTATGTACTCCAGGGCAATTCCCCCTCACCCTGGGGAAAGCCTGGCACCAGCTGGTCTGGGTTCTCTTCTGGGTAAGTTCCCCTGCTTCTGCAGCAATTTCCCTCCACCCTTTTATTGGTTATTTGGCAGAGCTTTAATGGTAAGACTGTTACCTGCTATGCACTCACAGACCTTATTTCTTGGGGCCAACACATTCTCTATCAAGCAGGCATTACAGAAGCTCACATGGACTCAAGTACCCCACATCTAAAGCTGCAGTGGTCATTCTCCAGATATGCTACTAAAAAAAAAAAAAAATAAATACAATTTAGCTTACACTTTTGTTTACAGTTTTATTGAAATAAGGACCCAGGAGCCAAAACTTTGGTTCCAAGAGCCTCATTAGTTCCAGGGACCTGAAAGTAACAGAAGAGAATCCTGAGAAGCTTTTCACCCATCCTTTTCCCACCACGAAGAGTAGAAGGACCCCCTCAATAGTGCCCATGCTGCCTTCAGCAGTAGTTGAAGCTGTTGGTTTTAGAGCTGTATTGTGTGACACAACAGCTTAGAAGACAGGGTAATTAAAGAACTGGAAACAAGCAAAACCCTCAAACCTTTAAGGGGACATCTGGACAGATCTCCCTATAAACAGAGAGAGCATGTCCTCCAGGCTAGGTAATGCTAGGTCTACAGAACAGCTTAAAGAAAACCATTTTTAACTGGTATCCGCTAAGCTACAACTCCTAAAAACCCCAAGTTGTAACACTGAAGGCTTATGTTGCCAGTATTCGTACACCAGTGCACGCATACTCGCTGAGAGCAGGGCACCTCCGGCGGTGCCAGCAGGAGGCAGAGCCGGGCACGATCGCGCGGGGCTGCACCGCAGCTCCCAAGGCAAAGCCCAGCCCGGGGCCGTGCGAGGAGGGGCGGCGGGAGCCGTACCCGTGTGCTGCCGGCCCCCGCCGCTGGACGCGCCTATTCCTCGTCGTCCGGAGGAATCCCGAGCTCCTCGTCCGTCCAGGCCGAAGCGTCGGGATACGGGAAGTGTCCCTGGGAGAAAGACGCGATCAGAGCGCGGCCGGGGCCCGACCCCGGCCCTCGCCCCGCTGCCGCCGCCACCACCACGACGGCCTCACCAGCACCATGTCCGAGCTGTGCCAGAAGTGCCAGAGGATCCAGAACCACATGAAGCCGCTGAGGAACTCGCTCCGGATCACCTGCGCCCGCGTCAGCTCCGGGAACTGCCGGTACCGCGGCGCGATGTGCACCCCGCCGCCGCCCGCGCTGCAGCACACGCACGGACCCGCCTCACTCCGGGCTCCCCCGGCACCCCCAGCCCGCCCCGGCAACCCCTCAAACCCCCCAAACCCTCCCCGCTCACCGCCGCCGCCCCGGCGCGGCCGCTCCGGCCCGCAGCAGCCGCGCCGCCGCCGCCCGGGCCAGCGCCGCCACCACCATGTCCGTGCCCAATGTCACCCGCACGGCCCAGCAACAGCCGCGCCCATTGGAGCCGCCGCCGCCTTCCGGGGCGGGGACACCGCGGGGCGGGGACATCCCGGGCTCGGGAGCGCCCGCCGGCCGCGGGGACTCGGCGGGCTGTGGGGATACCGCGGGCTGTGGGGACTCCGCGGGCTGTGGGGACTCCGCGGGCTGTGGGGACTCCGCGGGCTGTGGGAATACCGCGGGCTGTGGGGATACCGCGCCGCTGTCCCCGCACACCTGCCCTGCCCGGCACTTGGGAGCGGCGCGGCGGCGCTAACCGGGGGCTGCCCGTGGGTCACACAAGTTGCCGTCGCCCACGGAGGTCGAAGAGCGGGGGGAGACTTCCCCAGCCAAATCGCCGCTTTTGGGGCTCGGGGAGAAGGCGGCGCGGGCTGTCGGTGTCCGAGGAAGGGGCTGGCAGGAGTCAGGCGGCGCTGTGTCCATCCCTGGGCGCCCGGGGCGGTCCAGCCCGCGGAGCGCGGTTGCCTAGCAACGGGGCACGCGCGCGGCGGCTCCCGGGATGCGGGGATTCACCCTCGGCGTCGGGATCCGGCCTGAAGCGTTCCTGAAGGAGCACCAGGTGCGGAGCCTCTTCCCGCTCCGTGGGCCGGTAGCGGGAGGGCAGGGGCGATTTCCCGGGCTCCTCAGCGCAGATACGCCTAATAAAGAATTCCCACCTGTCCCGCCTCAGCGAAGGCACGCGCATGTGAGGGGCTTTTGTTGTTCTTTCCCTTTTACCCTCCCACAGGTGCTGCAGTGGTCAGTGCTCACTCAGCAGCGACCCTGGAGCTGCAGCCTGGCTTCGATCCCTGTGGCTTGGAAACGTGGCATTGGAAGAACCAGTCTGCTGGCAGGTGTATCTGTTCACCAGCAAATACCAGAGCAAGGGTCGGAGGAATTCTACCAACTTCTTGTGGAGACCCAGTTTCATCCAGCAGTACGCATGGTATGCCTTCTGGGACATCCAGGTGATCCCAAAAGAAGCAAAAAATAATGGAGAAAGTAGCTAGACTATCAGAGGAGTCCTTTCAAGGAATCAGACTCCCCCCTACCCTTCCTTACAAGGTATGCTGCTAATGTAAGATTAGTCCATGCTTATTAGTTCCTCCTGAATCTTCACTGGATGACATTTCACTAAAGAGAACAGGGGAGGAGTTTCTGTGGCCCTCTGAAAGAGTAACTTTGTTTTACCTGGCAGCTTTACCTTCTCCAAAGGAATCTGGAGATAAAGATTTTAAATAGGTTTGGCATCTCTGTGCCAGGCTGCACCTGACATCCCGAGCTGGTGTATCCAGCCTTCCAGTTGTATATCACCTGTACCTTGAATCCCTGCTTGGGAGGAGAGACAGTGCTTTGTGTAGCCCCTGAGCAAAAAGCATCATCGCCAACACCTGGTGTCAAATTTGGGTGTATCTTGCTCTGGCTCCATTTACTTTTACAGGAAAAGATTTGCCTGTGATTTCATTGAACTTTACAGACTAGCACTTGAAAGCACATGTTTCTGACAGGTGCAGGGTGAAGGTCCCAAAGGAAAGAACAAAATGCCTCACTTAGGTTTTCCATTTTCCTTGCTAGTCATTATACAGCTTTGCCTACAGACAGTGAACCCTGATTTACAGATTTTTGTGTTGTTTTAACCTTGGGTGAAGGATATCAAATACTGTATTTTAAATAAGTAACATAATCTCATTCTGTTAACATCCCAAACAGCTGACATCCTCAGCTGAAACAGCAGTGGGCATCCTTGTAGTTAAGGGATTTTAATTTCCTTGCTCATCTGAGCCTCAGATGCATTTTCAGCAGCAGTTAACAGGGCAAACTATTCAATCTTTGTTTTTACTTAACATGTGATCAATGCAAAAACTTGCTGCCATGTGGTCCATACCAAGTTTATGTTTTTCTATAAAAGCTGAACACTTTTGATATAAGGTTCATAGTTTTATTGTCAACTCCACCTTCCAACTGCCTCGTATTTTGTCTTTCTGCCTTCTCGCTGTCCCTGGCATGTTGTTCCCCGTGTCGCCGTTCTCAAACGTTTCGCGTCTTCCATCTTGCTCAGGCCGGATGTCTCCACTGCTGCCTTTGACCTGCAGAGGCATCTTTGTCTCCCTAGACTCAACCCCCACCTCCTTCCTTCTTCCTTGACTTCGGATCCTTTCACTGACCTGTCAGCTCTTGCTGGCTCGGGGAGCTTGGACAGCTGCAGTGCGCACGTGGGCACTGGCTGCACACGCGCTGCTGTTGGAGAGCCGGGGCACAGGGCCTGGGAGGGAGCCAGCACGGTTGGTGTGCCTGCATTGCTGAGCAGTACCTGCTCCCAGGGATGGGAGAGGCAGCTCCAGAACCCTCGCACTCCCCCTCTTCTGCTGCCTGACTCCAAGCTGTGCCTTGTCCTGAGAAATGGGTGTCTTTTCCAGGTTCAAAGCTCTTTACTAAAATCACACCTTAACTAAAAGGTGTAAGGATTAGTAAGAAAGTAAAACTATTCTGATTTGAGACTTGCACACCTAGTGGCCTCCTTCACAGTAAAATAAATCTGTTATAGGATCCGAGATGGGCCAAACTGGACACCTGCAATAGCTTTGTGTGTCCTTGAAATGGCACATTGTCCTTTGAACAGCATGTCTCATAATGACTGAAGAAACAGAGATACCCCTGCTACATACCTAGCAGCTGAATACAAACCAGATGCAACACAAGGTGGGGGTTATCATATAGTTCTTATGTTTTATTTTCTAATATTTCTTCTTTCCAAAACTGATTTCTCAAAATCAAAACCATTTGTGGTGATCTTACAGATAAGCAGCACAGTACCACAAGATACGGTGGAAGAATTATAGAGAGAAGTAATACACTGAAAGTAAACTTTATGAACAGTATTTCCTGTTTAAGGATGTAAGTGTTCAAAAATCATGCTCATTTTCTGCTTCCATCTCCTCCTTCCCCCTTCCAGGTAAGCTCCAGGTCCATCTCACATGTCCAGTGTTGTCACACTAATAAAGACTCCCATGGCTGTCTGCTGCCAAGATGTCCAGTGACTTAGTAAGTTCAAAATCTGTAGACGAGCTGCTGGAAAAGCAGAGAGGAGAAAAGCTAGGAATCAAAGACAGTTATTGCAGGGTGGGGGGTGTGCTCCATATTGATTTAGTTTGTTTTCATTGCAGTAAGTTGCAGAAGTTCTGTTGCCAACGTCTTTATTACTTCTTGTATTTTTGTTTTCCACAGCTTTCCTGTTTGTGCATGGAACCCCTGTCCTCTTTGTGCACCCTCGATACCCTCAGCAAAAAGTCATTTCACTGATGCATCCCCAGAGGCTTCCAGTTTAGTGAGGGGGGCTCGTGTGTTGGCAAGGAGAGAAACTGATGGCTATTACTACCTGGGCCACATTGCCCAAGAGGTGAAGGTAAGTATTTATTGGGAACTGTGCTGTAAGAGAATCTGTGGGGTTTTTTCCCTGTTGTCCTCATTCCTCACCAGTCACATGCCCTTGTTGTGGGGTGGCTCTCCTGTGATACAGGGCACTTCATAACCACTGTTGTGTCCCCACATCCTATTTTAATCTGTTACCTGATCACCTGGTGTTGACTGGTTGTTTACTGTGAGGAACCCTGCAAGAAGAAGGAGCCTGGAGATCAGTCCATTTTTGTAGTTATAAAAAGGTTTTATTCAGAAACAAACAAAACAGGTCCCTTATCCCTGTTGTCTACTTTTGCCCAGTCTAGCAGCAAAGTCGGCTAGCTAAATAGCAACTAGTAATCCAAAATGTCTGTCTCCAGGGTTCGCTTCCTCTTTACCAAACTGAGAGCTTTCCTCATTCTCTCCCATCTGTGTTTCTGGGAATTGCTGGGTGATTGTGGATGCCAGACAGAAAGTCCCCCTGCAGGCTTTCTTTAAAAACCCAGTTCATTCGCAGTTTGCAGGTTATTTAACTGAACTTTGGTGTTAGTGTAGGTGAGTCTCTAAGCTCCAGTGTGGGGTGGAACAGATGGGGGCGGTTACAGGCACGAGTGGCATGACTGGAGTAGGAGCTGAAAGTATTATTTGTGTAAGTGCACTCACAGATCTGCAGACCAGGCTGAGATTTCAGTAACAGATCTTCCCCACACCCATTGCTGAATGCTTAAATTAAAACGTTTCAATTTTTGACAGTTATGACATTTTACTGGTTTGCTACCCTTCTGACTGCTGTGTAGAGAACTGCTTCATGCGCAGCAGTTTCTTTTGGCTACTCATTTTCTTATGGGAGGTCTTCCTGGTCAAGTTCTGCCTTAGCACGCTAAATGTGTTCTTACTAAAATCTAAATTCAAAGAGAAAGTAAGAGAAAGAGCTGTCAGCCCCTTAAACCCCAGTGTTTTATTTACTTTTAAATCCAATATGGACGCAGTGCAGTGAAAAATCCGGTAGAAGAGGAAAGCTGCGTTTCCAGATCACGTCCTGCTTCCTGGGATTTCTGCCACTTCCCTCTTAGCGCTTAATGTTTGGCCGCTAATTGGACCCAGATGTCTGCCTTGCAAACCGCATGTTTTACTCTTGTAGGGCTCCAGGGAACGCTTTGTAATTGAGTTTGACAAAAGTCGTGCTCGGAGAGGCAAGGTACAGCTCCGCCTGCAGGAAACGCCTCTCTACGACATTCTCCACTACGAGGATGCCAGGAGACAGCGTCTCGCTCCTGGAGACAGGGTCTTGGCGCCGTGGGAGGCTAGAGCTGAACGTTTTGGCCCCGGCACTGTGCTAAAGGTTGTGGAGAGCAAGGAGGAACATTTAGGTACGGGATGTTTTGGTTTTCTTAGTAGAGCTGGTCACTGTATGGGAAAGAGAACAGTCTCCATCCCGGAGAGTTCACCACCTGCTGCTTGGGTTCTCTTCACTGTGTTTGTGTTGTTGGCACTAAGCAGCCTGTTCTTTTTCAGTGTCAGAGTTAATGCAGCTCCCAGAATGTGTGTTTGCTTTGTTCTATGAGTGAAAACTTCCTGAAAAGCTGGGGGTTGGGCATGGCACCCTCCCAACACAAAGCAAAAAATGTTCCTGGCCCTCATGAATATTCACCTGGTTGTCTGTCAGTCTAGTTTCCTGCTATTTCAGCGTAAAATCCTGCCTCACTGCGACAAGTGAGAATTTTGTTATCCCCTGTCTCCTCGTAGGAAGTTTAAAAGAAGGTGACATTTTCAACCTATAAAGAAAAAAAACCATCAAAGTTGTTACAAAACTGTCTGAAACACAAGTCCTTATTTTAACTCCAGCTTTCTGCTGCTAATACATTATCTACCTTTTTGTTTTTAATACACACAGCACACAACAGAAGTGGAGTCCTTGTGAATTTCTGGAATGGGCAGACCAGGGAGGTGTCTTCTGACAAAGCTCTGCAGATTCCTCTGCCCTTAAGCGAACGCATCATCCTAGAAGTGCAGATGCCTTTAGCAGCCAGGCAGATGGTGGTAGATTCAAGCTTGCATTACCCATACATTGTGACACCAGGTTATAGAGCCTCAGGACGCTACAGACTGGGTCACTCAGACCTGGACTGCTGGCCAGGGGTCTGTGTTCAGCTCATCCACGTGCTAAGTGCAGCTGGGGGTGCACCTCGCTCCCCCAGTGCTGCCTGGCAGCCTGGGAACCCACACGGCCTGCAGGGTGCAAAGTGCAGCAGGGAAATGCCTTCATCTCAGGAACAGGCTTGGCTGGAGAAGAGCTCAGCAAGAAAATAGAAGAGGAACTGTCTGAATTGAGAATTACATCTTCAGAAAGTGTTTCCAGAGAGGAAGAGAAAAAGGAAGAGACGAGATTAGAGACAGAAAATGTTCCAAAAGGTGTTTGGTCTTGTTTGGAAGAGGACAATGAGGTTATAGAACCTAAGAAGGTAAAAAATGCTTCACCCTGGCTCTTCTGTCAGTATGTGGTCTGCTATTTGTATAAATATCTGCTTTGTTACCTGAAGTTTACTGCCCTTGGTACCAAAAAATTACTAGAGGTTTTAGGCCTGGCCCTTATATATGCCTGTTAAAGAATGGAGAGACTTTGCACTGTCTTCCTGATCCTTTGACCAGGGAAAGAGTTATAAGCTGTCATTGTCCCTGGCTGGAGCAGGCTTCTAGAATTTCTTCCATGGATGCAGAATATAAGAAGTGTTGCATAGCCCAGTTCCTCTACATGCTGTTTCTGTGTGAAGGAGGTAAAGGCAGGAAAAAATGTCAGATGGAAGACTTGACACTGGATAAGGATTAAAGTAAGGATTGCTTCATACCAAGACAGTCTCTTGCATAAGTCTATTAAGGTACTTCTCCACCCTGTTAGATGTGTCCCCTCTCTCAGTCAAAGACCATAAGAGACTTAAGTTATCCTCAGCAGTTGATTTGGTGCTTGTTAACAGGGTGAGGATCAGTAAGGAGGATCATGTGCACCAGCTACTGCCAAGCTTATCTCTGTGAGGGTTAGAATCCTGACTTCTGGCAGGTGCCAGAAACAGGACTGTCTTTCAGTCAGAGCTCCTCTGACCTGATCTCTTTTGTACTGACCCTTCCAGGCAGAAGTACTGCCAGTTTTAGGTCATTTGAAGATGTAGACAAACCCATGAAGTGATCAGAAAATCCTCTACCTAAGAGTTGTTTCTTTAGTAAAGAACTCCCCCAGATAACTCCCCCAGAGATTGTCTTTTTGATTTTGTTAAACTTCAGTTATGAAACTAACCTATTCTTTTCCTTATTGGGTCTGGATTTTGAATGCATTTCTTGTCATTTCTAGGGTGCTCAGAGGGAGATGGCTCATGCTATGGTTGATACTGCTGTCAACACAGACAGCTGGTTAATGGAGACAGATCACGAGGAGGAACCAGAGAGCAGACAGCAGGATGCTGAAACTGAAGCTAATTTTAAACACAATCATGGTAGTGGAACTGTAGCTCTTTTACCCAAAAGTAAGTCTTGCCACACAATATCACTGCAGCAGGTCATTGTGTCTAAGATCTGTTGCCATAACTGTTGATGCTTCAAAAGGAAATGCCATAATGCCATGCTGTGACTGTGGCCATGATTATGGAGTATCTTTATAATATTAATAGTGCTTTGGTTTGGGAAGTAGTTCATCATCTCAAGGTGAAAGAATTTTCAGATGGAAATCAGGGTTTTTTGGCTTTTACAGCTACTGCAGTAGCAGCTTTTGGGTTTTCTTAACCTTTATCATAACGCTCAGTATAAATACTATTTATTATAAAATTTCCTTACTTTAAAAATTAATCTTTATAATAGCATTAACTATTACTGCCTATAGCAAAAAGATGTCACCAGGGCTGTTCTGCAGAACACTCCTCTTATCTGTGCTGAAAACTATTGCTTGTCACTGAGTAAACTTTTGTTCCCTTTAACATTCAAAAGGGGCTGGATCACAATTTTAATCAATTTGTTGCTATTCTCATTTTTACTTTTGTGACAATGGCAGGCATTTAGGTGAGGATTCTGAAAGCCTAAAGCTTTCTCTGTTGTTGCTTTGTGGCACTGCTGGTAGAGGGAGAATGAAAAGTCACAGAGGGGTGCATGTTTCCTCCCAGCTGGTGTTCCATCATCGTTCTGTGCAGCAGCTGCCACTCAGGTCTGCACTGTCTTTAGCAGAAGGGTGTGAGCAAACTCTGCTCGTGTTCTCAGCTACCCAAAAGCTGTATTAGCACAGTGCTGCGCCCAAGCTAATGTCTCCTGGCTCTCAGCAGGATGTACAGCTCAGGCTTTGCCCCATCAAGAGATTTATCATTTTCACTCATCTCAGAGCAGCTCATGTCTGTCTGTGAAATGCCATGTAAACAATCCCTTAGCCTGAGTAGCTGTTAATGCACTCAGAAATCTTGTGTTACCAGGCAGAACTCTTCCCTGACTGCAATAGCAAGCTTGTTTCTGGAAAGAAGCTGGAACCTGTTTTGTGAAGACTAAAAAATGTCCCTCAGAGGAAAATGTTATAAAAGTCCTACTTGAATATATTTTATACAAGAAGACCTTTTGTTCTTTTAACTTACTTTCTTTTTATAAGCTTCCTATATTCTCATATGTCCTTGCCCTAATTTATTTGCAAGGTCTTTTTGAGTCCAGAGTGACAGAAGCTCCAGTCCAGCATTCCCCAAGGAGCCCTTCCCTGGGAACCAGTGCTTTGGTTCCTTTCAGGCACCAAAGCTTCTTCGACCAAGTGAATCAATCACTAGAGAGAGACAGCCTGACCATCAGATCAGCTCTACGTGTGCAGAGACCACACAGTACCACCAGTGTGCTGGCTAGGAGATCCACAAAACTTCTAAACCTTCCAAAAGACAAAAGCATTACAGTAAGTATTTGGTCTAAGCCAGATTTAGCTCTTAGGATCAGGAGAGTTGTTTATGTCGTGTGAGAATGTTCTTTCCTTTGATCTCTTGCAAAGGTTTCTGCTGCAACAAAAATTATGCCTGTGTAGAATAATGGTTATGCACAAGTAGAAACTTAAGGCTTCCACTTGGGAATCTGTGTTGTACAGGGCAGGGCACTTGTGGTATTTTTACTCAGCACTTTTGATAGAGGGTTTTTTTATTTATTTTGGATCTAATATTTTCTAAATAAAACTCTCTGCCAGCTCTACTAGACAGCAAAAAACTGATTCCTCTTTTATGGATACCAAAAGAGAAAATCTAAATAGTCAGCTGAATCCCACAGCAGAGAGTGCATGTCAGGACTGAGGTGGAACTTTGTCTGCTAAACTTTAGGCCAGTACTTTACCTGTTGGAAAACACCATTTTTTCACCTCCCACCTATAAAATACCTTTGGTTCTCTCTTTGATCTCTCCCCTTGTATGTCATTAAACACAAACACCCACAAGGTACATTTTTTTTGCAAGGAATAGCAATATACTGGAGAACAAAGTTGTTTACAGCCACTGGGAAGCCATACAGATCAATGTGTTAAGAGAAACCCGTCAAAATACTACGTGAGACTGGCAAGATCTCATTTGAAGGTCCTGTAGCGTTTTCCAGCTTGTGGTATTAGAGTTGGAAAGAACTGGAGAGGTGGCATTCTGTTTGCAGAGGAGCAGCTAACAGCAGGAACGTGCTAACTGCAGCTGGGAATAGGAGGAAGGAGAGGAAAATATTTTGTGGAAACTCTGTTCCACCCCCAAACAGCTCTAGGAATGTAAACTTGAATGCATGTCTAAAGTTTTGGTGATGTTTCCTTGCTCCTTCCCTCGTACAGAGCACTGTAGGGAGTACAAAGGAAAGAAACAGTTCACCCTGGCTATGAAAAGGAGCCTTGTAGGTGCTCCTTCATATCTTTGCACAGCACAGTGCATTTAAAAACACAAATTAGCAGCACTGCCCAGCACTGAAATGCAGCTACTGCTGAAGAACACACAAAAACTGCTTGAGCATAAGTAGAAATCTCAGACAACAGGTGAAGTTCTCTGCTACACCTGCAGAGAACTCAGGGAATATTTTGTGTTTGGCCAGAGGGGGGCAGGTGTTTCTCTTTCTAATAAAATCTAATGAGGAATATGTAATATAATTTGTGTTCAGAACCTGGATTTTCCATCGAAACATGAAAGGTGACACAAAGATTGGGCATCTTTAAGCGTTGGCTCAACAGCAGAACAAGCAGAACAGTGGATTTTCAGGCACCCCTTTGTTGGTTAAGCCTCATGTTTTCTATAGGTTTTAGCATCACCCTCAGCATGTTCATGAGTGGGAAGCAACTGCAGTATTCATGAGCCAGTGTAGCTTCCAGACCTCAAGAGTGACATTAGAACTAAGCTGTTCTGGTTTTGTGTGTTTACAGTTTGCATTAGAAAAATACACTGATGGGATTAAGGGTTCAGTTTGGCTTTTTTTCACTTAGAAATCAATCCTTAATGGTGCATCTCAGGAGAGATGGAAAGAGATGGACTTCGACAGAGCTGAGACTGAGCACAAAAGGAGGAAAGAGGAACAGAGGCAGCTGAGGAGGGAGCAGCAGCAAGAGGCAGATGGCATCCAGCAGCAGCTGTGCAAGGACAGCCAGAGGTGATGCCTGGGAGCTACCTGCTTTTTGTGGTAGATGTTGGAAGGCTGGTAACATCTGCTCCCTGGTGCTCCCCTTCAGTTTCTGAACATCACACGTTGTGCTTTAGGACAGACTGCAGAGGAGTCACAGTGGTTCCCTAGTGGGAATAAAAGGTGGTTCTTGAGGTATGTGGGAGCGGGAACACATGGATCCTGTAGCCTTTAGTGTTACCTCCAGGGGTGAATTCTCTTCAATCTTGTTCTCAGACCAAAGGGCCTTGGGCCTCTCAAATCCTAGCTCTCTGGTCCCACAGTCCACTTAAGCTGAGCAGGACCTTGCATTACTCCCATGACCCACTTTGTGCCTTCTCCTCTGTTGCCTCAGGGGCTCCACCAGCAGCACACAGGCACCCAGCTGTCTGGATCAGTCCTACAGCCCTGTCTGCACAATCCATCTCCCGGATTCCTGGTCTTCAGGGCCAACAACTCTTGGCCACACCAGGTTTATGTAGTCAGGTGGACAGATGACTGCAGTGAGCTGACAGCAGGCACCAGCCCATTTGGGAGTTTTGCTACCTCTGTTTTAGACACAGGTTTAACCATCATAACCTAACAAAGGGTCCTGGAATATTAACTGAGCACACGTTGCCAGAATATCTGCTTTGTGTCTCATGCACTGTCTTTTTTATTGCTCTTTCTTTATGAGAAATTTGAGAAATTTTGTTTTGGAAACAGGCAACGGTTGCGTCAGAGAACATTGCAAGGGCTGGAGAAACAGCTGGAGCACAAAGAGAGAGCTTTGCAGCACATGGCACTGCTCCAGGCTGCTGGGGCTGAGAGGAGCAGGAAGGAATCCTCCTTTCGAGAGGAGGGGAAGAGGAAGGCAAGTCAGAGGCTTCAGTTCTTAAAGACACAGCATTCACAGAGAGAGAGGAGTTGCAGGCAGAATGCAATGAAAGGAGTTTTGAAAAAGAGAGAGAAAGGCTGGTAAGGGCAATTCCAGAAATGATTTTCCCTTCTGCTGTGTTTCCAGCAGTGGCACCGTCTGGAGTATTTGTCTTTCACCTGCTTTATATCCAATATAACTACATCATTTAGGGGTTTAAAGAAGGGTAACTTTTTTTCACATGTGTCTAAAGACGAAAGATGGGAAGTGAAATTCTCCATCTCTGCCATAAAAGGAGTCTTTCTGCATGCAAGGAATGAATTTCCACAGATTATACCCATTTCTGACTTCTACCAGTGAGGATCATAGTATGATTTAGATTGGAAGGCACCTTAAAGGTCATCTAGTTCCAAAACCCTTACCATGGGCAGGGACATATTCCACTAGATCAGGCTGATCAGAACCCTGTCCAACCTGGCCTTGAACACTTCCAGGGATGGGGCATCCACAGCTTCTCTGGGCAACTTGTTCCAGTGCCTCACCACCCTCGCAGTAAAGAATTTCTTCCTAATTTCTAATCTAAATTTACTCTCAATTTAAAGCAACTCCCCCTTGTCCTATCAATACAAGCCCTTGTAAGAAGTCCCTCTCCAGCTCTCTTGTAGCCCCTTTAGGCACTGGAAGGTGCTGTAAGCAATAACCCCAATTCTCTCAGCCTGTCTCCATAGCAGAGGTGCTCCTGCTCTCTGGGCATTTTTGTGACCCTCCTCTGGATTTGCTCCAGCAGGTCCATGTCCTTCTTATGTTGGGGGCCACAGAGCTGGACATAGATGAAAACTGAGGATGAAATTTGACGTGAAAGCTGACTGTACAATTTTAAATATCTTTATGTAGGAGTTTCTGAGGAGCAGAATGCAGTCATGGCAGGACATGCTGGAGCAAGAATCACGGGAGCAGGACAAGGAGCAACAAAACAAGGACCAGGCTGCCAAAGTGAGAGTGTTCCAGAGCAGATACTGAAGATCAGAAGATGGAAAAAGAAGACCAAAGAATCCGTGACCCTCCAGAAGTACCTCAGAGAACAGACCCTTTGGCTACTCTGGGCATCCCTGCTAGTGTAAGGAAGCTGCAAAGTGGGGGAGAGGCCCTCGAGCAATTCACAGACCTGGTCTTTGTCTTGTAGGTGTGACTCGGTGTGCCACAGTTGTGACAAGTGGAATTACAATTCCCGGAGAGGTCTTTAATCTCCCTTTCATTGCAGCCAGAGTGCACTTCCCCAGCTCTGTCCTTTACATGCCTTTCTTTCTGGAGTTACTATTCTAGTTCACCAGCCTGGGCTTCAGGTAAGTACAGATCTTCTACTGTCAGGGTGTAGGTACTGCTTGGTCACTCCCTTAGAGGAGGAATGACTTTTAGAAGCCCAAAATAGAAAAAGAAAGTGGTGTAGGGTATGGTTGTTTGGGGTTTTTTGTTTGATTGTTTGTTTGCTTTATGACAAGTTCCCCTTTCTAGGCACTGTGATGACAAAAAGGTCTGATCTGTGAAATAACTATCTTTGGAGAGTCACCAAACCCAGTGGTGGGCTTGGGTTTCTGTTTGGCCTACGGTCTGGCTGGCAGGCTGGCAGCCTCCAAAGCAGGTCAGAAAGATACTCGGGCACCTTTTCAGGTAGGGCCCTTGGTTACAATAACCACACCTTTTGCTCTTTGTGAATAAATGGGGAGAATGCTACAAATGAATTGGTAGACTGATGGTTAACAAAACACAGTGGTTGTGTCACAGGGAATGCTGTTATCAGCTCTGGGTAACCAGAAATGTACCTGTTCTTTTCAGAGGGATATTTAGGGAAGGAGAATGGATGTGGCACAGTTTATTTGCTGGAACACTCGGGGCTGTATGGAAATATGTTCTTATTTTACACAGAATTATGATAAAATAAATACAATATATGTGATACCTTGTTTCGAGTAATGCCCGGAACCAAACTAGATACAAAATTAAAATGTTGTTGCCTGACATTCTGTGTATACTTAGAAACATGTTACACCTTTTGTGGCACACTGCTCAACCAAAAGTGTGAGTATAAAAAGGTATGCTCTTTACAAGAATACAGCACCAGGTGATAATGGCAGTTCCTTAAGAAAAAAAAGGTAAAATAAAGAAAATTTGTACAAGGGAGCTCCTTTGAAATCCTGCCAAATCTTCTGAATGCCCAGCAGTTTCTTAGCAGTAAGTCTCAGACTGCATTCCTCTAGGGATAATGGAGAGGCTCTGCCTTCAGCTTTCCCCTAAAAAGACAAAGTTAAGTCTCTCATCCAGATGTTTACAAACTATTCAGAAGCCTTAATAGCTGAAAGGGGTATTTTTAAACTTTAGGATCCATAATATGCATGAGCCATCCTCAGACTTGTTGTGGGTTTTTTTAAAAAAAAAAAAAAAAAAAGGGTAAAGGAAGAATGAGCCTAAATACAAAGTGAAGGCTTTGACATTTTGTTTAACTTAAGGTCTGGAAAAAAATATAACTTGCTGCATGTTATGGAAACTGCAGTTTTGCATTTTGGACATGGAATTCCGTCATTTGGTTTACACTCTGTTTGGGCTCTGGAACAGTTGTCTGGAAGTTGCTTAGTAGGAACACGGGTGGTTGTGCCCAAGACCTGCACAACTGATGGGCGAGGCCCAGGCTGTGCCTGGCACCTCTGTCCTGAGCTGGGCGGGAAGGGAAGAGGGAACACACCCCTCTGATGGAAAGTGGGTGCTGGCAGCTCATGGAGATTTTCTTTAATGTGATGCTTCGGGGTTGCTCGCTTTTCTTCGTGTTTCAGTTCTCTTTTACATAAAATCATGTGCTAGTCGGGACAATGGTGTGCCTACTTATGACTTTGGTCTAACTAGACTTAGAGAAACAAGTCTGAAGCTTAAAAGATATTAAACCCTACTGCTGTTTTTATCCTTAAGCACTTGGAAATGGAATATGCAGTGATTAAAGGAAAGTACATGAAATATATTGAGCTGAACCTAAACTTATTTTTCAGACTTCATTTATATGCCATTAACCTTTACTTTATAATCACCATAAAACAGCAGATTGCCTGCTTATGTACTTTCTTTTCATTGCTTAAGCATCTGAGAACAGACCACTGCAGAGCCTGCACTACTGCTATTTCACATATGATATATCTGCTAACATATTTAATATCACAGTATTTCCAGTCATTCATAGACTATATTTCTCACTATTAAAATGCAGCCATAAAATAATTTTAATACTGCTATTAAAATAACTGACTGTGAATGCCACATATAATCTAGGTCTTTTGCTGGCTTTATTCAATTTTAAACATTTGCAACATGTTTTTGATCCATTAGGAAAATTCTTAGACTTCTTGCTTTGCAGCTACTGGAAACAAACCCCAAGAATCTGCGTATCAGTAAAGGCTTTGAATTAAATAGGGTGACACTAGCATGGGGGAGGGTAGTAGAAGGAAGCACACAAAGATAAAAAAAAAAGACTTTTAAGCTTCAGAAACATAAAAATTAAGAGCAGTACAAATATTCCCAGAAGTTGCTTTTTATTATGGAATTAGGTTTTTCTGCCTAGGCAAATATTTTATTATGCTGTTTATAATCAAACTCCCATAATAATGTGCTGGAGTACAGAAGTTTGGAGGAAAAAAAAAATCAAAATGACTGGTCTGTTTTTATCATCCAAAATGACTAAGAGCAGACCGCTACATGCAGGATCTTGGGACACTTCTACAAGAAAAGTAGAAGTTAAAAGTACAAAAGACAACGAGGTTTATTGGCTTTTTCAGCCTGTGTTGCTTAGGTGATGTTAGAACATCATTTCTTATACCACAGTGACAGGTAAGTCAGTAAATTAACCTTAAATATTTAACCTGATGTATTTCAAAACAGACTTGATCAATGAACATCTTTTTGAAGACTTTTAGACAAGTAAGACTGCTTTTCTCATCGGGCTGCAGTCATCTTGTGCACCTAAGATACGTATATCAGTTTAAAAACTACCAGAGCACATTAGCTCTTAAAACTGTGCAATGAGTCAGAAATGTCCAATTGTGCAAAGTCTTCTGGTTTCTGGAATAGACCTTCTGATCATCCCCTGCCTGGTGCTCGGCTGAAACGACTGAAGGCAACATTAATGCAGAGTAATCACTGCACAGCATGTCCCCAGGGCACACGTGACTTCACCTGCAGCTTCCCTCGTGCTGGGTCACAGACAGCGCAGGTAACCCCACACAGGGAGAGGGCAGCAGCCACAGGAGTCTATTTGAGGACAGAAGCTGCAGTTTTGATAAGCAGTGGTTTAGCTGCCTCTAGGATGTCCAGTTCAGGGTCCAGTGAGCGACCTAGTCCCTCCAGAACCATGATGGCAAAGATGATGGAAGCAAAATTGCTCTCGAGCTTCACCTAGAACAACAAGAGACTAAATGGACTCAGTGGACCTTCTTTTCTTCTGTGCCCATTCAACCAAGGTCCCAGCTCTGGCTCAGCTGAGAGGGAAGGTAAGAGGCTGCTATGAACACATGCACACCTGAAACTAATGCAACTCCACCAACTGGAGTTTCAGAATTCACTGAAATCGAGCAGCAGGCCCAAACATAAGGGGACAGTTTCAGGGTGAGTGCACTAAGGGAACCCAAGAGTTTGTTTTTCATACAAAAAGGGGAATGGGTTTTCTTTTTCTTCCATACAAGAACATCAGGACCTTAGAAGTGCTCACTGTGGCTGCATCTACTATCCAACATGCTTGAACATATGCGCTTGTGTAAGGGGCAGCTCACCTGAACGGCCATAAAAGACCCCACAGGTCAGAGGAAATGATTCTCTGCTCTCTGTGTGAAGAAGCTGCTTCCCAATTCCCAGCCAGGTACTAGGATTGTTTCAAGGCATGCCAGGGCACTAAGAACTTGGGAGGACTTGCTTTGTAAGGGCCTAAATTACATTTCATTTCACTAGAAACCTACTTAATGAGGCTTAATGACAAAAAAACCTCTAAGTAAGGAATGTTTAGAGGGACCCTTTGCACAGTGAGCAAAGTGGCTGACAACCTTTTCATTTCCTCTAGTTCAGGCCACCACAGCTCTGTTGATTTCCAGAGTTGTTTGCAGCTGTGGAAACTTGTTTCCTAAATAATCAGTTATAAGTAGTTATCTCTATCCTGTGAGCAACTTCTCACCTTTGAGCCTTCTAACAAACCAGTAAAATGGCCTGGTGCTGTTATATAACCCCATATCAAGAAAGAGGTCCAGGGAAGAAAGCATGCAATGATATAGAAGTGGAATATATATTAGATTTAATTTTCTGCTTCTAAGAGACTACAAAGAAAGGTAGGAAAAACTATGTGTTACAAAAATATTCCTTTTAGTAAACAATATCAGCCATTAAATGTAGTGTTAAGACCAAAAAAACCCAACTAAACAGACATACCTAAGAAACATGCCAAGAAACAGCAAGCCTGCAACACTTGGTTACATTGCTGCAGTTCCTCTCCTAGCAGTTCATTTCAGAAGTCAGTCCCCCTCCTTGCTAGCCCTTCATGTTCCCAGTAGTTCTCCCTCCCCAAATAAACTTCCAGCTGTTGAAGGCAGACAGTGACAGGACCTCACCTTATGGGTCATCAATAGTTTGAAGACATTCGAGAGGAGATTTCCCACCTGCAGCTGGAATACAAAAAGAAGTGAACAACTGATCAAAAACCCCTTTTTTTTCAGTTTTCGGTGCCAAGTTGCACTGAATTGCAGGTGAGTGAGAATGAGACGCGGTGCACTTGCCTTCCCCAGGGCAATGGTGTTCCCCCGGACCTTGGTCACTAGTTCTGCCATCTCAGCCTTGAACCGCTCGATGTCCTGGCACTGGTTGGCGCGGGCGTGGTGCAGGATCAGCTCTGCCACTCTCTCCCCCTGAGGAACAAGTTGGAACAAGAGAATCAGGGCTTGATCGCTGGTAACTTGCAACCAGTTGTCTGCAGTTCTTGCTTAGTAGCTGAGAAATACATCTGGCAGCACAGGATGGGCCTGAATACATGGTTTAGCGTGGATTCCTTGGCTTGCTTGGGCAGACTAAACAGACCAAGACAAAATGTGTCCCTCTCGAGATATGCTGGTAAGCCATTCAACCTGCAGCTGGGAATCAGCAACAGGCAAGTATGAGCACAGATGCTTGTTCTCAGAATGAATAGGAGACATCAGCACCAGGTTCTCTAGTCTATCTGAAAGTGTTTTTCAGGTGGGAAGGAGGATAAAGTAGTTCTCCTTATATGCAGGAGCCTGCCCTCTTGGTCAGACAGTCCACCTGTTTTATGTACTCTTCTCTACAGATGCTGACACACAACAGCAAAATGGAGAAAGGCACCTGGACTTTCCAGCGGCAAGGCTGCAGAAGGGAACACATGGAAGATCAAGATGTTAATCCATTCCCTCCCCTTCTCTAGCAAAACCTGACAGATTCTGCAGCAGCCTCCAATGCAAGTGGCTCCCAGGAAGTCTTAACTTGCAGCAGAAGCACTCCTAACCAGGGAGTGGCAGCCATACACCTTCTGTTTCCTGGGCCACTGAAATTGTTCCACTTTGGCAGCATCCTTGCTGGAGGGGAATATCTTAGCCCGGTGTTTGGTATAGCTTCCATGCTAGCAAGTCTCCTTGCCCCTCTTAGAGAGGATTTTAAGTGGAAATACAGGGAAAACTCTCACTTGGGTTGTCAGACTCTCCTGCTGTCTCCCTTCCCCCGCCCCACGACAGAGGCCTCACCTGCCCCTGGACCACAGCCGTGAAAACCGCCCGGAAGTTCTGCATGTCAGCGCTCTGCAGCTCCGCCACGATCCCGGCATCCAGCAGCACCAGGCAGAGCGGCCGCAGCGGCGGCTGCACCTCCACCACGAGTGTGTCACACAGGTCCACGAGGGCCGTCTGCTCCTTGCAGCTGGTGCTCACACGGGCCGTGCCTTGAACCAGGATGTTCCCGGGGTGCAGGTCAGCATGGACGAAGTTGTCAACAAAGATCTAGAGGACAGGTAAGTCTTAGAGAAGCTCATTCCAACCAAACCTGCCCTCACTGAAACCCCCAGGCAAACAGCAGAGGTCTGTTCCTGGTCTGTTTGCCACCATCCCTAATGACGGTGTGTTTCCCCTGGCAGCACCACAGCACTCCAGGCTTCTGCTGGAGACCAGCTGTGCTGACATGGCAGGGAGTCAGCAGAGCTGTGTGGAGCAACCCAGTGTGTTTGCTGGAGGTCAGGTAGGACAGACAGGAGTCCCAACCGGGAATGGAGGTGCTCTTTGGTAATTAAACTGAGAGCACACCAGTGGGCCTTAGCAAAGAGAAATGCAGTAAGAATAGGGCAGTTGCCATTCAGTGCCAAGAGTTATAGTAAGTGGTTAAGTTTGTCTAATCCAGGACATCAGTCCACCTTACAACTGTATTGGAAAGTAAAGAAAACAAGTTAAGAGGAAACAAATCTACGTAGCCCTTCTCTGACTCTGCTAGCAGGTAGCACCAGCAAGGAGTGGCAAGAGGGCAAGCACAAAACAGCACTTCCCCACTAAATCTCCTGGCCATCTGGGACTGCAGGACTTCCTGCCCCAAGGTTATCTTCGTATTTCATTAATTTTTCCTATGAGTTTGTCCAACTACCATATAAATAATTAGAGTTGTGTGAAAACATTTTTTTTAGGTGTTGCCTGAAAAAAAGACCTCTGCTAATATTCACTCTTGTGCACTCATGACTGCATTTATCTCTGTCATAAGCTACTCATTCTTCTGCTTTCCAGAGTTAAGAGTCCAAATTATTTCACCATTACAGTGTGGAAGCCATTCAGCGCCAGTAATCATCCTGTCTGCCTTCCTCTGCACCTCTTCTAGCTCTATTACAGCCCTTGAACTGGAGGGTACTGGACAACGAGGGACTAGAACTACACAGAGTACTCAAGAAACAGGTATTTGTTTTACTTGAAGACATAATGTTGTTTCTTTGCTCTTTAATTCTTTTCTACTCCTAAAATTTGAAACCAATGTTAGCGTAAAACTCTTTTTAGTTTCACCGTTGCTTTTCTGAGTAGTAAAAGCTGTTTCAGAGCCTGTCATATTCCACAGAATCAGAACTGGAGGCTTGCCATCACCCTAGCACAATGCTGAAGTTATCAGCTGCATTTCATCTGACACATAGAGCCCACTCACTCACTCAGTACTGTCAGGATCTTTCGCAACTCTTCCCTGCTAGTTCTCATGGTTCCTCACAAGACAATTGTATCACCCTCTCAACACTCCTTTCCAGATAATTTGTGATTACGTTCAGCCACAGAAGAACTAGACAGCCAGAAGCTGCATCTGGCCAGGTTTGTTTTCTTTACTCTGTATTTAGCTCTTCCTTAAAGAAAGGCAGTTCTAGAGAAGGAGCCGATACAGAAATCAGCTATTGCTGTTTTCCCTGAGTTGCATCCAGAGTCTCTGCAGAGCACACGGTATTTGCTAACTGTGTTGCACTACACAGTACTTGGGCAATCTGTGAATATTGATTAAATGGATTAGTGTGTTTCCCAAGCAGTGCACTGACAGAGGTGTGCAGGCCGGTCCTGCTGCGTGCAAGCAGATGGCCCGTCTGCAGCGCAGGAAGCTCCGTGTCAGACTCCACAGCAGTGGTCTGTCTAGGCCAGGCTTTACTCAGGCCTTGTGTAACACTGTAAATTCAGTACAGACCCTCCCTCTGCCACTTTCAGGAGCTGTGCTGTGCCACAGTGCCCGAGTCCTGGGTTATAACAAGATACCTGGCACCCAGGGGCTGGCTGCAAAGGCACAACAGTGTCTTTGAGTCCATGTCCCTCTGGACATGGGTGCAGGTAGGAGATGTGGGAAGCAAATGGGTTCTCTCTTTAGCCATATTGTCCTATTATCCCAACTGAAAGGCTTCTGCAGGGAAACCACCTTCACTTCCAGCTTTAGCCAAGCGCCTACCATCTTTAGCAGCATGTCCATGCCCATCTTTGCGAGTCTCTGCCGGAGCTCTGTGGCAATCTCTGCATGCAGGTAGTGTGAAATAGGCTCACTCTCCTGAAATAAAGACAGAGCTGGAGTCAAACACACCCTGTGTCCCACCTTCAGCCACACCTTTATCTGGGTGCCAGGAGTTCAGGGAAGGTGATAACAATACCCTAGAAAGGACCTGCCAGATAGAGGCTGTACCCAGTGTGGTAGAGAACACGAGAGAAGAAAGGGCTTGTTCTTTGGAAAGGGGGACAGTATTTCTGGGACAGAAATACCCTTGCCAGGATCACAGGCAGGAAAACTAAGGCTGAGAGTGGCTCTGGTTCGTGACTCAAACATCCACCAGGGAACTAAGACAAACATCAGAAAGTTGTCAGATTGCTGAGCTCCTTGCTTTGACCCACCACAGAGGAGAGCTCGAGTGTGGTTTGGTTTGCAAAGCACAGGCAAGCACAGGGTGGTGGCTGGAGACACTGTTGGTCTGCTTGGTTTCAGGCCAAGTGTCCACTTCTTCATGGAGTTGTCTGCCACCTGTCTTCTGGGATGCATTGCTTACCAACAAAAAGACTGGAAGAGACACCAAGGAAGGACACCAATTCTCCTTAAGCAAATAAGAGAAAAGCATCCTTCTGCCTCTGATCCCTTCTCAAAAAAAACTCTTCCTTGGCATGTTCTCCCCAGGGCCATCTCACTGCTACCACCACTCCAAGACCCTGAAATTCTTACCTCAAACGTTTCCACTAGAACATCTGCTGTTACCAAAGGCCAAAGGGGAGTTGGAAACTTCACAAAATCGACATCTAGGAAATTTCGTCGGAAGCGCTCCAGATTTCTGGCTTCGTAGCGTAAGTCAATCTCAAGGGAGACACAGAAAAAGCACATTGGAAAACAGATTCAACTAGATCTTCAAGATCCTGTATGAGGAAAGGACTGGACAGTGCAATACTCAATACCAACAAAACTAGTCAGAAAGCCAGAATGAAAACAAAATCAGAGAGGTACTTCTTACATGCTTATAGCTTCCCTGATGGAAGAGCAGAGTAACAGATTGGGTAATGGATGGCCCACAGCCCAGCACCTCTGAAATCTGGGTGCCTTACTATAGGCATGGTGTCTCAAAACAGACCAGGACTGCATTATGTTTGAAGACACAAGATCCTGAACCAAAGCTTGCTGTCCAAATTGCAAGACATGCAGACAGGCCAAATGAACTGCAGCCCCAGCCTCACTTAACAGACAGGCAGCCACAGCAGGAAGAAATTTAATGTAAAGGATACAAAATAACCCACTATGCAAAGTCCAGGCCCTGGCTCTTCAGTGATGCAGTGTCTTGACGTGAGGGCCTCTTCCTGTCTGCTACTGCTCAAGGAGGCAGGATAACCTTCCTTCACCTCTCTCATCTGACAGTGGGAAAGATCCCAGGAATACTTCATTTTTTCAAAGGGAATTAAAACTACAGTGAGCCTATCACATGTTCTCTTAACCCTCAGTCTTTAGCACATCCACCAAAAGCTCTGATGGACTAAACTGGTACTAATGACCTCAAGTCACATTTGACTACAGTCAACAGTTTACAATGTGAATTTACTGTGTAGAGTTTTTGCAATAGTAGAAAATAATTAAGGCTTTCAAAAGCTTGTTACAGACTTCAGACTCTGCAATCTAGACACAAAAATGAAACTAGCAGATAATGGTTCATTTTAATAGCAACATAAGCCCAAGTAAGCCTGTAGTGAAATCTTTGTAAGTCTGATATTAGTAATGTTTCAGGACTGAGTCTTTAGAAAACATGGATGAATCAGAATGTTTTCAGAATGATTTTCAAAGTCTAAAAAGTATTTCTAAATCAAACAAAGACTGTTAAATTTTGTCACTGCTTTGCTTTTTTACTTTGTGAGCATATAAGCTTTCCTACACTATCATTATGTGATTGATTAGAATAAAGAACGTAAGTAAAGAACAAGCCAGCCTTCATCTAACCCTTTAAAATGCAGCAGAGTGAACAGAGTTAGGGCCAGCCAGTAGCAAGACAAAGGGCAGTTTTGTTTCAGTAAGTGGGGACCATGGCATGGCATGTACCTGCTGCATCATAAGCTTCTCGAACTCCTCCACAACCTCTGTCAAACTGAGCCACTTGAATCCAGGGAGAAGTCCAATGAGGCGGCTGCCCATCTTCATGAGAAACAGATCCATCTGGACTTGGTGCACCAGCCCAGGGTGCAGGACCTGCACAAGAATGAGCAGTGGCAAGATCAGCTCTCCAAACACTCCATTGCAATCAGCTCAACTGATACACTCCAAATAGACAGAACCCAGCCTATTAGACTGGAAGCCAAGCAGCTTCTTCAGCTGGTCCCCAGAAGAATTCACATTTCACCATGGATTAAGTTGTAACAAAACATTTTATAATTGTCAAATGGAATTAATCTGTGCTGGAGGCTACTGCCTCACCCAAAGACATTTTCCACCACTTTCAGTCTCCAGCCCTGTCCTTGACTAGTATCAGAAGCTGCTCAAATACAAGAAATATAATATTTCTTTAAATAAACTTTGCTGGAAAGAACTTGTCTGTTCCAGATTTCTTCATGTGAGCAGAGAAGGGGTTTCACTGTCTGGAAGGTGCACTTAATAATAATTTTTTTAATGTAGACTGGGCCCTTGTAGGCATTCCCAATACCCACATGCCATGTCAAACAGTGCCAGAGGCAGCACAGGTATTTGAGCTCTCCAGCTGGGAAGAGCTGGGGCCACTGCAACAGTGGATTGCGCTGGGCTGGAACAAAAGCACTGAGAAAGGACACCAAGGAAGACAGCATCCCTTCTCTCACTCTGCCTGGCCCTAGCCAGCCACTCATCCCTATGGGAATTAAAATCTGATTGACCTCATCCAGCGCAGTCAGTTTTCATACATCTACTATTCAGGTGTACGACTTACTTTAATGGCTACAGGCGTGAGATGTCTGGCTGATGAAGGATTGGCATTCAGGAGTGGTTTGGCCGTCTGCTCCATAAGGGACATCCTACTCATGGGACTTCCCTGGGAGCAGTCTGCTAGGCTCAGTTCCTCCCTGCTCCTCTCATCCCGTGTCTCCTTGCTCTTCCTCGTTCTCAGCCACCTGAGGAGACCTCTAAAGCCTGACACCTCCCACACTTCAAAAGCGGACCTGAACTCCGAGTGTTGCTGCAGCTCCTGGGCCCGGGAGCCGCCAATAGCAGTGAGGTCAGCATAGGCTTTATAGACCTGGGCAACGCAGCCCGAGCCGACCGGCTCCCGGCTTGGGAACTTGAGGATGCCCGTCCAGTCCTCACCGAAGGCCTTCCTTAGGAGCATATCGGTGTGGCCCCAGGGGTGCGGGCTCACCTCGACATGCAGCTTGGAAAACTCATCACAGAAGGCCTCCGAGAAGAGGTCCCTGCGGGTGCTGGCCCACTGGCCCAGCTTGACACAGGTGGGGCCGGCGGCCTCGGCCGCCCTGCGCAGCAGCCGCAGCCACCGAGCGCCCATGCCGGGCCACAGCCGGCTCAGCGGGTACAGCAGGAGCAGCGGCCCGAAGCGCAGCACCAGCCCGCAGGCGCGCACCCCGAGCCGCAGCACCAGCCCTAAGCGCCACAGCAGCCCCCGGGGTGGCCGCTCCGCGCCGCGCTCCCCCGCCCACGCCGGCGCCCGCTGCCCCGGCCTCTCCTTCCAGCCGGCCCCGGCGGGCACGATCGCGGGCACGGCCAAGGCCACGGCGCCCCAGCGCCCGGCGCGCAGCCCGGGGCGCCACAGGGCCGCCCGTGCGGGCAGCGCCGCCCTGATCCTGGTCCCGGCGGCGCGCGGGAGGAGCGGGATCGGGATCAGGATCGGGAGCGGCAGCAGCCGCGCGGCACCACCCGCCACCATCACGCGCTCTGCCGCCACCACCGCGCGCGTTCCCGCCACTACCGCGCGCGCTCCCGCGCCCCGCACCGGCTGCCGGGGGCGGGCGTGCCCGACCAATCAGCGCGCGGCAACGCGGCCGCGCCCCGCCCCTTAAAGGGACAGGAGCGGGGCTCGTGCCTGGGCTGTCGCCTCCGCAGCGGGAGCGTCCCCTCGGGATCAGGATATACCGGAGCGGGGCAGGAGGGAAAGGGGCCGCGCTTGGGCTGGGGGCCTTCACAGATCCATTCCTTTCGAATCGTAGAGCCATAGAATATCTTGAGCTGGAAAGGGCACACAGGGATCAGCGAGCCCTGGCCCCCTGCACAGGACAGCCCCAGGAGTCACACCGTGTGTCCAAACGCTTCTTGAGCTCTGTCAGGCTCGGTGGTGTGACCACCTCCCTGGGGAGCCGGTTCCAGTGCCCAGCCACCCACTGGGTGAAGAACTATTCCCTAATATCCATCCTCAGATCAGCTGAGGGTGTTGCAGGCTCGAGGCATCCCTGGCCAGCGGCTCTCCCGCTATGAGTGTGTGACCCGATCGGCCGCGGGAAGCCGTGGCAGTGACAGGTGCTGGGTTGGTAGCGAGTAAAGACTTTCTATGTTACACCGGGTACTTCTGTTTGCAATCAGAAAGGCGGCTGGGGCGACTCCTCTCGGGATTTCATTTCTGGCCTCGACACCGGCAGCCCCCTCACCTCCCTTCCAGCAGTCCCGGGCATCTCCCCTCGTCCCCGGGAGCTCCCCGTTACTCCCGGGCATCCCCCTTCCCGAGTGAGCAGCACGGGACACGTCCCTGCCCGGAGGGGGGCGGGCGCGGTTGCCCTGGCGGCGGTGCGGGGCGGGACGGGGTGGGATGGGCTGGGCTGGGTTGGGATGGGGCGGTGCTCCCGCCGGAGGGCGGCCAGGCCGGGGCTGGCCGGTGGCGGCGGGGGCGGGCGGGAGCCCCAGCCGCGGGTCCGCACGCCGCCAGCCCGGCGCCGGGGCCGCCGCCGTCATGCCGGGACACGGCCCCCTGCTCCGCCGAGGAAGGTAAGTGGGGCGCGGATGGACCGGCGGGCGGGACGGGGGACAGCAGAGATGCCGAGGCGCCTCCAAAAAGTCTCTTAATTCTGTCTGCCCTCCCGCCCCCGACTGGCTTTTGCTCCCCCCCCTGTACCGCGTTCGACGGCAGAGACGGAGAGCGGGGTCCGTGAGCCGAGCGCTCCCGGCACCGCCGCGTTCCCGCCGGGACGGGGAGGCTGCCGCTCCCTCCCACCCCGCCGGGTGCGGGAGCGCCGGGCTGGCTGCGGGAGCTGGTCTCGGCCGGTGGGAAAAGGGCCGAGAGGACTTGAGGAGCTGCTGGAAAGTGGCCTCGGGCGGGTCGGGAGCGGCGGGGCGGAGAAGCAGCGGCAGCCCCGCCACCCAGCACAGGGCCCCTGAGCGAACTCAGCCCTGCCTCGGTCTCCGGCACAGAACAGACGAGGAAAACCAAAAGCACTTCTTTGGGGGAAGCCCGGGCCCTACCGGAGGAAACAGCCAGAGTTCTCCTCTGTTTCGGCAAACTCCTGAATCCCTCCCTGATGGTAGCCCTCTATTTCTCTCTCTTTGCACTGGATAGCTTGCTTTTCTCTTACTTTACCTTCATCTAGAGGAAACGTCTGCCCTAGGGTGCAGCCTGTAGCTTAATAGGGTGACACTTCTGACTCCCGCTGGGAACCCACGAGAATATTCACCTGTCCTGGGGAGAAAAACTCCAGCTTGCCTTCCCGCTGTGGTACCCAGGGACGATGGGTGCTGATGGGTTAGGCGTAGAGTTGGTGGAGGGGTAACGATGTTTGGGAAGAGAACAGGGAAGAAGCTACAGCTGGCTGCTGCTGTGGTCCCGGGGTGTCAAATGCACACTGGAGGGTAAAACATGCCAGGTGTATTTGGGATGCTTTTAGAGGTTTTGACTTTACCAGTGTCCAAGAAGCATCAAGGCTCTCGATGCTTGGTGCTGGAAAAGGGATGGTCACAGAGGGAATGTGGCTTTCTGACTGCTTGGAGCCTTGCAGGAGCTCGTAAGTGCTGAGCATGGGCACTTAATCCTGTTCTTGGAAGAGCACAGTTTGTTTCCTAAACAGGTCAGGGAATTGCATGGGGTTTGTTCCTGACCCTAAGGTGTTCCCAGCCACCTTTGCTCTTGCCATTTAAGCAGGGTTGTTGCTTTTAGAAAGGAGCATCTCCAGCCTGGAGCTCAGCTGGAAGGATAAAGAGGTGGCCAGAGAGATTTCCATGGGGCTTTCATTTGCTACCAGGAGGGGAGCTGCTGGTGTTGGATTAAAAAGCTGGTTTGTGTGTTGGCTGCCACCTTACTGACCACTCATTCTTGGTGTGTGGTAGTGAAGTCCAATAAAGTACTGGCTCCAGTTTCTGAACCACCAAAAAGGGAGTTGTTCTTGCATCCTGCCAGAGGGAAGCCCCTTGTGTTGTGTTCTGAAATGTTGTCACTGGGATAGTGTTTGTGGGGTTTGGTGGTTGTTGGGTTTGGGGGGCAGGGGTTTGTTTGTTTGTTGTTTGGGGTTTTTTTTAAATAATCCAGATGGTATTTCAGCATGTGGAAATCGATAACTACCATGTTGGGTCAGACTTGGAAACAACTGAGAACGCTAAGTATAGAAAAGAGAGGAAAGCCATGGTCTTTCCCAGGGTAATACAGTGCCTGTTTGAGAACCGGAAGAGAAAGCACTGAAAACAAAGGGCACTGGAGTGACCAGAGATGTAAAAGGCAGGCTAAAGATTTGTGGCTCTGCTGGGACCGCTCTCTGCCTGTGGGTGAGAAGGTTGTGTAGTGAAGACAGGGTTGGCCTTTGGCATGTCCATGTCCTGACATGCAAGAAGTTACTCCCTGTTCAGCAGCCCAGACCCAAAAAGTACAGTGCTCCTTGTAGACCACAAGCATGTGTGGAGTGTCCCAAAGTGCTGCTTTTAGTAGTGTCCCCAGCTTGCTGCCTCAGGACATCTTTTAGGACATTTTGTCTGCAGAGTCAACTTCTGTCTGCTTTCTGTTCTCCAAAAACAAGAAGGCCATTTAGATATTTGTCAAGCACTTAAAATAGGCTTGTTTTTGTCCCATACCTGGTGTATTTACATGTTAAAAATGTTCATTTTGACAAGGAAATGATAAATAAAGACTGTGTAAGCTGTATTTTTCTGAGGTGATCTTAGGTCACCTAACTAATTAATAATTCCTATGGACAGGCATTAAAATCTGTGTTTTGCTGGGTGCTCTGGGGGCAGAGAGGCAAGTGCAGTCCTTGTCCGGGTTTAAGAAATTTGGCAATGAAACCTTCATGCAACAGAGCCCTCAGAAGTGCCCAGTAAGCATCATGCTCCTTTGGATCCCCCAAAGGCATCATTCAAAGCAGCTGGTTCTCCCTTCCTTTTGTAGCACCTGACATTTATTTCCTGACTGGAACTGTGCTGAAGCTGCTCCCTGCTAAGTGGAGGCCAGGCCAAGGGGAGGAAAGGCTCTGTAGTGCACCATTAAGTACATGAGAGTGGAGAAGGACCTCTCTTAAGCTCTTGTTGAGGCTGGTTAATTGTGATGATCAGCGCTCTTAGGCATTCAGAACTGGGGTATAAGCTCTTTAGGGAAGCATTTTTTAGCGGAAGGATTTAAGTACTAGTGGCTGATATGTCTCTTGGCAGCATCCCAAGAGCTGGCTGGAAGAGGCCTCTACTATGAGGGAAATGCTGAAATAGGACTTTTAATGCACTTGCATAGCAGTTCCTTAAGGACTGAGGAGACTCTCCACGGGGAAGAAGGGAGTGGGATGTAGGTGGAAAGAAATTTCTTGTTGCATTCAAGTCCAGATGAGAAATGAGCGAGCACAGTTTTGCCTGGATACAGCTCAAATAACATCACATCTGAGGAGTACCATCTGTAAACAGCATTTTACCTACACAAGGCAGGAGAAGATACAATGTTTTCTTGACTGTAGCTCTGAAGTGCAATTGGAAGGACAGTAGCACGTTTTTCTTGCTTATGGTTTGTGTTTTTTTCTGGTTTTCACCTCTAAGCAGCTTTATCAGTTACTGGAAATGAAAGTAAAGGCTGAAAATGTGAGGAAATGCATGGCATTTGATGGTGATTTCAACCCAGGTTTTAGTGAAGGTGACCATATGACTGAACTCCAGGCTCCTGGCTTCATGAAGGCTGTGCTTTTGAAAGGTTCCTCAGGGATCTTGGGTGATCTTGAAGTTGGGTGCCTGAGACAAGCTGGAGTCCCTGGGGCCTCTGACCTTCTACCAGTCTGGATTTTCAGCTGAGGTTCATGTCTTTTGGTGGAAGCCTGGCACAGAACAGTCTGAGGATCAGTTCAAAGTCTCTATTAATAAAACACTGAAGGGCATCTTCATTGTCCTACCTAAATACTTAAGGTTCTGTAGGCTGGTCCTATTCAAGATCTCTCCCAGCCTTTACGTGGCTCACCACCCTGTTGGGTCAAGATAATCCATGTCTGTGGAGTGAAGGACTGATGAGGTGAAAGTCATAATTCCCCAGTCCTTTCCTGGTCAAAGCAGTGAATCCTTGCCTGCCACTCATGCGAGCCTTCACCAGTTTATGTCTTTCAGTGAGACAGGAGCTCACTGAACTCAGGGCACAGAGCCTGCAGCACAGTGCCTTTGGGGCTCTGCCATTATGATGGCCCAGTCCCTGCTGTGCCGAGGTGGCTCTGAGCAGCTCTGAACCATATCGTCATCCTTGCAGTTGCCAACAGAGGTTATGCTCTTGGGATGATCCTGGTGGGATGGCCAGGGTAATCCTGTACTGAAACCCCCTGGGTTTGTACTGCTCTGAGCTAAATAAATTGCCTAAACATTTGCTGGTCAAATGTGGGGTGCTGTGTGTTTTCAACAAAGACCCCAAAAGGGGGCTTATGGGAAATCTTCCTTGCAAGATTCTTGAAACAATGGGACTCCTGTCTTTAATGCAGATAACATGTATTGAGAACCTAATTTCTGTCTATTCTGCAAATAATACTGCCTCATGGTAAAGCTGAGAGAATTCAAGCAGAGTTGGAAGGATAGAGGCTTGAAAGAGTAATGGCCTGCTGGAATGAACACTGTGAGTGCTGGTATAACCTTCCTCCTTTGCTCCAGTGTGTCGTCCCTTCCCCGGGTTAGGGAAACCAGCTGTAGCTGGCATACTGTTACTTCCAAGGATTTAACAGACCAGATGCAATAGTTTGTGGTCATTAAAGGTCAGCTTTGACTGATTAAACTTGTTAGGATGTAGTTCATTTCTGAGGCCTTCGTGTATGTTTTGGGTAAGATCGTCATCCCGGTGCTGGGACACTGCCAGCCAGGTTTGCTTGGGCTCTTCTGATTCTCCTTTTTTAATCACTGGTGTGAACAAGCATTTGGCTTCAAAGTTCCATGTCACTTCTATGTGCTGTTACACATGACCTTTGCTGAATGTGAGATAGATCTGTGTCTGCCATCCAACGAGCAACTCCTGGGTTGGGGGTAAAGCCTCGAGTAGCTCAGCAGGGAGGGCCAGGAGAGGAGGTTTGCACTGCAGCCAGGCTGCTGTGTTCAACCCCAGCAGAAGTCCCTGGCCCTTGGTCCCCCTGCGCTGCAGCCAAAGCTCTGGCTCAGCCCCGTGCTCCTGGGCTGGGAACTGGCAGTGTTTATATGATGAAAGCAGAAGATGGCTTTTCCTGAGCTCTGCCTTTGCCCGTACATGTGCTGGCCCAGAGCCAGGATGGAAACTGTGTCCTCATGAGCAGAGAGAGGGAGATGGGAGGAGCAAGAGATGAAGAGGGGCCCAGAAGCAGAGGGAGTTAAAATAAAAACACCAACCCACACAGAGAAAAGCCTCTAACAGGCGGGCCTGGCCATCCCCTGGGTTCTTCATGCAGTTGGCTCCATGTGCTGCACTGACAAGATCTCTTCTAGAAGTATGGGCATGGAGCACGGACGATTTTGAGATGCATGATGGAAGATCAGAGTAAAAAGCAAAAGGAAGGAAGCTAGACGGGTAAGACAGCTGTTGTTCAGCTCTATCTGTGATGTCTGAAGTGGGTTTTGTGACTTGCTACTATGGGTGCTGTGCCACTAATAGGGCAGATGCCCGCTGTGTGAGCTGTTGGAGGAGTGCTGCTTGGTTTTCAGTTGTGGCATCTATAACCGTGGCAAGTCTTGTCTCCTCTGTAGAATAGTATTGCTAATGCTGGTAGAGGTTTGTTCCACTGCTCTTGTTCCCTGTAGCATATGTACAGCAGAGAGCTACTGATGTGAATGAAGTCTAAGTGTAAAGACAGGTTCTGCAAGGAGATGCTGGCAGCTCTATTTTCCTATGCCCATCTCTTCATTAGGCATCATGGTAAGTAGTCAGATTGGCTGAACATTTCAGCATATGGGGTGCCAACCTTGCTTGGATGGGTCTTGCCTTGGTTAGATATCTGCAGTGGACTGCCTGGCAGAAAATCTGGTCTCGGAGAAGCAGTCAGAAAAGCTTTGCTCTGAGCTCATCTGAAAATCTGGCCCAGATGCTTAAAATGTCAAGAGCTTATGATGGTTAGGGGCAGCTCGAGTGGGGAGAGGTGCCACCTCACTTGGAAGTGGATGAAAGAGTTCTGGCTGAGACTCTGCCAGGCCCTGGGACTCCTGATCCTGCAGATCCCAGAGAGCAGATGGCTCCTGACCAGGTTCAGGCACATAAGTTGTGTTTCCAGAAACTTACTGGGGACTCTGGCAATCCACTAGAGAGACTGTTTCAGGGGCGAGGACTTGCTGCTCTTTGTAACCAGAGTAATTTCAAATGGCTGGATGCTCTGTGTCCTAATTAGATTTCCCTTTGGGAATAGAAGTGGTGAAGTGTTCCCGTGATCCTGCTACACTGAAATACTTTGTGCTGTGCCCCCAGTCTGGCAAACCGTTTAAGCAGACACGTGGGTCACGGCGCATGCTTAGACCCACCCATCAGAGCGCTTTGGCTCCCACTGCAGTACACCATTCCTGCTCAGGGAAGTTTGGACTGGACTTCATGCAGTCCAGTGGAAGACAGTGGGTTTTGAGCATAAAATTAAGCACCCTCTTAGGTGTTTTCCTCGTCACAAGTGGTCTCTCACTCACCCACTTGCATTCTGTAGAATCATTTTATATTAGCGGTGCCCTTGGACATTGATTTCTCTCTTCTTGTCCTGCGAGACTTCTTGCCAAACGCTTGCTGACAAGCAAGTGTTACTGTGAGCAGCTCAGGTGAGATGCTGTCACAGCCCTGGTATTTTGGAAGCATTGTGAATAGGCATGCATATGTGAATGATTAAATCAACCCATCAGGGTGTCATCTGGAGAGGAACAAATGCTGAGCTTGCTTTGCAGGCAGGGGTGGGGGGAGGATGAGATCCCCCTCTGTATTTTTTGCTGAAAGCTCTTCCCCTCTGCAGATGTGCAGCTGCTGAAGTTCTTTGCCAAAAGCTGGCCGTGACTTTCGGAGCTGGGGAACGAGCACACATCTGTTTGCAGAGGAGAGCAGCAAAGGGGCTCGGGTCTCCTGTCCTAGGGGATTATGTTCTTGTGATAGATAGCACTGACTGTCATGGAGGAAATGGCAAATTTCACAGGGCACTGAGAGGACACTTCATAAATATGAGTTTGCTTGCCAGTGTCAGCCAACACACCACACTGCTAAATTAAAAAAGAGCTCCAAGAGACTTTACAGACTATTGGAGCTTTCTCCTTAGAAACAGTAAGCCCCTGCAGAAGATGTATATATTTTCCACATAAAAAAGTACATGTTTCAGCTGCAAAGCATGCTGCAAGTATATCCTTCACAGGGTTTTTTAGGTAAGAATCAAGTCTTGGGTTATCCAGAGCTCAGAGTGGCTTAGTAGCAAGGGGAAGTAAATGCCCCATACTAAAATTGAGAAGGATGTCTGCACCAGCACATGTAGCACTTTAAAAATCATCACCTGGCCAAAGCCAGACCCTGGAGCATCCTCTGCACTCAGCTGATCCATGGGAACTTTTGTCTTGAATTGAGGGAGCTGGGGATCTGGTAACTGAGACTCTGGTTTTCCCTGCCTTGACATGCTAGTAGGCTGCATGTGCAGCAATCCCTGGTCAAATTCTACAAGACAATTTGTTACTGTAAAGAAATGTGTAAGATATTGAGCTTTTTCCAGATGATGTAAGAAGCCCTGATCTAGCTGGCTGCCATTTCTCAGCTTTGTCAAACTCTGAGAGAGGCCTGAGAGGTTTCCTACTGGGAAACCAACACATGGTAACTGTTTTTGCATCGGACTTCTGCCTCTGTCCCTGGAGATTACTGTGAGTGACTTCAAGCTGAAGCTTTGCCGTGGTGTCATCTCTCACATACAACAGTCCTGTACTTGTGATGGTGGAGGATGCTGACAGCTATTGCTGCTCAGTCTGTGCTCAACCTTGCCCTATCAGTACTCTTGTTTGTACAGCAGGAAACTTTCCTTGTGGAATAATTTACATTACACAAATTCAATGGGAAACCAAGGTTTCGCCTGTTAAATTCCTAAATTTCCTCCACTAACCAGAGAAAGACAACTTTGGGTGTGTTTCGAGGAAAAAGGCAAAATTTCATAAAATGTTGTCAGAATTCGATGAGGTGGATTTTCGGTTGTTTGGGCTTAATAACTTATTCTGACATGTAATATATTGCTTCATGTTCCACTTGTTGAATGTTTGCTTGCATAGGGTAAAATTATTTTTCTGATCCAAAGCAATCTGGAAATATTATCAGAAACTTGACGTGTCAGAGCAGTGAAGGACTTCAACTGACCAGCAACCACTGTAGAAATACAAATTGTAGCTTTTCTATCCTTCAAACCGGACTGTTCACATATGTCAGTCCCGGTCCCTCTGGTCATTGGAGCTCAAGGCAGCCTTCCATTAAAATTTCATTATTATTACTATTAACAGACTAGACTATTTCAGTTGGAAGGAACCTACAGTGATCATCTGGTCCAGCTGCCTGAGCACTTCAGGGCTGACCAGAAGTTAAAGCCTGTTACTAAGGGTATTGCCCAAATGCCTCTTAAACACTGACAGACAGGGGACATTGACCACCTCTCCAGGAAGTCTGTACCAACGTTTGACTACTCTCTTGGTTAAAAAATGCTTCCAAATGTCCAATCTGAACCTCCTCTGCTGCAGTTTTGAACCATCCCCATGCATCCTACCAGAGGGTACCAGGGAGAAGAGCTGAGCACCTCCCTCTCCACTTCCTCTCCTCAGGAAGCTGTAGAAGGGCACGAGGTTTGGTTTTTACTTCTGGGAAAGATCTGCTTTTTGAAAAATCAAGCCTGAGCTTGGATTGCATTGATTTTTCTTTCTTTTTTAAGTAATTTTCAAAAAAGCCTGGAAATAGGTAATCACCACCCTGTTCTTTTTTCCTGAGGGCTTCAGAAGGTCTGCTGTTTCATTATCTCTGTTGCACACGTAATGTTTTTCTTTCCCTTTTTTTTTTTTTTTAAATTTGTAAACAATGTTTTGCAATAGATGAGATTTGGGCATGATTTGCCACAAAATCCTTGAATACAGAATTAAACAGAAGACTGTGTAATGCACCTTTTCTTAAGCAGTTGTTTCACAAGAGTCAGCATGACTTGGTGATACAGTGATGGAGCAGTAAGGTGTGTGTGGATGAGATCACCAGAAGAACAAGATGGTATCACTGTCACTACTCCCTTAACTTTAGCTGAGCAGTGACCTGGAAATGAAGTTTGGGGCTTTTTGGTGCTTTGGAGGAAATTTTTGTGGCATTTTTCAGTGATATTTTTTGTGGCTTTTTCAGTTTTATGGTTGAATAAAAAAAATGTATAAAGAGGTATTTGGAGAAAGGTGGCATGGAGGGTAGCCCCACCTCCTTCCCTTTCCTCTATTTTTGCCTTCAAAAAATATGTGGTGGGAAGAAGGGGAAGCCTAAACAAAGTGTTCCAGCTCCCTGTGAAGGGAAGGGTTAGCACACACACACAGAGTCTAGCTAGATTTTGGTAGGTAAGAATTTCACAAAGAACCTGACTCTTGTAAGCTTTGGCATACCGAATTCAGATCAAACTTGGCAAAAATTATTTTTGTTAATCAGAAACTGTAGGTAATTTGGTCGTCCAGTGAACATCAAGAGTTAGCTAAGATGGGTCAGACCACAGTTCCAGTTTAGTTCCTGCACAGAGAGTTATGTTAATGTGGGGTACCTGGGACCATACTTACCATGTAAGGTGCTTACTCTTCTCTCAGTGTACAGTATTTGGAAAAGTCAGTCTTGACAAACATATGACCTGAGATAGGACAGATTTCTAAATCACCATTGTTTTTTCCTGTCATGAAAAATCAGATTCGTTTTGAGGAAAGTCTAAAGAAGAGTGATTTCTTAGTTTTGTATGATAACTGTGTTTACAAACACTATGCATCTCTAAAATATTTTTGCTTAGGAAGACATATAAGCAAAGATACCTTCTTGCTAACCTGTTTCCAAGGCTGAAATTTCTCCCCTGTCTTACTTTTCTTTTCAATATGAATGCAGTAAACCCACTTGGAGAAGTGGATGACAGATTTTTATTAAGTAGATGTTATCCAGTCTGAATGTTTGAGTTATTACATGCAGAAGAGATGGGAAGAAGAATGCCTACTTGAATGCCAAACATTTTTCTTACCAACCAAGAAATAAATCAAATATAGAATTACATAAGCTCTTCTCATGCCTCTCCTAATTGAAGAAAATGTTTAGGAAATTTCCCCTAAATTATCAGGTTTAGGTTTAGTTTGCCAGTTATGTCTGTAGACATTCTCTTTTCAGTAAAGAAAATGTAGTTTGTTATTGGATAACTGAAGCAACACAGCTTCTGCCTTGGCATAAAGAATGTGATTCTGGTGAGGAATATCTAAAAAAAGTATAATCTAACAGAGGGGGGATTTATATTAGATATTAGGAAGAAAATCTTTGAGATTGGTGAGGCACTTGAACAGATTGCCCAGAGAAGTTGTGGATACACCTTTCTTGGAAGTGGTCGAGTTGGATCGGGCTTTGAGCAACCTGGTCTAGTGGAAGGTGTCCCTGCCCATGGCAGGAGTTGTGGAACTAGATCATCTTTAAAGTCCCTTCCAGCCCAAAGCATTCTGGAATCTAACTGTCCTGCTCATAGGATGTTTAATCTAGAGAACACGTGCATTTGCTAAAATCACCATCTTTTATAAGGAGAAAAAAAGCCCCAAACATTTATAGACAGCCTCTTTCCTGAGCCAGACCTTTAAAGCTGAGCGTGTAATGCTGATGCTTTTGGGACAGAGGGAGTGGGAATTTCACAGAGGAGCCTGCATATCATCAGGGTGTTATTCAGGTCGATCACCTGTCTCCTAGTGCTGGTCCTCTGCTGTGGGAGACCTCATCTCTCACCCTGCAGGAAACCTTTGTATTCTTTTAACATCACTTGAGAACCTGTAAGATTTATCCCATCCAGGGAGGTTTTATGGACTTGAGCAGGAGGGGCTCTGCTTGTGTCTCTGTAAGTAGACCTGTGTTGGGGAGGAGCAGAAATGAGGAGGGCGGTGGGTGAGGTGCCAGCCACACCATAAACAACTTGAATCACATCAATACCTCCAGTGCAGCTAGGATTTCTCCTCGCTCTCGACTGGGAACAACATGTTTATGAGCATTTAAGATGAAAGGGGATGATGTTTATTGAATAGTTCAGGGGATGGGCCTTTCTCAAAGGGTTTAACTCCACAAGGCTCCTACTTTGATACTTTGTTCTGGGTCCTGTAAAATGTGCCCTTGTGAAGTGCAGTCAGTGCTGGCGGCTTTGTAGTAATGAGTTTTTCCTGTGCACAATAAACAGTATCGGGGCCCAGTCCAGGACAACATCCAAACATCTTGGGTGGAGTATACCCTTGTGGTTGCCCTGGAATACAAAACTTGGATGCATGTTCTGTGGGTTGGAAGCTTGTGTACAAATAGCTCTGCTTCAGTTGTGAGATAAGGGCTCGATGGAGACAATTGTACACGGGTGCTCTGCTTTTTCTCCGTTATCAAACAGTGTGATGTGTATAAAAGAAAGTAAACAATGGAAATTAAAACCTTTATGTATGCATTGGCTTTAGCACATCCCTTGGAAGAGAGCAGTGAACAATATGTGCCTGTTTGATAACTCTTCAGTTTCTAGGTTTTGTTTTCCACAGAGAAACTGAGAGTGATTACTCACTTTTACAGTAATTAATGATACATTGCCATAGGTTAATCCAGGCTGGGAGGGATTGCAGGAGGCCTCTATTCAGCCTCTTTCTCAAAGAGGTTCAGGTCTCAGCTCAGACCAGTTTGCTCAGGGCTTTGGTTGGATCTTGAAAAAACCTCCAGTAATGGAGACAGCAGAGCTGTTCCAGAGCTCTATTATCCTCATGGTGAAAAGAAATTTTCCTTATGTCAAGTCTCTGTGTTGTCTCTCATCTTGTCTCTCATCCAACCAAGAGAGAAACAGCCAAGGAATTTGCTTCAGGTCACACACTGTGCTACACCAATGGTTTTGTTTTTGTGAGAAGTAAAGTGATTAAAAAGTCACAACAGAACGTGGAAACCTGAGTCATGTTTCTGAAAAGGGACTGGGTGCATAGGTATCAGTTCAGGTGTGACTTGGACACGCTCAGGTGCAGAGGGTCACTGTGTCTGTCTGTCTTCCGGGCTGTCAAATGTGAGGAAACTCTTTAGACTCTGTCTAGATTAATCACTTCTTCTGGAAGTGCCATTTTCAGGACTGTGGTCTTTTGTCTCAGATATCTCCCACATTAACAAGTTCTGCCAGCTCCTTGGAGCTGGATCTGGCACCTGGTAAGGAGCAGAGTTTGCAAGGTATGTAGGTACACAAAGGTGCAGAGAGATATTCTCTCAATTTTCCCTGCTGTATCTAGACATGTCTCCTGTTTCAATCAGTGAAAATGGAATGTGTGCTTACAGTTCTTTGAATATGTTAGCTACTTTTACAGTTATAGAATCATTTAGGTTGGCAGAGACTACTAAGATCATGGAGTCCAACCATCAACCTAACGTGGCCAAGTCCACCACTCGATCGTGTCCCCAGGTGCCACATGAATACAGTGTGGAGCTAGTTCAGTCAAAGCTGGGACTTACTTGGGAGTTAAAATAAGGAGATGGAACTGCAAGTATAACTGCAAGCCTAGTAGGAATGTTTGTTTAAAAAAAAATCTGATCCTTGGTTGTGAAAATGGGTCTTAGGCTTCAAAGTCGTGTAGTTACTTTTGAAAATTTTACTCTTCTCTGTTTTATTTATTTACTTCCCTGGGGCTTTTCTACCACAAAAGTGGCAGAAGAATGTGCCATCAAACCATCGTGATGTCTTGCCAGCATTTTTGCCTGACAGTACCAGGAGATCAAATCTTTTTTCCCCCTCTGTTACACAGTTTTATGGTCAGAAGCTGTACTGAAGTCCATGGGGGAGAATGCTTATGGACGGTCATGAGCAATAGACTTGCTCCTCATGCTCTGCTCTCGTCCAGTGGGGTTGGGGAGCCTTTAAAGAGCAAAGACTCCTTCCTCGTGTTTTGTGCTCAGGTTGCTAAATTCCTGACTATGGAGAGGGCGTGATGTGAGTTGATTTTCTGTCTGTGTTGCTTTCTCATCCGACGTGCCACCGTCAGCACAGGGTGAAACCCTTGTGCTTGTTTCCCCGGACCATCGCCCTCCTGACACCCTCCTCTGCTGAGCCACTGCAGCCGTTCTTGTGCTTGGGATCACCCTGGGCGGGAGAAAGTATCAAACCTCATGTGAAAGGGTGGAGGAGGAAGAAAGATTTTCCCTAGGATCTGGGGGTTTCAGTAGGGCTTTTTTCCCCGCTTTTATTGGCCCTGAGTGCAGTGACCGCTTAACCACATGGACCGGGCTTGCTCCCTCCCCCACGCTTCCTCTCCCTGGCAAAGCAAAGGTGCTCAGATTTCCTCCCAGCACGGGCGGATGGCGGCTCTCAGCTACATTCCTCTCAGCACAAAAGAAAAGGAAAAACCGCTCTCCGCACGGGCAGATGGCCGACTGTTTCCTGGCAGCTCCGCTCCACTGTCCTTTTTCCTATTGTCCCGACAAACACACGCACACATGCACGCACACACCCACGGGGAGCAGCTTTCCTCATGGAAAAATAAATAAATGCAAGCCCTCTTTTTTTCTTCTTTGGAGCTGTGTGGGTTTCCTCCTCACGATGGCTAAATCTTTGGCAGCTCACGTGCTGGCCTGGCCCTGCTCTCTGCTGAGCGAGGGGATGGTGTGCTGTGCTGTGCCTGAAAGGTTTCCGTAAAGAATAATATCTGCAATAAACAGATTCTGCCTTTGTGATGGCCAAGATACGTGGGAGAGGGAGGGGGAGAGGAAAGAGGAGTTTGAACAAGACAGAGGGAAGTAGGGGCTCCTGAACCCAAAAAGAACAGAAAGATCTACAGGTGACTTTCTGCTTGAGCTCAGAAGGTGATGCTTAATAGAGACAGATTGTAGTGGCAGGTCATGGACTTGGAGCTGGTACAGGAAGGTCTCATGGAGCATGCAGATGGTGCCCCAAGGTTGTGCTGATGGACAGTTCAGGAAGCTGTGTGCTAAATCCTCATCAGGAGGGACAGGAGTCAGCATCCTGCACAGGGTGAAGGCCACCGAAGGAGAGATTTGCTGAGGCTTCATTTGTCTCCCTGATGATAACTTATTTTGGGAGAAGTTGAGGTTCTTCATTTTAATGCTCTCATTTCCTTTCTGAATGTGAGACAACTTGTCTTCCTGCCAGGAAACACTTTGCTCCTTGAAGGGACCTCTTTGGGTCCTGTTTATTAGAATAGCAGAGGTTATCTCACCACAGAGAAAATGAGTTCCAGTGTGGTTCATGAGCCGAACACTATTTTTTAGTGTCAGGTTGTTTCCTATGCTGTCAAATGTTTGGTTTTCTTACAAGCATAATAACTCTGAATTCTTTCCAATTCTTTTTACACTAGATGTGATTTACTGTTGTAGTAGGACTGGTATATTTGTAACACAGCATTCCTATCAAGGGAAAAAAAGTACCTACATCAGTTAGCTACAGTGGTAGAAATGAGCACTTGCCAGTTTAGTTTTGACTTTGTTGGGGACTGAAGCCAACTGCACTGCATCTGCTGGAATCCCGTCTCTCCATGTGGCTGATAGACAATTCTGCTGGCAGATGTGTGCTCGTGTGAACCCGGTACATATTTCATTTGTTTTATTCCATGTTGACTACAGTCTTCTCTGTGGGTAGTTTCAAAGCCAAAGAAAACAGGTATGTATGAATCGCTGTCTCCACTGATGTAATCAGCAAGCAAGGCTTCACCAATAATGTCTTCTTCAGCCTTGACTTCAACTAACTGAATTTTCATTTATTAGGCTGCAAAACAAAAGTAAATATTATCCCACCTTGAAATGGGATGAACAACCCCATGTGTACACACATGTGCTAACACAAGATCTAAAATGCAAGATGATCTAGTAATGCTAAGAACCATCACAGAAAAGCTGTTGATGTCCTCTGCTCCTACTTTCACCTCTTAGGGTCTTGCTTTCCTCATCTAGAATTACTTTTTTCCAAAAATCTTTTGTTCATGACTTTCGTGTAGAAAACATAGCCTGAAACACATAATTCCTCTAAACATTGCAGTTGGACTTTGTTTTAGCAGGCAGATTGGAAAATCCTGAATCATTTTCTTCCTTTCCATGTGAATTTTATCTTACTATTTGTTAAGCTACCTGCAGAAGTGAAGACTCATCATGTCTGCAAGCAGTAATACAAACCCAAACTTGCCATCAGAACACATAGCACATATGCATGTATATACGTCTATATACATCTATACGTGCAGGACTAGATCTGTGCTTGGAAACAGTGAATTAGAAAAAGAGTGTTGCCGTTCTGTTTGACAGGGTCACATAACATCCCACCCCCCACCCTGGAAATGCTGTGTTTTTCAGCTGAGGGTGTGTGTGCGTGAAGGAAACTGAAGGGATCTCAAATAACCCTTTGAGTTGGTTTTTTTCTGTTTGTTATGTGTTTAGAGGGAGGAACAAAGGGAAAATAAGACAATGGGAAATGTGGGACAAGCTTAATAATAGTGGGTGCAACGAGCCCCACCTTTAACAGAAGACAATTCGCATTGTGAGACCCTGTTTTCAATTACTGTCTCCAGGTCAACATTTTATTTTTGTTTCAGTCTGCAGTTTTCCATGCTGAGCAGTGCCTCTGGCTGAATGACTTTCTGAAAGCCTTCAACTGAAATATTTGAGCTGCTTCAAAGGGTGAAGCTGGGGGAGAAAATCGTTGCTGCTTCCCCTGTCTTAGAAAGTACATCATGCTTTTCTTTTGCTAACACTAATCTTATGCTTTGAAACAGAAGTGCTGTTTGGATCCAGAATTTGTCCTCTGCCACTCCTCTGTCATCTCTACCTTAACTTTTCTAAGGCTCTGTGGGAAGAAAATTTCAGCTGACACATGATCAGCAGAATTTTTTTATAGCTAAAATCTTCAGTAGTTACCTTGTTCCCCAATGTGCCCTCCTTCCAGCTCCATGTACCAGGTAGGTTGGTGCTGGTGATATCCCTGTGGAGCCTGACCTACAACCTTCAGCAAATGGGTGGTGGATGGAAGTAATGGACAAGGGGTGGGAGTAGTTTCTGGAGGGTCCATCTGCTTTATTAGAGAACAGAAGTGGCCTAGGGTTGCAACTGAGACCCAGGGTGAGCCCCTCAGTATTGCCCCCAGCAGGTCCTGCTGGCTCCCCTCTTCTCATTGCTGAGGGTTAGCTTCTTTCCAAGCAGAGCCTTGTTTGCAGCCCTGTCAGAGGGGTTGGAACTAGCTGATCTTTAAGGTCACTCCCAACCCAAACCGTTCTGTGATTCCTTCCACGTGCTGCAGTGCTCCTCAGGTTTTCTGTGACAGGTGACCGATGTCTCTATCTGAGCAGAAAACTTTCTGCCTTTCCCCCCTTTTACTTCTTTGCTGGTTTAGCGAGTTGAACCAGGCAGGTTGCAAGCCCATCCTAGCTTGAAAGGGCTTTACAGGCATTGGAGCTGATATAAAGCAAGAGCAAGAAGCGAGGAAAAAGGTAGGCACACCCTTAGTCAATGGCAACCATTAGATGTGATCAGGCATGTCCTTTACCAAGGGCAGGGATGAGACCACCTTGCTGGCAGCCAAGGGTGGAGCAGAGCAGTCCCTTTAACCGTAGTAATCCTTTAAATCAAATTAGTGACATATAAGCAGGCAGAGTTTGTTCTGTGTGCTTAGAGAGGGAGAAGGTCAGTAGACCGAATTATATCATAAAATTAAAGACATGTCATAACACACAGCACAGCTTTTCTGCACGCAGGCTGAGCGCTGCCGGCACTGGGTTCCTGCATTCCTGGCATTGCAGCGTTGTTCCTCTGACATGGGGGTGCATGCACAAAGAGAGAGGTTGTGGCACATCGATTCCACTTGGGGTTTTTGAAAATACAGTTTGTTTTGACACGTGGGATTCTCCTGACCCCCTTGTAAGCGCCGTGGTGGAAGACATGATAGATCAAAGCGAAAAGTTAGGACAGAGTGGGGTGAGGGGAGTAGGAGGCTGTGTGGGATCTGGCTGTAAAAGATACTGTAGGAACATGTCATTTCCCACTCATTGGTCTGTTATGGATATGTTTGCATAATTTTATCCTGCTTTTTTTTCCTTTAACAAATAACTTGGCCCTGATTATCTACAATTAGGATACCATTATGAATGTGATGAACTGAACAATCCTGCTGTTAGTGTCTTCAGTCTCCACGGCCTACAGGAGACTGGCATGACCAGGACAATTGGTATGTGCAAAGAGGTCACCTTGCCCTAAACTGACAGTTCCCAGCACAGGATGGCAAAGTAACTGAGGTGAGAAGGTACCCCTGGAGATGGCAAAGTACAGCCCTATGCTCAGAGTGTGGTCACACAGAGCAGCTTGCTCGGGATATTGTCCAGTCAGATTTCGGGTATCTCCAAGGATAGAGCCTCCACAACCTCTCTAGTCTCAGTCACTCTCTTGGTAAAAAAGTTTTTTCTCATGAGTAAGTTGAATCGTGCTTTCACTGGGTGCACTGGGAAGCTCTGCAGTTGGGGAGGTGGCCCATCCTCACAGACCATGGAGTACACTCATCTGCAGGGCTGACTGGGAGAGGAAAGAAGTGGACTTCATAGAAGTCCTGTGAGGAGAAACTGTTGCTGTTGTCAGCAGAGGAAGTCTCATGGCATGTGTTGTGGAGCTTTGGGTCAAACACCCTGAGCTCAGTTTTGGGAAAATCCTTGCCTTGCTGCTGGGTTAGCGTTGGGCACCTCAAGTCAGTGACTCTCCCGCTGTAAGCATTTTGTTTTATCAAGGGCATCTGCTCTTGGGTCCTGTTGCCCTTCTCAGCTCTAGCTGTGTTCCTGCTTGGCTGGCGTCCTCCCTGCTCTGCAGGGGCTCGCTCCCTGAGGTTATGCTGCTGCCAGGGATCTCGGGAAGGCAGCTGTTTGTGCTGGGAACAGGGATGCTGCCTGGTGCTGGGGCTGTGCGCAGGGGCCCACGCAATGGCTTCTGTGTGTGTGTGAGCACAAGCACGCATCCTCGTGCCTGCTTCTTCCCCCAGAGGAAAACAGGCTCTAAACAGAGCAAGGGCTGGGGGAGGGAGCCTTGAAGGCTTTAACTGTTGGCTTCCCCTTACTCATGTTTTCCCTGTTAGTGTTTTGTCTTCTTGGCATCCTTCCTGTTCTTTATATATATACACGTTATATATTGTTGTCTCCTTGTTGCTGTCTGTATGTTGCATCCTTTGTTGTGTCAAGCTCTGGAGCAGCATGGTGTTACTTTTAGGCTTTGTCTGGCTGCTCGGAGTTACTCATTGAAGTAACTGGAGAGACAGTTTCTGTGGGCAACAAGAAGAAACACAGCGTGTCGTCTTTCTTCTTGGAGCAGAGTTTGACCAGCTGCAGGTCACTCCTGGTGCTGTGAAATCTTACTGTTCATATGCATGAGCAGCGTGGCTAGTATCCAATTATGGAGCTGGATCCAATTTTTGTGAGAGGTGCAGAGTAAACAGAGCAAAGGAAAGCTTAAGATACGCCCTCCAGCACGCAGCACTGGTAATACCCGTCCCCAAACCACAAGGTTCTTTGAGGTATGTTTGGTTTATTCCCCACAAACAAAATGGCAAAGAAGGGAGGCGTGGGAGGCTTGCTGCCATCACTGCCTGACCTTGTTGGAGGCAAGACTCCAGATGTGACCTGTGTGCTGGCTGTGTACATTTCTGATGATACAGACTACAGGGTGCTTGATGCTCCTCTGGCTTTTGTCATCATCCGGTGCCTGCACCAAGTGCAGTGGGCAAAGCTGGCGTCTTCCTCTCCCTGAAGGTATTCCTGTGAAAGACTTGTCTGCCCTCTGAGGGTGGGACCATGCCTCTTTTTTGTTCACCAGTTGCTTTGGAAACATCTCATAGTATCTAGTGCCCTGAACCAGATGTGTGTCCTCCAGAAGCATTTTGATCGGAAGTGGGGAAGAGGGCGCTGGGGAAGGGGAGGGTGGGGGGGTGGGAGGAAAACTTAAATTAGAAGAAAGCCAAACAGCTATTGCTGGAGACAGATGATTACAGCTCATGTCAAGGCTGTTTCCTGCATGCCAATGGTAGATCAGTAAACAAACGCCTCTTTGCGAACACAGAGCAGGCAGGAACTCTGTTTGGAAGAGAGAGGTCGGGGTAGGTCTCACTTCTCTTGGTAGCAGGAAGCCCCTATCACATGGCCCTGGGAATTGTGAGGCCGGGTGCGTGTGGGAGATACGCCGAGAGGCTTCTGCTGGGAGACTTCACATCCTTCCCAGGGTCTGGCCAACAGGTTTGAGAGCTCCCTCCCCTCCCTCTTTCCTCCCGCGTCCTTCCCTGTCCTTCCTTTCCCAGTTTAATTTTGAAATGCTATCAGATGACTGCTTTGTTCCCCCAAACAATGGCAGGGATTACTGAATAAATTGTGGTGGCAAGGTTCTCCAAAGTATCTTCTCTCCCCTTTTACGGCCTTTATATCCTGCTCCAGGATGTACGTGCCAGAAGCAGCGGCCCCAGGCTGGGGGTTGCTGTGGGGCTGTACCTCCCATTGCAGGTAGAAAGTTTTTGTGTGGTTTTTAGAGAAAGCAGCAATCAGTCAAGAAGTACCAGCTTGATTTATGTCCTTCTCAGGTTGCCTGCCAAATGAACTCAACCCTGCTTGTTTCTTCTAGGTAGTTGGTAGGCTCTGGTCATGTTGCATATGAGGCAGGAAAGCAAAGCATTTCAGATAATACTTCTAGCCTCTGGCAGATCTCCTTTCCCCAGCCCTACACACACTCCCTTGTGCTCTCTTCCTACTTCCCTCCACCTTTCCCTCCTGTCCTCACAACCTCATCACCTCCCTTGTACCAGGTCGTGTGCATGTTGGACCCCTTCCATGTACTGCTTTGTCAGAAACTCACAGTGAGCTGTAGCAGGTCACAGAGGTGCTCCAGAGAGCCAGAGCCAGCACACGGTCAGGGTAGTGCATAGCTGATCATAGCAGAGATGTGGGGAGTCAGGAGGAACAGGAGTTCCCCTTGCCTTTTGCAGTGAACTATCACACTAACTCTGGGTGCCTTGTGCAACCAAACCTCGGAAAACAAAAAGTAGATCTTCTTTATCTACTGGAGACAATTTTCCATCACTGCCATCCCAGTTTCCTCTGGTCAAGTGCTGGTAATGCTTACAGGCCTGCAAGTCCCTTCTGGTGACCTGATTAACCTGAGAGATGATCCCATCGCCTTTGAAGCTCATTTGGTTTTGGGATTGGCCCTAAGCAAATTATCTGACTATTAGAGTAATTGGGAGGTACCTTATTATTTTCTGCTCTTTTATTCCAGATTTTTTTTCCCCTCATGGCTTCTGGTGTGTTTGTATAAATATTTACTCTTTTGAGCAGAACCAGTAAATGTGCTGCAATAATCCCCTAGGTGATGCTGAGAACACCAAGTGTACCTCACTGCTCAGGGTGAAGGGACAACCCTCTGTGTATTTCCTAGGGATGACTTTAGCCCCCTAAGTGGTGGGTGTGTCTGTAGGTACCTGGCTGTTGTCACAGCTTTGGGAGCTCCTGGGCCACTCTTTAATCTGCCTAGTGCGAGTGTGTTGCTTTGGTTACTCCTGCCACACATGGTGCCTGGAGGGGACAAATGTCCCTCTGGCCTTGGTTCCAAGTCCTGCTGATTGCAGTGGTGCTCCTTTCACAGGAGACTCCTGCAGCACTCAGCAACTGCCTCGTGGATTGCTTCTGCTCACCAATGGGGTCTGTCCCGTTAACTACAGATGAAGAAAGGAGTGCACCTCTTATTCTGTATTATCTTCTTTTTGTCCTTTCCTGCAGGAAGAGTCAGGTACGTGACTGTGCTGAGCACCAGCATTTGCTCGTACCCAGATGTTTGTTTTAAAGGTCCTGTTTGTTAGGGGGCTGTTGGAAAAGGCCGAGAGATGGAGTTTCCTGGTGGGGAAATTGTGTGATCTTATGAAGAGCTCATCCCAAGCGAACATTCCACGTTTCAGCAGAGCCACAGGGGCTGTGTGTGTGCCGGCTCGTGTTGTTGTGTTCCTCACTGCTGCAGGCAGTGCCAAGGAGCTGCGGGCACTGACCCCGCTGTGCGAGGCACTAGATGAGTGCTGAGTGAAGAGACCATCCCTGCTCTGGGCATGTTGTAGGCCAAGTGCAGAGCAGGCTCTGTTGCAGCTTTGCAGGAATCCGCTTTGGCTGCCTGGGTGAGTCATTCTTTGGCCAGTGCCACAAGCTATCGTTAGTTTTTCATTATTTTCAATCCATAACAGTTAATGGGTGGATGAATAGATTTTGTTCCTCAGGCTGGTAAATTTTCTTGACAGTGTTGCAGGGCTGTTCTGTGTCTAGAAGTGAAGTGGGTGTTTGTTCCAGTTACTAATGAGGAAGAGAAGCCAAGGGGGTTTATTGTCTGGGAAAAGAGAGTCTGCTAAATGGTTAGCAATGAGCTGCCCCGAGTGTGTACACATTGAGTTGACCCAGAGTTCACTCCTCGCCTTAGGAACGTTGCCAGTGTAGAATAAAGGGAGGGAGAGAAAACTGTGAACAAACAAAACCGATTTCCCCCCACCCCCTGCTTTTTTCCTTTCTCTGCCCAAAAGCTTACACAGTGGAAATGAGAGATCCTTTTGTTTTTTACTGTTTCTGCTGTGGTGGGTTTTATTTTTTTATTTTTTTATTTTTTTAATGACAAGAGGCACCCGGTCTTGTTGTCAAATGCCTGGCATGGTGGGGCAGCCTCTGTCAGACCAGACCCATGGGTAGATCTGAGAGGCTTCAGATTTTCCAAGTATTGCCTACAAGATGGTGAGCCTGTTGTCATTGCCATGCTATAGAGTACCCTGAGAAGTGAGGAGAGATGGTGCTATAGAATAACAGAGTAATTCTTCTATTTTTTATTTAACAAGTAAGAACACTGTAGCTCAATAAAAAGAAGATGGAGTCTGTTGCATTGACTGGGTAGTGGTGGTACTCAAAAGAGAGGGAGAGTGACTCTGTGAATTCTAGAAATCAAGAGGCAAACAGAATTACTCATTTTTGTGACTGATTTATCTTACCCCCATGGGGCATTGTCCTCTGAAATGAGATCAGTAGCAGCCTAACATGACCCACTAGAGTGAAGACCAGTGGCTGCAGTGCAGTGTCTCCTCAGTCTAAAATGTTTTCTGTCCTAAGCTGTGAATGTTGTGACAGTGTTTTGTGCACAGCAACCACTTCAGACATGTGGCCTTAACACAGGTTGTTTTAAAATTGTTTTTGTTTTAGTCTTCCGCGAGGGGGAAAAAATCCAAATCCACCAAGATTTTGGCAATAATAAAAGCCTTCATATAAAACATGCTCCATATTCAAGTCGTGGTACAGCAATTGGTGCTGACTCAAAGACAGTTTTTGCCCTCAGAAACTGTCAACTCCTCCCTGAACTTCTGAGGGTTAATGCTTTCACCCCTCTTCCCATTTCACAGAGGAGGAAACCTGGGCTGTCCTCAGAGAGCTGTCATATCTTGCTTCACCTCCTCTTTTGGATTTCAAGGAGAAACATACGTGTATCTGTGTGTGTGTGTGTAGAAGGAAAAGAGGAGGATGCTGAGCACAGAGCAATGCTTCTTCTGTGTGTCTGTCTGCAGGTGACCTGCTGCCCTGCTGCGTGCTGACATGATGACAGCGAGCAAGGCGGCCGACGTGAGCAGCAAGTCTGGAAGCACCGTCTGCAAGTCCGTTGAGAGGTGAGAGCTTTCTGTGTTTCAGTGGCAGGAAGCTTTGCTTATGTTTGTTATCCCTAACACAAAGCAAAACAAAGGAAGGAAACCTTCTCTCTGCTCTGCACTGTCCCTCTCTCCTCACCCATTAAAACACACCCCTAGGTCCCATCCCAGACTGTGATGCTGTGCATTGTATCATCCAGTCAGACTTATGATGTCCCAGACTCACAGTGCTAGAAAAGGTCTGCCCCAAGGCATGACCATTTGTGCTGATGATATCCTTGTTCATGTTTGCCCTGCCTGCACTTGAAATCATCAACACTTGGAGATTCCTCAGACAAGCCCCACTGTGCCCACCCACTGCAGGCTTTTCCCACTGTCCAACCTTGATTTCTACTCTGCAGTCCAACCACCAGTGACACTGTGATACTCAGCTCCTTGGGAAACACCATGGTGCCAGCTCTTAACCAAAGCATGGTGTCACTGAGACAGCCAGGGGTTAAATATCTGTGAAGCTGGGAAAGAACACGGTCTGGCTCAGGTCCCATTTCTGCTCAGAAACCCGTCCCAAGCTCAGTTTGCACTACAACTGAGTCTGCAATGGCTGCCAGCACTGCTTCACTCCAGGACAAAGCTCAAGGCCTGCCAGCACACCGGGCATCCCCATGGATGCTCTTACAAGAATGCTGAGTTCTGGAAGAGGCACACTTGACACTTTCAAGTGAATGAGGCAATTTCCCTAGTGGAATCTCAGTGTTGGGATTGTGATTAAATGGGACTAATGGGACTAGTGATATGGGTTTGTATCCCAGTAACTGCCTTGGGTTGTCCTCATGCTCTTTCCCAAGCCCAGGCAAACCTCAAGGACATGGCTAAGTGCTTTAGCTCAGAAACGTTATGTATAGGAATAGCTGCATGTCCAGCTGGAATTTTACTATATTAATAAAATATCACAATGTGGATGCTGTGTTATCACACACTTGGAAATCCCTAGACTAAATATATCAGGGATTTTTTGTGCAGTTTGGTCTCAAACAGTGAAGATGTTTAAACTGAGAATGTTGAATCTGGTCTCTGGGTGCTCTGGGAGTTTGCCTTGGTGCATTGGAGCCTGAGCCCACGTGTGGCCTGGGATGGTGGTAAAAGTGCAATCTTTGTGCATCAATATATGTTTGGGGAGCATTTGGGTGGATGCACAGAGATCCTCTGAGCAGGCTCTAAAGGAATGCCAGCTGTGTCCATGTTTTCTCCTCTGTTCAACAGCAGCAATTTTGCTGATGTTTGCAAGTGGTCCATTTTGCATTTCTTGGCTTAATGCCTGGTGATGTCCAAAAGTCTGCTGCACTTTTGCACACACACATGCATGTTCATGAACCTCTCATTGGCATCAGCATGTCTGATGTACAAAAAAGACCTCTCTCACTTGCCCCCTACTTCTGCCGCAGAGAAAAGCTTCATTTCAAACCCCGTCTCATTTGTAATGAGAGGAGAGCATTGTGTTCTGGCTAGAAGGGCCTTTCCCTGAGCATCCTTCCCTCTAAGCCCTTCTCAGGTGCTTAGTTTGAGCATCCTGTGCTGTTATCAGGTTCATGAGTAAAGCCTGAGGAGCTGATGGGCTTAACCAAGGGTGAGCAGTGGTGGTGAATATTTCTTCTCTTTTGTCTTTGATATGTAGGATCAAGCTTGCAGATAACAATACAGCAGCTTTGAAGGAATTAGAAAGACGTTTGTGTGGATTTTTGAGTGAGAGATGTTCTGAAGTTGCCTCTGTTGCCCTGGGTTTAACACCTGAAGCTGAACTGTTTTCTTCTGTGGTGAAGAACCCACTGGGAGCCTTGGAGAACTTGATGCTGGATCCAAGGCTAGACTGCTTTCAGCAGAACATGCTTAGTCCTAAAATGATTATCAGTGACCCGTCTGTGGATCTGAATGTTAAAGAAAACAATAAAATCATCAGGAGACAGATAGGAGGTACTCAGAATGTACGGTCACCTGGAAAAATTGGCTTGAGGAATAAGTCTTTCAGCATCAAGGACAAAATTTCGGAATGGGAAGGGAAAAAGGAAACTCAGTCTTCTCCTCGCAGAGAGGAGGAACCAGGAGTTAAAGAGGAGCACAAGATGCCCTGTGTACCTGAGAAGACAACTGGGGAAGCACTGGTGACTCGGAAGGTGGAGGCCAAGAGACTTGTGAACTGGGAACTGGAGTGCAAAGGGGCAGGCAAAGAGAATGAGCGGAAAGCAGCAACTCAGAAAGGCACAGGGCAGGCGGCAGAGCGAAAAGGAGAGGCGCAGAAGGATGAGGAAGTGGAGTTCAGCCCTGGAAAATGCAAGGAGGTGAAAGGCGGGAAGTGGGAGATCCAGAAGGAGAATCTTTCAGTACTTAGTCAGGTCAAGAAGCTAGAGCAGGCTTTGAAAGACGGCTCAGCAGAGCTGCAGCCACAGTTGCCTGGTACTTACTATTCCCCACAGTGCTTGCAGGAGAAGGCAGCACAAGGGCACGCTGCTCCCGAGGGCCATGAGAGCATATGTGGGGCTGAGCCCAACAAAAGGCTTCTTGGCGTGGACCTTGAAATCAGTGAGCCGATTTTTGGGACTCTGGAAGAGATAAGAACTTCTCATGTGAAGTCCAAGCACTGCACAGTGGAGAATGTGTACACGGAGCCAGGGGTGCCAGAGAAGAAGCCCTTCATCAACCCACTGCCAAAGCCCCGGCGGACTTTCAAACACGAGGGGGAAGAGGACTGGGTGCCAGCAGCCAGGAATAAAAGAAACTTACCCCCTCTGCCATCCATTCCTCCCCCTCCCCTGCCCTCCTCTCCTCCCCCATCAGCCGTCAGCAGGAGGCTCTGGAGCGGGAAGCACAAGAACAATGCCGACCACAGGTATTTGGGCTGTGTTTCACAAAGGTGCTGGTCTTGAAGGTGGAATTCCACCTTCCCATCTTTCTCTGAGAGACACAAGTCTTTCTCCTTCACTCATAATCTCCATCATAACCAGCACTCAGTCATCTCTCTGAGAACATATGAGTGGCCAGCCCAACCTCGCAGGGTAACTGTGAAGGGATAAGTCAGAGCAGATTTGGCCTTTATGGTCACTGTATTACATGGCTTAACCTTCAAGCTCAAGATTGAGGGATTTGGGGTTGTGTTTTGGGGTTTTTTTAGCAGAAAATCTATTTAATTACAAAATGACCACAGCTGGTCTGGAATGGGATCTGGAATGATAATGTCTAGGCTCTACCACAGCGTTTTCACAGTTTGTAGTAAACCTATTCCTCTGACTGAATCTGGTGTATATATATTCTTCTGGAGTTCTTTCTTGCCTTTTCTTCCCTCCTACGTGATTGCCACACATTTTTGGGATGGGGAACATAAAACACAGCTTTTCTAATGCCCTCTATATAAACTGTCACCTGAAAATTCCTGGCTCGGTTGCAGAAAGGAAATCAAAACTTTTTAGGTTTGTTTGTGGAGGACACTTAACTGGTTTTACCTTTTCCACCATCCTGCATGCAAGTATTGTTTTCCTGTACCACTCAGATTGCTGATTTTGGGCCTCCCATATTCCTGTCAAGGGTGGGATCTGTGCTGTAAATGGGATCTCTCATGGCCTAAAGTTCTGTGCAGTGTCACAGGGTGTGTCACTTAACACTTCACAGTGTACTATTGCCATGACAACCCCGCTCATCTATGGCATCCCCAAATAGCCTTTAGTTAAAAAACCAACTGCTTTTCCACGCTTCATGTGGGATGAGGCTGTGAAACGTTCTCGTCTCGGTAATTTTGCCAGCTGTGTGGCGTGTTGGAGAAGTGAATTAGCTGTAATTTGGTTACAGATGTCGGTTAACTGTTTCACTCTGCTCCTTCTCCTCTCCCGTCAATGGTGCAGGAAGTCCTATGAGTTTGAAGACTTGCTGCAGTCGTCGGCTGAGAACGGCCGGGTGGATTGGTACGCGCAGACCAAGCTGGCCCTCACACGCACTTTATCTGAGGAGAACGTCTATGAGGACATCCTGGGTAGGAACTCTGGACAGGGAAGGGAGTTGGCTGCTAATGCTGAATGACTGAGGCTCATGGTCTGCAGGCATTCACCAGAGGTGCTGCATAAAGTATGTTTATTGTCCGGATGTAAACCGGGACACATTTTACACAGATTATTGGCAAGTAATAAGAAAACTGGGCGGAATATTTCAAAACTCATCAGCTTCAAAGATGAACCTGAGGCATGTGGGAAACAGCTTTTATTTTTTGCTAGTATCTCTCCTCTTTCTTCCTTTTGTCCCGTGGATTAATTCTCACAGCTCTGATCTGTCCATTGTGAGCTTGTCACTGCTGAGATAATGCAAACAGTCTGAAAACATAGCCTTGAAGTCAGTTCCACAGCTCAGGAACAGGACTGTGTGTGGCTTCAGGTGCCATTGCAATTAAGAAACTAAGTCCCACAATCTTTGAAACTGAGATGGTGTTTTTTAATATTGTGAGTTAGATGGCCTTTGATGGAACACAGAACAGAAGCACCCCCTCGAAAAAGCCTTAATGAGTTTTCGTAGCTGTAGGCTCTCTGCTGAGTTCAGCACAATGGGAAGAATGGGTGCACCAGCTCTTGCCATGCAGCTGAAATCCTACAAAGGTGGTCTGTGATGTTCAGCATGGGAGGAGCTGCTCTTTCTCAGGAGGAGGCCAGGTACTGTTATTTTGATATGAATAAAATCTGATCGTACTTGATGAGAAAGGTCTCTTAAGGGACTTGTGTTCCCTTGGGACTGATGGCAGACAACGTAGTTCCAATCCATCCATTTTGACATTTTTGAAGCTGTTGGCCTCATTTCTGGGGCTAAGGGTCTTGTGTTTGCTTTTTTCCTTCTCTTTATTTGGAGGTCCAAAGGAACAGGGAGTTTCTGAGCAGCTGCTGGGGGGGTTTTATGTTGGGGCATGATGGGAGGTCTCAGAAACCACTGAGTAAGGGTCACCTTGTCAGCTGGAATAACATGGATAGCATTACAGAGTGGCTGCAGAGGCAAATCCATCTATTCAAACACAAGAACACCCCTGTGTCCCAAGCTTGCAGGGAACACAAACACCAGCCTGAAATTCCTCTCCCCTCCAGCTTTTACTTACAAAGATTAGAAGAAAACAAAGTTATGGGTAATTGTCAGCTAATAGAGTATGTTTGTTTTTTAGTTTTCTTGCTGCATGTCTAGGCTTTGCCTGGAATCAGTGATCTTTAATTGGTTCCTGCAATTCTGGTGGTTACCATGGTGGTTACCATGGAAGCTTGGGAAGAGGGGTAGACTGGGATAACTCAAAAAAACCTGCAGTTTTGTTTTTCACAAGAGCACAGACAAGTTTAATCCACAAAACAAACAAGATGTGAAAACAACACCAATGGAGGGAGAACCAAGACTTCAGCCACAGGACTTTAGTGCTGACCCGCAGATAATCACACATGTCCATCAGGGCATGCAAGCACACACCTGCACACATTCATATGTGTGATTTAGGGAGGGCTCAGCTGTGGGGATAACCATCCCATTTCCCAGCAAGTCACACAGATTTCCTTCGTACACCATCTTTTTACCTGTTCACCACTGCTTACCTGGAATATTGGAAGTCAGGCCAGGCAGATGAATGACAAGGTTTATTTGTCAAAAGGAGGGAAACAGTGTTCTTTATTCTAGACTGAAGTTAATTGGACATGCCTAGCAGTTTGAGGATGGACCAGGAAACAGAACTCAAACTTGCTCTTTTTTTCTCCAATCTACCCAGTTACATGACAGCTGAAGTATATTTTCAGTACTAAATAGCCATTCCCTCTTTCTAAAATGCAGCACGTGAGATTGAGGCACCCATGATCGGTAGATGTGTTTGAAAACCTGTGTTGTATGATAGACATCCAAGTTTAGAGAGTGGATTAAATCTTTCTTCAGTAAACCTAAAAGCACTGCATCACTTCAACCCCAATTAAAGTGGGGGTCATCACTTTAAAGGGTTTAGGGGTGTTTAAGTCCCCCTAAATGTGGAGCTTAAACAGAGGAGAGAGAGCCTTTATGCTAACCTTCAGCTCTCAGTCTCATTTGGGCAATTCTAAACAGAAGAGTGGAAAGGAGGAAATATAATTATTTACCAACGTGCATGAGAACCTCACAGCTCATCTGGAGACAGGAAAATGAACTTGAGGACTTGCTGGGTCTTTTCCATATGTATTATCTGTGATATGTTTCTATGGCTGCATGTGTCTGTGTCAGGGTTTGGACACTGTCCAGCAAGCAGCTGGACTTCTAGGGCTACGGAGAGAATGAAGCAATTGCAGGAATGCTTGAGAACAGGTCTTTATGTCTGATGTGGGAGGTGGGAGAAGGCCAGCAGATCCCCAAACAGATTTTTATGGCAAACCTCAAGGATTTTCTGCACTTACAGTCTCTTGCTTGTGGCTTTTTGTGGCAGATCCACCATCAAAGGAAAACCCTTACGAAGACATTGAGACCAACAGCCGCTGTTTGGGGAAGAAATGTGTCCTGACCTTCCCAGCATCCCCCACCTCTTCTGTACCTGGGACTCCCACTAAGGTACTTTGGTTCAAGTGACTACCTCTCCTGCTCCAGTAGATTTTGGGTGAAATCCAGGTCCTATGTGGAAAAAGTGGACACTTTCATCGTGTCAGGGTTTTTTCCTTTTTGTCTTTTGCCGTGGAGTGCAGTGAGATTGTCCTTTAGCGAAGTAAAAGAACCCCAGCCTTCCTTTATACAAATGGTTTGCTGGCTTTCACTTTTTTTTTCTCTCCAGGACTGCCTTCCCAGTAAGGGTGAGAAAACCTTCCTCCCCTCAAAGAGGGCATTTAAGTGCTTGGGTAATGAAGGCCTGCAGTAGTGTTGGCTCAGTGTCAGTGGGCAGTGGGCAGTCTGCCGTGCTGATGCCAAGGTGCCTCTGCAGCCCCTCCCTTAGGATGCCTTTTTTGCTCTCTCTGTGATGAGTTGCTGATAAGTATTGCAGTGCCAGTCCCTGGGGTAGAGGGCCAACATTAGAAGGATGTCCCCACCACAGCCCAGCTCACGGCCTGGTGCTGTTTTCCTCCCTGTCTGTGCAACCAACAGAAGATGTCAAACTTTGGTTGGCACCTCCTGCTCAGAGCTCAGGGCTTACCAAGGCCAACCCTGCTTTCAGCCTCCCAAGCTGTTTTGGTGGATTCATGTTTAGATAGTCCATGCCTGTAAGAGGAGGGACAGCATGACAGGTGAAGTCATCTTGGCAACAACTGAGTTCAGAGTGGATAGCAGGGATCTAAACACAGCTTTCCTAACCAAAGAGTTTTCCCATACTTTCCAAGTTGCAACTATTACTAGAGCTGTTATCCAGCATTTTTAGAAGTTATATGTGCAGTGTTTCTTGACATGTTGCTCTTTTCCAACTAACTTAATCAGCACCTAAGGTTTTTTGGATAATTCAACCCTTTAAAGTGAAAGTTGTTCTGTGGTTCTCAATCCATTCTCCTTACTGCTAGTTAGGGTCTATGTATGTGAGTGTCAGGATGAAGCTGATTTCCCTCATAGAGCTTTACAATCACCTGTGCACCCTGATTTTCCACATGTACTATCAAAAGGGGGCTGCAGAGTTGCACAGGAATGCCTTTCACCAGAGATATGGTTCCCACTAGGAGATGTGCAGGAGAGAGCGGAATGGGAGCGATTGTGTTACACTACAGTGCTTTGGCATCTAAAAGCCATGATCTGCATCACTCAGAAAAGAAGTGCTGCAGCTCTCTTGGCAACTAATGTGTTTAAAACTGCAGTGTGCATCGTGCAGGAGAGCCTGCCCAGCCTAGAGAGTGATGGGGAAAGGTTCTGCAAAGGCTTTCAGTCGTGGCTCATATCACTGGTGCAGAGTGAGGTTCTTTGCTGCGAAGGCTCTTCCCAGTCTCATTTTAACCTGTGACTTCTCTGTGGGTGGCAAGTGTTTCTGTGAGTTGGGCATCTTCTGCCAAACCATCCAGAGACTCCTGAGCTAACCTGGGTGAGTTAAATGGTCTGACTAATAACTACTGAGTGTGTCTGTTGATGGAAGCACATCATGGTGCTGCCTCAGCAACAGCTACAATGCTGCTTGGACTTGATCAGAACTAGGTTGGATAACTCTCCCCCACACTTAGTGCTATGTAGATACATCCTCTGGGAATGCAGATACAGTGCCCACAAAAGGTGCAATTTAACCTTGTCATAACCGCTGGGATATTCTGTAGGAAATGACAGAAAGTGTTCTTAATGACAATCTTTCTGGTGAGAAGAGTATGTGGAACTGAGCTTTATACCTCTCTGATGTTGTTTTTGATCAGAGACTTTAAGAACTTTACTCTGGTACTTAAGTATCTACCATTGTGCTCCCACTGAACTTGCTCATGAGTTTAGGAGGAAACCAGTGTCCATAATTGTCTGTCATGGCATTTATTTGTACCCTTCTCTGAAATACTTGATTCTGCTTACTGTCAAAGACAGCCATACTGACAGTGCTTTTTGTCCAGTCTCACTGCTTCTCTGTTTCTCCTGGCTAGCTGCTCCTTATCCCAAATGTTTGTGGTTGGGTGGTTGGTTAGCCTTGTCCTGTTTACAATCCCAACCTCTGGATTACTCAAGTCCCAGGAGATTTTTTTTCACGCTGGAGCAAGGCTTCTTGGCCAGCCTCTGGGGTTGTGTTTGGGTTTGGAATGAATATGAGATGGTTAAGTTGCTGTTAAGATGGTCAAGATGGTCCTGGTCCAGCCAGGCAGATGGGTGGGTTTCTTTCATGCAGAGATATCTGTGGACACCCTTGTTTTGACAACTGAGTGCTGTGGCTGCCCCACTGGATTTACTGCAGTGGCAGTGCTAGCAATGAAGCAGAGGTACGTGAGGTACTGTGATCATTCATTCCTTCTTTTTGATTTCCAGTTGCTTTCCAAACCCATTTTTTTCCGACAAAACTCGGAGCGTCGGAGTTTCAAACTGCCAGACATACGGAAACTGAGCCGTGATGGGACTGGGTCACCATCCAAAATCAGCCCTCCCTCGACCCCCAGCAGTCCAGATGACACCTTCTTCTCCTTGGGAGACTCTCAGAATGGCAAGAGGAGAAGGAAGATTCCCAAGGTAAATATAGGTCTTTGTCTTTTTTGTTTGGCTTCTTCCAGGGAGGAATGTTAGTATGAGACAATGTTTTCTTTAGTTCCCAATGTGGCATCTCTGCAATATTGCTCTTGTCCTGGCTGTTGTCTTGACTTGTGTTTAAACCCCTTTCTGCCTGAAGGAGAAGGCACACAAACATGTCTGCAAGTTTTGAAGAAGTTATTTTTCAATCTGAGACTTCGTGATTTTTGGGAGAGATAAAATAATAAGGGGGAAAAAAAAAAGGATTATAATTTTGGGATAAAAGTTGAAGTATGTTAGAGGGGAAAAAGCAGTTAATATTTTTGCAAAAAGACATACCCCATCATACTTCCTTCTGTGCTTCCTGGATAGGACAGTCAGAAATTGTCTGTGTGTTGTATGTTTGTTTCCTCCTCAAAAATCTATTGTTCTTTGCTCGGTCTGATTAATGCACTGGCTGTTTCTAATTCAAGGTAAGGTGTGATTGTAGGTGAGCAAAGAACATACTGACATATGAGTGACAACAGGACTTGTCTGCAGTTATGAACATTTTCTGCAGCCATGTTTCCTACTTCATATTTAGATACAACGTGACTCCGTTTCAATTTTATTTTCTTTCAAATCTGGCAGGATGTGTATTCAGTCCAAATGAGGTTTGGCAGCAGTCTATCTATTCAGTGTTTCAAAGACACAGTTATAAAAACACAGTTGCTTATCCCAGTCTTTGCTGGACAAGCAGAGGCTACCAGGAGTTGTCTATGGTGATCTTTTTCTGAACCCACAGTTTCCACTTGGGGAAAAAGGGATGTGTTTGTGTATCGTCTTTGCTTCCTGGTTGCCAGATCTGTGTTCATGTGTGCATACCTGATTTTTGAATCATGTATCATCTTGAATCGTATAATGATATCATATATCATTTTGAATACCTCAACCCTTCAGGAATGAGCCAAAGACTGCAAATGTCTCAGGTTTTCTTTCCCAAGATGCCTACACACCTGTGCGTGTGCTTGAGCTCTGTCGGTGTGTTCACACTGTGTGACTTTTATGTCAATTGAAAAGAAGATTACAAGGATTTACTTGCCAGAGTGTGCCACTGAGCAGTCTTGCAGACCAAGCTCAGAACTGAGGTTTGCTGTGACAGTGATAACATCAGATTCAGAACTCCCTGACCAAGTATGTGGTGAGCCTGTCTTACCTTGAGCTCTCAGGACATGTGTGCAGGGATCACAGACTTTCTGGAATAAATCTGAAAGCTGCAGCCTCCTGCTCCTGCCTGAGACCTTGACGAGGAAGCAGATCTGCTTAAGGAGGCTTGGGGAATCCCAGCATGGTTCTGCTGCAATTCCCCTTCCCTTCAGGAATGAACAGAGACCAGAGGCAGTGAATGAGCCACTGAGCCCAGCTATGCCCAACACTAACATCCTTTCTCCTGGTCAGCTGGGAGGCCAGAGATTAAAGGATTTGCAAAGAAAACCACTGGAGTAAAATACTTCAACATTTTTGGCTCCCACTCATCTCAGTTTCTTCAGTCATCCTCCAAACAGTTTTCTGCTTCCAAACCTGCAGACCAGGACAGGTTTTCAAGGGACCCTCTGGTCCTTGGAGCATGGATCACAGTATGGAGAGGTGGACACTGTCAAGTTCATGTAGCCACAGAGTGTGGAAGGCACTAAGACATGGCCTTTCATCAGGGCTTGTTACTTTGGGCTCCTGCTGTGCCAGCTTCTGTACCAGAGTGAGTGTGGCCAGCGGCAGCACAGGATGGATCCTCTAATTGTGATAGATCCTGGCCAGCTCTGAGCTCTGGGCCATCAAGGGAAGAGTTTCAGTATGGCCAAAGTTGGGACACAGAACACTTTGCATGAAATTCAAACTTACTTTCTTGCCTGGGGAGGGAAATAACCTTGTTTGTTTGTGTGTTTGCTGAGCAGCTTGTGTTGAAAATCAATGCCATTTATGAGGCACGGAGGGGAAAGAAACGTGTCAAGAGACTATCGCAGTCTACAGAGAGCAATTCAGGGAAAGGTAAAGGAACTTTGAATCATCATACATCTAAGACTTTTTGAGGACTTGTCTTACCTTTTAGGCTGGCTTAATGATTTATGTGATGTCTTCTAGCGCTTCTTCCAGTCCGGACTAAGACTGGGTTGGGGTTTCCACACTTTTTTTTTTTTTTTTGTAAGATGAGGGCTGTTCCTCTGCCAGATGACTTCGATTAAAATGGAAGCTTTTTGGTTTTCTTGCTTCATTTTCATTCCATGGCTTTGCATGATAACCTTATAGGTCGCACCAAACATGTCCCCCCTTTCTGATGTTTATTTCTGGAATAAGCTGGAAGCTTTGGAGAAGAATGTTCTGTCCAAAAATTCTGATTTGTTGAGATCAAAATATTTTGTGGGAATGTGTCACTTCAGTGAACTGTCCAATGAAAGACAGTAGATTTTGAAACAGTCCTGTTTCTTCTCCATCCCAATAAACAAATAGCCTCAGTTAGGAATCAGGGTTTTCAGAGCTGACTGTAGGACCGTTGCCATCATAGCAGGATTGAGACTTTCAGCCTCCCACTGTCAGTCAACAACTTGCCCAAAGCATTTAGATACTTCAGAACAATTACTTTCAAACATCTAATCTCTGTAAAAATTAAAATTAGGTCTTTCTAACATAGTGTTTCTTTCCAAAACACTCCAATTTCCAGCAAAAGGTGACCACCAGCTCTATTTGTTTCCCATAATTAATTTTTACTGTTTATCCTATTTTATAAAGACTACATGCCCATGGAGTGGATGGGTGTGTTTATATGAAACTTCAGGAGAAGCATCCCAGACTTTTTATACCCCTCTCTGCAGCATCAAAAGCATCATTGACAGAAATACGTTATTGGACCATATAGACCTTGAGTCAGATTCAGTCTGATAGTGTTGGGTTTTTTTCTCTTCTTGTTTTTATCCCTTGTCCCATGAACTACTTCATATTAATCAGTATTTTACCTTGTTGTTGTGCTTATGCAGACTTGGATAAAACACTGCCCCGGTATTTTATTCTTTATGCAACTCTTATGGCTGTGCAAAATAGATTTTGTTGTTTGTTTGGGGTTTGGGTGTTTTCTCCCCTGAATGAAGGAGAAGATAGCAAGGTTGATAAGCTAAATGTCTGTGGGTATGTGCACCCTTGAAAAGAATAAGAACCTTGGGACCTGTACTGTCTTCCCTCTGAAGCTGCCAGACCTGGCTTTCTCATGCCAGTGATAAGAAACACACATTTATAAGCAGATTTTATTTAATTCATCTTCCCCTTTCTTTTTTTCCTAGTTACAGATGAAAACAGTGAATCAGACAGTGATACTGAAGAGAAGCTGAAAGGTAAGGCAAATGTGTGAAGAGAGCAAATGGCTCCTGATAAACTCTGCTCTGAGCTCCTAGGATGAGGTCTGTGTGTGTTCTGCCTTTGGAGAAGGAGCTTGTTTCTGCATAGAACACAGTGAGAAGACAAAGATCTCAATACTGCAGAAGAAAATCCATGGGAAAACGGCTGTAGGAGCCCAGAACAAACATCTGTTCCAACTCCCATCAAAGCTCTTTGCACTGACTTTCATAGTCAGTGAGGTTTCTCTAAGTTCAGGGTCAGAAATGAGTGACCAGACTGACAGAAGCAGTGTTGTGTGGGACTGGGTGTTCAGAAACCCGTCACATGTTTGCCAAGGGAGAAAAGCCACCAGCCACACTGGCTGGCAAGGAAAACAGAATTGCACTGTAAAATTTATGGCTAGTTAAACTCTCCTGGAATGGCTTGCTTCACTCTGGTAGAGCTACATGATGTACCAGTCTCCACCCTAGTCTCCTGAAGCCTCCTTGGTGTGGTAATTAGCCCTGGGACATGCTGGGGACATTACAATCTTATGGGAATTTGTGTGGCAAATTCAAAGTCCTGCTAGAGTTAGAATGCAAGATGGAAACTCTCTCAGATTCTTAAGTTTCCTGACTCACAGCCACACCTGATCTGGATAGCAGGTCAGTTCCCAAGCTGAAAAGACAGGCATAAGCACCTGTTGGGCTCTGTGTCAACCACAGTGCATTGTGTTTAGGAGGGCTCGTCCTTACTCTCTTTCAGGCTTTTAGAAGAGAAGCCTCAGACTCAGCTCCCTCTTATGAACACAGCTTCCCACGCAAGAACTGCTGCATGCTCTTGCCTCTCCTCTGCATTGGGAAGTCTTTTATCTGTACTGCTAAATCAGTAATATCAAGCTGAAAGTTGCTGCCCCCACCTACCTTTTGACAGGTTCTCGGGCTTGCTGGGAGACAGGGTTTGTGCCCGGGTTGCACACAAATTACATTCACAACCGTCTTGAAATACGATATTGTGACGTGTAGACCATGTTCAGATTTAGCTGAGAAAGACAATGTAGATGTGTCCAGGAAGACTCAAACTCTTGTCTGTTGCTGGTTGCCATAGTGAATCATGTGCATCCTCCTGTGTTTCTTGGTAACTGCAGCTGGGCATTAAATCACCTCAAATCCAAGAGCACAGAACTCTGAACAATATCCAGATCCATACCTGGGGATGAGTGGCTGTGCAAGTCTACATAAGTGTGAATAGGAGCTCTGGCACATGCTATTTGCTCTAAGTACACCTGTATTTTGCTTTATGCCTTGTTGAACTGCTGACTTTCCTAATTTTAAAGAAGAAAGTGAGATGATTTAACAAGTCTCCTGTATCTGGAACTTTGTGTGTTTTACGTAACAGGCCAATCACGCCAGCCAGTTACCTCTGCTTGGAGAGTCACTGTACATCATCTGAGACACAGTAAATCATAAGACTGAGTGTCAGAGCCAGAAGTGCTGACCCTTGGGAAGGAAAAATCTTTGAAGGCAAACTCTGCCGTGATGACAGCAGTAAAATTCTGCTATCTTTAGTAGATTGCATGGAATATAAACAATGCAGATCTTGAGCAAGCTTTTCAGAAGCACTCAGCATTGCTGTGACACTGCTCCTTTTGAAGTCCCTGGTGAAACAGAAACCACTTCTGAAAACTTTTGAAGATTTACAGCCTTAGAGCAAATAACATAATAGGTGACAAGAGAAAGGAGTCTAAGCCATCTTTCCAAGGCTTTAACTGTCCAGAGTTTGTTACACTTTCTGATTTAAGAGGCACCTCAAGATTGCTTTAAATTGTATTGTCTGGAATAGTCCACAAGTGGCACTTTACCAGACAAAAGATCAAGTGTCTATATACTTTAGTATATACTATCTCTCAGGAAGCCCTGTCTGCCAAGCAGACATCTTATGTCTTTGGAGTTCCTGCAGTATCCCTGTGATTGTTCTTTCTGTCAAAATGTTGCATTGCCACCCGCCTTCACAAAAAACATAGTTGTGAGAATGTGCTGTAGTCTGTGCTTGTTGTTAATTCTTTCTTTCCTTCTTTTGTAGTAGGGCTAAGGGAGTCATCATGGAGATTTAATTTGGGATGCAACTGTAAAACAAAGCAGGGGGATGGTCTCAGGGAATCTCATCTGGTCTCTTCTCAGCAGGCAGCTTTTCATTACTTTCCATGCTGGAATGTTTATTGTCCCGTGGCTCATGTGTGTGTTGCAGTTACAGCTTGCTTGGCAGTTTTTCTTGTTTTCCCGTTGTCTTGGGTGAACTTGTAGAAGCATGGCCCTGAGAGATTAGTTTTAGGCACAGGAAGAACTGGCATGAGCCAGCATTTTTCATTTGCACCTCTCTTCATGTTCTTTTGTTGTCAAACTACAGCTCAGCCTATGTATTGAAGCTGGGAGTCCCCAGCATTACTCAAACAGCAGAGCCCTAGCCTGACCAAAGTGCTGTTCTTGTAAAACTGTGGGGATTGCTACCTACAGCCTCCTCTGAGCAAAGGTGATCAATCACCTCACTGTGCTGGCTTTAAAAAATGCATAAATGAGTGCTAGGATGAATGGCCAGACGTTATCTGCTACATCATGTCCCATATGGATCTCAGTTTGGGTTTTCTTCAGCTGTAAAAGCTATCCATGAAACCCTTCTGCTGCCAAAGCTCTTCAGGGTGATGGCACAAGATTATGGCCCATCTCTGTCGATATTTATAGTGCAGCTTCCAAATGGTTCCCACATCTTACTCAGCCATTGACAAAGGAAATGCAGTGAGGTGATTTCAAGTTTATCCCTCAGTCTCAGTTGATGCTCTGTGCAAAGAACCAGACAGAGTCACAGTGTCTAATCTTTATTTTTCGTAGCTCACAGCCAGCGCTTGGTGCATGTGAAGTCTCGCCTGAAGCAAACCCCACGGTACCAAACCTTGGAACGGGACTTGATTGAGTATCAAGAGAGGCAGCTGTTCGAGTACTTTGTCGTGGTGTCGCTGCACAAGAAGCAGGCTGGGGCTGCCTATGTCCCTGAGGTTACCCAGCAGTTCCCGCTGAAGGTGCGCTGCCTGTCGGGAAGGTCTGGCTGACGTGTCTTGGATTGCCTGGTGCACTTGCACAGCTGGAGAAGCTGCAGCTTCCCTGCTGACTGTGTGTTATATCAGTAACCCCTCTGCTGTGTCAGTGTTCAGTGAGGCTGAAGATAGAGGAACTGCAGTCACCACCATAGAATTGTCATGATATCCCTCACTGATGAAAGAGCAGCTGATTTAGAACTTTTCCTGCCCTTGGCTATGATTTTTATGTAGCTATTCCCTTTCTCCCCCTTTTCTCTTTAAAGAAAACTGATGGTTGGGAGAAGACACATGTTCTTAAAGGGAAGGCACAGCTTTTATCAACAGGCTAGCTCAATATAGGGAACAAGGACTGGGAGAAACAGAGCCAGTGTGACAGCATATTTGAAAATGGTATATAGCCAGAGATCCCCTCAGTCTTCAGTTCTCTCTCTGCTTGCTGGGAGTTGTGTCCCAGATTAGAGGCACAATATAGCACGGGCAGGTGCTGCAGATAAGGGGCTTGGTGGAATTGGGGGCACAGAGGTACCTTAAGATATCTAAAGATTAGGTGAGCCAGAATCACAGAAATTTTAATATCTTCCAGGCAGAAGCTTAGCCTCTGTCATCGCCTCTTCATTTGTCACAGGAAAAATATTTGAAGTCATTCCATCCCCACATGACTAATTGGAAACATTCCTTCTCTCTGTTCTGCTAGCTTGAGCGCTCGTTCAAATTCATGCGTGAGGCAGAAGATCAGTTGAAAGCTATTCCCCAGTTTTGCTTCCCTGATGCAAAGGACTGGGCCCCCATCCATCAGTTTGCCAGGTAAGTACTGTACTTTACATCCTGATTCAGGAGAAACAGATTTATCTGCCAAGCTACTTAAATACGAGAGCTGTTACAGCAGAAAATTGGGCAGAGCCCTGAGAGGGGTGTTTTGGAAATGCGGGAATATTGTGGGTTTATTGGGTTTGTGTGCCAGAGACTGTTAATGTGGGTGATGGATATCCTGTCATTCTGATTTCTCTTTCTGCAGTGAAACATTCTCATTTGTCCTGACGGGGGAAGATGGAAGCAGGCGATTTGGATATTGTAGGAGGCTGCTGGTAATTATCCTTGAGTTTTTAGCTTTTCCTAGAGATGCAGCCTTCTGTGGGGTTGATGTTACTGGCATCTATTTTGGAAAGTGGAAAGCTGCTGCTCTTCTCTTTCAGTGTGGAAAGAAAGTGCAGCAGCAGATCAGCTTTGCTCTCTTCTGTTCCGTGCCAAAGTGCCTCCCTGAGTACCATCCTCCACTCCAGGCTCTCTTGCATTTTTCTTACACCAGCACTTAACATTATGACCATGGACTGTTCTTTCACCACTAAGCTGAAGACAGACTTTGTATCCCTTAGTTTGGATAGCTATTGGACAGTTGTTTAACCCTGTGCTGATTTCTGAGTTGTTTCTGTAGAGCAGTCTGCCCTGCCTTTGTCATTGAATTTGGGCAGGTTGGGATCATACTGTGGTTGTGCCCATTTCTCCCCACTGTTCCAGCACTGTACCAGGGCTTGAGCCAGGTTGCCATTATCACCATACTGTCACATGTCTTCCAGTTTCTGAGCCACCCAGTGAGATGCAGAACTGAGAGAACTAAGGTCACTCTATCTTTGCAGTAGTTATTACTCTGACATTTTCTCGGTGTTTTTTTTTCTCTGTGTGTGTGTGTTTGCGTTTGTCTTGAAAGCCCAGTGGGAAAGGGAAGCGTCTCCCAGAAGTTTACTGCATTGTGAGTCGCCTTGGATGCTTCAACCTGTTCTCTAAGGTGAGTGGGGAGAGAGAGGGAATTTGTGCTATATGTCAAGATGGACCTAAAAGTGAAGCTGATGTCAGAAGAGTGGGGAAGCTGATGGCTGAGGAAAAGGCCTGAAATGATTTTGGCGAGCCAACCACATGCTAATTCCAGAACCTAGGAAAAGCACAGTTAATAGGAAGACTAGATTGTCAGCTCTTGCCTTCTTCCTTTAGCAGAACTACCAAAATGCAAGAGAGATTAAAAGGTAGAGTCCTGACTCTTGAGTGTGGTGGGGAGTTTGCAGTTTGTAAGCTTTCCAGTGACCTCGCTGGAGATGCGTTTCTCTTGCTAAAGGAAATTAAGAGTCTTCAGTTGTACCTTTTACCTTCTTCCTTATGATTCAAGGCTCCACATCAATGCTGGATTAGGGAGAGAACATAGATGCTGTTACACTTCATTCCTGCTGTTACCTCCCTCTTCCTGATTTACATGTTTTTGTGTCTTCATGCCTTTTTTTCAGATCTTGGATGAGGTTGAGAAGAGACGGGGCATTTCCCCAGCCCTGGTGCAGCCTCTCATGAGGAGTGTCATGGAGGCACCATTCCCAGCTTTGGGCCGGACAATTACAGTCAAGAACTTCTTGCCAGGCTCAGGAACAGAGGTAAAGACCTCGTCCTAGAGAGAGGGAAACAGGCCAGCAAATGGTGCAGGACTGGTGACTGGAAGCTGGGACCATGACAGGTTCATAGCATGAGCTCCAGCATCCTTAATACAGAACACCTGTTCATGTGGAATAGGTTGTGGGGTTCTGGTCAAAAAATACCTGAAATCACACCAGACTAAGGCTGCAGCCTTTCAGAATGGCGTTTTCAGAGCATGGAGGTTGCATCTCACAAAATGTGGTGTGAGGAGAGTGGGAGGGGTTTTGAGCGTAGCATTGAAGGACTGTGGGAAGATGGGGGGAGACAAATTGCATATAGTTTTGGATACACTTCGTGTTGGGCATGTATGCCTTGAATGCGAGAGGGAGGAAAGTGAGCAAGTTGATAAAGGTTGTCTTCGAGGGCTTTCAGCACAGCACTACGTGAGGGCGTTCTCCTAACCCAACTGAAAACAGTCCCAACTAAATGAATTTACTGCACAGCACGTGCACAGCTGGTTAAAAATGTGCACTCAAGGAGCGGAGTCGCAGTGGTGTGCTGTCAGGCTGTGAGGATATTTTGGCTGGTTTGTGTCTAGGATCCTTGATGTTCATTAATTATCTGCTTGATGGAATGAACTCCACATTTACACAGTACAGTGTGGGGATGGGTTGCAGGCACCTTGGAGAATAAGGGATTAAAATTCAAAGTGACCCCTCCTAAATTCCAGAAATGTGTCTAAATGTTCAAGAAATGACTGGACAAGGCATTTAGAGCCATGGTCTAGTTGACAAGGTGGTGATCAGTGAAAGATTGGAGTCACTGATCTTAGAGGTCTTTTCCAACCTAAATGATTCTGTGATTCTGTAGATTGAAGATTTGGTGTGGACTTCAATATGGACAAGTGCAAAATGCTGGGAGGACGAAAGGAGTAGTCTAACACAACATGGGAGTAACCCAGTGGCAGCAGTACTTCAGGGAAGGATCTGGTGGTACAGTGGGCCATAAAGTGAGCAAAAGTAACAATGTGGCATTATTTAGACAAACTCCTTCATTGTGAAAGCAATTTCAAGCAGTGAATAATAAATGAAAGCAATAATAAATTAAAACAATTTTTCTGCTTTCCAGCATTGGTGAAAATTTATTTGTTTATTGCATTTTCCAGAAAATGCAACCACTAGAAGAAAGCCCCAGAAGAGTAGTTCTGCTTACTAAGTGGTCTAAAAAATACAGGCAACGCTTGAGAAAATTGTTTGCTTAATATAGAAAACAAAGGACAAAGAGGGACATGTGATAACCTTTCAACAGAGAGGAAGGTGACCAATTGTTCTGAGTGACAACAACAAGTAATTGAACTAATTTGCCGCTGACATGTTTCAGCTGCAGGCTTGGTGTTGGTGAGAGTAGTTCAGAACTAGAGTAATTTTCTTGTGGGATTTATGAAATGCGTGGTGTTGGAGGCTTTCAAAAACAATTTAGATAAGCATCTGTATAAGATAAGGAGTATGAAGTGCTAAGGTACTGTGACAGGCATTATTTAAGTAGATATGAACAAAGAAAAATATCCACAGGCTGCTCTTTTGTGTAACTGATATAAAAAATTTATTGTTGGTAGGCCAAGCATCCAGATTCTTGCAGTAAAAAAAAAAAAGGAAGAAGAAGAATTGTAGCTGTAAAAATCAGAGTGTAGATTTGAAAGGTTCCATGATATCCTACTGCTTGAATGCCAAAAAGGCTGAAAGCCGCTCCTAGCTGGACACAAACTGGTTTTCCTCCTTATAAAGAGCTCCCTGTCCTCAGTCCAGTAGGGACGACTTGTGGTTCATCTCATGCTGTGCCTGTTGGAGTGGACTCTGGGTCGTCTTCATCTGGAAGAAGGATTTATGGGAGGTCTTTGGAAAGATTGTGTTTGAGGACTTAACACTGTGTGGTGTTTGCCAGCAGAGACAGTGAGGCCTGTTAGCTGCGAAAATACCTGTTGGCTCCTCACTTGCCACGGTCTGGGTGGGCAGCAAAAGCTCACCTGTGGTCTCTTTGTCCCCAACAGGTCATTGAGCTGCGGCGGCCTCTTGACTCCAGGCTTGAGCACGTTGATTTCGAGTCCTTGTTCACGTCCCTCAGCGTGCGGCATCTGAGCAGAGTCTTTGCCTCCCTGCTGCTGGAAAGGAGGGTGATTTTTATCGCAGACAAGCTCAGGTACCCTCTTGCATTTCCTTAAAGAAAAGGCTGCCAAGGAAGGGAGGCTGGGAAGACTGCAGTAACTGATCTCTCTGCATTGCTCTTTTTCCCCTCTGCTCTTTTCCAACTTCGTAATGATGTGAGTAGGGCTGTTCTTCCTAGGAAGGGGTGCTTAGGCTATGAACCATAATTTCATTTTTGCAGTTTGCAAAATGTGTACTGCTTCTCATTCCCCAGGAGAACCAAATTCCACTTCCTCCAGACAGTTTCAGAGCAGATCCCAGTGCTAAGGAAGCAAAACCCCTCCTTTTGCTCCGTGATGCTGCAGTGTTCCCTGCTGAGCCACTGCTGGGGTTTCCAGGGATCAAACCTTGGGCAGAGATCACTGTCCCTTCTGAATTGTTCCCTGATGTCACAAAATCTTCTTAAATTTTCATCTTGTGTTTTAGTATTGGTTTCTAAAGGTGTTTTTCTTATGGGGGATGAAAGCAAAGGGTGTGGTAAGGGGAAGTGAGGCAGAGGACTTCCCCCTTCTGTTTTGAATCTGTTCAATTTGATTTTTTAAAAATTTATTTGTTTTGCTCTCCTAAATTATGAAAATGGGTCCAGGTTTCTTTAAGATCTTGTGCAGCTGGTGGCTGGCAGCTCTCCAGCCCTTGAAGCACTTGAGGATTTGGGGAGGAAAACTCGCCAAGGCTGGGGAAAGAAAAGCTGCCTGGATGAGTAATGACACTTAAGAGCACGCTCAGGTTTCAGGAGTGTACAATGCCCCTAAGCTGTCTGTTTTCACAACTTCCAGGCAGCAGCCTGCAGCTCTGGGACTGAGCACTGGGGCAAAGAATGGAGAGGCCCCTTCTACAGGAAAGTGAGGGGAAAAATTCATTTTCCATGGATCCAGGGCTCTCTGTGGGCAGAGCTCAGGCCGTCTCATCGCAGGAATAGGAAGGCTGGGGAGAGGGAAGCTGTAGCATCTGGAGAGCATTGGCTACTTGCAGGTTTTGGCAGCTGCCTTGGGTCAGAGAAGGGAAGATTTGCTTCTTCAGAATCACTGATACATTATATGCATAGAGGCTTAGTATTCTGGATGCTTAAGCCACACATTTCATGCAGAGCTTTCAGGCTTGCATTGAAAATGGGAGGATTCATCTGAACACTGTATTTCTGTGTAACAGATATGATTTATGTGAGAGTTTATGATCGCAGGCTTTCAAATATTTTTCTCCTCCTCTGTAGGAAAAATTTTACATTCTGAGAAAATCTGTTAAGGACACAGATGACATTGTAAGCTCAACATGAGGGCTGGGTGGTTCATACCACCCAGTAAATAGTAAAATAGTAAATATAAATAGTAGGGAACTTTGTTTTTGTTTTGTTTTTTAAGGCATCAGTTTAGAATGAACCTTTATTTACCAGAACTTTTCCTATCACATCTTTTTATGATAACACAACACCATTTATTCTGAGCATGGGGTGCCTTACAGAATTTCTCTAATTGAAAGCACTTTGATGGGTTTTGATGGTTTTTTTCCACCTCCATATCTTTGTCTGTATATCCGGGGTCCTTAGGAATGAGTCCAGCTGCACAGGCCTGTAAAAGAGAGTGGGAGAGAGCTATAGAATCATAGTTTCTAGAATCTCTAATTATATCATAGCTTTTTTTTATGTGAAAAAAGGAATTGTTGTGTTTAAAAGATCCAGGGTCTCTTAGACCACAGGGCTCAGATTCAAATATTTACCATAGATTTGCCAGATCTCTGTGACACTTTTAGTATTTGATGTTTCTGAGAAGACCTTGCTCTGAGCAATTTCAGGAGCGTCTTTTTCTTTTCCTATAACAAAATATGAAGTTTCTCTGGCTCATTTTTTTGGAGCAAAAGCTTGGAAATTATCCCAAAGGACTGTAAAGGTGTGAACAGCAGAAAACAAAGAAAATAAGCCTCAAAATTAAGTAAACTATTGTATTTTTATCCAGTTCAGTGACTTGAGTGAACTGGATTGGTGAGCCTTGGCTAAGATCAACAGTTTCTTCTGCTCGTTGGTAGACATGTCATGTTTTGAAAGCTGATGATATTGTACATACAGGATCTTCTGTCAAAATGATACTTTTCCTGGGACAGGAACACATTGAACTCAATGAATATTAAGTAGTATTTAATTTAGGAGTGAAAATACCAGTTTCAGAGGAAAAAAAAAAGAAAAACTTTTTTGGGAATAGCTTAAGAGAAGGAAAAAAAAGGGTAAAAACAGCTGTTGGAAACTGCTCAGAGGTTAGGAATGCTAGAAATAATCCAGCTGAGATGGATTAACGGGAAGAGTGCAGGTGACATGGTGAAAGATGTGCAATAAATTACATTTATCGTTCATCTTTGCGGTTCTTCATGTGGGCATTATCAATAACTATATATCTGTGTTTGTAAAGGTGTGTCTGGGTGTGAGTGACAGAGAAACGATGTACAAAATTTATTTACATCTTTTAATCGCTATAAAATCAGTCTGTGGGAAAAGAAAGCCGAAAGGTCTCTTGCCAAATGCTGCGTGAACTGTGAAATGTTTTCAAGCTGGGCCAAAAAATGCATCTAACAAGTGTACAGCAAGTGAAATACGTTGCCTTTTCCATCTTTAGAATGAGCATAGAGTGTCTAAAGACCTGTCAATCCACAGCTTGGCAGCGGAAAAGGAAAGAATTTGGTTTATTAGGTTTTTTTTTTAAGGGGGGGAGGTTCTTTCCTCTGTTGTTATGGAAACTGGAGAATACATAGCCTTGCAACCCAGGAAAAGGACTTTGTGAAAACTGTGTTAGTCTGTGTTGTCTTCCCTAGCTTTTGTTCACTCCTACACTGTAAACTTTAGTCCTGGGGCAGTGGAGGCCGTGGCACGGGTTAAACACTGCAGCACGAGAGCTGCTTTTGTTTCCAGGGGATGCTGCCTGGCATGCAGTTGCAGGCACTGTAGACCAACCTTTTAGAAGGCATCTTCCAACCAAAAGTGTCCTGATGTCACAAGGTACCTAGAGCTGGGCAGTTTTTACTGGCCTGAGCAGGAGATTTGTGAGATTCACAGGGTTTTTTAAAACAGAAAAACTTGCACGGCCTTAAAATCAATGCCTCCTTTTTCCAGAACTAAAAAGCCTGTTGTGGATCTGACCAACTCTGTCTCTGCCAGAAACCACAGCTGTGTCAACAACACAAAGTGGTCATTGTTATCAAAGGCAGATCTGAAAGAATTAGAGTAGACACTTTAAATGTGGTCATCCCCAGCAAAAGGTAATTAATCATCAAGAAGAACCCTTCTCCATGTGCTGCAAAAACAAATCTGGGACTGCGAATCTCAGCCTCGCAGATTTCTCCTTTTTATTCTGTGATTAGGGAGAAGAAGAAACCCAGGGATTAAGTTTTGATGTTGGATAATTGCATTGTTTCTTCAGATCATCATAGCACTCGCTTCTTCACCTGCACGAGCCTGCCACGTTGGTGGGATCCAGTGAGGGTCCCCACAGCTGGTGGAACTTGGCACCCTCCCGGTGGGATTTGACTGCACAAAGTCATGGGACAATGCTTGGAAGCTCCTACGCCTGTTAAATGTTGTAAACCAGACGTGTAATCCATCATAAGTGAATCCAGATGTGACACAGTGTCAGAAATCTGAAGGTGTTTGTAAAATGAATACTACTGTAGCAGAGCTCATTTCAAAAAAAAAAAAAAAAAAAGAGAGAAAAGAGGTATTCAAACCATCTTAAATTGCCAAATGCCAGCATATTTTGAGCAGTTTGGTTAGTGCAGGGACCACAGGGCTTCCTGGCATTAAACTACAAAAGGTTGTTTGATTCAATGGTGTTTTTCAGAAATCATGAAGTATCCTAAACCCAAAGAGGTATTCAGCTTTGGAGACCTTTTAACATAGGTGCTTGCCTTTGGAGTGGAAAACTGGAAGCCTTGTAGTCAGTCTGAAGTCTTCAAGGAAAGCAATCAAACTGAACAGCCATTATCCTTCCTTAGAAGCTGTTGCAACCTGTCAAGGTGTCTTTTAAAGCAAGTCAAGCTAGTCTTGGAGCAACTTCTCCCAGAAGAGAAAGAAGAGTTTCTATGTAATTGCAGCTGTCGTGTTCAGATTCTGTATTGGCCACCTGTGTTTAGGGTGGCTATCAAGAAACAGCAGCTTCATAGAGAGCTCTGTGGTAGGTTTGTGATGGGATGCTGTGTGGTGGGAAGGCCTGTTGTTAAAGCAAACAAATGTCACAGATTGCTGTGCTATCATTGTTCTGACCAAAGGAGTGCTCAGCCAGAGAGATCTGTGTGTCAGTCGAAATCAGCCCTTTAGGGAGGGATCTGAGGATTCTTTGTGTACTTCAGTTCTTTTTAGCCTCTGTACTAGTGACATCTCTGTCTCAACTGCAAGCAACATCAGACATGCAGCTCAACCATGTTCCCTGCAGAAGGCTGAATGAACCCATGAAAGTGTGCTCAGGATCTTGAAAGTGTACTTCAAAGACCTGAGGTATTTTTAAGATCACTGTTGAAACCAAAAGCCTTAAAAAGTGGTGTCTGTGTCCCATTTGAACATCTGGCCCTGAACTTGTGTGGCCTGAGGGTGGTGCATGGCACTCCCCAGAGCGCACTGCAATCCCATCACTGCTGGCTGAAGAGCACACAGTCACACAGGTGGCATTAAAGGAATTTGTCATACAGGTGCTTTTGCGAGGCTCAGCAGCCATGGTGTGAATCAGCAGTCCCTTAGCACTTGTTGCAGTGCCATATGCAAGAGAAAGAGAGAGCTTAGGCTTGAGTCATTCCAGAAGACTGAGGTTATCCTGGGCTCCTGACAACCTGCAGCTCCCTGAGACCATCTGCAGAGCAAGTCTGACTGAATCACATGTGGAAGAGATACCTCAGTGTTACCTCCTCTGTGTCCATCTCTGAACTGCCTTCAAAGGAGCCTCACAGACCTCAACCCTATCAGTATTGTTCTCTGAAAATGTCTTCCACGGTGAGAAATGTTTCAGAGTAGAGATCCCTAGGTTTCATCCTGGAGGAGATGAGTCATTCAGAGATGGAAGGGTGGAAGGGGAAGTTATCTTTACTTCCCACTGCCTGGTGTGTACAATTTCAGACTTACACAGCTCTGCCTTTGACTTCCACCAACTGGACCTCAGCCATCTTTCCTCCCACTCAATCTCTCACGTACCATGTGTACTCACTGGGACTTGAGAGCTGGGCTGAGGGAAGAACAAGCCACCATAAATATAGCAGGAGACAGCATGCCATAATACATCACCATGCCATAAATAACCATGTACTTGGCTGCTCACTGTTGCTCTGTGGAGCTACCTGGAATCAGAGATGTTTTCCACTGGTTTTCAAGTGCTGTCTATAAAGTCAGTTCCCACTTTTAGGCAGGAAAATTAGGAAAAAGGAAAGGACGTTTAGAAACAAAAAAAAAAGGTACACCTTCAAAATTGAGGATTTGTGACAAAGATAAAACTTCTTACACTTCCACGTTCAACCCCTCCTCAAAGAGGAGGAATGGTGGGTGGTGGTAATGCCACACTGCTCTGCATAAGTGATGAAAGGTGCAGTACTTTCAGCTTTCACTATGCTGCTGCTGCTGCTATTACTGGAGCTATTATCAGTCAGCAATTGAGGAGTGGAAAATATGTTCTGCAGTAACAGAGGGGAAGAGAAACCCCTGCCTTTATGTTTGCTAACATGACCCAAAATGTGTGAGTATATGAATAGTGCAACCTTGAAGAAGATGGTTTTTAAAGGATCTCATTAACTTGGAGTGCACCTCTGAGATAGCACATTCACTTTTGTTGTGGTTTCTTTCAAGATTAGCTTGTATGAAAGATACAACAAAAATCAGCCACTCTGATATTATTCCCACATTTTTTCTTGGTGAGTTTTTTGTTGTTTTTTTTTTTTTTTAGGTAAATGTTCCTGTTTCCTACTAGCTCTGTGCTTTCTCATTATTTTCATTTTGTTTCTCTCAGATTCATTATCTACCTTGCACGTGTGATAGACACAGCAAGGTGTGGGCCTGCTGATGAGGGCAGGCACAGCTTGAGAGCAGTGACACAGAGGCAGCCTGCGGGAATGAGTGCAGAGGAGGGAGGGGAATACTCTTAGACTTTCCTAAACAAGGATTACTTCATACTGTCACAGTGAAGTCCTGGCAACTACAATTGTGTTCTGCTAAACTGAGCTTACCTGATGGAAGCCAGCCAGGTGTCCCCCAGCCACACCACTCTGCTCAGTGTGCCTCAGCAATACAGCACGGGGATGCACATCCACCAAACTTAGCTGGAGCGAGGTGGGGAGGGAAAACAGGCTTCATTTGTCAGAGCAAGCTCAAGTCTGCACCCATCAAACCTTTTCCTTCTCAAGTCAGCAGTAAACTGCCAGATCCAGGTTGCTGGATGTAAATTCTTCCGTGGAGTCTAGCAGGAGCCAGCTGGGCGTCCTTCCTCATTGACGTGACTCCTCCTGGCTGCACCAGTCTCCTTCCCCTCCTCCAGCCTTTTAATACCTGGGTATGAGTAAATGAAGTGACATTGCATACAGGGTTTGTAGCAGCAAGCCTCCCCCTTCTCTTGATGCATAAAAATACTTACAGACCCAGAACAGATGACTAACTGGTGCCCTGTGGTGAGCTCTGCTGTGTCTGACTGGAGACCCTGCCTGCCTCCTGCCAGAGAGCTGATGAGGTTTCTGGACGGGCCCTCTTGTTGTCAGCAAAGGCACTTACAGCCAGACTGCTGGTGGCATTTGAAGGGGCAAGAAGGAAGGCCGAAGTCCCATGAGCTGTGGGCTGGCTGTGTGCTCCCCTCGTGGGATTTCACGCTCCCATGGTTCTGGGTAGCCTTGGCAGGTTCCACAGGCTGCAGGGTGCCTGGATAGCCTTGGCTGGAGACCACTGCCTTCCTCCTTCCCCCATGCTCTGGCATATGATTGGGACCAATAGAAAAGCATCCTTTGGCGTGCCATTACTCCTGCTAAGGGTTGCCCAGTGTGCTGTACAGGTAGCAAGCCAAAGGGCAGGAGTGGACCATGACTGGAATGACCTGCAGGAACACCTGGGAACCTTGGTGCTTAGGAACTTTGTCAGGGGGTCCCAGCAGGTTGTGCAGCTGCAGTGATCAGACCAAGAGTATGGCCAGCAGGTAAGTGGGCCAGGGCAGCCCAGCAGATGGTTGCTGTGGTGGTGGTGGGGCTGCCTTCTGCCCCCCACAGCTGTGTGCTGTCTGTGCTGGGCAGCGTAGCCCCTGTGCATTCAGAGATGTGGCTTTCCCATGGGAACAGCCACAGAGGTATGCTGTGGGAGAATAAACTCATTTCTCTAAGGAAAGGCAGTGGCATAAAAGATGCCATGTCTGTCTGTGTGATGTTTCCCATCAGTGCACTGGAGTAGCAGATCTCTGATTCGGTGGGACCCATCTCTTGTCACACGTGCGTAGGCTGAGATCATCTTTCGGAAGTCATTGCTTTTGAAGCTGAAAAATGGGCTCAGAAATCTGGGAAAGCCCCTAGTAATTAGAGGGATCAATCAGGGAACAGTTGAAAGAGTCCTGATTTCTAGGAAGCACCACACATTCCCTGACCAACCAGCCAACGTCCTTGATTGTGTTTCACCTTCCAGCACTCTCTCCAAGTGTTGCCACGCCACGGTGGCCCTATTGTACCCCTTCACCTGGCAGCACACCTACATCCCTGTGCTGCCGCCTTCCATGATCGACATCGTGTGCTCGCCCACCCCCTTCCTCATTGGCCTGCTCTCCAGCTCCCTGCCCCGCCTGAAGGAGCTGCCAGTCGAGGAGGTGAGCCATGCAGCCACACTGTGGCCTTACTCTAGGTTGCTTCCAGTGGGCTGAGTTGTCTTCTCTCCCAGGAAGGCTGCTCTGGAGAGCCTGCCTTGGCAGTGGGACGGAGCCGAGCTCTCGTTCTCTGGCTGCACGGGGAGGGAGGAAGCGGACAGTCCCCTGGGGAAGCAAAGTCTATGCTCTGCCTTGTCCACAGCTTGGGAAGGCAGGGGGCTGGGATCTCCCACCGTGGGGCTACTGTGGTTAGGAGGAGATGGCTTTATTAAAGCTTCTTTTGGTTTCTGCTGGGGCTATGTGCAAAGTCTGCCAGGCTTGAACTGTGATTGCTGTAGACTGGCCAGGATAGCTGCTCCTCTGGTTAACACAGGTGCCTAATGCAAGCAATAAATAATTAAGAATTGGATTTGTGGTGCACAAGAGTGAATGCAGCAAGGCTGAACGTGGTCAGGCAGGCATTTCCCTCCCTGCACAACCCAGAGACAGCAGTGCAGCACACGGGGAGAAAAGATAAGGTTCTGAGTGTGATTTGGTGATAAAGAGTGGTGGGCCAGGCTTTGGATCATAGCCTCCTGCTGTCCAAGCTGCTCTGCAGTTTGCAGCAGTGTCCTCAGAAAGCCACAACAAGGGCTCCACTCCTGGCTCACCCTGGGTGCCTCCTCCAGCTGTGGTGGAGGGTAGGAGGAGCAGGGGCAGGGCTAAAGCACTTCCTCTAGAGCAGTTACAGATTAAGATAAACTCTTGATGATAGAAATAATTACTTCCCCCTTTTATTCTTCTTTTGTTCTTAGGTCCTCGTTGTTGACCTGGTAAATAACCGGTTTCTGAGACAGGTGAGCAGAGCTATTTCGTATCCTTCACCTTCTCTCCCCTTTTTCCATCATACCTTACCTCCATCTGTGTTTGCTGACATGCCCTTCTGGATAGATTGCTTTCTCCCCACTCAGGGATTAAAAATCCCACCAAGGCAGGATTTGTGGTTGGCAGTGTTAGAGGGGTTGCTGTGTATATATGTAATATCAGCATCCCAAACCACAGCTGTTGAGGACTGAATCATTGTGAATTATTTCTGTTTCTGGTTTGGTTTTTTTTTTTAAAGAGGGGAAATGGTGGTACTTGAGCACTGTAGTTCTTGAAGTGTCTCCTGTAAGATGGAGGGCACAACTGGAAAGCCTTGGCTCAGCACTGTCTGCTGGGGAGCAGCATGGGCTATTCTAGCTGTATCTGTCAGTCCATCTCCTATCACATACTCTGCCCTGCGTGGGAGGGGAGCCTGGATGATTTCTTGAAATCCTTTCTGCCCAAGAAGCTTGTGGTTCCTCACTCTGGCCCTTGCACTGGATGGGTCATAAGCTGGTACATGGGAGCCTGTATGTTGCTCTGGTAGTGAGATACCCTGCTGATTTTTATTTCCCTTTGTTGTGGAGAGGAGGAGTGGGAAGGGGAGGAGGAAGGGGAAGACTACAAATGAGCAAATACACTGCTGGCCAGGAAGCTATTTTTTCCCAGAGCTTCTTGGCAGATCGTTGAGCGGTGCTGGCAGAATCAATGTCTGCTGTGCCTCAGCTCCCGTGGGTAGGATGGGATGAGTGCTCCTCCTGCTGCAGAGAGCAGCCTGTGGGTGAAGGCCACTCTTTTGTCTCGGTTCTCGCTTGCCAGCTGCCTTAGCTGCAGGGATATGCTTTACCTGCACCTCTCTTTTGGAGGTTTAAGCTAAATCATGCTCTCTCAGCCAGGGCTGGTAGGAGTCTGTGCACAGTCACTGGCAGTTCCTTGGCTCTCTGGGAACTCATTATGCCTCCATAAGATGATTGGTGCCTGAGCAGAGCCGAGCAGGGGGCTCTGCTCACCTGGCCACACGCCAGCATTGTTAGACACATCCTCTTTGTGGTGGGGCAAGTGCTCACAGGCGGAGGGTGCAGTGGCGGGCATCTCAGATCAGACATCTGAAATTCCTCCAGAATAGGGAAATATTTAGGAAAAGATACCCCCTTTCTCCTTCCTCTCGTGCTTCTTGATAGTACTGCGCTGGGAGGTGCTGGGAACGTGCCAAGCATATTATGCCTTCTCCCTCTCCTCACGGTTCATTTTTAGTGTCCTCCTGCTCTGCTGGGGACAGGGTAGGAGCTGTTTTATGCCCCAGTCCCTGAGGAGGTGGCTCTGTCTTACAGATGGAAGATGAGGACTCCATCCTGCCCCGCAAGCTGCAGGCCGCCCTAGAACACATTTTGGAGCAGAGGAATGAGCTGGCGAGCGACAAGGAGGAGGGCCCTGTCAATGGCAAGCAGGGTAAAGCACGATGCCTTACACCTTAAAACCACCTCTTTTCCTGCCCCTCTTTCTTCTGTCACTTCTTAGAGGAGAACTAGGCATGTGTTAAATTTAACACCACAAATATTAGAGGTAGGTCAGGATTTTGGTTAAGCTATGTTAAATATTTCATTGCACAGGGGGCAGTTCTCTGTGTTAAGAGCAACAATAGTTATCCCTTCCCAGCTTCCCCTTCTGTCTGTCCTTCCCTTACAGTTCCAGGCAACACCTGTACTGCTTTCAGGGAGGGTTCCATAGGCTTCTCTCCGCTGCTGGCCATGTGAGTGATGCAGGCTCCTCTGGGGGACAGTCCACCCGCAAAGCTGCAGACTCAGAGATGGCCATGTGGCTCACAGGCGACTGGGCTGAGACAGCTCTCTTGGGGGCAGTTATGGGCACCTCCTCATTGCAGGGGAGCCTGAAGAACGTTCTGGGTTTGGCTGGGATAGAGTTAGTTTTCTCCATAGTAGCTAGTACAGGGTTGTGTTTTGCATTTGTGTTGGAAACAGGGTTGATAACTCAGGGATGTTTTAGCTGTTGCTGAGCAGAGCTTGCACTAGGTCAAGTCCTTTTCTGCCAGTGAGTGGGCTGGGGGTCCACAAGAAGTTGGGAAGGGATACAGCCAGGACAGCTGATTCCAAAGCATCACTCCATCTGGAGGTGACGCTCATGGAGTCTTGCTTAGCCTATAAAGCTGGGGGGAGAAGGAGGAAGTGGGGAGACATTCAGAGATAGGGCGTTTTGTCTTCCCAAGTCACCATTACGTGTGCCGGAGCCCTGGTTTCCTGGGGATGGCTGAACACCTGCCTGCCCATGGGAAATGGTGAATAAATTAATTATTTTGCTTTGCTTCCGTGCACAGTTTTAGCTTTATCCGTTAAACTGTCTTTATCTCGGCCCATGAATTTTCTCACTTTTACTCTTCTCATTCTCTCTCCCATCCATCAAAGAGGAGTGAACACCAAGACAAAGCTTGGTGACTTTCAAAGTAGTAGCAATTTGATCTACTTCTGTGGTAAGCACTTGCCAGAATGCTGTCTCTCATGAGCAGCTTCTCCTGCTCAGGCTGTCTGAAAAAAAACAGGGAATTTTTACCCAGGGATTTTTCCAGCAAATCCTCACAGCACTGTCCTCACCACTGCCTCTTTATTTTCTCCTTAGAGACCAGCCCTTTGAATGAGGTGGTGTCTGAGGCCTTTGTCCGTTTCTTTGTGGAGATTGTGGGCCACTATTCCCTCTTCCTGACCCCCACGGAGCGAGAGGAGCGGACCCTGCAGCGTGAGGCTTTCCGCAAGTCCGTCTCTTCCAAGAGCCTCAGACGCTTCCTGGAGGTCTTCATGGAGACACAGATGTTTGGGGGCTTCATTCAGGAGCGGGAGCTGCGGAAGCAGGGGGTCAGAGGTGAGCAGCTTGGACTGGGCTCTGCTGCTGTGGAAACTGCTGTGCTCCTGCGAGAGCCAGGAGATGCTCCATCGACCGCCAGCTCCATCATCAGCACCATGGCTGGAGGGTACCTGCAGGAATACTGGGAGGGAAGTGGTAGGGAAGCACCAGCACATGCTAATGGTTTGTTTTGACACCTATACGTGACCCTCACAAGTCACTTGGGGATTCCTTGTCTCCATTTCCTTATCTTCCCAAAGCGGGGACCATTGCCTCACAGGATTGTGGTGAGACACGTGCACAGTGCGTGGGAACCAGCTGCTAGAGAACGAAGGCACTTCGTGCCTGATCTGGCTATTTCTTGTTGAGATTGGGGTTATAGTCACCCTTATCACTGCAGTATTGTCCGTGTGTGTGCCTCTTCTGTTCCACGTTGAATTCCCATCAGCACTATCACACAAGGGGTACACTGCTGGAATGATGTTTATTCTTGTAGTCCCTCAGGTCCCCTTCTTGTGTCTAGAGGAAAAATGGGCTGGTTATGGCTCTTTTGGCTAGCAGAAGATATGAATGCTCATGTCCTTCCCAGAGCAGCTTCTGTTGTTTCACTGCTGTTATTCCACAATCCCAAGGACCCTACTGGCAGGTGAAGTTTCTTATCCCTGCTGCTGCTCAGTGCTGGCTTACAGCTTCTTCCCAAGCACTAATAAGCAGGGGACACTTGAATAGGTGGCTGAGTAAAAGAAGTTTTGCAGTGTGGTAAATCCTGCATGACAATTCCACAGATGATCTCACTCTCTGGACTTAGCTGTGTTCATAGCAGAATGAACAGAGTTTTTGTCTCTCCCTGAGCAAGGAACAGAAGCTCAGTCAGCTTTGCAGTGAGGAGGGAGGGACAGACCAAAGGTTCTGTGCCAGATCTGGGCTCAGCTGATGGAGGAGGTGGGGTGAGTTGTTCCCTCTTGTGTGCAGTAGTGTATGGGTAAACACACTTTCAGATGGGCATTCTTGCTTGGATTTACAGAGCTGCAAAATAAAAGTTGTTGACTTCTTTCTTTCTGCAGGTCTCTTTGAGGTACGGGCTCAGGAGTACCTGGAAACACTTCCCAGTGGGGAGCAGAGTGGAGTCAATAGGTTCCTGAAAGGCCTAGGTAAGGAACGAGCAAAACCCTTGGCTTCTCAGGAGGTTTGGGCTTCTTGTTGCCTTCAGAGTGGGCGGTAGAGAAGCTGCCTGAGGGTGACTGTGTGTGGCATCCTGCAGAGCAGTGCTCTGAGCCATGAATGATCAGTGTCTTCTAAGGGAAATAGCTGGATCTGAGGAGGCAATGGAGCAACCAGTGACTTGGGGGTGGCAGATGCATGTCCTGGTGAGGGAAGTGACAGTCTTCATTGCCTTTGGGTTTGCCCTTAGGGATCAGCAGTGGGAATCGCTGGGAGTATTCTGAGATTGAATCTATTTTTCACTGTAAAGGTAGCTAGACAAGAGCTCCAGACACCAGAGCTCAGAAGTCCTTGATAATTCACTGGGCACTGTGTCTAAGAGAGTTTGATCATGTGTTCAGGTGGCATCCCTGGCCATTCTTGGCCACTTAGGAGCAGCAGTGCCTGAGGGGCTGGAGTGCCCTGCCTCCATATAGGCTCTGGCCGAGGTGAGCTTAGCCATGTGTTCACCTTTCAGGACTGCTGGGCAAAGGGGCTCTGGAGGGTGTGCCTGGGGGTTTGCAGGGTCTGAGTCTGTAGCACTGCTCCCAGGGGCTGGGCAGAGCTCTGCAGGCACCTGCTTCCAGCTTTGCAGAGCAGCTGGCTGTGGATAAGGACACAGGGCTGGCAGCAGGGCCAGTTCTCTGTGTAGGGTGGAGGTGGTGATGAATGACACTTGTTTTGCCTGTCGCTGTGGGGAGCCCATTTTCCTTTCTCTCTCTTCAGGCAGCAAAATGAAATTCCTCCACAAAAAGTAGGAGCGAAGCACATCCTCGTTCCACAGAAGAGAACAGCTTTACCATTCAACAGCAATAAATCAGACTTATCAACCATTCCTGTTCAGCCTGCTCCCAGGAGCCAACAGCCTTGGGCAAGCTGACCATGGCCAGCCACGCTTGCACGGACATGCGGAGCTGCAGGAAGGCTGGATGGCTGTGGGGCTGCCGGGACAGGCTTCTGGATATCTACAGTACCATGCACTGGACCAAGCACTCTCTCTGAACTCTGCACTAGCACGTTGCAGGCGTCCCAGCAGATTGGATCTTTTAGCTAGTCAATTCTTTGGGTTTTGTTGTATTTTTCTATTTATATTGAGGTTAGAACAATTATTAACCAGTGACTCTTGCCCTGCCTCTTCTCTGCCTGGTGCTGCAGGAGGCCGAAGCGGGACTTTCACGGGACTGAGCAGGCAGAGCTCAGATATGGAGGGGAAGAGCAGAGATGTATGGAAGTAGGTCTCTGCAAAGCAAGGACACTGAGGGCTGCAGGGATGATGTGGACTGACCAGGAGGAGCTTCCAAGCAAGGGAGGAGGGTGAGGGGGAACCACTAAACCTACTGAGGACTTGATGGGCTAGCCAGCTCCCTGGGTGGCTGTATCAGGGAGTCTGAGTACAAGGAGAGGTCTTTCCTTATGCAGTGTAATTAAAAGCGAGTGGTGTAAAAGGCATATGTGGGTCCATCGTGTTTGAGGGGAAAGGGGTAAGCTGTGTATTCCCATCAGCCCACTTGGAACTGACCATGAGCCAGAGAGGACATTTAGCAGCTGAACTCTCGACTTGGCCAAGCCTTCAGCTTCTCTGTGAGTCTCAGAGGCTGTGTGGTCTCATTCGCTCTCCTGACCGCTTGCAGGAAGAGCCCAAGGTGGAGCTCAGCTGGAGGATCTTGCCCTGGAGACCCACTTCCCAAAGGTCAGATGGCCTCTCTTTTCCCATTTTGGATGTTGCTGCTGGGAAGCACAGTAGGAAACATGCAGGGGCAGAATGCCTGCTGCTGCCTTCTGTGCTCCTGGTTTGGGAGGAGGTAGGGTCTCCTGCGTGCCTCTCCTCTGTTGTTTTTGGTGGGGAGGAGATGTGGGGTGGGGTGAAGTCTTTTTCCCAGCTGGTGTGAAAGCTGTTACACTTCCATTGCTTGTGAGAGCAAAGTCGAGTATCTGGAGCATCCTTGAGTCTCCTCTGCTCTTGGAGGACAGTCTCTTTCCCAGCTGCCTGGGGGTTGCAGGGTGAAAGCTGCATGCAGATACCTTTGCTGTGAGCAGCTGTGCTACACTGGGCTTCCCAGGCCTCCAAGAGGTTTTGAAAGTAGTCCACGTGCCCCTGTGGTCAGTGGGTTTTTCCAGGTTAGAGGACCATGCTGACCAGCAGCAGGGTTCAGAGGAGCTCACCCCTGCTCTGTACCCTACCAGAGCAGTGGGTCCAGTGCTGCTCTGTGAATCTTTTGAAGCCTGCATTTCCAGAGTTTCCTACAGCAGCCTCCTTGTCCTGTGTGGTGTTTGAGGACAGAAGAAGTGTGTTGTGATGGGTGGTGGCAGGCGTGGGCGGCTGGGTGGGTGAAGGGGTGAACTCTGAGAGAGACGGTACTTCCCTGGCTCCCAGCGCAATGAGGCTTGCTCTGGCTGTGACATGTGCCACTCTCTGGGGACCAGACTGGCTGGGCAAATGGCTCTGGGTGGCCCTGCTTCAGCAGGGGGGTGGCCCAGGTGACCCCCAGAGGTCCCTTCCCACCTTAGGCTCTCTGTGGTTCTGTGGTGAGCACTGTAAATGCCAAACAGCTGTAGTACCCTACTGGGCAGGAGGCAGGCTGGCAGCACCTGCAGCTCTGTGCCCCCCAAAATTCTGTGCAGGGACAGATGAAGCAGCAAAAGAGGGGCTCAGAGAAGCCAGCAGCATTTACCCCCCGCCCCTCCCCAAGGTTAGGCTCCTGTAGGGGTGACCAGGTGGAGAGTGTGGGGCTGCCCCTCAGGTGTGCTGAGCAAAGTTGGCACTAGTTCAAGCCTAGTTTGTCACAGGAGGCGGTGGTGGCCCACCAAAGGGAACTGCAGTGGGATGCAAGGTGAATCAAATGCTGTGCTTTGGTTCTCTTTCAGAAAGATGTTTTTAATAGTAGCACAATGAGGTTTTGCAAAGCTGGGACGCTACCACGCATGCGAAGGTGGCCAGGATGCCTGCAAAGCTCTGTGGGATGCTAAATAAAGCTGATGTGTGGCTCAGCTCCAGCCTTCAGAAACAGGTCTCCTACACGGTCCTTCATTGCCAAGTCTGTTCCTGGGAACTCCACATTCCCCTTCTCAAGTGATGTTTTCAACAACATGGGACTTGGCCTTCCTCGGCAGGAGCTGTGGTAAGGAAATGGGAGGGATGCCCCATGCTTGGCTCAGCTTGAACTTTGTGTGAGCATGCTGAGATCCTGGTAGCTTTTCCTGCAATATCCTAATAGCTTAAATTAAAAAGGGTTGTGAAAAAGCCCCTTTTGCCTCATTTGGGGGCTCCAAGGGGGCTCTGGCAGCACAGCGCTCTGTGACCACTCAGTGCTTTTATTGGCAACTCTCAGGAAAATGGGAATCAAGCCTACATAGTGTACAAAATCCAAGCGCTGGGGGGGAGGTAAAAAGCAGCAGCATGAGAAGTGCAGTGAAAGAAACATTTACAACTGTGTCATTAAGGATTTAAAATGAAACTCAGACAGAAAGTATTGATCCCCAGCTGCAGGACAACCTCTTCAGCTTTATTTCAAGCTGTGTTGCTCCTAGATCAGCATGTCTTTAAGGGCTCTGGATGCTTTGGAGGAACCCACCTGTAAAGAAAAGCCATAACACCATCTGTGCTGGGTCTGACCATGGGCCCATGTGCCCTCCTGTGGAGGCTGCCAACAGCAGGTGGCCAGAGATGACTGTGAACAGACACACATATTCTGGGTATTCCCTATATACCATATATACACACACTGTACTATACATACCCACAACCTTAAACTTGCCTGCTATACATCCCACAACCAGGGGTTTCCTGCAGCAGAGGTGGTGTCTCTGTGTTTAGTATCCTTGGATGAGTTTCTGTTCCATGACCTTGTGTATGTGGGTGCAGACAAACGTGCTGAGGCAAGAGGCCAATCTGGGGGCATGGATTTACAGAAGGATACGGACCAGGACACTGGTTAAACATTAAAAGCTGCGATCTCTGCTTCCTGACAGTTCCTGGCTAATTAAGCAGCTCTCACACACCAACATGAGCAGCTCTGCAGGGCCCGTGATGCACAGGACTGCACTTGCTGACTCTCAAGCTAAACGCCCAGCCCTGTATCCCTCCTTGGTTTGCCAGCGTGGGCTGTTGCCAACCTGCAAGATCCCAGGGTACCCGTCAAATCCCAGCCCTTACAGAAATTTATGGAATTGTCCCATCTACCATGCAGTAGGTTGTGGTCAGTCCCAGTAGGACAGACAGTGAGTCCTGTGCAGTCAAGAGACCAGATCCAGCCTGGCACAGGGCAGTCAGATTTGGGCTTGGAGAGGTGCAGGCAAAGGGCTGTGCTTGTGCTTGGCTGTGTGTTGGTTTCCCTGGTGCCAGCTGCTGGGGAGGTTGCAACTCACCTCTCTGCCTGGAGACAGCTTTCAGGTTGCAGGTGCCAGCAGGCAGCTTACAGGTGTAGAGCCCCAGGCAGCCACCACAGTCAGAGGGCTTCTGGCAGGGCCGGGACTGGATGCTGTGGCAGGAGTGCTGCAGAGAGAGGGAAAGTGGTGGCTGCAGTGCCAGTGTCCAGCTGTGCCCAGCCCCCAGACAAGGACCCCCTCCCACTCCCAGCTGTGTCATCACTGTGCTCACGCTGCCAAGAGCCCTGGTCCCAGGGAGCCTGTGCTGTTCACAGGCTCGAATGGGCACTTTCTATGCAGGCTTGGGCTGACAAGAAGTCTCTGGCAAAGTCAGAAGGTTTCCTTTTGGGGTGCACATGCCCCACAGCTGGTTAGTCAGTTGTCTTGGGTGATGTGAAATGCTCAGTCCTGGGACCACGATTGCGAGAGTCTATAAGCTTTGTCACGCTCAAGCTGACAGCAGTGCAATGCCTGGGAGTGGGAAGAGCTCAAAAGAGCCTCTTCATTTCCCCCAGAAGGGCAGGACAGAGAAGCTCCCATTGGAAAGAAAAGCAAAGTTGCAGAAGATTGTTTGATAGAATGGGATGAGTGTTTGGTTTCATTTAAAGTGGTAAAATAATACAGTAAATCCTGCAGTAGCAGGACAAAATAGCTCACCAGGCTATAGAGCAGCAGCTTCATACAAGTAGCTGGAGAAGCTGAGGCCCGAGGAAGCAGTTCCAGGGGCAGTTCATTAGTGCTTTTGACAGAAAGCACACTCAGCAGCATTGTGGCAACCACAGACATACACTAGTGCCTCTTCTGTGTCACCTGCCCCAGGTGGGTGGCACCTGGCACAGCATCAGATAGCACTTCGTGACTAAGGCAAGGTTTACTTGTGTGTCACCAAAAGGTGGTTTAGGTTTGATAACAGAGCGGTTGGTTATTTGCCGGATGTTGTGCTGAGCCCACAGGCAGAGGAGGTCTGTGCCTCCCTCTGGGCATTGCTGTGAGGAACTGTGCCCATCAGCATGGCAAGGGGCATCAGGGCATGGTGCCCCCCTTGCAGAGCTCTGAGAGCTTTGTGGTAGTGCTTCTGGGGGGGGGTAAACATGAGACTTCAGGGGCTGGGGAACATTACAGGGGCTGGGGCTGGAGCAGGACTGTCCTGCAGCTCTGAGGATAACACATGGTGCTGCAACCAGACTTGCACTCCCCTCCTGCTCTGCTCACCACCTGCATGCACAGCCATCAGCTCTGCTCTAAGCCTTGTCAGGTACCAGCTGGGGCTTTAGGGGTGTCACTGCCCACCTCCCACATCAGTACCACAAGCCACACTCTGCTGTGAGGCCATGTTGTTACTGGCACCTTTACATGCAGCTTATTAGGAATAGCCTGAAAGCACCTTTGTACCTGATGCTTGGCATCTGCTCCTGCTGCCCTCAGTCCTACCTGATCCTGACTGGTACCTCCGCTCATCCCCAGCCACCTTGCAAATCCCTCACGCAGACCCTCGTGCTCGCTGGCCAAGGACAGGCTGTGCTTACCGTGTCACTGTTGAACTTCCCGTAGTCCTTCAGGTGGAGGCTCAGCCTCGGGATCCTGCTGCGGGAGGGCTGCAGTGGGAGCCTCCAGGGCTTGCTGGCAGGGATCTGATTCCCACTGCCCAGCAAGGGTTTGGCCATGATCTTGCCGGGGGACCCGGAGCTGGGATGTGCCTCTCCCATCACTTTCCATGCACCGGCTGGGGGGCGGCTCCCCTCTGAGCCCTGCCCAGGCAGCTTGTCCCCTCCATCTCCAGGTGGCCGAGAGTCTTCTCCAGAGCCCCGAGCTCCTGGCTGCCTCTTGGGATTGCTGGCCTGGCCGCCCAGTGCCCCAGATGGTGCTGGGGCTGAGCAGAGCAGCACCAGGAGAAGCGCAGTGAATGTCAGTGCCTGGACCTTCATCCTCAGGGCCTGCTTTTGCTCGGTGTCCTTCTGCCTGGACAAGGCTGTTGGAAGCTGGAGCAGAGGTGGAAGCTGTTTTCCCCCCTGACTCTGGATGCAACTGAAGTCATTTTTATAGAGCAGGGACATACCTTGGGGGCACAGCCCTTTTCCCCCGCCCCTGCTGTGTCCCACCTCCCTGCTTACGAGCAAACCCAGTTGCTTACGTGGGCCCCAGTCCCCCTCCCTCGTGTTCCCAAACACCCCAGCACCCTCCTGCCAGGACCACCCTGTTCAGTGCCAGGTAAATGCGTGGCTGTGTGGCATCTCCCATTTCAGAGCACAGAATCTTTTAGATAAACTGCAGTTGCAAGCAAGGTCCTAGTTGTGTGTCTTGTTTGTGTGTCTGAAGGAAAGGCAGCAGGCTCAGAGGTAAGCAGTTGGTATGGGCTTGGTGAAAGCGGTCTTGGGTAGAGGAAGGGCACCCAGTTAATGCCTCTGTCCATTGCATTCTTAAATAGTAGAGTCCACCATTGAGAGAGTGGTGTTAGAGTTGCCCTGACCAACCTTTGGTTGGCTTTTGTGCTGCATCAGACACCTGGGATCTGCTCCTCAAGCAAGGGTTCTCACTATATATGAAACGGAGGGTGAGTCTGTACTCCAGACTTACTTGTCTGTTCAACCAGCCAGCACCAAGATCCAACTCTACTAGAAATTAGTTTTAATGAGTTTCAGTGTTCACCAATCTGTTGGTGCCCACAGTTACATCCTGTGCTGTAACTCACCAAATAAAAATTTTTTAAAAATTAAAAAGAAAAAGGACCATTAACAACAGCAGACAAACATAAATGTGAACAGTGCAATATCAGCTTTCACCGAACGCACTCTACAAACAATTCACCTCCCAAAAAGTACTGAAAGTCCAAGTCCTCTGGTCAGCACCCAGCTTTTGAGCTCAGTGCTCAAAACAGTCCAGTTCCTGGAAATAGGAATGCTGGGACTTCAAGGAGGTGATAGATGAGAAAGCCACAGTGTTCTAGTCCATCTTCCATACCTTCGCCTCTGGCCAGCTCCTGCTCTTGACTTGCTCCTGGCTGACACTGGAAGTGCTGATTTCTGGGGAGATGGGCTCATAGGAACGGAGAGACAGGCTTGCAGCAAGCAGACCCATCTGGACACAGGTTTCTGTGTCATGCTTAGCAAGCATCCCTGCAAGGATTCCGGCCATTAAGCTGTGGAGAGAAAGAAAGGTGGTTTTGAACAGGAGGGGAACAGTTTTGAACTCAGGAATGTGGCTGTTCATTTGTAGGGGCTTTCATTTGGACCCAAACTAACACTTACAGAAGCTGAATATGTCACAAAGGAGGGCTGAGGTTACAAAGAATAGATCTTGCTTTTTTATATTTATTTTTAAATTTAGAGTACAAAATAGTGTTATTTATTTGCAGTTTATGTGCTTCTCATCTCACAAGTTGAGGTACTTTCTCTTGCGTCACATTTTCTATTCTCAGTTTTCCAGGTGAGGCAGAAGAAAGGAAAGGAGTCTAAGAAGGGAAAAATATACTTTTCCCTTGCTCTCTAATTATTTTGTCACTTCTCTGCTCTTTGTTGGTGCCTCGTTATGTCCCCTCCTTTCCCTATAGGGGTTGGATAGGGTGAGAGGTAAAGTTTCCATACCTATGTGAGAGGGACAACAGGCACAGCTGGAAAAAGAAATCCAAAGCCGAAATGAGATTGGAAATTTGGATTTTTGAAAACATTTGCTGTGGGTTTCCATGTGAGATTTCCCAGTAAAAAAATGTGAGTGCTTGGAACAACAGTGATCACCCTCAGTCCCCACAAGGCACAGTCCCCTCTCCTGGCCACTCAGAGAAGGGAATGACTTTGTCTTGCCGGGGAAGGCTCGGCTGAGGCAGGGATACCTGCGGGCAGTGTTTGTGATAGACTGAGAACAACTACTCTTTATTCACAGTTAACTACTGTAATGATGTTCTGCAGCTAGGGAAGGACAAAGGAGAAGTGAAAGAGAAGGGAGAAGACAATGCCGTTCGAGAGGAAGAAGCAAGGAAAGGAAAATGTGATGGCAAGGAGGATTAATAAGCACATCTATGGGGAAGGGGGAAAGAACCCCTTTTTTGCACTGGGGCTAATTACCTTAACATCTTTTTATCCATAACAAAGGCACAGAAGATTATGAGTTCCATAAAGTGTTCAATCTCTCAACAGCTCCAGAGGTTGAGAGTAAATATTTGGGGGAGCATCCCCTAGCAATGCCGTGTGCGGGCAGGCAGTGTTATGTTGTCACGGCAGCCCCATGCAAGGAGCAAACAGCCACCACTTCTGCCTGCACACACGCTCAGCTCCTTGGACAGCATCTCTGGACCTGTGGAAGAGCCAAGGCAAGAAGTGCCCTGGATCACTGTTTCTGGATGTGCACTCCCCCCTGACCAGTGCTTCAGAAGTGTGAGGGTTCACAGGGCCAAGCTGTGAAAGTGTTACTGATTAAATTAGATATTAGGAAGAAATTCTATGCAATGAGAATGGTGAAACAGGAACAGGTTGCCCAGACAGGTGGTAGATGCCCCATCTCTGGAGACATTTAAGGCCAGGTTGGATGGGGCTCTGACCAACCTGATCTAGTTGAAGATGTCCCTGCTCATTGCAGGGGGGTTAAAACTAGATGACCTCTAAGGGTCCCTTCCAACCCAAATCCTTCTGTCCTTTAAAAGTGCCAACAGGCTGGGCTTGAGCAATGAGTTCATATGCTGTGGAGACAACATGTATGTCAAGGCAGTTTCCTGGCATTTGCAACCTGTTTTGGCACTCTTACTCTGTAGAACAGGAATTTCTGCAGCTCAGTGGAGCAACTGAGGTTATTAGGAAAAAAACCCTGGACAAACAAGAGGACTATGAAAATTGCCCCACATGGATCTGGGGACTCTGGGGAGAGGGATTTCCTGATGAACATTACCTCAGGAATGGGAGCAGTAATGAGCCCTTAGCTCTCAGATAGCTTTGGAAAGAAAAATAAACTACCAGGTTCTCCAGTATAACTCAGTGGAGGTGGTTGGCAGTGGCATGCTTTATCTCACCTTTGGTCTTCCCTTAATTTAACTTCTTAAAAAGGGAGAAGAATCCCTAAAGAAGATGTTTAATTTACATTAGCCTCTAGAAAAGATTGCTGTGCAGTAAGGGGTACTTATGTTCTGAGCAGATGGTGCAGAGAGGAGGCTCCCTGGAGGGACTGGCAGACACTGGGGACATCTGTTGGGGTCATGAGCAAAGTTGAACTTTCCTTAGGCAAGCTGACTCCGTGAGGTTTCTCCAGCCCCTCTTCCTGCTGTTACACCTATTGCTCCAAACAACCCTAGAGAAGACCAGCTTGCAGTTGCAGTCAGCTCATCTCAGAGGTGATCTGGAACACAAGGAGCATGTCCTGGTGCTAAGTGGGCTAAGTAGCTTGGCAGCAAATTATTGATTGATCCTAAGTCAAATATTGAGGACTCTCTATGTTTAAAGGCAAACAAAAAAACTCCCCAAAAAACCACACCAAAAAACCTTTTCATTCTGCCCACTGATAATAGAAAAAAAGAAGTGTTGCTATGTTGAGTTACTGGTAGGTAAGCAGAGAAAAAAAAAGGAAATATCTGTCACGTACAGACTTTTGGTCTAGCCCAAGGCAATGAAAGGACAGAATCAATTCTTTCAGTATATGAAGCAAGAAAAAAACCCCACCTGACTGCTACATATAGTTTGTCAAGTAAAAAAGGAGCATAATAAACTATTACTCTGACAGACTGAGAACTGATCAGCAGGGCTAGCAATAATAGCTGTCATTTCCCACTCCTATGTACAGGCCTGTGTGAACAGCCAGGAGAATTATACAGCAGACTCTTTTGAAGCAAGAGCTTCAAAATTGCCAGAGGCAAATGCAGAACCTGATGAAATGCTTTTATAGGGCCATTTTTGCTACTGAGTGGCAGTTCCACTTCCATTGGAGAAGTGTGGAAGTAAAGCAGTTAGTTAGTAAGACAGCTTTGATGTAAGGTGGTTTACTTTGCTTTTAGCAGCTCAGCCCAGACTAATTCAGAACTCTTAGATTGCCAGGAAAGGCTTAGATCTTAAAGAAAAGCAAGCCTTCCAAGATGCTTCAGGGGACATTTTTATCGTGCTTTGCAAGGAATCACGGTAACCAGCCCTGTTCTCATGTCCTTGGTGTCTCTTCCTCCAGCAGCAGAAAGTCGTTCTCGCCTTTGCAGTAGAATTTCAAAGAAATCCGATTATGGCCCTTTCACACTTAGTTGAAGAGTACAAAGCAGTGAGCAACATACCTGTCGCCAGCTCCTGAGACGTTGACTATCTCCTCTCTGCTGATGGGGATGGTGGGGTAGTGGGCGGCACAGAGGCTGGCAGCAGCAGTCTGTGGGAGTAGAGAGGGGAAATTAGTGGGAATTGCCAACGCTGATAAGGCCTGATGTGGGTGATGCCAGACCTGCATGGCTGACAAAAAAAGAAAAGACTGAAAAAAAAAAAAAAAAAAGGCAATAATCTTTTTTCACGCTTTGAAAGAGATCATTTAAATGAAGCTTCCCGAAAACGAAGCTCACAGTCATGAATATTCATGTAAGCACATTTAAAACTAACTGACTATAAACACTGCTGCTAGGAGCCAGCAGTATAGGACAGACAACTTGATTTTCTTTCAGAGCTGTGTATGCCACCCCCCAAACACATACATTTTCCAGCACTGATGACATGTTTCCTAGGACTGCTGCCATGCCACCAGAAATAGCAACAGTGCCATATGGTCCAAGAAAGAAGCAACCGAGAGCTCAGAGTTAGTTTGTTGCGCCCTTACCAGTTCATGAGCTCCTGGACAAAGCAAGATGCTCCCTCCCAGGCTCTTGCCACACAGGAGGATGCCATGAGTGCCAAGGGTCACCACCACACACTGCAGGTGGGCCAGTAAAGGGCAGGCCAAGGCTGCTGCAGTCTGGACAACATCCTCCAACCTGCATGGTAACTCTTCAGAGAGTGGGGAAGGAAAACCGTGTTACAACTGTAAAGGTCCTCATCTGGCCTTTCTGTGGGCTGGCAGCCTATTTATGAGCAACTCCACTAGTATTTATGAGCACTTCTGAAGTGTGGTTGATAACATTTTTTTTCTTCAAATTATGGGAAACATGGAATTCCTCATTGTTAGGCTTCTATGCTGGGGAACCCAACCCCCAAAGGGACTAAACATGTGTCTGTAGAGATCAAAAAAACTGGCTTGAAGCATGGCTTCCTTGTTTTAATGCTGTTGGATTTCCACCTGCATTTGGTGGGGTGTTTCATTTCGGCACAGGATGGTACTGTTGGGACAGAAGCCTCAGAGCACTGTGCTTCAGACACATTTACAAACCAGACACTGCTCCTGTTTAGCTGATGAAGTGAGGCAAATGCTATCTCTGGTTTTGGACAAGGAGCCATGCCAGGCCTGCTGTGCTCTCTGATAGATCAACAGTCCATACAATCCATGCAGATATGGCTGTGAGGTGCAAGACACCGAGAGCACTTAAGAATTTCCACTGTTATAACCCAATTTGCTTAAAATAGGGGCTGGAGCAGAAAATGCTCTTCTCCAGGATGTAGGTTATCTAAAAGTGTTGCTGATCCTTTTGAGTATTAAATACCTGCTGGCACAGGGTTCCCAAGGGTCCGATTTATTGCTGTTAGCTCTTGCAGGTTGGGGGAAATGTATGTGAGTGCTTTCCAGCTGTCTGAGAGGAACGGCTTAGAGGCCTTGTTCACGTCTGTTGGCTCATAGCACACTTCAAAACAACAATGCAATTGGTTAGTTAATTAATTAATTAGTGTCTCATCTCTACATCAGAGCAGGATGCAGTGCAGAAGGCTTAGCGTGATCTGCACAACTGGAGTTACACGAGTAATCTATTAGAAACTTAAATACTATTTGCCCCATGCTTGTGACAAGGTCTCCCAAGGTCTACTTTTCCGTGCTCAGCAATGAGACAGCTGCTCCTGGCTCTGGAGTGATACAATCAGACTTTAGTTTTGTTACTTGTCTTAGCTACTTTTGGGGCCTCTGCCAGATTTTAAGATCATTGTGTCCTCTTTTAGGATTTGCTTTTAAAAATGAAGGTGTAACTCCAAAGGTTTTGGAAGCCTTGTGAAGGGCTCCCAGCATGCCAGTGGAGGGGGTATTTATTTTTTGGGAAGCGGGAAAGAAATCCTCTCAAAAGATGCCTTAGGACTTAGTCTGAGAAGCAAACTATATTGCTGCTCAAATTGGCAGAAGTGCTCAAATTGGCACTTGCCTTGAGATTAAAGACAAGGAGAGCAGCTTTCCCTGGCTTTCTGGCAGTGCCCAAGGGCTATACCAACTACACTTCAGGGAATGTGATTTATCTGCAGGAAGAGGAAAACTCAAGAGAAATCAGAAATGTTTTGTCCATTGGAAACAGAGTAGCAGAATACATAAGAGGCATGTCAGACAGTAAGTGGGTATCCCGAGCAAGCAGCAGAGGTTGGGGCTCAGGGTGCACAGAATGTCTTGGCACACAGACTGTGAGGAGCCACAGGGCCAGGGCTGGGCAAGTTTTCCTTACCTGCTAGCTGATGCTCTTTAGCTAGTTGGCAGACGTACTGAATAGTGGAAAGAGGCACATTTCCATCAATGCAAACTAGCGGGGCCTGACACAGGTTCTCCTTGAACTGGGACACCTAGTGAAAATCCAGGACATGGAGGAGGGACAGCTTGAGTCATTGCAGAGGTGACAAAAGGATTGCTAGTTAGACTTGATGTAGGATTTTCAGTTGTATTGCAGCCCTTAGGTGCAGGTATGAACCTACAAGACCGATTCACCAAGGGAAGTGGATTTTTTCATTTGCCTCATCTCCTCCCCTTGTCCTTCCCCTGCTCCCTGCCATGAAGAGCTGGACTCAATTGGCAGGGCCCCTCTGGCAAAGAAAGTTGCTGGTACTCACTAGACCAGGACAGGGAAAGAGAATGCTGCTGTTTAATGCCACTGCAGGATTCCCTGTGCCATGCCTGGCTTCACTACACCTTTGCCCACTCTGCATGACATTTAAATGTCCTCTGTGCACAGTGCCTCCTAAGACCGGTTGTTCATCAGTGTTTTACTTCTTGGCCCTACTGAATTCCATAGGGATGGAGGACAGTGGAGCAGTAGAGTGGGGAGCTGCTGTTCTCTCCTTTGGCTCTCTGGGGCTGCAGGAGCACTGTCTGGATGCCAGGCCAGAGCTAAGGGCACTCGTGCACCATCCCTCCTGTGTCTTTGCCAGTCCTGGCGGAAAGAAGGGCTGCCAGAACACACTTTGCAGAAGACGACGGGTTCAGAATTTCCACTGGCCACAGCTGTTTCATAAAGCTCAGGAGAATTAATCTGTCATGTAACAGTTTTCTTTGCCAAGGCTTGGGGGAGGCAGGGTGGGGATGTAAGTGGGAATGATGACCATATTTTTGCCTAGGAAGGCTCCACCTCAGGGAGACGCCACTGGTAAGTAAATTGCACTTAACTTCCATGTTTCTGTCAGTCATGAAGCACAGGCTTTTGTTCTGTCAATAAAAGAATGAATAGGGAAAGAGGGTGCAGTGAGGGGGCTTTCACTGAATCAGTCCTTAATCACTGCTTCCATTAGCCCTGATGTTTTTGAATGTTTGGATGTGCTGAGCAACAGTTTCTGTTGATACAACTCAGCATGTAGAAACAACAGGAATGGTGGGTAGGGGATGGAATGGGAAAACTTGCTTTAACCAGTCTTCTGACCTTTTTTTTTTTTTAATTTTCTCTATAAGGAGAAATATCATTTCTGCAGGTGGACTGGATTTATTTCTGGCTTTAAGGTGCCAAAAATTATAGGTTAGCTTGGACAACTTAATGAAGAGGATTCCAGCCTATGTGTCATGGGTCGTAGTAGTGGTGATACTTATGGACCAGAAACAGAAACTTCACCTGGGTCAGCAGCAACAGAGGGCTCTGGTAGCTTCTCATGCTGCTATCTCAGTGGCCAATGTCTGGGTTAACTTTAGCATCTCCCATGTCCCTCTACAAACCCACTCCTCCATGGTACAGGCTTTACCAGTGGTCTTTTGTCACAGGTCCACACTCGTTCTCGTAAGAAAAGCTTACAAATCAGACGGTGTGCGTACATATTGCTGTGTGATCTGCTGGTGGATGTCCATATCTCCCAAGCCGATGCTGAGCTCTCCAGCACTGGTGATCACAGCACAATAAGTGGCTGTGCTCTTCCCCTCCAGCTGAAGGACAGCACCCATGTCCTGAAACAGGGAGGACAGTTACACACAGAGCATGTTTCTCTTCCCTGCCACACTTGGCTCAATCTTTCTCTGTGCCTACCCGGTCTCTAGCCCAGCTCGCTGTTATCCCTTCAAATTCCCTTCTCCCTTGGGATAAGCAGCATTTCAGGGGTATCTCAGTCTAGACAGTGCTGATGCTTGACTATTTTTTAATATTTTCAACGCAACACAGGTTAAAGCAATCCTTTAGTAAATGAGAGTGACAGGTCTCTGCCATGCAGTTCCACAGGCTGTGTCTCTGTCATAATAAAGAGTGGTCTGCAGCCCTGTCTGCTCCAGTCACCCACTCCCATAGCTTGTGTGACACTCTGATGGCCTGCTGACGTGCTGGCATGTGTTGGTGGCACACTGCAGCTAGCAGTTACGTTGGCCACCTCATGAACTGCCCAGACAGATTCTAAAAGCAGCCTTGGAGCCATTTTTGCAGCAGTGGGGCAGACACAGCTGTGACATGTCCTTCCTCTGCGGGTCTTGTGAATGATCACAACTCAGGGCGTGTCCTGGAAGGAGCATGTGGACAGAGAAATGCATCTACCCCAGGAGCTGACAGGGAAGGTGGAGGTTTCAGGGAAAGAGTCCTCTCCAACACTGGTAGGAATGTGTTTTGCTACAAGTAAGGATTGCTTGGTGGCTGGCCAGCAAGTCCATCCTTCCCTGGGAGACTGATCACTTTGATGGCACAAACTGTGCCGTGTAGAGGAGGGATTAGAGGCCAGAAGCTATGAAGCCTTTATAAACCAAAATGGAGTTCAAGCTCTCATTGCTCAACTTGCTAAGTTGCTCAGGTAGCCAGAATTAAGGCACTGTGGGCTCTGTTTGAATACCAGGGTATTTAAAGGGCACTCACAAGCCTCAGTGATCCTGACCAGCCTCACCTGGGGGCTGTATCCACCTTCCCTTGCCTTCAGTCCTGCCTCTTGCCTATGGAGTTGCCTTATGCCCTAGGTTAGGGCTGCCCTCCTGGCTTTTTTTGCTCCCTGCTGGGGTGGTGATATTCTGCCTTGCTGTCCTGGGGAGCTCCTGCTGCTCCTGGCTCCCTGACCTGGGTGGACAAGCTGCTGCTGAAGTCAGATATTCTCTTGTGGCACAGGTAAGGGGGGTGCCTGCAGCTCTGTAGAGGACCCTGCTCCTCTGAGCTTGGGGGGTGTCCAGCCTGCAAACCCAGTTTCAGGTTTTCTCTGTCTTGGGCTTTACCCAAGCCAGGCTGATTTTGGCATTGCTTTGTATATCCTCAGAGTCAAGGTTTACCTATTTCTTGCTGTGCTTAGCCCTTAGTAGAATTTTTCATGGTTCTTCCTGATTTACTTCTTTATCTCCTTCAAGCTCTTGCTGGAGCTGAATTTAGACCTCATGGTTCAGACTCTAAAGGGTACATATTTGCAGCCTGTGTTTTGGGGGTTGGCTCCTTGTTTTCTAGTTGTCTGTAACTAAAGAAACATTGAATTATTCCTACTCTAAGCCTGATGAAAGGTGGCTCTGATGTCTGCCAGGGTTGAGAAGACTTTTCCCTCTATGTATTATCATCACTTCCAAGTTTCTGAGGTGCCACTGCTGTGCAACATACCATGTGGTGGCAGTAGTGCAGGACAGACTCTAAATGCTCATCCTTCCCCACAGCAGATAAAAGGAGAGGAGTTTGTCCAAGACGGCTTAAACAGTCTAAAATGCAAATGGAAACAAAAGCTATTAACAAATCCATCAGATTAGTGTGAACACAGTGACAGCCTGTACAGGATGGGTGTCTGTAGGAAAGCCCTCTCCTGGAAAATTAAATGCTCATCAGTCCTTGCCTAGAAGGATAATCAAGATGAAATTCAGCTGCAGCTGTTGCAAATGACTGGTTGGAGTTGAGTGAGGTGATTCTGCAGAGAGCTGCACCAGCACTCTGAAATTTCGGATTATTTGGAACATCTGCGAGTGGAAGAAAAGAGGAGGGGGAAGAAAATTCTACATTTTTTTTGGCATCAACTCCTTTATCATAACAGGCATGTAGGTTTTCCCCCACTGTTTCTGTGCATGGTGTTTTTTGCTGTTGGCCTTCCCACACTACTGTTCCCACAACGATGTCTCACTAGAACCACTGAATCTAAGTGGATTCATGGAAAACCCTTCCTCCTCTCCCTTCAAGTTACTACCAATTATACCTCAGTGGGTGGCATGGGTATTTTGGGGTGGTTTTTTTTGCACTCAAGCTTCTTCATTAGTGATCTGAAGTGATAGTAGATTTATGTTAGGATGATTTGGGAAACATCTAAAAGCAGGAATAATCCTAACGTGTTTCTGTAATCTGCCCCTGTTAATTTCAATACATGAATACTGGTCTGCTGCTGCTTGTGTTGGAGCACCAGGTACAGTGGGATCCTTTCCTATTGACAAAGGACTGTAGCCCTTTCTCTTCTGCAGTAACTCCTGTACCCCAGTTCCCCTTGTCCATAGTATGTGGTTGATCACCTTTGAACAAGCTTATTCCTTTCAAATTCTTACTCAGAATATACTTCTATTGTGACTGTAACCTGGCATTAATTAAATCTGAGGGCCAGGCTGCTCAGTAGACACTGGAGAACAGAAATGCTTATTTAACTTTGGTTTGGGGTCAGGGTGCTATATGCTAGTTAGCTTCATATTTGTGGACCTTCCTTTTCCTCATCTCAACTCCCTCCCTCTTATTTCTTGGAATGGCCCCTGCCTCTTCCAAGCAGTCTGCCCACTGGTATATTGCCTAATGTGTCCCAAATCTCGACAACATTAAACATCTCCTGCTGTGGAAGGAATACCAAAGGACGAATCACAGCTGGCATGCACCCACAGGCAAACCCAGGCACAAGGCACCTGCCAAGTTTCTTCCAACACCGCCAAAGGTTCGTCTCACTCTTCCAGCATTTGTTTGCCCACCACCCTGGAAGAAAAAGCTGTTAGTTGGCAAAACTGGGAGGGCCGCTTGGCATAGATGCTATGTCTGCATCAACATGTGAAGTTGATGTTGCTGGAATACAGGTCAGCAATCCGAGGGAGCAGAGGGCATCCAGCTAACAGACTGAGGGCAATATAAACTTCTGTGGCCATCTACAGGCTTCAGTCTCGATGACAAAGGCTTGCTTTCTGGAAGGGGAGATCCACTTGATCTCCCCATGAATTGCTATTTTGGTCTTATTTGCTAAGACCTCCTAGAACAATGCTAATGAGTGTTTCTGTGGCTATGAGCAGCACTCTGAATTGACCTGCTCAGGACAGCCTGGGACTCCAGAGCTGCTGACCCAGACCTGACAGGCTCTGCAGCTGCTTTCCAGGCCACTTAGCTCCCACCTTAAACAGGTTGGGGGGTTTTATTTATTTTCCTCTTTGAATGTAAAATTGTATTTGTTGCCTTTGCCTGTACTGTCTCTGTACTTTATTCATGGAAGGATCTGTTTCAGAGCCTGAAGATTTTTTTCACTCACCCTTTGCTTCCCAAACATCTCTCTCATCAAAAATACCCTTCTTTTTCACATGTGTGGCTATCAACTTCTCTTTTTTTCTTGCCTCTGCCTTCCACTCCTCTGTCCATCTGCCTCTCTGTCAGACAGACAAAGTGTCAGAACACAGGCAATCGCTCACCCATCTCCTAATTCTTCTGCCAGAAGAATTACATCAGTAAGTGCTCAGATCAATCTGGGCTTCATCTGACTATCAAATGGTTTTAGAGCTCTTGTTTCATAAAGTACTGACACATACTTTCCATTTCTGGAGCCAGCCTGCTGGCAGTCATAATGATCTTCACAGGGTATAACTGAAGCTCCCCAAGGACTCTTCTCCCCCTGTGTGAAGCAGTACATCTGTCCTTTGCACACAACGCTTTCTCCTGCATCCAGCCCTACAACTGTAAGAGGCTGCTCTCTCACCCGAGTATGCTCTTTTATTACTCCGCTATGACTGCCAGGCTCTTTTTTTTTTAGCTCTGACTCTCCCCAGTTCTGTACTTTGTAAGACTTGGTGCTAATTCTTGACACCTTTGCTTTTCTCTCTGGCCGTTCTCCAAGCCCTGAACTGTTCACATCACCTGAGCAGAACTGCCTCTATATAAACAACTTATGGCCTCTGTCCATATTTCCATTACTTGTCATTTCTCATTAACACAAATGCCCCTTGGTTACATTTCCTCATGCTCCCTGGGAAATTGCCACTGGCACTGCCGGGAATGAGGATATTTCCATCTGCAACTGCGTCCTGTTGAGTGTTGCAGATTTCGAAAGCATTGAGCTTGGACTGTTTTAACTCTGAAGCTCGCTATCTGTAATAGCAAAGGAAAAAGACCCCAACACTCCAAAGTAAAAAGCAAGGGTGCTTGTTTAGGCAAGTCAAACAACATGGCTTTGAATACTAGCCACTGTTTCAATCTTAAAGAGGGTGCTCACTGCCATCATTAATGAGCACAAACTGTATTTTATGTAGTTCCACTATCTGCTTTCTTAAACTGATGTCTGCAGGAATGGTGAAAATACTCATGAGGTCCTTTAGTTGCCTGGTAGGCTGATCCTGAACTCTTTTAGTTCCCTGTGCTCCCAGAGGTACAGTTGCTGGGTTTTCACGCCCAGCCTTGCCCTAAGAGCAGATGTACCAGCCTACCACTCAGGGATCCACCTGTGAGTGACCTCTGCTGTTGTACAACCCCACAGGGCCTAAAAGAAATGAAGATGCTAGATTTCTCTTTAAAATAGCAGGTGGGTGCAGCAAGAAAGAAACCAGCAGCCAGCTTTTGAAGTAAAAAAGAAATCAAGAGTGACTCTCATCATACTTTGCCACTTGTCCTAACTCCGAGTGGTACTCAGGTATCTCCTCTACACTGTGTTCAGGTGGGGCTGGCTGAGATGAAAGGACTTAGATAAAAGTGGGCTTGTTGAAGTGATATGAAATAAAGCAGAGCTGATGCTTTCTGGCAATGTTCCAGAGAACTGAGAGAGTCTCTGGAACCTTCTTCAGTGTCTTTAGAGATTTGAATTCCCAATGTAAAAGTGAGACTCTGCTCAACTTCTGGGTGTCCCGAGGGAGTTATAACCATAACGTTTCTTCCAGCACCTTTCTTTGAACAAAACCATGCAATCATCTCAGCAGATCAGAGAGTTACATACAAAACACTTAGCTTCTGGGTAGCCTTGAAAGCCATGTGGGAATTACAACCAGTACAGAATACAGCTGCTTTCCTGCTGAGACGCCATGTGGTGTGAGCGGTACCCCAGTGCTCTACAGCAAATCCAACAGGCATAAAGGTGGGACCTGCTGGGTGCTGAGCCCTTTGGAAAAAAATCTCTTTAAAAAGTCAAAACAAAGCAATGCTTTTGAGAGAGCCTCTTCCTCTGTGCCTAACCACATTAGCTGTCAGCAGGAACATTTTGGCTGTCAGTTCCCAAATCCTCCTGCAGCTTGGCATTTGGACAGCTGCCATGATGGACCATTGGCTCTAAGGCTTGCTACTATACAGAAGGGCAGCTAACACCTTAGTTTTCCATCTAACACTAAAAATCTCTTTTCTTCCCCATCAGCTGTTCCCAGTGGGGTCTATAGTGGTCCTTGGCCCCCTCAAAAATAACCCCATGACACCATGCTATAGGTGGTCCAGAGATCTGCACTCATGTCTGACATGCCGAGGAGTGCCTATCCACCCTTGGACACAGCTCTGCTCCTTGTTCTGATAGCTGAGCGTGGGGTTGTATGGTATTGGTTAGATCCCAGATGAAACACTTGAACTTTTGGGTTTACAAGCCTTCATAATCAGTGCCAGAGCATGTTTCACCCTGGAGCTTTATAACACTGTTTGGTCTTTGCATCATGAAATAGCCGAATTCCTTAAGGACAGCTTTCCCATCACATCTTTCCCTATCTGACTGAGGCTGCCCCATCTCACAGTGAAAGCTTCCTGCCTTGGCAATCAGCATAGATCAATTCGAGACACTAGAGAATTTTTCAGCAAGTTTGCACCTCAATCTGCAGTACTTCAGATAGCTAAACAAAAATTGTACAGGCCATGCAAACGGCCACCATTTGAGTGGGGGAGTCCCAGGTCTGTTCTACTTGAGCTTCTTGATTGTTTCTTATTCAAACCACATTGAGAGGAAGAGGGTCTGATAACATTTAGAATGTTCTATTTTTTAAAAGCCTTTCTTTTTTTTTTTTGTGTGTATGACTCAAATCTGTCATGAGTACTCTACACTGACACTCTTGCTCTTATTCATGCTATTTTTCATAGCTAAGGCAGTCCCAGACAGCCAGAGCTGGCTCTTAGCTGGGGATTTCCTCACTATGGAGTCTTGAATTAGGGGCTGACACAGCACACTGAGGGGTTTTACCCACTGCTCTTTGAATACGTGCCTTGAGAGTGCCCTGGGCACCTCTTCTGCTAAAAGAGCTCTTTGGGCTTGGGGTCAGAAAACAGCCTCAAGGCACCTTAACAAAGACTATAGAGGCCAGAGTTGTATTGTATGGATTGCTTTGTCCCTGTCTTGAGTGGCAGGAATGGTTTTCACCATGGGGACAGAGTAGGTCAGTATATTTCACTCCATTGCCCACCTAGACAACACAACAAGTATGTAGCACCACACCTGCTTGTGCATACAGACATATGGATATCATACATGGATAATGCCTTCCCCCACAGTCCCCTTTTAAAGGCACTCCTTTAAAAGTAGCTAGAAATGCAGTGGTGCTAAGAAAACTTCTATAGATACAGTACCAGGATGTCAGGGTTCTGCGCCTTGGCTATAAAGTCAACGTTGATACCTCCAATCACCACCTTTAAGAGGGAAGAAAGAGGTAGAAAGTGGTTGGAAGGATTGGAGGAAAAAGTTTCCAAGTTGAGTTTGCTTTTCCTAGTCACTTTTCCTACCCCTCTTGAAAACTGTTTCATTTACAGTGTAAAGACCAGTGCTTATTTTGGATGGCTAGACACAGGTTTGTACAATCCCAAACAGAAAGAAGCAAAATCTCTTCTGTATGTTGATTTCTAAATTATGCCTGCTGATAGCCTTCCCCAGCGTGACAGGTGGGATGTGACTGTGCACACAGGCGTGCTGGTGGTTTCTCTGTGAGATGACAGAGTAATGTAAGAAGTCACATGGGTCTGGTCATGCCAGGGACTTCAAAGCCATCTCTCTTGGAACAATTTCTGACATACCAAACCTCAGAAATATTCAAGTACTATTGTGGAAAAAAAAAAGCAAAGAAAATGGGAAAAAGTGGGCAGAAAAATGCAGTCATTTCTTGCAAGCTCCCAGGAGGAATTGCCATAGCCAGTGACACTATACAGATTGCTTTTTTATTGTCCTACAAAGCCAGAATAAGCAGTACAGTTCCACAAACAGGAAGTTTCCTGATTCTTTGGGGACATACAGCTATTTCTTCTCGTTCCATCAAATGCTGGGTTATTGCCTCTGGAGTCAGTGCCCTCTTTTATGTTGACAAATCCTATTGCAAATGGGTTTTAGAAAATCTTTCAGCTCTCTAAAGACCACCTAAAATAGATTTCCTGTAAACTATATGGCACACACAAAATCCAAGAGAGTGAATAGAGTATTAGGGTTATAGTGAATCTTGTTTAGATGTGCTTTAACTCTTGTGATTTTGTCAATCATGAGCAGGAGGCCAACAAAAAGAGATATTTATAAACATTTATGGCTCTGCAGCAAAAAATATCTCTCTCCACCCTCTTTCAGGTCTACTCCTGTAGTCATGAGTTCCCTGGCACTAAGAGCAATATAGTCGAAGTTGTACATAAGGACAGAGTAAAAGGTGAAAATGTGATTAAAGTTTTAATGGCTTTGATGGTCTAAGACTTAATGGGATTAGGCCATTGGCAGTGTTTATTCCCTGTAAATGTGGATGGGGGAGGAGAAGATGTTTATCCGTGAAGAATAAAAAGTACCAAAGGGAGAATGTCTGACAGTGAGAAATAGAAAGACTGGTCTCTGGCTGAGTCACCTTTTACTTTTGGGAACAGATATAAATTTATCTTGTGCTGTCAGCACAGAGGCATCATATGGAGGCCAGCAGAGGACTCACTGGTTGAGGTGCAGTCGTGTCCCCTCGCCAAGGCAGGTTCCCCTTCCTTCTGGCTTTCTGTAGTTTGCTCAGGGCTACTGCAATGCAGCTGCCCACTTTGGCATTGTTCTGGATCAGTGCAAGGTCTGTTTGGCATTTCTTTGAGGAAAAGAAAAAAAATCAGCAAGACTGACCTGTTAGAAGCTTATGTAGGAACTGTGTAGAGGGAGAAAGTAGGAAATACGTGCTGTGAGGCTTGGTAGAATTGATTCCCCATACCATAATCCTTTTGGGGCATGTATAATGGGTTACAGTACTGCATGAACACTCTGATATTTTCATTTTTTTCACCTTCCTCCCCCAATATCCACAGAAAGAAAGCCTGTCTTCTCCATTTGACAGATAGGGAATAGAAGCAATGGCTTCACAGAGAAAAGAGAAGGTGAAGTGCTTAAATTAGAGTTGAGAGCCTAAAAACATTAGAGGATTTTGGCCAGTTTTTCCAGAAAGAGATACCTAATGAGATTTTGCCAAGTCACTATAAGCAATTTTTTTAGCACTTGGGGCAGAGCATCAGCGGCTTTGAAAGCCCCATTTTTTTGGCTGCATACAGCTCCAATATCCAAAAATGCCTTTACTAATCTGCTCTGATTGGTCAGGTCTCCTAGAGGGCTGGCAGCAGAGCCTGGATGTGAATATGGCCCACTTAGATTCTACGCTGGCATCTCGGTAGATCTGCTTTTTTCTTGCCTGTGCAAGAGGATTCCTGCTCACACAGCGGTGTTTTTCTTCCAAGTTTCTCTTACTCCATGCCCACGTGAAGAGTTGGATGAGGCAGTGTGATGTACAGCCCAGGTACCTTCCAGAGTGCAACCTCACCATGGGCAACAGTATCCTGACACTCCACTGCAGAGCAGGCAAGCTCAGGGGCCAGGTATGAGGGACCTCCTTAGGCTCTAGACCACCTGCTGTCTGTTTTGCCCTCCAGTTTTTAATGCAAAAGGGGATGAAGACAGAAAGGATGCTCCTGAAAAATCAGGGTGCAGCTGCTAAACTCTCATCTGTTTGCCCCTTGCTAAATTGTCAATGAAGTGACAGTGTTTTCCACCAAGCACCATCAGAGGAGATACGAAAGACGCTGGAGTACTGCCTTTTATCCCCCCATTCTGTAAAAGGATACTGGAGTCCAGCGATTTCCCATCAGTTAACTCTATGAGCTTCTGTAACAAAAAAGGGGTCACTTCTTTGCCTGTGATCCCTTTGGACCTGCAAATATAAAGAAAATGCCTGCAGATGAGAAGGACTGAGCTGCAACAGCATCATAAGAGAAGCACTGTTGCTAGCAGATACTTTATCTCCATAACCACATACCATAAAAAGCACTGTAAACAAACAAGCTTTGGGTTAGATAAATCTACAGTTGAAAGTATGTTGTGGGCTCACCCATGCCCAAGGTTAAGCTGTGCTACAGCTCTTATAGCACTGTCTCTGAGTTTGTTTACTTTCCCAGGACCACTGGGTGAGCAAAGGATGAGGTGGAGGTTGCTTCTCACCTGGCTTCACTGAGAGCTTGCTGGATGGCCTCTTTGATGACCTGGCCTGAGGCAGCTCGCTCCTGGGGACAGGGAACTGCTATCAGCACCCCGCTGCTCAGGCCTAGCCCCAGAGCACTGTCTGGGAGAGGATGGGCAGATTGTTAGTGGTTCCCCTTGGATAAGTCAAGTGCTGAAGGAAAAGGATAGAGTAGAGTGGGTGCAGGGTGAAGAAACTCTCAGAGTTGGAGCTCTGGTTCTTAGCTGACCCAAGATCAGGGTCTTCTCCAGCCACCAACCAATTCACAGCTGCCTGTTTATTTTGAGTCTGTCTGTTCAGCAAATGGGGCAAGGATTTTTGTCTTTTTTAAACTGATTCCATTTCTGAAGGCCCAGAAACTGTTTTTGCCAACACATTAATATGTGTATTCCCTCCACTTCACCAGTGTGAAGAGAACATAAATGAATGAACATGCCAAAGTGGCTGCAGCTGGCTCGCAGTTTTACTTGCTGTAAAGACTGGACTTCCCTGCTACTTCATTTTCAAAGCACTTTTGAAGCAGGAATGGGGGAGGTGGAATAGTGTATTTTCTCCAGAGCTAAAGAAATTTTTCTCCAGAGTTAAAGAAAGTGCCTCATCCAAGGTGATTTTTGTGTCCCTCATTTCCAAGACCTCACATGGTCCTTTCCTGTCTAAAACACACCAATGAGTTTAGCTGCCTCTTCTTCGTCCCGGACATGATACGGTGCCTGGAAGCCACTCTGGCGTGAGAAGAAGGCTGGGAACTCTCTTGATTCTCCAAAGGCAGCCACGCAGACACCCTGAGTCTCCTGCAGCAGTGGAGGCGAGACAAGCAGGTAATCAGCAGAGGGAAAGGGGACCCAAGTAAAGAATGGGACTTTTTCCTTCTACCCAGAAAGAAACTGCCTTTCTTTAGCACTGGGCTTGGTTATTTTTATACATCCCATTCTATTCCACTCTCCCAACAACATATCTCAGAGCAAAGAGCCAGACATGGTAACTGCCTAGACTGAATCTGGCTTACTGAGAGAGGGGAGGCATGCACGTCCTTTGCTTGTGCTTGGAGCTGGTCAAAAGCCATGCAGCTGTCATTAGCACAACACTGAGTCCAAGGTAACACCCTGTGATCTGAAGATATGTCATGAGCTGACAGGAATATAAATGAGTTCTGTTTGCAATTGGGAAGTATTGATGCTGGCTGTCACCTGAAGTGTTGGCTCTGCTGGTTTCCAACATACCAAACTTTTAAAGGTGACTCTACTGAAAATCATCTGGATTCCCATTTTAATTCTGATTTTATTGTAGTGCTTGATGGATCTAGCTTTCCTCATCCATCAATTTCTGGGAGCATTCTCCCAGAAAATCAAGTTTAAGCCCAGAGAAAGAGGGCATGGCTAGCACTGCCTTTGACCTCAGTTGGAACAGCTGCCGGAACAGCCCCTTGGACATGGATAGATTTATGTTAGGGAGTAGCCAAGTGCTTGAACAGCCCCAGGACCATAGAACTGTAAATATGGTTTGGTGTACTCTCAGTAATAATTTCTAAAAGTCTTAGGCTTAGTACCTACCCTCATGCCACTGGTCATTCTGTACACAAAGAACAACATTATCTGCTTTCAGGCCCCGCTGCCCATGCTACCTACCAGATATTCCAGTGTCCTGCCAATATCAAGGATAGACTTGGCTCCTGCAGATACAACAGCAACTGGAGTTCGTCCTAGCTCTGTCAAGTCAGCACTCACATCCATAGCTGTCAGGGGACAAGCAGCCATCATGTTGGTGATTGTGTTTTATTCCAAGCTGATGTGACCTGCCCTCTTAAAAAGCTGTGTCTGCCTGGGATGCCACTGCCTGATTTTGTAACTGCTTAGATGCACAAACGTATTACAGGTTTAGATCATGCCTTTACGTGCTGAGATTGGAAGAGGTATTGACAGAAAAAAGTTACATGGCTGAGGGCAGAGGTGCAGCCTTGCACTGTATCTCTTGGTTCTGTGATCACATTGATAAAGATTATGCAAATCTTTGGTACAAAAGAAAGAAAAAGGTGTTATACAGCAAGGATGAAGTTCAAGGAGATGGAATACCACTGAAGGAGATCTTGAGTTTGGAACTGACATTGCTGGCAAAAAAAAAAAAAAAAGAAAGCATCACAAGAGCATTGCTGACCTCAGGAAACTTCTTGGTCTGGAATTCACATCACGACTGAAAGGAATGCCATACAGCAGGGCACTGCATTTGTGCTATGCTAGAAGTACATATGGCTGAGAGAATTCACCGAATTCACAGACTACACTGCCAAGACTGGGCCATTTTTTAAGAGAGGATTACACTCCTCTAATACAGACCAGAGTCTAAGTCTCTTTTGTGGTGAGACTCCCCTTCTCCTCATCTGGGAGAAGTTGATAACAACACTGTTCAGTAGCCAGTATCAGATTATCCAACTATTACAAAGAGGGAGAGGTGCAGTCAGCTCCTGTTGCACCAGCAAACAATATCCATATAACCAACCACATGTAAGCAAAGGATAAAGAGAAGCCTCCACCCTCTTAACAACTGGCCAGTGCTCAAGAGGAATATTTTGAAGCTTCTAGAAAGGAGATACTGGGGAGAAAACAACCATAGTTTGGTCAAGAAGGATAACTTTACTCTTCTGAACAGACAGTTACTGTAAGACAGACTGGGGAAAAGGAATAAGATGGAATTAAATAACAGCAACATACAGAAAAAATTATGTTCTTACTGTTCTCTCCTTCCCGATGGACACCTCCTATGCCACCTGTCACAAACACAGGAATTCCTGCTTTGTGTGCAGCAATCATTGTTCCAGACACAGTAGTGCCACCGGACAGGCCCTGTCAGGGAATACCCAGTCACAGTCAGCACCCAGGGTGACATGGAGAGAATACAGCATGTGGGCAGCAGCGGTCTGATGTGGTCTGATGCACAGCAATGTCACGACAGCCTGCTGTCACCAGCTGACCAGTGAAATTCTGATACAAATATTCTTTTGGGCAAAAAGGAAGGGAAGTCATCCACCGTCCCTGCTACATGAGCTGTTCTTGCCCTGATAGCAAAGGCGTTTGTTCCGCAGGGCGTTCCAACCAGAAGGTACCATGGGCAGCTGGTGTCACCTTTAGCTGTCACTTTGAGTTCCCGATGGCCTACGTGTCATGCAGTTTGCATGCAGTGTGACAATGCCTTATCGTGCCAATAAGAATATTCTTAGCTAAGTGTTCATGGATTGCCAGCCCACCCAGAATGACTTTTCAGGAGCCCTATTTGATGGCTGCTAGTCCCTTACTCTGTGGTACTTTCACTCAGGACCACATTTGAGCTTACCAGTAAGGTACTACTTTACATGATGTTTTCAAGAGGTTTAAAAGCAAAGCGGCTTGAACCTGGAGAGCAGCATACTAATGCCATGTAGAAAAGACTGCAACAGAAAGTCTGTATACTGTACCTGGCTGAGGACAAAAGGAAAATCTCTCCGAGACACTTTAACTGCATTTTTACTGCTTGCCAAGAACTCGAGTTCCTCGTCTGTAAGTCCCACGTGGATTTGGCCCCTTAAAATACCTACAGTGGCTGGCACTGCTCCGTTTGTTCTTACAGTTTCTTCTACCTCTCTGGCCATTCTAAAATGAGATGAACAAGGAACAGTCACAAACTGGGGAGGTAAACAATCAGGTAAGAAAACTGCCATGTTTGATGGCCATCACACCCAATTTTACAGTTCTTGTGGCTTCGGCCAAGTCCTGTTCCTCTTCTGTATCTTCATAATCTGAAGTGCAGAATCTTCCTAACTGCACTTGCAGAAGTGTAAAGCTCCCATTTTCAGGCCAGCAATGTCCAAGCTCTGTGCTTCAGTTTTAAGAAAACTTATTTGGTTTACAAGCAAACTTGGTTGTACAATAGACCACTGAAAATAGGGATCTTTTCAAAATAGGACCTTTCTGTATCTTTTACCTGTTATTCCTCTGAGGTCATAGATCATCACAGAAACCCCAGCTAATTTAAGCCCTGGTCAAATGACCAGGACATATTTTTTCACAATTCAGGCAGTTAGAGTAACAACAGTGCCAAAAAGCTGCTGCCTGAGGATACTTTAGGGCTGCAGACTAGGTCTTTTTATGTTTCACAGATTTTATACTTGATTATTCATACACTATCGTTTTTAAGACAGCTTCTTCTCCTTTTCTGAATTACTTGGACATATGCTAGGCAATCTTTAACTACTGAAACTACCTCTTCCCCAAAACTGAGTTTTTAGAGCTTCATTCTAAGACAGAATGTCAGGCAGAATAGTGGTCAGGTAAAAAGCAAGGTGAAAATCAATACCAAAACATTTCTGTGCTTTCTGAAAGGAAGGATGGATGGGAGAGTGCAATGTAACTCAATAAAACATAAGTCTACTGAACATCAATAAATAAAAGGTGGAGGTGGGGAGCTTTCCATGCAGGGTACAGAAGGCAGGGAGAGGGACCAGCAACTCTCACAGTAGCTGCTCTGAGTGGGCTAAGGAACAGATTTCCCTATTGTGTTTCAATCCCTTTTGCATTACAAAAGATACAGGAAAAGAAACTGCTGCAGAGTGTTTTCAATGTCTGCACAAACTGTGCAGCTGAAAAGGCTGGTAGCTGTCTTTTAGAGCAAGTGGTGACGTGTCCACATTTTAAAGGAAGAGAGATGTTTAATAACTCCCCATATATGTCCTTAAAAGTCCAAATACAATTGTTTTACACTTGAGCTCATATTCCTCATGCCTAAAAACCTGACATTTGCATTTGCTCTTGCAACGGCTTTGGCTGGACCAAGAAAAATGATACTAATCCACCAGTTATGTGCTTCATTCTTATAACTTTGTTGAACAAGGAACATCAAAAACCACCACCTCAGATTCAGAGGATAAGCCATGCCATGTGTAATGATGGTGCTTTCCAAGGCTACAACTGGTCTCCCCTCCATCAGGGCTTTCTGGACGGAGGGGTGAATCCTGACATAAGCACCTGGGCATAAACACAGAAAAGTGAGTTATTTGCATGGGTATTTGTAGTAACTAGAGAGCTGTTTGATAAAAGGCAAATTGTCGTCATCACAGCAAATTTATCCCCCTCTTCAGCAGTTCTTTGGGGTGAATTTACAAATAACTTCAAGAGGACCAAAGCTATGTTTTATGTAAGTGAAGTATTTGCAAAATATCTCTACTGTTAAGATGAATTATAATCCTCATCGCTATCAGTGAATGTTCCTCTGCCACCATTTTTGCACTTGTGTTGTTATTTGCTCCAGGAACATTGCTTGAGCATTATGGTGAGCGAACCGAGTCCTGCAACCATGCCCAAAGAGAGGGATATGTTTTATAAGTGGAAACACCAAGGATACCATAGTAACTCAATATATTTTAAGACTATCATACACCAAGACTATTGTCGCTCTTTGCTGTGGTCCCAGAACACTGCTGGCAAGGTCTCTGCTGCATTCAGATGAGGAAAATGCTTTCCATCCAGGAACTGTTTCAGAATACACTACTTACCATGCAGAAATCTTCTGACCTGGGTGGTCCCACATGCCATGGTGGACACCTGTCTTCCCAGGCTGGAGGTTATTTTCCTTATCATCTTGTGTATATGGATGGTCCTGAGATAACGGAAGTCAGGTAAAAATGAAAGATGTAATTTAGCAAGGATGTTACCTGGTGAAGCTAAACATGTCAACTCTTGCCTTGACCTTAGAAAGGTAAACAACCCTTGTCCAGGAGATTGCCTTGAGTTTCCTGGTGTTTCAAGCATGAGCCAGTGTCAAAGGAAAATGTTAAACTGAAGAAATAGAGTTACAAGGAGTCACCTGGCCCATTGTCAATGCTGGGCTGAAATCGTAGTAGAGCAGAGAAAAGGATGAGAAGCAAAAAACTAGGGAGAATTTTGAAGTAGGCAAGCTTTTAAATTCCAAAGCGACTTGCTCATGACTGATTTCAGGCTCAGCCACTGCCACCTCCAACATGAAAGATCACATGGAGAAATCTACAAGGCAGAGTAGAGCTACAGAAATATGAATCTGTTATTTTGCCGGTGTCTAGAAGAAAATAAGGAGTTCAGAAAGGAGCTGAGAACTGGCAAATTAGACTGGAACTGCAAAGAGGAAAGAGCAGCTTTCCCCAGAGCCGGGAGTGCTTTATGTAGGCTCAGGTTACATCATCCTTCTTAGTGCAATGCCTTGGAAGCAGAATGGCAATTCAGCCCCAGCAACAAACTCCAGAACTCCTCTGGTCTCTTAGCAACTCCTTTTCACTTTAATTAAATTCATTCCCAAACAGAGAAAGAGGGGGAGAGAGCTGTAAATGCTAAGAGAGTGGTCTGGGCCAGGCCTAGGGGCAGTTTCACTTAATGCCTGGCTGCTTCACATACTTTTCCTGGGCATTTAACCATATCCCTTCAGTCTCTCTATTCCTTACCCCTTCACCAGGAGGAAAGGATTCTCTTCCTCAGTCCCTTGTACCTATTGTTAATTTAGATGGAAAATTAAGTAAAATACAGTACAATGTTCATGTTACACTGAGCAGAACATGGCTCCGATCTCAGTACAGTGTGTGGCATTACAGTTATACAGAAAATTCTTATACCCACGAAGAGTATATTTGCCCCAATCTAAAGACTTCAGCTATACAGGACAGCTTGGGCTGTGTTACACAAGATAAGTGGCACCGGATCAACTCAACACAAGACACACCTGACTGAAACACTCAGATTTTCTACTTTCCAAATTCTTAATAGGGACAAAAAAAAATCTTAATGAAGTTTATGTAACCATGCAAGGACAAAAAAAAAAAAAAAAAAGTGACAAAAGCTCTTACTTCATGCTTACAACTTCAGTCTGTGCAGTGCTAAGCTCAGTAGCCTGGGCAGTTCATGGGCTCATGCCAATGTTCTGGCATTGCTGTTATGTGTGCCTACACAGCCCTTGCTCTCTGGGGTAAAGTCAGCTTTGGAATAAATTCATTAAGGCTACAAGGTTACGCCAAGGATTGGTTGAGCTGCTGGAGTTGTGCTCTGAATTTTAACAAGCCCCCAAACTCTGAAGCACAACAGCCAGGAGTGCCCAAGCTGTGCTGCCTGGTGGATAAAAACCAGCTGGTCACCACCTGAAACCCAATTCGGCTGAAGTGATATCCACTGGAAACTCAGCCAACACTCAGCCTGAGCTGGCTCAAAGATTTTCGAGGCTTGGCAAGTTCTGCTGCAGCAAGACCCGTATGGCCTTTTGCCTCACAACCAAACTGCAGATTCGCAGTGCAAGTTTCAGGCAGCTCTAGCACGGACCGGCTCTCCTCTCCTTCCTCTTCCAAACCTGTTCCAAATCCCTACTTGTGTCCCCTGTGATCGATCCAGTGTATCTGACCTCACGGAGCAGTGGCCTGGTGTGTCTCTTACCTCTGGGTGTCCGTCTGGTGGAGGGAGGCTGGGTGGGTACTGGAGCAGTGCCTGGGCAGCCTGGGAGGAGGCGGAGGAAGGGGGGCGGGCAGCGCATGGGGGTGCGCAGGCCAGGACTTCTGGCCAAGAGAGTCTATTTATTATTAACCACAGGCACAGCTGAGCTCCTCAACTGCTCCCTGCCTGGGGTGCAGGGGGCCATTTCATGGCTTCTGTGATTATTTTCGTTCACACAGAGCCAGATTTCCCCCTTGCTCTTTAAAAGCCTTTTCTCATTTTTCAGATTCCTTTGCTATTAGATTTTTTAAAATCAGTGAATTCCTTGCTCACTAAAACAATGCCTTTGCAGACTGAGCCATTTTGTACCCATGCCTAAAAAGCAGGGGAATCACATCCATGCCTCCCCCAGAACTTTGCCAAACGCAGCTGTTAAAGCTCTTCCTTCTCAGTGTAAGAGCTCTACCCAGTTCCTGGCCTCCCCAGAGAGGAAAGCTGTAGGTCTAAAGATAGTTGAGGCCACATTTTGCATGATGCAGACACCTGGCGATGCCAAGAATACAAGCTGGGTTCACAGCAAAAAGCTACTGTAGTCTCCTCCTGTAAAGACAATCCATTCCATCAGTTCTAGGGCAGCTTTGAACAAAGACTTTGATAAATCTTTGTCCCCTCATAAAAAAGCCATGATACTTTGATATCTAATGCAGTGGTATAGTGCATGTTTCAGTTTTATATTCCACTGAAAATATCTGAGTTGAGAGCTAAATGGCCACGAAGGAGTTGATTTACGGGATAAAAGACAGACATGATTCCATGCAGTGTCCATGCATAACATAAAACTAGCTGAAGTAATTGCTAATGTATTGCTGAGGTAATCATTGTCAAGGAACTGATTTTACTGCAATCCATTAATCAGGAAATTGTAAAACATAGGTTGTTAAAGAAGTATTTGCACTTTACACTTGTCCATTTCAAAAGAGATTTCCTGCAACTTTTGTTTAACACAGTGGTAACAAATGGTGTCTTATTTTCTATGTCCTTCCAATCTCTTCAACTAAACACTTTCAAGGAAACTTCAAACAAAACTTGCTGAGTTACAAAGACAATCCGCCTCTGACTTCTGTTACCCAGTCTGGAAGGAATTTAATTGCAGGAATGATAGATTGCATCCTCAGATGCCATAAATGGATGCTGAAGATTTTGTGAACAGTATCTTTTTCCTGGGGGGATGGGTATTGTAAAGAAAATGTGTCGGTAAAATAACATTTTTGAAAAAAATACACAAACTATAATGACATCATTTTATTTTCCATTAAATCTGCAGTATTCCAGGAATCTATCTGGACCACCCCATTATTAACATGCTATCAGGCAAGATGATTTAGTAACCAAGCCAGTCACTTAGTTTCCAACTCTCATCATCTTGAGATGATCTTATGCAATGGGCACTGCAGTTCAGCCTGTCAGATAAGTCAGGAGTAAGAATGTGTTGCTTGATTTGCCATTTTTCTCCTAAAACCCAGTGGAAAATCAGCCTGTTGAGTTCCTCACTCAGCCTTCCAATATAAATTTGTAGGTCTCTGAGAAAAAATAGGGCTGCTCACGCAGCTCTCTGAGGGCACTCCTGTGATCTAGCACATATCCTAGGTTCTGGAATTGTGCCCAGCAGGCTTCTGCAATGTGATAAATGGCTGATGATGGTTTGGGAGCAGTCAGGACTACAGTGTGTAGGTGAGAAAGGAGAGAAAGCCCTGGAGAACAGCTGGAGACAGGTTTGTATGGAACCGTGGGGCAGTGTGCAACTTGCTCCTCTGCTTGCTGCAGTGTTAGTTGGCTTCCCAGTCCAGTCTGCCTGCAGTGACCCACAGCTGGCTGCTGGTACTTCCCCCTCCGGGCCTCAGAAGCAGAAGTTAATATTAAACAGGTTGCTGGGTAAAATGGGAGTGGTTGGGAACAAAGAAATTGCCATGGCAAATTCCTGCTGCCTGCTGGGAGCTGGGCCCTCGGGCCACCCTTGCATTTTCATTCCTGAGTGATTCCCACAGCAGTTACCATCTCCCCTGAAACCTTTTGTCTCTCAGGGCCCTCACTACCCAAGGCATTAGGCAAATGGGAAGCTCTACATTGCTATTGTCACGTCTGCCATGGGACAGGATTTTCCTTTCCCTGTGTACCAGCTTTCTGAGAGTCTATTAACAGTGGTTAGGCTGGAATTTACTTACTGGTGTTTCTCTGTTGTAGAAGGTTGCTTCTAGGCTGCCAGAATCCAGAAGAGATACTAAGGACACGCAGAATCATAGAGAACACATTTAACCATTTATTTCTTTTACCTTTGTGAGAATGACAGTGCTTGGAACTGCCTGTCTTACCAGGGCAACAATCTAACCAATATGAAGGTCTGACAAGGTTGCTCTTTAGCGATTTAACCTCTTTAATTGTCTCACATCCTTCCACTTTCATCAGTGGATTTTCATGATCATTCTAATGGATCCAAAATAACTTTCCAGATTATCTTAATGGCTTGAAAGTATTTGATTCCCCCCCACCCAGTATGAAGTATTTTTTTCCTCCAGCTGTTTCTAACAGAATGCAAGACTGAACATACATACCTGGTGCAGTTTTTGAACTTTTGTTTCAGTGCTGAACATTGTAAATTCAGTTTCACAAATCTGTATTATGAGAAAGCCTGGATGTTCAGTGGAAAACTAACCCATAAGAAGTGGGAAGACCTTTTAAGAAAGTTCATATCAAAAAGAAGAAACTTATTTTCTGCACCCTATTCCATCACAGAGCATTTTTCACACAATTTTTCATACAAACTCCCCACCACTGATAACCTCAGGAGCAGTCTGCTGCTCCGAACTATCAGTGTTGCACAGAGAACCTGGATCAAGGTCTTTGTCTGGGTGCTCCTTGTCTTGGGTAAAGGTTGGTCTTATACAACTAAGTTCATTCAAAGAACTAGACATCTCTGTGCCCAGATCTGAATCCTATGAAGCTCAGCTTCTAAAAGCCTTTTTTTTTTTTTTTTTAATACATACATGTATCCTTGTTTGAAGTCTCTTAACACTGATATGTATATTTCACCTCCTTTTAATTCAGAGATGTGTTTGCCCACAGGTCTGGACTCTGCGTATTCCAGAAAATGCCAGCAAGCATTCCCATTGCCTCATTCCTTAGGTCTTTCGAGGGCACTCAAGTCACTGTTTCAAGGTCATCTGAGAACAGATTTAACTCTTCTCTCCTGTCCATTGCACTTCCTAAAGTCTGGCCATCTTAGGATGGTGTTCTACTGCCTATTTTTAAAGCAAAGGCTTGATTTCAGTATTTTCTGGAGTGACTGATAGTTTGATGTGCGATTTTTAAAATGATTTTCAAGGAGGGAGGCAAAACACCAATAACACTTCACGGACAGACTTCCCCCTTCACCTCGCCCTTACACCCCTGCTTGTCACTGTCTTTTTGGGGAGCGCTTAGTGCTTGGCTCAAGACTCCTGTCAGTGAGAAGCCAAGGACATGACGTGGATTGGGCAAGCAGGAGTTTCACAACCAGGATTTATTACAGAATCGGTGTGCTCGGGAGGGACCATGGCGGGTCACCCAGTCCAACCTCCCTGCTCCAGCCGGGTCGTCCTGGAGCACGTGGCACAGGATTGAGAGCAGATGGTTCTGGAACATCCCCAGTGAGGGAGATATCACGGCAGGAGGAGGCGACGCCTCTCAGCCCAAAAGCGCAGCACGCGGTGTCTTAGTGATGACTTTCGGGTCCGGCTTTAGAGGCGCCGCTGCCCCGTTTTGCTCCCCCACCCCCGGGCCGGCTCCACGCCGCTGTTCCTGTCTCTCCGCCGGGACGAAGCCGCTTCCCGCTGGGCTCATCCCGCGGGGCGGGGCCCGGCCCGGGCAGCGCCGCTCCCGCTCCCGGCTCCGCGCGGCCGCACGGGGGCAGCACCGCCCTCCCGCGCGCCCCTCTCGGCCAATGGGAGCCGCCGCCCGGGGAGGAGGGGGCGGGCCCTCGGCGCGCTCCGCCCCCCCGGCCGGAAGGCCGCCCTCCCGGAAGTTCCGGCGCTGCCGCCGCCGTGCGGGATAAACAGAAATGGCGGAGGCGGTGGCGGCGCTGGACACAACGGCGGGCGCGGCGGCGGCCGCGGCCCTGGGCGCGCCCTCGGCGGCCGCGGAGGCGGCGGCAGCCGCCGTCTTCGACTTCGCGGCCGTGCCGCCGCCCTCCGCGGGGCCGGGGGGAGGCGGCTGGACCAAGCAGGTCACCTGCAGGTACGCGCCGCGTCCGCGGCGGGGCAGGCGGGGTGGGGGGGGCCGGGCGCGACCGCCCTTCCTTGTCCTTCCCTTCCTTGTCCTTCTCCTCCCTTCCTTTCTCCTCCGCGGGAGCTTTTCCTCATTGCCGCCGCTGCCCCCCCTCCTTGCCCTCTAGCCCCCCTCCCCCATGGTCACGTACGCGCGGCGCGCGCCCGCCCGCGGGGGAGCGCGCCCGGCCCCGCCCCGCGCGCGCTCCCGCGGGCGGCGAACGGGCCCGGCCGGGGCTGCGGCCGCACCGAGCGCACCCGGCACCGGCACCGAGCGCACCCGGCACCGGCCCGGGCGGGGCTCCCGCGGGAGGCGGCGCGGCCGCGGCTCCGGGCCCGCCGGTGGGGGCGGCGCGGGCCCGGCCCCGGTCCGCGGTAGGGGGTTTGTTCCCAGAGCCCGTCGGGCCCGCGCCGCGCCCGGGGCGGTTCGGAGGCGCTGCCGGCGCCTTGCGAGGAGCCGCGGGCCGCTGCTCATTGTGTGCGAACAGCCCCGCAGTGCCCGGCGCGAAGGGCGGCCGGAAAGGAAGGGAAAGCGAAGGGAAGGGAAGGAAGTGCTGCGGCCGCTTCCCGCAAAGCGCGACAGAGCAGGAAATGCGAAGTAATTCGAGCGCTTGTGATTTTCAATCCACATTTAAAATTAGAAACTAATTCCCGATTGATGCGGCGACAATTGTTTATTAAAGCGGAGAGCAGGAATAAGTCGGGGCAAGCTGCAGGAGGCGAGGAGCGCTGCTGCCCGTGTCACACCGAGGTGCTGCGTCATTTCCTATCGGCGTTTTCCTTAAACCGTGTTTCTGATAAATCTTCTGTATGGGGTTATGCAAGCCGTGCTGCGTGTTTTAAAGCTTGCCAGATGGACTATTTTTAAACCTACACTGCTGGTCTGTTGGCAGGCAGAAAGGAATTTAAAACAGTTTTGTGAATGCAGACATATTAGTTTGTATGAAAGCAAATGGTAATCCAAGATTAACATCGAGGAGCATGTTCTGATCTTTTTTTTCAATTTTACTTTTAAATTAAAAAAATAAAAATAATAACTTTAAATTCCTTTTAACCCGAATTAGTTTCTGAGCAAGCACGTTCCGAGTCACTTGGAAGTAAAAGGGAAAATCCCTTGAGCAGAAAGAAAGAGGCTCTAGTCTTGTTTGAGCTCTTTGTCTGTCCTGTACTTTCTTTTTACACTTGTGCCGGTTGCAGCAACAGCAGCGGCGTGAAGAGCCGCTGCTTGGCTTTGGTAGGAGCTTGCTCGCTGTGTCCCTTCACTGTGCGGCTCAGTGTGCCCTCTTTAAAACGTCCCTGATCGACATTTATTTTGGCTAATACCCTGCTGTTTCCCTTTGGGAAGCACCGTTTGTCAGCGCTCTCGGAGTGCTCCTGCAGAGGGCTCCGCCTGCCAGCCCCCGGGTTAATGTTTGATGCCGGGCACTTAAACGTGGGCCGGTGACGAGGAAATGGCCGGGGCCGTGCTTAGCTCAGCTTGATGAGCGAGGCAAGGTCAGTGCTCCCTCTGTATAGATTGCCTCGTAATTTCTGGAGATCGAAAGGCTGAATTAGCCAAATTGGATTTGTGGGACGGCTGTAGGCAGGTACAGACGCAGGATCGATTTATTGAAGACAGTGACTGCCGTACTACAGAAGCAGCCAAAGTTCATCATGGTCCTGCAGTGCAGTCAGTCTGTCTAGGGAATATATTCAGTTACAAACACTCAGGACTAGCAGGAAGCTAAAGCTACTCTTTTGTAATGGTTAATGTGCTTTAATGTGAGCTTAAACAATGAGATCTTGGCCTAGGATCTGATGAACATCTCCATTCTTTGTTCTCTTTGACTAATCCAGCTAGTTATCCCATTGCCTTATTATTGCTTTGTTAATTTTTACAGGGCCGTTTCAGTTGTAGGCAGAATAGCTTTCCTCAGACTTTAAAGTGAAATGAAACTTGCCTTTTTGAGAATGTGTGATCAGAATTTTGGATTTCTAAGTCTGGTTTCAGTAGGATGTATTCATATTCAAGACGATACGTTACTTACTATCAAATCTTGTTTTACCTTCATAAAGGAGCTTGAGGATTTAACAGTAATGTGAAGGGGTTAAGTTTCAAAATGCATATTTTTAGTGTAGGAGGTACAGCAGTTTCTGGGTGAGTAACACTGCGCAGTTCTGTTTGTGCTTTTTTGCTTGAACCATCATAAGGGTGACAGTTAATGCCTGAAAAACTTATGGGACACAGTGGTCCCTTTAGTATAAACGAGTTAGCACTTCATGGCTGCTAAAGGAATACTTCTGTTCCATTGGAACTGGGAGGTTTAAAATTAGCAGCATAAGTGCTTGCTGCTCCTTAGAATACCTGATATGATAAATAGGTTGGCTAATGAGTTTTAATGTGCCAGTGTGATATCCTTGGGATGGATGATTAATATCTCAGAGTGGGAGACACAGTGACTAAGATGAAGGACTTCGATTTCTCCTAGACATACAGTTGTGCTGATGTTACCCTTCTGCTTTTCTTGCACCTAAAGGTTAGAAGTCTCACGGTGAAATATAGATCATCACATTCCCTAAGAGATGATGAAAAAATAGTTTTCTAATATTACTTCTGTGGTTTAGCTGTTTTCAGGGCTGTTGTGCTTTGTAATAATTTATATTTTTAAACTGGAATAAATAGCAGAACTATTCAGAACTAGTTTAATATTCTGATCTTTTTCTTACTGCCGTCTTTGAAATGAGGAAAAGAAGGGTGATCCTTGCCAAGTTTCTCAGTCCTTCAGTTGAGGTGGATATATGGTTTTATGGAGCAGTGGTATAGCAAACCTATTTTTCCAAAGGCTTGGCACTGTTTGCTCCAGATACTTGTGTTTTCTAGATGTCATGCTAAAAGTCATCAAGTTGACATAAATAGATTACGTTTCATTTGTTTAATAACAGAATGTAAATAAAACCCTTAGGAACTAATTGGCGTCTTTTGAGAGCTGTCTACGTGTTTGTAACTTCCCTGTTCTTTCTGAAAACCTAAGTCAGGTATTTATCTGTCTTTTCATATGAAGAATGTGCAGTAGTCAGTTAATGCCTTAATTCAGTGCAGCACTAGGGATAAGATGTGGGGCACAAACCTGCCTGTGTTGTTCCTTCCATTGCTGCTCTGCTCTGGATCCCCTGATAACGTCTGGCTAAAGGAGGTTATGGAGAAGAAGGGACAAGGAGCTAAATGCTATTAAGACCGATTTTTTTTTTCCCTTTTTATTAGAGATTATTACCTCAGACAGAATGTCATCAACCACGAATGTGGCTGAATGCCCACATGCTGTGCTAGAATGGCGTGCTTAGTCTCGTCATCCTTGCTCCCTTCTTCCCTGGGAATTCCCAGTCTCTGTATGGCACCTGAAGAAGCTGGTGGATGCAGTTGGCTGTTATCTGAGGATCCCTCTCTGCCAGGCGTGGCCATGGGTTGGGTTTTGAACAAGGTTTGCTGTTGGGTGTGACATTCTAATTTGGCAAAACTGGTAGTTTGATAAACAAAACAGCATTACCTGAAAGCAGAAACATGAAGTAAGGAACAAGCCACAGCTGAAAAAGGAAACCCATTGCAAGCTTCAAAGCTACAGAAGGAGGCATTGCATAGTGGTATAAGGATATGCTGTTTTGATCAAGGCATTTATAACAAGATGTGTGTTGAAAATTCTTCTATTTTATTTGTTGGTGTCACTCGTGTTTTGTACAGTCATGCAATGAACTGAACTGGGGAAATGATCTGGACTTGGACTCTGACCAAAGTTCTGTGGTCAAGTTCCCCATGCAGTTTAACCAAGTTATGCTTGTGTATTTGAATAGGAAAGGCAGAGAGCACTGCTGCCAGAATAATTGCTTTTCGGATGATAGCATCACAGAAACTCAGAGAAAATCCAGTTATATACTTGTCTTGGTCTAATTTTACTTTTTCAGATGAAAATACATGTGTTCTCTGACTACCTGACCAAGTGCAAGTTTCAGATATCCTTCTACATGTCACTGAGTGAGGCAGATAACTCATCTGTCTTTCAGTTTGTTGTTGTATGTATAGAGATGCTCTCCAAAATAAGTTTTGTTGCCTTTCTCCAAAAATAATTCACTTCGTTTATTTTTTGACATGACCAAAGCATGTTTTAGCCATATGCTGCAATTTGATATGTAAAGTCTTAAATCCTTTGTGACCTTACAGTAAAAATCTTACCTCTTGGCGAGGGGGAGGGTTGTGGAGGAAGTTGGTGTAATCCTTGGAGAAATACATTTTTCTCCCCTCCCACTCCAACCTTCTTGTTCAAATGACTCTGAATTTGCTGTTTAGGATTGAAACCCTTAAAAAGTGATGTGTGAGTTAAATTGAGCTTGGGAGTGGTTTACATTTGGTGGGTTTTTTCCTTATAGCCTACCATTTTGATATAATGAATTGTGACAACTTTGAGAATTATACAGAATCTGTATTTGCAGAGGATTTCCTAACCTAAACTGGGAAAGAAGGAAAGAAACTTGGAGCTCCATTTCCTCTAAGAAGCAGTGGGAGAGTCTGATTTTGAGGCTTATGTACTTAGGATAAGTTGTGTTGACCAAGTGGTTTCTATCAGATGTCCTCACTTCAGACTGATGCCTTTCTCTTAGTCACTTATTTAAGTTGTAGTGCTGTCCCAACACCTTGTTGGCTTAAGGAGCAGTGTGGCTGGACAGTGATCTCATCTAGATTAAAAATAACCATGGGGGCAGCAAAAGGAATGTCATGTTCCATCTGCAGCCATTTCCTGGTCTGAGTCAGTGGGTGGCTAAGAAGTTGCTGCCCCAACACATGGGGGAAGTGATGCTATGTGGAAATCAGCAAAGGGTGGAGATAACACTTGTTAAAGAACAAACGCTAAACAACCTGAATTATTTTTTTTAACCTAGTGGTGTGACTCCCATTTCTTAAAAGCAAGCAAGCCAGAAATTCCAGTTATGTTCTGGTTCCGTGAGTTCATGGGTAGTTGGGTTGTTTTGTTGGTTTTTGTTTTGTTTTTTTTCTTTTGAAGTGACTTTGTTTGTGGACAGGTTACAGTATTGTGTTGGTGGCGGGGAGGTTGGTGTTTGGGGTGTGTTTGTGATTTTTGTTCACAGTGGAGAGTGCAAGGGTGGGTATTCTTCTGTTTTTGCAACACCCTATTCCTGGTGTGTGCTGGCAGTTAGTGCTGCTGCCTGACCCCACAGAACCTCGTCTTGAACTGCTTGTTTTTTATGGAGGGCCACATTTCTTACCTGATAAATACATGGCTACACTGTACAGGCAGGGGATTTTGAGGGTGAATTGCAGCCTGATGGCCAATGTCAGCTGATGGTCTGTAAAACCAGTTCAGATTTTTTTAAATTTTAGTCTTAGTACATTGAATACACCCTGGTATTGTGCATCTCTTAAAATTCAACCTCAGATTTTAATATTTTCCCTAATACTGGATTATAAATGTCATTTGGTGAATTGTTCTTTTGGACTTATCTGACTTCCTAAAAATACATTGGACTAAATAGCTGTACAGAAATGCTTGGAGTTCAACAATTTGCCATCTTTCCTGTTTAGGAATATCAACTGAGCATACTTTTTTGTGAAGAGCTGACTGAATCTTAGTTTGGGCTGCTGAAAGATGATCCCTATGTCCTGTGCTGGCTGAGTGGCTGTGCAGTCAGCTGGTTGGAAGACCTGGTTCTGCTGGCTGTGCAAAATGGTGGAAGTGCAACAGGAGGAGGGCAGAACTGCCCCATTCAGCAGCAGCATGGGCTTAGAAGAGCATAATCTGCTTCTCAGTCTTTCTTCAAATGATGTTTTGTATGTAACCTAAGCCCTCACAAATTTTCTTATTTACTAGGTCTTCATATTTCCCATGAGTTCAGAGTTTGCAAAGTAGTTGTCTGGGGACCAATGCTGCTTCTTTCTCAACTGAAGTGTTGGTAAACATAATTACCTCTAACGTAGGTTTTGACTTTTTTTTTTTCTTGGGCAATACTTTTTATGTGGATTGGGAAAGATGTACTTGTATTTTCAGTTGCAGTTTTGATGTGAACATACTGAATCTGAATAGTTACAGTGCATTTTGTTTCGAGAAACTTGCTTCTTCTAGGTTAAAATTAAAAACAAGAACGACTATTCAGTTTTCTTGAATAGCTGAATTGAAGATGCTCAATGAAGCTTGTGCTACTGGACATACTAAAATGTAACAAACTCTCCAAACTATCCAAATCTTTCAAGACTGGCAGCACAGTATTGAAGCAGAGTGCTTCGACTGATGATTTGGCTCCTATTGCAGGAATCAGCGGATATGTTTTGTCAGATGTAATTATCCATCACAAACATGATTTGCATTCTTGGAGAGGAAATTCACTTCGAATTGAATTATTTATGAATTCAGATTTAAATCCTCAGGCATTTTGTTTAGGGTGTGCCTGGTTTTGATTCTTTGATTCTGTGGTGGGCTTCTCTTAAGGTTTTTACTTGTATCAGAACACAGGAACTACAAGTAAAACTTTGTCCAAGACTCTTTCCTCTGTGTCATGGCCCTGGATAACTGTTTGCTTTACAGGGTTTTTTCAGGCTTTTGTAAGGGCAGGTCCCTAAACGTGCTGTGCAATTCAGTGGAATAGCTGAGGCTTCCTCTTTTCTCAGATGTTCTTATTTTTATGTTTATACTGGAGCAGGGTCCCATGAGTCTTTAGTGCTGTTCTTAATTCAGCATACCTTGATTTATAGAACAACAGAATCATCCGAATACTTTGTTTGCAACTTCAGTGCTTGTCCTTAACTCACAGTAATCTTTTTTCTTGCAGATACTTCATGCATGGAGTTTGCAAGGAAGGAGACAACTGCCGCTACTCCCATGACCTCTCCACGAGTCAGTCTGCCATGGTGTGCAGGTATTACCAGCGAGGATGCTGTGCTTATGGAGATCATTGCAGGTGAGGAAATGTTCTTGACCCTCCTGCAGGAGTCATTTCACTCTGAATCCCTGAGTAGAGAGCTCACAGAACGGTAGTAAATCTTAGCGCTTTCCTTTTTCATTGCAACTTCAGAAATTTATAAAAATAGCTTTTCACATACTCTGTTCTCTTGCTAAGTAGCAGTGTTTGCTTTGCTATGCAAATAAATGAGGGAAGGCGAGACCTTGTTTTTGTAAAAGTAATAGTTGTCAAGATGTGGGGTTTACTTATTTGCTTATTAATAATGTGAATTAGATTAGTTGAAATCTGAGACTACATTCAGACTAGCTGAGTGGATAAAACTGAGTTACGTTTGTTAAATGACAGTAAAAACCTGAACAGATAAGAAGTTTTTTTCTTCTAGTATTGTATATGTCTTGAGGAGTTGGTACTGACACTTGAACTGCCATTTTGGAAAAGTAATTAGAGTTTGTCATGTAAGTTCTAAAATGCTGCCTGTACAAAATAGTCATACATTATGAAAACATAGTATAAATTAAACTATACCCTTGAAATTATTAAAAAAAGTCAACTGTGAAGAAAGGAAACTGATACTCTCCTAGTGGAGCAAAGCTTCACAAAGGCCTAGGACTGTTTGTGTCGTCATACATTGATTTTACTAAACTTTATCAGAAGTTTTAATATTCTGTCTTATTGCAGTTCTAATGAATGATTAAATATTTGCGTAATGATTTAATATGGTAGTTCATAGTTAGCTTTGCTTTCATGTATGGATAAGAAAGAGAACAACAAAAAAAGCTTCTCTGTAGCTTTCTATGTGCCAGTGTTACTTTCTTGATCATGTAGATCAGTGGTCTCCAAACTTTGGATCATGCCTTCGTCAGTGAAAAACATCTGAGCTCCCTCCAACATAAATATTTATTTATAGTTTATATGTATCTACTATTTTCCTAATGTTATGCACATGATAAAACATACATACAAATCAGAATTTAAGAAAGGATGTATTAAAGGTGAAATAAACCATATTTAATAAAAATTTTATAAACAGTCCAAAACTATTGTTGCTGTCACTAAAAACCTTCTTAGTAACAATACTTTTTACTGACAGTAGTGTTGATTTAATGGGATTCATTGGTTTTTTTAAATCTCAGCTTAACATTTTGTAATAGTTGTTTGAAGGTCCCATTCTAAGGTCAGTTTATTTCAGTCCTTGGCTTTAGTGGCTGTCAGAGCTGAAAAAGATCTTTCACAAAGATACGTGGATCCCAAAGGAAGTGTATTGTTGGCTGCACTTACTAATGTGTGATAAATTTAGCTGGTAAATTTCCATTTTCCCTGATGTCAATCAGCTGTTCTTGTAGATTAACTGGAAGGTGTGGCATTGTTATATTTTTAGCAAATGGGTCCAAAATGCACAGGAACTCTTGAGTTTGGAAGATTTTTAAACATGTTAGAGAATTGTTTCCAAGTTTTAAGTGTACAAGATATGAAAGATTTTTGGAGTTGACACACTTGCACAGTTTCTGCCAATAAAATTGCGTAGTGATTGAAATAGTTCATTTTCAAAATGCTGTCTGCACACCACAAGTTTCTTTCAAAGAGCAGTTACCTGTTCTTGGAATGTCTTTGCCTTGAAGGGGCACTTTGAGTGTGTTTGGTTTGGGGTTTGTTTTCTTTTTTTAATATCTGTTCAGTAGCTTACTACTGATAGTGATTGACTTGTCATCATGGAAAAGGTCACAAATTTGGACCACTTGTCTTTGTGAAGTAAACATACATAACTCATCCTTGAGTCATCAGTTTTTAAGTGCTTTACCATGAGATAATCAGCAAACATCTGTGTGGCAGAAAAGATTTTTGTGGTAGCTCTCCACCTCTTAACTAAGTGTTGTAAACGTTTGACTATTTAAAGGTCTTGTTTTTACAAAAATGACTAATTTATGGCATTCTCTAGTTCTTGGGTGCTTCTGGATCCATCTCTGCTACAATATCTTACCCATGAATGAGTCAGTGAGTGAATTTCTGGTGTGATGTTACCTCTGTAACCTTACCCTGGAATCGTTTTTTCTGGTCAGAGCAGCTGCTCCTTCTGTGGTTTCACTTGCACAGTTTTCCCATAAAGCATTATTTTTATTAAAGTAGTCATTTACTGTTGAAAATGTTTTTCTTCTGGTATGTCTTTTTGTCTCTATTCATGAAGTAATTTGTTGAGAATGTTTCTCTTCTGGTACATCATTTCTTTGGTGTCTCACAAAAAGTAGTTCTTTGTGCATTTTATTATTGAAACAGAATCTAACAAGTATAAGTTGAGACATGTGAGAAACATCTGTACTTTCTTCCTGTCCAACAAACTTCCCACGTTAGTTCTAGTTCTTGTTTCTTCAGATCTCTAGCAGTGTTTTCTGCATGTTTCCCAACAGTATTTGCTGCCAAAGGAATGTGTTTTACTTTGTCACCATATTGTTTTCCATGTGTAGTTTCAGTCATTTTTACCACAGTAGGAAGAACAAGTGGTCCAGTGGTATGTGGCTTTTTGTCTTTCATCGTTATGTAACAAGTCTCAGAAGAGGCTTTTAAGCACTTTCGTGAAGAGTTCTCTATAACACTGGGTTGATTATGGTATGACTTGAAACAACTTGGGAAAAAATTGTAGAGGTTTGTCTTCATTTCTGGATGTTCAGATTTTCAATGTCTTGCTAATTGAGATAGCTTCATGCTATCATGAGCTAATATCTCAAGGTACAGTATACACTGAGGGCAAGGGTCTTTGTTAATAATCGTGGATGTAAATCCTTGTTTCAAGTTGCCTTCTTGGTAATCTTGATTTATTTTGTGCTCCCCCTCCCCCCAAGTTCTTGTCAGAGCTGAATAGGCTGGCGTTGTTTTTACTTTGTAACGTGCCTGATGAAGAGCTTGCAGTAGTAGGAGTAGAAGTGCTAACTCTGACATTTTCTTGTTTGCTTTTGCTCACATTATCAGAACTGTCGTCAGTCCACAGTTGCAGGAATCTTTTCAAGGCACTTGTTCTCTTTGTTAGGGTTAGTTTAGGTAAAACAAGATGATATAATCTGTCAATCCATCTAAGCGGGCACAGGCAAACTGCAGTGTGTTGCAATATGCTGAAAGTGAGTGAATGAGGGGAAGTGGCACTGTCAGCCCCACTGGGTGGTGGAACACCTGCTCATCCTGCAGGGTACCTCACATGTATCACACGTGGGACCCTCTGACATATGGGCTGAGTGAGGACACTGCTGTCAACCTGTATGTTAAATATTAATTTTATTTTTTAAGGGGGAAAAAAATTACAAAAAGTTCTAGTATTCTCTTCCTGCACCCCAGTGGTTTGTCTCGCACACCTCATAGGGTGCATGCACTTCGGAGGCCACTGATGTAGAGGACTGAAGGCTTGGCTTTTAAATTTGGGCTTCATGGGATTAGGATTTCAAAGCTGGCATTTGGTTGGGAGCATCTCTTTAATGTGCAAGAACTGTGACACTTTGGTGTTTCCAATCTGACAAAAGGTAAATTAATCACAGTCACTTAAAACTTTTGTATGATCTCAAAAAATTCCCTGCTGTTGTCCTTGAAATTAAGTAGCAAATATCCAAGACTTCAAAGATACATTTTCCCTGTGTAGTCTACTAGTTGCTGGAAGACAGATTTTTGAGAGAAATGGTGCTTTCCTGTTTGTGGGTGGTAGGGATCAAAGTGTTCTGAGCATCGTTTTCCACAGTGAGTTGAAAGAGGCGTTAGAAATAAGTACTAAAATTCAGTGTAAAATCTGAATGACGCAAGATGCTCAGGCACAGGAAAAGAATCATCTTATGTTGGTGGGGTTCTCTGAAGTAAAGCTGAATGAACTAATTTTTCTCATTCAGCAGTACTGCATATGCATAGTAGGTATCTGACCAGTTGTGGACATAATTGAAGTTTGTCCTGTGTAAGTTAAGTAAAAATTGTGTTATGCTGCTCCGTTTTCTCTAAAATCATGAGTACCTTCCCTTTCCTTAAGCAGCACTGACAGATTACACAAGTGGAAGCATGTCTCTATAGAGTCATCAGTGACTTTCTCTTTCAAGCCATTCTAGGTCCTCCTTCCAAACAGCATGTTCACCTCTTCATCAGTTTGTTTCTAATACACTAGGCTGCTTTACAGAAGTATTTTTTGGTGAAAAATTGATGTGATGTGTTTTGTCTTTTTAGGTATGAACATACCAAGCCACTAATACAGGAGGAAGTGGCTGATGTGAATCCAGATGCGGAAATCTATCCCTCAGTGTCCTCAGACTTCGAACCGCTCCCTGAAACAGTTGAAGAATTTATTGGTGAGATAGAAGATGAAAACACGGATCTGGCAGCTGCAGGAGTAGGTGCTGAAGACTGGGTGAATGCCGTGGAGTTCGTCCCTGGGCAGCCGTACTGTGGACGTGGTAAGCTGATCATGGGATAGCAGTGGACTTCCATCGTGGGTCAACAGTTTGTAAATAAATGCACATGCAGTGCATTAATCTTAATACTTTTGGGTACAGCTATTCATATTTATTAATCCCTTCAAGTGAGCTTGAATTTTCCAACATGTAGTTGTACTGACTGTTCCACATTGGTTATTATTGCTGTTCTGAACCTGGGTGTACTTAGACAGTCTCTGCGTGACTGTGTTTGCTGTGCTGTGCCTCAGAGTGACTTGGGGGATCTCTTTCTGTCAAGTTTAGTTTGCACATATGATTGGAGAAGATATTGGTGATGCAATTAATATCACTACTCTGGGGAGATAATCTACTGCCTTTGTGTTTTGGGCCAGTTGACTTGTTTTGGAGTGTTTTTGCAATCTTTTAAAGATTTTTCAGTGGAGGTACAGATCCCTGTGGAATCAGTTAAAGCCTAATATTTACTTTCATGAGTCCATGGTGGTTCAGGCCAGAGGCTGAAAATGAATTATTCTAGTTACCTTTCTGAGACTGAACTTGCTAATACTGTGACAGGCCATGATGAGAATGAGACTGAAGAAGCTCATCATATGGGACCAGACAGTTTGAGTAGCATACTTGTCATCTGCTTTCCCTGCAGAAAGGTAGCACAGAGTCTTAAACTTTAGGTGAAAAGTAGGCTGAAGGTGTTTACTAAAACATCATTTCTATTTGGCTCTCTAAAACTGAAGGCCATGAGTACTTCAATAACTGTGCGAATTCAAAGTGGACGCCTTACGTCCAGAAGAGTTCAAAGTTGCCATACAGTGCTCAAATTATGCTACTCTGATTCCACAGCACTACTCAGATTCTCAGATCTGAAAAGAGAATTACCTTCTCAGTGTTCCAGGGTGCTGCTTACAGCCTGCTGCGATCTGATTTGAGGAGGGTGAAGAGGAAAAGAATGGCCAAGTGGCACAGTTTGCTGGTGTCGTTAAGACATTTGATTATGGAGTTGTTTGATGCATGTGTGACTTCTGCATATCCCAAAGGAAGAAAAACTTGACTGCTACCTGTTAATCTGTCACCTTACAGTCAAAAAAGATACAGCTTTACTTGTTGAGACAAAGGATCCCTTTTTTCAATCTTTTAATCAGAACAGTTTAGGTTGGAAAGAACCTCTGCATTTCACCTGCTCAAAGGTTGGCAGGGGCTTTGTTTAGTTGAGGCTCTATCCTTGGAGATGTTCAAAGTGCCATAAGCTCTGGGCATCCTTTGCAGTGTTTGCCTTCTTTCACAAGGAAAAACCTCTTTCCTAGTATGTAATTGGATTTTTCCCTGCCTCAGCTTGCCTTCTGTCTCTTGTCCTGTGCACATGTGACAAGAGTCAGTCTCTCTTCTTGGGCTTCAGCCTCGTTAATGGCTGGGTGGCCCTCCACTGGAATCAATTCATTGCTAGTTTGAACAGCCAGAGATCTTTTAAATACACCTACTCCTTAAAGAAGAGCTGGTGCTTTCTCTGGAATTCCTGAAGTGTAAGGAATTTCAGTTAAAACGTAGTTTAGCTGAAAAAGTTTCTTTTTCTAGGGGATCAGGCTCATTTTTCAGGGAAACTTGTGACAGATTAAGTTAAATAACATTCTCTGAATCTAGTTGCAAATTGTTTTATATCCTTTCAAATTTGATGTATTTTAATGTACAAACATACTCAGCTGTTTCTGTTCTGAATGGTGCCGTGATGCTAATTCCCACGGTGACTTCTTAAAAGCTGTGTTTAAGAAAGCTTTACTGTTCTGAAGCCACTGTCTTTATTAAGCTACAGAAATGAAGAACCTTGCTGTAGTGATCAGGTAGATGTATGTAGCGTGTTCTGCAGTGTAAAGCCTTACAGATTATCCTTGTCAAATGTCTGGAGAAATGTACAGATGCTTGGTAACTTTAAAATGGCACTTATTTGTCAAGGTTAGCTAGAAGCCTGTGTTTTCAGTTGTCTTACTCATGATGAAGATTCAGGGGTGGCAGTTTAACCATGCATAGCTTCTACTATGCGCATCTACCATGCTCATATTCTACTATTAATCTCTGATTTGGGACTAAACCTCGTATCTTGAAGATGACTTCAGTACCAGCAATGATTCTTTTGATGTTCACTCATTTGTTGTACAGATGTGCCACATTTCCATATTTGTTCTGCAGCTACTGCTGCTACATGTACTGGAGTACTGAGGATGAGTAGAAAGGCAGAAATGTAAGAAACACTCAATTAGGTGGCTGTTTCCTGCTACTACAAGATGAATGTATTTGATGCTACAGAGTGTGTTCCAGAGTGGAAGCAGGTGGTGTGTGGATTGAAGGTAACCAAACCAGCATGAATTTAACTCTCTTGAGTGGGAAATGAGCAGTGAGAAGGTGGGAATTGAGTCCACCTGCTGGAGAGCAGTGGTTTGGGAAACAGCAGACAGAACCATAGTGAGTGAATATTTCTCTGAGTGATGTTGGATTTTTAACTACAGAGGCAGTGGAATCTTGGGAATGTCTCTAATTTTGCTTTCAAAGAGGAAGCAAAACTGTAGTTGATACAGAAAATATGCATGCTGTTCCAGCCTTACAGTAAAGAATTTCTTCCTAATTTCTAATCTAAACCCACCTTCTTTCAGGTTGAATTTCAGTTTGAAACCATTACCCCTTGTCTTATCACTACATGCCCTTGTAAAAAGTCCCTCTTCATCTTTCTTGTAGGCCCCCTTCAGGTACTGGAAGGCTGCAATAAGGTCACCCCGGAGCCTTCTCTTCTCCAGGCTGAACAACCCCAACTCTCTGAGCCTTTCCTCATAGGAGAGGTGTTCCATCCCTCTAATCATCTTCATGGCCCTCAACTAGGTAAAAAATCTGTAACAATAGTAACTAAAATAAACACTGGCAAAAGTAATAGTTGAGGGAATAAATTCTGGATGGTAGTTGTGATTTTTGTTACTTCTATTGTAAGTGAAGGCCGTGCATTTCAAATGGGAGGGCAAGTGGGATTTCAGTAAGTACCTATTTTCTTATTATGCTGAGCTACTCAGAAGAGTAGGTAGACCCTAGTATGTGGTTTCTTGTTACTTGTTGGTAGTTCACTAGATCTTAGGGGGAAGAAGAGGTAATGAACATGCTTTAGTGGGCAATCTCTGACTGAAAAATGAGCAGGTTGGCAGGTGACTTGTTATTTTATTACAGACCTGCTTTTGAAACGTGTTTCTAACAAACAGAGTGGTCCAAGATCAGTGTGAGTGACCATTACAGTCAGACATGGCTCAAGAAGCAGACTTGACCTTATTTTGAGAGCTAATTCTTTGCTACACTAATCTTCAATATTTGCTTAATCCCTGGAAACTCTGAGATCTCAGGGACCTGCTTTTTCTCTCTCTATGTCCCCAGATTAACACACTGATACATGCCTAATTTATCTCTTTGCTCCGTGGGGTTGAAAACTGTGCTGTTGTGCAGCCTCATTTTGAGAAGGAGTCTGTCCTTCACTTTAGCTGATCCAAGAATGCTTTTGGTAGTTTCTGCTAATTTCTCCAAATCTAGTGCCTGAACAGCTTCTAAAAGTTATGCTTTGTTACAGCATAGATAACTTGTTACTCTTGCAATAGCTCCTGGTTGCATAAATGAAATCCAGCTGCTGTTCTTACTGGTGTTTTTTCTGCATATAATAGTGCTTTATGTTTATTGCATCTCCAGTTTCACACTGACTGCTTTTGTCTTGTAACTTAGTGATCATCCTGCTGATGTAATGATCTCAAAAGGCCTGTTTGACTCCTGGTGATGCAGACAAGGGTGTGCTTAGGAGGCGCAGGGAGAAGTGTTAAGCAGCAGCTGTCTAAATAGGGAAGAGAAACAATACAGATTTCAATTCAATTTAGAATTAAGTACAGAAATTCACCTGCGGTTTTGCAAAAGTGATGGCCAGCTTAGAATGCAGTGAAAATAGCCTGAATTTCAGTTTCTTAGGTTTATCTGTCTGGGATAAACCTGAGAGATGCATGGGAGTCTAGAAGTGAAAGTTTATTCAGGCTGAACAGCAACCTGCTAATTAACAACCTGCACATAAGGAACTGCTGACGTGGTGTTCCCATACTAGCATTTTATTATGCTGGATACACCTTATCACTCCCTTTATTGGCTGTGTAATTTCTGGGGACAAATACTATTAGCTTTAGCTGATGTGAAAAATTAAACTGAAGTGAAATTGATTCTAGAAGCACTGAGAGATATGTAGCCTTATTTAATTGTTGCTGAACCAGAATATGTATAACAGTGTACTTAAGAAACTGAGGACTAGTCAGAGTTTTCTAGCTAAGTCTAAGCTAGTCTAAGCTGGACTTAGCCTGTAAGTGGATCTACCCTGACCACTGAAGCCTTGATAGCTTTAGTCTTGCTTGGGCTGAAAGATGAAGAAATTGGTCTTGAAACTTCTGGAGTGGGAAAAATAACTGTTAGTTCAGATTGAGGGTGCATGACAATTGGACTGAAAAGAACCTTGGTTGTTTTTATTATTCTCTTTGAATCTTCTTACTCCTGCTCTAAATCTCAACATATTGCTTACTGCCTTTCATTCTGTTCCCAGCTGCCCCTTTCTGTGCTGAAGCACCCTTGCAGGAAATGGTGATTGAGGAAGAATATGAGAAGCAGCAAGCAGACGTGGAGATAAAGAAGGAGCTGTGCCCCTACGCTGCATTAGGAGAATGTCGTTATGGAGAAAACTGCGTGTATATCCATGGGGATGTGTGTGATATGTGTGGCCTGCAAGTCTTGCATCCAATTGATGCTGCACAGAGATCTCAGCACATAAAGGTAAGCAAACAACTGTCTGGTGTTAAACAGCTCCAAGTTATTGCTTCCTAGCTCTCCTCAGTCAATTGTTATTAATTCCCTTCCATTTGAAGGTGTGTGCAGGTCAGGCAGTGAATGAAATTCCGGTTGTAAACTAAACTGTTTCCTGTGATGGTCCTACTCAAAAGCAGCTGGGTTTCCTTATCTGTGCTGGGAGAGCAGTCTGCTTAAAGATCCTAAAGCTTTTTTTCTTTGCCTAGTAAAACTGGATGGTCCTTTAGATTGCCTTTTCATGTTTAGAAGCAAAGTCTGAAGGAAGGAGTTTGAACTCTGAACTGATTGTTCCCTATTTGAGCACATTTTATTTTGAGGATAAAGATTTTTTTCAGTTTAATCATACTCCATTCAGTGTGGAAAAGAGCAGAGTAAAACTGAGTTTAAAAAAACCTGCTTAGACCTCACCAGGTGAACAGCTGTCTCTGTAGTCGTTCTCTTTGTCTCTCCTTTTCAGTCTTGCATTGAAGCTCACGAGAAGGACATGGAGCTTTCCTTTGCCGTCCAGCGTAGTAAAGACATGGTGTGCGGGATATGCATGGAGGTGGTGTATGAGAAAGCTAATCCTAGTGAGCGCCGCTTTGGGATCCTCTCCAACTGCAGCCACACTTACTGTCTCAAGTGCATCCGCAAGTGGAGGAGTGCTAAGCAATTTGAGAGCAAGATTATAAAGTGAGGCACTTTCCCATTTCGATTGTGCTTTGTTACTGTGGAAGAACTTAGTAACTTGTGACAACTTGCAACAGACTTCCAGATGCAGACTGCACAGAGACTGCCTTTAATGCATACTAACTTAGTTTGGAAGTGAAATAATCGTTAGGGATAACATTTACACTCTGATTTGGTTAATACAGTTTAAGTTTACTTCAATGGTAGAAGATAACTGTTTATTTAGTAGCATGTTGTCCAGTGGTTACTGTTTATGTTTTGGACACTCAGGCAGGAATCTAGAAACAGATTAACCAGTTAAGAATGTATGCTACTGAATTTATTACTGCCCTGGAGCATTACTCAGTTGACAAAACATTACTCCATCTAAGGCTGTTCTGAAAAGTACGGAGTTCCAATCAAATAAATACAGGAATCATACCAAAATAAATTTATTTAATCCTAAAGAAAAAGGAGTCTGTGTGAAGTGTTTTTTCAAGCTTTTCTGAGACAAGCTACCATTGCCATTGAGTTCTTGAAGAGACTTTAGGTTATCCTCATGTGTAAGAGAATAGATTGAAAAGGTTGCACAGCAAGTATACAAGTGTAATACCTCTTTAAAGATGGATATGTGCCATGACTTGTTATAAAGGAGGGAGAGCGCCCTGCAATGTGGAGTTTTGCAGCACAGTCTTGTTCATTTCCCAGGTCCTGCCCAGAATGTCGGATCACATCTAACTTTGTCATTCCAAGTGAGTACTGGGTGGAGGAGAAGGAAGAGAAGCAGAAACTCATTCAGAAATACAAGGAGGCAATGAGGTATGAGCAATGCAGCCTTTTGTCAAGTTGAGACTGCAGGCACACATGGAGAAGAAGGGTGTTGATGTAAAGCCCCCCTCACACCTCCTTTCCACCACCTTGTGTGAAGTGCATCTTTGCCTGTCTGCCCACAGATGCATGCAACCACACAGCCCCAAAGCTATTCCTGTGTTCTTTGACCTCAGTCTTTCCCTTCTGTACACAAAATGCTGGTGGTGTAGCCATAAGGCAGTACAAGCTCTTGCACTGCAAACCATCAGTGTCCCTCTGCATGCATTGGCCCAGACATGCTGTGTAATACATTATTTCTGTGTGTTAGTCGTACACTGACAAAATACCTTCAGCTCCTGGTACCTGAGATCCTTGTGGACCTACAGGTAAATGCGGTTCTGAAGTCTGATTGGGGTCTACTCTCAGTAAGGGTTGCAATATTTTCCTTTCCAGCAACAAGCCATGCAGGTACTTTGATGAAGGCCGTGGAAGCTGTCCATTTGGAGGGAACTGTTTTTACAAGCATGAATATCCTGATGGCCGCCAAGAGGAGCCACAGAGACCCAAAGTGGGAACATCGAGTAGATACCGGGTCAGTGATGCTGTTTGTTTGTCCTTTCCATACAGAGAGCATAGCGGGGGGGTGCATTATGTCTTCTGCCTTGAGAAGAGGACAGGGAAATGTTGACTCCCCCCCCCCCAACTTTTGATAGACCTCTCTAATGGTGAATTTGAAGGGATCAGTACTCTGTAAAGTTTGTGAATGCTGGAGGCCAAGATGGAAAGACTAAATTTTTAAAAACTTTGCTTACAACATACTGAAGTAGAAGTGTTGGGCAGCATTAATAGGGGTGTGTAAGGGTAAATTCTACTGGAGGTCAGTATGTCCCTGAATAAGAACTGTGATTTCTTGCCTGTCAGAAAGTACAGCAGGGGCTGAACATTGTCAGCCTCTGGAAAGGCTCCTACTTTGTACCCCTTGGTCACCTGGAGAAATGCTTGTGTTCCGCTTGCAGGCCCAGCGGAGGAATCGGTTCTGGGAGTTCATCGAGGAGCGGGAGAATGGTGATCCGTTTGAAACCGATGAGGATGAGGTGGTGACCTTTGAGCTTGGTGAGATGTTGCTTATGCTGTTGGCAGCAGGAGGTGCCGATGAGCTAACGGATTCCGAGGATGAGTGGGACTTATTTCATGATGAGCTGGAAGATTATTATGACTTGGATCTATAGCACCTGTCAGTGGAGTGTGGACTGTTGTCTTGGCTTCAGGCAGTAGCTATTACCTGTGGTGTTGTGGCAGTGCCTGTGTTTCTCCTAGGCAGGCCGATCAATTCCAGGTGCTGTTGTAATAACTTTTACCCAGGGTCTGTCTCTTCCCATCCCCTCCTCTCCCACCCCAGGAGTGTTGTTTTTCCTCTGTTTAAACAAATAACAAGAAATAAATCTTTAAAATGTTAGTTTTTGTAAAAATAAATTTAACTGTCAAACAGTTAGCTTAGGTTTGTTGCTTCATCTGTGTACCCAACAGAGTTCACCCAGTTCCAGGGTTAAAGTGTTTACAGGACTTCCACACTCATTTTGAAGAGCCCAGATACAAAAATGAGCAGTGGCCATGCAGTGGGGATGTAAATTGGCTGATGGCCCTTATTCTGTCTTTGTACCATTATTTCTGATTTCAGGCCAGATAAAAATACTCTTTCTGGCATCAGCTCCGTTCCAGCCCCCTCATGTACACGTCTTCATTTGTGATTTTGGTCTCTGTTTACTTGCACATTACTATTACTACTGTGTATCCAGAACCAGGTGTGAACGTTCTGGGTTTTTACTGTGTTTAGCATGAAAGGAAAATGTCTTTGTGAAAGGAGAACTCTCTATGTGTATATACCGATAAATGTAGAGTTGGACCTCAAGGATGGGGAGACTCTGTAAGTTAAAAATAACAAAACCATCTTTCATCCCCTCTTGGTGCATGAAGTCTAGCCTCCAACTGGACATGAAACTGGTTTAGTGGTCTCAGCCCAGTCTGTGGCAACAATCTTAACTATCGCTTAACTTGATAAACGGCACTCCCTAATACACCAGCTCTCTTCCATGTGTATGGTTAGGGTTGTCCAGGAGCAGAAATCCGGTTAGCCAAGGTGGGGTCAGAGGAACACCAGAGAGGACCCTTTAGCTTTATCGCTCTGTAAGTTTTAGAACTTCATGTAAACACTTAAGCCGTGAGCTTTGCTAGGAAATCTCTGTTCCTCTCAGCTGCTCTGAGGTTCACGTGCTCTCTGCGGCTGAGTGGGGCAGGTTGCCTGGTAAAGCTGTTCAGTTTATGTGACTTACTGCTTACAAAGGCAGTCATGCAGTTTCTGGCTGTAATTTGCATTGAGAAATTACTTTGCCACCAAAGCCCCAGCACAGGAATTTTAACCTTGCATTACATTATTGCTGTTTTTTATTGACTTGTGGATGCCCCGTGATCTGTTCTCCTGCTGCTCTTGTCCCCTAGACTGCCTCTCCTTTCACTTTTAAATGGAATGAGAAATTGTTCTGAGGTCTATAACGTATTGTTTTGCAGCTGCCTTTTGTAAGAAGCACTTTTCCCAAATAAAAAAAATAAAAAAAATTAAACAAGAAGTCAGTCTGTTCTTTTATGTTTGAAGCTTCTGTTTTTTAGCTTGTGTGTTTCTGTAAACATAAAGGCGTTTGTCACTTATTCTTAACTCCTCTAAAACTTTTGTCACTCTTAATATGGAATTTTACATGTATTTACAAGTATTGTTACAACTTTTCCTGTAGTGTAAGGAACACATTCTGCACAGACAGCTGAGGCAGTGGAAAGGTTGAAGGAATATCTGGGGCCATTAGAGCAGAGATATTGCTTGCTTTCTCAGAAGTGGTTTCTGCACTGCTGTATTACTTCTGTTTGCCCTGAACAAAGCCCCAGTTGCAGTACATGTTCTATCCATAGTTTCCTGTCGTAATGCTGTTGGCACAGCAAGCCTGAGCACTGCTACAGGCCCCTTCCTCTGACTCCCTGTGCTTCTATAAGCCTACGTGTGTTCAGAAAGAAGCATTTTTCTACAGAAAAACCTGAAGTTGGAAGTAAACTAGTAAAAGCACGCTTAGTTTTTGAAGGATATGAATAAGACAACTTTAACTGAACAGACTAAAGCCATCTTTGGTCTGGTTGGTTGGTTTGGTTGTGTGCTGTTTTTCTTTTTCCAGGGGCAAGTAGCAGAGGGAGAAAAGGAGTGGAATTTGAGGAAGTGACACTTAAAACCGATATAGAGAGAAACAGAAAAAATGCAAGCCTTCCTCCCCTGCGTGGTGAACACAAGTTGCTACATCCTGTTGGAAAGCTGCATTAAAACATAAGTTTAACAAAGATGTGTCCTGGTAAGGTGGAAAAAGGTAAAACTTACCAGACAGAGCACACACATGAGGTTTTTTTTCACAAGGGGTGAGAAGTGGTGTGCTTAACTCTGCGTGGGTGTAGATGTGGCACAGTGGTGGATGCTGCTGCTTCTAAAGCTGCTTTCTGTGGGTGTTACAGGGGAGGCCGAGGACACACAGATGAGTGATTTGCTCTGGTGGAGGCTGTTGGGTCCAGCTGCAGGGTGACTGATGTGGTCACGTGCATCGTGACAAGTGGCTCCTGTTGCGCTCTCACTTTGAATCGTGCTGTGGTTCCTGTTCTGCAGGTTCAGGAGCTGCATGTATTTGTCACCAAGCAGTACTGCTGTGTGCCACTTGTGTCTGAACCTTGCTGGTGGGAGGCTTGTTTCCAAGCTTGCTGTAGCATTGTGATTTCTACCCCCCACCCATCCCAAATTGGAATAACTGAAAATAATAGGGCCTTTGAAATAATGTTAGTAGGCTGTTACCTTTTTCCTCTGTAAGATCAGGAATAATTCCAGTAGAATTAAGGCAAACTTTTAATGTAAAAAAATGGAGGGTAACAACTTAGGCTGTGCTATGTTTTCTTCAAGCACATACTTAAAATACAGAAACTGAAGAGGCCAGTCAGAATAGTGTCAAGATGAAAAAGGTATAAAGTCTCCATAACCTTCTACCAGCCAAATCTTGATTTCAGAACAAAAATCTTTGGAAGAAGATGCCTGCTCTCACTTGAAGTGCCTTGACTTTACTCCCTAGGCCAGGATATATAGATTTAGCTTGATACAAAACATTGCCTCTTGTGGTAAGCGCAGAGTAAGCTGCAGCCCATTCTCACTGCTCTGAATGGGATGATACAAGCTAAGAGCACTTGTTACAACCTCTGCTGCTTCAGTTCAAATGGTGGTAGCACAGCTTGCCCTTGACTGTAGCCCAAGGTGGATTGTAATCTTTGAGGGCATGCCTGGTGCATGTAATGAAATACAGAGTAGCTCACCCTGCCTTAGGAGGAAAGTTACGGGGTGTTTCATGTCTGGAACAAAACTTGGGTAGCTGAAATTATTAATGCTGCAGCAGTTTAAAACCAGAGAGCCCATATGTAATCCCCTGGGACTGAGATACAATACAGGACTGCACTGCAGGGATCAAGTACCTACAAAGTCAGTTTAATGCAAGCATTAGAGAGGCATTATTAAACTAGCTGTGGTGAGCCTCACTTCAGGTTAGCAAAAACTAGAGTTAGCAGAGAAAACTGTATAAGCAGTGATATTCATGGACACAGCAGTAGCAAGGAAATGCAGGATTGTAAATATGCTAAGCTCCTGCATCTATAAGTGTGCTGTTTGTCACTTGCTGTCAAACCAGAGTCAACAGCTTGATGTGACTGCATTGACACGTTGTGCAGGCACCTGAGCGCTGATTTTTAGAACAGCAGCATAAGAAAAATACTTCCAAAAAATATTTGAAAGTCCTATTCCTCTGAAACTGCATGTTCCTATTACAAGGTGAAGTACTCTTACGAAAAAGGAGCTCTGGGCATGTCTAAAACTCTTCTCAAAGGGCTCCTGTATCCCAGCGTTGCCTGTTCCAGTTCCTAACACAATTGCATGAGAGTGGTGCTTGAAAATTATTTCAGGAGTCAGTATGCTGAGCAATGACAGTTAAAGCCCACACCCACCTGCAGCCAAATGTGGTGTTCTTAGAGCTGAGACCCATGAAAAGCTGCCTGTTGACAGCCCACCTCTGGAAGGGGCACCTCTGAAAAGCACTGCCGTTTGAGCACTTACCTGGTGGTGGGGGGAAGCTTCACTTTCAATTCCTTGTCCAAAAGCACAGGCATGCACCTCCTTCCTGAAAGAAGGGTCAAGGATAGAGCTCTCCACCTCTGTCAGGGCCTGAAAATTGCTTTCTCTGTCTCCTTTCCAACTATACTTAAACATTAACTAGAACAATTAGATAAGAACCTCAGCTTTTGCAATTAAGAGCCTGTCTCCTGCATATGAAGCAAAGCCTGACCACATAGGCAGTGCTATATGCCTTCCACTTCACTGGGTTGCTGTTATGTTGACTTTCAAACTAGTCAGCTTCTAGGAGGTGTCAGTTTGCTCCATTTTAAAATACTTCTTATTTTTTTTTTTATTATCCTGTTTCACTGGGTAGGTCCTGCTTTAATCTCCCCTGGCATGGCTGCAAGGCAAGTGATGTGCCCCAGCTAAGACTGAAATACTTCCAAATAGCTAAAAACTTAACAAATGAGCTCATCTTCAAGCTGAATGTGCTGGTCCTAAAACTGGAACCCAAGGGACAGTAGTAGGTTTCAGAACAGTGGTGTAAACAAGCCACACTTTGTACAAATGCAATGATGGTAAGTGTCAGGAAGCACACTGAATTTGCATATGATGCTGGGGAACAAAACCATTAATGGGATGTTCTGTAGCAGTTAATGCCACTTTGCCTTGTCATATCTGCGTGTTCCCACTTGCTCTCTGATGGGGAAAGGCAGAACCGCAGAAATTACACCAAGTTTGTATTTTAATCTAGTGGTTCTCACAGTCTGTAATAACATGCCATAGTAAAGGGGTTTTTTTTAAGTTTATGGCTTCATGTATTACCTCATGAATAATACCAGTACCAATATCCTCTCTGAAGAACCTTGTTAGCAACTGCCCGAGCTTGTTCTTCATTCCATCGAGGACAGCTTGAAAAGTGTCTCTGCAGAAACGACTCAGTGTAACTGCCCAAAGGCCGTGTGGAAGATGCCAAACAGAACCAACCAGAAGAGGTCACGCTCCTGGTTTAGTTGCAGAATGTGGAGGTGTCTAAGAACTAGTTTCTTGAAGGAGGAGAAGGGAGCCTGTTAGACCTGTCAAAGGAAAGGGGACAGTGCAGCTCGAGGCACGGTCACAAGCCTGTCCTCCGTGATCCTGTGTTGCACAGCTCTCTGTGGGGAAGAGAACGGCAAGAGCCCTGTAACCTGGCAGTGCTGGGCAGTGAGGGAGGATCACATCAGCCTGCAGAAGTCTCCATACTGAGGGTAAGCAAAAGAACTTCATGCACTAATTGCTCATTAAGGTAGTAAACCCAGTGAACATGCAAAGGTTAAACACTGCCATTAACATAGTAACATCCTTCCTTTAATTCTTGACCAATGAAAGAGTGTAACTGGAGATGAACACAATACTTTTCTATTAGAGTCTTCTGAAAGATACCAAAAAAAAAAAAGATTAATTAATTACTACCAGGAGGAGTTTGGACTTTAAACAGAAAAGAATATTAAGCTTATATTTTGCTGTTTTCATAGTGACAAGAGGAGTAGAAACTAGTTGTTTGGAAGCTTGCTTGCCACTTGGAAAGGTTATAGTATTTACTGTTGCCTAAATGTCCAAACTGAAATGCAGCTACTAGGCTGGTACTGAATGAAGAAGAAATAAGATTTAAAAAGTAAACATCAGAAAGAGGATGTCTTAAGATGAAGCTTTCTCTACAGCAGGCCAAAGGCTTAGAGGCTAGCATGGAGGACTCCTCCCTCAGTTTACACATAGCTGCTCTTTGCATGTGAACTTAGCGAAGAACTTAACCAGAGAAAGCATTAATAATATTAGAAGTATTTCCGAGACTATAAATCAATGATTCATTCTGCTTTATTTTTTGTGCTTCTCAGACAAGATTTTTCAGAAATATTTGCTACATGATTTTCCCTATTTTTCAAGGACTTAGGAAACATGGGCAGACCACCAGTGAGTAAGCCAGCAACACACCAGCCTTCTCAGGGCTGCTTTGAATGTGACACAGACCATATTTTATCATTACAGAGTTTGAGTTGCAGTTCATAGCTTAACAGTAACTGACACACTTTGGTATGGACTGTAGTCAAAAAACTTTCCTCTGTATAATATTTCTTTCCTGCCTCTCCTTCCCTGTTTCCATCTACTGGGAAAAAATTGCAAACAGAATGACAGAGAAGAAAAAAACCCTACATCAACAACACAAAATCCAAAACAAAACTCAAAAACTAAACCCAAAAAACCTCAACGCCCACACCAAAAAAAACCCAACCAAAACCCTTCATTCAAGTTCAGATGCCCAGAAGAAGTGAGCCCTGAGTAACAGAGCCTGCATTTGGGAGGAGCAATCCAAAACCTTCCACGCTGTTCAGTCCCCACAGTGGTAATGTATATGCTCGCCTAGGGCAGCTTTCTGGTGCCCCCCATACCATTCACTTACTGCTCTAACACAAGGTTACCTAATCAAACCATCTTACCCCTTACAGGAGCTTGGATCCATCCTTCACACTCCCTTGGAAATCTGCAGGCATACTCTCAAGCTGCCATTGGCCCATTGCACAAGCTACAGAAGGCTTTTGGTTAAAATCAGCACATCAAAAAGCATGATGAGGTCAGTAGGGAGAAAAGAAAAATAAGTCCTTCCACTGGAAGCTTTGCTTCTCCTAGCAAGTCTATGTAGCAAGATGGAGACCAGTACTGGAAGCAATTCTGACAATTTTTAGGGAGCAAAGTGAAAGGCAGCTCTTCTCACCCCAGGAAGAAGTGTATCGTATTCTGCCTGCCATGGAACCCCAGGGATGTTCTCCACTTACTCTTTCACAAATGTTATTAAGTCCCTTGGGATGAGTGGCTACATGCCTGACGTCAGGACAGCCCCTAAATGAAATTATAAACAGCATGTGTCAGACTTTTTACAGCTACTGGCAGAGAGGAAAGTGCTTGCACTTAGAACCAGCAACACAGCTCAGAAGGGTCAAATTAACACAGCTCTGGTGCAAACTCATCTTCTGACACAGCCAGAAAAACATTCAAAGGTTATAATTAAAGGCAATAGTTTTTATAGTTTTCTTTGATTAAGGCAAGGGCTGGCAGCTTCCTGAGTCCTCTCAGCTCATTGCCGTGTTCAAAGCAACCTGTGCTACCAACAGCAATGATCTCTGAAAATACTTACAAGCCAAACTCCAAGGCAGAGATATCAAGAGAGATGGCTTGAGGCCACAGAGGACACTTTCATCAATTGAATACAATTGCATCAAACAGCTTCAGAAGAATGACAATTTCCAAGCTCTTCCTGAAATTTCTCTTCAACAGGGGCACTGGGCCTTCTCCGCACTTGGACTGGCAATCACTGGCCTGGAATCAAGACAGAAGCTGTTCGGAGGGTTCTCTCCATGAAGCTGTAAGGTATTTCGGGCTATTAGCTCCTTAGCCATTAACATGAACACCTCTTCTATGTTTTGAGCTTCTTTTGCTGATGTCTCCAGTACAGCTAAGAGCCCGTGCTTCTCTGCCAGCGTGCAGGCGTCTTCAAACAGGACCTGGCGCTTATCCAGTGAGTCTGATTTGTTCCCTTAAAAGAAGGCAAATAGGTATTCAATAACTTAGTCTCTCAAAAATTCATCTTTAAATGTAATGGATTAATTAAACTCTGTTAAACAATAGATTTATGTTAGGAGGAAGAGTTACTGGAAAGAACAAGATATGAGCACGTCAGAGCCACACACACAGACTGTGGATCAAAACTGCAGCTAATCATAGGATAGAAAATGGGTTGAAATCCAAGAAAAAAACCTAAAAACCTGTGTTCATCTCATTTAGTGTAGGTTGTGGTGCCAAAGGATTGTTTGAAAGCAACTATTGGTTCTATTCTTTAGTGTTTTTAACCATTTAGTAGCATTTAGGTTAAATACTTGAAAAAATCTTTTAAGATTATGTCAAAAAAGACAATAATTCACACCAGCTGCCTTAATGCTTAAGATATATACTCGTTTCTGCATGTATAGATTAAACTTTTACTTGCAGCACTCCAATCAAAATCTATCAGAAAGTGTGAAACGCCTAAGATAAAATACCTTTGTATATTTAATTAGTTGCAGCGCATGTGGATTTATCAGTTCTGGTACAAGCAGTACCTGGCTGAAGTCTACATTCATAGTTTCAAGACAACCCTTCATCAAATTCATATCTCGAATTTGAAGCGTATATAAGCCAACTCCCCTCCCATTAAGTCCCTTCCAATTTTTCTAACAGGAAAAAAACCCAAGCAAAACCAACAAAACAACCCACCCCACAAAAGAAAACCACAACCCCCCAACAAAGAGCTTGAGGGTGATTTGTCTTCTTAAAAAGAGCCCTCCCTTCTTTCCTCCTCCAGTTCCAGATGGGAAAGTTAGACTTCTTAACCTTAACCTCATGCTAGAAAGGTGTATAACATGCCTAAGTGTAATTACATGTACAAAACTTCTGCCAAAGTAAGTTAAGCAAACAGCACCAGCTTTGGAAGAAAGCACCAAGCTGAATCCTTAACAAAAGCTTTATTTTTACCAATTTCAGAGCTTTTCTCTTTAAAAAACAGTAACAACCACACCAGCCCCCACCACACACAGAGAAGTCTTTTCTTTAGATTTATGACATTAGTTAGGAAAACCCTGCCAAGTTCAGCGCTTTACACCCACCCAGTTCTAAGCACAGCAGTTATAGATGCGGATCAGAATTTGTTATTTGTTTCTTCAGAGGAAGAACAGGAAGAACCACCACAGCCGAAGTAAGTACCGTGCTGGGAGCACAAGCAGCAGCTTCTGTCCCAGGCCTTTTGTGCCGCGGGGCTCAACCTGCCCGTCCTCAAGAGCCAGTCTGGGCTGCTGTGGCTGCATGCAATGCTCTCAGCACAGCGCCACAGCGCAACAGGCAGAGGCAGTGGAATGTAAATAAATCCACTGTCATTTTACTACACCAGTTCTCTCATTTTCAGCTTCTTCCCTGGGGGAAGGAAGAGCAATAACAACCTGAAACCAAGAGGAAGGAACCATGCTGCTTCCTACCAGCTCCAGTTCTCAGCGATTGCTTTCCTCAAGAGGCAAAGTTTCCTGAACACTAGTGGAATGCAAGCAGACTACTTCATGCCCTGCAAAAGCCATTTCCCCATCTATTGTCTTACCTGATCGGCATCCCATTACAGAGCAATGCGCATGCATAGCAAAAGAACAGAGAGGAAAGATGAGAACCAGGAGTTGTGTTGCTCTGTGCATTCCCCTTCAGTCTTGAATTACTGAGCCGCTACATTCCTGTGCATCAGGAGTATAGGGTCAGACTTACTGCAGTTCTAACCTCAACAAGGCTGTCCCTGTCTCGATCCTGGCAGCAAAGCTTGTTGCGTTATTTCAACAGGAAAGAAACAAGTGAAAAAAGGTGTTGCTATCTGCAGTGGGTTTGGTCCTGTCAGGACCAGGCTATGACTTTCCTCTTTTTTTTTTTTTAAGCTTAGGTCACATTGATACATTTTCTGATCTTCTTTAATTAGAACTGGATTCTTTCTTAATGCATAGTTTATAGATGCTTCAGGTAGTGGGGGAAAGTGAAGGAGATTTTATATTCACGTTAAAAAAGCTACGTAACACAATATTTAAAATTAAAGTCCTACCAATTAACATCATGACCAAGTTTGCAGCACCATACTTTTCAATTTCATGAATCCAGTGAGGAATGGATTCAAATGTGGACCTCCTAGTAAGGTCATAGGCAAGGATGGCCCCATGGGCACTCCTGTAATAAGACTGGGTTATTGTCCGGAAGCGTTCTTGGCCAGCTGTGTCCCACACTTGGATCTGTAAGAGAAAGGACAGAAGTTGTAAAGGCCAATGAATGCCACTTCCTAGGTGTCTGCCAGCAGCATCCACGCTTTTGAAACCCCTTGTCTAGACGACAGCCAGACCTGCCCCAGCTCACTCTGCTACACCATGTGTGGCTTTGCCCTCTCTGGATCTGAAGAGACATTTATGAGTCTGTAAAGTCAATCTACACAGACCAAAGAGGTAAGGTAAGGGTAAGCCCAGCTTTGTAAAGAGGCCAAGAAACCCAGTTTCAACAAATGTACTAAAAGATGTAGAGTATTACAGCCTTTTAACAGGAAAGGAAGTAGAGCAAAGAAGCCCTGATGCGGGACTGGGCAGAGCAAATCTATATAAAGGGCGGGCATCTGAACTTCCATCTGCACGCAGAGGGAAATTTTAGCTGACCATTTCTTCTGGTGTGCTGTCTTGGAGCCCTTTGTCCCTCAAATTAAGCACATATCAAAGTGAAGCCTTTGCAAATTAGAGGGTTTTCTCTCCTCGGCGTCCCAGCTTAAAGTCCCTACATCTCTGAAGGAGACAAGAGACATTCCTCCAAAATACAGCAGTCTTCCAAAGAACTCCCTGCAGGCAAGGCGTCAGCCCTCTCCTCAAGTAGACGCAGAGAAGTCACGAGAGCAAGCATGTACTCAAGTTAGGGTGACTGCCTACCCCAGGGCATGCTCCTGAGAGAAAACTCCCTTGGAAACACCCCTAGTCAGAAAGGCAGCCAGCTTTTGTCAGCTGCCTTCATTAGGGCCGAGCAGGAGATGCTGTGCATCCCACCACTCCCCGGCACCCGCATGGGAAAGGTGACAGGGCAAAGGTGCTGCCCACCAGAGTCTCGGGCTTCCTCCCGCCACGGACCTTCACTTTCTTGCCGTCGATGTCCATGGAGCGCACGGTGAAGTCGACGCCGATGGTGTTCTGCTGCTTCTCGTTGTACTGCCCTGTCTTGAAGCGGTGCACCACGCAGGTCTTCCCCACGTTGGAGTCCCCGATCAGGATGATCTTGAACAGGTAGTCGAAGGCATCGTCCGCGCCGGAGCCGGGGAAGGGCATCGCGGCTCCCCGGAGGGCCTGCGGCGGGAGCGGGGCGGCGAGGGGGAGGAGGAGCCGCGGGCCCGAGGAAGGAGCCCCCGTCCCGCCGCTCACCTGTCGGCGCGGCGCTGCCGGGACAGGTACGCCCGCTTCGCACCGCCCCGGCCCGGGGCCGGCGGGAGATGTAGTCCGGGCCCTCCCCTGCCCCGCCCCGCCCCGCCGGCCCGGGGGGCGCTGCCGGCGCCGCTCGCTGCCCGCCCCCGGACGGGAGGCGGGCAGGGCCCTTGGGCGGCGGCCGGGGCCGGACTACAGCTCCCGCCGCTCTGCGGGGCCGCCCGGAAGGGCCGCCTCCCTCCCGCCGACTTCCTTCGGCCGCGCCGGGCGCCGAGCGAGGTACGCGGAGCCGGGGGCTCCCCGGGGCGGTGGGGGGCGGTGCAGTGGGATGCGGTGCCGCGGGATGCGGTGGGGTGGGATGCGGTGCCGCGGCGGGGTGGCAGCGGTGGTGGCGGAGCCGGAGCAGGGGGCGGTGCGTGCCCTGCGCTGCCCGCTCGGCTCCGCTCCTCGCCCCGCTCGGACGTGGCCGCTCCGCCGCCTGCGCGGGGGCCGGGGCGGGAGGAGCCGCGTCCTGCTCGGCCGGGCGCGGGGGATGCGCTGCCGGGCTGCGGGCGCTGCCGCCGCTGCGGATGCGCTGCCAGGGCGGGCACGGCAATCGGACCGTGCTGGCGCCCTCCCGGTGCTCGGGCAGCCCCTGTTCTCCCCAGACAGCATCCGGCTGGGGCTCCGGGGTGGCGGGCGGTCTGCTGGTTCTGCCTGCGGAGGGCCCTGTGTGGGTTTGGGTTTGTGCTGCCGTGCTTCTGTCTGTTTGGAAAGATGGCGTAAGAGTAGGAGGTTTTGTTAGTTCGGGTTTAGTTTACTTATTTAATTATTTTTATGTAATTTTTAAGAAAAAAATCCGTTTGGTTTGCACTCTGTTAGTCCCAGGAATGTGAATGCTAGTCTTTCCTGCCGGCTTTGGGGGACGGCAGGGTAATATTAAGGAAGTTTATTTTGAACTTAAGGTGTCTTACTTTGACTTTAAGTGAAGGGATAAGAGAACGAAGTGGGAAGCTTAACAAATAAGGGTGAAAGCTTAACAGAAGCTTACTCAAAATATTGGCTAGCTGAAGATAAATAGTGCTAAACAGACAAGGTAGTCTTAATACCCTAAAAGTGCTCCACTTCCTTTCTTAAAGGCTTGTGCTTCATTGCCTTGAGTTCTATGGGTTATCCTGCTGCCTAGTTTTTGCTTCTCCTCCACTACAAACTTACTGCGGTGTTCTCAGAATATTTAGAAGACTAATTTTTGAGGATTAACCTCCTAGTTGCATGCTTTTCTAGCCTAGGGAGAATGCCAGTTTTGAATATAGAAAGGACAGCGTGAAGAAAAAGGGAAAACAAAATCTTTCACGGTCATCTCTACACTGTGAAAGTGTCCTGTGGCAGAAGGGCTTCTGAAAAGCTAGCTGAGACTGAGAAGCTCTGAGAAACAGATCATTTCAATAATAAATGCTATAGAATGATAGGTGACTTTAAGGTCAAGCTAGGTCTTAGCTTTAAAAGACTCAATATCTTGGACAAATAAGATCTGTATTTGCATCTGTTGACTTGAAGCAAGTAGTAAATCTTGTGCTCCGGGCTGCAAACTGATTACCCAAGGAGGGAACTTTTCCCTGCAGTGTTGCACAACTGGCAGTGGTTTGCTTTCCTCAGGAGAGCTCTGTTACCTGCTGTTGCCTGGTGGGAGGGGAGGGAGAGGCAAGGAAGAAGAACGAGCTCTTGTGTTTGACCAGCAGACCGTGTGGTTCACAGGCCCATAAGGACAGCAGTGCTGGGAAATTGGAGTGCTTTGGCTTCCCTTCTCTTCTTCATGCAGCTTGTGTGGCAGACAGCCCTGAACAGTGCTACCTGAAAGGGAGCAGCACCATGTGGTACTTGTGTAGGTGCTGAGTTTTTGTTCACTGGTGCTGAGAAATGATCTGAGACCTCAGGGGGAGGGTAGCATCGAGCCTACTTGTGAAGTTACCTCTTCCTGGGCTAGCCTTGCCTTCCCACAGCTCCAGCTGTAGGTGCTTTTTTTCTTCCTCTGTGCAAACCCAAGCAATCTAGAAGCATGTCCCTGCAAGGAGGTGCTGGCACACCAAGGTGCTCTGTGCTAGCTGGAGCAGTGGCAGCGTGCCTCAAGTGCACCTGGGCTGTGTAGAGGCAGGTCTTGTGCAGACTTGCTGTGTTTGTCTTGGATGAGAATAGAGGCATTCAGGTGTGGTGTAGGTTAAACATGACTCCAGTGTCTCAGAGCTGTTGCAGCTGGATCCATGTTACTCAGAGGATCTCCGTGCCATACTCTGTTTTGGAGGTCAGATGTGGTTTCAGTTTCCATGATGGTTCATGTCTCCAGTAGTAGCTGTCATCCTTTTGTCAATCAGGCTCACATGTTTAGAGGACAGGAAACGTAGACTTCCTGCAGTGAAAGATGTCTTGATGAAACCTTTAAAAGCTATTAGAAGGAAGAGCAGAAAGCCTCTGTGAAATACACCATTTTCAGCAGCAAAAATTTGGATGAGACTGTGTCTGGGCAGTGACTTCTGATTTCTCCAAGTGAGGTTATGAAGCTGAACTTGAAAAATCTTCTGTCAGGTTTACAAATAATTACAAAAAGCACCCGTGGATACAGAAGAATACAAAGGCTCTATATTATTTCAGTGCTGGGGGGGAACCAGTTCAGTTTCAGTTCCCTTGGGGGAACAGGTGTCATGCATTATTTTACCTCTCTTCAGCTTCCAGAATGCGTGGTGTTTGCATGTCTTCTGAAAATGCAGTTCCCACCAACGGATTTGTCCCGGTGTCTCAGGCCAGTGAGTGCTGACAGGATTGAGCTCTGCCTTCAGCAGCAGCATCTCTCTCTGCACTGCTCTGTCTGTCACATGGACACAAGCCTTTGTGTAGCTGCTTTTGATCTGTGGTAGGGAAGGAGGCTGAAAAGGATCTCTACCAAGAAAACAAAAGGCAGCTGTGGGGGGAGATTCACCACCTCGCTGCCCAGTGGGGCTGTTTGCCAAACTCAAGTCGGCAGAAGTGGTCCCCAAGCACAGCTTGGGGAGTGGAGTAGTGTGACATGAACCAGCGTGAAGAAACTGTGTGTCTGTCATAGCCTTCCCTCAGTACTGATAACTTCTGGTTATGTGGAAGTTGAGGCAGATGTCACCCGTGCCCTACAGGAAGGTACGACTTGCCCTGTGCTGTACTAATGAGTTAGTGACAGATGGAGCTGTAATGTCAGGCTTGAGAATAAATAGGGAGGGAGTCTAGCTGTTGGATTTCAGCACTGTCCTCACAGTTACTTTCTGTTTTCTGACTGTGCAAGTCCACTCCTGGCTATATTCTTTCAACAACGTCTTAACAAGGCAATTAGATCCCAGAGCATTCTTCACCAGCAGCCAAACACTGCTCTCATGACTTCATCACCAGTCTATGGCCAGACAGGTAGTGGTGGAAAGCTGTCTTATTTATGACCACTCTGTAGTTTGCTATGTGTGTAATTGGTGCAGGATGGTCTTGAATGTGAGAATGATGGAAATTGGTAGATCCAGGGGGGGGAACCCCTTTGGTGATGGGCACTGAAGAGGTATAGCTAGGAGAGAAACAAAAAAGAAGTGGGCTGGGAGGTGACCATGAGGGCACTGAGAGAATGGGAACAAAAAGACACCTTTAGGCATAGAAGGTGTTGAGGAATGTACAAGTGATGAGATGAGTAACGGTGTGAAACAAATTGAGAAGGAATGGCATAGAGTTGTTCCTTCTGAATTCCGGCTGTTTGGGGAACAAAACTGTGCTTCATACATGTGTTTTAATTCAAGTATAATTTCTTTTCTCCTCTCTTCCCACCTTCTTCTGTTTTAAGTGCAAAGAAAAATGACCTAATCACCATCCAGCCCTTGTGGCCAAGGCAGGAGCAAGGGTAGGCCTGCCAGGAACATGGCTTTGCCTGGAAGCTTACGGAGGCAGCCTGTAAACAGAGGCCTTGTGTCCCATTGCACCCACCATCATATTGTTGTGTTCCTGCTGACCTTCTTCAGGTAGGTTGAGTGTATCTCTGCACAGAGAAGTGTTCATCTCACTGAATATAGGGAAGTGAGAGCATGTCAAAGAAGAAGAATGAAGGTAGGGAAGTAGTCTTAACCTTTGGGTTTGAGCCTTGAAAACGAACTTATAAACTCATTTTGCCAATCAGTCTGGATTCATGCAGTTATAGAGGTAAGGGTGTTATGTCCCTGGGGAATCCAGCCAGCAAGGTGAGGCTGGCTGTGCCTAACCAAGAGCAGTCTGTTGCAGAAGAGTGAAATCCATGTCTTCCCATAATTTGGGGGTTCCCACTGCTGGCTGCTATGTCCAAAACTGCCAGTGGTCTGCTATGCTGCCTGCTGAGACAGTGTGTATCTGTATTTGATACCCCACCCTTTCCCACTTGACTACCAGAGAAGATTTGGCCAACCTGTGTCTTGTGTGTTTTCTGGCAGTTATTCCCTGCTCCATGCTTCCAGAAAGACATTCAGTAATGTCAAAGTCAGCATTTCCAGCCAGTGGACTCCCTCCTGCCTTAACAGCACGGCCCCTGAGCTCCGGCCATATGAGGTAAGGACATAAGGGATAGGGAAGTACAAAGAAAGATGGGTAACTTCCAGTGTGCTGGAACCTGTGAACTTGTGGTGCCCAAGAGGCCCCTTTAGGTGTCTGCTGGGAACACTTCTTGGAATGGGAGCAGAAACTTCAGGTGTTTGCGTTGTAGTTTTATGGATCATCAGGTGATGGTGAAATCTTTCCTAGTGTTCCCCAGAGAGCAACTCCTCAAGAAGTTACAGTGTTCCAATGGAAATGAGGACACCAGCAGAGTCCTGTAATAGCCAGCAACATGAAGGAGGGGGAAAGAGGGACCCTTCCTCGGAAGTGTTGGAGGCAATAAACCGAAGCAGTTAATGAGCTTCCAGAGAGTTCTGTGAAATCCTGGCTGTGCTTTCTCTGTGGCTGTGGTGCTGCTACCACCCTGTTAAAAGAATAGCCAAACTAGGAGAGAAGAAAGCTATCTGAGGGTGCTAGCTGCTTGTCCTAAATTGATAGGAAGGATGACATTTTATCTTGTATCTAAAAGGTCTGATTTCCAAAAATGCTGAACATCCAGTACCCCTTGTCTGTAAAATCCTAGATTCAGTGAAAGCAGTGGGAGGTTTGGCAGTGTTTGCCTGCAGGAAAGGAAGATGTATACTGCTTGGTTCTCACAAATGGGAATGCAGGAACTACCTCCTGGCTCCTACCTGTGGTGTTTTTGGGGCCATTCTTGTTTATGGTAATGCTATGTCCTGAAGCTTTTGAGAAGTGGAAGAAATCGTACATTAACAGCATGGTCACAGGCCACGAGATGTGTTAGAGCAGGGAGCTCTAAGCCAGTTGCTTGAGTGTTTGTATTAGAAATCATCAGTTCTTTGAATGTTTGACAGAAGGATGATAAATGCTGACTTTTTGTGACAAGAGAAAAGAGTAAATTGTGCCTGAAATGTGTTGAGGATTTTATAGTATGTCCCAAAGGAGTGAGCATCTCAGGGATGCCAAATTGAAACACAAGGTGTTTATATTTAGTTCTTTAACTGACATTCAGACAACTAATACATCTTGGAAGCTGTTTTGATTTATTTTTTTTTTTATACAGAAGATTTAGTGCTTGCTGGATGTTGAGGTGCATGTGTCTGATCAAGAAAAGTAGTCAAAGCAATCCCTTAGGTATCAATTTAGGTTACATCTTTTAAACTAAGTGGATGTGTAATTAGTATTGTCTGTACATAATGTTCTCCTGGAGAGATAGAATCAAACTAAAACTCATGACATTTGAGTTAGGTACATCCATAGGTCAGGTTTGGATTGGGTTGGTTGGTTTTCTAATTTGGGCATTATGATAAGGGAAGAAAACTTTGTTTTGATTAACTCTATTCAATCTCTAAGTTATCCTCAAAGCTTGCTATTTTCAGCTGATGTCACTAATCTTTGTTTGGGGACAACTGAGTCTTTTTTTTTCCCTTTTTTTGATCAAATTTAAAATAAAATGAAACTCAGGGGTAAGCACAAAAACTAACAACATTAGTGACTGGAGTTTGTTGTAAATAGTTTCCAACCAGTCTTTTTCTTCCCCTTGTTCCTTTTGTGTTCTTTCTTTTCTGTTTGTGGTCTGTCATTTCTTATTATGGCTGCTGCCACAAATACTTTAAGAGAATTATTCATTTAGTGAAGACAGCAAGATAAGTACAGAAGAGGTGCTGCACATAAAACAGAATATGCCTTTATTGTATTATTCATTAAGATGCTCATCAGTGTTTTAGAGTCAGAAGCTGTCTAACATTGCACGCTTGTTAGAAGTAGGGTTTGCTTTGCCAGTTGTTTGCCTTGATCCAGGTTGAACAAGCATTTCTTGCTGTTGGTTTGTTCACTTGCCTTTTAGAAGTGAAGCAAAGTTGGAAGTGGACGTTTTCTGCAGTATATAATGCCAGAATTGTTCCTGATTTGATAATTAAAGTGTTGGAGGAATGGGCCAGATGCTGTTCTGCTTCAGAGTTCGGATTTCCATTGAAATAGTGTAGGATGAGCTCCACCTCTTCCTGTTTACCTGTTAAAATTTTCTCTCTGTAGCTCTGGAACAGCAACCGGTTATTTCCAAATCAAGAAGAAGCAACTCTCTTCCTGGGGACATTGGACACTATCTTCTTGTTTTCCTACGCTGTGGTGAGTAAAACTAATGCCAAGCTGCTAAGCTTTGGTTGAATCTTAATGGGAAGATCACACCCACATAAAAAAGCTTAGCTCAGAGGCATATTTTTTTTTTCCCTTCAGCTTCTGTTAGTTCTTCCCATGCCTGTCACCCATGTGAAGATGCTTTTTAACAATCACAAGAGAAATACTATCACTTCAGAAGTTCTTACGCACCTGTTACCAGGGAGTGGGAGGACTAGTTCTGTCTATCCAAGCGTCCTCAGATGAATTTTTTAAACAAGAAATGTAATGAACAGCTATGAGCAGGATTTCTTTGGCGGCAGAAAAAGTGGTTAGAATGAAACTGTAGGTTGGTGTAACAGCAACATTTGGATCAGTGTGACCCTTCTTTGTCATTTTAATTCTTACAGATATCAGGTGCAAATCTTCTGGCTTTGTTTAATGCTGTGTTTTGTTCTTAGGGTCTCTTTGTCAGCGGCATAGTTGGGGATCGCCTGAATTTGCGCTGGGTTTTGTCTTTTGGCATGTGTTCCTCTGCTCTGGTGGTAAGTTGGACATAGTAGTGGGATTTAAAGATCTCTCTTAGGATTTCTGGTTAGGGTTTTACTTTAGGGGAGAAGAGGCTCTGTTTCTGTGTGAATTGGCTCATGAGCTGTAGCTGGACCTCAGCGGTCTCAAAGCCTGTGGGCAAAACTTGGTTCTGGATGCATGTACTGCATTGTCTGAAGCACAGACCTATGCTGGATGACTCACCTCTTCCTGAAATATCTATTTCTGGATACTGTGTCAGAAGGAAATTCTTAACTTTGAGGCACTGTCTAGAGACTTAATGAACAGCTTTTGTTCCAGATTGGTGTATTTGGGCTTTGCGGGACTGTTTTCTAATATAACTTAACCTCTTAGCCCACACATGTTGTTATCTTTGCTTCTAAACACAAACTTTGTTCTTTAAAGGACATGCTAACAATACCAAGCATTCATTTACTTATTTTATAATTGCTAGGAGGGCATGTATCAAAAAAGAATGTCTCCTTAAAACAAAAGGGTATTTCATCTTGAAACCATTGCAGATAAATGTGAATCAGTTTTATCTCATGGTGGTTTTCTGGTTGTTAAAGTAGTGCTAAGATGTGTGGAGTCTGTTTGATTTACCCAGTTGGCTGCAAACCCCACTGTGGCCTGTTGCACTCTGCAAACACATGACCACAAATGTGCATCAAGCACAGTGTGCCACAACGTGTGTTTATTTTGGCTACTTTGGGTTGGAGCTCTTAGTAATTTGAGACCTGGCTGTAGTATTTGTGTTAAATTTTGCGAAGATAAATGACTGCTGAGGGTTCTGTGTTTGCACAGAGCCTCATGGAATCAGGTGTCAGTACCAGGGCAGATAAAGAGGCTACTGTATTTTTAGTGTTGTTACCAAGAGTATTTGTCTCTTTCTTCTCCTCTCCCATTGTAACTGTGCTGTTTAGGAAGACAAAAGTTTTCTGGAGAGGAAGTTCCCTGACAGCACAGTTGTCTCTGGAGCTGTTTGGGCTCTGAAGCTGGAGCTGTGGTGGCTCAGCAGAGGGTGCTCTTCGCTCTGCACTGTGTCTCAAACAATGACAGGCTGCCCTCTGGCCTGGGCCCTGCATGGGACCAGCTCCCTGAAAGGTTGTTGCTTTTTTTAGGCCCCAACTCCTGCCTGGCTTTCAGCAGTAGCCTGAGAGTTTCTTCTCTGTTTCGCCTCCCCCCTCCTCTGTAGGTGTTCTTCTTTGGCACACTCACAGAATGGCTGCATTTCTACAACAAGTGGTTCTACTGCTGTCTCTGGGTTGTGAATGGCTTGCTGCAGTCCACTGGCTGGCCCTGCGTGGTTGCTGTCATGGGAAATTGGTTTGGAAAAGCTGGGTAAGTTAAGTTTTCTTTAGTGACTCACACGAGTAACAGATTGAGCTGAAATTCTTAAACCTGAAAGGCCAGCTGTTAGATCATAATTAAAGTTGGGTGGGATAAAATTTTTTTTTCTCTCTCTTTTGCGAGTGTTAAAAGCACAGGTTCAAACTTCAAAAATCCCATAGTGCAGAGTGACTGAATTTGATTTTTCATACCAGTGGAAAATTGTTTCTGTCTCCTTACCACTAAAGAGATCAAATGGAAACTGGTTCATTGTAGGTTCAACTGTCACTTTGGGACATTGCAGATGAGCTCTATGCATAGCTAGAAGAGAACATTCCTCACTTATCTATTTGGTACCCCCAAGCTGTTATGTGTTTTGTTTTAAATGAACTTCGAGTCTCTTTGAAGTGAATTGGGAAAATGCTGTAACTTTATTCATAAGTTAAAGTTCACTTGAATGTTTTATCTTTGTCTTGTTCCTAATGTCATCTCTCCTCACATTGTTTCAAATTTTTTTTTCCCCTTCTGCAGGAGAGGTTTTGTTTTTGGACTCTGGAGTGCCTGTGCATCCGTGGGAAATATCCTTGGGGCATTCCTTGCCTCCTGTGTTCTCCAGTATGGCTATGAGGTAGGTATTGCTGTCTAGCTTCTAGCTACGCCTGCATGTCTGATTGGGTTATGAGACACTAGTTTCTTACCTTGTCTTTGGGAGATAACAGGCCTATGTGTCCGGTTTCATCTTCCTGAATTCTGTGGAGGCAAGCAGTAGGCAGCATCGAAAGGCTGTTCCTTTGTGACTCTTCCAAGCTGGGAGAAACAAGCCTGAGACTTCTCTGTAAATGGGACTGATGTTACTGAAGAGCTCTAGTGTCACAGTACACCCTCTTCTGATTTGCGTGGCTTGAAGTGCTCTTCAGAGTCATCCCTCACAGGTTCTCACTTAGCTGGAGTCACTGCTGCTGGAATGGCACAGCTGCTGTCTCTGGGAAGAGGCCAGGCACGCGCTGTGTCGCCTGTGGCTGGCAGGCAAGGTTGAGTCCAGGGAGTGCAAGTGAACCAGCACATCTCACAGCGTGTGACCTGTGGGGACAGGCTGGCAGAGCTGAGCGTGTCATTCTGGACATGAAGAGGCTTAGGGTACCAATAGCAGCCTTCCAAAGCCTGGGAGAAGACTGCTGAGAAATCAGACCCAGACTTTTCCATGGGTTGCACTGTTAGAGAGGGGAAAAAGCAGTGGGTATAAAGGGAAGGAGGGATGATTCCAACTGGGCGTTCAGAAAACTATTTTGCTATGAAGTGTGTTAAGCATTGGAACAAGGGAACAGAGCCTGGAGGATCTGTCTTTGGAGGATTTCAAGACCTTATTGAACAAAACTGAACAACCTGGTCTGAATTTGATGTTTGACCCTGCTTTGAGCAGTCCTTCCAATATAGCTGGATCTCTCGCTGTGTTGAGTCAGCTCTTTCCTCACTGCTGTCACCTCAGTACACTAAAACAGCTGTCTTTCAGCCTAGATAGGGCCAAATCTGTTCAGGAGACGCAGAGATCACTTGTTTCCAAGTTTTATAAGTGCAGTCTGCATTGCCGTAGCTGTGTTTGCTCTCTGACAAGGTTGGAAAGTAAAAAGAAACCCTCGTTAGTCAGGGAAGCCTGTGTGACTGAAAGTGCTTTGAAAAAGAATCTTTTATTTATTTCTCCTCAGTATGCTTTCCTGGTGACTGCCTCGGTACAGTTTGCTGGAGGAGTCATTGTGTTCTTCGGGCTCCTGACGTCACCGAAGGAAGTGGGTGAGTGGAAGAGAGCTGTACTGTTTCAGTCCCCTCACGGAAAGCAGATCTGCAGCTTTCCATGTAATACTACTAAAAGCTCTGCTCATTCTGACAGTACTTATCCTCAGGGCTCTTACAAAATGGTGTTGCACTTCAGTGTATTTAGTGGAGCAAATGCTTTACTCTCCCCTATCACACTAAATGCCACCATGCATCCCTCATATAGAGTCTGGATATTTTTTAAAGCGACAGAAAATGGCCTGGCTCTAACCTCTCCATTAGGATGTGCCTAATTATCAGTTTTTCTTCACCTAAAGAAGCTGCAGACAAACTGATAACTGGCTATTGTAGGAGAAAAACATGGCAAGCCATGCAATAGGAAGGGAAAATAGTTTTCATCTTCAGGTCTCCCACAGCCAGTTAAATAGCTCCAGGGTTGGACGTGGTCCTCTTCTGAGAAGGTGGTAGGCAAGTCAAAGTGTAACAGGAAAACAGAAGAATGTTTGGGCTTTGTCAGGGCCGTGGAGGAGGTTTCCCAGGCGCCTGCAAAGGCTATGAAGTTGGTAGCACTAAAGCTACCATAAAGAGTGCTCATAAGAGTGCTCTGCGTCCCAGGAAGCACAGTGCAGTTTCCAGGCCTTCCACTCCAGTGGAGGCATTAACAGGCAGCAGCTGAGTACACTCAGCCTCCACAGTCAAGGGAAGTGGTATCCAGGAGCCAGGTCTGAGGATCCCAACCACTAAATAAGGGGGGAAATGCACTAATTTGTTGTGTCTTCCAACTAATGGCCAGACACTCAGAACAGACAAAGCCGACGCCAGGATCAGACAATACTTTCAAGAGCGCTAGAAGACAAAGGGTAGAAACTGGCGGCACTGCAGAACACCATCTAGAAGAGTTTCTAAGCCAAAGGAGGATGGAGGTATGGGAGAGCAAGGGAATTGCTGGAAGGTAGAATTTCTTAAAAAGAAGTGAGCATAGCTTTAGAGTGGGGAGAGGGTGAAGAGGCTGTGGTCCGTTTTTCCTGTTGCTTATCCCTTGTAAAACTTAGGCCTCCCTGAGCTTGGAGCAGATGAAGATGCCGTTGTGGAAGAAGATGCCAACAGACCTTTAATGGGCAGTGATGACGCAGATGATGATGACAGGAATTACTCTATTCAAGCAACTGACACTGACAACCAGCCGAAGGCCATTGGATTTTTCCAGGCTTGTTGCCTTCCTGGAGTAGTACTGGTGAGGACACAGATTCTTGAGTGAAGGCTGACCTACCTGTTCAACATAAAGCTGACTTTTTGTGCTGTTGGCATTCATTGATGTCATTGTTAGAATGTTGACCATATGTTGTAGTTGTTGACATCTGACTTCATATCCTGTTAAAATCTTGGGGTTGGGCCTGTTGTCCTTGTGCACATGGATTATAATACTGTCCAGGTATGTTGGTTGTGTGTTGCTCCTCCCATCAGACCCCTGCTTCATGGAGGGCATGTAATGAGCCAACAAAGGGCAGCAGAGATCCTGCTCTTTCTGCTGTGGATTTCGAAGGGAGGCCATGAGCAAAGGTGGCTGTAGGATGCTTTCTTGGTAAGGCAGATACTTGCCCTGAGGATTGGGGTTCTCACTGTTAGCTGAGCATCATACAGAGCTCTGTGGTGCTGATATTGAGGTTTAGGGTTTTTTAGTTGCCTTAAAGCAGAAAGCTGGCCAGAAAAGCCTGAATCAGCATGATGTAACATCTGGCAAAGAATGGAGGATTTTATAAACAGCTGGAAGTAAGGCCTGGTGATGCAGTTTCAACATATCCTTCTCCTGTCCCTTGTGTGAGAACTTGTACTTCTGCATCAGCAGTATTGCCCAATTCATGGATTTGATTCAGTTGAAAAATTAACCTGTCACTAAATAAACAATATTAACTTTCCACAGCAGTGGGCTGTGGTTCCCCTGAGTGCTAGAACCAGTACAAGGAAGGGGGCAGGGTGGCTGACTCAGTAGTACAGTGTGAACTGTCCACATTTGGTCATGAAGCAGAATGACTAGAGTTGTCAGGCACTCTTAATGAGTAAAGTAACGGGTGGATTGTCAGTGTTTTGAGTGCAGGACAACCACAGTTCTGCTGTTAAGACCTGTTGTTTGAGGGATGGCAAAAGAAAGCAAACCCATTTTGAGTTCCTTCCTAACACGGCTAAGTGCCTTATGCAAAATTTCTTAGGGTGGCATCTGCATTAGTTGATGTGTGACTTTTCTCATTGGCTGGAACAAAAGAGAAGAACAGCAACTGAGGTGGCTGATTTTTGTACGTTGGATTTTGAGGACGTGTTCTGCACCCTAATCCAGCAACCTGAACACCTCTGAGTCCATGAGTTTTAGCTGATGTCAGATTAGTGCCCAGCCAAATCAGGACACTATGTCAGACTGGCGAGAGACCAAGGAGCTAAGGAGAGACTGAGCGCAGCAGCCAAAAGCAGGAGGTTGTTTCAGCTGTTCAGTTTGGAAGCATGTGCTTAACTTTGGCCAAACTTTCATCTTGTCCTGGAATACTTGTCTGTGGATCATGAACGAAGCTTTCTCTTCTGGTGCTGTAAGCAGATGAGCCTTCTGAGCAGCACGAGATAGTACAGAGGAACTACTTCACATAACTTTTCTCAGTATGATCCACAGATGACTAAATCTCAAGCTTGTTTCATGTCACGTGCTTGGCTCCCTTCTCTTCAGAAGGTGAATTAAATTTTCTTCTTTTCTTTTGAAACCTGGTGTCATTTCCTCTCAAGATTACACTGAAGGTGTTTTAACCCATTGCATTCAGTGAAAAAAACCACACCTTCTTGACAGTGATTTTTGTATTCCTGGGGTCCCTTTGATGTTCAGCATTAAGCTTTCATGATGCTGTCTTCTTACGTGAAATGCAGAAGTACTTCCCTCTGAAAGCTTTAGCTGGATCCAGAGCTTTATGTGAAGAAGAATCAAACACTGTTTCCATTTCTTAAGTGCTAACTGCTCGCTGGCCCTCTTTTTGTTGCAGTACTCTTTGGCCTATGCCTGCCTGAAACTGGTGAATTACTCATTCTTCTTCTGGCTGCCCTTCTACCTCAGCAACAACTTTGGATGGAAAGAAGCAGAAGCTGACCAGCTCTCAATCTGGTATGATGTGGGAGGAATCATAGGTGAGTGAGCAAGAAAATTACATCCTCCTACAGTTGCCCTGCTAGCCTTTGGAAGTGAAAGACAGCAAATGCAGCCAGAGCAGTCGTGTTCAGTGGGATCCAGCTGTTCACTGAATATGTGAAAATTCTAGATATGTATGTGGCTGCTAGGCCTTTTTTTTTCTTAAACACTGAGTATGTGACCCCCTAAAGAGTTTACATACAATTAAAGGGCACTATCATACTCTTGAACATTACCCCCAGCTGGCATTTTTCTTTACTGACTAGGACTTCTTGAAAAGTGCTGTGTACAAAATGATGCCCCTGCTTGCTGCTTTCTTTCTGACAAGTGCCTTTGAGGGATATTTAGATCTGGACTTACTGGGTTCTGAACTGTCCCTTCTGTCAGGACAGACTTCTGTCCTTCTGTGAGGACAGACTCAGCGCAGATCTTGTCAGAGCAGGGACCAACTGTGTTATGTTCAGAAATAAAATGTAATTGCACTTGTTTCTGCTGGCTGCAAAATCTGACCCTGTTCCTCCAGAATAAAGACCATACTGTATATGTGTTTAGATTTCCACTCTTCTGTGCTCAGTGTCTTGCTTTATTACCTTGTCCAGTTAGATTTCCTAGAATAGCCATCCTTGTTTGGACCTGTTCAGGGACAGTAATTTTGCCTCTATGGCCTTTTCTATGTTAGGCCTTCTCATCACTCTAGTTTTTACCAGCAGAGCAGTTCCTACAGAGATAGCAATGATACATAAGCTGATTTTTATTGGCCTTTGGCAGTTGTTGGAATCAGTTGCACCTACCCTAAGTAGGTGAAACAGCAGGAAGTATGAGGCCCCTGTATGATAGTGCTTTTCCTGTGAGAAGAAAAAAAACCTTTTCTCACACTTTCAGTTGAAGGACCCAGCCACAATGTTAAACTTGCTTAATCCAGAGTTGTGGTGATCCTAGAGCTGTGATGATCCTATAGGGGAAGGAAAAGAAAAATGGGAGCATTGCCTAGTTGTGTGCTAGATAAAAAGAAATAATAAATTCCTGGGAAAGCAGCATGGGTAGTTTTCCCTGCTTTATCTGTTGTCTCTGTGTCCAGGGCAGTAAGGGCAGGAGACTTAGTTTTCAGGATTTTAGAGAGAATGTGTATTGGTGAGAAGGCAAGAGGCCACTGCCCTCAGTGAAATGAGTTTTGTTCAAGGTGTCAGCATCCTGTGCCTGACAGTGATTTTTGTTTTGTTTTGTGTTTTTGCAGGTGGGACTATCCAGGGCTTGATTTCTGATGTGCTGCAGAAGAGAGCCCCAGTGCTAGCAATTAGCCTGCTTTTTGCTGTGGGCTCTCTCTTTGGATACAGCCGTGAGTGTGCTCGCGCTGCGCAGCGATAAGAGGTTCATTCAGTACATCTTAGAGAGAACCAGAGCACAGCCTGTTCTAATTATGCTTTCTGGCCTTGAAACTGCTTCTGGATCAGAATGGTGCCTTTTGGTTTGTTTTGCTGAAGTTGTGGCACTGCACAGAAAGAAATCTGTTCTCTGGTTAATGAGGTGGAAAAGAATTAGCTGAGTGGTTGAATTTCCCTTTACTGGTGAATTATGGTCCTGATCCTTCTCCAGTGTCAATGTGTTAGCATTGTCATTGTGTCAGCACCACAACTGGCAAAGCAAGAAATCTCAGGTGCTTCCCTACAGTAAGAGGAAAGAGAATCTAGGGACAGATCTGTGCTGGGGTATATATACATGACACAGGGCAAGAGAAGCTCTTAGACTTCACCTCTTACACTTCTGTAAGTGGTGAAATTGGAGAGTTCTTACCTCTTTTGTAGTAGATGTAGTTCTTGGTGTTTCATTATTGAAAGAAGTCTGTCAGGAAAACTTAGTACAAGGAGTTGGGAAGATACCACTTCTATGAAACCTCCATGAAGAACTTCTAAGTGTGACAGTTTTGTGTGTTCAGACAGAGCATCCTGTGGTACCAGAGCGATTTAACTCACTGCGATGTCTTTTCACTTCCTCCAAAATGGGGTGGTGATACAGACAGGCTTCCGTAGGACTTTGAGATCTCAAAATGTACTACTGTCCAGCCAGATACAGAATTCTCAGACAGGTGATCCAAAGTTCCTGCAGTGTGATAATTCTATTTCCGTCAGCCAAACCAGGAAACCATTTTATGCCCATGATGTGTTGCATATAATAGTGATAATAATGGCCTGGGAAATACGTGAAGGGGTTGCAACTTGCCTTATGTGTAGTAACTCAACTAAACTGAAGTGAGTAAGGAATTCAGGAAATGCCTGAAAGTGAGATATCAGGGAAAAGAGTATCTGAAAAGCACTAAGGGACTGTAATGGAAAGCCAGCTGCATGTACACGTGCTGCTGGAAATACAAATGGAGGTTGTAGATGCTCAAACATGGCTTTGTAAGGAGGAGTTGGGATATGGGGTTTTGCATTTTTTACTTTACTGTGCAGCATTGTTTAGGCTGGATTACTACCTCCAGGTACAATCTGTGTATTTTAAAAAAATGTTTTGGAAAATTCAGAATGAATGGAAGGGCTGATTTCAAGTACTAAATACTTTTATGGTGAGAGAGCTTGAACTGAGTCTGACTTCCCCAGAGAGACAGAGGAAGGATTCTCTTACCATTCAAATGGACTTTCAAGGAGAGTAAATGCAAGCTCTGTGTCACAGACAGAGGCGTAGCACAGACTGAAATACAGAGCCAGGCAAATCTGATGTTGAAGTAGGCCACAAAATTTTAATGGCAGAGATGATTTTTCTACTGTAAAGTGCTCTCAGGAAACTTCTGTGTGTTTGGCCTCTAAATGTCTTTGCAGTAAGACTCACCTCTGTAGAAGTCTCTGGTCAAACAGAAGTTATTGTTGTCACTGTGTAACAAACTTAGCAGGCAGTTCAAAGTAGACATGTCCATACTTCTTTCTGAACTGAAGTGAATGGTTTTCTCAAGTTCACTTGTTTTATTTAGACTCATCTGATCTTTCTCTTGCAGGTTCCCCAAACAGCAAACCTATCAATGCTGTGATCATGGCAATTACAGGTATCTTATCAAAAGCCACTGTTATGCTAATAGACATCTGTATCCACTGCAGAACAGTCAATAACACCAGCCAGGTGGTGGTAAAAGGTGTCTGTGTGTGCTGCAATCTCTGCTGGTTTTGCAGAAGGACTGAAAGCTGGGGCCCAGTTTCTGTTGCCTTTGGAAAACAGCTCTAGGAAAACTGCTTTACAGAGGGAGGTATAGAATAATGGCTTGGAGCTGAGGGGATCTGCCTTGGCTCAGTATGACAGAGATGGATTTACGGTAAAGTACCTGGCAGTGATCTGGTATCTGAGGAAGTGGATATATGGCAGAGTCATGAGCTGCAGCTCAAATTTGTCAGAACCCGGAATACTTTGTGTACTGTGAGAGGTCACAAGGTTTTTGTGCTACCAGACATACTGTGCTGTGTTATGGAATTAAGATTAGCCTGCATGAATAGAGCCTTTCTTTCCAAACACTCCTACTTTGAGACTCCCTGTCCTGTTGTTGTGGGGTTTTTTTGCCTTCCACCTCTTCCGTGAACCCTTAGAGACAGAGACTGTAGCATGGGGGTGTACTAGTCCAAAGCAGTGAAAGTGTTCTTGTTGGCAGTTTCTGTGTTGGTACTCCAGCTGTGCAGTGTGTTCCATGACTGTCTGCTTCACCTGCAGTTAATCAGTGAGCACTGTCCTTTGACTTAATTCTTTTCCTGAGCTTTGTTTTGAAGATGCTCTGTTGAGAATTTCAGTGTTTGTTTTGCACCAAGGCTGTTTTCTTGTCACTCTCAGGATTTTTCATCGGAGGCCCTTCTAACATGATCAGTTCTGCAATTTCTGCTGACCTGGGGCGCCAAGATCTGGTGAAAGGCAACAGTGAGGCTCTGGCAACAGTCACAGGAATTGTGGATGGAACTGGCAGTATTGGTGCTGCAGTGGGCCAGGTGAGGCTACCAAAGGAAAACAGAGGTCTGGGGAAGGAAGCAAAGAGTCTGTTGTGGTTAGACATGTTAGTGCATTCCTCAGTCCAAAGTTGTGTGGGAAGAGGGAGAGAGGGTTGGGTTGGTTTTTTAAAATAATTACTTACTTAGGATCCAACCAAGGGAACCTCTCTGATTTATCAAGGTTTCCAGTGGAAGCAATTAATTAAGAACTAAACTAAGTATTCATAGTGCTAATGTTATGGCACTTTCATAATTCAAAGGAATTTTGGAGACTTTCACACCCTGAACTCCAAAAAGCAATTAAAGGCCAGCTTTGCAAAGAGTGAAAATAAAATGTTTTGACATTTGCTTGGGATTTTTTGTTTAAAGATGATAGCAAAGCGTTTGCTTACAGAAAAGTTTACCTGTACAACTGCGTAAAATTGGAATACCTGTTATGAATGTTACAGTGTTTATGAAGTAATTTAAAATTTACTCTTATTTGTGGTTCCTCTCTGCATCTGTGGATGTGTTTAAGCCCTGTAAATCCAGCACTACTTGCTTCAATAGTCAGTATGCTGCCAGAGGTCTGAGGACTAGACTGTTGCAGAGAAGGGAGCTGACAGTGTGCCCACTGGGGATGTTCCTTCTTCTCACAAACAAGTGTTAACTATGTGAAAGAACACAGTGGTGCTTTGAGGAGGATTCAGTAGAAAGATCAGAGCCAGTTCTATTCCAGGCATCCTCTAGTGATGGTAAAATACCAAGGACGCAGGCAAGGCATGCGAGTTTCTTTTCTAGAAAGGGATTTGGGTTTGTACTTGCCATTGATTGCCTGATAAATAGAGTTGTTCAGTCTCTGTTTGATAGGATAAATGCTGCTTAGATCCTTTAAACATGGAAAACTACAAGTGCTCTGTGGACATACATAAGTGCACTGTTACACTCAGTGTTCTTCTTGCGTCGTCTACAGTGTTTCTGTCTTCCCACACACATACCGTTCAGACTTACGTCATCATAAAAATTGGGTCTCTAGTTCTGAAAAATTCCACCTGCCTCCCATTCCAGCACTGCATTTATTCCAGCGGAGACAACCATGATGTCATTCCGGGGGTGTGTGAATAACAGCAAACGCACAATGAACGTGTTAGAAATTCAGATCCTGTTCTGTGCTGATATACCCAGTAGGGAAGAAGGGAGGCCCTTGTGCAGCATCTGAATATAAATCTGCTAATAGGGAATATATTTCCCTCTGTGGCCTGTGAAGCCTTGTTGAACCAGAGTGCAGTTCAAAACAGACTGTAGTCTTAAGTGTCTTGCCTGCGATGGAGGGTTAAGTAGTCAGTGGTTGCACAGCTCTTGAAAATGTGTCCTGTGTAATTTATAAGCCATTCTAGAGCTTTTAGTTCTTCTGAGAGTACTTACACCCACTTATGTCCCAGTGTTCTGTGCAAAAACCTTGTATTCGGTGGAGTCAATTTGTCACCCTTTGAAGCTGTAGTTCAGTTCTGTCTTTATGCTGCTCTGAGTTACTGGAAAGCTTCAGGATAGTGTCTGCTTTACTAACACTGTGGGTTTTATACAGAAAAAGGCTGCTCTCCTGAGTCATCTCTTCTGATAGGAAAAGATCAGCTGGAAGGTTTTGTGATCAGCTCTGTGTGGTGTGCTAACAGCCCACAAGTTCTAGAAAATGAAAGTGTCATGCCTGAAAGTCATCCTTATCTTCCCAGTTTGAATGACTTTGGTTTTTTCCTTTCTATTTAGTATCTAGTGTCTTTGATCCAGGAGAACCTGGGGTGGATGTGGGTTTTCTATTTCTTCATTCTAATGGTAAGAAACCATCTTTTTTAAAAACTGTTTGTCAAAGTTGAATTTGCAATAGAAATGTTTTGTGAGAACCTGGAAGTTGTGACTTAGGGACAGACTCTGCAGCACCTGTGACCTCTGATGCTGTTCTCAAAGTGGTCTGTGGTGTGGCTTTGCCTCAGGGTGTCTAAAGGCTTTGCCTCAACTGTTGTAGCTCGGGATCCTTAAAAGTCATGTTACCCAAGAGGAACTGAGCTTGTGGCAGAGACACAAAAATACTTGCCTAAAAATGCCTGTACGCATTTCCTAAAGCTCATGCCACCTGACTGACTTCCAAGGCAGGAGATTTCCCTTCTTCATCTCCATAGTACGTAGTTCCTAATATTTTCAGAGAGCTGAAGTTAAGCTACTCGTTTATTAGCCCTTGAAGCACTTGGAGGGAGTGATGAGGATCTGAAAACTAAAATGAAAATGCCTTGCCCTGGTGTGCCACTAGGGGAAAAGACTGTTCAGGCCCTGACCTCCTCATCATCTCCACAGTGGTGAATGCTGCACGATTCACTTGGTCTTCCCTGCCGGAAGTGCCAGGAATTGTCTTTGCATCTGTGCTGATAAGGGAAAAGGCTACTTTGGTAACCAGCAGAGGTGGCAAGGAGGAAGGCCACTGAAGAGCTGAAGAGCTCATCTTTATGACAAGATGATTATGGCAGCTGAAATTGTATGAGCTTTCCTGCAAGCTCAGTCCTTCCATCCGCTGTGTCATTTTGTCATTGCTTCTCTTAGCCTGTGTCTTTCTTGGGTGGCCTTGGATGCGTGTTGGGATATGGGATGGCTGCAGCTCTGGTTTCTCTGTGCTAATTGTCCCGGATATGCTTCTTTTCACAGACGAGTTCAACAATCCTGTTCATTTCACCGCTGATAGTGAGGGAGATCAGGCTGCTTCTGCATGAGCGGCGCCTGCGAATGCTGGCAGAGTGACTTCTGCTTGCCTCTGGAAGGACTGTTGTATGGAACTGACAGCTGGAACTCTAATCAAAACTCCGGGAGACTTGTTTCTTACATCCTCCAGGTCTGGACTAATTCAAAATGGCTCTATAAGACTTGACTGACTTGCCTTTGGTGAGCTCAGTGGTGAGGTACCGAATACCCGTCCTGAGACCACCTGCGTCATGGAGCTGCTGACCTAAGCCAGACAATCCATGGGACTGACGGATTGTCCCAGACTCTTCCATGCCAGCAGCCGCACTCGGTTCTTCTGATGGGTGGTCTCACTACTATACCCTTTCTTATTTATTTCTGGATGTGCTGACCAAAGGTCAGCTGTTTAAAACTGACGGTTTTTGAGAGGCTGCCTTGCAGTGAATTCTGATGCTCTGTCGTGCTGGTGAAATCATCCAGTGCAGTTCATGGGTAGGCTAAATTTACGATCACTGAAGCTTTTAGAAAGGGCAAAAGTAATTATTTGGAATTTACACAGTAATTTTTGTTTAAAAACTGCTGTTGCTAAATCTGTGCACAGATGGACCTCTGCTATCCCTAGCTATTAATTTTTACATATTCTAGTAGAGTCACATGGAGAAGTCACCTCCATATTTGTTTTTAGCAATTTTTAATACTGTAACTAATCTGAGAAATGAGATTTCATTTTTTTTTAACTATTTAAGCAGACAAATAGTGTGCAATACTTTACTATGATCTCTGAAATAAGCCTTAATAGATCCTTTGTGTCTAAAGGATACTTGAGTGGCTTCAGGGTTCAGTTATGGGACACTTTCACTACAGCTTTGTCTATTGAACCTGATCAATACTGACCAAAATGGGTCTGTCAGGTGACCCTCTGAAGGAAACTGATGTCACTGACTTCATACTTCTTGGACAATTGCTCATCTCTAGCAACGAAGGACCAGAATGGAATTAAAGGAATTTAAGGGACCTGGCTGCTCTTGGACATAGGCTTCCAGACAGGGACTGAAGTGTTCTCGTGGAATAGCATTTATGAGCAACTGCTGCTGTGTTTCCTCCATGCTACTCTGCCTACAGCTGTTTAGGGGACCTCAAGCTCCAGGGTTTGAAAGCTTGAGCTGTGTATCTTGAAGGGAAAGGTAGAGGCAAATCAGCATTAAAAAACATGTGGCTACACTTAGTGTGGTGGTGTTTGAGTGCTTTGCAGTGCTGCAGGAGGTAGGGTGACCGACTGACACCTCTGACATTTGTTGGTGATGTCAAAGGGATCGCCGAGTAAGTTCTCAACAAATTGTTTTCTGCTCATGCCTCGGATGTTTCATTGTAATAGGTATGTGTTAACCTGCAGAACTTCTGACCAAACACATGGGATGGGGATGGGCGACAGCAAAATTCTTGGAGCTGAGAATTTGAAACTTTTTAAATGGGAACAGTTGCCTTTTTGACTTGTACAGTGATTTTATTTTATTTTTTAATTGATGAATGTCAGTTTTTAGTCATGTGTTGATTGTAATGAGAGGAACATCATTAGTGCCTTACGGTTTTAGAGTATTGAACAGTTGCTTGGTGATTGCTGCTTCTGCAGTGATGTCTCCATGCAGCTTTGCTTAATGTGAAACTCGGTTGCCCCATTTTGTACTTTTTTTGGGAGTCTTTCTTTCTTTCTTAATGTAGGTGATTCTTGCATCTTTCTGCTAACCCTCAAAAAATTTTAGTGCTTGGGAAAATGATGCCATTAAGCTGCTGTGGGACCTGAATCTTGTTCTTGTTTCTTCTCATTCCCATTCCAATTTTTGCCTGTATAATTAGAGCAGGAGACTGAGAATCTATCATCCTGTTCTCAGAATTACGCCCTGGGGTTAGTGTTCACATCCCAAGCTACTCATTAGCCCCTGTACAAATAGAATGAAAACTCCCTGAAATTTACTTCTAAAATTGATGGCGGCACCGTTTGCCCCAGCCATGGCGTCTGAGAATCTCTGGTTTCAAATTCCAACCTGGATGAGCTTTTCGGTCGTCTGGGCAGTAGATAAGCTGCTGATGAAAGGTTGGGTGGGAAAGGGACGTCGCCAGGGTCAGGGGGGAGGAGAGGCCAGCCCCTGTAACAAATGGCTTCCTGTAAACAGTTCTGTCCCCTCTGGAGAAGTGTCAGATATGATGCGAGCACTGCAAGCACAGGCAGCCCAGCCGCTGCATCCAAGTGCACGGCGGTGCTTTGAGGCCACCCGCAATTAGGGAGGCTTGCCTGTGGCTTCGGGATCGTTGTTGTTGTTGTCCTCGTTGTCCTGGGTTTTTGGTTCTGTGGATTTCCTCAAGGTGCTCGGATGGAGAACAGTTTTCAATCTGGTCATGTCCAAACTGATCTCACGTGAATAAACTTACTTTGACTTGATCTGGGCTAGTTCTTCCATGTGCTTTATTCCACTCTTCCCGGTGTGGTTCTGCAAAGCGTGCTTCCCATCTTCCTCACAGGCCTGGCTTTAACAGCTGCTTCTCAGTCAACTGCTGTGAAGACCCAAGCCCTGACTAATGCTGAAACCGAACCCTCATCCCAACCTAAAATGGGACCGTGTTCCCACATGCTGTGGTTTGGCACTCTGCCTGATCAGGCTCACAGGAAGTTTTGTGGGAGTCCCCTAACACATGTCCATAATGGTGTAAGCAATGATCTTAACTAAAGGAACCAGTACATATACTTGGTTTTATTAATTTATTTCTTTGTTGATCTGCACGTAAAAGTCAGGTGTTCTTCCCTTGGAATTAAATGTGCGATGTGGCTGTGGGCCCTGCTGTGCCTCCTCTCCTGTGGCTTGTTTCTTTTAACACAAATCCACACCTACACTTAGCTGTGTTTAAATGGACACAGCAGGGAACTTGGTAATTGTGTTTGTGTTTTATAATTTACCATAAATTCAGAGTTGAGCACAATACCAGGTCACTGGAGAAACTTCCATGCTTGCACATTCTGGTCCCTCAACTCCCAGTAGTTTAGTGGTGCTATGGTGCTGTTCCTCAAAAAAACTAACAGTTCATATTTTTACCTCTTTTCTGTCACTTCTTTTTCCAACTTAGTTTTCAGGAACTTTCCAACCTACTCTGGAAGTACTCTGAGGAGTAAAGCTTTGCTTGAGTATCTACTTGAAAATGCAGATAGGACCAGTCCCCATCACCCCCTCTGTGACTGCGATCTCCAGAACTGAATGTTTGGACAAGCCAAAGTGTAGGAATTACTTAACTTCAGAGTGCAGAGGAAACACATTAGGAACTAATCTCTGAGTGGCTAGGCTGAACACCAGGATGTGACAAACTGACCAAGCTGGTTGTGAAAGAAAAGGTGTGCTTCAGCCCCACAGTGCTTTTTTGTATCAAGGAAGGTCCTTACAATAGATGCCCTACAAGCAATGCTGCTGCATCCTGATTTTCTTGGAAGTCTGGAACACAAATGGTGTGGACATCTGCCTGGAGGCAGTACCACAGGGCTCTCCAAAGCAGGGAGAACTGGGCTTCTGCTCCAAGTGCTGGGCAGCCTTAGAGAGCATGTGAACAGCTTGTCCTTACCAAACCCAGAAGAACAGCATTCCCTTCTGCAGGAGAGTGGGAGTAGAAGCAGCAGTGTGATTTAAGGGTTGTTTTTTTCCCCGAGATAAAAGGAGAAAGTGTTTTGAGGTAGTCCCACAGATCTCACCAGTTCAAGCAGTGGCTGCTCAGGGATGTCTCGGACACAGCGCTCTTTGATTAGTCTCCTGTAATTTTGCTCTCTATGCAGCAGTGACCAAAGAGCTCTGCCAAACCTGTTTGCAATTTCTCCCCTCCTCTTCTTTTCTAGGTTCTTTTCTAACTGGAAGTGCCTACAGGGATGTTTTGGGTTCTGTATTGCAAAAGTTTTCTAAGGCACAGCATGCCCACCTTCCTGCATCTTTGTCAAGCCTTATCTAATCCTTTTAGTAAACAGCCTCCCGCTCTGAAGAGAGCTGTAAATACAAGCTCTTAGGCCACTGTGTGGGGCTGAATCGGGGCTCTGTGTGATATGTACACGCCCACACAAGCCCACACACCCATACCTGAAAGCGTGCAAGGCCAGGCTGCATGAGGCTCTGAGCAGCGTGGTCTAGTGGAAGATGTCCCTGCCAATGGCAGCAGGGTTGCAATTAGAAGGTAATTAAGGACCATTCCAACCCAAGCCTTTCTGTGATTCTATTAAAGCCTTTCCTAAATGAGAGTTGCTTGGATGTGTATGTACAGTAGTGAAAAGATGAATTTAGGCAATTGCTGGGAATGTTTCCTTTGGTTCTCTTGTGCTGGTGATGATGTTTGTTTACACCTGGATCCCAGAAGGAATGTCTCCTTTGACCAGGTCTGCAACAGCATGCAGGTGTTGATGAAAACAAATGCAACGGGCAAATTGGAATGTGTTCCTGGAGCCCAGGAGCAGAGAGCAAGCTTTGTGGCTCTCTTCTTAGGTTTAAAAGTACTGCCAGGAGAAGGAAGACTGCTGCTGAGATTACAGAAACTCAGGTAAGCTATTGGTGGACAATCTGTCTTGTTTGGGAATAGATTTTGAAGCAGCAGGTGGCAGTTGGTGGACCTCTGGGTGAGTTGGTGAAGTCTGTGTCCATTGGTGTTCTTGCTCAGCTGTGAAGGATAGAAAACCCATCCACCTTGTCCTTGTAAGCCATGTAAGTAGCAGTAGAATCCAGAGTTTACCAGTGGAATGACAGCAGTTAAGGGTGAGATTACTTGTATGTGCTAATTAAGTCGTCTTTCTTTATAATGCAATAAGCAAAATATTGGGGATATGGGATGGGTTGATTTCTGTGGCCTTCCGGATTCCAACAACAGCTCAGAGACCTCCTGTACTGGGACACCTATATCCTTACTCTTTTCTCCATTTGTCATGTGGGAATGGTTTCTAGAAACTCACTCATCCACCACGGGGGCACGTGGCAGAGAAAAACAACACTGGGCTGACAAAAGCCGGTGTTTGCCTGCAATGGGTGCCGGAGATGACAAAGCAATTGGGCTACGGCCGACTGGGCTATTCAGCCGGAAGGATGGGAGTATCCGAGAGGCAGTTTCACTGGGGCTGGCGCAACTATCCATTCACCTCTTCTTCAGTCTCTTTGCCCTCTGCTGTAACTCCTGCACCCTTCTGGGAATATTAATGTTTCATTTCTTCCAGTCAGAAACAGGTTCATCCCAGGACTGTTTATCAAGGCATGGCAGCAAGTAGGGCAGACGGCAACAAGCAGCGGCGGTTCCTCCTGTTGAATGCAAAGGAGCTGTTCCCTGAGGACGGGCACAAAGTTGGGAGCCCTGCCTGTGAGAGCAGGAATGCGTCAGCAGGAGTGAGTTGTGAATCAGTGCACGCCTCCAAAACGTCAGGTGAGCGCGAATGCAGGGCTGGGAGAGCCTCTGCTGGAGGGAGCTTTGTTTCTGTGCACATCTGTGGTGCCATTTGGGGCTACGGGAGCTCCCAGGCCAGTTTTTAAAGATTGTCTTGGCCCTGTGTGCTCAGGCAGCATCAGGGCTGGTTTCTCTGAGGGAAGGAGGAAGGGCAACGTGGAGCCATGGCCCCAGCAAGCTGGCTGCCAGCCTGGTTATAAGGGAATCTGGCCTTTGCTCCAGGATGGCAAAATCCAGATTGCTTTACATGCCTGGTTCCACTGTACTTTGCCATCTGCTTTGGCCACTGTTTCGAACTAGGTTTGCTGACTCTTTTATTTGCTCTTTTTTTCCTAATTCCACTGTTTTTACCTCAGTTTGCCTGTTTGGCCTCGAACGTGCAGGGCCATTTTTTCAGTCCCCAGTCCATTTTCTTTGCTCCAGCCTTTGTGGTAGCTTGTCTCCAGGACTGGAGAAGGAGCCAGTATTTTCGGTGCTAACAAAGTGAGCATTGTAATGCAGTTGCAGAGTGGGTGGATGTGATTGCCGACAGACAGATGTATTCCTTCTGCTAGGGTGTGGATTAAGGCTCAAGGTGACTTTGTTCCTGCATAAATTCACTAACTTTCCCCGGGGAACTGAAGGGGCAGGGTTGCAAGGGGAGAATTATGATAAATGAAAGTGTCGGAAGGAAATGCGCTTACATAGCCCGTGCTACCAAAGCATAAATGTGTGCTCTGTGAGGAGCTTTCAACATAGCTTAAGGTACCACTCCGTGGGTTAAGAAAACCTAGGATGCTGTTTAGCTGGGAAGTTGAGTGCGGCTCCCTGCAGGCTGCTCTCCCACTATAATTACCTGGTTAAGTGGATTAGTGAGCAGCAGCATGGCTTGTTTGGGGTTAGGCAGGCACTGAGGGAGCGAGGAGGGCCCTGTTCCTCACAAGAGGATGAGACACAGGCAATGTTTGCTGCAGGAAACAGCGTTGCTCTCTACCAGTCAGACTTGTTTGATGCTGAAAGCTGTGGCTGACGGTTGAGTTGTCATCGCGGGGGCTCATTGGAAGGGTCCCATGGAAACAGTTCCTTTCAGAGCTATCACTTGTCCTTATCTACCGCGAGGTGGGTACGGTGACAGCAAATCACATCTTGGGACACTTCTTCTCTGCCTTTGTTGCCATGGGAATCAGTGTCTTCCGCATCTTTGTCTTCTGTGAAAAAAGAGAAGTATTGTTACCTCCCCTGGCTTGCCCACCAAAATGTGCCGAGGATGAGAGGGGGGTTGTGGTCAGCCACAGAGCGCCTGGAGTAAACCTTCATTCAGAGACAAGGCTGTGAGGTCACTTGGCTTAAAATCTCACCTGGCCATGCAGGTCCCTCTGCAGTAGTTGCCACACCTGCGCTATGGGGTGGAGACGCAGAGCACAAAGCGGAGAGGCACACTGGGCCAGGTGGCCCTGTTCCACTCGCCCTGGGTGCCAGATGCTATCAGACCTTGCCAGAGTAACAGGGCTGGAACCTGCCCTTGCATCCGCTCCATGGTTAGGTGGAAGAATCTGGGTCATGTAGATGTCTGACATGCCAAAATATGACATCGGTTCAAAAGTCTGGCATAGCCCAGGGATTTGAATGTGGGAGCTCAGGTGGGGTCCCCTGCCTTTGGGGGTGTTGTAGGGGAGGGGCAGAGGTGCACCAGTTTCATAGGGAGAGGTGCCGTGTTTCATCTCCCTGGGTGACTGAGCAGCCCCTGGCAGGGATGTGGGAGGCACGCAGCTGGCCTCTCACAACCAGGAGGCGAAGGCCCTGTGGAGCCACTGAAGGGACTCAAGGAGTTCCCACGGAGCAGGACCACAGTTGGGTTCCTAACCCAGCATCTGCATCTCTCCTGTGCTTCAGCTCACTTGATCAAGCCCATATGAGTGTGGTAGGAAGCTCCTGGATCTGTACCACATCTCATCCCTTCCTCCCAGCCCACGATAGATTGTAACTGATCTCTATTTCAGTTACACTTCTTGAATGGATTCCGATAACCAATTAAAAGGTGTCTATCTGCCCAAAACTCCTACGAAATACAGCAGTGCTGTTATTTCCCCAGTACTGAGGAACTGAGTCAGAGGAAGGCTAAATGACACATCTGAGGTTACCCAAAGGAGCTGAGCACTGCTGGGAACCGAATCTGGAAGTTCCTCTCCCCGTTGTCACAGCCCTCGCCCTCTTCCTCTGTGGCTCTGGATGTGGGGCATCGCCCTGCTCTGCCCCTGGCCTTTCATCTCAGCCTGGGCCCTTGCACTCTGAAATGAGCCATAAATACAATCAACCTCTTTCAAGAGGAAGACTGATTTATCTCAAGCCCTAAACTTTTGGCATTGAAATTAAAGTAGAATTTGAACTAGTCTGTGCGAACAACTCCACAATTACAATCCAGCACTTTCACTTAGATTTGGTGTTCGGGTTGCTTCATGCTATGCAAAGAGTCTTTTTCATGTTCAGTCATTCAAACTAGAAGTGGTTAAATGCAGAAGTAGAGAAGAGAAACATGGAAGTCTGAAGCAGCAGGAAAATGCCATAGGAGTTTAACCTGGGAGGGAAAGAAAACATACAATTCTCTCAAAAATGTGTGCAAGTGCTGTACTTTTAAATATAAAAACACATCTGTGTAATAAGCTGTTTTAAGTGAGTCATTCAGAAATGCAAGAAGTTTCACTTTCTGGTTGAAGAGATGCATATTTCTGTGTTTATCTTTTTGCATATGTATGAGTATATACACATGTATAAATACATGAAGTGATCACACTTGTAGCTTGAACAGTTTCTCTCTTTCTCTCTTTTCAAATGGTGTTGTTTTTTCTTTGAGGATATTCATACCAAAACCCACTTTAACTCGTGCACTGCTAATTTAGGAGAAATGGGCTTCAATTACAGCTTGATGTGGTTTTTCTTGCCTTTGACCTCTGCTTGTGAAAGGGCCTTCTAGGAAGTAGTCAAGAACATGGAAATAAAATGATGGGATAAAAACAATGAATAATAGAGGATGGGCAACTACTGAGTCACCATGAAATACTGCCAATGGAACTTGCTGAGCTCCAACTCAGCTCAGTCTGGCTACCTACGTATCATTGCTGAGTTCTTCGAACTGTGCCACCACAGACGGCTGATGCAGCCAGCTAACCACAGAGAAATGGTACAACTTCAAAGCTCTGGGAATAATAAAAGTCATGTCTGCCACTGTCTGCTTACTCACCCTTGAAACGAGCCAGTATGAAAGCAGCAGAGAGCAATTTAGGCTCACAAACAAAATGACTTGTAGGCTGTGGTGTGTCAGGAATTAGTCATGTTTCGGTCTGCTCTTCTGATTTTGCTCAGAGGCTGTCTGCAGTGTCCCGGCCTCCGCCTGCTGTCCTGGACCTCGAGCAAGGCAGGAGAGTCAGGGAGTGACTGGGGCAGAGGGGGTCCTCTGGGAAGGAAAATTGAGCCCTCCGAACTGTTCCACCGTGCATGGGGAGCGCACGGACCAACCAGCATGGACGTGCCAGGGCCTCTGGCCAGGGATTTGCATGGCAAGCTGCTGCTGAGGGCTGGGATTTGCTGGCGCTGCCATCAAGCAGGAGTGTGATGGAGGTTGGGAAGTGTGTCAGATGTGGCGTTTGAAGGCACAAAGGGATGCTTTATTGGCAAGGGGCTTCTCATTCAGTGATTTTCTCAGCATGGACACCTCCGCAAGGAGGTCTTTTACCTTTGCCAGAAGAAAGGAGGGGAAGGTTGCCCCATTGTTCTCAGGCTTCAAAACCTCTTCCCCTCCCTGAAACTGTGGGGCCAGCGAGGGGCTGCTTTGGTGGCATTTTTCTTTCATGAGTCTGGAGTGCGTTTAGCTTGGTTTTCAAACACCTTCCTCCATCCTTTCCCTTTTTGTACAGCCATATACTGCTGGCAGGCAGTAAAACAGCAGTTAAACCCAAATCGCTTTCCGGTGGGCTCTGTGAGCCCCCTGTTCCCCCCTCCCCACTGCCTGGGGCTGAGCTGCTTTTGAGGACAGTCCTACAGTGGCACATCCACCATGGCCTCAGAGTTTGCTGGAAGTGGGTGCTTGCTGGCTGCTGTGCCCAGAGCCCTGCCCGGAGCAGCTTGCTTACCCCAGTGAGCTGCAGACACCATGGGACAAAGCCAGGCCCTTTGTTCCACTTGTTCTGTCCCAGGACCCCATGAAGGCTGTTGGTATTTCCACTTGACACGAGTGGAGACCCCATGTGGACACCCATCACATGTGGGATACCAGTACTGGTGTGAGCTTTGGTGGGAAACAGCTGAGGGAAGTGGGATGGCTTGAGGGAAATGAGGTTGCACATGCAGAGGTGGCAACTCTTTGTCCTTGCTTTCCAAAACGAGGTTCCCAGTGCGTGGGAGGGAACAACAATGCTGCAGTGGTGCTGGTGCCACACTGGGAATGTAAATGGTGTGGGTGGTGGGTAGGTTGATGTATATGTCCCTGTTCTGTGGGTGTCTGGGGTTGTAAAGCTGAGACTGCCAGGTGCTGCTGGGGCCCAGTTCTTATCTATCGGTTTCTCTTTCTGCCCAGTACCAGGTCACAGGGGATACAACTGGAGTGGTGGCACGGCAGAGCCCGCCTGGCATGTTCCCCTGGCACACCTGCCAACAGACATGGTGCTGCACAGATCCCACCTACAGCTCACAGCCATTAGGGCAAGAAAACTTAAACTGGCTCCTGTCTTTCAAATAAGAGCTAAGCAACACTGACAGATTTGAGCAGAAGGGCAATCCTGGTGCATCGGCTGCATTTAATCCACGAAAGGCCATCTTGCAGATGAGGGCAACTCCCCTCTGTGGGGGCCTGCAAAGGAACCCCCTCTGTGGCACCGTCCCAGAGACCTGTGTTAGGTTTGGGCTTCTTTAATGTTTAACAGGCGCAGGTACACCTCCACAGAGCAGGTAGTGGAGCAGGAGGCTGGTGGCAATTGAAAGAGGGGGGTTTACAGCCCGTGCTGCAGGTGCTTTTTGAAATATTAATGTCACATCATCTTGCTTCTACTTTTCTGAAGCAGTAAAGCCCAACTCGAGCAAAAATCTTCAATTGGAGCTAATGAGAGTTACACATATCAGTCTTTTCAGTGGCTAGGAATTAATACAGAATATTTTATCCCTTAAAATGTTGGGCAAACATTAACTAATCCTCTCAACACCCTTCTGGGATAGGTAAATATTACTCGCTACCAGGTGCAGAAACTAAAGAGGAAAAGTTACGTGATTTGCTTTAAGTCACAGAGGGAATCAGGTGGGGGTAGAGATGGAGGGAGGGGTTTTATAGGTTGTGCCTGTGCTTGGCCTCACTGCAGGTGCTGCCTCTCAGCTGTGTTGTTTTATAAACGCAGTCGTAGTGGTGGGGAAATGTGCTGATGTCTCCTTAGCACTACAGGGAGTGAACGGGCCCATGTGTGAGCATCCAGGGTCTGCAAGGAGCGTGGACAGAAGGAAGAGGTATTGGGGAGCACGTGGTTCTGCAAAAGTGCTCTCACTTTGAAGTCAGTAAAGTTTCAGCCCATCAGCTTCAAGGCAGGACTTAAAACTTGTTACTTCAAGGCTGAGCTTGCCACGGATTTGAGGTGCCCCTCAGGGGGCTTAGCCCTGAGCTGCCTGCCTTTAAAGTGGGTGATAAATGCTGTCTGCAGAGCTGGGCTTGTTATCTTTGGGATTTACATCGCAGATACAGTGGCGGGACAGCCCTGTGTTTGCAGACCTGGAGGGAAAGCTGAGAGCCCACCCCGAGGAGAGGGGCTGCTGCTGCTGCCCGAGCTCAGCCTTCCCGCAGTGCCTGCTGCTGCCCTCGGGTCGGGCCGAGAGTGTCTCTTGGGCAGCAGCGCCTGGTGCTCTGCTAGACACTTGTCTCCTCTTGAGATTTTAAATGGCCTTATAGCGAGGGGGTTCTCTCCTTGTGCTTAATTGCACAACAGTAACCTCTGCCCGCTCCCATTCCCATGGTGCGTTGGCTCATCTCCTCCTTGCTTGTTTTCTCATCTCTGACCTGGTCAGGGCTTTAGTTTACAGGTGACAGATAAAATTCAGTGGAAATGTTTGTGTGTGCAGCCGTTCTCACCTGCAAAGATAAAGGTCATTCTGTGCCTCCTAGTAGTGCTGGGGTTTACCGTGTGTTTACCCATTGGACTGCGACTGCAGCCACTTCAGGGCAGTTGCCATCCATTGGAAAGCCCTTGCTTGTCATTCCCAACCCTGTTTCAGATGAAGTCTGAAGTAAGGCCATGTAGTCAGGTCCTGTGTGATGAGCTGCTGGGGAAGGCTCCTGCCCCTGCTGCCTTGTGCATGGGCTCCTTTAATTAGAAGACACATGGTTATTATTTAAGAGAATATGTTTTGCTGATCGTTTGTTAGGATCTTGTATCTGAGAGTGCTGCAGCTTGTGGAGTCTTAAATAAAGCTGTAGGAAGGACACTGAGCACCTGGGGAAGGGGCTGCTGCAGAACCAGAGCCTATTGTTCTCACTCTGAATTGTGGGGAAGCTCTTTCCCCATGCCGACTCTTTTACTTGGGAGCCAACTAATACACACGGCGGTTTGTTTCTCTCTCCATCTGTTCCAACTTCAGTTTATTCACGGCTCTGTAGGTATTGTACACTCAGCTGCCTTTTTTTTTTTTTTTTTTTTTTTGGATGGGAGAGCCTCCCCTTTTCATGGTTCACTTATTCATTTTGTAGGTCTCTGGCTTCCCCGTCAAGATTTCTCTTTTGTTATATTAATTGGTCTTAAATCTATAGTCAGGTGCTGCGCGCGTGCTTTCCGTGTACACCTTAACCATCTGCTGTGTTTCATCTCCATGGCACCCGGGCCAAATTCCAGCTCTGGTAATGACATCCTGCCTCCCTGCATTTTCTCTGTGCTTTTAATTGGCTTTAGTTCACTTTTTTTTTTTTCCCCTGTTCTAATGTGCACCTCCACTCAGTGGCGAGGAGAGGTGGTCTGGGGTGGTGAGGGGCTCCAGGCTGCTGCACCCACCTGGAGGCAAGATGTCCATCACCGCGAGGAGAAGCCACGACACAGCGTAATGACTGGAGAGAGAAATGGGGAAAACATTGCGTTGGAAACAAGATGCACATCTTCAGCACTGAAAGCAGTTGCATGACTTTCAGAGGCACGCACTGGATTTTGCATTTTCCCAAAGCCTTTTGTAGGACTTTTAGAGGGAGAGAGTGCTGTTGTCTCCTGTCTGCTCTTCTGTCCAAACAGATCAGCTGTGGTCCTTGGGGGAGGGCAGAGCAACTCCTGACAATGTTTACCCTGGTCTTAACACTCCTAGATCTTGATACCTACAAAGTAAAACCCAGACTGTATTGAAGCTCCAGGAGTCTCACCGGTGCTGTCGCCTGGCTTATCTGGCACTTTAATAGTGCAAGAGTTGTTAACTTTACAACCGGGCTTTGGGGGGGCCAGACTGGTGTCTGTATTTGGGAATTGCTCTGTGCAGCAATGCAGCAACGTGTTTTCCTGGGAGAGAGCAGGTTCTTGCTACTCCTTTTTTTGTTTTGTTTTGTTTGTGGGTTGTTGGTTTTGTTTGTTTGTTTGTTTTATTTTGTTTTTTAGTACTGGCATCTCGTTATCATTGAAGAGATTCTCTGACTCTCAAAACTCACTTAAAAGCATGGCCTGAACTCCTTAGTCACTTTGTCTATTTCTTGCCAGCCTGGAAGCTTTCTCTTCTCTTTGCTAATCCTGTTACTTCCAGTGACAGCCCCAGCTACAGGGGTGAGCCACTGGCAGGGCTCCGTCTCGCCTGTGCTCTCTGACTAGGAGTCCTTGTTGTCACAGCCCGACTCCAGTTGTCACGCCCAGTGCTATACTGGTGTCTCTGGGCACCCAGACAGTGGGTGGGTGGATGAGTGGATGTCTGTGTGCACAGCCCTGAGCTGATAGCACCTATTGCGAAGGTGTGAACCTGCTGGGGATAGCAGCAACACCTTCCTCTTATCCAGGCTCTCCAAGCAGGTAAAGTCTTCCTGGTCGAGGACAGAATGGTGGTGGAGACTGGGCTGCAGGCAGGCCCTCAAAAAGCAGAGTAACAATGGAGATAATTTTTTGCTTCAGTAGGCAAAACATCCATGGGACTTCAGATTCCTGGTGGTGGTTTGTACTGCTTTGGAAATGCCAAAGTAAGGATTGGAATTGTGGGAGTATTCAAGGCAGTATTGCCACATGAAGTTACGTCGCCTCCTGGTCCTATGCAAACCAGTGGAAGGAATGTCAGGGCTCATGCTTGCAGAAGTCCTCTCACCCTGTTCTGCACAGACTTCCCCTTGAAGCAGCAATAAGCTGCCTGTGGCCCCTTCCTCTTAGAATCATAGAATTGTTTAAGTTGGAAGATTTCAAGATTGTCAAGTGCAACCATAAACCTAGCACTGTCAAGAGGATAAAGTACTTGTACCAGAGTTTGCCCTAGCAAACCAGCACTGGCAGGGAGAAAGAGCAGTTCTTATCAATGAACAAAGAAGTCCAGCTAGCAGTAAAACCATGATCCTTGAATAACCCTGCGAGCCTCAATCCAAAAAAGTCCTTACAATATTATTTATTAATGAGGTCTTTGAAGATGGCAGCCTGCTCAGCAAAGTGTTAGGCATGCACATGTGTGCTTGTGGGAAAGCATCTGCCCTGAAGTATTTGGAGTCCAAGTGAATGAGGCAGGTGGCAGGGGCAGAGGAAAGGTAGTGCTGTGGATCCCGTTTCCTTGGTGGGACATAGGCTGACTACAGTTCAGATTTTAGTAGTATTTGGGAACATGGAGATGTAGGGAGGAGGTTTCTCTAAATGTCACTTGCTGGAATGCTTCATGGCATGGTCTTTTGGTGTATCTCTGAATGACTAAAGGTCATTGGTAATCTAGTCTTTTACTTGTGAGACTTGGGAATTCAGCACCAAGTTTCTGACTCTGAAGTAGTCTTTTAACCATGGCAGCATCCTTCATTTGGTACAAGCTGAGGCTTTTAGGTCAGGAATGCACTGGGTGAGATTTGATTGTTTCAGATGTGTGGGGTGGTTTACCAGAGTAGTGGGTCAGCACTTTGCTTGTATGTCTCCTTCTGCCCTGTAGGTCTAATATCTGTAGCAATGAAACAGTTTGTGAGTAATAGTGGATATATCACTGTTCTCACTCCTTGGAGAGAGAGAAGTATGGCATAGAAGAAATGAGTTTTTTTAACTCAGTGTCAGAGAAGAAAGGGCTGCCATGGTGTGAGCATTGCCTCAGGTGGGCAGCACCCTGCCTTCCCCACGGACATGCTTACAGCACAGAACAGAAGTTCCCCTGGTTAATGACTCAGTCAGTGCTCCCTTCCCCTGCCTTTTTCCTTGTTCCCACAGATCAGATCAGCCCTCTGTGCCACAGCCTGTCACCTGATTTATGGGAGCCATAAACTGCAAAGCAGAAAGAAATAAAAATACTAAACACTTAGTTTTTAAAAAGGCCAACAGCGCATTGAAGTCTCGGTGATAATTTGCTCATAAAGAAATATTATGCTTCAGATCATAATCCCAGGCTGCAGATGGAGGCTGAGGTCTGGCCTGAGTCTCTAACACTTAGGCTGTAAAAGGAAGGGAATGGGATGAAAAAAACCACATAGCATGTGGGGATTAGGCTTGGCTGTCTCGCTGTCCATCAGCTCCAGTGCCTGGGAGGTCTTGTGGAGAAGTGCTGATGTTCTCCAGAAAAAAAAAACTTGTCCTCTGTTGCAGGGACAGTGGGCTCATGGAGGGGTGGGAGGCAAGAAGGGAGGAGACCACAAAAATGCATGAACAGCAGTCAAACAACTGAGATTTATAGTCTGTGTGCAAGTGCCCAAATCGGTGAGTTGAGGCCTGTTCCCCTTGGACTGAGCAGGGGGGCTCACCTACTTTATCTGTAGTATTGTCAGCCTGGTCAGCCAAACGCTTGTTGGTGCTGCTTGGGCAGCAATTGCCTTTAATAATTGTTGTTGAACACTGGGTTTTGCTCGATGCAGGTGGGTGTCTCTGTTTCCAGAAGTGAAACCCAGACAGTAAGAGCAGAGAAGCAGGGAGGTACATGAGCAGGTTAGACCTTAGGTGGTGGCAGTGTTTGATTGACAGTCCCAGCTGCCCCACGCAGGGGACTGTTCTGGGTGGATAAAATTCCTTTCTGGTTTGGTTTGCTGCTACAAACACTGTCTGTCCCTATTTACCTCCTGGACTTGCACTGGGGACAGGGACCTGAAGGTTAAAAGCAATGCATTTCTGCAAAGGAGATCAAGGATTTCACATCCAGTTCAGTGCAGATGTATTTTCCCCTATCTGATCTTCTCCACCTCATCCTGTCACAACTACCACTGCCATCTCAAGCAAATCTTGCTATGATGATGGTAGGGTTGCAGGAAGGTTGTCAGACGTGTTTGATTTTTCTTTCTTTCTTTCTGTCCTTTCCTGATGTCCTGCTGGCAACAATGTCTTGCTCCCTGAACAACACAGAGCTTGGTTGCTTTTCTCAACTATTCTTCTTACAAGAAACTCTTCTTTGAAAGAGAGCCTTTCTTTCTCAGATACATATCTGAAATGTGATGTAGGGCTGCTTATAAAGACATGGCAACTGTGAGGAAATTGTCACTTCTGGGTTTTTCCTTAATTTTTTCTCCTTTCCTCTTCTCCCCTCTAATAATAAAAAAATGAACGGATATTCCAGGAAGCCCTAACTCTTCTCTAGGACTCATAACATTCATAAAGCCTGCTATTCCAGCTCTGTTCCAGGTGCAGCATTAGTGGTGTTTAATTATTTCCTCCCCTTAGTCTGCTGGCCATGCTGCCTCTGACATTGCCTGCTCTGCAGTTAGTGTTTGGAAGGAGAGCACATTGCTCGTACTCCATTTGGCATGCCTGTAACTCCCAGCTCCTTTCTGCCAGGCAGCTACTCCACTGGTCTGTTCCCAGCCCATGGTGATGCTTGTTGTTATTCCTCCCCAGGGCAGAGCTTTGCGCTCCCCTTCCTGTGCTTCATGAGACTGCTGTTGACCCAAAAGCTGAATTTCTCAGGGTTGTTTTGGATCCTCAGTTTGCTGAGGATCATCCTGCCATGCTGCACTTAATGGGGTTGTATAACTCCTTGAGAACTGCTGAGTTCAGCCCTGCTGCATCTCAAAGGCTTGCTGGGAATCTCAGCAGACACATGTTAATGGCAACCAAAGGGATGGGGTACTGCTTTTCAACAAGCACTTTGTTAATTAAAATAAGAAGACTTTAACAAAAACAGATCCAAAGCATAAGTAGCCTGGTTGAAAAGGGAATCTGAAGTATTTAACTTCTCCCACAAGGATGCTGCTTGGGAGATTCAGGGGTGGTCCTGGGCTCAGCAGCGCCTGTGCTCTTGTTGCAGGAGATCCTGCGCTCCTTGTGAAAGCGGGAGGGTTTCAAACACTCTTCATCAACCCCAGAGAAGCAAGGGTATGAGTCTAGTTCAACTCCCCCGGGGGAAACAAAATCACTTTTACCTTGTAAATTAATCCAGTCAAGACTGTTCTCTTATCTGCAGCCCTTTACAGTATTGAATACTGTAGGAGAAACTTCTCCAGGAGAGAAGATTCACTAGCCATTTCTCCTCTAGTTAGTACAGGCAGTTCATTTTCTTGTATAAATCAAAACTTTCAGAACTTCTGGCTGCCCCCATCTTTCCCTTAGCTGAAATGTTTAACAGCATCCTCTTTGCCTGTGTCCCAGAGACTGGGTTCCTCTTTGCAGTCAAGATTTCTCTTCCCTTCTCCTCAATCACTGACAAGCAGGGGGAAAAAATGATCCTGATGGCCAAAATGCACCATTTCTTCTGGTAAGTGGCTGCAGAAGTGGAACTTTGTTCCTTTCTCTAGTTGTATTTTCTTCTGTAAACATGAGGGAGAAGTGATGCTTTCTCCCACCAGACAATAAGTACTTGGAAGTGTGGTGAATGTTTAGTGATGCCTTTTAATAGCACTTCATTCCTCCCAGACTCTGCCTTTGATTATGAGGTGGTGGGTGATGTGTCTGTGCAGGTTTGGCAATAGACACCAGTACCATCTGAATAGCAATGAACATCTCACTTCTAATAGGGCTGAAATAGTGATCCTTTGTGGGTCAGTCTAAGCAGTAGCAGCATGTTCTTGACAGGTGCCAGAAGTGGTTGATAAATCACTGATCTCTCCAACAAAGTGTTCAAAAATGAAGAATGCTTCCAAGAACTTTACTTGGATGTTCCTAACTCTGACCTTCATGGAGCACAGGTACTTACAAGCAATAATCCACAGATACTGTTCATTGTAAAGTATATAAATAAAATCACTTGAAACAATAGAACTATATGCTCTCTGGACACCTGCAGGTTTGGATAAGAAAGCAAGCACACCTGTGCATTGTCCTGTAAGTCCGTGTAGGTTTGTCTCTTGGCTACCAGCTCCAAGGCTGTTACCCACACTAGTTTGGGCAGTAGCTGCATAGCGAATGAAACCTGTTTGGCTCTTCTGCTTGTGAGCCTGCAGGGAAGCTGAGGGTAGCAGAATATGTTTGGCTCCTCTGCTGGGGGGGGAGGCAGCTGTAGTTGCTGTGTAACCTCTTCTCACTGAGTAACTTGATCACTGCAATAGGCGTACGCCAGGGTAAGCAGTGGTGATCCCAGGCCAGCTAGAATTTAAAGCGTGCCACCTGCTCAGTGACTCCTTTTCCTTGATTTTGTTTCTGATGCCATCCTGCCCAGTGATACCTCTGAAAGACTGCATTTGCAGCTTCATCTGTCAGCACTTTTCTCCCAGGTTTGATCAGCAACACTGGGGCAGATTTTCTGTGCTCCATGTCTGCCAGGGTTGCTCTTCCCTTCTCTGCCTCCAAAGGAAAGGCCCCTCAGGAACAGCGGTCAGCACAGCAAGCAGTGGATAGAAAATCATGCCTGGGAACTCCTGGTTTCTCTTGGAGGTGACCTGGCTTTGCTTGTGTGGGCTTAATGGCCTGACAAGAGACTGGCTGTGGGAGCTGCAGCAGCCTCCCTGCATATAACTCCTGCTCCTGGGAGAAATAGCCCTGCTGCTCTCATCTGATGCTGCGATGCAGCGCTGACTCTGTTCCCCATCCCCGCTTGTCCAGAGGCAAAGCGATTAATTTTCCAAGTGACATTGTCGATTGAACCCTTTAAATTGGGGCACTAGAGATGTAATTTAGATTAAGCTAAAGTTCCAGCTCAAGGGGAGACACTTAAAACATGCAGTGCAATTCTGCCTTCTTGGTAGGGAATTTCCTTCTAAGCCTGGGGACCCTTTCAGGCACCACTGAGGTGCAAAACTGTTTTGCTGTAAGAGGAGGAGGGAGCCTGATGGAGATGGGCACAGTAGCTGAGCAGAGCTGGCTCCTCAGGCACCAGGTGGTGAATTAACCCTGTCTCACGACCCAAAGTGGTGCAGTGGATGTCTCTGAGCAGATGGGGCAGGGAATGCCTTCTCTCGATGTCTCTTTTATTCCTAGGAAACCTCGCAATATGGTTTTCAAGTCCACTGTTCCAGAAGAGCAACTAAGCACGTGCTGAACTTTGATCAAGCCAATGTTGGTGTTAATAAGTTACAAACTAACCCAAGTGCTCTGCAGGAGCCGAAGGCAGCCTGGAGGAAGTTCCCTGCTTTTCAGTAAGAAGCACCTTGTTACACCCCATCCCATTCCTATCAGCCTCATTAACTCAGGCAGTCCCTCCAAGCTTGGATGCCAAAACAGTGCTTGTAATAGTTCAGCTCTGGTCTGATGAAGCCAGTTCTCTAGTTGCTGAAATGCCACTCTACAGGAACATCAGCTTGGTGCTGGCTGGGGGAGCAGAGGTGCCGTGTCCCCATTTGCTGGGTGAAACAGGGAGGTGTCGTGGAAGACGCACACAGGAAGGCCAGGAGCTCTGCTGTTGACCTGCTGCCCAACTCTGGTCTTTCCCCTTTTTTTGGCTGTTTGCAAGATGAAGGCCTTTTACTTATATCTGGCTTTTTGCTGATCTACTCTTTCAATGGCTTTGGGAAAGACCACCTTACTTCTGCAACTTATATGTTCCTGAAAATCTCTTGTCCACAGAGCTCAGTATGATTCCTGCTTATGAAGCACCAATATACTTTAAAAGAGCTGCTGAGGCTTCACTCTGAAGCAGAAAAAGTCAAAGAGGGAAGGGATGCTGTTTAGATTCATGGTTTCTACTTTTCTTTTTTTTTTTTTTTTTTTAAGTAGGCATTTTACAGTTTCCTTTAAAAAAAATGTGTTCCTGAAAAAAGCTTGTCTGGAGACCTCCTTGTTGGTGGCCATAGAAGCTTTTTTTGCAAAAACTACTTAGAATTTATTTAAAATATAACAAATACAATGAAAAAATAGGAAGAGAAACTGAACTTTGGGTAGTCTCTTCCTCTTTAACAGGACTCCTTAGTACCAGCACCAGTTTTCCTAGCACAAAATGGATAAAGTGACTCTTTACTAATATGTTGCCTCCTCACCATCCCTGTCCCTTATTGACATCCTCAGGCTCCATCAGCAGCATCCATACAGTAAGTCTGCTTGTGCTTGTTCCTGGACTCTGTTCTCTGTGCCAGAGCTCCCAGCACTGCTGTCCCGGCAGTGGAGCAGGCATGTGGGGGCTCCTTTGTAGTCCTAGGTGTCATTCATCAGGAACATGCTTTTCCCTGCGGTTTGGATCTTATCTTTCTTTCTTTGCTTATGCCCCATTTGCCATATTGTTCAAATGAGACCCACCTTGCAGGTGTTCCTGTGCGTGTTCCTGTTCCTAAGATTGGATGTGTGAGCAGTGCTGGCAGAGAGCTGAGAGACAGCACGAGACAGTGTGCTGAGTCCAGGTGAACAGTACCTCTCTTTGGGTCTCTCACTGGAGATGGTCCAGCTACAGCTGCTGTGGGACCAGGCAGTGCTGTAGTCCTTTGGGCAGGGGTATGGGAATCGTGGGGTCACCCTGCTCCCCGCACTGGAGGGACCTGGCTTTCCCCTTCTTCTCTCTGTCCTGGTCATTCCAACGCCAGTGTGGAGAGACAGTGGGAGGGGAGCTCAGCAGTGTGCTGCAGCTGGGGACTGACCCCTTGGGAGGGCTTAGCAATTACAGCTCTGCCCTGAGACAAGGCAATCTGGGTCCTGCCACCAGCCCCACAGGAGGGGCTGCAATGCTGCATGGTGGTGCCACAGCTACCACTCGACAAAGCAGTGGAGGTTTGGCAGAGGTGTCTGGGCTGCTCCTAAGGCTGGGAGGGATACGGGTGGTGGGATGGGTGCTCAGTGCATCCCAAAGTCCATGCTGCCAGATCTGCTCCCTCATGCAGCTTAGCCAGGCTCATCAGCCTTTGATCAGAGTTGGGAGGTTAGGGCAGTCCTCACAACCTCTGAGCAGGACCCGGTGACCATTCCCCACCTCCCAAAGGCATCACAGGATCAGTGTCTGGAGGGAGCAAGAGATGCTCAGGAAGGGGCTGCTGGATTCTGCCGGGCGTGGAGAAACACCCGTGCCCCTGTCGCTCTATCTGCACCCCTCTGCAGGCCCCTGCTCCCTACCTGCCCTCTGGGGCAGGAGGAGCGTGGGCCCGTGGGCCAGACGGGCACGTACGGCAGGGCCACTTCTCACATACGAGGGCTCCCTTCAACAAAGCCGTGTCTGTCCTGCTCCCACTATTTCTGCCTATGCGGTTGGGGACTGGGGGGGTGGAGGAGCACAAAGGACCCCAGACAATAGGGCGAGCGGGAGCATTCCTCACACCCATGGCGGCAGGCAAATGGGCTTTGTCTCCAGCCGATGCCTCCCTCCGTTCGGGGGCAGTCGCTGCCGTCCGTCCTTCCCTGCTCCTTTGTTCCCGCTCTGCTGCCAGGGGTGAGACAGGCAGGTGAGCGGCGCGCAAGGCAGGGGGCTGGCGACGTGCGGCGGCGGCCGCATATTAATGGATTTCTCCAGCCTGTCGCTGGGTGTTTGACTTGATTCATGAGACTCCTCCGTCGGATGCGGCCGGCAGGGAGAGAGAGCAGGGAGACAGCTATTGTCTGCCGGGCCTGGGGCCCTGCCGGTGCTGCTCCGGTGGCTGCCACCGCCTCCCCCAGCCGCAAAAAGCACTTTGCACCTTAGCCCCGATGTCCTTCCCACCCGGGGTGTCCGTCTGTCCAGGGTGGTGCGAAGTGGGACTGTCTGGTACCCGCACACCATGAGTGTTCCTGCGGTGTGAAGCTGCGCTGGGAAGGCAGGCAGGCAGGCATCAGGCAGCTTCCCAAACACACCCCCCCGGAGTGCAAGAGCATTGCACTCTGATCGCAACGGGCTGAGTCCAAGCAAGGCTGCTGCTCACTGCTCGTACCGCTGAAAAAGCTTTCACCCATTGCCCTAGTGACACCAGGAAAAAGCTTCTGATGCCCTTTTTTTTTTTTTTAATGGCAGCTGTAGATTTTACACCACATTTTATGGTTGGCTATAATTTTTAAACAAAGCAAATAGGCAGCTGGTGGACAGGTATTAACCAGGCAGCAGTCAGCTTCTATCTTGAAAAGGCTGATTCAGGTACAGCATTTGATAATGCTCTTCTGGGAAGGGCGTGGATGATAATAGCAGAGAAGGAAAACAAACTGGATGGAGCGCACTCCATCATGCTGACAAAGACCTGGATTGTACATGCTGGGGTGCAAATAGGATTGTTTGCATATTCAGCTGACTCTATCTTCCCTTTTGCCCATCCCCGAACATCAGTGGTGCCTGAGCTCCTTGGGGAGCTGTTTGAGTTGGGGGGACAAATGTGTGTGGGGGAGGGAGGTAAAGGAGCATGTGGAGGAGAAATGAGAGCAGAGAGGGTGCTGCTTTCAGGGGCAACAATAGAAAAGGACTAGCTGGTGGAGAAAATGCTCCAAGGATAGAGTTTATTGGACTGAATATAGGAAGCTACAGATGAGCTTGTCTGACAGGCTCCCTTTTATATCCCTGACATGCAGTTCATCTCACTCTGCAGAGCAAAATAAAGATCCTAGGTTTGATTTTTTTTTCTTTCCTTTTTTTTCTCAGCTGTCAAGGAATAAAACTGAACCGAGGGGGTAAGGAGCATTTATTCCCAGCAAGAAAAGAGAGGAAGGCTGAAATGAAGGATTTTCTGCAATGATAGCACTCCCCAGGCAGCAAACCCACCTCTGAGTTTCCAGCAAACCTACCAGGACTACAAGCCAAACTAATCAAGTAATGTCAAAGTGTATTTACTCACCTAGTAACCTGCTGACCCATTCCCTCTCTGGCCTGTGCTGGTGGCTCACAAGGGTTCACCCCAGTGCTGTGTGCTGGGAAGGGGCACAGCTGTGAGCCCAGGTGGGGCAAGGTGACCAAATGGCTCCCAACTCCCACTCTCCATCCATCACAGCATGGAAAGGGGTGCTGGAGAGAAGCCTGTGTTGGGAACAGTGGTGCTTGGGGGCTCTGCCAGTCCTTTGTGCTGGCTGCCCTCAATTAGGTAGAAAATTAATTGTAAAGAGGAACTCACACACACTTGTCTGCAGCTGAAGAGCAGCTTATGTCAGAGATCACCTAGACCTGACTGCTGTCAAATGTTGGCTGTAAGTGAGATGGGTTTCCTGAATGCTGTGTTTTACTTGGTGACATATCCTGAACCTTTGGGAAGAGGTTTTTCAAATAAGCTTTTCTCAAGCTTTTCGCAGGTGTCTTTTTCTTTCTTTCTTTTCTTTCTTTCTTTCTTTCTTTTCTTTCTTTTCTTTCTTTTCTTTCTTTTCTTTCTTTTCTTTCTTTTCTTTCTTTTCTTTCTTTCTTTCTTTTCTTTCTTTCTTTCTTTTCTTTCTTTCTTCTTATAAGGAGTATTAGGCTATCACAGCATTGGAAATGCTGATAAATTTGGTGTAAAAGTCATCTGCTATTCCTTTCCCCATCTAATGTTCATCTCTGCACTGTCCTCAGGAGCATGTCCTGCCCACAGTTGCTCTGTTAACTTGTCCCTGCTCGTAACACCCTGCACAAAAACCACAACTGGGCGCTTTTCACTCTGATTAAATTCATGCTGTGCAATAGGAAATACAAATTAGCTCTGGCCTTTGGGCTCCTGACAAGTTTCCAGCGCTGCTTTCAGCACCACGCAGATTGTGTAACTCCATCCGTGTGCCCTCCATGTGGTGACGTCTCCCCCTCCGTCATGAGCTGGGCTGGCTGCTGCACATCCAGGTTCAGCTGTTAGTACTTCAAGCAGCTTTTAGAACTGAAGGAGGAAGCGAGATTGCCAGCAGCCTTGTGTAATGTGGAAAGTAGCTTTTCCTTGCTAGGAGACAATGTGGGAAGGGGCAAAAAGAGGGGGTTTTCCTAGGTAATTCCCCAAATCTTGATGTTTGTGCAAATACCTCCCTGTCTCTTGAGCAATTCGGGAGCTCAGCACCAGGACAGCCAATGCTTCAGTACAGGATCAACCTCTGAAGGAAGAGCACAGTAGCATCTTATACAAGCTGTGGCTTAAGTTTGCCTTACCACGAAGCACACAGCACTTTCTTACCTCCTCCAGGGATTCAAGCCGGGCAACTATGTTACATCATTTCAGCGTTGCTGACAGAAGGGCTGAGGCAGCAGCTACCGTGTCATGTTTTCAGGAGAAACCTTTAAGTCTCGGCGACTTCCTCTAAGGATGCTGAAGCAAACACTGTCCAGACCTGCAAGTGAACAAGTTACAAATGACATCTCTGGTTTGAAATGGTGCGTGGGCACGACGTGGGTGAATGTTCCCTGCACTGGGTGTTTTCTAAAGGTCTCTGAAGCATGAGGCATGACTGAATGACTTGTGTTTTCTTTAAATGACGAGTGGGTGAATCTTGAATCGTTGGTCTGCTTTTATTTTTGTTAGATGTGTGTGGGCTGACAACATGACTCAGTATTTTCTCTGCAGATGCAAAAATCGTACTGCCAATTCTGGGTATGCTTCAGACAGTTTCACACAGAGAACTAGAAAACTTTTTCAGTCCAGAGATTTGCTTTTCAGCAGCCTTAAGCCTCCTGGTGTGAAAATAAATAAGTGATTTTAAAAATGAGTGCTTTGTCAGATTCTGCAAAAATACACCAAAGAAATGGTCAAACATGGGAAAAGTACCTCTACCCCCATGTTTCCCCAATAATTTATCTGACTTTTTCATGTTGTTCTGGAAATGGCCATTAACATCTGATTTGTTTTTGTGATTCTCCCTAGCCTCATTTGCTGTTGGGCCATGTCTCTGTCTGCTGAGTATCATCTCTGGTGTTTATTTAACCAGTCTTGCCCTGCTGGGTGAGAGCCACCATCCTCGGACTGATGGCTGTGAGTACTCCCCTCCTCCCAAGAGGCAAGTAGGTATATTTGTGGGTACCTCTATGTGGTTTGGACAAAAGACCCAGAAAATGTCCCTTTCTCCCTTCTGGCAACCTCCCTACCTTGCTCCCCCTTCTTTATCCTCCCTTTATGCCATGTACAGCATATGGCATGTGCTTTGGGAGAAACGCAAGGCTAGGCATGGGCTTTGGATGCTTTTATTGTGCAGTGGTGAGTGCTCTCCCATATCCTCTTTGCTGATGTGCAGTGTGCTAGTAGTCATGTCCTTGATAAGAATGGGTTTCCTGCTAAGATCCTCACCTGTAATCATAGCCCAGCATCCTAGAGCCAGCAGTAAACCATTTTCCCTTGCTGATAGCAGCCCTCAGCCCACCCTGGACCTTGCTGAAGATCTGTGAATGGCTAGAGAATAACAGACTAGTGGATGGAGGATATTGCAGAGCAAAGGTTGTCTGTGACGATGATGTGCCTATAGATTTGCTCTGTAGAGTGTGCAGGGTGAAATGAATTCTGTGCACTCTGTTTATCTGATTGCTAACATCTACCACAGAAGAATTCTCACACTCACCCCTAGCAATGTCCTTGGCTAATGTGACCTGTACTTAGCAGCAGGACCCAAACCCCATAATGATCCTGATTCTATATTGACCCATACAACAGTGAGCCATACCTGGCCCATATATGCACAAGCATGTATTATAGTGCTAGGGAACTGTATCATCTTCCTATCATTCTAGTTTTTTGGTCCTAAGATTTACTCCCTATTCCTGGCATTTTCCCTACCTTCCACTGCCTACCCATGGCAATCTTTCACCCTAAGCTTAAGACTGAGCACATCCACCATGCCTACAGACCTCATGGGAAGCCACTTGATGTGACTGCCTCAAATGCTTTTACAGCCCTATCTCATAATGACAAGAACTGGGTAGTAGGCCTTGTAATTTCTCTGCAATCTTCACATTATTCAGGAATAATCCTCTACTTTAAGCTCTTTTTATCCCACAGCCTGATTCCAACCTTAAGCAAAAGCTATCAGCCAGCACTCCTTGAAACACAAGCAGAAGCACTCTGCTTTACTGAGTACCAGCACTCAGGCTTGTCCTGAGGAGGAAAGAAAGAGGTGGTGCTCTTTAATCCTCAGCATCTCAATCCATAACCTTGACTTTAGTGTCTGAAGACCTAATGCTCTTTATCTCTGTGCCCCTGAGTGCCAGAGCCACTCAGCCCTGCCAGCCCCAGCCATGTGTTTCTAAGGTGTTTGCTAGAGTCCAGGCATGGGGATGGAGGCATCCACTGGGGCTTGCTGGGTGTAGAGGTTGGAAGTTCTGTTTGTCAGAAGTTTCGCTGGATGGGGCAGGGCATGTTGTGGTGGAGTTTAAGGTGGAAAGATTATGGCTGGGCATGGCTTGAAGGATCAACTGGCTTACTCCAGCTGCTGAGGGGATGGTAGGCTGAATGCAGCCCAGAGCATGGGGTGAGGGGGAGTGTGACAGTGTCTGTACATCAGGCAGACACTGATGGTGTGTTCCACTGATCACTCTCTTAAGACAAGCTTCTTTACTCCTGCCTGCTTACTTCTCACTGCAAGCTTTACTTGGCATGCTTAAGATCACAACTTCTTTCTTTTAACAAAAAAAACAAAACCAAAAAAACCAACCAAACAAACAAATTTTCCTGTAATCTAGGTCTGTGAAGGGAAGCACCCACGGGGTGCTGAGATCAGCCTGCTGCCTCATTCTTTGCCCTTTCGTGGGTGGGCAGCTTTCTTCCGTGTCAAGTGAAAACTTCCTCACCCAACCCTGTAACGCTGGACTCACCCTGAGTCAAGCCAGGTCTCCTCCCACGTCACTCACGTTAGGCAGCCTCACCCCATTCTGTACGGGAATACCCAGCCTACCCAACGTATGCCTTACCAAGGTGATTAATGGCTCTCTCATTTGCAGACACCTCCTGAAACACAACACGTGTGCATTTTTATGGCAAATTTGGACAAAGTCATTGCTCTAGCTGGTAACTGCAACTTCCAGATAAGACTTGACATGTGACAACCTAAGAAACACCAAATTGAGTAGGAAGGAAGGAATCCTCCATTTTCAGACGCCAGTGTGGCTACAGATACTGACACTGTTGCACAAACACAGAATAACAACTTTAACTGGAACAGTTGCCTCTTGGTAGTTGTTCCATTACCTGTAATTGATTGTGCCAGAGCTTGAGCCTCTATGATTAGAAAGCAACTTCCTGGGTGTGCTTTTGAATCAGATTAATAAAAGGAAACATATTTCTAGTGAGAAAGCCTCTTGGTATGTATTATTTCCTGAAACCCTGAAACTGACATTTGTTACCTTGCTGGCGTTTCTTACCCCTATTAAACTTAACATCAGCACTTTAGAAAACTGATGTGTGTGGGCCACATTTTCAGTCACTCTAATACTGGGATGTGTTGAAATAGAAGAGAGTACTGAAACATCCAGTGACAATGTCCTGCAGGTCAGAACCTCACTCACTTTCTAAATAGGTCAGGATTTGGTCCGAGAATCTGGTGTTTCTTGAAGATATCCTTTACATTTCCTTTATATCTCTATTTCATCCTCCATTCAGTCATAGAGCCTGCCTGCTGGATTTATTTGTTTTACATTTCTTTGCTGTCCAATTTGCTGCCAAATCATCTCATCATCTCATATTGCTGTCTTATATAAACGTTAACATTAGCAAGCTTCACAATAACAGCCTGGAAAGGAAACATTTACTTCTGAGCTTCCCCCTGGCAAACAAATGTACAGCGTTTGCTTTTTTTGTGGCTACTGGTTAAGGCCATGGGATATAAAATTATAATGCTGTAGGCAGTGTTAGTCTATTACAGTTATGATCACTGTAACATGCACTTCAACATATTTATTGTTTTGCTTTTAAATTCCTACGTTCAGCGTGGAGGACATGAGTCCCCATTCCCTACTACAACATAATCTCCATAGCTCCTTCAAAGTCTGCAGGAAAAAAACAACTCCATTTTTAAGCTCTACTTTCTTGTTCTGGGTGACACATAATGAAAGCATCGGTGTTACTTTTGTGTCCTGAAAGAAGGAGTGACGGCATGAAACGGAATAGTGATGCAAACGTTATGTGGACAGCTTGAACAAGAAATAAGCGAGTGGAACCCGCAGCTGAGCAGCGTGGAAACACTGCCCTGTCCTAAAATCAGACGTGCCTCTGCCCCGAGGTCCCTCCGGGAGAAAGCACTAGTGCATGTCCACCAGCATTCCGCGTGTGGAATTCAGTTTGTGCCTGATGAGTTGGGGGCAACACTTTTCAGAAACTGCAGTAAGCGAATGGTACGTCATTGGTTTTCTGTGCCCCTCAGAGGGGCCCTTCAGGTACCGAACCCGCATGAGGAGGATTCAGCCGGAACCGAGGGAGACGCGCGTGGGCTCCAGTGCCGAGGCCGGCAGGGCCCGGCTGGTCCCGGCAGCTGCTCCGACGGACCTGCTCCGGCTCCTCGGGGACAGGAGGGGTGGAGAAGGGACAGGACGGGAGGGGACAGGGGTGGGCAGGGCATGGACAGGGGTGGGCAGGGCAGGGCAGGACGCCCCGACCCTCAGGCGCCGCCGTTACATAACGGGGGGAGAGCGGCGCGCGCCGAGCCCCGCCCCCGCCCCGCCCGTGTCCTCGCGGCACCCCGCCCCGCCCCTTCCCCGCGTGACGCCGGCGGGGGGGGGGCCCAGCGCGTGCCTCCCCGCGCCCCGCCCCCCGAGAGGGACGGCACGTGCGCGCCCCTCCCCGCGCGCCCGGCGGGGAAATGGCGCTGCCCCCGCGCACGCTCAGTGCCCGCCGCCCGCGGGCCGGGCCGGGCGGGGCGGGGCGGAGTGGGGCGCTCCGTGCGGCGGGGCGCAGGCGCGGCGGGGCCGGGCGCCGTGCGGGGCGGACGGGGAGGGCGGGGCAGTTCCCTCCTCCCCCCCCCTTTTCCGTCCCCATCCTCCTCCTCCTCCTCCTCCCGCCTCCGCGGGGGCCGGGTGACGCACGTGCGCGCGCCCCCGCGCGCTGTTGTCCGCTCGCTCCCGCGCCACCCGCCCGTGCGCGTGCCTGCCGGCGGCGGGGGGCGCGCGCGGCGTGCGGGGCCGGCACGCGCGCTGTTGTTATTGGCGGCGCCGCCGCGGCCGCGGCGGAGGGGAACGGGACGGGACGGGGAGGAGCGGGCGGCTCAGTCAGGGAGTTCTTTAAAGATGGCCGGAGCGGCGGCCGCCGCCGCGACCCCCGTGTACTGCGTGTGCCGCGAGCCCTACGACGTGAGCCGCTTCATGATCGAGTGCGACATCTGCAAGGACTGGTTCCACGGCAGGTACGGCGCCGGGAGCCGCGCCGGGGTCGGGCGGTGCGGCGGGGCAGCGGCCGGGGCGGGCGGCCGGGCGGCCACCGGGCACAGGCGGTGGCAGTCGCCTCCCCCCCTCCTTCCCGGCGGGGGGACAATGGCTGCGCGGCGGCAGCACGGGGGGACCCGCGGGCGCCCGGCCGGTCCCGCTCCCCTCGCGGCGGGGACAGCGCCGGTGCCGGCGGAGGCGGCCGTCCCCGGGCACATGGGTCCGCGGCTGCGAGCGAGCGGGCGGACGGGCCGGGCCGGGCGGGGGGGCCGGTTACGAAAGAGCAACAGATGCGGGGCCGGGGCCACCCCGAAGTTGTGCGGGCAGTGCGGTGGCGCCGCGTGTCCCCCCGCTCTCCCGGGGCGTCTCTCCCGGGACAAGGCGGTCTCCCGGCGGAGAAGTGCGGGCGCCGGGGCTGTCCCCGGCCGGGTGCGAGCTCCGGGCTGCCCGTGTGTTTTGTTTGCGGGGCGGGGGGAGCGGAGGAGGAGTAGGGTCGCCCCGCGCCTCTCTGCGCTTTGACGTTTCCAGCCCGGTCCCGAGCGGCCGCCGCCGCCGCGTGTGTGTGTTTTGCGACCCGAGCGTGCGAATAATAAAAGGCCCGGCAGGAGGAGGAGGAGGAGGAGGAGGCGGCGGTGGGGATCCACGGGCAGTTAAACAAAGGAGCAAGTTGCGGGCCCGCGGCGGCGGCGGCGGCTCGGCCGGGCCGGGGCTTGCGGGGCCCGCGCGGTGCCGCCCCCGCCGTGCGGGGAGCGCTGGGGCGAGCGCGGCGGGCCGTGATTGACAGCGCGGCGTTTAAATACCCCGAGCGGCCACAACAACAGCGCCGGCCGCCCGCGCCGCGCCCCCTGCCGGGCAGGGCCGGCAGCGCCGCCCCGGCCTGCCCCCGCCGCTGGCGGTGGGGAGGGGGTCTGCTCGTTTTGTGCCTTTATTTGTGTTTTTTTTTTTTTTTTTTTAATTTTTATTATTTTTTTATTTATTTCTTCGCCTCAATGGCAAAAGGCAAGCGCCGGCTGAAAGTAGGTTGCGTATCTTGCTGTTACTTAACAGTGATTGTTGCGCACGGGTGTTTTCTCGCCACGTTTTTTAGGATGAAAGGCAGGCTCTCAGCGTTCCAGCTGTTGACTCGTACGGCGGGGTGGATTTGTTCTTTGTACACGGGTTTCCCACCCCCCTCCCCCGGCTCGAACCGCAGTATAACAGAAACTGTGAAAAGGGGATTTGTAAGCCATAAAAACTGGCCGAAGCAGAACTGTCGAACCTTGAAAACAACTCCTCGTTAATGTTTTTGTCTAGATTACTGCCAGTTAAAAGATGCTGAACATGGTGAGAACTTAGAATGTGGAGTTTCATAGGGTTTTTTCTCAGTGCCGGCATCAGCTATAGATGTGTTGTGCCATCAAGGTACGTTCGCGGTCTTGGCTCTTCTGTGGCTCTTTGTGGCTCTTGGTGTGGCAGGGCTGGGTTTGTGTTCCTTTTCCAAAGAAAACTCTTACCAGTGCTGTTGTTTGGAGTGAAGTGCACAGCAGCTCTTTTAGGTTACAGCAGCTTAATACAAGTTTTTCAAAACTCAGTCACTGCCTGCAGTAAAGGTGCAGACATCACCTGAAGGTGTTTGTGAGGTTACAGCTTCTCTCTCTTCCAAGTATTTTTCTGCATTTGTGTAGTTGCTCTTTCAGTCTGTCCTGGCAATTGCTGCAGTTCCATGCAGGCTGAACTTAAATGCCAGCCTTGTGCGTCAGTACTTCTGGGGTATGGGTGAACTAGTTTCTGGAATTGTTATGAGGAGGGAAAGTATTGCCTGATTCAAAGCTTTCCTGAATCCTGATCTGCAAAAAGTTCCACAGTGGTTCCTGTGATTGAGCTCTGTCATGTAATGGGTAGAAAAACTGTGTTAGCACTGAACTGCTTTGATAGTCTGAAACCCTAAAAGTGGAAAATTAGCAAGCCAGCAGGAACTGGCAACAGTCATGCTGCTCTGGGATTTAGTTGCATGCTCACCCAGTCCCGTGACTAAGGGACAGGTTTGTGGAAGACCCGATGCCCTCTGCCAGCTGTGGTCTGCTCTGGGATTGCCTTTCTCCTTGTTTTGAGAGTGTCTAAAGACTATTACATAGGTTGTGAAAGAAAATATGCACTCTCAAATCTTGAAGTTTGTGGTGAACTTCTTGGTTGCATGTTTTTTTTTAATTTGATTTTTTTAAATTCTTTTTTCCCCTCGCCTGTGGAATGGGAATGATGTTTCTTCTGTGTTAAGAAATATATAAACCCGGACTTAGTTCAGGCTGTGAAGTTGCTAGCATGATACCTAGCACGTATTATTGGATTACGGACTCTTTGCTGCCTTCCTGTGTATAGTTAAGAGAGTGCCTGAACAGTACAGTGGAGGCAGTACAAAGTCTGTATGTGGTCCCTTTAAATTTTATTTGAATTTCCCCCCCCCCCCCCCGTGTTTCCTTCTTGTACTCTGTCTTCAAATGACCATATTTTGGTTTGCTCTTACCAATATAGTAGTATTATCAAATATGCATTTTATTGCTTCTGGCAAATATTTGTGAAAAAGCAAATGTTTTGTTGTGCCTGGCAGTGCTGTGAACCTACATTGTGGGTTTTAGTTACTCTGCCAGTGGGCCTAATATGCCTAACATCCAGCCACAGTCTTGTGTAATTACCCCTTGCTGAACAAAAGAGCGGAACGTGTGCCTGTGCAGTGTTTGAGGCTTGGTGGCTGTCTTGAATGGCTTGCAAGAGTGGAGAGATTACAGAGACTTAGATGCGACAAACTGTCAGATCTTTCAGATGGGCAAATCCATTTATACTTTAGACAATTTTTGTGTTTTTCCCATCTTTTTATCTTCTTTAAATGAAAATGTCACATTAAGCTGCTTCCCGCTTTCTGACTTGTCTAGGATATACTCCAGCTAGAATGCAGCATAAAAAGTCCTTTATTCTGCTCTAAGTGTTCAACTTTCTCTTGGATCTGTTCAGTAACTCTTGAAGCCTGTTTAATTTCTTGGCTTCATCTTCAAATGATATGTATCATAGAATGATACTTTCTGTCTCCCTTCATTTTTTGATGCTCTCCCTTAGTTATTAGGGTAACTACATGCTGTCATCTTTTCTCACTTGTGTTTTTTTTTACTGTGATATATGTAACCTTATGCACAGAATGTCTTTTTTTAAACTGATCTTACAGTCGCTCTGTTCTTGAAATATGTTTGTGAAGTTTGCAGAAATCCTATTGTCAGCTTTGAAATTTTTGTCCTTCTTTCTGTTCATGATATCTGTACTTGACTAGATTTATGCGTGTTGCATAGATGTCACTTATTTCTGTAGACTAGATTTCAGACAGGTCAGAACAAACTGAAGTTTGAACATATAATTCAGGTATTGTCTGTAGTGCTTCAGGAGTAAATGACTGTAGAGTTGGCTTTTTGAGGAGGTTTGCTTTGTAAAGCTGCGCTGGTACTGTACTGATTGTAAAGGAGCCGGGAGAAGTCAGTCAGGTAAACTGAGAATTAAAAATGCAGGTACCGCTATGAAGTCTTCTGAGCAGCACTTTTCCAGGGGGGTGTTTTGTTTCTCAGCAAAAAGACAGTGAACTTCTAACATGTCTCAATGATGAATAGCTTAAGAAATTATCAGATGTGTGGATGTCAATTACAGTAATGGTCTCTGCCTTTTGAAATGCCTGCAACTTTTCTAATGTGTTTTCTTACAGTGACAGAAGATTATTTTTTTTGAACAGAATTAATGTTTTATTCTTCAAAATTAGAATAGCAGGGAATGGGAAGGGAAAGCATCCTTTTTTTGGTTTTGGGTGTTTTTTCCCCCAATATTAGTAGTTTTTCCGAAAACTTCATAATGGTGTTAGCTTTTATGTCTTCCCCCTCAAGGAATAAAAAGACAGGAAACAGCCCATCCAGATTTGCTCAACTCACATCTTCAGTGTTTTGTGTAAAAGAAGCTTAAATGTAGAAGCCATAAATACTTTTTCTTTTATAATTTTCTTGTGTTTACAGAAATAAGCATTTAATTTGAGCAGATTAGAGGGCAGTAAAGGAAACACAATGCCACCTCATATGTAATGTACATATGTATGCATTTCTGTTGCAAAGCAAAGTCAAAATGATTAAATTTATATGGAATATTTTAAAAATTGATAGCTCTTGCTCTCAGGATTAATTTTGTATTTTGTGTAGTCTTGAAACAATTAACTTTCCTTTTCCCTTTCCTAGAGCAGTTCATTGATGGTATTTTGCCATTAGGTGTTTGGTGATTTTTGCAGGTTTGTCATTATTGAAAACCGTTTAATAACATCATTTGAAAAGAAAGGTGATTCATGTACCTTTTGAAGATGATTGTTTAAACTGCAGATGCCTTGAGGCTTTTTTTCCTCAAATGGAGGAAGAATTCAGCAGCAAAATCACATCTGAGTGAAGTTCATGTAGGACACAGTTTTTCTGATATTGTGTAGATTTGAACATGTCTTCGTTTGGTCTCTGAAGAAACATAAAACTTCTCAAGCTGCTCCTTACTATGATCTCGATTTAAAGTCAAGGTTTGCTCTTACAGCTGTTAGGTTACATGGTACAGGTCTCTCTGAATGCAGTGGTTTATACTCTGAAGGCAGGCTTTCTCCTTAAGAAAAGAAGGAAATGCACATGCTATAGTGACTATTTTTCCTGAATTGGTTCTTTGTTTTGGAGCTTTACACATGAGGTTCTGCACGATGGGCTTCGCCAACTCTTTGCAGTTGCAAGAGGCTGTCCCGCTCCTGGCTGCATTCTACTATAATTCCTCTTTTGCTGGTTCAGTGCTTGCCTGATTGGTAAATCAACTCTGCTCAGAAAACTGACAGAACCCATTCTCTTGCTGGGTTAGCTTTTTGTTGGGTTACTGAGCTGAACAGGCTCATCAAAGGTTACGATGAGTCTGAGGGTGTTGCAAAACACTGATGAGGACTGTGTTGCTGGAGATGATGATAGTGGGTGGGAAAAGACAGAAGAGTTACTCATTTTTCTTCGTCACTGCCCACTTTGGGATCAATAGCTTGCCCAGTTTTGTGGAACCTTGGTTTTGTGTCTCAATCATCGTTTGTGATTCTGCTTTGAATGCGATGGGCTCGGCCCAAACCCAGCTGCTCATCTAGCGGGGTCTGTAGGAGTCAAGGTCTTCCAGCACAGCTGCGGGAGTGCAACCCCAGAGCATCATCTGTTTGCAGGGACAGGTGAAGCTCCTGCATCTGTCTTAAAGGGACTTGGAGGACAAAGCATGGTGATGCTTATGGCAGGAAAAAATGTGAAGGCTGCAGAGAGACTGTTACAAATGCCTTCTGGTGCCGACCTTCTGTTTACAGAAAATTAAGGCCTTGTAGTTAGAAACTACAAGGGACCTGAACTGAATCAACAAATCCTTGTCTGGTCAGTAAAGCTTTGGACTGGCACCAGAGGCTCTTGAGCTGACTTTCTGGCTTTTGGAATGTATAAACTTTAAATTCTTTAGGTGGCAATTTGGTGTCTCTCACGGAAGTGTTTTAGACCTCAAGGGAAAGCTAATGTGTTTGTTAACCTTGCTTTTCCTTGTCTTAGCCTTGTTTCCTCAGAAGTAAGATGGAAGCCTCAAACTTAAGTCTAATGAGCTGTGTGTCCTCTGCCAAAGAATTAAGTGACTTCAAGTGACTTCAGCTCTTCTAACAATACAAAAGCTGAAACAGTTTTGGTTAAACTGAGAAGAAATTAGTTTTAATGAGGCTGCTAGACAAGCACTTGTGTAATTGGGTGTCTGTTTCCAACCCTTTTGTATTCTTCATTTGAGCAAACCATTTTTTCCTCCTCTTGGTTCCCATCTGTGAAGTGGGAAGACTTATTAATATATATTAAAGTTAGAGGTATTCTACCATAGTAAGCACTGAAGAGTTGCGAGTATTCAAATTTCTTCAATTTTTGAAGCTGTATAATAACATGTGGAATTATGAGTGCAAGTTTTTTTTTTATATAGTTTTCTTGAAAAACTGGCTTTATTTGAAGTATGCATACTTTGGAAGTTAACGCTTCTTTTCTTTAGATTTGTAACTTGGTAAATTTTTTTCATTTGTTGTTCTGGAATAAAAGGCAGTAGATGTTTTAAAATATGTTTTCTAACATAGTAATTAGGACAAGAAAAAACTGTATTTCCAATAAAAATCTGTCAGAGAACTGAATGGTACATGATTCAACTTTTTAAATTAGAACTCCAGCAAGATTCTATTGAGTTATTAAATGTCAGTAATTCTAATTTCTAATTAATTATTAGAAAATTATTTCTAATTAATTATTACCTTTTCAGTGTTAGTTAAAAGATACAGGTGTTCAGCTTTAGTGGTTGAAAATACCTTAATTTTTTATAATATTATAGTTGACCTATATTTTTGGTACAATATTTTTTTTTGGCTGCTCTTGACTGCACAAACAAAGGCACTGTAAGTATTTATGTGTAATTTAACTGTCTAGTAGTGAATTTTCTGTTAGCTAGTTTGTTTATGATGATTTTATACTCCAAAATGTCATTTTTTGGAGCTTATGTAGCACTTCAGTATCTTCCTTTTGCTTTTGTTATGTTTAATACATGCATGATTTGACTGAAGTGTTCAAAATGTTTTCAGAAGGCTCTATTTTGTGACTTTTGTATCTACAAACTACAGAGGTAAGAGAAGTCTGGGTGGGGGACTGCTGCTCAGTACACTTAATTTCTGCATATATCTGCTAGGTGCTACAGTGCAGAGTGTGAAATGTTTTATTTTAAACTTATCTTGATCTGTTGATAATGTTGAGTTCTCTTAGGGTAGCACAATGGCAGTAAAATGGATTAAGCCTTACAGTGGAGTATCACTCTGTTAACTGCCAGTGGGCAAAATCACATTAATTTTGTTTTCATTCTTCATTTGTGGTTTCTAGCTTTTCTTTTTGTGGACAGTTTTCATATTCATTAGCAGATTTTTTTATACTCAGTGCAGTTTTCTGTGCACTTTCTGCATCATCTTTTGAAAGATCATGCAGTACAGTGTCTCCATTCTGTTGTCATAATAGTTTGCACAAGTTGAACTATTACTCTTCATGTAAATATTTGTAATTTCCCTACATCATTGTAAAATAAAATACCATTGTCTCAAAACAACTCTGAGTAATCAGTAAAGACTTCTGTAGGTACAATGTGCATGCTTAAAACCATAAACATGCTGAAATTGTGCCTTTTGTCTCATTGCTCAAGTACGAAAATTCAATTAACAACATTGCTATTGCTGTATTATCAATGTATGAGAGAGATTTTAGTGAAATATATAGCTTTTAAAATAGTTAAGCTATTTTTCATTTGTCAGTCCTTTCTAATGTGTTGGAACATTAGCTCGTGAATACAGAGAACTATCAATCTATGGAGTATGAATAGTCTTGAGATGTCTGCTGTATGGTGGTAATGTCGATTTATGTGGCTAGTTACGTCTCCTCAGGTCAATTCTGCTTTTGAATGGAATTAATATTTAATACTGTTTTCTCCATTACTTCAGCATTAACTAAAGTAGACTTCAAAACTGCTGTTTCTTTTGAAAATATTGAGTTCATTGTTGCTCAGGCAGGCATAAATGCTGATGTTTGCCACAAAAGCAAGAAAGTTTTTTTTTTTTACAAAATCCTCCCACATCATTCTGTCTTAAAAGCCAACTGGAGTGAGGATGAATAGATTTAGCTAGCCTGGGAAATTAATTTCATAAATTTAGTTGTGTTTGTTCCACTGACATTAATACTTTATTCACTTAAAGGCTCTTAAAGCAGTATTCATGGACATGAGTGCAAGGAAAGTTGACTCACTGGGAAATGGAATCTTAGATATTGAAGGCATGGGATTGATCTGATCTGTCATTCTTGCCACTTCATCAGGCAGTATTTTCTGAAGAGACTGACATTTTTCTTTTAGGATATTGATGTTTGACTGCCAATAAACAAAGGCCAGATCAGATAAATGAAGAGCAACCAAAGAAATCACTGTGTCTTATTAGCCAGTAGTACTTTGTAAAACTTCTAGTTGGTTTGCCCAAGGTACAGATTTTTAGTTTTATTTCAATAACAAAAATATTTGGATCTTTTCACTAAAGGATTATATCATGTTCTTGACTTGCAAAACTCAGTGTCAAGAACAAGCAGAAGAGAAATGAGGTATTGTGAGTTAACATAGGGCTTTCAGGGGTGCTGGTGTGTGCATCTGTGAGCTGTGGAGTGCTGTGTGGAGCAGTCTAGGAACAGTACCAACAGCAAGGTAGCTGTACTCATGTGACACTGTGCTCAGGCAAATGTTGCCAGTCTATCTCTCAGGATGGTGTTATCCCTTTTTATTTCATGAAGGTGTGCTGTGTTGACATATCACAGCCTCAAGCCCAAACACTCTATCCGAGTTGTTTCTCTGTGCTCTACCGCTTATGTAAGAGTGGACCGAAAGAATGTTAGGAAAAATGGTGTACACATATGTAGTCTCCTAAATCTCAAGTTAAGTTCTGACTACAGTATTTGTCTGGCTGGAGGGCAGAACAGTGTGAGGCAAAGGTGAGCAGCAACTTTCTGCCTCTGATGCCTTGCTCTCCTGCGTGAACAGCGAGGGCATCTGGGGGCATCCTTTCACATCTCTTAACACTGCAGTAAAATGTGCTGCCCTAATGGAATGAATATCACAGAAGGAGTTTAGAGGGCTGCTCTTGCTAAGAACGATTCTTGCTAAGAACGATTGGGACAGCTGTAGTATTGAGTTATTGGTCTAACGTCCTGCTGAAAAGTGCTTATTTAACATTTAACTGAGTGAAAGCAGATGCCTTGGCTGTACTTACGCTTACAGCATGGTCAGCTGGCTTGTGCTTGAAACATCACGAAGCTGGAGGATTTAGGTATTAACTAGAGTTAGTAGTATCATTTGAGTAGATCAGAATTTTCTGAAGTAAAGGTGTATCTCTTAAATGCTTCTGGAAATGCTGACGTTTATACTTTACCAGTAAGGGCAAATTCCAATTTCCGTTTGTTTTTTTTGAATTGGTGTCTTAGCTACCATCACCAATAAGAGTGTACTGTGCATTCATCTTCCTGGCCCTTATTTGACTGTGAAAATAACTTTATTTTCTAATGAAAAAACACAAACCTTTCACTTTGTAGAATAAACCTTTTTACTCCTAGTTAGTTCTGGTACTTAATGCTGAATAGATTTATTACTATAAGAATTCAAGTCTTGTATATTGGTGGAAGGAAGATTTTACTGGTGGCAGTGTTTAATGTGTTAATGTCAGGTGTTATTACTTACTTCTGACAAAGACACCTTGCATACGAGTGGTCTTTTCCCAAAGGTTATTCCTTACATTAAGGAATAAATACAGGATTTGTCTACAATCTTGTTTGTTTATTGCATGTTAGTGCTCTTGTGCCCTTTTTTCTTTCTCCCCAGCATGTCAATGTCGAATTGGCTGAATCTCTGTCTTTCATTGGGTTGCACTGTATCTGATTCTCATTTTTCTTTGATGCTACACACAATCTTAAACAGTGATGTTGTATGTGGAGGAGGACAAGAAAATGAGACAAAGTCATGAAAAAATGGTAAAACATGGGCAAATAAAGCTTCAGCCTTTAAATATGGTCAGATGAGCAATGAAATGATTTTGAGCAGACATCTTGTTTGTCTGGACTAAGCTTGCATGAAGCAGGCACAGGTACATTTACATCATGTGATTAAGAATGAATTGCAATGCATTCCTTACTGCTTTTGGTGCATGTGTGCTGAGAATGGAGGTGAACAAATCCTGCAGTATGTGAGGTCAGTTCTCAATGCAAACTACATGGACAATTCCCAGAGAGTTGCTTGTGGATCACAGAGCAACCTGAAGTAGTAAAGCCTCTGTCTGCAGTTTTCTACACCGTTCCAGGGCAACACTAGTAAACTATAACAAACTTTTTGTAGCACATTAGTAAACTCTTTGAATAGTCTGTTTTTCTGTGGTGGTTTTTTTTGTGATTTGTGGATTTTTGTCTTGTTTTTGTGTGTGTGTGTGGTTTGTTGGTGTTGTTTTTTGGTGTTGTGTGTTTGTTTGGTTTTTTTTTTTTGGTACAACTAATGGAGACTTTTGAGATAGATAAATGTGTTTTATAAATGTGTTGGTTAACACAGTATAGTAAAATTCTGTTTCCTATAATGCCAACCTGAGGAAGCTGGACAAGAATCTTTCTAATGTGAATGTATGCATTGTTCTGAGCCTCTGAGAAATTCATCAGCTTTCTATGAAGTTTGTGCACCATGATCCTTTGGAACAGGGTTTTTGTTAGGAAATATGCTCTATCCTTAATATGCTTGCCATGTGTTGAGATGAAAAACTGTAAATCTCTAGATGATCATTGCTGGAAACTTACTGACTATATGCCAAGAGGATGAGAATAAGGAGATACTTCCTTTTCAAAATTCTGTACGAGACACAAAGTAACTGAATGGGACTTCTGGTTTTCAGGTGTCTGAAAAATTGGAGCATCTGTTCAGATGGGGTATCTACAAAGGGAATAAGCAGCCTAGTGAAGAAGAGATAGTCCTCTAGGTGAAAAGCTGGATGGAAAAGTGTCAGGAAACTGAAGACAATGCACAAGAAAACTGTTATCAGAACAAAGAGTACTTGGAGAATATTAAAACTTCACACTCTTGCAGTAGAAGTTAATTTTGAACATTAATTTGTGACTGAAAAAAGCTTCTGTGCTAAAATGTCCATTACAGTGACCAATCACTCTGAAGTGATGTGTGGAAGATCCAAGTTCTCGTGCAACCGGTAGGCTTGGTGATGCTTGCTGATACAAATGCATGGCTGAGTTATTGATTAGGTGGAAACTGCTTTATGGTGTGCAGAAAATAAAAAGTGATGATTAAAATTAATTTAAATTTAAAATATAACTGTCAGTATCTTTCTCTGAATGGCATCTAATCTGAATCAGCTGCATCAAGTCCAGTTTTAATTATTGCATTTTCTGAAGATAGATGTGCAGTTTGAGGTTTTCTGATGTAACTCTACAGCTTGAATTGCTGAAAGAAAAAAAAAGTCTTTTTAAAGAAAGCTGATTCTGGGTATATTTGAATTTATCTACTAGAAGTTACGTTGTAAGGTTGGGGACTTCTCTTCAAATAGCTTGATTATTTTTTTCTTAGTATTTTTAGTTTTAGTTTCATAGCCAGTGCTATGTAATATAAACAAATTGATAATAAACTTTTCTTCTGTAATTGAATTGTAAGAAAATGGCTTAATGGTTCACATTCAGTGGATTGTCAAACTCATTAAAGGCTCTTTAGAGATCATTGACCTCTAAATCTTTATCTAGAAAACACCTGTGGTAAAGGATTTTTCCTCTGTCAAGTATTTACTACTTTTTGCTAATTATTAAAGAAAAATCTTTTTGGCACTTTCAGATTACATTAGTGGAGGTTGTAACGAAAAGCAAAACATTACTATTACTTTCAAGCTAGAAAAACAGCAGCTTCCAAAAAGCCTGGCAGGTATGAGGCAGGTTTTAGGCAAATTTAAAGTCCTCACCGGTTCCTGAAATAACTAGAGAAATGGACAGTGCTGCCTTTTTTAAAAGGAAAACGGGTGCATTCCCAGTCATGGCGTAGGCTACTGTGTTCCTGTAAGAAGCACTATTAAATCAGAAGTCTAAGAAAAAGTATCAGTATGTCTTACAACCTGGAAAAGTTTGTGCTGCAGTTCATACTCAGTGGATGTGTATATTCAGTAATGTCAAGAGCAGGGACCAGGACTCAAGATAATCTTGTCAAAGTCTGAGTGCCTTAACCAGACACTTGTGTTTGGATCGTGTTACATTCTGTTCTGGGCACATAATTCTTGGATACTTTTCTGCAGAGTAAGAGGTCATAAGTGGGGGAGATAAAGAATATCTTTTATATGAAAAGTAACAGGGAGGTGAACATTCCCGTGAGATGTGTGGGCTTGAACTCCCACACCCTGAATAAGCGCTGCTGCTATCTTGCTTGGAAAAACAAAAACTTCTCCCTTCATAGCTGCTTTTTAGTGCCCAGTAGTTTGAAAGTATGGCAGCTGTGCTTGCCTTCTGGCTTAGATGCCAGGGAATGTGGCACGAGCTGGCTGAGTTAGAGATTTTCCCCCAAAGAATTAATTTTGTGTTTTTTCACAATAAGTGAACCATAAGGTCTCCTGTGACTTTTACAGGAATGGTAAATGTCAGTACTCATTTCCAGGAGACCTTTTGCACTAGGTCTTCTGCTTCGTGCTTCATACTTTCCCTGTGCATTTTTTTGAGCATTCTTGTTTGAGTTATCTTGTTCGAGTTTTCTTCATTATGAAGAAGAATGTATTGTAAGAGCTGTACATACATACACTGATACATGGATAAAATCCCCCCCCAACCCCAAAAGCTGTGGAGCTGAGCAGCACAGACTGTGAATTAAAGATTAATTTTGAAAGTCTTTGTGTGTAAAATCTAGAATGTAAGATGTAGATTTGTGGTTTTGCAAATATTATAGATGATCCTAAATAGCTTATGATAAAGCAAAAATGATTTTGGTAACTTGGATCTGAAATTTTAAGAATTTGAGATTAAAATCAGCATGTCAGATTATATCCAGAATAAAAATTATGGATGCAGATAAAATTTGTTCTTAGTTCTGATGTAACTCAACCTCAACATTCTATTTAGTTTTGTTCTGCACTATTTGAAGTTTCCACATGGTCTGAAAATTACTGTGCCTCGTTAATTCCATCTGAAGAGGATTGAACAGTTAGATTTCTGTAGATAGAATAACGTGTAAAAGTAACATCTTGATATGTTATGGACTGCATGGATGCAGTTTTGACCAGTATGCCCCTCTGGACCTCTATAAGCAGCTGAGAATCCAATAAAGATCTCTAAATTATAGGCATTATCTAGTTGATTGAAGGAGCTTATTCTACTTACAGCTCTGCCAGCCAGCCAATGTAACATCTGATATTTAGACTCATTATCTGTGTATCTGAAACAGTTTGCTTGTATCATAGCTTAAATAGAAGTTAATGTAATCAGATACTCCATCTGCTTTTGAAACGAGCATGGTGAGCTAGAGATGATGAGCCAGTTTGCTCTCAGATTTCTTCAGAAATGAAGCATCTGTCTCTACTTGCTATTGACTGCAAGTCTATTTGCCTTATAAAAGTAAGGTATTTCAAAGCTTTAGGAGCCATCATGCTTTATTTTGTGTTGTGGTTAGAACATGAAGAAATTATACAGCTTACTAAAAAGCTTCCTAAAAAGTTCTTAGCAATGTCTGAAAAATATTGTAGGCTGGAGGAGGAATTACTCAGTTGAGAAGCAGAGGAGTTTAAATTTTTATTTTTTATTTTATTTTTTTTTTTAATTATTTTTCTTGAAGGAGAACTGCTTCATGAGTTGAAGGCAATAAAAGGTTTATTTCAGGTACAGCTGCAGAGACTCTGAATGCTACTGTGGCTGTTAAGGCTACTTAGTAGAAGGCTCCAGGAGGTCTTTAAAACCAATCAGGGTAAGAAATTTTTAACCCAGTTAGGTGGTATTTGGTGTAAGGAGCCAATTAAAAGGTGTGTAAAGGAGGCTGAAGCCAGGTTTGCTGTTGCTGCACTCTGTAAAAGTAGTAAACCAGACACAGTAACCCAGAATTAGGCATTTGCAGCAATGTGGTTTTAAGGTTGTGCTAATTCTGGTTGCTGGTGCTAGAATGTGGGAGACAGAAAATAGTGTTGTCTAGTATCGATAGTAGAAAGTAATTTTTTCAAATTATTCCTGACATCATTTTCTGATTAAAGGAGCACAGTTTAAAAACAATAATTAGCATCCTAATCAATGCCCTCAGGTTAGGAAGTCATTTTGGTTTGTTGTTGTTGTTCAAGTCCAAACCTTTTTTTAAAACTTGAGATACTTGAGAACAAGACAGATCTGATGGTGTCTACTGACAGTGTTACTCAGGATGTCATAAGCTTTGCAGACTGTGCATTGCATAAAATAACACAGTACTGATAGTACTTGTCAGGCTTCACGATCTTTTTAAACAGCTCATCTTTATTAGGCAACCTGATCTTTCTAAACAGCTCATCTTCATTAGGCAACCAGAATAACCAGCTAATACTCTCTGTAGGAGGCTGCAGTCATGCACTTTGTTGATGAGGAGCATTCAACACTTCTAGCTGTTGAGACAAAAATGGAACTGCTGAAGACATACCAAAACATTCCCAAATGAATTAAAAAATGCTTACAGTGCAGGTTGCCTAAAAAGAGGTGGTTGAATGTTAGAGGTGCCTGTTACATAAGAATGTTGTAATAAATGTGGGTTTTGGTGGTTTTTTTTTTTTTTTTTGGTGAGACTTGGGTGTAGGTAATTCTGGAATTTAGAAACTGCTGTGAGTATGCAGGTCAGTGAGTATTAATGAACCATTAGTGAGGTTTTTTCCTGATCAGTCTCTAAAAAAATAAACCCCAAACATTAAACCTTGTTGTTTCCCTGAAAGTGGTATTTCTTTAAATAAGAGCATATAGATATCTTCTTGCTTCAAAGTGGTCATCATGTTTCTCCCAAACTAGAAGGTGAGAATCTAGCTGAAAGCTTGTCCTTCTAATCTTGCCCTGCTTTATGAAAAACCATGTTTAGAAATGTAGCTTCCAAACTGTTTGGGTTACTTGTTTTATAGTTACTGTTGTACTTTAGTGAGATATTGGAAGGAGTGTTTTGTAGGCAAACAACATACTGGTCATGACATAAAGCCAGACATCTGTCTGGTACTTGCATCAGCTGCTCCTGTAGCTGGAGCTACAGATAACTGGTCTCAAGGAACTGATTAGACACTTCATCAGAGAAGGACTGGAGTGCCTAAAGGCATTCAGACCAAGACCATCTTAAATGCTGTGCTAAGAAAACTTTGGTTCATACATGATATTTAGTGCCAGTGCATGCATCTCTTGGACTTAATAATGTCTCCCTTGATGGTGTGCGGGGTGTATGATTGAAGTCTAGGAGGGAGGGATGTTCCCTACAATCTAATTGGTAAGCCATTGGCAATTTATCTATTAGGTCAGAGTAGTTCTGGTTATTAGTAAATAATGAAGGTGAAGTCCAATGGTAGGCCTGACCAGGTATAGTGACTTCCATGGCCAAGAGGAGCAGTCCTACTTCTCATATCCCTCTCTCCAGATTACACAGTCCAATTCCCTCTCCTGGATTGACTCTGACAGTTACCCAACTGTGCTGTAAGATAACTTGATAAACAGGCAAAAGAGACCTGGTGAGGTTGCTTTCTGTCAGAGAAACGAGTGAAAACAGGTTGCCTTGTAATCTGGTAAGTACCAAGGCTATTGCAGGGAAGGGGAATAGGAGTGCTTGCTTGGAAGGGAATGAGCAACTTACTTCTTCCAGTGGGTGCAAGCTGTTAGATTAATGCAAGCTATGTCATGCAATGGCTTCCTAGGATTTGCTTGTCACTTTGGATTGAACCTCAGTTTCTCTTCATAGGCTGTTTCTGTGTTTAATTCCGTTAATTTCTCTTTTCTTTCCTTCCCTTGCAATGGCCTCTCTCTTAGAAACAAGTAACTAATATGTCTATTCTGTGTATAAAAGGCCCTTGCTCTACTTAATAGGAAGCTGCACTGAAATTGGAACTGAAATTTCTGTTGATTGTGGTCAAAGAACTTGGGATGCCAGTAGATCTTAACCCTATCATGTGCAATGTCTCATTAAGATGGCTGCTGGGAATTAACAGGAGTCTACAGGCAAGTTGGAGCTGAAGAAGCTCAGGACAAAAAACTAAGAATGTAAAAGCTGAAGCGGGCAAATGTGTCTAGGCTGCATATCATAGAATCAGGGAATCATTAAGGTCAGAAAAGACTTTGTAAGATCATTGAGTCTAACCATTGAATTAACACTGCCACGTTCACCACTAATCCATGTCCCCAAGTGCCACATCCACACGTTTTTTTGAATGCTTCCAGAGATGCTGATTCCCTGTTTGTAAATAATACATATATAAAATTAAGACCATATAATATATAGCCTTAATTTACTGTATTGAAGTATAATTGTCACTTTATTCGTGAATGACTAAAAATTTAATTAATTTGTATACTGACTTCCCTTTTTTACCTTCTCGTTATCTCTCTAAAGCTTAGCTTATTTCTTCCTCTTTTCCTACTGCGGAGATAATGGTAGCAATTTGAGGTAGTAGTTTGTTCTCTAGTAGAATACAACCACACACAAGCACTCAGTTTAAGATGTCTCTTTCAGGATAGCTATGGCAGCTGTTTTAAATGGTTGAAGATTTTGTGGTTTGGTGGTGGGGTGTGGGGCGGGGCTTTTTTGTTTCATTTTGTTTTTTTGCTTTTCATAGAATCGACACAGAGTGTCAGTTCTGCCTTTAAAACCTCTGGTTTTGAAGATATTACTGTAAAGTTTTTGTTTGTTTGTTTGTTTTGCTTATTTTTTGCTTGTTTTAAGTTTTGGATTTTTTTTTTTCTTATTTGTTAGCACAATTATAAGAGAATAATCCTGGCTGAAAATTAAAATAAGGCAAATTAGCTAAATAAGATGCAGTTATGTATCAGGGGGTTTTACTAGGTAATGGTATATCTCAGGGGAAGAGGTAAACTTCTGTTGAGTTGGAGTCTTGAGGAGGAGATAAAAATATGATCACTGAAAAATTTTCTTAAATACATAGAAAACATTTGTCATTAGTATATATGGAGGCGATTATTTTTGTCTTTTTTTTCCTCCCTTGCAATGCTTTCTCTCTCTGAAACAAATATAAATATGTGTATTCTTTTGTGTATATAGGGCCCATACTACCTCATAGGAAATCAGAACTGTTGTAGACTGTGCATTAAAACCAGGAATGAAATTTGTGTTGGCTGTGCTCGGATAAATTGGGACTCCAGTCTTCCTAGAATTAATTGAAATCCAATGTTAATCCTCTTTCCTGCATCAGTTGTGGGAAGGACAGGATAGCTCTCTTTTATTCCAACAGGCTTCAAGCAGTTGCAACTCCACTAAGACACAGTGCCTGAAGTCAGATTGGACTATTGTTCCTCCTTCTCTTTGGTGTGTCAGTCTGGCCACACTGGGAAAATGAATGGAGAAAGATGAATCTGAACTGCTGTAGAGAATGGTTCTGAATTCCTGAGGAGTGAGGAGTGAATTTTGCTTTGTATGCAAAGGATTACACAGATTGTTGGTTTTGAAAAAGAATTTCTTCAGGACAGATCAATGGATGTTTTTTTCTTTCTTTCCTACAAATCTTATGTCTTGATTCACTTGCTGGTATCCTCCTGGTTTCTGTCATTGGTTTCACAGTGAAATAAGGCCTTCAGCTATAACAGCTGCTTTTAAAATCCTTTTTTCTCTGCTTTCACTGACAAGCTGTTTAGTTTCGAGGTCTGCTGTAGGTTTCTTAAATATTATTTTTCTGATTGTCTTGAGGCAGCTTGTTTTACCCAAATCTACACTAAAGCATCTAGGCACCTTCAGACCTTTGTTTCTCTAAAATAATAATTTTAAAAGGACAGGGAAAAAAATTAATTGTAAATACTCTTTTAAAGTAGCTTGTTGCAATCAGAAATTGCATTTGGCATAGGAAGGACAGAGAAATTTGGTATATGCTTACTAGATGATACTAAGCAGAAGGAATACTTCAGAAGTCCTTTGGTAATGTTAAGTTGACTCTGTCAGGAAATGATGATTATGAAAAGTACTTCTCATAAAACTGCTGCACATAATACATGATGATTGAGACCATTATGAATTAACCTGGACTGTGTGTCTCTTTCTAGCAGTCTTACATTGTAGTGAAAAATATTGTTTGACCTCAGGGTGGTTTTTTGCATGTAATGCTGTTTGGATTTTCTGAGCATGTTGTTCTTGGTCTTGAGTTGAACAGTCATTTTGCTTTATTTTGCTTAAATTCCTAAGCGTTGCATGAAATTGTTGTATAGAAAATCAGCTTTTCACACAATCTTATCATAGATTATTAGAAGTAAGAATATGTTATTATACCAGATATTGAGTTATCAAAGTATTTTGTAAAAGTTATGATCCTTTCTTTCTTACCTTAATTCTAGCAATTTCAATAAATCGAGCTCATTGTACTTAAAATCTGGATCTTGGATAAAAAGCATGTGTTAAGTTTCAAAAACATACCAATTTGTTTTCAAACTGGACTGGAATTGTGGAATGGAAGAGCCAGTTTACAAATAATGTACATCACTGTTGTTTCTCTGAGATTTTGGATAGCATCATGATAATGTTGAATATGCAGCTACATCCTAGATGTGGAAGGTTTTACTGTATTTGTAGCTGAATCTATTTTATTATGTAACTTGATAGCTTTGTTCCATTGACCGTAATTTTCCTGTTAAATGTCTAGTTTTCAGAATCCGTTCTGTGGAGTTGAGTTTTCTTTGACAAGATGTCATGTACTGGTTTTATTTATTTTAACCTCTATGCTTTGAGGGAGTGAAAAGCATTGTTACTTGGGAAAGAAATGATGTATATTAATTTTCTTTCTCAATGGAAAAATGTACATGAGTATTGCCATTAAAACTGTCTTCTGAAAGGACAGCATTAGCACAGCTATCAAACAAAATATAATTTCGAAAGGTGCAGGAAGTTTGAGTCTTTGGAAGGCCCTTTGGAATTTGAAATAGATCATATACCTGTCTGCATGTGTGTGTTACTGCAATACCTCATTTCTGAGAAATATTACATAATTTAAAAGCAATAGGTTTCCATTACATTAGGGAAGTCTAAACCTATGTAATGAACATTAACATTTTTAATGTGCAATTTGATGGTTAATCTGAAGTAGACCATGATCTCTTAGGACTTAGGAAGTATCAGAACAGATGTCTCTACGCAAGCAAAGGTCAGAGTTTTATGTATATTGTGGCACACAGCATTGTTATTCTTGGGATTCTTATCTGTGTTGTAGGATGATGCAATATTTAATAAGTTAGTTTAGTTTTAGGTGTTTTGAGAGTTGGCCTTACATGTAATTTTTCTGTCCTTAAGAACTTGGGTGGTGGAATGTGTGTCAGTGAACATGTACTAAAACTAGGTGTGCTGTTGGGCCAACATGCATATATTCTATACAAATCTTAAAAAACCCATATTATTAATTTTTTTTCCTGGAGAAAATTGGTAACTTCAGGAGAGGGGAATGTTTGCTACATATAAATGCTATTCTGTATTTCTATTTTTTAAATTGTTTTTTAAAGTGTATTTATGCACCTTCATTAAAAGGTGTTTTGTTTTGGTAAGTGAATATGGCAAAATCAAAAGGTCAAATACTGTTACGTTGTGTATTTTTTTCTGTGGTTTATTTTAAGGCAGTATGGTTCTGTATCTAGTGCATAGAAGTTGGGCATTTCTCTAAAATTGTTTAATTGCCAGAGTAAATCCTTGTAAGCCTGTTGTGATTCCAAAACTGTTACCATGCTTACATTGGCAAGGTGAAGAGATGGCTGGTGTTTCCTTTCAGTTTCTCATGTTGCTTTGTGGTTTCTTTTGGTCAGTTTTGTTCCTTTGTACCTCAGAGCATTTTGAAGAGGGGGCTTGTAGGGGAAATCTAGCTAGCTTGAGGTTCAGGTTTTTAAAGCTCACTACATTTATTTTAAGTTTTAAACTGTTCTTCAAATAAGTTTCAATTTTTAGCTGTTTTTGCCCTATGGGATGCTAAGGAGTCTGTCAACAGTATTGTCACGCTATGACTTTGCCTTTCTATTCCTAATGAAGTATTTAAATACTGTACCGAATGAGTGGCAGATGTGGCTGTTTGGTTATGGCAGAGACATCTTTAGTACTTCCATTGTTTTAACCTGTAAATATTGCATACTTGGCATTCTTTTCCCACTTGGAAGGCATAGGCTTGAATTAAATGACCAACCAGGTTTCCTTAAAATTTTCCAAACTGACGTCCTATCCCACGCTTATCTTTGCGTTCCTGGGATGGAGTAGGAGAAGCTGTTCTTTGCATAACTTGCAAGTTTGATAATTAATTTTGGCAGTAAATGCAATAGCGTTTTGGGGTTTATTACGCTCAAACAGATTAGGATTGAATGTAGCAACTGCAGACCTTGTTACAGGTAAAATGGAAAGTTTGCTATAGTGCTTCCCTACTATTTACAGAGTTATTTTGTCAGTATACTTTCATGCTTGATGATTTGAAATTTGATAATGAGGCCTGATACTAAAAATACTATATTGTCAGCATAAGATTGCTAAAAAGTTGTTTCCTTCCTATTGTTTAGCAATAATTTTTAGAAAGATAAAATAGTGTAAAAATGAAATAACATAATATTTTCTTTCCTATATACCTTTTTGCTTATAGGAATCTTATTGTTAAGGTTTCTAAAGCCTATCTGAAAAAGTAGGTTGAGTGGCAGTTAGTTTCTGTTCCTTTGGATCAGCTTATTGAACCGACTTGTCATGTGGCTCCCTGATGGTTTAGATCTGGTGAGAGAAACAATGGAAGCCCATGGTCAGACAGTTGGAGGAAGGAGGGTGGGACCTTTTTTCAGAAGCAGCAGCTCTGCTCAGTTTAATGTTATGAGAAACTGTACCCTGTGGTAGTGACTTCAGTTTTTGGACAATTATGGCTGTCCTGTTACTAATGAATCTTTGCTACTTCTAGAATTGCCTTGTTCCTTTCCTCATCACTGTTAAGATACAGTAGAGATTATATATCTTCTTGGCTGTTTGGTGGATAACTGGAAACTGAAAAAGGATTTTGGGAATCTGCTCTGTTAGATAATAGGAAACATACTGTGTCCCTAATAATTGTCTATAGCCCTGCATTCCTGGTAACAGGGAACATGCTCTAATACCTCTAGTATTTTTCCACTGTTCCAGGGTTTTTGTTGATTTCTTTTTTTTTCTCCTGCTAGATGTCAAGACCTGTGCTTTTTTTCTCCTTTTACGGATAAAGCCTGCAGTGCTCGCTGAGGCATAGCAAGGAAAGGTTGTGGGTGCTGATGCAAGGGTGGACATGAAGAGGATGTGCTGAGTTTTTGTTCAGAAAAAGAATAGTAGAGAAAGAAACAGATTGTCCATAGATAATATAAAGGGATCTTAGAAAATGTAATTTTTAGTAATTTTATAGCTTGGAAAAGGTGCGAGGTTCTGTGCCTAATCAAATATACTAGCAAGAGCCACTAACTTGCATTTTTGCTGCACAATGACAGCAAAAAAAGTGAGACTGTTGAGTTGAGACTGTGGAACTTGGGGCTTGAACTTAGTGTGTCTCAATAAGAAATGAGAAACTTAAAAAACCCACTTTGGCTGAATTTTGAGCTGTAAATCAATGTCTAGTTGTAAACCAGTATTTATCCAGCAGTATCTGTTGAAGAAGTGGGCAGACATGCCTGTGGTGGCCTGTTCTGTGAACCTTATAGATGCAAAGCATCATGTTGGTGTGTGAAGAAGTGGAAACTGTTGTGGGAGACTTCCTAGAATGTACAAGAGCATCCACAAAGATGAGCCTGTTAGATTGGTCTGCACGTGCTACGGAAAGAGATGAAAAAGGACCTTATGGAACTGAAGCAATAGGGGAAAGGAACAGAAGGTGAAATCCAAGAGGATCGTGCCTCACGTACAACCCAGCATCTCGACAAATTAACACTTCCCTGTTGATGGTGATTCATCCTTTTTCTGCAGTCCTTTTATTAGATCATTGAGAATTGCTTACATCTCTCAGTTTTCAAGATTTGTATTTTCAGTATGCCTTGTGTACAGGGAATCTTGGAAATCTCTAGTAGGAATATCTTGCCAATTAAACTGGGAAAAAGGGCATCCAGACCACTCATTTTTTTACTTTTGTAGTGCTAATTGTGTAATCGTTCCCTTTTATACTTGGAATTTTATGTAAGGGTAGAGTACATACGATGCTTGTCTTAAGAAGATAATAATGATGATAATAATAATAATTTAATAAGAAAATAATTGGTTTTTCAAGTAGTCATATCCTTTTAAGGACACGGAAAATAAGGCCTTGAATTGAGTGCTTTGAATTTTTTTCTTAAACCAGGATTCTTTGTCTTACCAACAGAGGCAGTTAAGCAATCTCTAAAATGTTGTGGTCGTACTTGATAACATCAGAAGTAGGGAAGAGAAAAACCAGACTGGATTGAAAACAATCAGGTATTAGATGTGGAAGGTGCAGCAACCTGTGTGGTGACTGACATGGATCCAATACTTGTTCATGTTGTGCTGCTGTAGGAGAGATGTGCCAGATGCCTTGGGTGGCTCACAACGTACAACCATGCAATTTATCTTCAGGGATAATACTTCCTGTAAATGTTTTGGACTTTTGCAAAGTCCTTGTACAAGACATTCTAGCATAATTGTGAAATAGTTGTTGAATCTGTCATACTGAATTATCTGTACTCGTCTCTTAAATTCTAAATTAATAACAATACTGTGGTAGAGAACAGCCTTTGCAGGATTTTTTTCTGCCTGTGAAAGAAGCCTTATTTGACCTTTACAGAAAAGCTGAGATCCATTGGTACCTGTCAGAGATGTTAGATCATCCTCTTCTTGTTGTTCTTGATTTACACTTGCTTCTTTTACATAGCTACAAATATAATGATCAAATGGAAAGTTCAGAATAAGTAAAAAATATTCACCTTCCAGTGAGATTTAAGTATGGAGAATGGGTTCCTCAAACTTCTGGTAGCAAAGGATTCCTTCAGTTGCAAGGTACGGGCATGTTCTTGTGTGTGAAAAAACTTAGTAAGTTCCCTGATTCTTCTGCTACTTCTTGCTGGCTCTGCCTTGATAGTAGACACCTTGGGGAAGTTATGAGTGTCTGACTACTCAGAGACTGATGTCATGGAGTCTATTTTTAACTAAATTTTTCTACCTTGCTATTCCTTACAGAACATTTCGACCAATATTGGGCCTGTTCAGCCCTTCTGCCTTCATGAACAGAATTAGGAATGTATTTTTGCAAAGTCTCATACAGTTGTTTTTTTAATTGGTATTATTGTATTGTGTTTTGTAATACTGTAAACGTTTCACCATTCCTGAGGATTAATCTACAACCTCCCTGCAGGAGATGAGCAATTCAAAAACTAGGTAATACATACTAAAGACGTTTCAACCCAAATGGATTGGGTTGATTGCAAGGTGAAGGGTAATAATATTTCATTCAGGAAAACATCAGTGGATTGGCAGTGTTGCTGTGTTTGAGTATGTTAATGCTTTCCAGGCTCTCTGCTACCTCTTGGTGACCTTGCTTTGATGCTTGAGGTCTGAAGTTGCACTTACCACAGTAATTGATTGCTTGCTAGTAGCCAGAGTGATTAATGTCAGAGTCATCTGTGTATGTTGGAGAAAGGGACTCAGGAAAGTGACTTGCTGTGTGTGATTGATGGGCTCTGTGGCATCCTTGGCAATGCAGGTGCTGTCACCTCATTTTCCATTTGCTTCAGTCAGGCAACTGCTACTAATTCACTTCCATGATGCCCAGTTAGCGTCTTGCCTTTCCAGTTAGTTCTGAGTTTACAGGATAAACAGTAGACTGAAAATGTTTGCATTCCTTATTGCATGGCTATTCCAGCTATTTTAATACCACTCCAGTCTCTGTACACAAAATCCCATGTGCCTTCCTGAAAGGTTACAGAATTAATCAAATCAGCAAAGTGGTTAGTGCAAAGCCTCAAAATAAAGCAGAAATTCTGTTACCTGTAACATTCTATAAGAGACAATGAAATGAACATTCTTAAATAGAGTATGACAAGCAGTTGTCAAAGCTTGAAGGTATTACTGTATTTTTATGCCAAGTTCTTACTGTTAGAAAGAAAACCTGATTGCGTGATGATGAATGTATCAGATAAACAGCAAGCAAAATGATGAAGTGCAAACTTGATCAAGATACAGTGGAACATAAATATCTTTAGCTGTTGAAAAATTAGAAATTTATGCTAAAATAATGAGATTCCTAAGGATGTGTAAAACCAGCCTTCTCATTTGGGGCTTTTAGAATGTACATTTAAAAACAATTTTCCTATAATACATAGGATTATGAGTCACTCATCCATTCTATAAAAAGAGAGAGAACACAAGCAGAAGGAAATGGGACATGCATTTTTAAAGACTGCTTCTGCCTTCCTTTTTGTTTATATGTCAGCTGGATTTTCAAGTAATAACAATTCCTGTAGTTGTGGTCTTAAAGCAGATGCTAAATATTGCAAGAATTGCGATGAACTCTGGCAGCTGAGTTTCGTATTTAGACTTTAAAATAGTGTGCATATGAAAAAGCTATGTTATTTCTAAATTTCATGTGGTATGTACTGCATGGAGAAGTAGAACTAGCTGACTCTGTTTACAGAGTATTCAGAGTGATGTATTTCGCATTGATATAATTCCATGGGAGTTTCAGATTGGATTTGCTCATTGTGCTTTCAGTGCTAGACTGTTTTGGGTATTGTTTTGGCAGCATGTTCTGACACTTGCTGGAGCGTGTCAGCAGTTTGGCACTAGGCTGCTAGGGAAAAGACTTTGTGGAGCTGGATCATTTCAAGGCTTCAGTGCTTAAGCAGTCATTACACTTCTGATATGAAATGGGTTACGTGACTGGAGTACTGTTCAAGTTCTTATGTTACTGGAGTGCACTGAGTAAACATATCTAATTTTGGTGTAAATGTTCAGTCTTGTAGTCTTGCTTCTTATTGACTGTAAAGTCAGCAGTTTGTAAGTGTCAATAAACTTTTCAGAGAATGAAGAACTCTGCCAGGATTCAGATTCGACCAGCAAGCAAGGATTACGTTTTTTTTTATCAAGAACTTTATGCAAAAGCACATTTTCTCCCATTAGCCTCTACTGTTTCAACTTCTAAGAAAACATACCTAATTTTGACTTTAAAACTGTGTTATTTAGATACCAGCAGTGTACATGTTTTGTCAGGAGTATTATAAAGATTTCAATTTTAATTCCACTTTGACTTTTATTGGGAAAAAAATGTGCACTGGGAAAACACTACATCTGTCAAGGGCTCTTTAAAATACTTGTTGCTGTTTTAAAACAAAAACACTTCTACAAAGTTATTTGTGTGGTCACTTGTGTGTAACTTAGGAAGCTAGTACTAGTGTGAAGATTTCAGGAATAACATCAAAGTATTCTTCAGTAATTTTTCTTGGGGTAGGAATGAGCTATGTGCTTTCTGCAGAAAAAAAAATTAAGAAGAAAATTCCATTATATCTTCTATAAATTGACAGCACATAAACTTCAGATTTTTTAAAATTCAGTGTCTATAAGGAAAATTGAATAAACTGTTTCCTGTGATTAGGATCAAAGGTTTCTGGGGAGATGAGAGGTAATGGTGTGTATATGTTATGGATTTGCTCACTTTGATAGAAATTTGATTCTTGTTTCCTTTTATGTTTTTTTTTTTTTTTCCTTTTAATGGCATTCTCTGTTCAGTGGTAAAGAAATTATTACTCAAAATTTATGTGGCAACCCAGTAGTCGAGATAATTTGGTATCTCATTACAATTTTGTAGAGTAAGCATGTTTTGATAAAACCCTAAGATTTAATTATTTTTAGCTTGAAAAATAAACCGTATGTGTATTCTCATTAACATTTAAAAAATATTATTCCAGCTGCGTTGGGGTAGAGGAGCACCATGCTGTTGACATTGATCTATACCATTGTCCCAACTGTGCAATTCTCCATGGACCTTCTCAAAGTAAGTATGGCTTATTCAAATTTCATTTTACACGTTCAGCCTGTTTTCTCTCCGTGTACAATTGAAAAAGACCGTTCAGAAGAATATTCAAGATGAGTTTGATTATTTAGAAGGTACTGGTTCTACATGACTAACTCTGAGCTGATTAAAAACCCACAAAATAAACAAACCCATCCTGAAAGGTTCCCTGATGTGGAGATGCAGATGGAATAAAATATAAGCCACTGCTATAGATTAGAGAAATCGAAGTGCACAGAGCTAGAAAAAACCAATCTGGACTAGGCAGAGAGTGAGAGAATAAAAATTAGGGAATTGTAATTCAAAAAAAAAAAAAAAAAAAGGAAAATGCGAAAAATGGCTTCAAGGTTCCTACATTTTAATTATCAAAAATATAATACCATGGAAGGCAACTTTGAAAAAATGTAGGAATTAGGTGTCTTACCTTTCTTGATGGTTGTAGGCTATGCCACAACACTCTAGTGAAATCCGAGAATATGAATATCCTGTGAGCCGTGTTTGTTTGGTTGGTTTTTGGGATTTTTTTGTTTGTTTGTTTGTTTTTGCTTTTTTTGTTCCCCCCCCCATTTATGTCCTTGCAAGTTACATAGCTCTAGTTTATTGGGTTTCTGATTTATAAACAAGTTTCCACCAAGGTCAAAATGATTTGCTAGAAAAGTGTGAAACAGAGCAACAAGAAACATCTCTGGTTCTCCTTTCAGTAGACAAATTTGGTATAGCGATCTGCACTGGAAAAACAGAACAGTTTTTGTCTGTCTGTAACTACTGAAAGGATACTGCTTTATCCAACTCCCTGGATTTTCCTCCATGACTTCTGTTCTCAAACGGAATTGTAAAAAATATAAAAATGAATTTCAGTTTTCCAACAATGAATTAAATGTCTGTGTTCAGACCGTAAAAATATATATATGCAGTGCGTGCCTTTAACCTCCAAACAGTCATGGTCATTTGTGTTTTCTAATGTGGGTTTGTTTGTGTTTTAGTTTGGTGGGTTTTTTTCTTCTTGAAGGCTATATAATGATTTACAGTCAACAGTGACCTAAGATCTAGAATATTTTTCAAAGCTGAATTTACTTTACATTTAGAAATACCTTTTAAAACTGCTGCACCATCAGTGGTAGTCTTATGGAATATGAACAAAACGATAAAGTGTCAGTTTTTGATGTAATTAGTATATGTTGCATGATATGTATCTTGTGTAATATGTGAGTTCAGGGTCTGTCTGCTAAAAGGTAAGATAAATGCTGTTTTATGTGCTTGTAGTTTTTAGTACTCCAGTGGTCATTTTCAGTTAAAAATCTGCTTATGTCTCTTATAGATCAGAACACAAACAACAGCTATTTCTTCCCCACCTTTCTGTCTCTTTTTTCCTGTGGAATAGAGGGACTAGGAGGAGGAGTAGAAGAGGGATCATATCAGACTTTCCAAGTAATAAACTACTAAATCTGAAACTTCTTTTCACTCCTTGACTTAAGAGAACTAGTGTGCTTCATGCTGATACCTGTGAATAACCTTTCTTGTAATGCAGAATTTGCCAGATCTACTGCAAGCGCTGAGTCACCTTTAGTACTTTGACAGTGAGATAACAGTGATTTTTATTTTGGAAGTTTTTTCAGGAAGACAAGAATCTGTGGTTAAAATTATCCTTATTACATTATATTGCTTCAAGTGTGTAGATCATCTAGATTTAGTACAAGCTTCAGACATGTCACTTACCAACCCAAGCAGAGGTGATAGAATGAAATATGTCTTCACAAGGAATGTTATTAATTGTTCTCAGCTGTCAGAATCAAATCTATGATAGTTTGTGGTTTGGGCTCTATTTACTTTAGTGTTTAGAGAGACTGATTAAGTCTTATGACTTCAAGTGTGGCAGCAACGTTCCAGAGTGCTTCAGTCATATGAAATTATGTATGTCAGTAAAATAAAACATTTTTATTTACAGCTTTGTATTCTAAAATCACTTTGTCTAAGAGTTTTGAAAGGGACAAAAATTCATCTTTGTAAGAGGGCAAGTATATCTGTGATTTCAACAGACATTAGTACAAATAATCAAATAAGGTAATGCAAAAAAAAATACTTAAAATATGCAGGAAACACATACTTTATGGTACAAATGAGGGGTTACTTTCAGTGTCCTATAAAATTAATTATGTAAAAGTTCCAGTAATGAAAAGAAAGCTACTGCATAGTTAGATGGAAAGATCAAATGAACTGATCAGTTTCTTCATGCATTTCAAACAAAAAATACTCTTCCTGATTTGAAAGAGGTTTTATAAGACTCTTAGTAAGCAACTGTGTATGTAAAATGCTAAATAATTAATCCTAAACCATTAAAAAAGAACAATTTAAAAAAATAATAATATACTATGGAGGGTTTTTTTAATATTATTTGGTTTAGAGTCTTCATATTATATTTTGTTATTTTCTAAGTTTTCTCAATGATCCTAAAGTCTGAAAATGCTCTGTTTGCATAAATGCTGTGAGTCAGATCTGCAACCAGACTCTAATATCCAGAGCTTTTGAGAGAGCACAAGGTGCAGTGAATGTTAAGAGGACTGTGTTTGTCAGGACATACTTTTTTAATCTGTTTTTTGGTTTCTCAAATTCTGAAAATACCCTCCAACCTGTATTTTCTTTACCTGTGATAGTAGTGTCCATACTTGGTCTGAGCTGACAATATGAGATGGTGTCCCAGGCCTTAGCAGTGTATTCTATGGTATGCTCCTTAGAATTTTTCATTCTTCCCATGCAGAAATTTCTCTTGCCTTTCTGGTCACTGGGAATCACCTGGAGTACAATTTCCAAGACTTGGGGCCTCACTGTAGGGTTGTTCACCTCTTGATGGTCCCCATTTGAATGCCATGTGGAGGTCTGTAAGGCAAACAGTCCAGCAGTGTGAGAAGGCAGGGAATAGAATCTGCCTAAGTAGGTACAGTTATTGGCCCATTGTTTTGAATATTTTTCATTAAAACTTCCAGCACACTCCTTTGCTTTTCTTACCCTCCCTGCAGCTGTCTAGTGTACTTTTAGTGTGTGTATTTTTAGTGTTGTCACAGCGAGTTTTGCCTCAATTTTCAGGGACACTAAGGGTGAACACTGGCTCCTTCCACTAGTTTGGAGTGATTGGGAGGGGAGGTGTTATATGTCCATTTCAACTTATGCAGGGTTTATTTGTTGGTTTTAGTTTGAGCATTAGGATCCATTAGGTTAAATCTATTTTCTTCTTTTTTTGCAACTGTTACTGTAATGTCTTAAGGGGTTAAAAGAGCTCTAGAATTGAGAGATATGTAAGCAGAGAAAATTTTCCCTACTGTTTTCAGTTCTTCAGTGTTCTCTTAGTTATGAAAGGCTGATGTATATTGCCAAGTGCAAGTAAAAGAATTACCTTAGTTCCTGATTTTTAAGTGTTGGAAAGACAGACTTTGGAAAGTCTGTGCTATAAAATCTCTTAAGCAGCTGTATCATCTTACAATTTTAATGAGCTGTTGTAACAGCAGCGAATTTATGGGAAACTACTCTATTGCAAATTAGTATTAGCTACTAATTTCTTGTATTATTATTTATGACTGAGAAAATAGCTTTGAAAACTTAATAAACCTAGCTTCATTATTTATGAAGTTTTACAGTATTTGGATAGTTGGCTCATTAAGCAGCACTGGTTTTCAGTTTAGCAAAGAGCTATAAATGTCAGTTTATTCTCTTAAATGTCTTCTAAAGGGTACATGTTGTCATGTCTGCAGGAAACAGCTCATCAATAGGAATAATTACCTCTTATGTGTCATGACTATATGATGCCCATTATTCCTATATAACCAATTTTTTTCTTTTTAGAAACTATTTTCTCCCCTCCTACATCCTTAGCTTCCTATTACAGTTTTCAGTATTGCTAGCAATTTTTTTGATTCTTAGGAGCATCATGACTTATGTAAACTTAAAAATAAGCTGTTCCATAAAGTTAAATTTTTTATTAATGCAATTCTTTGTCTGGGTGTCATGTTTACATTGCAGGCTGTTTGGTAGACACCTGTAAAACACTTTCTGTGTTGACAAATAACAGTAATTTTTCCCTCTTGTGAGTTTCCTCAGCATGTGTACCTAAATTTCTGCTTAATATTAGCAGTTAAGTTATAAATCTGGTGTTAGTAAATCATCTTGGGACAGTCCTCCAGTAGCACCTATTTAGCTGTGAAGCAGATTTTGGCCTTTTTAAGAAAAACTGAAATACAACCTTAAAATGTCTGTACTCTTAGTATGTTTCTTAGTGTTGCAAGTGATAGGTGGCAAGTAAATAGAAAGGTAAGAAATTCAGCACTCCTGGAGATTCTTTCCAAGATTGAGATGATGATCCTTTTTTGCCGAGGCAACCTCTTTGGTGATTTAATAAGGCTTCTCAGCCTTGTTGAAGGCTTGAGAATGCTTGAGAATGAGAGACACAGGTTTATTTGCAGAGAGAGGAAGTGCTCCAGAGAGCAGTTTGCTGACAAATAGGTGATATAACCAAGGACTTCCTCTCAAAGCTGTCAGCTTGTGTTCTTTATAAATGAAGGTGCAAAATGAGTGATTGATGAAGATGAATATATGAAATATCCATTAGGAAATGATTTGTCGTGAAATAATGAAAATTTGAAGATGGGCACTAAGTTCACCGCAATATCATTGGTCACTTTGTCCTCTACTTCACTCAAGGTTGAAAAGTTCAAATGGGGAGGCTGCATACAGCTTACAATGTTTTATAGTACAACCTTCAAATATATAAAGGGGGCTTATAAGAAATAAGGCAACTTTTTACAGAGACCTTTAGTGAAATGACAAGGTCACCCATCATCACCCCTTGTCACCCCTGGCTTTAAACTGAAAGAGGGTAGATTTAGATTACATATAAAGAAGAAAATCCTTAGTGTAAGGGTGGTGGCACAGGTTGCCCAGAGATGGGGTAGATGCCATGTCCTGGAAGTGATCAAGGCCAGGCTGAATGGGGCTTTGAGCAACCCGGTGTAGTAGAAGGTGTCCCTAATAATGGCATCATGAAACTAGATGATAAGTCCCTTCCAACCAAAACCATTTTATGAAAATATTTTTTTTAATTTTTCATTTGGGTATCTCTCATTTGTCATGGGGAGATCAGTACAATAGTTTTTATGAGAATGTCTAGTTTTTCAATTTCCTTGGCCCTTTAACTATGAAGAACTGTTAAAAATGCAGTTTTGTTGCTATTGAACTATCAGTTTCAGATTCCCAAAATTGTAATCGAACTTTATTTATCTTTTGTTTCGTATTAATATGCTGTAACAGTGCATTAAAGCTTTACATCACTCAGAAGTTGTATGATTTGGGGCTCAGTGATTGCATTATATATGTATTGCAAAAGTCATTCTTGCCTAAAACAGTTTGCACCCAACACTGTTATGGTGACATAAGCAGTGGATAAAAGAAACAGCACATGGTAATGAATAGCAGTGATATTATCAGACTGGATATGGGCATGCTCATAGGGTGAGATAGCACAGTGGGATTAGGTCTTGTTAATGTTGTGTGAATATGTAAAATGAAGTCTGTGGATATTCCAGAGGTGTGATTCTTCCGTATATTAAAAAAGTCCAAGGAATTTAGGAAATTAAAGTTGAATTTCTAGTTTCCTTGCTGATATTATCTGTTTGGACAACTTTCAGGCTGCAACTGTTTATTTGTGTTGTGCTGCATATGGAGTCTTGAACTGTGTACAATGTGCACTGAGGTTTTCATATAGAAGGAGCTATAGAAGTAGGGAGAATTACTGTCAGGTGCCCTTCAGATTTCGTTTGTTGAAAATGGGTAGAGTGTCACCTGATAAAAACAATAAGGTTTGTTCATCATTGTAATGTGATTGAGGCGTGTCTGGTTCACTGATGGGATGACTGCTAATCTGAACCATCTGATTTAACTAATTCAAAGTTTAACCCTTCTGAAACTTGTAGTGAAGAAGAGGAGAAACTGGCACAGACATGACTACACGGAGCCGGATGATGGTTCCAGACCGGTGCAGGCTGGAACTCGGACCTTCGTTAAACAGCTGCGGGCGCGCTCTTTCCCAAGGTACGACTCTCACACATTCGGGTGGAAAAAGCGAAGAAACGGGGTCAGCAGAGTGTGTCTTCGGGGAGGCAACTAGCATTTCTCTGCTTCAGAAAATGAAGGTCGATGATAACTTCCTTCTCCATTACAATTCCCCACGTCCCATCCCTGTTTCAGATGGATACATTTGCCTTTCCATGCGGTAGCCTCCCCTGTTCAGTTGTGCACTAGGATATGTTGTCTGTTGGGACTGCTGCAGGGTGGTGTGACAGGTTTTGAGCCTTGTGGGGGTGTTTTTGTGGGGGAGTGGGAGCAGTAGCATGACTGGTTTTTGGTTTTCTTTACTGTGCTTCAGCTGTCAGAGTATTGACTGTCTATTCCTATAGTTCTTGAATCGTTCTCAGTTTCATTCCAAATAACACAGAACATTCATATGGACTGGTAGTCTGTCCATTCTCACATGCTTTAGAGGAAAGAAGAGAAATGTGGTTACACTTTCATCCTGATCTTGATTGGATATCTCACTGAAACATAATGGCTTATAGTTCTTTAGAAGAGCTGGTGGTGGTGGTTGTTGTTAGCAACATGTACTTTAATGCCTTCTCTGAGAATGCCTTTTCCCCATCCTTTCAGTTGTATAGAACGACTGTGAGTTCCCAGCTTACGTGTGCAGTAAAAGTTTCTTTGCTTGTTGAGTTTGTTTTCTTTGTCTTTTAGCTAAATGCTTAATATAATTGTACTGTTTCTGCTTTTGGATTCAAATATAGCCATTCCCATCTGTCCTCGCCCTAAACTGAGACTTCTTTTTCAGTAGTGCTTTGGGTATTCTTTTCTGCTAATACTCCATAATTTCTTTCCACCAGTGCTGATGAAGTAATTTTGAAAATGCATGGAAGCCAGTTGACACAAAGATACTTGGAGAAACATGGGTTTGATGTTCCCATTATGGTTCCTAAGTTAGATGGTCTGGGACTCAGACTTCCTCCACCAACTTTCTCTGTTTTAGATGTGGAACGCTATGTAGGTAAGAGTCACTCTGAAGTACTTATTGAAATGATCCTGTGTGGAAATAAAATAAATATTTGCATGACTATAAGAGCTTCTAGAGGGCTAAGTATTTATTGTAAATTCGAGACTAGCAGAGAATACAGTTAAAGCTATGCTTTGGAGTTTTTTTCATTCTCTTTTTTTTTTCTTTTTTTTTTTTTTTTGGTGTGTGTCTTTTTGGATATGTGATAGGCCTATAGCCTTCTCAACTTTCAAATATGTTAATTTCAGTGCAAGCTATGTGTGAGATACTGGAGAATATGGAATGTCGTTACTGTTACAATGTCAAATAGTAATGTGCATTCTACCTTAAAGATTAATTTTCACTGTGATACTTCTGAATATTTTCTTTTGAATTATTGTCTATTCAGATAGAAACTTGATCATCTCACCCTTATGCATACATTTTGACCTACCAGGTTGTCCAGTTTAGGGAAAAAGTTGGAATGTGACAAATTTACTTTTCTATTATTGAAATTAAAAATAAGAGAACTGAATAAATACTATTCCAACTGGAATTTATCAAGATGATATAAACTTGCTATTTTAAAGTAATTATATATAGAATGTACATCTAGACATGTTCCAGCATTCCGAAATAAATTGTCAAATTTACCCATTGTGTAACTAAATGGGCATAAAACAATTGCTTTTATAATGTTGCTGTTAGTCCTTTGTCTTGTCTAGAGGTTGCTTCTTGCTTGTGTAGTTCTCTAGATGTATCACTTCAAAATGCATGGTGTGTAAACCAGTCCTTGTTGTCATCAGAAATGAAGTGCAGTTGTGATAATTATTAAATGAAATGACTGTGCTTGCAAGTTGTGCACATATATAAGGAAGGTGGGGGGTTCTGATGATTTATAGGAAAAGTGAGGAATAGATCTGCCTTGATAACTTTCTCCATGTTAGTCTTTCCAATTGCAACCATAGTGCCCCCCACCTTTTTTTTTTTTAAAGTGAGATGCAGTCATTTTATACTACTCTTTCTTTTTGGCTAGCCACAGGAAAGAGGATTTATTTTTAGAGTGTTTTCAGTTCTGTCCTTAGCTGATTATAGTAATTAAAAAAAATCTAATAAAAAGTTGGTTTATGCTGATCTGTCTCTGATCCAAGAGAATACTGATAGTAGTGGAGTATTTGTGCAGAAATGTTCTGATAAAGGCTGGGAAAAAAGTTAAATTTCTCTTAAACAAGTGAAGTTTTTTTAATCTGTCATAGCCTTAAGAGAGTCATCCTGTTTTTCACAGGTGGTGACAAAGTGATAGATGTCATAGATGTAGCAAGACAAGCAGACAGCAAAATGAAGCTCCATAATTACATTAAATACTTCACAAATCCTGACCGACCCAAAGTATTGAATGTGATCAGCCTGGAATTCTCAGACACAAAGTGAGTATTGACTTCAATTCCTTGAATGTAGGAAGTGGTTTTCACTAAGCTAAACAAAATGTGTAGGAATATAATGCCTGTAGTGGGAAAGGAGGAGGATGTGTATTTTATGTAGACAGCTACTGTGATGTAATGCGGGTATGAAACATAATACTTATGAACTAATAAATATCTTTGTAGGAAGCTGTCATTTAAAAAGACATGATTACTCCTATTTATATTTACAGTTCTTTTTTGTTTGTTTGTTTTTTAAAAGGATGTCTGAATTAGTGGAAGTACCAGATATTGCCAGAAAGCTTTCGTGGGTGGAAAATTATTGGCCGGATGATTCTGTCTTCCCTAAGCCTTTTGTTCAGAAGTATTGCTTGATGGGTGTCCAGGACAGCTATACTGATTTTCATATCGATTTTGGAGGAACATCAGTTTGGTACCATGTTCTCTGGGTATGAATGCTTCTTGGTGTCCAGAATCACAGAATATGCTGTTGGGAGGGACCCACAAGGATCATCGAGTCCAGCCCTTAGCCCTGCACAGCACCATCCCCAAGAGTATCATCCAAATGCTTCCTGAACTCTGTCAGGCTTAGTGCTGTGACCAATTCCCTGGGGAGCCTCTTCCAGTGCCCAACCACCCTCTGGGTGATTATGACTAGGCAAAACAAAATTTATTCAGCATGCAGCCTTCTGCTATGGCATTATCACCTGTGTGAAATTTTGTGCTTGAAAAGCTCTGGTAGGAGCTTGAAAGGGAATTACTGATCTTTGGTGTTGCATTTTTATGTTTTTATTGTAGCATGCCATTGGTGACTTCTAGACTATAATTGGTTGACTGATCACTTTAGTAGACTGGAAGGTGATATAGTGAGGTTTTAGTAGGAATAAATAATTGAATGAAAATTGTTGACATACTCAACTTTTTATTCTTCTCACAAACTTTGACAATGTATATATCATAGAAGAGACATGTTTTCTCATTTATATGTATGTGCATATTCCTAAATTCTTTATAAAAACTGGAATTTTTTACACTCCAGTGAAAAGTTTGGTTGGTTTCTTTTAAATCACAAGACATGAACTGGTTAGTGTACTATGTCTAAACTTTTGGTGGATTACAGTTGTGAAACACTGACAGCTGGGAAGCCCAAACATGCCATGGTGGGAAGATGAAATACTTACAATTTAGATCAATCTGTTACTTCGTTAGGGGTGACTCAGAGGTTGTAGTATACCTCTAGGAGGACATTAATTTATTTACTTGATATATTTGTCTTAATAGGGTGAGAAGATATTCTATTTGATCAAGCCCACTGATGAAAATTTGGCTCTTTATGAGTCTTGGAGTTCATCTGTCACCCAGAGTGAAGTATATTTTGGGGACAAGGTTGACAAGTGTTACAAATGTGTTGTGAAGCAAGGACACACTTTATTTGTTCCAACAGGTAAGATTTTACTCTTATTATTACTATTATTTACGCTTATTACTTAGCATGTTTAATCAACAGTAATTAAGAATGTAATAAAATAAATGTGTTATCAACATTTGGTGTCCCCTAAAAGACAGAATAATAAAAAAAATTTAGAGATTTAGATTTTTAAAATAGGTAATTAGCTTTTAAGCTTGCATGACAGTCATAACGATTATCAGGGAATGAAAGAGTGTTTGTTACCCAATTAAAAGACAGCAAATTAATTTGATTATCAGGGAAATAGTTCCAATTAATAGAGCACAGATTGTTCACTATTTGATAGGTATCCAGACTGAATTCTTATCTTAATTTTATGATACAATTTTGTTTTGACATATTTGAATATTGCAAGGCTTACTAGGCATAATAATTACAAAAACATCTCATAAACTTCTTATGTTGTAGGCTAGAGGATTAAAAATACAAGTTGGGTGTTCTTTTTGGTTTGGTTTTTGTTGTGAGAAATGCCAAACAAATTAAACTTCTTCATTAAAAAAACCCAAAAAACCAAAAACCCACACAGAAAAATCCATCAAAGAAAATACCCCACCCCATTTAAACTCTCAAATAGCATTACCTTGCAAGTCTTTAATAAATCAAATCAATTGCCAATAAAAGTGAGTCCCAGTTTTTTGTATTTTCAGTTATCCAAACTATCCATATAAATACTTTTAATTATTTAATTATTAAAAATTGTCCTGGGTGCTATCTTTCTTTTTTTTTTTGGGGAGGGGAAAGCTTTAAATACACAGAGCAGGAAAATGGCTTATGATTCTACTTCTGGAATAAACCTAGAAGATTATGGTCAGTACCTTATCCTGTCATGGATTTCCTAGACTACTGCATTTTTTCCATTTCTCAGTTCTTAACCTGTGAGGTTCAGTGTTTACTGTTCTAGTTCTTAGCTTGTGCAGCATGGAGGACCTCTCTGTGCACTTACATTCCTGAACAACCAGAGCTTTTAAACCCATATGTTTTTGGCAAGAAATGGTATTAATTCTCTATGTTTGTAAGTGTGAGCTCACACATCTGTGAACAAAGAATGCAGGATTACAGAATGAAGAACAGAATGTGGCCCACAGATCTTTGAAAATTGTCACTGCTTCCCAAGTAATCAGCTGGATCTGAGCTCTCACTGCAATGTGACCGTAAAGAAAAATATCATCAGATCGTAATTTCTAGTGTGTACAGGTATCTGCATGTGTATACACATAAAATGGTACTTTTAAATGTAAATGTGTGTATACACACATCCTTATTCATATACTTTGGAGAACCAGTAAATTAAACTAGTTTTCAAGACAGGCGTTTAAGAAAATGGGAAATTCTGTAAGACTGAGTAAAGACTTTGAAAAAAACCCACCCTGACCTCTACTGAAAACCACTTTTGCTGTTCCTACTTGCAGTGATGCTAGTGGATATCATAATTATTTCATAATCTCTGCAATATGTTCAGAGTAGTCTTCTGAATTAAAATTAATCTTGCATGTAGGTGAATAGCACTGGAAGGCTCTTTAGAGTTATTTAAATATTATTCAAGATATTCTGTGTGGTCTACACTGAATTTTCTTTCTGTGTTACATGGACCTTGACCAAAACTGGAGCATACAAATAGCAAGTAGATGAGTTAAAAAAAAAAAAAATTAAAACATTTAGTTGATACAGGTATGCCATAAAAATCCTTAGTGTTGATGCAAAAGTGAGGAGGCTTTGTTGTCAGTTTTGTCAGTGTCTGGGGAGATGTGTGTTTAAAAGGACTGAAACACACACATCCCTTGGAGAGTCAGAGGTATTTGTCTACTGTGATGATGATGACTGAAAATGAAACCATGTACAGAAACTGCAGCTCTTGGGGTTAACCTGCAACAGTAACTTAACTTCCTTCCCGGCTACATAGTAGGTGTGTTGCTTTGCCAGTGTAACTTCAGTTTCAGGTCTTTTTACATATGATACCAAAACAACTAGAGCTGTTTGTTATTAACTGAACTGGGACATGGATTTAGTGGTACTTCGTACTTTGTAGTTGCTTGTGATTTGGTCTGGTCTTGCCTCAAGCTGGGAAGCTTCCTGTGTTTGTACGTCTTGCCTACCCTTGGTGAAACCATGGGTTCGTCTGCAAATGTCTGGCCAACTCATCTGTTGTCAAAGGTCATCTGTGTGTGTGCAAAATCAGAAGGAAAATCTTGAAAGAAGAAAGCCTCTTTGTAGTTTATTTACAGTAAAGCTGCACAGTGTAAATTTGAAAGGTAACTATTTTTAATCAGGAAGCTCATGTCATATGTTCTCCTGTGTACTTAGTTGAAATTATCCAGTAGTAGTGAGCCAGATCAGTACCATCATATTGGCCATGCTCTACCACGTTGAATAGTGGAGTTCACAAGGACAATATTTCAATTATGTGACAAATTTTTATAGAGTGTCTAGACTGGGTTTTAAACTGATCATAATTTCACTTGACTTAGAATGACTGTATTTAGAATACTTTATGGAACCACTTCTGAATTCCTACTTGAAAAACCTCAGTATTGCTAAATGACTTTCTTATGTTGTGCAAACAACCCGGTTACTGTAAGCAACATGTAAATATTGAAAGACATATAATTTCTGTTTTATTTTTATGACTATCATTTGTTCAGTATATTTTTTCTCTCCCGACTTGCTTATCTTTGTGGATTGGAATGAAAACTTTTACTTGAATTTTTACTTGAGTTTTGGAGTGAGTTTTTACTTGAAAAGTTGGCTTTGCATACTTTCCACTCCCAGTGATAAATTTCTTAAGCTTAACTCCTTCAGAAAACTACAGTTCACTGGATTTCTGAAACACTGGAGTTTACATGTTTTTAAAATTTACATTACTCGTTCCTGGCACAGAATACAAATTTGTTTGCTTTTTTTTTCTTTCAGGAACAGCATTTTTTACTTATATATGTATTTAAAAACAGTCTTAGAATAATTCATATGTATGTATTAAGTTTCACAATCTGTCATTTCAGGCTGGATTCACGCTGTGCTCACATCTCAGGATTGTATGGCTTTTGGAGGAAACTTTTTGCACAACCTCAACATTGGCATGCAGCTCAGGTTAGTCACAACTCTTCCTATGCTTTTTTCCTCAGTCAGTAGGATATTCTTTTCATAGAGATTTTTCTTCATGTGCTTAACCAGGATCAAATTGATACAGGCTCTCAAACAGACAATAGTGGCATTTTCAGTTAGAATGTATCAAGCACGTTCTCTTATTTGACTTCTGCAAAGTTTCAAAAGCAAAATGAAGGTTATGCAAGAATTTGGGTGAATAAAAGGAAAAAAAAAAAAAAAGGAAGAAAAAACCTCTACATTGGAGATTAGTATAAGTGAGTAAAACAAAACTAAGCAAGCCCAGGTGTGCGACCCCGAGTTGAAATGAGCGTCCTCAAGTCAGCATTGCTCTAAGGGCAGCTGTATTTAGTTTTGTCCAAGATGTAGAGCTGTCTTCTAAACATATTGTTTTTATTTATTACAGTGGAATCCTGATAAAATTCCATCTGTTAAAAGATCACACATTGGGTTTGTATCCTAGTTTTTTGAAGTCCAACTTTATTCTTAGAAGTGCCGCAGTCAAACTTGATAAGGTCAGAGCCTGAATGAGACCAGAGTTCAATCTTGTCTGTGGTCTTGTTGGGGTTTAACTATGTGGTACTTGACTTCTTTTATTTATCATGGCCATGGTTATTTTATTTTATTTTATTTTGGACATTGTGTCAATTTGAATGATTACATAGTTGAATAATGAATTTGATAATTAAAACATTCATGTTTTCTAATATTTGCACTTATTCAGGTGTTATGAAATGGAGAAGAGGCTAAAAACCCCGGATCTTTTCAAATTTCCTTTCTTTGAAGCCATCTGTTGGTTTGTGGCCAAAAACTTACTGGAAACATTGAAAGGTAATTCTTGTTTTAAGAGATGCACTTGTATCTGCTTTCATAATTCTTTGTCTCTTCATGGATAACAAAGAAAATTGCACTGCTTTTCTGTGAACAGGGGAGACTTTTTAAGCTGGAAAACTAGACTTGAATTACTTCTTTTCCTTTTTTTGGAAAGTCACATCATTTTTTTATCAGATTTTAGTGAGTACTGCAATGTGACAGTTCTAGATCCAGCAGTTCTTGGTTTTCATAAATGATCTTGCTAAAAAGTGCTTTGATGATTAAAGGTAGTAATAACCAAGAGGTGATTAAAAGGGTAACTTGCACTGAACAGAAATGTTAGTGCATTTGGTGGTGCATGTAACTCACACCTCATAGCCTACTGCTGGAACTTTTGAACTATTTTATTAGTGTTTTATTTAGTGTTTTTCATCTAATGCTTATGCTGTATGCAGTCAGTGAAAATATTCTAGATTATAAAGGCAGAATATCTGAGATGCTGGTACATTGCAGTTGTACTACCAACCAAATAGGATTAATTTGCCATTATCTCACAAGACTTCTTTAAGGAAGATAGGAAACTTATTTCCATGGCATCAGTTTTTCTTTCAGGCTTCTTTCATATCATTTAAGATCTTTGAGTACCCTTGGATAGCCTTTCCTTTGAGAAGTGATGAAGTGATCCCACCGACTTGTGTCTGTGGGTTTCTTCTTGGTGGCTTCACAGCTGAACAGAGAAACTTTTTTGCACTTCTACAATTTTCTTTGACCTTTTCAGTTACTCTGCCTGTTTTATTCTGCTCTTGGTTGTGAAGAGAAAGAGATCTGTGAGGGATTTTGTGGGAAGGATGCATCAGTTCCTGTGAGCTTGCTGTTCTTTTCCAAACTTCCTCATCTATTCTTTAATTGCTATATTTGTACCCGTGTATAATTGAGCTTGAGAGAATGTCTGTCTGACTTCACCTTCTTTTCCTCAAATATCTTGCCCTCTGCCTGCTCTATTTAATCTTAATAATATGATGTATTTCAAAGGACAGAAATCAACCTTCAGAGGAGGCTGCTGAATTCAGCTTCTGCTTTGAAAGAGATCAGAATCTCACATAACCTTTTTCTAATGTGGAAACAGTCACAAGTTATTGAAAATTATCTGTTCTCCTTTCAGCTAATGAAGACATTGAACAACCCTTGTTTCCAAAATGAGCATTTAAAGTTTCTGGTGAACCTAAAGCAACTCAGAAATCTTACCAAATAGAACAAACTTGCAGAAAATTTTTCCTTCCAAAAAGAGAGTATTTTTTTCTTGAAAGCTTGCTTTGGTTGGCCTCAGTCCTGCATATTTAATGCTTGCAAACTGATCAGAAGACACAGGAACTGTATTCCTGCTGGAAAAGCAGTGGAATATGTATGTTTCTATATCACCTAGCTAACTATAAGCTGTGTCTGTTGGCCCCACTCTTCCCTCTCCCCTTTTTATCCGGTGACTCCTTGAGTTCATAGGCTAGGAGCCTCTTGAGACTTAGGGGAGGAGGATGAAACTTATTCTCCTCTTACATTTAATCTTTGGCTCAGCAGATGTTTGTTGCTGAACAATGCTATGACCTATAAACCCATCATAAAAAATGAGAATTCAGGTTTCCATGACTAGAATGGAGTCTTATGTTGGGCTTTGGCATGAAGACTCATATGAATTATATATTTTATAGTCAGAATCCATTGTTTTATAAACAAGGGATGATACTGGTTCTGTTGTGTAAGGTAATGGTGATGTCCAGCCTCTAAATTGTTGAGTGCAGGCTTATTGGCAGTACTTTATATGAAATCCAGGTCCTTAAGCAAATTCAAAACAGCGTATCTTTCTTGTTCTTTTTCTAAAATGCCAGCAGGGTCACAGACATACCAACTAAGTCAGGAAGAATTCTGCAGCTCAAAGCCTGCCACTCCTTCTCATACCTTTTGAAAAGTAGGAGGCCTTTGAGAGATGAACAACTGTTCAGTAACAGAACTTCCTTTTTTCTGCTAGCATACTGATACATTATCCATAAGAACAGTGTTTTATTAGTGTATTCTTTTAAGGGAATAAAATGAGCCAAGTAGTTCTAGTGTTGATCCATTTGCTATTCACAAGTGGAAATATTTGTCAGGAACATGAGGAGAGGTTGTAATCTACATTTGGCTGTTTATGGAGTATTTGTCTTTTTCCTTCTTTTTTCACCCCCATGAAGGAAAAGAGAAAAGGAATTGCAATTACTTGGAAGCACTAGCTTCCTTAAGAAAGGAAGAAAGGAAGAAAGAAACCACTTTGTAGCAGAGTGGTTTCCACCTCATGTCCCCTTTGATTTTGGGAGGAAAAATGCTATAAACTGTGTGAGGGAGAATTATGGTAGTTGAAAGGGTTAGAGAAAATGTTTGGGGAATGGAAGTATGTTAGTGTAAGCCGTTTGCAGAGTATGTATGGGAATAAGTGATACAAATTCTAATTTAGAGATACATCCCACATCCTTCTGGTCCCTTTGACTAAAATATTTCTTAATGAAATAAAAGTGATTTTTTTCTTCAAATATGTTTTCTTTTGTTATGTATTTTAGATCTGTTTTTATTTTTTGTAATTGATCTTCAGTATGATGTAAGCTAACCCTCATTCACACAAGAATAAGTTAAAAAAAGAAGGTTTTATGTAGAATCACTTTAGTTATGGGTTTGGCTTTTGTTGTTGTTGTTACAGTATGCACATAAATAGAGGATGTCATGTTTCATTTGCTTGCACAATTTTTCCTTTAATGTGTTGTTGCACAATAGAAACTTTTATTGACTGAAGGGTAGGTATCATTCTATTGTTTTCACTGTTTCTAAATTGGTTTCTGTATCCTTTTTAGAACTGAGGGAAGATGGTTTCCAGCCTCCAAGCTATTTAGTACAAGGAGTGAAGGCTTTACTTACTGCTTTAAAATTATGGATGAAAAAAGAAGTAAGTATAAGTGATTTTGTTTGCTTTTTTGTTGAGCTCTGTTTTGATTTAGAGCTAAGTTAAGGTCTCTGCCCTTTTAAATTTCAAGATTATTTTTATCTGTTAATGAGTACTGAAAAAGTCTATGGAGAGTATATACTGCTGATCTGGGGAAAATTATCATGACAATTTTATATTCCATGATGCTAATAAAGTCTATTAAGACCAATTAATAATCTCAAGTATTGTAGCTGATAGAAGTAGAATCTTGTTCAGCTCAGGATGGAATAAGAATGCTAGAGGATAAGATGATAAATGGGACTTTTTTCTAAGAAATGTGTTTATGTAGTCAATTAACCCTAGTCTGAGGCAGTGGAGGGGTGGAATGCCCTGTATTAGTCAGTGATTTGGAAAGCACATTTCAGCTACACCTGCCGAAGACTCAATTTAGATTCAGACTGAGGAATATTAACTTCAGTTGAATACTGTCCTTGCTGAACATGGATTGACTCTTGTAAAATCATTAGCATGCCATCAATACTGGCTTTGCTGGTGCTGTTCTCTCCAGGAAAGCTTACCTGTTTTGGCACAGAAGTGGATCTGACCTAACCACACGTGCTTTTTTGTGTACCTGTGCTATTAAGCCCTCTTGGAACTGGTGCTTCTGGGAAGTGCTGTTCACTGACAGGCAGTTAGGTTCTGGCTGAGTTTATTAATTCTAGTTTGTTGCTCTCCCTGATGACTCGAACTGACTCTTTCTGAGGTCTCTTTGGTCTTTCTGCCCACAAGTCCTACTTTTAAGAGAACTTACTATACAACATGTATGATAATTGCACAGTGCTGCATCGAATGTTATGAGCGCCGTGGAAGTAAATGTGAGGCACAAATGCAGAAGTGGTTATTTTATGTGGAATTTGCTGGCGTCCAGCCTGTGTAGCATTACTGATTCCAGATGAAGATGTGCTGGCCTTCTGAATTGGTTCTTCAATGTCCCTTGGTCTGTGCTGTTCTGGATCAAAGCTAGCTAGTGAGTAGTGTAGAGGTATTTGCAGGATGTTGTGCCTAAGCTGTTAAACCACGTGTGAATCCAAGCTATCTCTGCATCTGGGGCATGGATAATAAGCAAGCCAGATAATGAGACTGCTGATAACTGAGATCAAACATAGCCTATATAAATCCTTATTTTAATTTGAAATTGGATTGGAATTCCTTTTTTTCTAGATTGCTGTAGTATAGTATTGTAGCATTTGTGTACTGTCTAGTAGCTCATTAAGTAGTATGATTAATACTTCATGTGGAATGTGATATGTTTTCTACTTTTCTGTGGAAGAAAAATCAATTGCACTTGCTGCATTCTGAATGATTACTAATGAGACTTGTGAGTATTCCCAAACCACTGGCTGAACAGACTCATCAATTGTGAGGAAACTGCAGAGCATCAGGGATGTAGCCACAATGCCGTCTGCTGTCCACCAGCTATCATGTTTTGTACCATGTGTTCACCTTTTCTAGCTACTGCTTCATACGTGAGCTCATCTTTTCTTTGCAGCAGGCCATCTGTGTGATAGGATTGTAGTTGTATGCAGGTGAGGACAGGAGGGGCTTTGTACAGTGCTGTATGATCTGCTCATACTGTGGGTTTCAGGCAGATTCTGAAACAGAAATGACAAATGTCTGCTTCTCCCTTAAGAAGCTTACATGAGGGTTCGCATTCGTATCATGGAGTATGTCTTTTCAAGACATATGGAAGTTGTCTTAGAGAATTATATACCATTTAGAGAATTTCAAACTCACCTTCAGCAGTGGTATCTTCATTGCTGCATTGTTTAAAAACTGCCAAAAATTAAAAGATGCTGAGGACAGAGGTTGAGTGCTACTAAATTTTTTGTAATTCTCATGTCTTTATTTGACTTCAGTTTGTGCAAGGCTTTCATCAGTGTGTATCCTCTAATTGCTTTGGTGCAGACCATCATTCTGCACTCTAATTGCTACACATAGTAATGGTGATGACCTGCCCAGTCGTCTGAGCTCTTGGATTTTAGCTCTGACTTCCTTCCTGCTTGCATAAGCAACAGGTCTCAGAGTCAGTTTTTCAGATGTTTGGTTCATGTACCAGTAAGATTATTTTGGGCAACTGTTTTGTGTTTTTAAAAATGATAATACTAGCTGTTGTGAAGGAAAAAAAAAAATCAGTGTGGGGTTTTTTTTTGGGGGAAGAGGAAGGTATGTGGGGTTTATTATTTTAATTTTTATTTTTTGTGCATATTTAAGTGTTGATATACCTCATTGTCATGCTATTCTGCAAAGAGGGATGGATTCATTAGCCTACCAGGATTTTTTTTTAATCTATACCTCTTGTTTTAAGACAAGTTTCTTCTTTCTTAGTGTATTTCCAACAACTGCAAAACCATTTCTTGAAGCTCTTGAATGAATCATAGCTTTCTTTCACTGTTTTATTTACCTGCAGTTGACATCTGGCATACTTAGGCTGTTTTGTTGCTACTGTTTTCCCTAGTACAAGAGAATTCCTCAGTCCCAAAGGCTGCATGTTTCTTTTCCAAGAACCAGGATGCAGAGACAATTTAAAACCAACTTATTTAATAGTAATGATAATTTTTCAGACGTGGCATCTGTAGGTATTCATATCTCTCTGCCACAGCTTAATTGAGAAAACTTTGGTGTAAATAGATAGCTTTTATCGTGACAAACAAGTGAACTTGCCTGTGGAACTCAATTTGCTCAAGGAGTTACTATAAATCATAGTGGCAAAATAACATGCTTCTGATATAAACTACATTTGCATTAGGAAGGCTTCTTAGTGTGTTTAAACCAGTGTTTGGGAGGATTCCGTCAGTCACTTCCTCTTGATGTCTTCATGAACAGGAAGACCTTTGGGAGAGTGAAGTCCTTAAGCAGAAAGGATTGAATGGTCCTAAGATAACCAAGAACTTGCTGGAAAAGTCATGCAGCGTAGTGACAGAGATACTGTGTTCTCAAGTGTGAATGTGTAGAGGTGATGCATTCAAAGAATGAAGAATGGTAGATAATAGCAGCTGATTTAATTTTTTCCTGTAGAATTAATGGCACTGAAATGAATGATTATATCATGATTATGCATTCATGTTGGGGCTTTTTTTGGAGGGGATAAAGCATTTGTTTTAATGACTGAGGGGAAGCTGGGTTCAATGAAATGCACATACAGTATCGAATTGCTTCTAGCAATCATTTTGCTGCTGAATCTCATTTTTTAAATGTGGGTAACTGAAAGTGTTTGGGATGTTTTTCCATTTAAATGGTTGATTAAAGGGATAGCAGAATTCACGTCAGTCATTCTGGTCTGTGTGCGAGTGCTGTTTTGTCTGTTTAATTCTAACTAAAAGTGTTTTGAGGGACATTTAAACTACATACAAAATATTAAACGTAATTTTTGCTAGATCTAACTGTAGAGCATTTGGAATTACTCAGATTGGTTGTGTCTGTATAATATGAAATCCGTCTCTGATACTATTTCAAAGGATTAAAGGGAACATAAACTCTTATGGCTTGCTATATTTTACTGTAGGGATTGATTATTTTTTTTTAATTGCATTTCCAATCTACTAGATTGTAAATAAGCTAAGAAGGTAATTTTTAAATATGAGATGTCAGGGAGATGTTTAAAAATCTGCATCTTGGTTCCTGATGATTTTTCTTGATTTGCTCTTTAGATTAAAATTTTACCATAGTGAAATTCCCTCAGTCTTTAGCTTTGAAGTCTTTAGTTTTGAAGGTCATGACTCGAATGAATGTCTGAAGTATGTCTCTATGTTGACCATGCTGAAGGAAAAACAGAAGCTGTTTACTGTACTGAGGGTAAAAAAAAAAGTTGTTTGTCAATATGGCTTTGTATTACCTCTTCTTTGGATTCTTGGAGACATTGAGGGATATCTGTTGCCTACTAAAGCTTGGACTGGAAGATTCTGTGTGTGTGTGTGTGTATCTGTCCTAGAAGTCTACAGTCATTGTTACAGAAATTAATCTATTTGGGATTTTTTTTAATTTTATTTTTTCCCCTGTAGATCTGTTTATTTCATATTATTTCTGCTTTTATCTGAAAAAAATTAATTAAGTGTCTTTTCTTCCCTCTTTGCATGCAGCTTGTAACAGAACATGCCTTTGAAATTCCAGACAACATTAGGCCTGGGCATCTCATCAAAGAGCTTTCTAAAGTGATTCGTTCTGTAGAGGTAAGAACAGAGGCAACCTACATAAACTTGCAGAAAAAAAAATCTTGGAATCAGGGAAGTCCATAGTAGCTGTGCTTCTGATTACCATATTCAGCTTTTAATTCATTAAATGTTCATTTAATAATAGAATAACAAGAGGAAAGCTATTTGGAATACTAAGCTATGGGTATTTCAAATAAAGAAAATGTATAGTCAATGTTTTTGTGGTTGGTTTTTTTTTTAAATTTTTTAAAATTTTAATGGTGAAATTATTTGTAGGTCAGTATTTCTAAAACATTTTCACTTATAAATACTTAAAATAATTACTGTTAATTTGAAATTCTGTGCACATTCCCACTTGTTTGTTAGTTTTTGGTCCAACTGTCATCTCTTTTGCTCCCTCATATGTTTTGTGGCTGTTTGTTACACAGCCAGTTTGTGTTTCCCTTCCTTTTATTTTTTGATTGCTTATACATACCAGTGTTTTGCTCCTTTATTCCTTAATGAATATTGATTATGGAAAACTCTCACATTTATATGCGGAGAGAACAGATCTGAGATGTGACCTGTTGTGTACAGTACAAGTCTACCTGATGCTGCCCAAACAAAACCCTGTGTTTTGGTGGTAGCTTTTGGTGTTAAGCACCACCATTATGGAATAGCAGAAAAGCCCCAAATGGGAAAGAAGTGCAATACATCTAAGCTTTGTTCATCAAATCCAAGTGAAATATGTACTATTCCTCTAAAAGGTCTAACAATTTTGTTTGTATGATTTATATTGAATTAGGTGAATAAGAAGCAGCACTTCAGTGGCTTTATTTCTCTGAGACTATTCGGAAATGTGTTTTTAATTACAGGAGGAAAACAGCAAACTAGTTAAAACTCAGGGAATTCTTGGTGTGTCTCCAACGTCACGATCTTCACATGAAACAGCTTCCCCTCACCACTCCAGACGAAGGGTGAGGAAGCTGCGAGACCATGCTACCAAAACTCCTTCTAATCTGGACATCCTGGAACTCCACACTAGGGAGGTACTGAAAAGGCTGGAGATGTCACCGTGGGAGGAGGCAAGTATTAAGCTTTGTGCAAGAAAAACAAAACTAGAGTAGGTTTCTAACATCTGTTAAAAAAGAATCACTTTTAAGATGCATGAGAATATGGACTATGAGTCTTTGTCTTATGAGACATGGATAGATTTGGGTTTGACTTCTTTTGAGTTTTCCTGATACAAATATCTCTTTTTCGTGATAATTTTTTTGGTGGATGTTCCTTCAAAATTTTGGTTCAGAAGGTACCCTGAATCCACTACCCACTTCAAGTATAGTTTTTGAATTAGGTCTGCTGTAGCTGTCAAGTGCTACTTTGAATCAGTTATCTGAAGAAAAGGGAGCTTTCAAAGCCTTGATTTGGTGAGGCTCTGAGCCAGCCTGCTTCTCTGTGTTTTTACACAGCTGTTTCTATATAGTTCTTATAGTTACTGTAATTTGGTTAGCCTTGTTTTTTTGTCACATTCCAATTTCTTGTATGGCAGTGCCTCCCTACCAGTAACCCTCAGGATGCCTTTGGTCTCTATAGTGGGGCCGTGGAATTTGTGGTTGTATTACAAAGATATCATGGAGCAAATCAGTGAAAAGTACTCTCTTGAAAAATACCTTTTTTCAGGTTTGATGACATTATTTCAAAGAACATAAGCAAAAGTGGAAGAAGGACATAGAGGAGGGAAATAAGTAGCTTTATGAAAGGAAATAAGTAGCATTTCTGAGTATAAATGCTGACAAATTTAGTTGGGACAGGATGGACTGTCATAGTGGAGAAATACTGGTTTGGATCCTTAGGTTGGTCTTCATAAGTTATGGAACAAGAGACATTCACTTTAACCCCCGAAGACAGGAGGCTGAATTTAAGATTTGCCACAAATAGTTAGCTCATGCAGTTCATTGCTGCAAACAAATGTTTAGGAGAATTAGTCATTGTCATTCAATGTAGAAATATAATGTTCAATATCAGTACAGGATTTAAAAAAACCATTATTTTACATGTTCCTGGTTTGGGGCATAACTGCAGTGCTGATTGCTTCAGAGTATATGTCAAGTGTAAATTGCTTTGCGTAAGAAAGTTCTGCTTATGGCAGGTTACTTTCCATTACTGATATTTTACTGTCCTCTAAATTAGTTCTGATATACTAATTTCAGGGACCAGATACCCAGTCCTGGAGCTGCCATATCAGTTCCAAGCACAGCTTTTGGCTTGCCCATCTCTATTGGTATTTCTCTGAAGGAAACATAAAAGGAAACATTACAGGAAAGTTGTAGTTGTTTCAGATGCTTCAGTAGAGTAAAGGTGATTCAAGGAAGGAGAAGGTGCAGTCACTTTTTACATCCAAATGTTTTTTTTGAGCTTACTGAAGCTGGTTATTCAGGTGGTAACCATCCTAGTATTGAATTTAATCTTTTATGGAGTGCAGAAAAAAACCAATTGAATTTATAGGAATAAATAATAAGCAACATTGCTTTTACTTCTTTAGGATACTGCAAGCTCAAAACTGAATGGGAGATTTAACAAGCCCTTTCAGCCATCTTCTACAGTACCTGAGTGGCGAACAAAAGACAATGATCTTCGCCTTCTGCTGTCAAACGGAAGAATAATCAGGTATAAAGGATTGGTTGTGGATCACTTTTTTGTAGTCATTATGGTCTGGAGTATGCTAATTGTTAGTAACATTTTTATTTGTGGAGCTCTGGATTCTTTTTACCAGTAAGATTCATATTAGGAGGATAGAAGGAATGTCTGTGTCTGCTGTCCCCTAGTGGAGCAATGCTTAAGGAATGAAGAGGAGGGGATTCTTTGCAGGTTCCTTTGTTAGAGCATTTCATTCAGATGCTCGGTTTGGTTTGTACTGAAGGGAATGCCTCAAAGTAGAAACAGTTTTTTGTATCCATCTATTAGAGTAATTCTCTTTAAAAGTATTCTGGTGTTAAACTTTGTATCTTTATGGAAATAATAGTTGTACAGGAAGTAAAATGGCAATAAGTACAATTTTGAATGAAGAGATGAGCATAAGAGGATATTACTGTTGTTTTGTACTGTTGTATCTCAAGAGTTATGTTGTAAATAATGAAAGGAAAACAATTGCTTCAGGTTTCTGAGATTAACATGACTTTTTCTTTTTACTCGTGAGACAGAGATGAGAGGCGTCCATTTACAGATCGAAGTCTTTACACAGCAGACAGTGAAGATGAAGACGACAGGACAAGGTCAAAAAAGACGACTGTTAAGGTAGAAGACCAACCCTCAGGATGTGAAGGAGAAGGGAATGCAGAAGCCCAGAAACCACTGAACAGTAAGATTGTCTCTAATTCCCATCAGTTGAACATTCTGATGATCTCAAAAAGGGTCTAATGACTGTTGGTCAGTCTGACTGAAATTTTACCAAAATATAAAGAGGACAAAGTAATAAATCTGAGGAGTAATACTAGAAGTTACACAAAACACTTGTCAAATACTATTTGTCTACTGCAGAAGCCAACAGGATAGAGATGAAAAGTAAAACTCACTTTTTATGTTAGTACCATCTTGAATACTACATTCAGCATTTTTCAGAGTTGAGGTTTGGTTGGTTGTCTGGATGAGTATTTATTACTTTTGGTCTGTTTCATAATGTAAGACTGCTGATTTTTTTAATTTTTTTGGACCCAAATACACTTCAGTGTGAAAAGCACATCACATCATTCCATGTATAGAATGAAGGATCATAACACGCAGATAATTTTAAAACTATCTTATATTTCACTTTTTGTTCCATTTCATTATTACCTACTTGATCATTCAATTTTGTATGTTTTGATAATGAGTAGGTTTATTGCATACAAGCAATAAGACATAACTTGGCATTAATAAAATCTTACACTTTCAGCCTTTGCAAGACTGGGATAGAATTGAGGTTATTTGTAAAACACTTTAATCCCACTTTCCAGTGCTTTAAACCGTCCTTCACTAGGAATTAATCTTTTTTGGTCTTTCTGTAGCCTGAAGCCTTCCTACCAAGTGTTCAGCAGTGATGATCACACAGTGTATTAGTAAAGTATCAATATTGAATGCCTGTTGTCAGTGCCTATTATTAATCATACACTCTGTGTGCAGTGACAAATTGGTCCTTGACATAACTGTTCAGCTCTCTGTTTAATTATAAAAGTCACATCCTTCCACAATAGAGCTTTCAAGGGCTCAAAGGGTATGTTCTAGGAAACTGAAGTCAACACTTCAAGATAATAAGACTCCTCTAGAGACTTACAGTTCCCTGAGTTTCCTGCACAACAGTTCATAACAACATTTGAGTCCACTGTCAACCTGCATAAAATACTTAATTATTTTCATTAACAAAGCAAATTATAATCCCTCTTTACTGTGCTTCCAAACATTGCAGAGGACTGTATTAAGAAGCCTGCACATGAAAGAGATCTTTCTTAGGTATTCATGAAGCAAGGCAAACAACTTGTTGAGTGAGGCTTACTGTGGTGTTTTTTCACTTTCAAAACCAAATTAAGTAAATTAAAGTAAGCTTTGCACTTGAATCAAAGATTAAATCATACAGAGAAATGGTAGATTTTCTTCAAAATTGTTGCTCTTATTTGGTACAAAATGAATATGGCAGTGGGTATCCAAATGCAATAAATGTACTTGGAACTAGAGGTGAATGTTGAGCTTGTTCTTCCAGCAGTTGAGTACTCAGGACTATCACTAATATTTTTAATTGAAGATTGAGAGTCTTTGAACTTCCCTATTAAAGATTACCTGTGTTAGATTATTTTACCATAACTGAGAGTCTAAAGAGAAAGAAGGGGGAAGGTACTGTCTGCAGAGAATTCCATAAAAGGAACTACCTGTTTCTATAACAGCTTCCGACTTCCATTGTTCTCACTGGGATTAAGGCCAAGAGGCACTGTCTACAGACAGATGCCTTTAAACAGATCAAGCTCTATAGAGATTTGTGTGTCATGCCAAGATCCTAGTTTTAAATGGTGACCTACTGTTATCAGAGAGACAAAGATCAAGTGCTGTGCTTAATAGAGCAAGATACTTTGTGTGGATGAAGGGAAGGTGATTTAAGATGGGTTTTTAAATTTACAGTAGCTTAGCCTGATCGTAGAGATAATGACTCCTGTCATTCACCTGATTTCTGGAGTACTCCTCCCAGTCTCTGGGAGCATACAGAGCCATAACTTTTCTTGGAAAAGGCAGTAGTCTAAAGGAAAATTCTTTGAGCTATAAAATGATGTTTTCTGTATCACGCATGCTGTTGCTTATCCTAGAATTTGCCTTTTTGAAATGACATGAGTCATCATCAGCAATTCCTTGGGTTGTTTTAAGCTGCAGTAATTTAAAATATTAATTTTATTGTCATATGGTAAGCATTACTTTATTTAGCTTAACTTCATATATTATGGTGTTGCTCATTTAATGTGCTTAGATATTCCTCTTTCTAACACTTTCTGAAGTTTTAATTAGTCTCCTCTAGCTTTTGGTACCAGCTGTTCATTTTATTCACTTTCTGATAGCAAGTCTCATGTTTAGCTTTCTTCTGACTCTAAAAATAATTACCATTATACAGTGTTTAGAAATTAATAATACCCTTGAAATATATTGGATGCCTATTTGTGAGCTTTCCACAGTTTTCAATAGGAGCAAAACCCTATCAGAATTGCAGTTACATATACATCCTCTATTGCACAATTAGAGTTAGGAATAATCATATGTTGTTTATGTAGTTTCATGTAAAACTATGCTGTAAGGAAACAAACATTTCAACTTTACTTGTGTTCATTCATTCAGCACAGTTTTGTATGAAACTGTAAGTACTTGAAAAGTCATGTTACTTTCTTTAGCTACTACTTTCTTGATATATATTCATAATTTTTTTAAATTCTATTTGGCTTTTCTCCAAAAAACTTCTACTACTTAAACTGCATGTTGTCATCTTCAACAAATTTGTACTTAATCAAGATTTTTACCAGCATCCTTGACACAGGTACACATACAGCCCACTGGCCTCGAGCCGTGGATTCCAAACCCTTAGAAATGTGTTTCCTGCTTGTGGTTCTGTGAGGCATATGCTGTCTTTTAAGCGTACAGGCTTATGAGAACTGCTCAGCTGCTTCACGTTTGAGTTCTTTCAGCACTTAAAGTAAACCATGTGGACTAGTTAGCTGCTTTGATTGATTACTTTGTCACATGCAAGTGTTTGTGATGTCTATTTTGACACCTTCTCTTATTAGTTCTTTACCTTACTGCTATCAAAAAGCATGTCTAAGGTTGGTATTTCCTCATCTTCCTTTTCAGGTTGTTCTGTGATGAAAACAATGCAAGTATCATCACAGTAATACTTTAATATTTAACAGGTCTTCATTTTAACCCTGATTGGCAGTTTCGTAGTAGCACAAAAGCAGTAGAATATGCCAGTCAATTGTGACATGGAAGTAAAATTGCAAGTAATGCAATTTTTTAGCCTTTAAATCATGTAATATCCTCTGACTTCCATGTTTAGTGTTTCTTTATAACTGCTTTTGTTTTCAATCAAGGAAATTCCAGGTTCAGAGAGTCTAAGGAAAAGTAAAATTGAACATTATTTCTGATTGTTTTTTGAGAGCCACTTCTCTTGACTGTACCCTGTACACAAAAGCAGAAATTGCCCAAGGTGCCATCTATGGAGTATGTGCTTTATGGGAGAGAAAAAAATGTATACTTTTGCTGCACCTGATATATATTCTTGTCTTCATCCAGTCAATTGTTTGAGGAGTCTATTGGTCAGCAGTAGGCAATTCATTACATTTCTAAGCAGAATTGACTTGTGAACCAGATCAATGTGTGGATGTGCTTTTGTTTACAGACTGTTAAAAACTGAAATATGTGTTTCTTGTTTTTTACTTCCAAAATCATAGTTAAATATTATATGTAATAAATGTTGGGTCTTATATATTTTAATTTTTCTCTCTGCAGTGTTCTTTGAAAGTGTGAAATCAGAACTCAGGAATGGATCCTCAGAGTACTCTGATATTTCTGATTCAGAAGAATCTGAGCCTGATTGCACTACACAGGTATAGCTAGAAAAAAGGTCACAAAAGTTAATGAAACAATTAAATATAATTTTACTCACACATTTCAAATTTGCATGGTCAAAGTTTGTGTTAAAACCGCAATAACAAAGTATTTAGTACTCCTTCAAGTTGGTATGTCAGACTTAATGTTCTGCCTCATTCTTCATTTATTCTAGTCTTGAGAAAAATTATGACATATGCTATCTTGAGCCAAATTTTATGATCTCCATTGTCATTGAAGTAGGGCTGGCAGAGGACGAACAGTCTGAGAAATGTTAGAACTTAGTTGCTTTGTTTATTTATTTTTTTAAAAAGTCTAAATTGTATCTTTTGAATTATGAGTATCTACCACAAAATTTTCATTTTAGTACATAGTTAGTTGGAAACAATCTTACAGGTATTCAGTTTTTTTAAATAAGCTGAAATGACTAAATCCTACTCAGGTATTTTAGACTACTGGAAGTAAATGGGAATCCTCCATTTGAGTGTCTAGATTGTAGTGATTTCCTTAGAACTAAATGAAAAATAAATGCAAACACATGCATATTTGCAAACATATATTTTAATACAACTTCTAGTATTTAGAAATGTGCATATGCATATATAAATATTGTAATTATTTTTCTCATTTGCAAATTGTGCTCTGGCTTACTAATTTCAGCAGTAGGGTGGAGTGATTACCTTGGATTTTTGTTTCATACTTCTGGAAAGCTAATGCTTTGGTCTTTCATTCAATTTTCAACCTATTATGTAGACTTTACAAGAAGTCTTCAAATTCCTGCTTTTTTCATAGTGGTCAAGATCTTTTTTTGATATTTGTTGTCTTTCATGATTACTTTATATAGATGTTGGAATAAGTGATAGGAATCTTCGCAGTGTGGCTTCTTCTGGTTTAACTGCATTGTCAGCAACTTTGGCTCAGCAGGTTCCCTTTTCTAAGACACAGAATCATTAGTTACTCAAAAGTGATATATCTCATCTTCACAGGAGAATGTAGCCAGTTTTGTATGACTTTGTAAATGAGTGAATGTTTTATATTAATGCTATTTAAAACTCTCTCAGTTCTTCCCATACTCTTCTGCTTTTAAATTTGGAATATCTAATGGAATAATTTTTCTACATATTTAAATTTGTCTTTTGTAATGACATATCCGAAATGAACTCTCTCATTAGCTCCTGTAAATCCTTTTAATATTGTTACATTGTGCTGGATATGATCTTAAGAAAACAATGCCTTTATTACTAACATTGAATCATAGTTATAATTTAATTGCCCATTTGTGTCACTTTCTGAGTGTCAAAGATTAGCAAGCTGCTATTGTGAATGAGACTATTGTATAAAAATATCCCTTGGTGATGCAATGCACTTAATTTATTCCAGTTCTATTTTTGATGATAGGGATAGTGATGTCAGTCTTGAAGGATCAGAACATATCCATGTTCTGATCTCCCACTTTCAACACTTTTTAATTGAGTGTTATGCATATTCCTTGGCTTGAAAAAAACATTGCGATGTTCTCTGTACTTGTTGAAAATAGATTAGTCTGAATTACCAAGATGGAACATATGTATGGTAGCCCTTGCTTCGTGTAAAGGCATATTGAGTCACATATGGTTGCTCCACCTTTGAGAAGCTCCTGCCCATACAAGCTGTAATCTCAGCAGGAGCTGAAAAGCTCTTTCATTCATGAAATGAGGCTGTGCCACTGTAAGAGAGACAACAGCTGTTGTGTCTCTTCCTGCTGTGCTCTGGATTTACCTGAGAGTTTCTGTCATTCATTAGGGAGATGGTGCTGCTGCAAGTTACATTTTGTGAGAGCGGGAACCAGAAGCAGTTACTTGGGGCAGAATTATATGTAATTATATGTAATTTGCATCAGTTCTGGCTGCTGCTTGGAACCACACTTCTGGGTTTTTTGCCTCTACCTTGAGTTAGTGCTCTCTTGAAAGAGAATATAGTGATTTGTGTATGGTTTAATATGTGTGGTGGTTGGTAAGAACATTGCTTTTGGAAATGCTTTTAATACTGCTGGACTGTGTCCTCACCAGTATTACATATTTTGGATGTATAGCATCTCAGTTGTTATATTCAAATCAACTGCATTCTGAATACTATATATGTGAAAAAGTTAGACCTGAAAGCTTTTGAATTATTCACTTAGCATAAATTAAGATAGTGTCTCCATTTAGGAGGTCTAGTGACCATTCTGCATTCTGTTCCCTCTTGTTTCAGCAGAAGGATTCCTCCACAGAGGAGTCAGAAAGCTCAGGTGATGAAGAGAAACAGGAAGTAACATCAAATTTCAAAGAGGAATCTAAGGTCATGAGAGACCTTTGTCAAAATACCCAGAAGCCATCCAGAAATGAAACTCCCAGTAAAAAGTAAGCACATTGTTGGCATTTTTTATGAACTGTTAGGCCTTTTCACATGTATTTATTGTTCTACCTTGTACCGGGGTAAAACCCAGTCCTTCAGAGGGTTCTGTTTTGAACTGCTTACTACTCCTTTGTTTTTCTAGGGAATGTCCTACCTCGACAAGTACAGAAGAAGAAGCTATTCAGGGCATGCTTTCTATGGCAGGATTGCACTATACTACATGTTTACCAGGTCATACTCAAAGCACAGACTGCACAAATAAAAGAACCTCCCTTCAGGAACACAGAAGCTACGCCAGGAGTCGACATAAAGACAGACAGCCATCTCAGAGCCACAAAACAGTAGAATGTGGTAGGTATCTGAACTAATGACACTCCAACAGCTTTCTGCTTTTGTTATTATTTTGTTGTTATATTCAACAAAAAGCTTTCTGCTTTTGGACAGAGTGCTCAGAATAAGCACTTAAATTTACATTTTTAGATTTGTAGTCTTTACATTAGTAGTTTTTAATCAGACTGCCAATAAAGCTGTGTTCTTTGGTTTTGGTGTTTTGTTGGGTTTTTGTTTGTTTGTTTTGTGTGTGTGTGTTTTTGGTGTGGTTTTTTGTGGTTTTTTTTTTGTGTTGTTGTTGTTGTTGTTGTTTTTGTTTATTTTTTTAATTAAATGTAAATGTTACTTCTGAACCCTGGGATAAACTTAGCTTGTCATCAGAATACCCCTTCAAAATATTTCCATATAAAAGTTTTGCAGCATCCTTATAAGAGTGGCAAAATTGTGGCTAGACTGAAAATGTAATCTCTTTCAGAAAAGACAGAACCTTCATGGTTGCAGCTTTCATGACAAATGTGTTGCTTAGATATCCATAGGAATCTGCTTGGTGATTTTTCATGTGTCTTTAGAAGGCGTATTTGGCTTTACTCCTGAAATTCTGCTATGAATACAGTGCATTAAAAGAGGAGTATTCAGAGGTCATTTTTTTTTGTCAGTGGCATTTTGATGTCTGTGGAAAGCAGACATCTGTTAAATGCATTTTGGGAATGCAAGACAGGAGAACATTAACACTAATCCCCTCAAAGGAATCAAAATCACTTATTGCAACAGAGAGAAAGTCATCGTGTGTGAACATCCTTTGCTTGAGGGAGAAATGGAAGAGGATTATAACTTTACTGATGTGAAACAAATAGAACCCCACCAACAAACACGGTGCTGATTCAAAGAACTGATAGTATGTTGATATTTGTTTATATGGATAACAGGAAAGCCAAATGTGATGTCATGGGCTGTGTTCTGGTAGCTGAAGCTCTAGGTCGTTCAAACCCACCAAATAAACAAACAAACAAACAAATAAACAAACCCACAACCAGCAGAAAAAAACCAAAAAAACCCAAACCTAACCAGCAAACCACACAGACACATACAGTGTCTGTCCACCTTTGTAACTTCATGAAAGTCATAAGGTTCAGCTTTCCAGATTGGGGTGGTTTGACTCAGGCCAGCAGCTAAGCACCCACACAGCCTTTTGTTCTCCTTTCCACCACTGTGGAATGGGGAAGGGAGTAGAAATAACCAAGGTGATAATATTAATGGATTGATATAAAGGCAATTTAGTAAATGAAGAAAGGAGAAAAGAAACAACTGGTGTAAAGGCAGTCACTCACTACCTTCTTCAAGCAAACTGATGCCCAGCTAATCTCTAGGCAGGGACTGCCTTCGACTGCCTTTCCTCTGGCATCTTCCTCTAACCCGGCTGTTATTGCCAAGCATAACATTCTGTGTCTACTCTGTGGTATGGAATATCCCTTTGGCCAATACAGGTCTGCTGTCCTGGCTATGTCCTTTCCCAGTCTCTTGCCTACTCCTACCTTACTTATTACAATGAGCAGAGGAGCAAAAGAGAAAGTTGTGACACATCACTGTATGGAGTGTTAGGAAAAAAATCTGTTCCAACCAGACCCAGTACATGTGTCAAACTACACAGGTGAAGATGAAACTGTGCTTGTTAGTTAGCAGGTTTCATAAAACCTTTCAGTCTCTCCAAATGCAAATTGAATCGGCGTCTTGGGATACCCTAATTTTACAAGTTAACTGTATTGTAAATGTATTTTCAATGCAGACACTTCTTCTATGAGCCCATGAGCACAGTTCTTCCTTATATTGCACCTGAATAGCACATCGTTGCTTGGAAATAATATGGTCAATAATACCTGAAAGTGAAATGTCCATCTTTCTATGAACTTCTCATGATACAAAGCCCTGGTAGAAAACTACAGTTTAACAAAGGAAGTGTACTGTCTTCAACATCAATGCTTTGAAATTTGAAGGATTATATTTAACCTTATTACTGTGGTGTATTGATCCTTAATTAGGTTTATTTGTACTGTGAGATTGTTTTCCCAATTTAGTGTGTAGAACCAAGCAGCTCTAAATTTTAATTTGTATTCAGGAAATATTTTCCATTGTGTTTTCCTTTTTTTCTTGTTTTTAAAGTCACTCAAACGTATAATTATCTTTGTATTCATAGTTATTGATTTTAAAATTTAGGCTTGTTGAACTTTTTAGGTAGGTCTGTGAAGGAAGAGGAAAGAGACTTGGGAACTTCAGCATGGTCTAGACACCTAAACGAAGCTTCGAGGATTACCCCTCAGGTAAAGCAGTGCTTTAAACATTTTGAACACATTTTTATAGGAGAAAAGATCATGAAGGTGTAAGTATAGGAGGCATGGTAGACACGTCTTTCCACGCTGCATATCTGATAATAGATACCTCTGGTTCTGGTGGCTGGGTATTATATTTTTGCCATGCTTTTTTTCATTGTTTAAGTTTTTTTGCTTTCAAATTCTCTCATATTGGCTAGTATGAAGGTGTTTAGGGCAGTATCTTGAAAAATCAAAAATACTTTATTCAAAAAGCGTGAATTTACATTCAGTCTAACTGGGGAAACACTTTATTGTTTTATTATTCCCAACCAGAGCATAAGAACAAGTGGAATATGTTGATAGTATTTATAATAAAGATACTTGCTTAGGAAATTGGTACTGCCAAAATGATATAACCTTTTAACAGCCAACAAGGAATATTCTTGTTTTCTGATATCCAGATGGAATCCAGCAAGGAATGATAGGTTGTGTGTCTGACACTTTGAACTTTTTTAGTATTTCTAAACTTGTCTGTATTAGAAGTTAGAATAATTAATTAAATAGAACAATTAAAGTTGCAAATTTACAGCCATTAAATAGCACTGGTTTTTAACTGCATGCTTTGTAGTGTTGGCTTGGTAAGATTATCTAACTACATGATACTCCTTATAGTTTGCTATTCCCAATTTAGCATTTGTTGTCTTATCAGCTGAATATTGAAACCAAGTTACCTATTTAAGTAGTCAGTGATTATGGTATAGCTTGTTGTAGTGACTGGTTTAATCAAGAACAATTGCATTTGTTTTGGTCACTGCAAACTAAAACCAAAAAGCAGAGAAGTTGAGTACACTGGTATGTGTAATTAATCTGTAGCATTGTCCTTAAATGCATGTGGAAAAAATTGCACAGAGACTATGTTGTATGTTATTTTTAAGAGGTGTCTATGATAGAATTGTAAAGTGGTCAAATACTAGTGGAACTGAAATACCTTTTTCAAAGACACAGATTAGAATTAGAAAAACTGGAGTGAACTTGTAGCCAGAAGGTACTAACCTCTACATTTTTTTCTTCTCATTTCCATACTAGGATGCAAATAAAACTCAAAAATATATCAAGAAAGAGGGTACATCAGAAACCAATTACAAGGTTCAGGAAAACAGAAGCATAGTCCACAACAACAGCTTGAGTTTTCAGCATGGCAAATACACACGAGACTCCAGTCTAATTCAAGGAGAATGTCAGCTGAGTGATGGCAGCCTTAGCCCTGACAGGCCGTATGGTGAAACATCCTTTTCTGTACCACTTCATCCAACAAAGAGGCCAGCATCAAACCCACCCCCTATCAGCAACCAAGCAACAAAAGGTAATGGTTATCGTCATCCTCTTGTCAGAGTGGAGGGGGGGAAAAAGAAAAGACTAGAAAAAGGAGATGGTAAACATCAAAGAGAGCTGTTAGATGCAGAAACTGAGTAAAGAACAGGATTAGACCTTGAGGAAAAATACAAAGTGAGCATACTTTGGACACTTAGATTTTGACACAGAACGTGTGAAGGTGGAATTAAGAGAGATCTAGCTGGCTATGTGGCCAGATGAAGCTTTCATAGTTAAAATTGCACAGGATGTTTCTTTTGCATTTGTTACAGGGAACAAACACAACTATTCTCTGAAACACTGACCTGAATCAGATTTCTTTATCAAAGTGAAGGTTTAAAAATTCTGACACTCCACAAATAGTCTGATGAGCATACTATTTAGTTTTCAGTTTCTAGTTTATATTCTATAACTTACTCAAGGGAATAACTTGTGTAAAATTCAGGAAGCTCAGTTTAATTTCTCCCCTACTCCACCCACTGCCCATTACAGACTAGAAAGGTTTGTAAATCATATAATAATTTTATTTATGATAACGCTAGCCAGAGTTTAGAGAACATGATTCCTGGTTATTTTTACAATTCTGATTCCCTGCTTGTTTGTTTTTGAAACTGTTTTGGGTGAGAATTTTGCCTGCTTCAGCTTGAACGCTGAGTTTCATCGCTGGTCTGCAACGATTAAAACTTACTCTGAAGTTCCTGATTGAAGCGCTCGATTTCATTTTTTTCAGGCAAACGTCCAAAGAAAGGAATGGCAACTGCTAAACAGCGCCTTGGGAAGATCTTGAAGCTGAACCGGAATGGCCATGCACGCTTCTTTGTTTAATGTAGCTGCTACTTCTACTACTGCTGTCTTTCCTACACAGACCAGTATTGAGGTCGACAGAGCCTGGAGCTGCTGTTATTCCTCTGCTTGAAGCAGACTTGCATGTACCATCTAAAACACTGCCTGATGAACAAAAACGAGAAAGAAAAAAAGAAAAAAAAAAAAAAAAAAAGAACACAAACCCAACCCAATGCTGCATTTTCACTGTGCCACACCTGCTCAGCAATAACCATACGGGAACGAGGAAATCTTCAGAGAGACATGGACTGTGAGAAATAGTCTCTCATCAGGGCTTGAATATCATTTGTTGCTGGTAGTTTCTGACCTAATTAATGAGGGGAAGATGATGAAGGTGGTTTATCAATAATTTATTTCTGATAGATTTTCACAACTTTTAAATTCATTTAAAAAACCTATTTATTTGGAAGACTTTTTCTGTGGGGGTTATTAATTTAGATTTAATAATGTGAAAGTTTTAAATTGTTTTGATAATGTGTGTTTGGTGCAGTGGAGAGCCACATTAATTGTGATTAGTCTGGACTCCTAAATTTGATATTCAGGTTATAGTCTTAAATAGGGGTGAGATGCATTATTAATTATTTTTTAAATTAAGGCATATGGAATCTTATTTTTTTTCCTGCTTTTTGTAAGCTATTGGCTGGGCTTCTGTTGACTTGCAAGTTGCATATTCTCTGCAAGCTTGTTTATTTTTTGACCTGTCCTCTTTATTATCAGATTTATTTATTTAATGGACTAGAAGAGACTCCTAAAGACAGAAGAATCTTCTTATGTCAGTCCAGTAGCTAGCTTGTTTTAAACTGCACCTCTTTCCTCCAAATTTGAGTGCATACTTTTCCTCCTGATGATCTGTCTGTGATGATTTTCTTCTGTGAAAAAGGTGCCTGAAATTGTATTTGTGCAGGTTATTTAAGAGTTGGTACAAAGGAGGAAAACCCAATATATCTTTTTGGAGGAACGGGGACATCAGTTAGGATAAATGTTTCTTCAGAACAGTTACTCTGAAATAACTCATAAGGTATACGTTGCAGTCATAAGATTTGGCATATTACTTAATGTAGCATGGAAGAAGCATTAAAATGTTATTATTGTACTTTAAACACATTTTACTGAAGAGCCAGGAAAGCAGGAGAATGTGTGTTGCTTTCAAAGCTGGGTGAGACAGCCAATTAAAAGTCTTAACTGGTGCATATATAAGCATTTAAGTAGCTTACTGGTATCAGAATGATCATTTGTGTCAGGCTTCTTACAGAGCTGATAACAAATGCCATTTCTGAATTATTGTAAATAATTTTGATTTAAAATTTGTATTTTTCTGTAATATAAAATTAAATATTTAACTTTTGAGGGACGGGGATGAAGGGGAATACCTTTACTTGATTCTGGAAAAAGGGCATTTTGCAGGGTCCAGCCAAAATGTAAATATTAATATGCTAATGACAACAATGTTGTTGGTTGGTTAGGGTTTTTTTTTTGTTTCTAAGAGTAAAAATGTTCCTGTGTCACTGTCCAAGTCATGAATTTGATTTAACTTTCCACACCAGTTTTTCCTTCCTCCATATTCTATACTGGAGTAATTTTCTCTTGTTGTAGTTTAAAAAGCAAACTCAGTTTTACTTTCCAGAGTATTTGTGCGGAGTTATTTTTATTTAGGCTAGATTATGAATGCCTGTAGAAATTTATGAAAATAGTTCTAATGTCAGGTGTTTTTAATTGTTGCAGGATCAAAACCAGTTAGCATTATCCTGTTTCTAAATGGAGAAGCATCAAAATATAATGCAGTTGCAAGTAAGTCAGGTAGTTTTCATAGCTTTACTTTGTCTGGAGCTTGAAAATTATAGTTTAGAAGTGTTTTTTGCAGCCCAACTTTTACATTATATTGACTTGACTTGTTTTGTGACTTGTATGGGTGTACTTTTTTTTTGCTTGCTAATTAACGTTTCACAAAAGCATGTTTTCAGTCTTTTAAATTTTTTATTCTTTTTTTAAATTAAAACAAGTTATCAACCTCTATAATATTGGGAATGGAGGTAACAAAGGATTTCTAAGAAGTAGAAGATAAGCTAAGAGGTACTCTAAGGGTGCTGAAAATTACTATATGGAGTTGGTGTTCTCAGGTGCTATGATTTCCAGATGGAAATAGTTAAAAGAGAATATTTTAACTATCCTCTAATATGTTCTCACCAAAGTCAGTCAAAGAGAGAAACTGTGATGTCAATATTAGTTACAATTATATACCCATATAAATTTTCTCTATGTTTAAACTTGAGCAAATGCCTGCCAGGCTTTGGAAACTGTTTTAGCTTTAGCATATTGAACCAAACTGTTTCCTTCCTGCTAGCTGAATAATTTCTAATAATAGAAAATTCCAGTTTAGGGCAGCAGTGAGATCCAAAGTGGAATGAAGAATGAGTTCTCTCTCCTTAAAGGCAGATTTTTATCTGAAGTAAAAGTATGCCAGAATAGAATCTGGAGTAAGGAATTTTAAAATACTGAGTATGCTTTCTTGTACTGGCTTATACAAAGTCTCTTTTTTGACCATCCACATTATTTATCTGTACCTTACTGTTGGAACATAGATATGGCTGGACCCATATATATTATTTCTTCTTGGTTTTATTCTTTCTTTTGCTCTACTTTCTACCTTTTTTTTTTTTCTGAGTGGCTCTCCACTGTCGTGAATTTATGTAATAGTCTCTTCAGAGGCTGTCAACAGGCAGAGGTTCATTCGCATTTTCTTCAGATAATCCATGCTTCCAGCAGAAGTTAAATCTGATGTTCCACCTCAGAACAAGTAATTTAAGAGAAATTGCCATGATGAGTAGTATTAAAAAAAAAAAAAAGAAAAAAAAAAAACAACAAAGGGGGGAAAAGAAGTCTCCTGGTAGCTTATGAAGAGGATGTGGTAACCTCACTTGTTTTGTGTGCTTGTATGTAGAGATATTTTTATTGTGTTCTAGATGAAATCACTACTGCACCAATCTTTCTGTAGATGGACTGAACCTTGTGTTGTTGTAGTGGAGACAAATACCCCAGTTTTCTTCCTTGCTGTCTCACTTGGGGTAGAAGAGGGAGGGAGTAGGGAACACTGGCTGGATGACAGAGAATCAAGCCAGCTGTGGTAGTTCATTTTCAAGGATAATATTTTTTGAAAAGTCAGGGAACTTGAATTTGGCATAATTTTTTTTTTTTTTTTTTGTAGACAGAACAATTGAAAATCAAATACTGTAGGGGTTTTCCCAGTCTCTTAAGTTCTCATGTTCCTACAGTTGAAAAAAAAGAAACAAACATGAAAATGGAAAGACCACCTAGAAACTATATCAAAGACTTCCAGCAACTTTCCCTTTTCTTCTCCTACTATACTTGCTAATAAACCCTGGCTACAGGGTAGCCTTTGTTGACCTCTGAGGTAGATTACCTATGCAACCTGTAATACTCTACATTAATTCATTCTTAAAGAGAATTTTAGAAGGGTTAGATGTTGAGAGTTAAAATTGTTGTTTTCTGATCACATGGGAAGTTTTGGGGGGTTCGATTTTTATTTTTTTTTTTGGTGGTTGAAGTGATTGTGTTACCTTTGGTAGAGATGTAAGAGAGCACAGTGTCATTATCACATTTTACACGCTTCAGCTTTCCCTAGGCTTTGCTATAAAGCATAAGCTACCTTCATTCGCAAGGCCATTAAGTTGTAAATGATGAACATTTTTGCAGGATTTCAAAGCCAGAGCTGATGAGAATCTTGCCTACCCCCTTTTTGGTAGTTGTGGAGACTAAGCAGAACTGAAACTAGAATGACCCAGTAACTAGTGCCCTATTTAGGCTCCACATGCCCACCTATCTCTTCATGCTCCCACCATGACCCCAAATCTAGTGTCTTTCCAGAGCATCATTCATGTAATACTTCCAGACCATTAAAAGCTGTTTATAGCTCTGGGGTTGAGTGATCCCAGAGCTTTTCTTTCACAGAAGAAATACAAATGGAACCGAGGGCCTTACTATTTGTCGTTAAACAAGATTAAAAGCTGCAACATCCGTTTTTCCAAAAAAATAAACCCAACAAAAAATAACCCTCTTTGTGGGAGCGTATGAGTGATAAGTCATGCAGTGGATGGGAAATAAAAGTAGCACTGATAAGGAAATGCTTGTTCTTCATAGGCTGCATTTCTGTTTGGAAAAAAAAAAAAAAAAAAAAAAAGACTTTTTCTACTTTTAATATAAATTAAGCCATAAGAGTTTCATGCTGTGGGAAGGGAATGAAAGGGATCACTTTAAGAGATTATATTGATATGTATTGTCACTTCTGCTGGGATATGTCTATTGCTGCCAATGCTTGGGTGAATTTTTTTTTTAAATATGGAATTTGAAAAAAAAAAAAAAGGGGGCTAGTTCTTGGCTATATTTACTAGTTTTGTAGTAATGTTTTGCTGGCCCATTTGTCTTTTCCTCTCCTTTTTCTACTCTCATAGTCTAATTTCTATCTTTCCTTCTTAATGTTTCTGAAAATATTAGCTTGTCTGCTCAGTAGGGGTCGGTGTATGTGTGTCTTCCTTTTTACAGAAACGCACTACTGTGTTAAGTATTTGGCTGGGAAATGGGATGCTGCAGCTTTAAGAGCATTTTTTTCAATTCATAACAGTATTTCCCATCCTCTTTTGCCTGCAGGCAGGGAAAGTGTATGTACAGTATTTATTTTGTTTTGATTTTACTTTAAATTTGTAAGTTTCTATAAGTAGTTCACATTGATTATTCTAGGGGAAGATAAGTGGCTTTGTTTAAATTTGTATTTGATATTCCTAGTTTCCACTTTCTGTACTTTAAAATACTGAAATTAAAAAATTGTATTGCTTATGTTTTGATTTTAGCATTCTAAAGTGTTTAATTTCTTCAGACTTCTGCCTATTTGCTTCAATGTAAATACAGTAAAATGTACAGAATATCGTGAGGAGAAAAATGCTTTTCTAGGTCCAGTCTCTGTGCCCTTTACTTGTCACAATTTAAAGAAGAAATTTTGTGGAGAAATGTGAGGGAATATTCTCATACTGTTTTCTAAAATTTATTCGAAGTGCAAATTTTCATTTCAATCCAAGTATATTATATGGCAACTGAATGCATTTTGTGAAGATGTGTATATTCTTTTTGAATCCTAATATAAAAAGGAGGTGGAAGTGTTTGTGATTCATCGTATTATCAAATCTAGATCTATAAGAAGGGTGTCAAATGGTATTTACATGTTTTTGCTCTTGGTTTTTGTTCAGGTTTGTCTCATGCTACTGATGACCGACTCATCTCTTGATTTATTTTTTCTTTTGTTTTTTTGTTCTTTTTCCTTTAAGTGTGTGCAGTTTCTGGAAGAAGAGCTTTCTATTTTACACTTTCATGTGCTTAGGTGTACTTGCTTTTATCCTGGACGACTTCTCTGCTGATTTCTCCTACCACATGTCATCTTCTGGTGTACAGTTGTCCGTGCTCCCTATTTTGACTCCGTAGGGCAGTGCAGTGTTTGCATGTGGGTGCTCTACTCGGGGGTAATGGAAGCATTACTGTCTCACACTACATTTTCTTCTGCACGTAGTGCTCAGTGCTGCTGAACTGCTTCAGTGCTGTGATGATGCTCAGATTCCAGTGGTGGTCATTTTCTGGGAGCCTGAGATAAACGATGTGGCAATGGCATTGGAAGAACCAGTTGCCAAAAGGTGTTTGATGGGAGAACCCTGTTCAGCTGTTCAAGTTTCCTTTTTAGCTTGGCTTCTTAATTTTTAGGGAATTTAAGGTTGACTGTACAGACCAGGAGATCTGTCCATTGACCTGGACTGCATTGTGCCAGCTGCTTTACAGACAAAGGACGAGAATGCTGACCTCATCAAACCATGTACTGCTTAATGAAACAGTTTTAAAAAACCCAGCAAACTAGAAAGTTTTGTGGCCTAAAGTTTAAAACATGGTAGTGTTGTAGAGTTTAGAAGCAGAAACTTTTGTGCTTTTTCAAAAACAAATTTCATTTGAATGGAGTAAGAAATCATGAGCAAAAATCATGAATCAAGTACGGGTGTTGAAGATGAAATATTTATATGTCCAGAAATCTGTTCCCATTGTATTTTGACATGTCTTTACATCTTTTAAATTAATGAATTAAAACTGATTTTAAATTTGGTTAGCCCAAGATTTGCCAAAGATCTGAAAGAGCTGTTTGGCTGTCAGAGCAACTATATATTTTGAAAAGATTTTAATCACTGTGATTGAAGAGCAATGCTACAAGCTATGCATATCCATCAGACAGACTCATCTGGATTTGTCACACTGAACTCACTGCTCATACTAATGTTTTGGTCTTAAAGTGATAGACTTAAGAGAGCTCCTCAGTGGGCCACAAATACAAGTTTCATACCCATCTAAAAACCTACATCAGCACCTTTACTATTTATCCTTTTGTTTTTTGCCAGCTGCACTTCAGAGATTTTTTTCTGTGACTGCTGTTTAGAGACTTAATAGGATAATACACTGGAAAACATGAAATATCTCAAGTGCTACTTTAAATGCTACTGGATAGCTTTCAGCAGCTGGAGATATATTTCCATTAAAAGTCAGAGTTTCTGGTTGTCTGCTTTTCTGTTTGCAGAGGATGGGAAATACTTACCTGGATTGTTCTTTCCTACAGGAAAGATGGATTTTAAAGATTTCAAGGCTACCAAATGTGACAAAAGAATTGAATTTCTAAAGTCAGGGAATGGACAAGATACTCTTCTTGGTATCTGAAAACTAAAGTTACTGGTTTTGGTTTTTAATCAACAGTATTCTATTGCATTTGATGTAAAGTACCCCCTTGTAAAGTGCCTACAGACTTGCTTTTCTGTACATTTAGTGAAGTTCAACTCTAGAGAGTTTGTTCTGACCTCCTTAAGTTGTGAAGCTTTTGTGCTGGTGGTTCTTTAGTTAACACATTCAACCAAACCTTTTCTAGTTTGTTTTGTTTAGATGGAACTTTGGATTGATGATGGAAACCTGGCTAACAGCATGAATATGGGGAAGTCAATCATGCAGAGTGTTGGTTTCTATAGACACTTTTTCTTTGTGTAGAAGTAATTGTCCTGGGAAACCTTGAAATTACTCTTTTAGTGCTGGTAAGTAATGCCAACTGTCTCAAGCCAAAAGTTAATGAGGACTGAAACTGTAAAACCAGGATGTTATTGTTCCTCCTTCTGACATGACCAGGCTTGTTAAACACCTTTGTTTCTACAATGATCAATTACTAAAGTTTTTTACCTGCAGAAAAAACAGCTGGTGATCGAGACAGTGAATGCCAGAGCTCATAGTATTCCACCTAACAGCTGGCTACTGGGACAGTTTGCTTTGTCTAGACTAAAATCTGAATTCTCTGAAGCAAATTATATTCAATCTTTAGAATACTGCAAATTTTTGAAGAATTGTGTTTGGCTTAATAGATCTATTTATCTGTACTGCTTCTGCTGTATTTGCTTTGGTCTTGGAAAAATACTCTACTTTGGAACGTATAAGCCAACTAAAAGAACAGTATACAAAGAGTCTGCTTGTTTGTGATGCTTTGCCCTAAAGTTTATTTCTCACAAGAAATGTTTTGCTGCAATGACTGTGAGTAAAGTTACCAGCCATACTTGGAGAATGTGATTTGTATCTGGAAGAAACATCTGCCCATGAATCGTACACCTCGGTGATAAGTCATAAAGATACAAGTCAGCTTTTTGTTCTGATTAAGGTAAAAGTCAAAACTCTCATATAAACTGCTACTCTGATGTCCTAAAATAGGATCTGGGCAGTGGAAATGTGGTTTAACTTGGCAGCAACTTCAGGCTAGTATTAATTTGAAGAAGATACTAAATCATGTGCTTCCTTTTTAAGTTGTTGATTTCTTGTTGCAGAAGGTTTTCTTTCTTTTTACTTTTTTACAAAAGGTCCTCAAATAGCTCCATTACAGGTCTGGCCCAGTAAGGATTTTCCTGTACTTGACTAGCACTTGTAGAAATGGTTTTAAATTCTGTCATGAAATGATTATTGAACAGAGCTGTTCCCATGTGTTGAAGTGCCTCTCCTCAAGAGGCAGCTGACCTCTGTTCCCCCTGAGTGGCACCTATCGAAGGTGAGCATTCAAAGGGTATTTCCCATGCCAACTGCCCTAAAAGTGGTGTCAAAACTGGGTGGCTCAGATGAGGTTCCTCATTGAGAGGAACCGTTTTGCTTCCAAGTCTGTCCATATTCATCTCAGGTCCACCAGGAGGGGGGACAAAAATCTGCAGTGCACTACTGCAAAACGAGTTGATCATATTACAAAGACTGCTGGACAGCTGTGCCTGTCATAAAATAAGTGCCACAAGTGAGGTTGAATTGCCATCATCTTAGGAGGGAGGCCGAGCATTAAATGGGACATGGCATGTGAAGGATCGCTTTCTCCCCAGGCTTTTGCAGCCACTCAGAGAAAGGTATTAGTGAGCTGCTTTGGGAATATGTGAAAGCACTGTATAACATACCTCTTCTGGTACTACAAGAAATTTGTTTAGCCACTGTTTCTGTTGATGCATTTTCTTCAATATTAAGAGGGTTTCACTTAAAGAAGTTCAGTTTGTACAGAAAGCTGAAAGACATTTCATTTTACGCATCCCACAGTCTCCTTATGAGTGAGGTTTGTAAGGGGAAGTGATCTGTAGTAGAAAACCTGACATGTTTGAAGAGTGGAAATTAATGTGTACCGCTCATGGTTCACATGTAAGACATTTCCTCTCCACACAAACTTTTATGTACTCACAATACAGGGCTACTGCTCTGCACTGGATTCTTATAGACTGTCTTCAGTAATGTTGCCATTGGTTTTCTGTTACCTCTTATCTCAAATGATTTTGAACAATATAGAATGTCAGCTACCAAACTCCCATAATACTATTATTATTGCCATAGCTATGATTTAAGGAATGTCTTTATTAATTCTTATATTGCACATTTCCATTGACAACGAAATAGAGCTGCCAATATTCTCAAAATACTTTATTTAAATTCTTTTCCACTTGTTTGGGACATTCAGGCATTTCTAATTTTTTTTTCTGCACTGATGCTAACTCCTACTATATTTTAGAGTTCATGACTTGAAGAAAAAGCTGAGTTATCATTCATGTGCCAAACTTGTGGTTCACTGAAAATGACTTTTAAAAGGTTAGGAATGACATAAAAAGAAATCACTGATCTCTTAAATATTTTGTGGAGCCGGTACCTCCACTCATTAGGTGAAACACTGAAGCACAGGTTATAGTGTAACCTGAGATCCTAAAGATGCCCTGTTGACCAGTCAGATCAAAATGTACTTTGTGGTGGAGAACAGAAGGGAGGCCATATATATAAAATGAGGTAATCTTTTCTCAATTAGCTACAAGAATACTGAATTTTTCACTGTTGCACTTTCATGGAGGAGTTGCACTGAATGGGCTTAATACTTGAAAGACTAAGGGTGATATAAATTACTGCAAGTAATAGGTCTGAAATAGGGTTGATTTCTGGCTAGAACCACCATGGTTTTCCTTTTTAAAGGAATAATCTGCTTAGATTTGCACACCTTGGCTACCTTTAATTTCTAACCAGTTCAGATACTGATGGTGCATATAATGATTTTGGTGTGGTCAGAATTAATGTCTCAGCTGATGTAGTGACATATCTTTAAATATGTAGCTGTGCTTCTAAGGCTTTTCAGGGATGCTGTGGTTTGCTCTTTTGAGATCCTTGGTCAAAGCTTAAGATAATTCACAACCCCCAGAACTTTACCTAGACTATTTTGGGAAGAAAGGCAGGACGACCCTCTGTTCCCTGGGAGTTGCTTTCCCCTATGCAAGAATTTGTTTAGGGGGAAAGCTTTGGATTGTGCTGCTGTATCTTAACCTTTGTTTTCCTAATATGATAAGGGCCTTTAGGATGTACTGGTGAGGGAAGGGAGCAGCAAGTGCAGACTAATTGGCCAGTCAGCAGATTATTCACACCCTGCCAGCCTATGTGGTCAATAGCATGAAAGGGGTGGGACCCCAAAAGACATCCCTGCTTTCTTTCCCCTGTGTGTGGGGGTAAGCAACAGCCAGGCTAAGGTCTGACCAGTCTCACCAGGCCATCCCAGAGGATGGCTCCCATCCTTAGGCACTGCCCACTGGGGACTGTGTCCAGATGGGGAAGGGTTTTTTGGTGTTTTCCTGATTTGGTGGCCTTCTCCTGCCCTTTGTGTGGATGTCAGGATTGGAGAGGTTAAGCATGTTTCTGTGGTAAAAGTGACAGAAAATAACATGGAGTTAGTTATCCAAACTGGTACCTGGAATGGTGTGTGCAACCCCTGGGGGTCAGCTGAGTTTTTTGTATTTTGAAGTATTATTTAAATCTTGCTTTTCCATGGTCTTTCACTTACACTACTGGCATAATATGGAATGAACCTCTCCATTTTGCAATTTTGGAAAAGTTCTTTCTAAACCATTGCCATTTTGGTTATGTTTCATTCTTCCTTACCTTGAATGAAATTGCATGGAATGTAGCTTTGTCCAATGTTCCAGCCACCTAATAATGTAGCAGCTTTGCCTGGAAAGCCAAGATAGCACTGAATCATCAGCATTTCAGTCACTGCAGTAACAGGATGGAAGGAGGTTGAATAGACACTTTTCCTTTTCTTTAAAAACATCTAAACCAAATATCTAAACCATGTGACCTCTTGGAGAATTGTTTAAGATTTCTGGATCCCTCTACTTGGATTTCTTTATCAGCTGCCAGGAAGACTGGGCTATAATGGATCCAGATTCTGGCTGATTTTGCAAAGGATCTGAACTGGAAGATATTTACTGACTCTTCAAATTCTTTTCTTTTAGTCTAACTTCTCTCACGTTTTGGCTTGGTGTACGGTTGCAGCAAAGTCTGATGCAAGTTAAAAATCACAAGTCTGAAAAACCTTAAATGGACTATTTCTATAGATTTTTAGGTTTTGTAGCTGAAGGCTACGTGGGGCATTTTAGGGATCTATATCGATTTTTACTTTTTCTCCACCTAATTTTTTGTGTATGCTTTGCAGTCTTTCTGCATTGAAGTACTGAGTCCTTTTCACTCGTGTGATTTTGTATGGAAGATAAGATATCTCTGGCCTTCCCTTCTGCATTTTTCAAATTCTCCGCATCTTTGGGGACATTTCTTAGTGCAACTCTTGTTAGTTGATTTTCCTGTCTCCTCAAATGGTATTGGTATCTTAAAGTGCTAATTAATGATGCAGCATGAGCTCCATGGTTGCAATCCCTGTCAACAGCTGGTAAAACTCAACAGCCCAAAGGGCTTTCAGATCAACACAATCAAGATCATGATCAACAGCATCAATAGCTGGGAAATTAAAAAGGTGTAACAGTAAATTTTACAAAAAGAGACTTTTCTCTCTTGGAGGTGTTATGACAAGGGACTTTTAGATCACTTTCAAACATAGGACCTGCATCACTATAATTTTGTAAGATATCTTAGAGGTGTGCAGAAGAGAAGATGCATATTTGTGTCTATGTGTATGCATCTCATTTAATCCATGCTTTTCCCGGAAGTGAGGATTGACTGCTGTGGTAATTACTGTCTCCACAAGAACCCAGTCTGACACAGAGCCAGGCTGTGCCTCTGATCTCTGGTGTAATCCACTTCTCCCTCTGTGTGACAGTACCTGAGCAAAAGCCCGGTTTTGGGAGCCCATGGTTTGCACCTCTTATGTGGAACAAGTAACAGTGATCATGAAGAAGCAGCAAAGGAGGAAAAAGGGAAAGGATGCTGAAGATTGCAGGAAAAATGATCCCTCTGATGTTACTTAGATGAGCTATCGAACAGTTCTGTACCAAGTCATCAGAAGAATACCCTGGACAAAACATTCCTGAAAGGAGTCTTTCTCATCTGAGATGCTGAGTTTAATAGCTCTGACTTGAGGTATCTTGGCTTCATTCTGAAGATGGGCAGGATTAACTCTAGTCTGGTAGCACACCCTGAGGAAACCATCTGATACCTCGTTCTGAAAACTTCCCAGTGTGTCAAGTCAGTTTTTGACAATAAGGCTCTGAGCAAAGGCAGATCTGGTGCCAACATTGTTTCTATTACCTGGCTAGTAAAGTGTATATAATGAATTAATATAATTTCATTTATGCATTTATTTACATAATCATATATTTAAATAACATGTAAAGAAATCAGAAGATGCTCTGTAATGCCATATCATTCTAGTGGCCAGCCAGAAAGGGAGTGGAGACCATTGCTAGTGACAGTCTCTGCAAAAACTATTGTATTGTTTTCTTTCCTCCCTGTTGTGTCACTTGGGTGTTAGTGCTTGTTCTTTGTGATGTCTCTTTTCCGGGATGGCAGCTGTTGGATGCTGGATGCTTGTGCAGTGCCTAACGAACTGACTTGGTTAACACCTTGAGACAGGATTATCTATAACTGAGCTTTCTGTAATATTTTTTTAGCTTTCTGTAATATGTTATTTGGGTAGAATAGAATTTTCCATTCTATCCATTCCATCCCAATCTCAGAAGATGATGGTGATAACTCCTTCCTCTTTCCCTCTTCCTGCCTTGCAGACTCAGCATGGAGAATGCTTCAACAGACATAAATATTGAGGAAGGGTTTATTTTGTTGGCTGTGGATTATACAAGAGTAGAAACTGCAGCAAGTGAAGTTATTTCTTCTGCTAGGAATAAAATGTGAAGCTCTTTGTTTTTATGGAAAAACATGAAGGGTAAGGATGTGTTCATTCCCTTTACCCACATCTGCAAGCGCTAAGGAATGAAAGCCTTTACAACACTCCCAGAATATATGGTTTATTTTGTGTTTCCACTTTCTTCTCTTTTATACTCAAGAAACACAGTGTCAGAAAGCTGTATTTTTATTTTTGAGCTCTAAACACAGGGAAGTTAATACAGTATTCCTGACCACCAGGAGGAGCTCATGACACAGCCTGCAGCGTTAGCCTCCTGCCTCCGAGCTTGTCAGAATTTCTCCAAAGAAAGAACGTATAATCTAAGCAGTGTGGGGGCAGCCATCCCCTTGCAGCTGTCAGTGCTGGCATTTGACATGGACAAAATAAAAATACATCTGCAAAAGGCAAAACGACCCAAAACAGGGGGCAGGTGGGACAACGTGCCATGGGCAGATGATAGGAAGTGAGAGAATGTGATGATTCTTCATACTGTGAAAAGCTTCATTTATACAGGGAATTCCAGCCTCAAACTTCACTTCCAAAATCACTCTTTTTCCCCTTTGTAAAAAAACTAGCCAAGATGGCACAAAGATCAGCTGGCAGCCAGAAGAGGGGAGTGTTCACATGGTACAGCACTTTTTAACGTTTTAGTAAAGCGCTTTATAGACAGGTTAGTAATGCCAATCTGCTCACTAATGTGAATGTTCCCAGCTATGCAAGGGCAGCAGAACAAATTTGTAAGTTAAAGGGTGGTAGTTTCATTATGGAAGTGATGCTTGATTTCACAAAGCGCAGAGCTTCACCTTGCAGCTGCTGAAGTTTCCTTTGTTCAGGGCAAAGCAGGAGAGAGCCATGAGCATTGAAATTGCTGGGAAAAGTATTGTTAAAAGTTTCTGTTAAACTGCAGGATGAATGAGAAGAACCCACTGTCTGTCACATCTGTTCTGCTCTCTATTTTTGTACTCATTTTAAAATCCAGTATTTAACATTACCTCAAGACTAACCAGTCCCCTTTTCACTGAGGCAAGAGACTAATGTCTGTAACTCAGTGACTGTGGGCACCTTTCTTCTTGCTGAAATAAATTAATACTGAACAGAGTCTTTTTATCATAGCCATGCTCTTATCAGACCATCTCCCTTTATATTGCTTCCTTCCCCAGCCATTGTGGAAACAGACATCCTGCCCAAGGCATCGAAATCCGCAATCTGCTGCTGCTTCTGTGGAGCCTCTGGACTTTTGCCAACAGCCCCTTGAGGTGGTCCCAGATGTGATTGCTTTTTCTGTGCTACCCTGAAAATATCCGGTAAAAACAAAGGGCTGCACTCACCCCAGTTACTGCTTTGGAGGCCAGCACTTCCTCTGCTGTCAGGGATGTACAGTGGGAGATGTTAGGCATGATGTACCCCAGAGAAACCATGACTAAAATGGCAGGGTCACAGTCAAAGGGATATTCCTACAATAGAATAAAGCCAATCTTTTTATTGCATCTCTCAGCTGGTCCTCAAGTTTACCTTCAGTTCCCATGAACCCAGGAGATGTGTATGGGTTGTCTTTCCCACAGCATTCTTCTGCAGGGAAAATGCTAATTCCTTGGACCTACGTTGTGTGTGAAAGGAGATTAAGTTTTAATACTGCATTTCTTCAGGGGAAAAAAAAGCAAACAATTCTATTTTTATTTCAAAGTAATTTGGACTTAAATTGCAAAACACCCAGTGCATTAAAATAAACCCAAAATGTTTTTTTGACTGACTTGATAGCTTTCTGAGGTGAAAGCTGGGGGAGCGAGGAGGGAAGCGGAAATACCAGCTCGTGACAGTTTTTGTGGCTTGGATTTGTGGGGGCTTTTTGCTTCTTTAGTAGGCTTGATAATTTTCAGTAGTCCTGTCTGTCAGAAACCCAACATTGTAGTCCTGGCTGTTACTGTGGGTGGCTGAAGATACCCATGAGGAGTCATGGGGATGAAGGTAGAGCAAAGGCATCTTGCTACTGGGTTTCCTTGAGTAATATTTTGTAACCTTTTACTTTTTTCTTGCTTCTTTGATCTCCCTGCAGCTTCCCTGCTCTGATGTAAGTTGCCTGACTCCCAGAGTTCCCATAGCCTGAAGGTGAACTTCTCTCCATGGGCATTTGTGTATGTAGTAAAACATTCAGAAGGGTTTTAGACCAGTGATCAATTTTTAGATGTTCAGTCGTTGAGGGAGGACAGGTGAGAGTCCAGTGTGATTTCTTGTGTGAGTTTGTGCTTATTGGTTATAGGCATTACTTGAGTGTCACAGGAAAGAAAAAGTTTGACTGTTTATTGGGATTCATCCTGCAATCTTTCTGCCACTAAAATGAAAATATTAGAGGAAAGTCAAAGAACAGAAGGAAAAAAAAATGGATCCCAGTGAAACCTACATATACCATGTCTCAACGATTCTAGAAGGCCACATGTGGTTCAGCTGGACTGAGAAATTGTTATAATTGAAGGTATTTTATTGCTACTTTATATTACAAAAAACCTCTGCTCTGTGACTTATTTTCCTAATTGGAAGTACTTTGAGAAAGCTGATGTTGCATTTGTCACTTGGGGTTTGTGGTGTCTTTTGGAAGAATCTTTATGTAGACCCTGAAATGACTACAGCTGTTCAGGGGTGCAACTAATTGAGTTATTCTCCCTCACATCTTCTCACCAGTCTGCAGGTAAATCCAGCCAGCTTTCTGAGATTCAGCTCATGGCTGTCCTCGGGGCCATATGGTAAGTTTATGTCATGTTGGGGATGTGTGGTCATGTTCAATACGCCCTTCAGGTTTATTTCCAGAAACAGAAGTGTATCTCTGTGGCTTCTGTTCTGTTAAATATTGACTTTCTATCAGCAGTGCTAGAGGTAAGGAAGCTCCCTGTAAAATCAGTTCATGAGGATTTGCGTGGTGGTTCTGTGGCAGGAGCACAATTTTTTAGGTTGTTTTTTTTAAGGAAATTGGCACAGAGGGGCATTTTGAAGCATCTCTTCATACAAGGCAGGAACATCACTTCAACAAAGCACAAGGGCTGATACTCAGTCCTTTGCAAAGCAAGACTGATAAAGCAAAGCACCTTAGTGACTGAAGATCTGAGATCCATTGCAAACAGTGCCTGCCTATTTGTTGTTACTCTTCAGAAATGCCCTGACCTAATGGACTTGCAGACAGGCTTTTCTTAACACTAAGTGCTATGCCAGTTCCAGCCAGAAACATAGTACCCTCTGTAAGCAAACATCCCAAAATAAAAGGCCAGGGGTGGCTTGTAAAGAGTCAGTGAACTTAAGCCCACAGCATGATGAAAACTTTCATTGGAGAGGAAAGTACAAAAACTAAATGTGATCATCCATGAAAAACTGGTGATAACATCTAAATGGATGTGTAGACAGGAAGTATGTAAGTATATTTGTGCATTTGCAAGCACAGGGGCAACACAAGACCAGTCTAGAATGCTTCCATGTGGCACGGTCTTGACTTTCTTGTGTGAGAAGGAACACTGTAAAATGCTCTTAGGTGAGACCTGTGGCTGTCCCTCTACCTATCACGTGAGCCAACTGCTAGTCAAGGTGAGCCCATGTCAGCTGATGGTAAAGATGGGTCTCAAAGGGCTGACCCATGATCAATTCCTCCGTAACCAGGCTCCTCTCATTGCCTTGTCCTCCTCATGGATGTCTTGTGTCTGGGATTGCTGCTGGCTGCACCCTATGAATGGTAGGGGAGAGAACATCTCTCAGTGAATATTCAGGATGATTTGTATCATCACAGGGCTGAGCTGTGTGGGCCATCAGGTGCACTGTACCCCCAGAGCAATTGATTATGCTGAATTTCTCTTTGTCCTTTTGTTAGGCAGATGTAATTCTAAAGGTAAGTGTCAGTCTGATAATTGAGAGCTGTAATCTCATTATCCCATAGGAAAAAAACCAGTGGACCCTCTCTGCCCGTTTATTCCTCAGCACTTCTGCCAAGGCTTCAGTGAAGAAACCAAGTGTGTGGGTGGGAGCTTGCTCTGTCTTTCATACACGTGTGTTACCAAAACCACAGCAAAGGAGAGATGTGTCTATTGCCTAGTGTCATAGAAGTAATGTTGTGCTGAAGACACTAAAAGAAGCTGACTGCAGGGCAGGGACCTCTGCTTGCACCCCTGGGTCCCCAGCTTGGCAACTCGAGAGTTGGCTGTGGTTAGTTCATTTCCAGGAAAGAGGCTGATGCTATTGACCCTGAGCTATTATTTGTCTAATGAAATACAGGGAACTGAGGGGTGGGAGCTAGATGTGAGGATCTGAGGCTTGCTGTTTTTCCTCCTTCCCTGGAAGAGTTTTGCAGGAATGTCTCAGCATTGCCAGAACACTTGTGTTGATGGCTGGTAGAAACATCCCTGCTTCAGGGGTGTCATAGCCTGAAATGCTCTGTGTTTCTGTCTGCAGCCCTTACAGATGGAGAACACGTGGCTGGAACTTTCCTGCCTGACAGAGGAGCCACAGTCTTAGTGCTCCAAAGACTCTTGCAGCAGGATGGTGTTTTGCAAGGTGCCCTCAGCCATCCTTTAATGGTTCTAGGCAGCCCCTAATGTCTGGAGTTCTGCCTGTGATGCTGAGCTACCACCTCATCTTTGCAGTCCAAGCAGAGCACCCTGCCCATTTTTACAGGCTTGTGTGACCTGGAGCACTCTACTTTAGCAGCCTGACCTCAGCCTGTGCTGCTGGGCCAGGTGGGCTCTGCCAGAGCTGCTTGCTCCAGCAGCCATTGTCACTGAAGGCAGAGGGAGGCAGGCCATGTATCAAGCTGATTTCTGGAAAGTGTGGGGTCTTTGTCTGTCAGAAAGCCCAAATGGATTTGCAGATCACAAAGAAAATGCCGTCTGCATTTTTACTGAGCTGCAATCTGTTCCTGCTCTACCCCCCCCCAGTTATATTCCCCACCAGGGATTCATTGTTCCTTTTCAATCTGATGTTTTAATCTCCTTAATCTCCAATTCCCCAATCTTTGCCCCTGTTGTTTCCCTTTCCAGAGCTGCTGCTCTTACTTGTGTCTCCCCTGCCCTTGCCAGCTGGAGTTAGACACTTGCAGAGTGTCTCACTCAGAAGTACCTTTAGCTGCCCATCCCTGCTAGCTGCCATAAGAGAGGAGCTGGCAGGCACGGCCTGTGGGGTTTTCAGGAAAACCAAAACGTGGGGGACCATTGCATCTGTGTTTATCCTGAGTTGTGTGTAAGACAACTTGCACTAAAGCAAAACGAGGGAGAATGTACACATTTGCGTTGCTGTTGCATGCACGGAGCTTGGCCAAGGTCCATGCTACCCCTGTGCTCAACAAGTTCTTGCTCTGGAGAATATACAGGAAAGCAGGAAATAAAATGGCCCTGGTTGCTTGCTCTGCAGAGACAAATGGTGGTAGCTGAAAACAAAACCTTTAGTGACAGGGCCATCTTTCCCTGCAGGTGGAAACTGTCTGGGAGAAAGGATGGAGATGTACTGCATTTGAAGAGCTCCCAGAAAAGCCTGACAGTTACATATTTCAGAACATGTATACTCTTAGATGAACAACCAAAATATTTAAGCCTAAGGCAGCTAGTGATGTGGTACAGCAGGGACATACTGTTGGTGCCGGAGTGCCAAATCTACACCCCTCCTCTGTGTTCCAATGTCTATGGCGTGTGCTGTACAAGAAGTCCTTTCTCTCCCAGAAAGGGACATGTTTCCTGTGGTTTGTCCTCTGGTGCCTGGTTTTTAGCTTTTCCCGCTGAGAGGACACAAGCCTCCAGTGATGCCATCAGCTGGAAGTGAGTGAGCAGCTGCGGCAAGCCTGTGTCGCCCCAAGAACTGTCCGTGTTGGCTCCGCAGCCCTGGCAGCACATGCCAGGCGTTGTGCAGCTGCAGGGCTTGGCGCCAGCGGCGTGGTCACTGCCTGTGCCGCAGAAAGCCTGATTCAGCAGCAAAATCCTCAAGCTGTCTCCGCACCCTTCTAGAAAAACCATCTGCAGGCATCCCACTTGGGATCCAGCACATCCCACAGTGCTGGATGTGCTTACTGGCTTGCTTCACCTTCCACGCGTCGTACGGCTCCCTGGGGACGGAGCAGCCCCCAAAGGCTTCATCTCGAGCGTCCCAGCTCCTCGCTGCTTGAGGGTGTGAACAAAGCACAAGGGTTTGTGTTGTTCTTTCCTTCCTTGCCCCAAGGTCTTAACCTGAGGCCTAGTGAAACCTCTGGACAGACTCTTGTTGGCTTTCCCATGTCTTGGAACTGAAATTACTGCTTGCTTCTCTGTCAGTTACACACATGTGTAGCATTGTACTGGCACCTTTTAAAATTACATTTCTTGGGATAAAACGAAAAGAATATAGGGAAGGAAGGGGAAAAAAGAACACAACAAACTCTTTCCTTCATCTAAAACAGCAGTAGGTGGCTGGGGAGGGATGAGATGGTTAAAGGAATTGCCAGAACTTAATGGTCTCATATCCTCTGTAGCTGCTGCTGAGGAGCCTTGTGTTAAATAGAACCAGTTGAATGCATCTGGGCTAATCTCTTAATACTGCTCTTACTGTCTTCTCATCCTTGATATGCAAGATATATTGCATCTTCTTTCTGGATGTGCTTTATGAAAGTACAGCAAGATGTGTTTTGCATGTCAGTACAGTTGCACAATGTATATACGGCCCATTGATCGGAGGCTTTGATCTGGACTGTTTGCTCTGCAATGGTAACTTTTTCTCAGCTTTTTGCATCAAACTTTTGTTAGGATGCCTGTCAGATTGTAGCCAAAGAGACACTGGAAAAGGAGAGGGTGGTTGTTTTATAACATGGTGGATGAGACCAGTGAGCAACACTGACCATCACCTCCCTCTTGGTTTGTCTCCAAGGCTCAGCACCAGTGGGCCAGGTCAGCTGTAAGCAGGGGCCATGCTGGGGTGAAAAGTGGTTGGCAGGGACTGGCAGTTCTTTGTGGTAGTGAGGTCTGGCAGTGCTCAGCATCACTGCTGCTTGGTAAGGACTCTTGGTGGCCCAGAGGTCCAATTCTGAACAGGACTGAGGAGTATTCCTGACATCTAGTTAATTCATCCCAGATGATCATGCTTCAGTCCCAAGCTTTGACAAGCACAGAAGTCCAAATGTGGCCAGAGGCCCTGTGTCCTTGAAAACCCATTTTTGTGCGGCAGGGGAGACGTACATGGTTCACCAGCACTGTGACAGGGAACAAGGGTTTGGCCCCAGCTGTGCAGCTGCTACCCTTGAAAGTGTTTTTCTGTCTCTGGAAGCAACACCTCAGCTGGTACAGATTGTGCTGGTCCCAGTGACATGTGGAGGCTGTTACATGCTTACATCAATCACAGCATGCCAGTTTATTTTCTTTCTCCTTAGCTGTTTTGTAATGCCTTCTCAGTTCAATTCCTAATTATTTTTCATAATTATATTTGAGCAGCAGCATCAGTCTGGAATTTGTACAGATCTCCTGCATTCTGTGATGTTCTCACTCACATGGAGCACCTCTCATAAACCACTGATGCCACGGAGAGGATCCCGCAAGGCAGCCAGCATTGCTGATAGTGCCACAGCCCCTGCCAGAGCAGTGATCTTCCTCAGGTAAACAATCTCCTTGTCCCACCTCTATCTGGTGAGCACTAGCTGTCCTGAACAGTTTTCCTGCTCTTGTCTTACGTGGTAAGTCAGCTGGGGACAGAAACGAGCAGAGGTTTGAACTGCTGGTCCCGGTGCAGCAAGTACTCCCAAGATGGAGCTGTGTGAAGAGGCCAGGGGCTAGGGATATTCTGGCTGGTATTGTTTTATGGCTTCCATGAGAAGAGCTGAATTCAGATTTTCCATATTAAGGATGGTGACTCCTTGGTACTGGCCATAGTGACCCCAAATCTGAGTGCCTTTTGTGGCTATGGCCCAATCCTGTAAGTGTTTCCTTCCTCTCTCCATGCATATTCTGCATCTGTGCTGAGCCACAGTGACAAGGAAAACACATGGTGTTTCTTCCTTTGTATGGCCTGCAGTAGAGCCTTGCTGAGCTGCCCTGGCCCAGAACTCAGTGTTGTGCACAAAGGAAACCTCCTCCTGAGATACCCCACAGTGCTCAGATTTGCCTCTGAAGCAGGAGACGCGGTGACCTCTCTTTCAACATGAATAATCCCAATTGTAGTTCCTGCCCTTCCAGTGATGCAGGTCTTTATTAGAGCTGACTGGGGTCTGTAACCTCTGCTGGCTTCAGGTTCTCCCAGCTGCCGGCATGCTGTGTGAAGTGCTGTTTGTTCTTCCTTCTATTCATGCTAACCTTACCTGCCATGAATGATGCAATCAAGCGGACAAGATCATAGGGAGGTTCAAAGTCCAGGATGGAAAAAGGAGAGAGAGAAAAAAAAAAAAAGGCCAAAAATAGAGCTTCCATGGCTCGCGGTCATTTGGGTGTGGGGCTCAGGGGATGTCATAGGCGTGCTGGAATGCCTACTGGGACCTCCAGGTTGGAGGGGAACATCCACTTGGTGCCTTTCACTTGCCTCTGTAGCTGTCTGTGATGGCTTAAGCTGTCACAGCTGCAGCTGTGTTGAGTCCATGGACTTCAGGGAAACCTGAAAAGAAGTGAGTCTCTGGGGGCTGGTGGAGCCTTGTTTGCAGGAGAGGGATGGGTGGCAAAGGACCATCACTGAAGATCAGTATGAGCTGGTCTATGCACAGACTTGTGACATTGAGCTCCTGAAGGCCTCCAGAGTGGTAGATGATATGGCTATTGATGACAGCCACAAGAAGTGATTGGGACATTCAGGGTGGCACCACCACTGGGAGGGTGGTGCAGCACTGGAGCAGGTTACCCAGAGAGGTCAGGGACTCTCTGACCTTGAGGAGTTTTGAGACTTGGCTAGACAAAGCCATGGATGATCTGAGCTAGTGTTGGCAACAGTCCTGCTTCTTATGGGAGACAGGACCAGAAGCACGCAGAAGTCCTTTCTAACAGATACTTCTACAACTGTATTTAACGTTAAAATTGAATAAACATGCCCTTATGTTGACTTAACCTTTCCAGTGAGCATGTTGATCTGGTTTTGTTGACACGCTTGTTCCTAGAATCTGATTCTCATTAAATACAAGTGAAAATCGAGGGTGGCCTGTATGTTACCTGAAAAAACATGTGATTTAGGTGTTTGGTTAGTTTGTGGTGCCATCCTTCTGGCTCTGGCAAGCTGGCAGGGGCTGCATACTCATTCCTGAGATGATACTGTGCCAAATGCCACTTTGCAGCAAGCTCTATAAGATCCTCCTTGTGATCAGGACTCTACTAGCCCTTCAATGTGTGTTTCTTCTCTCTCTTTGCACTTCTGCTTCTGCTACAGGTAAAATGGGCTGTAGCTGGCAAGGGCTTGGGTACTCCACTGACAGATGGTCATTCCCTCACCTCTTCTAAACAAGGAGATATAATGATGTGAGGGATTTCTGTGCACAGCTGCAGATGTTCCTTTCAGGCAAGGGGTTAGAGCTCTGCCCAAGCTGCTCCCACCTTGGAGCATGCACACGACTCCCCTCTTCCCTCCCGCTCCCATTAACTGCTATCCTTAACAAAACCTTCTCCCACTCCTCTCAGCCACCAAGACACTTGCCTGGCAGCTGCCAGCACAGTCCATAGCCTCATCTGGGCTAGAGATGCCCTGAATGTGCTGGCAGGGCTGAGCATAACTCCCATTGTCTTTCTGACCAGAAAGAAAATGCCCTTTCTTTCTGCTGTCTAAGTTGCTGCTCCCTGTTACCCAGGACAGACTGGGACATGTGTTCCTGTATTGTCTCATGGGGGATGAGGTAGTGGTTCTGGTCAGAGAAAACCCTTCTTGTTCCCCTTCCTTCCATCAGAGACATGGGGAATGGTGAGCAATTAATGAAACTTTGCATAGTAAAATATAAATCCCCATAGCCTGACAAATTCTGGGTAAGAGCCAAAAAGGATTAACAAGGAAACATGTTCCTTCCAGTGTAATTGTATATTTGGCTTGTATTTTAATAAATGAGTAACAGCTGAGCAGAAAGGCCAAAAGGAGAAAGTCCCCCCCACCCTGAGGTATGATCAAGGCAGAGTTTGGGCTTCGTGCAAGTCAGGTGCCAGAGTGGGTGATTTAGCATAAAACACAGAGAATTAACTATGTATTAGGCAGTGAGGAGCAGTCAAAGTGAGTGGCTGATGCAGGTGTAAAGAGTTGTTGGTTTTAAGTGTTTAAATTTTCTTTTGAATTCCCTAAAGGTGGAAAGAGAAGGAGCAAACCCATGTGCTGTGGTCGAGTCTGAGGGGAGCTGGAGACCTGGGGTGATAAATCAAGAGCACTGCAGTGAGATTAAGGGAAAAACTAGTGTAATATATGAGGCAATATGGAAAGAGGAGTCTTATTACTGCAGTTAGCTCTCAAAGGATTCCATTCCAGATGGTTAAAGCAAGGGTAGATCAGGAGCCTGCATTAATGGGGCCCACCATCTGACAATAGTAGAAGCAGAGGAGGGTTTCCTCTGACTCCAGGAGTTTCACGTGGAGAGAGCTGACTCCATAGCAAGGTAAAATAGCTTGCATTACTGAGGAATTACCTCTTTGTGAGGAAAGCTGGTGCTGAACATGGCCATTTTGGCATTTTCCCCCATTCAGGAAACGTGTCTTGTTCTTGGAGAATATTTATGGAGAGGCTTTGGGATTAGTCTGCCACTCTAAAGCACTGGGTGGTTCTGAATGATGGTGCCATTGGCCTGTCACTGATGGGAATACTGGTCTTGATAAAGACCCCTGCCATAGCAATTCCACAGAGAGACAGTCCCAGAGATGAGTAACAGCTCCCCACACAACAGCTTGAAGCTGTTGAACTTGTTTTTGCTAGGTCACCAAGCAGTGGCTAGGAAGCAGTGTCTTTTAGAGCCCTCAGCCAAGGCAGGAGGTAGAACAAAGACCTGGTTCATGGAGGAATTTTCCCTGCGGGATCTAGAGCTGTTGAGCATTGGCACTGCTCGGCTCCAGATCAAAGGCAGATAAACCCTTAGACTTCAGCACCGATGCAGTGCCACAAACTGTTGAAATGAGGGGGGATGTTGCTCTATTATGGGATTTTTTTTTTCTTTTTAATTTGAAGTGCTTGAGAAGAATTCTCATTTGGGAAAAGTTTGGCTGTACTTTGCTACAGCTTTAACTTCTCTGTTGGGTGTCTTCTGCTAGAAATGTTTATGTTGATTTTTGTTTGTGTTCTGTCTTACGCAGCTAAGAAAACAGTCTCAAATAGGACAAATTGTCTTGTTCCAGGGAGGAGGTCTCATCTGGAGAGTGAAAACAGCTTGCTACTTGGAGAGCCATCCGCAAAAGAACAAACCTCTAAGGACAGTTCCCTGCACTGTGCCCCACAAGAGATACCGTGGAGCCAAGATGCTTGCCTCAGGAAGCACCACTACGTGAGACAGTATCTTGTTAAGTGGCTTTTTTTATTTTTTTTTTTGTCCCTTGGATTGGTGTGTTCCAGTGCCTGGTCCTCCGGGTGTTGCTCCTTTGGGTCGGATAGGCTGGAAGGCAAGTGCCTTGGGTATTCCCTTACGCTGCTTGTAAGAAAGGGAAACTTATGAATATTAGTTTGTTTCACAGGGCTGCTGGTTGGTACACCTTCCTGATAGTCTTTGATATTTATTGTTGTGGAAGAATACTTGAGTCTATTTTAATCAGTTGTGCATCTCTCCCGTATTTGTGTTTTGCATGTCACTGGCAACATGTGAGGGCCAATATTCCTGCACAGCAGTAAGGGGAAATTAGTTCTAGGTACATAGAAGTACAAGTTCCATGTGGTGTTTGAATGGAGAGTTATACCTGAATGCTTGGAAAAGTGAGATGACACTATATGATCTGTACATCTTGTGAGACTGAAATGGAATATTATTTATAATATTAATTATTAATAATATAATAATATTATTGACATATTATTGTTAAAACATCTTCTTTTGAAGTGTCTACTTTGGCAGACTGGTCATAATGAACAACTTTAAACTTGCTGTAGAATATAAATCCTGGTAGGAAGGAACTCTGAAAGCAACAGCAATTTAACTGCTTGAAAGCCAGACTAGGTTTAGTCTAATTTCTAGCCAAAGGGGTAAAGTGTGGATTCAACACTTGTAGGTTCTCAGTGAAAAGGTCATCCTCATATCACCAAGAGGTCCAGACTCACCATATCATCGGCCTCCTCTCCTGAAAAAGTCACTCTTGTCTGAAGGACTACTGGAAATGTCTAAATGAGATGATAAATGTGGTGCCACCTGAGCCAAGAGCCATTTTGCAGTCAAGGCAAGGAAAAAAATCATTAGGGCAGAAATGTTAGGAAATAGTAGTCCTTTGATAGACAACTCATAAGACTGTATTTGTGAAACTCTGTAGAAAGAGAAGCCAGTGGAAATTATTTTTACACTGACACCTAAGGCAATTGCATGGATTTATTATTACATTTGGGGCTGTAAGCCTGAGTCTGATTTATTACCTACTGTCCCTTTCATTTTCTTATCCAGGGTGGCAAACCAGCTGTAGAAAGCTGAAAAGCAGTAGAGCTGCATGTCTTGTCCTTTCAGCATGTTTCTTGTGTTCATTTTGGTCTGAAAACAAACATCTCTCAGGTCTCCTAAATAGATTTTCTGATTAAGTTCCCAGAACAGACCACCACCAGCCTCATTAAAGCTTATTTATGCTACTTTCATGCATGAATAAAAAAGCTTCCATTCACTGCTGATTTTATTTAGTTAGATCCTGTGCCTCGTGGTGGACATTGAATTGGAGTGACATTTTTGGCACAGAAAAAAAATAAAAATAGTGGGACTGCGAGGAACCGTTTGACACCTGCAGCTTTTGGAGTGTGAAAAGGAAGGGGTTAACCTGTTCTTGGCCGTGTGGTATTGATTGAGGCCCACACAAAGAAAACAGCTGTAAATAGTTAGGAGTATTCCCTAGTAGCTGGGGTATTTTTTAGGGGGATAGGTCATTGAAGTGGAATTCTGGAGGTACAATCTGTTTCCCAGGGATGCCACCCGCTTCCTGCATGATAGGAGGAGGAAGGTCACTGGTTGCTATAGGTCTCAGCTCCCCAGCTGAGAATGATGCTGTCTCCCTCCTCTGCTTTTTCCAGCTTGCTTGTTTATCTCACTAGCTTTTCAGCAGAGTAACATCTACTCTGCCTCTGTGCTGACCACAGTGGGTCCTGCTCTCTGCTGGGGTTTCTAGACAAATAACAGACATGATTTTCTCTTTGTGCCTGTCTTCTCCATCTCCGTCCGTGCTGCAGTGCCTGTGAGGTAAGATTAACAGCTAAAAACACCAAACAAGCAGTAAAGTCAGTATAAATGAAGAACAAGGGAGTAAAGATCCAGTACCTGTGATAAGTTGTGAAATAGGTTTGAGCTACGTTTTTCTCCAGCCCTGCAGACTGATGATCTGTCTCATGTAAAGGTACCCCATACTGGGACAAGAAGGATTTGAACCTGTCTTTTAAGTCAAAGGGGTGAACAAAAAGCAGCTTTGCCTATTTCCTTTGTGCCAAGCACATTGTGAATATTCTTAAGCATTGCCACAAGGATTAACATCTCTGCATTTTAATGTGCCTGGCGTTGGAATGTAGCTGGAAAGCAGAGCAGGCAGGAATGGTCTCTCCAGGCGGTAGCCTCTGCTAGGTGACTCTTTGAAGTCTTATTCAATAGCTTTCTGTTACTTTTTATATATTTTTTCCTTTTACCCCTTTTTTCCTCTTCCTTCAAGAGCTTCTGGAACAAATCCTGATAGATTTCATGTTTCTCAGATTTACTGGATTGGACTGTTTTATCTCCAAATACTTTTGCATGGCAGTGGTATTAAAAACAAACACAAAACAAAACAAAACCCCCATGTGGACTGAAGTACAGAGTTTGATGTTTACTTTGGATCATTAACCTGGTCTGTAAATTTGATTTGATCTCTCCTTTTTTTGTTCCTCCCCTCCTCTCTCTGTGTAGTTTCAGAGCCTGCAAAGAGACGCTGTCTTTTGGTGCTTCGGGATCCCAGCAAGAAATAATGGGAGTCTGACGGATTGCAAATGCACCTGCTTGGTTTAAAGCCCAGCCAAACAGATAAGTGCCCTTTTAATTATCTTAGAACAGTATTTTAGGCACAGCTGTGCACAGCATCTCTCTTCAGTTTCGATTCGGTGAGCCTCTGTGTTTCACCCCTGCAAATGAATGCTGTGTGGATCTCATTTCGGCTGAGAAATACCAGATGATATTGGTATTTCACGTTACGATAATTAATTGGTGTCTGAGAGAACTGCAGCTGAGGGGTTGGGAAGCTCCTCCAGAGCCACTGTCTCCAGCAGCCCTGTGAGGTTTTGGGACTCTGAGGAGCAGCTCTGTGGGACCAGACAACGCTGATGTGACCCATCTGAGCCTAAAGGAGTCCTCCGGGACTCATTAGAGGTTTAATAACTAAACTTGGCTGGTTTGATCGAGAAGATGCGTGTGCAGGCTTGGCATGATCTCAGAGAAACCAGCTCATGCTGCTGGTAGGAGAGAGGGCTTTCTGCATGTGCTAGGCATATGCGTGCAGAGAAAGTGATAACCCCCACTTCCTCCTGCTGGTTTCCAGGTGGGAAAATAGCTGGGGATGGGGGAGAAAAGCCCTTGGTTACACTGAGTTTGCACAGGGCATGCAAGTAAGTATTGTGGGCGACTGGTAACAAGAATTGTCCCCCTCAAAGTTATGGGGACATTTATATCTATAGGTGGAAAATACAGACTATCAAGAAAGCAATTTCTGGCTGCTTAAATCGGCTTCTGTAGGTGACCACTGTCTCCTCACAGACACACCACTGCAATTATTCAATAATTCAAGAAATCCATAAAATAGAGTCTTACGTACAGTGTAACTTTGCTATAGTATACAGACATGCAGCTGGGGCATATATATATGTCTATATAATTTATATATATTTGCAATTTACTGCATTAGAATAATGAAAAAAAAAAACACCACTGAAGTTGAGCATTGGTGGGGATGTGTGTGGATTATCTACTCCAGACTTGCCTTGCCTGCTCTACCAGGGATAATTAGCAGTGTAAAGTATCCACCTTGCTGTACAAAAACTACAGACAGGTTTGCTGCAGCAAATTGGACTGTAGTACCTGATCTGAATTCGCCTTACCTACCTAGAGCAAAAGGTGAGTTTCTTAGTGAAGGTGCCAGCCTAGGACTGAGAGAGATGGGAGAGACAAGGCAGGGGGATGGGAGGTTGCTGCACTGGGAGAGAACTAGATCTGGGTCAACTCATGTGATCCCTGATGTGTCTGAAGTTCCCTCTTTTCTAGGAAAAACTTCACTGCTCCTATTACCAAGAAAGTTTTAATATTAATAGAAGAAATGACACGTCTGATAGTAATGGCTATGTTCTGCTTTACAATTGTAAACAGTGCTTACTTCTGACTCTTCAATACTTTGATAGCAAAAAGGCTTGACACCATATTAAGAAACACTGACAAAATGAAACTCTAGTGAGAAAAAACAAGGCTTATTTATTTAGGAAGGGTGGATAGGAAGCAAGGTTAAATCGTCTGTGCACACCAACTAATGCAGCTTAATGTTTTTTAACCTCAGAGATCCTCAAGGTCTTGATTGTTAGGTTTGCAACTTTAAATCTGTTTTCTGCCAGCAAGCTGAAATCAATGTGCCCCCAAATTAGGTCCCTTTAAATTAACCTTAACCTGGCCAGTTCCAGTCTGGGCATCAAAGTCAAATTTGGAAATCATATCCTGAAATGTGGCACGCAACATGTAATGCTCTGTGCTGCTTGGCAGAAGAGAAAGAAAACACTAAGTGCCTCTTGGGAAATGTACTGATGTGAGAGATGATACCAATTGTGTTCTATGCACTTGTGTTTGTTTGATGCATCCTGCAGCTGAGGAGAACAGATTCAACAGATCTTGACAGGTTTCTGAAAAAAAAATCTTGTCCAGAAAAGAAGATCCTCGAATCCCTAACTCCTTGTCTTACAGGTGAGCCTTGAGGACACTTGAGAGACCGTAGCTCCTGAATGCATTACCTTCCCCTGCAATTAGAAGAAAGCCATGGGGAAAGACAAGAATGAAGAGGCCATCTTTCTGAGGAAAAAGATAACTTTGCTGAGGGCTTTCTCTCTCCTCATCGGCAGCATGGTTGGCAGCGGCATCTTCATCTCCCCAAAAGGAGTACTGAAAAACTCTGGCACTGTGGGTTTCTCCCTGGTTGTCTGGTTTGCCTGTGGGCTCCTCTCAATGTTTGGTGAGTGGTGAGCTTTGTCAGCCTTTGCTTAAGCACCTGGGAGGTGAGGAGAGCCTGCACGTTTTCATATATAAAAAGTTGGAGGATGAATAAACTCAAAATTCTTGATTCCTACTGCAATAGAAACAAAGGTTTAACAAGCCAGAGGGTAGTTACTAGTGGTCTTTAGTTCAAATGATTCCCCTGAGGTGACTGACATAATTCCAGCACTTACAGTCTGTGAATATGAATTCATGTTCGAGTCCAAGGCAGAGGAGTGACAGTGACTGCAGGTGGAGTCTCAGCCTGGGGGAGAATGAGGGGACTCGTTCTATAAGGTGGAAGGGAGATATAGGCACCTAAAAGGGAATGGAAGGGCTGTGCTATGCTTTTCATAGACACTGTGAGAAGGGCAAGAAGGGACAGTCTCCATATGCCATGTGGGATGCCCTTTCTGTTGGAGAGAATAGCGAAGCACTAGAGCAGAGTGCCTGGGGAGCTGCAGAGCATCCACCAGCTGGGGATGGGTGTCTGGGTGTCTGTCAGAGGTGGTGTGGGAATGTCTGATCCTGCCTTGGAGCAGGAGATGGAGCAGATCAGTTCAGCCCCGCTTTCAGTGCAGTACCCTTGGCTTGTTTTCTGGCATTTAATACTAGTCTTTTTTCATAAGGGCTTGTCTTTTTGATGACAGTTTCATTTTAGTTCTTCTGAAATAATATAGCTCTTAAAGTTACAACGGATAAAACACATGGCTCTTAGTTTCTTTCATTAACTGCATAAAATCACCATCTCAGAAACTCTCTAAAGGTGCTAATAGGACAACTGCAAGCCCAAGAGAGAGAAATCTGATACTTATTACAGTGGGTGACTTTAACATTATTCTTCTGCTGTAACTTAGAAAAAAAAAAAAAAAAGAAAGGGGAAATACTCCATGTGAAAAAACCACTTTGACACCATGACATGTACATGCAAGTTTAGAAAACAAGACATTCAGTTGTTAATATGGCGACAAGAGTGGTTCTTGCTCTTAGGGTGTGTGTACAATATTTCACGTTGCAGCCTATGTGTGGTTGGTGATTGATGCACTTTTGCCTGAAGAAAATCTTACGATATCATGTGAGCATGGTGTTTGTTTTAACCAAGCAGAGTAGTAAATGATAATGTGTGTGCTAACCACGTAGCCCAAGCTCTGCACTTGTAAAGGCTTCTCTCTCCTTTGCATCCCTTGATAGACTCTGCTGGAAGAGCCTTGGGAGCCCCTTTATTAAGCCATCGTATTTTGTAGCTGAATTTGTTGGGTTTTTATTTCCCTTTTATCAGCTCGATGACCTCCCCTGATCATTTCTCTGACACCTTTTTGCAGTATGTTAGAAAGGCTTGCTTTCTTTTATGCTTTTGTTTTCTTTCAAGTGGGGCATTGCAAGTCCCACTGCATGAGTTCAGCAAAGCACTTAAATGCGTGCTTGAAGCTCGTAGAGGGACCCACTGGAAAAAATGAGACAAGCTGTCTGCCTACATTCTATGCTTTGAATGGGGATTCTGCACAAATTTCCCAACAGAGAGGCTGGAAAAATTGAGGTTGCCAACACTGGTATGACATGAATATGGCACGATTGCCACAGGACTTGGAGGCATGGCCATATCACCACCAGGTTCCTCTGCACTCTCCTTCCACGGCCACCTGAGCTGGCTGATGAAGTGGACAGCACAGTTAGAGCTGCTCCTACTTCACAGTCACATCCCACAGTGCTCAGATCCACTGCAAGTAGAGTTGTGCTCAATGAAGGGAGGTGTTTTAGGATTTCTTTTGATGAGAAGAGGGTGTTTAACTTAACAAGAAAATTCAACATAGGCAGGGCTTAAGATTTGTACTTCTTCCTCTAATTTACTACTAACTTTAATTTACTACCAACTTTAAATGTATTCATTCAATCCCTGAAAAGTCACACAGAAAAGGGAAAATCCATGGGATGATTTACTTTGGACACTTTTACCTGAACTTCTCCAGGTGCCTTGTGTTATGCAGAGCTTGGAACAAGAATCACCAAGTCTGGAGGACATTACATCTACATTTTGGAGACACTAGGGCCTCTGCCAAGCTTCTTATTCCTGTGGGCAGAGTTTTTCGCTATCAGGTAAGAGATTTTGTTTGTTTGCCTTTTCCTGGATGCAGTGACGATTTGAAAAAATAAAAGTTATGGTGCCAGGTAACAGTCCAGGCAGTTTGTAAAGGAAAGAGTAGAAACAAATGGAACAATTTTTGAAGAGTTTTCAGTGATAAAAAGAAGGCATAATGAGTAAACAGTTACACATGTTCAATATAATTTTGTGCTTGAGGAACATCTCTTTTCCCCTGGCAGCTGGTTTCCCCCAAGGGCCATGGTGTTTTTCAGAGACTGACAATAGATGCCAGATCTATTTCAGATCTTCTGTTTTCATTGTGAAACTTTTTTGGTTTCTCCAGATTCGGAAAGTGGAGACAACTTTCTGGCTTGGTCCCAAGTGAAATAATTTAGAACATTACGAATGACTTCTTTTTTTAACAGTAAAAAGGAAGTCCTCACTTCTCAATGACCTGTGTCCTTCGTGTAAGCTGAGATGATGCAGGACATATGAACCACACCACATTGCTCAGTATGATTAATCTTAACTTTTGCTTTCAAGTTGGGAATTAATCTTTTTTGCAGCATGTGGTTTTTAACCCATTTATTGAGGAAAAAACCCCATGAAAAAGGCTCTGGGAATTCACCATCTGCATGGGTGAGCAAGATTAAACCAGGTGGGGAAACTTGCCCTCCTTCCTGAGTTTTGTGCAGTTTTACCTCATGCCATTTTTCGGCCGTCCTCAGACCAGTTTGTTCTCAGTTCCCTCCCCCACTCCCACCCTTCTCCAGGCCTGCCAACAGCGCTGTGGTTTCCTTGGCATTTGGACGGTACATGCTGGAGCCGTTCTTTGCCCCCTGCGCAGCCCCTGTCCCTGCAGTGAAGCTCGTGTCTCTCCTGGGGTACTGTAAGTACTAACATTTATGGGACTGTCAGTCCTGGAGCCTCTCTGCCCCAGGCCAGGGGCACTTAAGGGGGGTTATCTTCTAAAATAATGGTGGGATCTGGGTCCTGTCTTACCTCCTTGGCTACACAAAACTTTCTGATTCAAGGCTGTTGATGGTTTTGTGCCACTGTATTCTCCAGGAAGGGGAGTGGGCCTCCCTGTTGAGCAGCTGGAGCCCTAAGTCAGGGGGATTTTGCCAGGTATGGGAGCAGAAACTCTTCATGTATAGCTGTGCAAATGCCACGTGGATAGAGGGTGTAAGGCTCAAGGTTTTGGACTCCTTGCCTGGTGCATCCAGCCTGTGACGCTGTCCTGCCTGCTGTGGATTGCTGTGTGCTGGCACAGGCAATGCTGTGCAGTGCATCTACGGAGATGTCCCAGCAGTCTTGCACCTTTCCCTGAGGCAGGTGTGGGTCACCTGGCAGGAACCAGGCTCCCGATCTCTTTTAGGAGCATAACTCAGCTTGCCCTTCAAATGCTGTACACTGGGCCACATCTGTGATGTTTTCTGACATCTCTCACCCTGAGCACCCTCTTTAAGGCATAAAGATGCAGCCTTGTCCCTGGCATCCCTAGAGCAGGGAGTGCCTTTGTAATTTTTCCTGTGTGTGTCAAACATGGGCTACAGCTGTAGCAGTGTGGTCTTCTCTCCAGACACGGTCCTCACCCTCAATTCCTGGAGTGTCACCTGGAGCGCCCGGCTGCAGACGGCTCTCTCCGTTGTTAAACTCCTGGCTCTTGCACTCATCATCGTGCCAGGGATGATGCTGCTGGCCCAGGGTAGGTGTTGCTGCTGCATGGCTGAGGGAGGGTGCGCGATATGCCCACCTGTCACAGCTTTTATCAGTCTCAAGTGACAAGTGTGGTGCTCATTTAGCTGGCAGGAGCTTTCTCTGTCCATGTACTGGACATGAATTATTTGGGAGATAATCTGAGACCTGTGTAGTTGTCACTAAGCTACATCATAGCACTGAGTTGATGCACCTGGCTTGGTGGTCCTTTCTCCAAAACTGAGCGGGTCTTAGTGCCTGAGGCTGTGTGATCCTACCCAGGGTCACACAGACACCTTGCTCTGCAGATGGTCTTTCTTTGGAGTCAGACTTGCCTGTTCCCAGCATGGCTCAAAATCTTTCCAAAGCACAAATTTGATGGACATTAGGGATGTGTGTCAGCATCCCATGGTGACCCGAGCCAGGCACAGCTGTGCAATGAGTTACCACTCCTCAGCTGAACCCTGGTAATGGATCTCTAACCTTTCTGTGGCTTATGCTAATGTTTTTTTTCCTCCAAATCCAGACGGGCAGTAATTAAGGGAATTTACAATGGAATCCTGCAGGCTTGCATGCTGACATCCAGAGTGGGGGCTAAAAAACCCTACCAGTAGTATCTTCTGGGAATGATACAAGAGTACTGGCTTTAATCCAAGCCTTAGTTTATAGAAAAACCCAAGTCATTCCCACTCAAGGGAAGACACTTGCTCCCTCTTCATGCTATTACCTTCCTCTGCAGAGAAAACACCACAGGCAGTGGGCTCCATGTTCATGTTTCTTTCTGATGTCTGGAGTGGCTCCTTTGAACATGCAAAGATCCCCCCAGGCTGGCAGCGCTTCTGAACTGAAGGACTGCCCTGCAGCTAGAAATCCCAAGCCATTATTATTAGGAATGCCTTCAAATGACAATCTGGAGCCCTGGCATCAGTCCTCCAGTGGGGAGGATAAGTGCTAGTGACATCTGGAAGGAGAATTCACCAAGAGACCCCAGTATGACAGGTTGTATTTAATGTGACTCACGAGGGACTGTAAATCACTCATTAACGCATTGCAGACAATAAATCTGTTTTATGCACCATGACTTATCAGCCATCATTTCGGAACATAAAAAGTGTACCCCAACAGGCCCAGTCCTACATTTTGGGTTATTTTTTTTCAAATCTATTTTCCCTTGGACTTCATTTCTTTTGTGCTTAAAAATCAGTTTTGTCCTTTTAAATTGGTTTACCTAATTCCCCTGCCTTGTTCTACTTTTGCCTTTTTTTTTTTGTTTTGTTTTGTTTTGTTTGGTTTTGTTGTTGTTGTTGTTGCACTTTTTTCCTTTCCTCTGCCATTATCTTCTCTTTGGCTCAGGTTTGTTTTAGAGACTTGCTGGGCCAGCATTACAAACCAAAATGTTCAAATCTCGTCACTGAACTCCTTGCAGAAGCACCTCTACAGAAGAGGCCTAACTTTTCCAAATGCTCTGTGCCATTTCATCCCTTTCCTGATGAAGTCCAACTGGACAAGCTTCACACCTCTTACTTTTAAAGACACTTTAGTATGCAAAACTGAATATAGATGTGGAACCATACCTTGGGCCAACCAGATTTGAAAATGTTGGAAATGCAACTATTTTTAACTATGTTTGAATGAGAGGCCATTGGGCATTTCTCTTTTCCTTTTTTTTTTGGTGGGTTTTTGTTGTTGTTGTTGTTGTTTGTTTGTTTGTTTGGATTTTTTTTGTGTTGGGTTTTTTTTTTTTTGGAGTAAGAGAATCTTGACTTTGGGGTTTTTTTTTTTGTAATTTTTTATTTTGTTATTTCACAAGCACAGAACTTGTAGGAAAACTGAGGGAGTTGGAAAAACAGATTTTCTATCTGAGCCACCTCTCCTTTTTAAATTTATTTGCTTTTCCCTCTGTGCCCTTCTCCTGAGGGCAAGCAGTGATGGCTGGCAGGGGTGGTGGGCAGGGAACCTGCCTGGGTGGGGGGCCAGGCTGGCAGTCCCTGCTCCTGTTCCCTCCTCCACCCTGGTTCCCATGCTCTGGCCAGCGCAGGGCTGGGGTCAGCGCTCCAGCAGCGGGAACAGGAGGGAACACAGGGAGAGCTGAGTTTGCCGCCTCGCTGGCTGCACCACATCAAAGAGGAGTGTGTGTCCAGCTGCTTAGGGGGCTGGGGAGGGAAGATGGGGGTCAACCCAGAAAATTAATTTTGTGCCTGAAGAAAGGGCAGGACTACGTGAGTCCTCTCCTCTCCACAATCTCCTGTTCCCATAGCAGGCTCTGTTGGAAACAACCATCTGTCACTGTTGCTCTTCCTGAAATGTCTCCTGTAGCTGGACAAGGGATAGATTTTTTTTTTCTGTCACTGTGGGGGAAGTAAATGTGTCAGCAACAGCACTGCAAATTAAAGAAATGAAATGAATCTGAATACCTGGCTCCAAGGAAGTCACAAGCACTCTTCCCAGGTCTGGATGAGAGGTGCAAGGGATGTTATTCCACAGGGAAGGAAACCTATCTGTGACACTTCCCTGCTCCATGTCCATTGTTTATCTCCTCTGCAGGCCACACTGAAAACTTCCAGGACGCTTTTGACAGAGAGTCGCTGGTTTTGGATAAGCTCCCCCTGGCTTTTTACGCAGGCATGTTCGCATATTCAGGCTGGTAGGTGGAACGGGAGGGCACTTTGTGGGCAGCAGACAGGTGCCCTCAGCATGACTCAGACTCACTCCCTGTTTCTTCCCAGGTTTCAGGCCAGCTTTGTGCGTGAAGAGTTGGTCAGACCTGAACGGTAAGGCTGGGAAGAAGTTGTCTAGGTCACCAGCTCCTGGGGTATCACACTTTCCCAAATGCAGTATGGGAGGAATTAGTTTGTGGGCTCACCTAACCAGTGACAGCTACAGTCTGCAGTAATACTGTGCATGGCAAGGGATAGCAGCGTGTTCTTTGTGTGTCTGTCATCCTCTTTCTTGTAGAAATCTCCCCCTGGCTGTCATCATCTCCGTGATCACGGTAATTGTGGGGTACATGCTCACCAATGTCTCCTATTACACAGTCCTGGGAACACAAGATGTTCTGGCTTCTCCTGCTGTGGCTGTGGTGAGGTTTTCCCCTACTCTTATATCTTCAGTGTGGTCAGCTTATGCTGTGATCATGGCAAGGCTTTCAGAGGAAGTTTTCCTGTAAAGTATTTTGTTGCTTTGTAATTTCTCTGAATTACTGGGCAACAGTAACTTCTTCTAGTCTTGTCTAAAAGATAAGGAAAAATAGCCTGCAGGTTACAGTAGAAAAAGTGAGATTTAGCAGTGGAGTTTTCTCTCTTTTGAACCTGATGTCTTCTAGAGATCACCACATGTTCCTAAAGTCAGGCTTGCTCTTTCTACAGAGCTTTGTGCAGCGAGCCTTCAAAAGCCTGATCTCTGTGGTCCCTGTCCTTGTCGCACTGTCCTGCTTTGGAACCCTGAATGGAGGAATCTTCACATTTTCAAGGTCACATCCCTACAGATTTATTATTCCTTTGGCTCACTGAATCAGAGGGAAGTACCAGCAACCTGTGCAACTCTCCATCCACCTAATGGCATTTTAGACACTTTTGTGGGAAAAATAAGACTTTTGACTCTCACGTTGTCAACTACATGATAGTCCCTATTGGCTAAGATTCTATTATTTCTACTTGTGGCCAGGCCTAGACTTTGCCATTTAGGTCTGATCACAAACAAAGATTTTTATCTTCTCCCCCCACCCTTCAGGTTAAATCCCCAGTTTAAAGTGAAATGTCAATGTTTCTGGTGAACTAGGAGCTTTGTTGACGTTGGCAGCTGCTCAGTGAGACCCAGCTCTTCTTTCACTGGGTTCACCCAGCTGCACTGCTGCAGGGCACAGGGTCCCTCTGTTGTGAGGATCTCTGGCCAAAGGCAAACTCTCCCTTGAGGACTTTTAGGTCAGTGAAATGTTATTGGGATGGGCTAATCCTAAAACAATAGCTGATGTTCAAAAAATCTTGTTGTAGCAATAAGAAAAGCTTTGTTCCATGGAAAAATTAACTTGCCAGCTTCACTGTCTACCACACTCTGTGTCCTTCTGGGACCCTTGGGGTTGGAGAGGAGGACAGACCTCACAGAGAACTAAGTTGTGCTGGTCCTGAGGAGCGGAGAGAACTCTCTGGACCAGGTTCTGTTTCACAGCTTTGATTGCGAAAGGAAAAATCAGTTGAAATGAAAGGAATGTTTCATAGCATGAAAGGTAATGAGGTATTTGATCCACTATCCTGAAGTCCTGTATTAAATACAGGTGTGGAGAATCCTCCCTGTTAGTTCCTCTAGATAGTGGTTTTTGAGGACGAGAAGTCTCCAGTCAGCACAGAGGTTCGTCATGTTCCCAATCTCCTTTCTCTCCCCTGTCCTGGCATCATTAACATAATCGCTGCAGAAAGTCCATATAAACATCCATGGGGCCTCCCTGGCTGCCTGCCAGCCACACCCCTGCAAAGCCACAGAGACAGCAATAAAACCAGTTGTACACTCATGCCCCAGCTGCTTTGGGCCCTGCTCCAGCCCAGCTGATGCTCTGGCATGGTTTGCTTGTGGATATTAAATTTATAAAATTGGATGCAATTGCCTTCTCCCTAATTACCCTTTCATGAGTCAAAGGAGGCATGGAGGCAAGGAGCTCTATGCTCTCATTTTGTAGCTGGTCTTGTGTGTAGCTGGCCTCTTGGTAGTATGAAAAAATATATATTTTCCAACTGCTGACCTGAGGATTGAAAATCCTCTATTATTTGAGGAAATTGCACTTCATTTTTTTTTCATATTACATTTTATATATATAAATATAGGCCTCAAGACCGACAATCCTCTTTCATAAACTCAACAGCTTCTCTTATAAAGGACTGAAAGTTGTGATCCCTCCACTTCCTTTACATTAAAAAGACTAACCCCTTTTCTGATGGTAAGAGACTTTCTTGCTCCCGTTTCCAGCCTGAACTTGTTCACAGTCAATTTGGACTTGCTCAAAGGTCTCTGCTAATGAGCCACCCAAGGGGACGCTGCCAGTAGTCCTGATGGTGGGCTGTGCTCTGTGTTGAACTAACTGGTTGTGAGAGAGCTACGGAAACTCAACACTGGGTTTTTCTTCCAAATGCCCCCAAAGTAGAGCTCTGAGCAACCTAGTCTAGTGGAACGTGTCCCTGTCCATGACAAGGGGGTTGAAACTAGATGATTCTTAAGGTCTCTTCCAACTCAGACCATTCTGTGATTCTCTGAAAGTGCAGCTAAAGGCAGAACTGTGGCCTTGACTAGGAGACCTGGGCTGGGTTAGTGGGTGGGTGCCTTGTGGCCTCAGGTTGGTTCAGTGACTGATTTCATTTCTAGTCTAGATGTTGGATGCTAATGCATAGGGCTCCCTGTCTTTTCCTAGGACTCTGTTTGTGGCTTCCAGGGAAGGACAGTGGCCTCCTCTCTTCTCCATGATCCACATTCGAAGGCATACACCCCTCCCTGCCGTCATGTTAATGGTAAGGAGATCTGGCTATGTGAACATGCTCTGTTCTTGCAGTCTTGGCTTTCCTGCAAAGACTGGACAAGCTGAGGAGTTTTAAAGGTTGTTGAGACATTAATTCAGCCTCTGAAAAATAAAGAAGACACGATACAGGAAATGGCTGCAAAGTATTACATCCCCTTGAGCCAGCAGTGCCATCAATATCTAAATACACTACTTTTAAGTCCCTGCCTTATAACCTTGGACACCTTTTTCAAAAGTGCTCTTGAGAGTACCAATAAGCTTTGGCTTTTTGGAAAATGAAAATTCCCAAATGAGCATTTGCAGAGATGGTTTTTGTTTGGTTGGTTTTTTGTGTGTTTTTTGTTTGTTTGTTTGTTTTGTTTTGTTTTTTTAATGGCAATGGTCCAGCTACATCCTAACTGTGCTGCAGTGCCTCTTGCAGCTTGGCTGACCTCTGAAAACTTAGCAACTGTCTTTGTAGGTAGCCCATGTACTGGCAGGCCTTTGGATCTTGCATGTTTTAATTGCCCTGCCTTGGACATAAGGCATCAAACATTTTGCTGATCTTGAAAGGATTGCTCCTTTCTGTAGCCCAACAGAAGAGTGTGTTTAGGCCTTTTGCCTTCAGTCTGTGACACTGTTTGTAAAGCTCTCTGACCTCTGAAATGTTGGGCCTGTGAAGTAGCTGCAGGGGGGCTTCAGGAGGTGACCCATGTTACCCTTTCTAGTCTGAGGACCATAGCAAGGCTTTAATGACTGTGTTTCATCTTCACACTGTTCAGTTCCCTTTGGTCACTGCCATGGTGTGTGTTGGAGATATCTACCATCTAATGAACTTCTTCAGCTTTTCCCGATGGCTCTTCATAGGATTAGCCACCCTTGGGCTCATTGTCCATCGCCACCGTCACCCAGAGCTGCACAGCCCATTCAAGGTAATGTACACGGCAGGATGGAATGCGCAGGCTTGTCAAATCTCTCTTTTGTTTGCTAGTAATTACAGCATTACATGGTCATAGTTGCATTTAGGCTCTAAGGATCTCAATCCCTGATGCTCAGTAAAGGCATGTGGAGAGCTCCTGAAATTGGTTGATGTACCCAAACAGCCCGATGTGATAAATCCTATAAAGCCAGTTCTATGTGGTGTCACTAGCTGCATCTGTTAGAAGAACACTTACTCCAGGTGACAAAATTTCAGGCTGGGAGCTGGGGGGTGTAGAAAGCAGTTCCTACACTCATCTCTCGTGGGCTACAATGAGGGACCCTTGCCTGGATTTTGTTTCAGGGGTAGGTAATTCTCAGCTCTAGCCGACAAGGAGGAAAGTTTTGGGCTTGGGGAAAAAAGAGTGGCCAGAGGGGTCCTGGGAGCAAACTTGGCTCAAGGGGAATCATCTGCTGGCATAGAAATATTGTCTAGTATAAAGCGATGGCCCCCCGGTGCCCCTTCTTAAGCTGTTGGGTGCTGGGATCTTCTTCATGTCAGCTGGAGTTGGTGCTGGAGCAGCTTTCTTACACTTGGGGCACATTTCCCATGGCTGGATAATGTGTAGAAGGCATTTGACCAGGGTGGTGCTTGAGGCAGGCACAGTTTGTTCCTGTCTCTGGAGACGCCTGCACGGTACCTCCAGCCAGGCCTGGGGAGGAGAAGAGACCTCGAAGGCCACTGGCAGTGGGCAGATGGTCAGCAAGAACCTTGGGGGACAGAAATGCTTCTCAGGGCTCCTCCTTGGGCTATGTGCATACTGATGGAAAGTTTGGGGTAATTTTTCTTCTTGCTCTTTGCTGTAGACAGCATGTTTAGCAAAGACCTTGAAGCTTCCTAGTTTGTTATCTGGCTGCACTCATGCATGCCTCCAGAACCAGACTTTAAATCAGTTTTTGCTTTTTCTTTCAAACCAAGCTTCTCAGGACAGGTTTATTAGTGCTGATGGTTTCAGTTGCTGAGATTTTGCCCTGGTTTGTTTTAGACGAAGATTCAGAATTTTAACAGCTCCTAAATGCTGGTTAAGCAAGGGAGGGAAATACCGAGCTTTTGGTCAGTCGGGTTGTTTTCCGCCCCTCCTCTCCCTAGTTTTACAACGACTTGAAGCCCACAGCGCAGCTCTCTGCAAGAGGAAGAGCTGCTCTCAAGTGGCGCGGGCACATGCTGCGCTCTAGTGGCAGGACTCAGACCGGCTCCTGCCGTGGGCCAGAGGAGAACAGAACAGGACACGCGTCCGACTGTGCTGGTATTTATTCTCCCCGTAGCATTTTGAGTTGAAAATGGTGAGAAAACACCGGTAAGAGGAAGGGGAAGTCCTCTCACTCGCCTTTCAATCACATGTGCAGCATGAGTGCGTACCCATAGGAGAGGCTGGCAGGGAATGCTCTGGCTGGAAAGACAGCAGGAGCACGTAAGTGTGATGGCTGGATGGCTGCCATATCCAGAGCAACTAATCTCTTCCATCACTGCTCACCTTGGCATGGTGAGCACTCAAAATAAGATCTTTATTACTGGAAAGAGATTGTGACCCTTGATGAGACCAGCAGCTCCTCCATTCCATCAGCCATGGCAAGGAGGTATTTACTTGGCTGAGTTTGGATCCAGAGATGGAGAGGGTGTTTCACAGTTTTCTTATTTATTGTAGTCTTCTGATTTACTCTCTAAATAACGTAGATGAATTGGCTCATCCAGCAGGGTACAGCTAAAGTGCTGAGTACTGCTTTCGTCTTTTATCAGGGTGTTGCTGAAGCTCATGTTTTTGGTGCAGGTACCATAGAGAGAGTGAGTCTGGCTTATCCTGTTTTAGTCACTGTAAGTCTTTGGAGGGCTGAAGGCAGATCAAAACAAGTCGAGAGTTTTATAATTAAAGAACAGTTTGATTCAAAGTGTCAGTTCTATCCTTGCCTTCAGATTTTCCACCAGCAGTTGCCCTAGGTGTCAAGTAGATAAATGTGCATGTGCAGGAGCAATGGGGCATAGGTGACTTCTCTCCTTGCTTGGTTTCCAGTTGCAAGTGAGGTTTATATTTTGATGCACATGATTATAGGAGGCATGCACCTCACAGGGCACAATGATCTCTGGATCTGCTATGATTGTTTGCAATCTGATTGTACAGAGGCACTGTGCAGGACAGATACATGCTTCTTCTTATCTTCTTTAGATGAAGAAGTAAATACAGTGTGTACTGGCGCATATGGAGGCTGATTTGCTACAACCGTCAGTTTTGCCTGACAGTCTTCTGTACTCTTTTCTCCAGGTTCCCCTGTTTGTTCCTGTCTCTTTTACCATCATCTGCCTCTTCACAGTGGCAATGTCTTTCTACTCAGACCCTGTGAGCATTAGCATCGGATGCACCACGGTTTTAAGTGGTTTTCCAGTCTACTATGTCATAATTCATAGGCAGATGTCAGACCGTTGCCGTAACCTGTTTTGTAAGTATGAGTTTGAGTATTGTGGACCTAAACACACTCAGGATGCTGGTTGTTCCCAGGGCTCATCTCTAATGCAAACTGCTCCACGACCAACAGGCTTCATGAAACCTAAATCATGACCCCTGGCACCCCTTCAGCACCTTTCGTAAGGCACAGTCTCCACAGCCAAATTTGTTTTAACAAAGACAGGGCTGAGGTCTGCCAACAGGAGGAACTGAGAGGGTCGCTTTCACACCCCAGCCCTGGTTCCTACTAAACTTTATTGTATCTTTGAGATCACCTACTCTGGGTCAAATTTGTCTGAGACTGAGCAACAAGACCAAAAGTTAGGATGGAGACACTGACAGGCAGACACTGTAACCTCTTGTTATTAACAAATGTAATTGCTGAAAGGTTGGGGGGGAGGACGGGCAGGAGAAGGCAGTGCTGCCTGAGGTCTGTCTGCCTGGGGAAGAGGCCAGGATGGTTAAGGCACAGATGTGGCCATATAAATGAAATACCTCTCTGCTCCATGCAGTGTCTAGTACAGATTTCCTTTGCATGTAGCTCTTATTTTCAGCCATATATCAGGATTTCCTCTGGACTAAGCTTCCTTCCTTTTTTTCCCACCCTTTCAGATTATCTTACACACAAACTACAGTTACTGCTGGAAGTTGTCCAACAAGAAATCAAGACTTATTGAGAAAACTGTCAGAACTCACAGGAGACAATAAAACCTACTTATTCCATTTCTGACACCTCTGATCCTTCCAAAAGCAGGCCATGCTTTTATTCTTTTAGTCACTGCAAATGAGGATGAACCTGAGCCAAAACCTTGCTGCAAGTGTTCCTAAGCTTGCCAATGGGGATTGGGATGCACGTGTCGCATCTGCTTCTGTCCTTTTCTTTTTTTCAGAAGAAAAAACTAGCTCTCTGAAATGAGCTTGCTTTACCTACAAAGTGCCTTTGAAACCAAGATCCTAATTTTGCAGCCCAGCCTGGTCCTGAGTAAAATTGTGTGTGTATACACACACAATATTTTATTTTCCTAACTTGGCAAATAGAGGAAGGAAGCGTGTTGAAGTACTTAGAGTCCAATACATGGAAGCCAAATGCAAGTTTCAAACTGAAGTGCTACAGTGCTGCGGACAAGCATTATGAAGGGAAAGAGATGGGGAGAGCAAATTAGAGATAAGGCAGATGAATCGGAAAGGAGGAGGCAGGGGGATAAAATTTAATTTACTAGAAAGTAGAGATTCAGGTTAGTAAGATATTTTAAAACCATTTAAAATTCAAATATTAACAAAGTAATGTCAGACTGTTTTACTTTGATTATTCTATAAGCAGAATAAGTTTTTTTAACTTTGAAATTATCTTTCAACTTCGAATTTTATTTTTCTAAAATGACATTTTAAAATGTACAAACACATTAAACAGAACCAGCTGAATATCAGCTGGAATATGACAGAATAGACCCTGATCCCTCCCTCAACTTCCCAGCCCCACTGCTCTCCAGTGAAGTTGAAAATCCAAGATTTAGCCCAACTGCAGTGAAATACAATTTCTCCTGTAGTTAGATGAGACCACTGATGAGACCTGGGCAGATTCCTGAATCAGTGCATCATTTAGTGCTGCAAGAAGACATGAACAACTTCATATTAAAGCTTTAACTTCAAATCTGCAGGCAGATGGCTTGCTGATTCAATACGTAAATGCTCATTTGAACTAATGGTATAAGAGAGATTTCTGTTATTGGATTACTTTGGTTTACATTATTAATGTGGCAACATTATGTCCAGATAAACCAGCAATTAGCTATTTCCCAGTCACGTAACTGTTAATCTTTTCCTAAAAGATGGGAAGTAGCATGCTGGGACTCCTCTCATGACTGCTGGAGAGAGCAACAGCAGAACATGGAGCATTTTTAATCATTTGTATCCAGCATTTATGTACTTACAATAAAAACAAAGCACCATTTACAAATCCGATGTCATCTACTGAAACTTGTAAAAATTTGGGAACTAAGTAAGTTAGGTGGTTTTTTTTTTCAAAGCAATTGAGAGTTATTCTTGTTATGACTGCTTCCTGTTCCCGTGCTGAATTAAGCTGGCACAGGAGCAGTGTGGTTGGTAGGGCTCATTTCCTCACTTCCCCTCCTCCAATTTAATTTACAAGCTGCTGGACATTGTCCAGCAGGAAATCCAGTCTTATTGAGAAAACCATCAAAAGCTGCAGAAGATACTTGCTTTAAATTATAGTGTGGTTTCAAATGAGATCTAGAAATGTTTCCAGGAACCCAGACAAGAGTTGGTCCCTCCTCATGCCAGGCTTTGGTGAAGCTGAACCGCTTGGCACACCTTCCCAGAGCAGCCCACGGATGGGACCCCATGTGAGTGGCCGGGGAACCAACCTGCAGAAAACCTTGCAGAACCAGGTGAGCCCAGTCACCCCAACGTTTCCTGAGTCCATTTGCTTAGGTCCTGATTTGTGGGATTTTCTACATCTTGAGGTAGAGGCATGAGGTGCTGCCAGCCTGGTCCCATGCTGCAAGACCCCTGCCCGTGCCGTAGCATCAGTACTGCCACATCAAACCTTGGAGCAGTCTGAAACTGCAACAGAGATGCTGTGTGTCTGCAGACAGGCACAGAGAAAGGGTGAAATGTCCCTTCTTTGCCTGTTTCCTCTGAAGAGAAAAAGTGAACAAGAATTGAAATTCCTGGGAGGAAACAAAGTAACCCTACCTGGTGGACCATGGTTTTTTTATACAGGATAAATCATCTGACATATGCAGGGAAATCACACTGCAGTGCCTCTGCTGACTGTGCAGGAATATGATCTTGCAGGGCTATATATATATGGTGTCTGCTCCAAGACCTGTCAGATACTGGAAATGCAGACAGATATAGTGCTGTGGCTGCACTGACAGAGAGAAATCAGAGGTTCAACAGCTCCACGGATGACACTGCAATTAAAAGGGATAAAAATATTAAAAAAAAAAATGTTCAGAAGGTATCAGTTTACAGTGAGCTCAAGTCTCCAATTTGTAGAGAGTTGTTTGCTCTTAGAGATGATGGTATGCTGCTCCCAGCAAACCTATGTAAACATTTTTTACCAAGCCAGAATGTTTTTCCTAGAGCTACCTCATGCATACAGAAGCTCTTAGCTTCAGTTCAGAGGAATATTTTACTAGAGAATTCACATAAGGAAAATGAAGCTCCAGGACCTGATCCTATAAATCTCATCAGTCAAAGGAAAGCATGAAAGCATAAAAGTTAAGCTACTGTGGAGATGAAAGCCAGATACTACATAGTAGGTCAAAAGCCAGACAAGACACAAGGCCAGATACGGAAGAAACGAAGTCCAACTTCATAATCACGTTGGTGGCATTTTGTTTTGATTTTTCTTTTTTTTTTAATACCATATCTATAAAATGCACTCAGAGTACACCCTTTCCAGAAACTCAGAGATTTATGTGTTTCAGCCGCTACTGATCTAGTGTGACTGGAACATCGTGAAGTAAAAAATGTTCTGGGTAATCCAACTGAATGCAATTTGTATAGCAAAAAAAAAAATTAAAGCAGTGTTTTCATCTGAGCAAGTTTGCATAGCCAAGATTACTTGACCTGTTGTTAAGCTTTGTGCTTCAGTGCTTTGCTGGGAAACACTGTCAGCTTTTTAGACTGAAAGGCTGCAAGTCAGACTGGAAAGCTCCTAACCCTTCTCCGATTTCCGTGGGGAAGAGCAGAGCTGAGGAGACTTCAAGGTACAGGAATGCAAACACTTGGGACTGTGCACAGCTCAGAGGGCTGACAGCCTGCCTTGCAGGTCTCTGTGCTTGGCACACACTGGTCTGTGTGGCTCCATGCAGCACTGAGTACTTCAAGCCCCCCAGCAGTGTAACAACCAACCTGGGGAGAGCATGTTGAGCGATGCACCCGCTTTCTGCATTGAGGTTTGGGGCTCATGTTGCAAGGCAACACCAGCTTCTGGCTTTCAAAGACTGATGTTCTGCAGAAGCTACTCCTTGAGGAAAGGAGAAGGTCCCGAGTATCCCCAACCACTAGAAGGTTGGGAGGAATTGGCTTAAGGTAAGTGCTGGTGTGCAGTGACGGGAACCAAGCAGGGGAATAAAGCATGCTGCTTTGTAGTGATGCTGATCTTGCAGATGTATCTGCCAAAAACATCAGCTGTGCCTGGCCGGGTCTGCTCATGCCTGGCAGACGCGCATGCGTATGTCACAATAACCAGAAGGAAATGTTACTCAGCTGCGTTTTCCTGAGGGTCCGTGGCACAGAGGTATCCGTGCTGTCCCACAGAGAGAGGCTTCGATAGAGACAGCGAGGTACAGATGTGCTGTTGGGAGTTCACAAGGAGTTCTCACAGGCCAGTTGGACTTTATTTTCCAAGGTCTTACTGCACCCGGGGCACCTTTCCTATGTGGAGCAGGGGTTCAACAGGCTCATCCAACCTGTTGATGCCCCCAGTTCCCGAGGGTGGTAACTGGGCAGCATGCCAGGGAGGTGGCACATGCCAGGCTGTGATAGCTTTCCTGGGGTTGCTGCTGAGCAGGGAGGGTCAGAGACACAGGAAGTTGGGGATTTCATGGCTTGGCTTTAAGGTCTGTCGGAGTTAGTCACACCATAAGCCATGTTTATATCTTCATTAATTTGTCTTTTCTTCTTGTGTGAGAGAAAAGGTAGCATGAGGTTGCTTTTTACATTTAAAATTTCCTCTGTATCAAGTTATTGCTGTAAAGATATAAAAAAATTTACTGATACTCAAGACCCAATAGAGAAATCTTCAGTAAAGGGTGAAGGACCTGTCCTGTCAGCAAAGTATTTCTGTCAGCAAAGTATTTCTGTCTGCTTTTTAAGTGTTTCACCTCTGTTTATTTCTAGTTGGGGTTAGTTGGTGAGTGGAAAATCCCTGCAAGGAGCAGAAAGTGGAAAGTGAAAGCAGGGCATTACTGGACATTTTTGAAGGCTCATGTGATTAGGGCAGACTGGGAGCCCTGGATCTTGGCAGGGGAGCCAGCAGGGGTTAGCATCTGCCTATGGAGCGGGGAGAGAGTGAAGAGAGGGGAGGCAACAGTGGAGAAAAGCTGCCTGGAAATATCATCCCACCCCATTTGCTTACTTTCCATTTCCCCCACCCCCCTCAAATCCCACACTTCAGATCCACAAACTTCAAATTCTTCAGCCAGTGCTGGCAGCAGCACCATGGTGCTGTGCAGAGGGGAGAAAAAGAAACCTCCTGCTGGATCTTTTGAATCTCCTGTAGTGGGATTGATCTCCTGCAATGGTTGAGAAGATGAGTTTGGAGTATTTTCTAGGAACAGGCCTTTCCAGGAACAGGCTGTTACTGAGTACATAGAGCGACCGTGGTCTGAAGGCAGTGCTGGAACAAGCGACATCTGCAAAGGAGACTTCAGTCTTTCCTTGCTCTTTGTTCTGGCAGTCCAGGTACTGCAGACTTTATTGCGTGGACCTTTGCACTGTAAATAGCTCTGTGAGGCAGCTGCTCCCATAACCATTTCCTCTCCTGCTCCAAATACCCATGATGCCTGCCAAAGTCAGAGCCGGATACATGATCATTTCCAGTTTCTGTTTCATATTGCTTTCGAATTCTTCAGGCCGCTCAGAGCAGCTCTGCCACAGACCCTTGCAAGCTCCACGGCTGGCAGGGGTCAGCTCTCAGCTATGGGTATGTGATCCACGATACTTAATGTTGCAGGGATGGCAAAGTGGTGAAGAAAGTGTTGTCTGGGTCCAAAATGGGGAGATAAAATGGAGGCTGAAGCACAGCAGCAAGCAAAGAAAAATCCTCTGAATTGGAATTATTGGTGGCTACCTGTTTCAGCTTCTTCTCTTTGTAGGTGATGTGTCTCTAGGGTAGAGCGCAGAGCAGAGACTTTGCTGGTAAGTAATGATATCCCCCCCCTCTAAGGAATTTGACCTTGGCTGGCTGTCCGACACCGAGCTAGTTGCTCTCTCGCTCCCTATCCTCAGCATGACAGGAGAGAGAAAATAAGATGGAAAAGTTCATGAGTTGAGATAAAGACAGGAAGATCGCTCCCCATATTCCCAGGATCAACCTCACTCTTTCTTTCCTGACTTTTCTACCTCCCCCTGCCCCTCCCCCCACCGTCATACAGCAGGGAAGGGAAATGCATGTTGTCCTCGATAACTCAGTAAGAGTTGCCCTTTGCACCTCCATCATGCTCAGAAATTTCCCATGCTCCAGAATGGTTCATTTCCCATGGGCTGCGGTCCTTCAGGATAAGCCTGCTCTAGCAAGGGTCCCTCTCCGTGGACTGCAGCTTCCTTGAGGGCCTGTCCACACGCTGCAGCATGGGGTTCTCCATGGGCTGCAGTGTGGATATCTGTTCCACCATGGTCCTCCACAGGTTGCAGGGAGACAGCCTGCCTCACCATGGCCTTCTCTGAGGGCTACAAGGGAATCTCTGCTCCAGCACCTGGAGCACCTTCTCCTATCCTTCTTCACTGACCTGGGAGTCTACAGGGTTGTTTGTCTCACATTTTTCCTTACTTCTCACTGCTCAGCAGCTTTCTCAGAGGCACCACCAGCTTGGCTGCTGAGCTCAGCTGTGTCCTGCAGTGGATCTGTTGAGCTGGCTGTGTCTGGCATGGGGCACCCCAGGGCCTCTGCTCACAGGAGGCCACCCCTTCAGCCCCTCGCTGCCAGCATCTGAGCACCTGCACCTGGTACAGTACCTGTGATCAGCAGCTTTGTTTTCCTGAACACTGAAAGAGGGATGATGCTATCAGCACCTTCTGAAAGCATTCTGACTTCTGCAGCTGATCACACACTGCTCAGAAGTCAAATGTTACTCCTGTTAGCCAGGTGACATCACTGGCCTTCATGCAACAAGCTGAGTTTGTTGTGTCAAGTGTATTTTCTTACAATGTGTATTTTAGAAAGATGTATTTTAGAGAAAAACAGTGACACAGGTCCAAGACACAAAGGTCAGGGTTGTTTCTGTTGTGTTTATCATGCCACATCAATCTATAAACAGCAGTTCCTTGGTTCTGGGGCAAACCTGCACTTCCCAGCTGGAGGGGGTCTCCTTTTCAAAGTAGTGATTAGATTTCTGATCAGACCAGTGATATTGCATACTTTGGCAGCTTTGGAAGAGACCCCTACTTTAATCTGGATTTCTCTTCCAATGTAGGGCAGAGCAAACAGCCAAGCACTGATCAGCTCTTCTGCACCTGTGTTTTCTCTGGATTCATTCATTTGCTCCTGAAATGGAGTACGCCTGGTATTGGCTCGATGATTCCGAGGAGTGGATTGAGTATGGGAAAGAGGTGAGATCTGTCTGCTGCTGATGCCAAAAATCTTTTAACCATCTTTGGACAGTTATGTAGGGCACGTTGTTCTGCAGCTGGTGTGTTCTACACGCACCGCTGGGTGCCCTTGCAGTGCTGCTCCGATGCTCGGGTGGAATTGTCTTATTAATTGTCCCTCAAAGCAGGACTGGAACTCTGTGAAAGCTTTCAAAGGGCTGGCTTTGAAAGCGTGTGCATTTTCCTGAGCTGACAGACATCTTTTGGCTGAAGCTGACCACACAGGCTGAAGGCTGCTTTGTTGCTGTTGTTACAAGCAGCTGTTCTCCGTGGGGTACCTCTCTGTCGCTGCAGAACAAAATGCTTTAAGCCTTAGAGACCTACTTCAGAGCAGCATCACATGATAGGGGCCTGGGGAAACACCGGTACTTCCCCTCAGTGACTCCTAAACCAAAGGGTGGTTTCTAACAGGTATAATTTCGATATTCTTTCTACAGCATCCAGATCACTGCACTGCCAGCATAACATCTGAATTTCTGGAGAATGAATACCAAGCTGACAAGAAAGCTGTAATTGTTTTCTCGGCAGGTTCTCAGCAGTATAAGATAAACTTTGCAGGTGAAGTATATCCTTGTTTTAAGTCTGTTACACAGTGCAGCTGGCTCGAAGGTATCTTCTTCCATGCAGAGCTTTTATCCTGTGTCTGCATCTCTTTGATCAAGTCTTTTTCCTACTGCAAATTTTCTCCAGTGCTACAGAGCTTGATCAGTATGTACATTTCTCCGCAGTTCTGAGATGCCCTGCTCAAGCTTCTACACTTGGGCATCTGTAGTCAAAAAAGTATCTTTGGCAATATTATATATTCAGAAGAAGAGTCAAGAGTAAATACTTCATGGCACCTGGCTTGTCCTTTTGGGTTTATACAACTAAAGAGAAAGAATGAGAAACCAGAAAAAAAAACCCAAAAAACAACTTAAAAGTCAAATGGTGAAGAAGTGAGACCATAGTGGACATCTTGCAAGCTAATTATGGGGAGAGAAAGCACAGAGTGCAGCTAAGGAAAATTTAGGGCTGGTTGCACAGAGAGAGAAATGGGAAAATGAGAAATACTTTTCTGTTTCTAATTTATTTACCCCTCTTAAAACTCCTGTTAGCTTTCCAAACTTTAAATCTGTTTCCTGGCATGAATCAAGAGTGGTATTTAAAGGAGGAAACAATGGATAATTAGCTGTGTCACTCAGCGTGGGCTCTGTGATATTGTTATAGGACCAAGAAGAGAGGGCAGACTTTCCTCTTAGCACCACATAACAACCCCATGCTGCCAGGAAAGCCAGGTTTATGGCCCCCATTGTATTGAAAACTCTTCCCTGCTGCTGGCCTGCCATCACACCTGTTTTTCTCTCACTGGCAACCTGGATGCAAATACATATGTGGGTGCAGTTGGTGACTGGTTGCCTTTGAGTTTCACAACCTGTGCTTGCTGATCTCCAAGTAGGAGCAGTGCAAGTGGGAATGGTTATGAAGTTT